>NC_140397.1:2651644-3971216 GCF_056956725.1 Heliconius melpomene rosina
AAGCGGAATCTGTGTTAGTAGGAGCTTCGGTTCGGTCTACATGTCGTGATGGGGGCGGAGGTGCTCCAGGAGTGTCAGCGTCTGGTGGGCCGTTTTCCGGGTCACCCGTTGCTTCCTCTCTCTTAACTCCTTGAACACTTTCTTCCAATTGACAGCAGTCCATTACCGTGTTAGGATATTCACGGCCACTGCAAGATAAAAATGCATTATGAAGTAATTTTACATTTTGAATGTATATTTCTTATTTTAATTTGATTATTTCGAGCAATTTAAAAGTATAAAGAAAATATAGTTACCTAATAACATAGTTGACGCATATAATATTCTGTTCCTCTGCATTCTTGGAGGAGCAGACGACAGTGGCACACGTCTGCATCCAGGTGTAGCCGCCGAGCTTATTCATGACTCTGTAGTAGTGTGTCAGCACTTGCCCCTTGTTCATCACTGTAATAATTTAAATGTTATAAATTAAAATCAAATCAAAAACAATCATTTCGTCATACTTTACGTAAAATTTCAAATGACTCATTTATTTCATTAGATTCTTCCTCCTATTCCTCATGATGCAAAAAAAAAACATGATTCAAGAACAATCCTTTACATAAATTCTAAACAAAAGATGCCATATTATTTCTATAATTAGCTCTAATCCTAAGTGGTTTACTTTATTTAGATTTCATTTTCAATAGACGAGTCAAACCATGAGATTCAACACAATGAGGGTACCTATACTATAATATAATATATTATATTATAGATTGTACCATAATCATAATTACAAAGAAATAATACAGATTAATCATATAATTCAACCATAATTATATTCATATACAACTAAATCAGTACAGATACTCATAATCGCAACCTTGAGTTAGTGAATTAAAGTGCATGATGACGATATTATATTATAAGGTAGTGTCACAAGTCGTAAGACAATTTTGTCCTATGTTTATGTCATTCATATTATTTATTAAATGGAAAAAAAGTAGGATGTAGTTGTTTATCAGGATAGGCATTAGTCAGAGGGAACCTTTTTCAAGACTTTGCCTTATTCTTATCTTATTAGGTAGTTTTAAATTTGAATTTTATTCCTTGGGTACTATCATTAAAATAAAGTAACAAGTTTACTTTAGGCTCGTATTCCGATATACCTTACGCTCTATAGGTAGGTACATTCAAAACCAGATTAGAAACAGTCAGATATAAGAAACAGGCAGAATGGAGCAAGAATTATAAGAAAAAACAACAAAAAAAACTAAAATATACTTAAAAAAGACATCAGTGTTGCGCATGCGCATGTCAACTTGCATTAAATTCAATACGTACGAAGCACAAAGTGTCCAACATGTGTATTGTGTACGTGAATCATTAAGACGTAGCAATATTTTGGTTTTGTTGTTTTATTGTTTATTGTTGTAATTTACAATGTGGCTGGCCGCGAGCCAAATGTTAGGCGTCATTTGTAAATACTACCTAACCTATAGTGTTCTATCTTATTGTTGTTTTTGAGGTATTGGAGGTATTTCTAATTTAAAAGTCTGTTACGTAAATGATTGGTGGTTGATGAATGATGCATAGTTATTTCTTATTATTCGGTGTTAAGGTTTCAATTGATTTCTAACTTAGACAAGCGTCTGGTAAAATTGTGATAAAATGTAAAAAAAATCAATCCCGTTATGAAATTTATATTAAATTATTTTCATACCTCGCCCTGGTAATAAGACGAAGGGCGGCGTTAAGTTCCACTAGTCAATAGGTAACATATCGAAATATGGGCAAAATGAAGTGTTTCAACACTAAATATCTTTTGCCTACCTTGCTAGTGACAGATAGTGACAATATTCACGTGCTACGAACAACATTTATGTTTAAAATACAATATTTACATTTTTTTAATTGGGATAATTCTAGAAATATCCCGTGTTATCTGGATACGCCCTCAGTCTTCACTATAAACCTACAATACCCACTTATTATATTGTCCCAACTTTGTTATCGATCGTTCATTCTATTACTTATGACCTCTACTAAAAAAGAAGAAGAACATTCTTAATGTACTTATTTCAAGCTCATACGAGTATATCAATTATATATTCCAACCATCACACACAATATAGGGCAAAACGGCAATACCAATACATTTTCCTGCCCATTTAATAGAAATCATTTATCCTTATCGATTGAAAGAATCGATTGTTTTCGATTATTCGTCCACCCATGACCCAATAAGAGTGAAATCGCTGCACTGACTGGTGGCGTAACGACACTTTGTATTCAGTGTGTGTTGATAGAAATTCATGTCAAGAAGACATGAAGGCAGCTGGTAGATTTATGGATGATCTCAATTAAACAGTATTTCGATATTTATTTGGCTTGGTAGTCCATATAAGGACTATAGAGCTTATGTCAACTTTAAATAAAATAATAATATGAAAGTTTATTTTAAAAGTAAAAATAATATAATAGTTCTAGTTGACTATTTTATATGAAAAGGCTGCTTTTCTTTTCGATACTTTTTTGTCTATATAATTTATAATTGAATTGAAAATTTTGAAAGTACAACATTTAAGTATATCGAGTAGAGCGTGGGCGAGCTTTAAAGATAAAATTTTAAATCTAGTAGTCTATTTTAGGTATATAAAAAAGTTCAAAAACAAATTTCCAATTTTGGAAATAAGCATAAATCCTAATTATAATCTATAGCGCTTTTGAAAATGTGAAAAGAATTAGTAACTTTTCACTGAATATCTCTTTGATTCAGTACTTCTTAACTAATAAAATATAAAAAAACATCTTCCATCTTTCCAAATTCACATAACACAATATATTCTAAAAATGCGTGCCTATATAAATGTAGCAGTGGAAAAAGAAATATAACCAAATAATATCATTTTTGTATGTAATATTATTATTTTCCACGTATGCATGTAGGTATCCGTCAGAATACAATTTAGGCCTAGCGCCGTACTGTTTGTGATTTGAATAATAATATACTAGCATCATTTCCTTTCTGCCCCGAGACGTGGGAAACGTCCTTAATGTTTTATGCCCACATTTTTTACTATGTAACCACATAGGAAAGAAGTTAATAGATATATAAAGTATTATATAGGATAGTAAATTATGAGTGAATCATATGGTCTCTAGGTATATGAGCTTACATACATCGTTAGATTTTGCTATTTTAGGAATTGCCAGCTTTTCGAATTAAACTATAAAGAGAGTGAGAAAGAGAAACGTCATTTCTAAAATAATATTATTCCGTTATTAAATAAACTACTGGACTTAAAGTCGAAATTTAATATGCTAAAATAGATTGAAATTTCATTTCATCACTATTGAAAGCTTTTATCCCAAAACTATCCCACTTATATAACAACACAACCACCGAAGCCTAAGGTATACGTACACGATTAACTCCAATCACGAAGCCTCAACGTCATTTACTAACATTTTTACCACATTGATAGCTTTATGAGACGATTAATTTGAATTTAAAATACAAAATACGCATATATATGTATATATGTATAGATGGCGGCCAAATGTGGACATTTCAGTCGTAGAATAACAATGTATGGAATTAACATAAAGTGCCCGGTGTTCGCTAGAAAGCGGGTAATTTGGTTACAGACGTACACACATGAGAATGGGATGCCTTATTTTGATATCGTATATAAATTGTTTATGTAAGTATATGTAATAAAATTAACTAAAACTTCCGTCAGCGCGCGATGGTGGAATTACAAATTTGTTTTATTGTTATAAATATCGATTAAGGACTAAGTATGTAATATATTTTTAGTATAAAAACTTAGCCCAGAAGCCTTACAATGTAATGTTTATTGCTTTTGTCGTTGAACAATTTTATTATAAAAATAATTAGTTATCTATTTTTTATTTATTTTTTTAGCTTTTCGCTATATCCTGCCTGAAGGGTGGGTATGTACTATGTACCTACAGAGAACCTACTATCAACCAACTCTGTTCTGCACCATCGGAATGACGAAACTCAACGTATAACATTTATTTTATTTATTCCGCGTAAAGCCGCACATAGCAGGGTAGGCAGACGAAATCTAGATTTAAGATGTTCTGGAGAAAGCACCACTTCCCGCCCAAATATTAAAAAAATCTTTAATTGTTGTTTAGACTTGCAAGAACGAGAAAATGAAAATAAAAATAAATCTCCCGAGTGGGAATCAAACCCACACTCGTCGTGACGACGACAACAGCCGGAATTATTAAACTTTCATAATAAATAAAATTTTCAATATAATACTTACAATCAACGTGACATTTTCTAAGTTTATTCGCGTCTTCTCCATGACATAAAGCGTATAGGTTTTTTCCAGTGAGCTCCTCCGATGTGTACCCGAGAAGTTCTGACACCCTGCTGGTAAATACAAAATAATCTATTACATCTGTTGATGATGTGCTTTTAGTTTTTTTATGGACTGCTTCCTGTATATCTTGAGGCTAAATATTAGAATAGATTTCATTAAGGTTTGTCGTTCAAATCCTGTAATAGTTATTGTATTTAAAATTAAATATCAAAATTACTTCAAATAATATTTTTTTTGTAGAAGTAAAGGTATTTTTTTAGTGAAAATTAGAAAAGATAACTTCATTTCTTTTTTTCTACAATGGGCAAAAATATTTAAATAAAGACAATTAAATTGATTTTGATAATTTAAACCCTAATCTACTCATAAACCTGATTAACTTTAAGCTATTTTAAAAATCATATAAATATCTGTAATACCTTGGCTCACAATGTGCTATTCGGAAATCAAAGTTGATCCTGGTGACGAACATGTCCGATTCCAATCTTATTTCGTGAACTGACGGTGGTGGTAGCGCTATGGCTAAAGCCACCATGCCCAATAAAGATGGTGGTGTTTTGCGGCTATGGGAAAACGTGTACTGCGGCCGAAGACGGCACAGCATCAGCACCACCTGGAAAGAAAATAAATGGTGTTGAAGAGATAAAGAAGATATAAAGAATTATGGAAGCAATGAAAAAACCATCCATGTTTTTATATTGATTATTGTTTAATGAAAAGTTCATAAAAAATAAATAATCATCTTTAAAGTTTTCCAAGAAAAGTGCTAATTTTAATATGTTTCCTACAATAAAATCCCATCTAAGCTAAATAAATAACAACTTAGCATAACTTCTCATATACCAAACACCCAAAAACTCTACACAGAAGCAAACAAACTCTAAGAACACGTACAAAATGTATTCAGGTAGCTAAACTTTTAAAGGATTAATTCTAAATTTCCACCATAAAGGAGACGCCCGTGGCACAACTCCCATATAAAGGGTTACGAACGATATTCTCTAATTGCTCTGTCGATATTTGCGAATTGTATGAGCAATTTAGATTTAGATAAACACGAATTATGGGTTTAACTCTCTAAGTACTAATCTCGAAATTTGTAATTTATTCTACGTGCCCATTCTATTTAGATATAGAAATGTCTTTGCTCTTGTCTCTAGAAGCAATCTTGGTATTGTTCATCATCATTCATCATGACTCAGTTAGGTTCTCATAATATAATATTCTTTATTGCATTCAACATTAAAAAAAACATTTAACAGAAAAAAACGTTAGCCTCGGTGGACTTATCTCTTTAAGAGATTTCTTCCAGCCAACCTGTGGGAGTGGTTGAAAATATATGGCGAGAAGACAAAATAAGCTTGATTTAATACATAAACTAAAATCTATTTCATTTTGTAAATAAAATTATCCACTACTAGTACCTAATTAAGTTGCAATTTATAAAAAAAATAGCAAAAATCTTATCTAATTTAGTAAATTCCTTAAAAATCCAAGGCAACATTCTATTACCGACTGTCTTACTCCACCTAGTACGTTATTCGCAAGTCGCTAGAGATATAATCGCATTTTATGTTCTAACACCGAGTTAAGGCAAAAATTATGGGCCACAAATCCGCCCTGGGGCACCCCACGCCCGATATAACTCCAACAATAATATTTGTGATCCAGTAACGGATAAAGCTGGGAAATTATTAAGGAGCAATAAAATTGTAACTCGCGTATTTATGGTGCCGTTTAAGATATATTATTTTTTTAAAGTGCTTGTCAGCTATTACTTTCAATATTTGTAAGTTATAAATTAATTAAGCAAGTCTTTATGGTAGTGTTAAGAGACTTCGTTCCCCATTTTCCGCGGAATTCTTGGGGCATTGCGTGTAGTGTGGCGGAATTAAACGCCGCGTTTTGCCGCGGCACCAGAGCAAAGAAATGAAAATGTACTCGTAAGTTTAAATAAATATTTCATTTTCTCGAGTAGGGATTGAACCCACAACCAGTCGCGTCCAACCTTTCTCAGTTATTTGTTAGTGAATATCTGTAATCAGTAGGAAAAGTATTATATATATTTAATTATGGCCTATATATATATTTGTTAAATAGAATATCAGTTTGCATTTAATAATGCAGCCTGTTATTTGTGATTAAGGTAAAATAGTTACAAAATAAAAACAATGATGTAAGTAAATCTGGAATCTCTGCACAAAACCTAAAGACACAACCCAACACACAAACGTAAAATCATTTTCTTCTCCAGATACCCACCCGCCAGTTACCACCCTCGTTTCGCGAAGAATGCCATTCGCCATCTCTGCTTCTTCCCACCTAAATCGAAAATGAAACTTCAGTCTTCATTTTTCTCACTCTAGATATGATTTGGAAAATGACCAAATTCTTAAACTTCTACATTAAATAATAATACATAATGGAATTGTAGTTACAATTATATAATCTAGAAATAAGAACCTAATGGTAGAATTAAAAGAAGCAAAATAGTAAGATCATCATGTTTCTAAGATCAATGAAATCATAAAATCATATTTGCTCAAAATTCGCCTCTCAAAGTTCTACCAAAGCTTGCTAATGCTAATAATAGCTAATGCTTACCCTATATCCTGAAGACTTGAAGTGGCACCCCCTCTTCGTTAACGTACTTTTCATTCGTATACAGAAAGCTCGATCCATGCCTTTGAACAAGCTCCCACTAGCTGCCAGGGTCATTTGTGCTGATACTGTAGAAAAAAAAAATTATATTTAAAAACTTGACTCCGAATGATCTGAATGGAATATGTAGGTAATATTTTCCAAGTGCAGCGTTGGGTTCCGCCAATTAATACGCAATGTCTCCAGACTGGAATGTCTTAACTCTAGGTCTCCCTCTCTCTCTCTCCTCTCTTCCCTCTGCCTACTCACTCTGTTAAGTGCGAGATGCAGCGTAGCAAAAAATTGTTACTTTCAATTACTATCTTCACAGAATAGAAGAAATCAATTGACAAAATCTCCAAATCCCATTTACCTATTTAGTTAAACGACACTAAATGAAATTCAATTTTGAAAAAACTTTTAACGGTGTAATAGGTTCGAATCCAACGTGATGCTTAGATTGATTACAAATTTATAATTAACCCTAACATCTTTGGGAGCCACGAAGCGTTTGTTAATTGATTTTACTGATCTCGTAACTTTAACTATGCTGTGATTCTCAAGATGTAGGAACTAATTCGTTCCTTTCTGAGAAGAAAAAAAATTAAGAAATTTCTTTTCAATTAGGATTTTACTTATCTGTTAAGTATTTTTTTTAGTTTTTACTTTATGCCATTTAAATTTGTTTTTACTATAGTATCCCAGTTTTTTCTATGCAGCACAGTTTAGGATGCACTGGATCGATTTCAGAGGCTTGCATGGCTATCAGACGACAATATGACTTTATCCACGCATTTCACCTGTCCATCAACGTCTTTCACGACGTCACCTTAACAATCGTCCACTGTCACATGGATCCTGATTGATTTTTTCTATAAATCAATAGATTCCTGCATCAAGTTGAGTTAAAAAAAAGCAGGATAAGTGAGTGACGTCGTCAAACGTTTAACTTTTTTGTTAAGTTTGAAATTAATTAAGTATTCCTTGTTAATAGTTTTCACAGTATACTCAAAATTAAGTTAAATAATAGTTGTTATTAATTGCGAACGATGCTTGTTGTGAATAGAAGATTATTTTAAAAAATATATGAGATAACTATAATTATATAAATTTTTCATTTACCACAAAATAAATAGACAATTCAATTAAAAATAAAGAAAAATGCGGTAACTAGCATAAATTGCAAACAATGTTTTTTTTTTAATTTCATAGTTTAAATATTTATTTAAATGGGGAAAACTAAGAAAAACAAGTATATTTCAACGTATCTACACTGATATAAAAAATTTAAATATTTAACGTCTGAATATTTACAAAAAAATAAGTAGAAAAAAAGAAGAAATTACATGCAAATCAAAGTTTTTACGACGAAACAACGTAAACGTATTTTCAAATCCACTCGACCGAGTAACTGGTGAAGTTAGAGAAATTATATGCTATACAGTTTTTGTTCCACCATCTTAATTAAACTTAGCCTATATTTGTTGATAAAAAGCGAAGCGAAGCTTTCGAAAGTCGAACCGAGCTATATAAATTTAATATTCAATACAATTCTTTCCCATAACGCGAAGTATAATATAGTAATAATCAAAACGACAAAGGTGATGCTGACTCCCCATTGACCGTTTCATAAGGTGCCAACATGCCGTGAAGACCATAATCTAATTTCAATTTGGTGCACAATTTATTATATTATTTATTATTTGAGAGGCCAGTCGTGGCGCAGCGGTACAAAGTGTGACAGTAAACGAGACTGGTGGTGGGTTCGATCTCCACTCGAGGAAATGAAATATTTATTTAAACTTATCGTTCCATTTTTTCGCTCTGGTATCGAGGCGAGGAGGATTTCTGCCACTCCACACGCAATGCTTCCAGAAATAAGCGGTAAGAGGGGAACGGAATGTTTTAACATTAGGTTCCCTCTGTCTACCTTGCTGTGTGCGGGATACAGCGTGAAGTTGATTTATTTTCAATTTATTTTACTTATTATTTGTAACTTATAGAGGCTGTTAAATAAAATTTTAAGTGAAATAATATTTAACACCAGTACAGTCCAAAAGGCAGGTGCATTACCCTCCGAAATGGTGGGAAGTTTAATTTAATTTCATATAGTTTTTTCTCCATTTTGACAGAGGTCGATTTTTTGTATTGGAAGTTGGAACAGTTTTGGCTGGAAAATGCAACTAAGTAGATTGGCTAACGGTGTTGTCGGTCCGTTGTATAAATCACTGCATTTTTTTTCGTTTTTTTTAAGTTAAGTCTTATATTCTAATTTTTGGGCTAAATCGCGTGTAATGCTTTGATTCGCATGTATAATTTTTAAATAACTTTTTTTCTAATGTATTTCTTTTATTTTTCCTTTCTCTATAACTGTTCCAACTGTGGCCGCTAGGCCGGTACGTTTTTTCCACATTTACCAAATGCTAAAATGAACTCACTAAAAGATTATTTAGTGACGGTTAACTAAAGTTTTAATAAAACACATATCAGTGTAAAATGTAAAAAAATATTTAAAAAGCTTCATAGAAACTAAGCTTAGGTCTCTTAGGTAGGTCATCTATAAAGTAATTATGTTTGTAATGTAACCTGACGATTGTGGGTTCGATCCCCACTCGAGGAATGAAATATTATTTATTAATATTTTCATTTCTTCGCTTTAGCACCAAGGTAGAGTCCAGCGCTGAGTTACGCTACTCAACAAGCAATGTCTCGAAAAATTGGAGCGGAAAGTGGGGCAGCGTGAAGCTGAATTCATTTTTATTTTAAAATACTTTAATACTTTATTGGAATACACAAGAAACAATTTGTACGTTAATAACCGCATTAGTGATACACTGTGTTGCGGCTATTAACGCCCACCTCCCTAGCGTTGCTTAGTAACTATTGTAATTATATGAAACAGCAAAAATTTACAATGAAATACAAAAAAATAAAATAAAAAAGCTATAAAGCTTTGCAGAAACTTAGCTCAACTAGGTTAAAGCTCATCCATAAAATAATTATAGCTTAGATATCATAATAATCCGATGATATTTACATTTCATCAGACCAATGACACCACTGATGTGAACATCATCAGTCTCCATAATAGACTAATTTGGCAGTCATTTGCATCAACTCGACATTTTAAATGACTTTATTCTAACCACAATTTTACCATTTGAATACATTCATTCGCGCCCAAATGTTCTTATAATAATAAAAAAAATGGCTTATTTTCATAAAATTATTTGAGTTTTTGTTTGTATGTGTTGTTTATGACTTTAGAATAATTAATAACTTTACATATAGCAAGAGAGGCAGAGGTAACACACTCCGTTCTCCATTTTCCTCTAAATTCTCGAGGTATTGCATGTTAAGTGGAGGAACTCAACCCCGATAATTCTTGTAATCTATTTACATCCGTCTTATAATATAAGTACTTATTTAGATCCTACAGTTTCACGGTACACTAATTCTAAAATGATGTTTATTTTTTTTTATTATTCTAAAATACAACACAGAAGAAATTTGCATTGTGAATTGTTTAATTTTTTGTGTATATTTGATTAAATTGAAAATTAAATGCTATATTTGAAAAAAATCTTATCTTCTGTATTAAAAAAGTAAGGCTAATCTGAAATTTAAACGTTTACACCGCACGTTTACTGTTATTGTTGTTTTTGTATTAAACGCTCAGAGATCAACAAATAGAAAAAAATATATAAATAAAAATGTAGATTTTTATTTTCCTAATAAACTATAATTTTTTGCTACCTTAAGGTGGCTTAGAAGTATCTGATAGCATACAAAAAATCTAATATGTATGACTGACTGACTCGTGGTCGCGCCATCTAATTAAAAAACAACTCATTTTATGCATAGGGGAATTGTGCTTAAGATGACATACTTTTTGTTTGAAGACAAATATTTCAAATAAATAAAGTCATCTGAGAACAGCATATTGCGTATACTATTATATATTTCATAATCAACGAAATTATTTTAGTTTCAGAACAATCATCTTTCAAACATCATAAAAACAAACAAAAATCGCACTTAGGTCGACCAGTGTCAGACGACACATCTACAGGGTAAAATGACATACCTAGTATGTGGCATGAAAATGCCATCATTATTTGTCGAGCATAGTTCACAAATAAATAATTTCTTCTTTGCTGGGGAGCTTTTAAACAGTATTAAGGCCAGATTCATACATGTTGCAAATTTTATGAGGTTGGATTCCGTTATCAGTCACTTCCTTTTCCAAAAGGGAAATAAGCTTCGTCACTTCGGCTATTGAATGCCCTTGCTCTAGCAGCCTTATCCATGTCTTCTTGTGACCAATATATATTCGTTTGTAATTGCCAGGCATTTTGTAGGTAAAGCAAAAAAATACATCGATTCTATTTATAAGGGTAAGATAGTATGCCATCTTATACTCACGTTTTGTATGTCGTCTTACCCAATATATATATATGAATTTAATTTTAACCGTTGTGACAAAAGTTTATAAGTTAAGATGCGCTTTTAGCGTTAATTGTGTCATATAATAATCCTATTTTACATTTATAATTAGTTCAAATAGAAAATCTTTATCTTACATGGCTTTTCACCATCAAGCAAAAGCGAAAGAAAAATTTGTTGCAATTGAAAATAACGAAAACATGAATTACTCGCCCATGTGCATTCACTTTCAGCCATACTGAATTTAAGCACTAGCTGCATCTACAGACACTCTCTAAAACGTCACAAGATCGCACTTAGCGCTAATAGTTTCATCAGTATTGGTAGTGTGTCATCTTATCATAGTATGCCATCTTGAGCACAATTCCCCTACAAGTACAAAATAATTAATTCCCACGAGTGAGAATCGAACCCATGATAATCACATTACAGTAACTCACTGCGCCATAATGGTCTCAATGGATTTTTTCTAAAATTGAAAATAAATTGAAAACTGGGTGATAATCGTAGATATAAATTTTTTTCAAAAATTAAATATATTCTTACCATCAGGATTATTGGTGCCATGCTGGCTGCCCTCTTCGCTACCAGACGCAGGGCTGTTCAAACCAGCTCCACCTCGTCCAGCTAAGGAGAGTCCAAGCTGTTCCGCAATCTCCGCATGGTCAGCCTGATGCACGTAGTCGAATATACTACTGCCTGTCATTTCTACCTGTGTACATAGAAAAGAAAAATATATGCTTCATTGTAATTCATAAAATTATATCAAAATAATCTACTATACTAACGAAAATGAAAAAAAAAAAGATTAGGTGGTACTCTCTCTCTTTTAAATTGGGAAACCTGTCCAAATACAGGCAGGATTAAACGCCACATATGAACCCATAACAATCATCCGTCTTCAGATTAATACATTCCAATAATGTACCGAGAGACCTAACAACTAGTGATAAGACACTCCGTTTTCGCCAAATTATGGAGACATCACGTGTTGAGCGACAGAACCCAACGCCGCGTTTTGCCTCGATACCAGACCAAACTAAAGAAAATAGTAAACATTTAATTTCCTCGAGTGGCAATCGAACCCATAACCAGTTGCTTTTACAGTCACTGGCCTCAATAAACATAATATAATTGAAATTTAAGGTAGTCAAACGCTATGTCACGTACAGGCGGCAATAGTTATGAATGAACTGGCCTTTATCATACATCGCGAGGCAGGTGGCTTACCAACTGGAAGCGAAGACAACCTCGAAGGCTTTAGACGGTTATAAACAACGTAATTTGTTTACTAAATAAGATAAAAATTACAGATAATAATAATTGTTAGTATTTTTCTTAATAAGATGTGAAAATATTTTTGTTTTTATGTCATATTTTTGTTTTAGCTTCAAGTTGTGTTCCGCACATGTCATGATAAGTAGAGGGAATCTGGGGATCTAGTGTTGAGTGGCGGAATTCAAAGCCGCAATCTGCCTCGTTACCAGAGCGAGAATCGGACCCAAAGCCTGTCGCGTTTACAGTCGTGCTTGAGCATCAGCACAGAAAACCTTATGTCACTCTGTACTCCACTTTTCTCCACAATTCGAGGTATTCCGTGTTAGAATCGCTTAAACTATGTACATATATAAATGCTATAGAATCTGTCCAAACCTCAGCACCAAAACCTGGCTGGCTGGCTAAGACCCCTCATTTGGCAAAGGAAGCCATTATTCATAGAAAATTCCACAACTCTTAAGGATCGCATTTTTACGATCACTATTGGAATACGGGTTGCTATCTAACTTTCTTGTATCCTTTCACGGCGTATGCAAATGTATCTTTAAATAAATTTATCAAATATAATTGTGAGATCCTATTAAGCATTCAGGTGTCGTGTATCCGCAGTGACGCCGCGCATGTGAATACTGCAGACAATGGTGACGTTACGGTGGTCGGTTCTGGGAAAGATCCTTGGGATTTTATGGTGTTTACCGATTCTATTGACGGTTTAGGATTTTGATGTGTTGACAGGTGATTTGTAGGTGGATAAGTTAGTTGATATTGTAAGCTGTGTCTAAATTAGCAGTATGGTCCTTCCTGTTATAAAATATAGTTCTACCAGATGATTACCATATGAGATAAGCATATGTTTAACATATTTCAGTTATTTTTCTGGAAAATCAACTTCTACTGTGTCAACATACATCCCACAATTGATAATTTCTCCTATATAAATAGAATTTAGATTTTTCTACAGTCACTTGTCATAAAAATTGAAAGATCAAGACTACATTCCTCAAAATAGAAACATCCAAAACAAATAATGAACAAGAACCATCACGTAAATAATTTTCCAGAAAGGGCCGGAACATGTCAAAACAAAAAGTAAAATATCCATTTTCGGATTTATCCTTAGAAATATGATTTCCTATTGTCGACGTTATCAGTCTTTAAGGGTCCCGAAAAAATGGCGGCACCAGAATTTAATATAACGTAGACGTTGCTCATAAGAAAGTTGTATCTGCTTATTTACCAGGAAGTTTATGTATTTAATAACGCACACTACATCACTTCGTGTGTATACGTGCATGTACATATGCTAGGTGTGCGTGGTGGTGTGCGTGCGCGGGGGTGTGTGAGTGCCTCACATTAGGATGAGAGACACGCGCGCGCCTTGCCCGCGACGTGACTAGCATCTCTCAACGTCCTTTTCCCCCCATTCGCTGTCTCACACCACCCTCCAGCCATTTTGGATCAACTGTTTCTCAGTTTTCAGATCTTTTCCTTTTCCCTTTAATTCTGTAATGTTTAATTTCATCTGGATGTTAATTTCTTAATTTTATTACGTTTTTTTCGTTGTTCACAGAAATTTGGCTAAAGGCAGCTGCTTTCGTTAGTTATGTCCTAAATTTTCTTCACGAAAATATTTTATAACTTCACAAAGAATTCCAGTAGATCCAGATTGATCTTATTTAAATTATTTCAAAACACGAATGATTTTACACTAGTGAGTCCACCATGGCCCAAGGGTTCGATCCCCATTCGAGGGAATTAATTATTATTTCTTAATATTTTAATTTCTTTGATCTGGCACTAAGGCAAAAGCCCGGCGTTCAATTCCACCACTCGGCAAACAAAAAAAACACCTTGAAACATTTTTCTCTCTTGACCATAGATTCTCTCTGCCTACCCTGTCGTATACTGGAAACAGCATGAAGCTGATAAAAAATGATGAGCTCTAACATAGATAAGCCTAATACATAAAACAAGTTAAACCTAAACATATTCATTCATAGTTCACATGAGACGCGATGTAATCGCTGTTTCGGCGTTAAGACATCCGACAGATCGTGGATAAGGCTCGTACGTGGGCGGAGAGTTTTACTTAAATTACAATTGCACCGACATTGTTAGCTTTTTAAATAAAACCTTTTATAGTTAGTACCTGATAGCATATACGGAGAACAATGACTTTAAATTAATTTAATTAATTCGGTGGAAAATGGGAAAATGTTGCTATATGAGGGATTCAGCATGAAGTTAAAAAACTTTAAAGATAAGTGGACACCACCTTGGAACAAATAGAAGGTGTAAAATGAGATGGAAAAGTAAATGATGGTTGTGGATATTTAGACTTTAGGGGATCTTTTTTAGGTTAAGTGATCCGCTAACACGCTATATCCGAAACTAAGCGTCGCGGTTTGCCTCTACAATTAATATCCAGTTATTTTAAATTATATTTATTGAATTGTGTATTCTACTATAGATATTTCATGAAATTTTCATTTTCGTAGTGAAAAACAATTGTTGAAAAACATATTAACAGATATCCTATGTTTCCACAGTGTCTTTAAAACTTACATCAAGCCTAACAAATGCAAATATCGAACTGCAACCTATCAGACGGTTGCAAATTATTTAAATACATAATACGGCTAACTAATTGTCATTCATCGTTAACTTAACTAATGTAGTTAATTCTTCTAACTAGATATCTACGTCTCGCATTTTAATGTAACATTAGTACTATCTTAGAATTAACTTTCATAGTAACAGTTTGACCAGACTGTATAGTAGACGGTGAAAATTATTTCTAACTACAGTCGCTAGCGAGTATCGAGTTTTGAAGGTGGCGTAAGTATAAGCCCGTGACTAAATTGTAATTATATTTAATTGAATATTTAAAGGACCATAAATAAATGTTTAATAGAAGTGACGTAACTCAATTTATTATGTAATCATTAGAAATCAATAAAAATAGCAAGATTTATTTACATATATATAAATATTTAAAACACGTAAAGTACTTAAAAGTTATGTAATAAACACTACTTCTTTATATTTATTTCTTTCCACAATTTACGTATAAAAAGCCTAGTAGGTAGTAATAGGGTCGATCTCCCACTAGGGATAATAAATTATATTATTTTTTTTATTTTTTTCACTAGCTACACATTGATTTCTACTGGTCAATATGCAATATCAAAAATTCTGGGGGAAAGCAAAAGGAATGTCTTGACACTGGATTCCTTCTATCTACCCAGGTATATGGGAAAAGCGTGAAACTGCTTTTAAGATGGCGTGGCCTGATATGATAAGATAAAAATATATAAAAGAAAACTAAATAAGTAGATAAAATAAACTTACTTGTGATAGTCCTAAATATATAGAAACAGTTTCGGATATGTACAGAAACCTCCCATCGGCCGCTACAGACAGCGCGAACCCGTCGAGAGACTGTGGACGATAAAAAAACATATATTCAATACTATATCTAGGACGAATAGCAGGGTTTGTCCAAGAGGTGCAGGTTGAAACAGGCTACCTTAAATTTTTTTACTTTAAGTTTTCTAAAAAATAGTTTTCTTTTCTAAATATGGATTATTTGATTTTTTTATTACGATTTTAATAAGTCTTATTGTCGACGCAACGGTTGTGGATTCGATCCATTCTTAGGAAAATGCTTCATCATCATCATCATCATCAGCCTGTCCACGTCCAGTGCTGGACATAGGCCTAACGCACAATTACTCTGAAAATAGATGAAAACTAGTTTGTTTTTACCTACTTTTTAAGTGTGAGGAATAAAAAAATAAAGACCTTATGTCTTAACTAAATTATTCGTTTATTTTCAATCGAAATTGGTATCAATACAAACATTTTACAACGACCTCGGGCCGTTCTCTTAAAACCTTACTAAAGTACAATGTTTTTTTTTATAATTAGTTAAGATTTAAATGACTAATAGGTATAATTTACCCAAGTTTCTTGTAATTAAAATATCATTTATATTCAAAGGTTATTTCAATACAAAAATTCAATAATAAAGTTAGAAAACAAAGAAATATTCTTATGTTGTATGTAATATTCTATTATTATGAAATGTAGAACTGATATCATTTAATAGTCTTAATAGGAGAAAAGCAAAATAAATAAAATATCTAACGAATTTAAATTTTCTTATTTCATAGATACCAATGTGATAAGCCTATAATGTGTGTAATCACGCTGTATCCCGCACACAAAAGGGTAAGCAAAGGGAAATTAGTGTTAAAACTCTTATTTGTCCACTTTCCGCCGATTTTTTTAACGCATTGAGTGTTGAGTGGCGAAACTTAACGCCGAGCTTTTGCTTTGGTGCAAGAGCGAAGAAATGAAGATATTAATAGATAAATCATAATTCATTACCTCAAATGGGGATCGAACCCAATATATACTATATAATATAATCTTATATTAGTACATTTACAGGAACGCGCTAGTAATAACCACGAGACTTATAATTTAACAATAATTTTATGCATATTGAGCAAGCGCCGTACAATCAAGTTCAATATTACAGCGCCAGACAACCAGTACAAGTGGGTACCGTTGACAAAATAAATAAAGTTACATTTTTATTTAATTAAAGAAAATAATATTTTTCTTAGATTATTTAAAATGAATGATATAAAGCTTTTGTGATGCTAATACATCGTCAGACTCAACACACGATGGAAGTATATTCGAAGTCCGTTCAACAGAATTAGTTATTTTCATTATACAACCCTGGCGTCGTGGATTTGGGCGGAAAATGAAGTGCCCTGCTACAAGTTAAATAAAGCTCTGTTGTTGTTTTTTAAATCAATAATACAAAAACGATAATTTAAAAAAATCCAAAGCTTCTGCTTAATTCACTATATGGTTATAAATTTGGCGAATTAATCAATAAGTAGTAAAAAAAATGTTTTTACATTATATAAGCATAAGCGAAGAAACATCTACATTGAAATATAATTAGTATAATATAAAACTAAAAAATATCGACAGTTCTAAGCATTATAATTTAGTCGCAATCATTAAAAAAATATATCTATCTAAAAAAATAAAACAAGGTAATTTACAAACATTTATTTGACGACTCTACATAATGTTGATAAAAAATAATAGTTTCATATCCATCAATTCAGTCGGAGATAAAAAACCTAAACAAATAGTTTCTGGTGAAAAAGTGTTGTGACGCTGCAGTCTGCACTGTCGACAAAGCAGCCTTCCACTAACTAGATGAGACATTGCCTTCTAAATTATACTAGCTTTCACCGGCGGCTTCGCCCGCATCGTGAGTTTAAAATAATTTAGAATAACTAACCAAATAAACTCTTGAACTATACCTATAATAATAGAATATTGGATATCATTCAGGGTTCTGTAATTTTGATATTAGTTGCATTTTTTTTATTTTACCCTAGTAAGTGGTAGTAGATTTGGCAAAGAAAAGAAAAGTGCCGAGACACTTCGTCCTCTATAACAATAAATTATTCATAATTTTTATATTATATGTGTACCGTTGTATACTTTTTATTTTTTAACTAGCGAATATCAATTATTTTACTTCCATTTACGTAATTTTTATACATAGACATATAATTAAGAGATGTCAACAACAACTACTATATATTATAGCTTAATTTATGAATGCCAGTTATTCCTAGTTTGTTCTGTTTTCAGTTTATGGAGTTCACTCCGCCAAACTCTCTCTGGAGAAAATACGAAAGAGATTACAGCAAAAAAAAGATAATATTACACAATAAGCGAATATATGTTAAAAAGAGATACTGCCTTCATCTACAGTCATTTCTAGATGAAGTTCTAAATCACTGTCATTTATAATGACAGACAGTTGACAAAATAGTTGTAGTGATGAGTATTTTTTTTTTACAGAAACTTCAATTAACCGATTGTTGCTGAAGATGTAAAAGGAAAAAGATATCGAAAGCGGTTCTAATCTTTTACGTCTATTTCTCCAGACGTGAGTCTAGTTTTAAATTTATGTAGAATTAAAATGTTTTAGCCTATTAAAGTTTTATGTTCTTAAAAGATTTAATATAGGATCTACATTTTAAAACGAGAATTATTATATTACTTATTTAAGTTAGCGATATTTATCTATAAAAATTCGGAATAAAGATATCTTAATTTTATAATATACTAAAAATAAAGTGAAATTCGCAAAATTTTTGTATTGAAATAACATAAATTAAAATTTAACTAAATATATTCTTAATAATAAAATACCCTAAAAAAATATAAATATAACGAAATTTAAATATTTTCAAGTAAAGCATATTATTTAGCTGAAATTTGTATTGGTCATACACTGTTTCGGTCTGGTTAAAGAGAAAGTGTGGATTGAACTGCCCCCTAGCGCGCATCAACCTAAATTCATGAAAATGTATAAAAAAAAGCAAAACGCCTTGTCTTATTTACTGACTTTACTGACAGTAGTTCAGTCCAGTTATTTAACTATGACGTTTCGAGTATGTCAGTTAAAAATAAAGCACTTCGCCTATGTCACGTTGTATGGGGAATATAACATGAGAATTGAACAATTAAAATGAAAATAACTTTATACAATTATAGAAACCATGTTTATTTACAGTTTAGTAGTTTTTTCTCGGTAAAAGCAGGATTTTTGAACACTTTAAGCAGAAAAACGGGATTCTTTTACCAAAAACGGAATAAAAATAATAATTATTATTAATTAAAATGATATAAAATGGTTTTTTTTTAAAAAAAAAAACGTCCCTATACTTTTTATTGTTTTGGTTTACCATATATTGTAAGGCAGTTCTTAACTTACGAAAATACTTATTATTATATCTATGAAATTATTAATAACTAATTAAAATCTTAAATATTAATCTTAATAAATAAAGATTTCTCACAGTACGTTCCAATTGGGACTTAATTTTTGGGCTAAAAAACGGGAGGTCTCGCCAAAATGGGGATATCTGGTAACGCTGGTATCACACCCAAAATATAAAGTAATTTGACAATTACAAAACAGATAATAACATTTAAGTTTTTTTTCAGTTCAGTTCAGTTCTTAGTTTTTTTTTCTAATTATAGAGACAAAGGTTTTACGTCCAACCGTCTTCGTTCAAGCGAAACGATTATTTGAAGTAATTAATATCGATTATTATGTTTCATTGAGAGGTGACCTCAAAAATATATGTGCGTCCTTAATTTTTTTACTGAAAACGTGTAAATTGTTAAAAAAAATCGACCAAAGCAAGGTATCACGTACTAGCTGCTCTCGATACTGACCGCAGCGCCCACAGTGTTATAATACAAGGTGATTGCATAAAATTATAATTTACGTGATCGAGTGACAGCTAAATCGATTTTTTTGGCATTCCGCATTTGTAACGGTGAAACGAGTTAGTATTTAATCGATTATGTAATGGGTCTAATACGATGAATCGTAAAGTATTAAGTATGAAACTTTACAATTTTACTAAGTTTCATCTAGAATTTGTATAGCAGTTATAATTCTATTACTATACACGTTTAAGCTGTGTTAAAAATATTGAAAGGCGATTTTTTTATGCTTATCTATATATATAAAATCAAAAGGTCACTCACTCATCACGAAATCTCAGAAACTACATGTGCTAGGAGTCGCAAATTTTGCATAGGAGTTATTTATAGGACATAGGTGCTCGCTAAGACGGGAATTTGCAATATTCGACTTCTAAGGGGTTATTTTTGGGGTCGAAAGTTTGTATGAAACTTCGTTACTACAAATGCTAGGAGTCTCAAATTTTGCATAGACGTCACTAGGACGTAGCCACGGAGACAGAAATTAATAATAACATAGTTCACGCAGGCGAAGCCGCAGACGGGCCGCTAGTCTATATATATAAAATCGAAAGGTCACTCACTCATCACGAAATCTCAGAAACTACATGTGCTAGGAATCTCAAATTTTGCATAGGATTTATTTATAGGACGTAGGTGCTCGCTAAGACGGTAATTTGCAATATTCGACTTCTAAGGGGTTGTTTTTGGGGTTGAAAGTTTGTATGAAACTTTGTTACTACAAATGCTAGGAGTCTAGCCGCAGGTGGGCCGCTAGTAACTATATAAGTACGTATATCTTGTAAGCAATCTACAAATTTTGTATCAAATTATAATTAAAGGAAAAAGTAGACAAAAGTTATCTTTTTAGCGATACCAACCGCGAAATCAAATTTTATGACTTATAATAAACTTGATGATATATTTTTTCTAGATAAAACATTTCTCTATACAAAAGTGAACGTAATAAATCCTCACCAACTATTCAGTGCCAATCATTCGAATTACATCGATTATGGCACTCTCATAACAATAGATAATCGATTAAAATACGTAACACTATAACAATCGATAAGAAATCTATTTTTTTTAAATAGCCTACAGAACCTAAATCACGACGCTATTCGCACTTGACCGACATTTTTTTAACCAATCCTGCGATAAAATGTACCACAAAGTATATATTCAATTAATTTTGTTATGAAATTAAGTGAAATCGTCGAAATATTATATTGGAGTGTTGAAAGTATTGTATATACACTATACGCCTAGCTATTGTATAGAAGTTAATTTTAGATATAAAAAGCATGAAGTCGGCCAATTGAGAAACTAAGTCAAGTTCGATTGAGTTTTCGGAGGTGACGAAAACGAGCAAACTTTGAATAAAGGCTACGTAAACGTCAATAGCCAATTTATTAGCTACGTTTATAATTGGAGAGCATAAAATATATAACTGTTTATTGGTAAATGCGACGATTGTGGGTTCGATTCCCTATTCGATTTTTATTTATAGTACAGTTTTAGCTATATAAAAATACTAAAAATTCTCCAACCAAAATGTCTCAAAAATAAGGAACGGAGTGTATTAACACTATATACCTATACCACTATATACATTTAATCCATAATTATTATTTAAGTACCTAATCGTACCATTAAATAATTCAATAATATAAAAAAAATGTTTAAATCTATCTAAAAAAATCTATTAATCTTTTAATCTACCTTTAAAAAAGTCTATATAAAAAATAATAAACATTGCCGTTACAGCTTTGCAACTAAGAGAACTTCTTATAGGTTAATTTTTGCTATACGACAAAAACTTGTTTTCATATTTAGTTCATTTATTTTTTACTCGTGATTCTTCACTTTAAATATTAATTTTGAGCCATTTTATGCTTGACGTTGAAAATTCTATTAAATTAAATTGTATCTTATTTATAATACAGTTATACCTAAGTAAAAACTTTGAATTATATTGAAAAAACTGTGTATTTCCTAAACCAGCTAGCTAATAAATACTAATAGGTTGTAGAAATATATGATAGCTTAAAGTAACTTAACTTTAATAGTCAAAACTACTTACTAAACAAAATTACATTAACCAAGTGTAAGTCGAATCCGCTACCTTCAAATATATACAGAGAATTAATAAGAAAACTGTCAACTATAATTGTAATTATAGGTTCTACTTTATAATTTTTTTCACCTTATTTGGAGAATTACAATAAAATGTTTTTAATCTGATTAAATTCGATAATAACTTAGCTATTAATTAATTACATTGTTAATGAACAGAGGCCGTAATGCAGGGGCACAAGGGTGTGACTATAACGCAACGATTGTGGGTTCGATTCCCAATCGAGGGAATAAATTATTATTTATTAAAAATTATAAATTATTATTTAGTAAAAGTGTGTTCTTCGGTCTGGCACCAAGGCAAAAGCCCGGCGTTGAGTTTCGCCAGTCAACACGCAATGCCTTCAAAAATTCGGCGGAAAGTGAGGAACGTAATATCTTAACACTAGGTTCCCTCTGCCTACCCTGGCTGTTATTATTAAGTAACATTAGTAATTTAAAGTTCAACTCATATATTACCTGAAGTATGTGTGTGCCCTGGTGTTGTTCGAACAGTTCCATAGCAAGACCTGCCGCCGTTCGTCTGCTTTGGGCACCTATGACAAAAAAAAATAATTAAATAATATTTCTTTATGAAGAATATACAGAAGCAGCGTCCGAGTGTAAACCTGACGATTGTAGGTTCGATTCCCACCCAAAAAAAAATTTTTCATTTCCTCTAAAAACAAGACAAAGTGGGGTGCTGGATCAAATCCACAATCTTCGCTTTTACGCTTAGAACCTGTACTGCTCCACCACGACTACCTATTATTAGATTTTAAAACACCTATATTTATTTAAAAAAACCATACTTTTAATTTAACTTCAACAAAACGTCAACGCTAAAATAAAATACTATATAAAAGTAAAATATAAACATATATTTTGTCATCAAGAACAAAGGGTATACCATGTAACCAGATACAGATGGTATCGCGAGGCGGTAGCGCCCTCAGCTTCTACGTACGAGGTACCTGGTGGCAAGATGTATGGTGGACAGTTTTATTCCTGTATTACTTTACTTTTAGCTTGGTTTTTAATTAAATTTTATGAAAATTATATTTTGTTTGATGATCGCGACAAGTTGCGGGTTCGATTCCTAGTCGAGGTAAATATATATTTGACATTTACAATTCCTTGCTCTGATAACGAGTTAAAGCGCTGCGTTAAGTTCCGCAAATGAGCAATCATTATGATGAAATTGGTTACGCAAATGTAACAATAGGTTTCCAGGTTCCCTTTGCCTACTCTGATATGCGCGGTAAGCTTAATAAATATATGAAAGTGATTTTTTTAAAAATAATTTCCCTCATAGCATGATAGGCAGAGGGAACCTGGTATACTCCGTTCGCCATATTCCACTCAATTTTCGTTTTCATTTTCCTGTTGCGCGGCGTTAAGTTCCTCAATTTAACACAAAATATTTCGAATATTAGGCGCAAAATAGAGAACCTAGAGAGCTATATGGGAAAAAGCTACATTTTCATATTTCCCTTTAAACAAAAACGACGTGCAAACCAGAACGCATACGAGTATAACTCCACCAGTATGTAAGTACTAGATGGTTATTGAAAGTGACACCCACAAGGACACCAAGCGTCGTGACTCCAGGTCGTGAGCGGCGACAGACAGACATACGCACGACCAGCGCAATATTACTATTAGTATATTACTGCGAGCCATCACGAGCTTGCATGGCATTGTGGAAACCATCACGTGTGGATATTTACAGGGGGAAATGGATATTGTGGATATTCTGTAATTTAAAAAATCGATTCATTATTTTTTTTTCTATTTTATTATCAGCTTCACGCAGTATCCCGTACAGCAGGATAGGTAGAAGGAATACAAGTAGTAAGACGTTATGTTCCTCATTTTCTGCCGAATTTTCTCCGTTTCTCTGCTGTGCTAGTACTGAGACTACATTATCCTGTGACTTCAAAAGTTATATGTGAGATATAGGGTGTAATGCGAAAAAAGAGTGATAAAATCAGCGAAAAGTTTAGAACGGAGTGACAAAACACTAGGTAATATTTGACTACAGCCTATAATATATACTTTAATGATTTCACAAGATTACATTTTTTAATAACGTAAAAAAATAATAATCTTAATAAAAATAATAAATAGGAAGATGTACAATGTTTAAATAACTTTGTCACAAGTCGACCGTAACTTGTGACAAAACAAAGCAAAACTGTTTATGCTATGACTTTATCCACTGGCGCGGTGACCAGGAGTTTTGAAATTATTTTTAGGAATAAATATTACTTTATTTATTAATTCGTAAGTAAAAATCATTGTTTTTTTTAAATGCGTGTTTCATACATATATTTTTTTTGTATTTCGGTTGGAGTTTACTGAAATAATTAAAGGAAAAAATTTTTTTTAGCGTTGTGTCGAGTATATCTCGGAAACAATATTCTGGCTTCTCGCTATAATTGGCTTCACGCTATATCCCGCACATAGAGAAACTAGGAATCTAGTATTAAGACATTCAGTTTCCATTAAGACACTTCAATTCCCCATTTTCCGTCGAATTCTGGAAGCATTGAGTGTAGAGTGGTAAACTCAACGTCGCGCCTACCAGATCAAGAAAATATTAAATTAAACATTTAATTTCCTCGAGTGATAATCGAACTCACAACCCATCACATTTACTATCACACGCTTGACCCTGCCATCCACTAAAAAAACTTACAAAATATCCCCAAAAACACCACAAACATGGCTCTAAACCAAAGCGGCGATATCAAAGAGCTCTTGTCTCTTCTATGTAGAATTAAATCGTAATAAAGCACACGCCGTGGCTATCGCGACTTCAAACTAAATATAATATTATATAGTACTATAGTACTAGTATATGCCCATATATGGCATATGCCCATATATGGCATGTGAACTTTTTTTATCAGTGTAAAATTTCAGGGCAGATCGGGTCGCTCGATTGTTTCGCGTTCGCTATGATATTTTGTAATTTTTATACGAATTAAGCGACAATATGGCGTTTAAGGCTATATTATTATAAAATCTCTATCTCTATGTTTTTTATTTTTGCAAATATTTCTATAAATATTACGATTTTTGTACGTATTGATGTAAACGCGACAGGTTGTCGGTTCGATCCGCACTCGAAGAAATGAAATATTAAATATTTTCAATTTTTCGCTCTGGTGTCGAGGCAAAGCGTGACAAATGGGGGGAATCGGAGTGTCTCAGCACTAGATTTCCTTTGCCTACTCTGCTGTGTGTGCGGAATATAACTTGAAGCTAAAAAAACAGCAAGTTTTATTCCGCCTATAGCAAGCTAGATAGATAGACTCTAGTGCCCAAACACTATCCATTCTCTCTTTTAATTATTTATTTGACATTAAAAAAAACCAAATATTACTCAATTCCTCCAACAAAATCCAATATAAAAGTAATAAATAAAACAATTTATTTTACTCTATCGACCCCAAAGCTAGAACAAATTTTTATAGAAGCCGCTAAGTCTCAGTATAATTTTCTCATTACCGCTGCCACTGCAGCATTACCCTTAAGTCAGATTCGGAACTCATAATGGCTGTAATTTCAAGGCATTACTTCTTATAAGTTAATAAAGAATAAATAGATAGATTTATTATTTGTATGTAATAATAATAATAATAAATGCCAGTAGCGTAAAGGCACACTTGATTATATTGTGAAAGGTTGTAGCTTCGATTCCGACTTGAGAATATGAAATATTTGATATCCTCGCTCTGATAAAGATGTAAAGCGCGGCGTTAAACTCCGCTACTCTATACGTAATACCTCTAGAATGCGGCGGGAAGCGTTTAATTCCATTAAATAATAGCATTATAGCAATCTTTGCTATGGCTTTCCCTAGTAAGATATTTTTAATTTTGACCTAAATTTACATGTAAATAAAAGAAAAACTATCTATACTTCTAATATTATAAAGCTGAAGTGTCTGTTTGGTTGAACGCGCTAATCTTAGAATTCAATTATAATTCACATTTAGTCAATTATTTTACTCGGGCGAAGCCCTAAATAAAAGCTAGTCTTATACAAAATATGTTCAAATTTTACAAAAAATTCTTCCTCCATTTCTATAAACGTTCAAAACCGTACAACGACGAACAGTCTTAGCATTTCGTCTATAAGGGGTGGTTATTCTTCATTAGATCGCCGGGTTCCGGTCAAGTGCCCTGGGGGTTGGTAATCAACGCGGTTTGTATTATTTTTATAAGGGAGCAACGTGTCAGACCATTTATTCGAATCGTTTAGTTAATTTTAGTAGTATGATAATATTACATATTATTCCAGCATTTACTTCTTGAAAATATATTTATTTATATATAATACTAACGAGCGCTGGCGGCTTCGCCCGCTTAAGCTTTTCGTTAAGACAAGCAAACCAAAATATTGACATTAATTGTAGCCTATGTGCTATTCTGATGTGTAAGTTGTATTATTGTAAAATTATATGTAAATTAATTTTAATTAATTGTTTTTGGGTGAAAGTTGAACAAACATCCATTCTTACAAAGTTTCATATTTATAATATTAGTAGATTTAGGAAGATTTAAATACATAGGTACATTAAAAAAATAATTTAAACGCCATTTTGTCGTATATAGGATTGATAAAATAGACTAATTAGCTATTAAAAACACAGCAATTATCGCATTCACAATGATTGGAATAAATAAATAACAGAGAATGGTATGAACTGACATCAAACTTTTTTAGCTTTTACTGATAATAAATATCCAGTTAAAAATGGGAAAGCACCTTAAAATGTATTGTTATTTAGTTTTTTCAAAGAATGATAAATAAAAAATAAAAGAAATGATAAATGAAAATACATCAATAATGAAACAAAATAGAGGAAAATTCAGTAATGAACCAACCGCATAGATCTTAAGTAAACTATCTTCCACCCTCGGTTTATTAGGCGTTGAGTTTTATTTAATTTCGCTCTGAGAAAACACCCCTGGTCAATGTTAGTATTGGCCGCACATGTCCAAATGGACAAATACAGCTAAATTATTACCTTTCTGTTTAAATATAAGGAATAAATAGTTTTATCAAGTTTTATTGCTATAGTATTTTAGTACATAGTTTACGAAAAAAAAATTAGTACAATCATGATTATATATGAAAATACATGACGAAGCTTTTAAAAAGTTCGTGTAGCTTTTAAAAAATATATTATATTTTTTGTATAATATAAAAAATAAAGTGAAGTTTGGCGGAAAGCGGAGAGCAGAATTTCTGAACACTAGGCTCATTTTGTCTAAATGCAAGATACGTGAAAGCTAAAAAAAAATTAAAAAATAATTTTGGGCACAACTAGAGTTTGAAAACTGACAGTGTAAAACTGACGTCAACACAAACTGTACAGATGCGAATCACTCCACGCAAATTCCCCTAAATAACTTGTGAAATACCAAAAAATCACTATCACATCGAATAATGAATTGTAACTAGCCTATTACACGGGCGGATAACCCTTCAAGCGGCCACGGGGGTCGGGCCGGCCGGTGGCGATCGATACTAAATAAAAATGGCTTCAAAATCCCGGAAAATGCTGCAGCATTCAGAACACGTACTGTCAATATAGAATGGCGGGCGATGATTGTGATGCACCGGTGGAGGGAAGGCAAAAATGGTGTTCCGACAACAGCGGATTGAAATAAACCTAGCTATATAGGTAGTTTTCCGTAGCGACTATTATGTTTGATTAATATTTTCCTACGTATAGATTAATAACGTGAAAATATATTGTTAGTATATTTGGATCACCGCTTCTGCTCTTCTTCTTCATTATAACACTACGTTCTCCGTACTTCCGTTTTTGGGATATAATAAAGAGATATTATTTTTATTAACAACTTTAATATGTTTATTTTATCATTACAATTTGTCTATGCTGTTGTACACCCTGTTGTGTGCGGGACAGGCAGAGGGAACCTCATGTTGAGATACTCCATTCCCCACTTTCTGCCGATTTCTGGAGGCATTGCGGGTTGAGTGGGAGAACTCCACGCCGCGCTTTGCTTCGACACTAGAGCGAAGAAATGGAAATATAAACGTAATTAAATATTTTACTTCCTCGAGTGGGGATCGAACCTACGTCCGTCGCGTTACAGTCACACCCTTGTGCCACTGCCACGGCCTCTAAATTTTTTTGTACTTCTAAAATATTGATATTTATCTATGAATATATTAAATTTGCAAAGATGCATTTGAAAACATTTAAAAAATGGATATTTATAATTATTTCTATCCATTGGAAGATACGGCACATTTGCTTAGCAGCTTCACGCTTTTCCGTATGCCTTTTAGTGTCTTAGCACTAGGTTCTTGCAGAACCTAGTGTTAAAACACTCCGTTCTCCATATACGTAAACGAAATATATATATAAAAAAACGAAAGTATATTCCGTATGAAATATTTAATGGTTTCCAACAACAAAAGAATACACTAAGAGTGTTTATTGTGAAGGGGTTACAGTTCATTAAAGACAGATTAGATAGGGTTAACTTATTGTAAGCGACCAAGGTGTGTGATAAGTATGGATGAGGGGATCAACGGGGCTTTCTTAGGCTTTCTTATTGAAGAGATAATGAAAACGATAATCTGTTCATTAAATGTATGTATGTATGTATTTGTACTTCTATTATTATGCTCCGATTTCGTTTCTTCTTAAATTTTCACTGATATGAGATTTTGAATTCAGATTGATTTTATTAAAAGTTTTATGTATTGATATTCGTTTAGGAGACCCGAATAAAAATAGAGAATAATTAAAAAATCTATTAATTTTTTCTTTATACTTAAGTACCAATTTTAGTTTAAATTTTAACGAAAGGCAAATTTTCTATGTATAAAGGAGTATAGGGAAAAAAAATATTACTCTATCAACATTATGATAACAAAAATACCAAAACATCAAACGAAGCACCTAAGCAGCAGCCGATTTTTAATTTTTATTTTTATTATCATTCATTAGCAACAACTTTACGTTGACATCAAAGAGGGCATTAAGAAAAAATTATATTACATTCACATTAACTTTATTACACATTCGATACTAATAATTATTAATTTAATTAAATAAAAAAATACGTAAACGAACATAACTATTAAAAAGAATAATACAAAATGAAGAATAAGAAAAAAATTGTGAAAATCCAATATGAAATCGAGTCGTCGTCGTTTTCCCTTATTTATTGTTATTTTTCTATTTCGTTGGCAGATGTGCCGTGTTGTGATTTACGATAGTCGTGTATTAGGAAGCAGAGTTATAGTGGGTTGGTCAATTTTTCTTGTACTTTAATATTATTATAAATAATGATATATTATATAAACAAAAAGTTATTTTTTCAATTTTTTTAGATCCAAAGAGAATTATTTGTGTAATATTTATGAAAGAGTGTAGAGACCTCGGTTGACCTTCGAAAACACAGTAACAAAAATACTGGAGGAAGGTCATGTAAAAAGCATGAGGATCCCGCGGAGGGCATATATGAAGAGGTTGATGACAGTGGACGAGGCGAAAGAAGTATGTAGAGACCGTAGCATTTGGCACTCCATTCTCTGATGCACTCTGACTACCCCGCTAGGGATAAAGCGTGAAGCTATGTATGTATGCATGAGTGTAGAGTCATTTTAAAATATTAAATACAAACAAAGCAACTAAACAAAAATCTAACTAGTTTCTTATTTTTATGAAAATGAAATTAGTATACTATTACTTAAACTTTTTCTAGAAAGGAAATTCAAATATGCTTATTAATACTTCACATTCATAATAAATCATTCATTTCAACAAGAAACACAAACAATGTATCCAAAAGCTTGTTAACATACGTCCGAACGCCACGAGCGCCAACACCCTTCTGCCATAAATCAAACGTGCTGCCACCACCGGCAATATGGGGAACAAAACACATGTTTACCGCCAAGTTAATTTGTCGAATTTATCGCTGTCTCCTTATTGTATTGAGAAATATTGCATTTCATATACTTTAGACGTTAAGATTCCGTTGAGATAGAGAATGCCTATTTTCTCTATATTTTGGTTATAAATCTTAAATAAATATCAAATGTACTCGTATGTACGTGAATAGGTTTCTTGTTAGTACTTATCACAAGATCAATACGTCAGTATGTAATAGAATTATTTTCTTAGATAAATTATCATAGGAATTTCCTATTTTATATAACAACTCAATAATACACAATAAAAACTACCATCTGCAAAAAATCTACCAACAGAATTTACCCTACACAAATCCTGCCCTAAAAGAACGAAATTCTCATTTTAAATACGCAAATTGTAACACAAATCCAACACAAATTCGTTTCATTAACAATAATATCATTATAGATGCGGTGCAATGTGCTCTGCTACTAATTCCCAAAGCCACAAGAGGTGCCCAATTAAATAGGCCAGACGAAATCGTCAAATGTACCCCTAAAATTTGAATAAAACGAGTCAAGTCACGTACGACAAATAAGCAACACTAACAAGTAGTATATCGTTTGCACTGATTGTTAATTGATTAAATTAAAAATCCACGAAGCAAATTGCGAAGGGCGGGTCCTGCATAATTAGATGTTTTATTGAAGGTGTCCTTTACAATTTGGATGTTGACAGACGTTTAAGTATGGTAATCCTGTTATCTGAATTATTGTTAATATTTTGGTTAAGATTTCTGTGCGGAGAGACGAAGAAACGAGATTTAATCGAGGAAAATAAAATTTATTTTCTTTATATTTATTTTATTTTTTCCCGACCGCTAAGGAAGGCTTATTTTAATAAACTTTAAAATAGTACACTGATTACGAAAAGTAATATGACAATGTAATATGATCATAATTTATTGCGTCATTTATTAATACTTTTTAAACATATTTCTACTGAACACTACTCTAACTACTGAAGATAACTTTTTTCCTTTATTCTTAAGGTAAAATTTTTAAGTTATAGGATTAGTATATGACAGCACAGTGCCATACTATACCTACTTTTTATTGTTATCTTCCCATAGTATTAATATTTTTATTGAAAGTGATTAATAAATATACTATCTGTTATTTATTTTCATGATTAATATAAGCTGTAGCCTATATATTTCTTTCTACAAAGTCATAACTCTCCTTTTCGATTCGCCATAGTCGAGTAAAAAAAAGGAATAAATCACACAAAAACACCTTACAAAACTGAGTACTTTTCCCAAATACGCTTTATTGCATACGTGATCATATTGTCTATAGCCCCATAAGCATTCGCCATACAATTTTGACACCCCTAAATACCCATGTTTTATTGTCGAATAGAATATTTTTATTTTAATACCGTTATAGACTATAGGTGGGTTTGAAAATTGAGTTAAAATGACAGTGGCGTATGTAGTGATTCGGTCGGCGGTCGCATTAACCGCATTAGGGGTTGAAATTGGATTTGGGGGGGCGGTGTGTTGGTACACTTGTTACGAGTCGCTTGTACTGAAATTTGTGTGTAATTTTAACTTTGTAAATTTAAATTTTAGAGTTTTTTTTGTGAGTTTTCTAAGTTTTTTAAATATTATTTAAGTAGATTTTCTACGTTATAATTTAAATAGTATGTATGATATAGCTAGTGTATGAACAATTTTTTAATTATTAGTTTTGATAAATGTATCATATTTCATTTTTGTTTTGACGATATATTCTTATCTTGTTTTAAACCAAAAGTCCTTAAGCTTTTAATATAATAATAAAAAAAATAATAGTCGGAGACTAAAAAGAAACAATTTTTTAAAAGAACCTACAGTTAGTAATAACTTTATTAGTACCTCCACTCAACAAGATTCTGAAATTTGACCTAAAATTGGACATCCCATTTCCTACCCTAAAAAAACTTAACATTTTTTACCCTAAAAAAAATTTAAAGCAACCGAAACCACTAAAAACACCTAGTATAACAAGAAAATCGTATTCAACAGTCTACAATCAGCCATAACCAAGGCATGCGTCACGTTTGCACAGTAAAACAAACGTTTGTATTTTTTCCCTATATCTTATAGTATAGAATATAGTATAGGTAATTTATTTATTTGAGGTTTCGTGGTGAATCAGGGTCCCCAAGGCGTCTTTATTTGCGTGCACGCTTCAGTTCACAGTGTTTGTGATTTTGTCAGCTTTACTTTTTATAGGGAATTGTGTTATTGTGCATTTCTTTATGGTACATGTGAACTAATGCACCGTAGATTTGATAGTGTTAAATCTTTAATTTTTATTGTTGTTAATAGGAGAAGGTTTGACAGATACAGCGTAAGTTTTGAGAATTTAACTATTTTTTTAGGCTTCACGCTGTTTCCCGCATATAGCGGGGTAGGCAGAGGGGAACTAGTGTTAAGGCACTGCGTTGCCCACTTTCCGCCGAATTTTCGAGCTTTTAGGTCTTTAGTGGTGGAACACAACGCCACGCTTTTGCATTGGTGTCAGAGCAAAGAAATGAACATATTAAACTAATAATTCACTCTTCTGAGTGGGAATCGAGGTATGCTGCGCTTGGAAATATGACTCGTAGTTTTTTTCTATTAACTTAATCGAAATTTTGCAAAAGTTAGTAGGTATTTTTATGTCATTTTTTTCCAAAAATAATTACAATTTTAGTAATATTCCATATGTGTATTAACTATAAAATTATTTTAGTAAAATATTGCATAATATATTGTCTACTTTTAATTTATATACATATTTATTAAATTATCGGTTCACCCAGTCAAAAGTTCTGAGATAACAAATATAACAAAAAAATAAAATAAAAAATACAATTGAATTGATAACTTCCCTGTTTTACTGAAGTCGGTTAAAAAAGAATTAAGATTATTAAAAAAAATATATTTTTTATTACTAAATAATTGTTAATTCACTATATATATTAAATAATAAAATAACTCAAACCATAATAATGACGTTCTTGTACAATCGAAATCTTATTAAGCTGTCTGTACGTAACGCAGTTAGTGCCGACAATGACTTGACGAAGGCAAATCAGATTTGGGAACCCTCCCAGTTATTTTAAACTCACTCACTCATTTTGAATAGTTCTGGAGGGTTGTGTTTTAGGAGGAACCCAATATTGTCCTTTTATGGTTATAATTTTTGTTTAAATTTATTTATTACATGTTATTTACACGACAGGTTCCGGGTTCGATTGCCATTCGAGGAAATGAAATATTTAATATTTTCATTTCTTAGGTAGATAAATTACAAAATTCAAGAGAAAAACTTTATCTGACGAGAAGATATGACGTCACAATATGTATTACACCATTGTAAAGTTATTTAATTTATGCTTTTAAGATTTGGTACATCCAGGTAAAAAAAATATTTAAAGTTATATTATTTGTAAATTTGTCTAAGTACCATTGGCATAGAATGATGGTGGGCGGGTTGGCCGTGCCTACCCCAGAAATATTAGTAACAAAAAGAAATTGTCCTAAAAAAAACAATTAAATGAACAAAGCTAAAGTCCAGTTTCTTTTTTATACACTTTCCCTGTACAGACATCAATCAGTTACAATTTTATTATATATTTAGATTCATTTATTTAAAAAGTCCTACCTTTCAAAGCTTTACTGGTCGGTGGAGGATCACGGCTCCATGGCGGGTCCCCATGTCCTGAGAAGTCACGTAATTTGAGGTAGCTTATCGTCAGCCTTATTATGGACGCTTTGTCCAGCTGGCTCGTTATGGCGGCTGGTAGAGGTAGCATTTTAGCTAATTCGTAAAACTCATAGTTCTCTTTGCCTCGTCTGGACCTTGCAGCATCTCGGCTTTTCTCTTTCCGTAGCTCCAGGATACTGTAAAGAGAGATTAAATTATTTTTTCTGGTGTAAATTACGGGTAAGTTGTTTTTGAACGTATTTTTTATCAAACTACGGTACTGTTTGTTTTAATATTAATTTTGTTATTATTTAAACTGTATGTAGGAATCTTTTTATTTAAAGAATCTTTTAACTTCTTGCTGTAATGTAGAGTAGTGGAGTAGGGTATACCCTAAGGTATATAGTGTCAAGACACTCCGTTCCCAACTCTCCGTTCAATTTTCGAGATTTTGAGTGTTAAATGGTGGATTTCAACGCCGCTATATATAAAAAAGTTAACTTAAATGCTATCAATAGTATTTTAATAAAAACTAAAACGAATCTACATCTAATAATAACGATTTCTAATATTAATAAAAATATCTAAAATAATATAATACACTATACATGCGTTCTACAAGAGGTCGTTAAAAAAAAACATACAGTCGAATTGATAACCTCCTTTTCTTACAGAAGTCGGTTAAAAAAATTGTATAAACAGACAGGTGGGTGTTACCGCGCCCCTCCCACGGGCGGGGTCGCTAATGAGTTTGTTTTAATAAGGCTGAGAACCGGTGATACGGCTTGGAGGTGGGTATTTGTATGGAAAATTAAATTATTTTACTTAATTTTACTTAATATACATAAATGTTTATTGTTTAAGTTGGTTAATGTTGAAATTAAATAGTTATGTGTTTTGTTAATAATGTTAATTACTTTATTTTAAATATTTGGTATATTTTTGAGTAATTTATGACAAATATGTTGGTAATATCACAATTATATTATGTTTATTTTTTTTATAATTTTTGTTTCGATATCAAATGTTATTATTAATATCTTATTATTTTTTATTATACGAGATTCATGACACGTTCAGTAATTTTCATCAAACTATATTAGGCTTGCTTCTAAGCAAGCTTAAAGCTTGCTTTCCATTTGAATAAAAGAAATATATTTTAGCTGTGGGATACTCTATATATAATCTTACTTGACTAAAACACTTCAATACCGTGATTTTTAATTAGCAGGTTAGGCAGATAGAACCTGGGAAACTAGTGTTAATACACTGCGTTTTCATTGAGACACTATCTTTCCCTACTTGCCACCGAAGTCTGGACGCGTTGCGTGTTGAGTGGCGGAAGTGAACGCCACGGTTTGCCTCGTTACCAGAGTAAGCAAGAATATGAAAATATTAAATATTTAATTTCCTCGAAGGCACGACAAATGACCTCAAAGGTACAATCTTTTTATTATATCAGTTTTGAACCTAAAACTAGAATTCCTTTGCAATGATGCCACAAGTAAATAGATTACGGCATTTATGCACTTAAACATAGTATTGTTTTCGTTGTTTATATTAATTATTAAAATAGATGTTAATGTATGCACATATACCTAGCTATATTTTTAAACATGTGCTATTATTATTTTTATAGTAATAAATCTATCTATAGGTAAAGTAGCGGCAAGAAACAATAAAATACGATTATGTTAAAGATGCAGAAAATATTTCTTACATGATCATAAACACTGTATTTATATGAAGATTGTTTGTTTTTCACGTAAAATAATCTATATAGATAGATAGAATATAATATATAGAAATATATGTATAAGTTTTTAGTTTTTAATTTAAACCTTATAAATAGGTCTAATTCTTGGCTTTTTAATGGTGTTACTAGAATAGTCATGAGCTATTGTCCCATTTTGTCTATATTTGTTTTTTTTTTTCAAGGTAGGCCGAGTTAGGACACTTTGCTCTCCACTCTCCGCCGAATTCTGAAGGCATTGCCTGTTGAGTGGCGATACACAACGCCGCGTTTGCATCAACACCAGAGTGAAAATATAAACATATTAAATATTTATTTCCTCGAGTGGGCATAGAACCCACAAACAGCGTCTACAGTCACATCCTTGGGCCCCTGCGCCACGACTGGCCTCTATCTTCCTTATGTCATTAATCAAATTAGCGGTTGCATCATTTAATGTTTATTCAATAGTTGGCGCGCTAATTACAAAACGGAATTATCCTACATTTATATTTTAATTGTAATCTTTTGTAAAAATACCCATTTGTCTCTAGTTGTAAAGATAGTTATTTAATGATATATAGCTAGGGTATATATATGGCACAGTGGCAGAGCTGGTGGCTTTAAAAGCGATGGTTGTGAGTTTCATTCCTTAGCGGGAGAATTAATTTATTTAATATTTTCATTTTACCTATTTACAAGTAAAGCGTGGCATTGAACTCTTCCATTCAATATGCACTAGGTTACACTAGGTTACACCTGAAATCCTTGCTATATACGGGAAAGAGCGTTAAACAACAAAAAAAAACACGATAATGACAGTAAAGTAATCCAACATTAAGAAGCTAAGTTTACGGGCAGGGGTGCTCAACCGAAGGTGCGGAGTAAGCGATCCTCTGATGGGTCTAGTTTACGATCGGGCCCGATTACTGCCATCCCTGGAGACCAAAACTTTATTGTCACCTGAGTAAGGTCATTCGAAAATGTTTGTTGTCGTTAGAAGGAAATGTTTTTTTTTGTTAGCTTTACACCTTATCCCGTAAGAATAGAGGGAACACAGTGGTAAGACACTCCGTTCCCCATTTCCCAACGGATTCTACAGAGATTATTCAGTGGCGTAACTCAACGCCACGCTTTGCCTCGACACCAGAACGAAGATCGATTGTAGTTGTGCTGTTTTACTTGGTACGTTGTATAATAGTTGTTGGCGACTACGATAAAAACGTCGAAAATTATTTAATTTTCATGGTATTTTAAAATTAAATTTTATATAAATATAATTTTGAAATATAATCTAATTTTGTATTCTATGAAAAAAAGAGCGAATCGAATCGAATTCGAGCGTGAAGCTAACGAGCTCGTAAATCGAAGAGCGTACCTAGTACCTAACAAAAATTATTATATATACCTTTCTATTACATATAAGAACATTAAGAATAGGTAGGTACATTGCTCGATTTCAAAAACGTCTTATCACTGTCTTATCACAAGAGAACTACAGCTTTGGGACTAATAACTTTAAAATATAAAGGAAATCCATATATACCATTTAAAAGATATCAGATCAAATTTGCCGATAATAGTACAAAACGGTTTAAGTATAGAACAACCGGCCCTTCGAGCCTGATTTAATGTTTCTCGAGGGTCACTTTTGACCCAATACAGCATTAAATTGTTTAAAATAACTTTCCGCTGACCGAGGGTACACCGCCCCTGGCTTTTAAGTAATATTCTAAGCTATTTTGGGATTAGCAACACTAATCTTTTATATGGTAAATTCGGTGAAATTCGAAATCGATTTCAATATTGAAATAAATAGAATCGATTAAGTTAATAAGCGGTGTTAATGTAATGCTTCTAGAATTCAGCGGAAAGTGGGGATTGAAAGTATCTAACGTTATTTAACACTAGGTTAAGTACTTCCAGGTTCCCTCTGCCAATCCTATTAATTTTATTAGAGAACTGTTGCTTTCATTGGAAGTTGTCGTTGATGATGATGTAACTTCTCTATGATTACACCATAAATTGTGAGAAAATGATGGAACAGAGTTAATAAAATGAGATCCCTAAAATCGTATTAAAAAAATCTAATGAGCTAGGTATTATTATTAAAATAAGTTATATATTATTAAACATTAATAATAATAAGAAATAGATTGTATATTTTTCCATTAAACATAATAATAAAAAAAAACATTATACCATTTCTATTTCACTTCCATTTGTTTCCCTATAAATTCTACTCAATACTAAGTCCACTTCAATGTTTTTCTTTTCGTCCAATTTTTATGACGGAACTCCCTTCATCTTAGAAGTGGCTGTCTTTAAGTGTACGCGTACGTGTCCCGACGCCGTGTACACCTGGGAATCAAACCCACAATACGCTACTAACGCCTTGACCCCCCCTAAAATATAAAACAACACAAACACCAAACAAAACTAAACCTTAAACCTAACTGCATAAAGCCCAAAATACATAACCAAACAACCAACACAGCGGTCAGCGTTGATTGGAGATAGTCCAACGAAAAACATCCTAACTCAAAACTTATTTCAAACAAGAACCCTATATCAAGGAAATATAAGGAATATCCGACTTATAAAAAAAAATAGTGCAAATTGAAATAGTCGGGCAGAAATCGAACCCGGTAATAAAAGGCCCGACGCAACCGTGTCCCGGTAGTTAAGGCTAATGTGCTCGGACAAATTGAGTTGTGCCTCGCTGAGAATTAGTATACCCTGGGGATGAGTGGATGACAGCCCGCTATGATTGCATTTGGGTACTGGAGTTCTAATCGTTGACGCAATTTGTACGACTGTCAGCGCGATAGTACAATTGACGGTAGTTGCAAATTATATCTAATTGCGTATATTATTTGTAGTTATTAGGCTAAAGGTCGTGGGTTCGATTTTCTTATATTATCCATTTGTTTATGCTGAAGTGTAGAATTGGTTATAATAATCTAGATAATTTTCAAAATATGAATAATTCAAAAAAGTTTTTTTAAAGTCACTGCGGAACTCAACGCCACACTTAGCCTCATTACCAGAGCGAGGAAAAAAGTATCAAATATTTCATGCCCTTGAATAGACCTGAACCCGTTCTACCTGAACATCCGTTGCGTCTCAAACAATAATTAGAACAAAAAAAAATGCAAAACGAATAAACAGACAAAACCGGGCTAGAAGCATATATCATGTATGTATAATTTACATTCACAGAGAGAGAGAGAGAGAGAGAGAGATTCAGATAAATAACAAAACCCATTTTTTAAAGCGTTAACAGTTACTTACAATAAAAAAAATCACACTTTAACTTTAAACCACAGATTAAGTTATCAGGTAGTAAAAGATTAAAGCTAGCTAATGGTCTATTACTTTTATATAGATGAATATAAACCGACACACAGAGAGGATCGTCAAGTCGACACTTCGATTAACAGTTTAAATGGGGTATATGCGATTGTACAATTTTTGGGGACCCCTGGGAACCTTTGAGTACTTTATGCCTCAATAGATATAAATCCAAACATTGGTTTTCTTTGTTGTGGTTCTTGTGTTTATTGATAGTTGTAATTCATGGGAAACGGGTTTATTTGAGTATAAAGTTATCATTTGTTAGCGAAATCGCGACTTAAAGTATTTAACAAGTAGTTTTGAATCTATTAATATATCCTGAGCGCATGTGAACGTTGTCAGTTCAAATCCAAAAAAAGGGATATGTTTTAATACAAAATTTAAGAGTTTCTTTTCTTGAATTTAAACGAGGAAAATTTAAAAAATTACAATTAGCAGGATAGGCACATGGATTCTAGCGTTAAGACACTCCATTCTCTACCTAAATTTCTAGTGAAAATAACCTAAATATATGGGATTCGTTTTTCAAGCGGGATTCAAACCCACCACCACCATCGCGTTTACAGTTAGACCCTCTCAATGCCCCACTAAGGCTTAAAAATTTATAATAGAATAAAATCATAAATTATTATCCAAAATATGGCAACCCCAAATCGTCACAATAACCTCTTACCGGTAGCCGACATTAATGACACGTCATTGTCAGCAACAAGTGGCGACGAAAAATGAGCCACTCGAATATAAGAGATATAATAGTATGTCATATTGTCAAAATTTCTTTTCATGTTTCTATAGCGAGAGAAGCTGCTTTGAGAAGGTATTAACCACTTCAAATACAGACCATTTAAATATAAAGCTTTAAATATAATTAGGCTGTTATAATGTAGCGGCAAATGTGGGTTCGATTCTCGCTTGATGAAATAAATTATTATTTTTGTCTTATTTAGGTTTAGTGGCGCTATTAAAGATTTTGGTTCCCCTGTCTATCTGTTATATGTATGCGGGATATAGCATAAAGTAATTAAATTATATATTATAAATTAATTTATTATTAATTTTATTTTTTAATTTCATGTTAAAGTTTCTGTTTGAACTAAATAGGGAGTAGCTAGGTATTTGTCATTCATTCGAGATGCGTAATTGATATGAGTCATTGTTAAAGGAAATATTTAATATTTTCATATAGAGGTCGTCGTGGTGCAGCGGAACAGAGCCAGCTACTGATACTATATATAATTTCGATTCTCCTCGGAGACACGAATGATTGTCTTCAAGGCAAAACACGGCGTTTAGCTCCGCTACTCAAGACGCAATACCTACAAATTTCTTAAGTAGACTGTGGAAAGCAAACGTATGAAACAGAGTATTTTAATACAAGGTTCCCAGGTGGGGAACCTGGTTGTATGCATAGAGCTATTAAAAACAAAAGGATATTAAGCCATAAATTCATTATTTTACATACACGGATCGCAAATAAATCGCCATCAATCGCTCGATGTCAACAAATGACGTCGATGCAAAAGAATTTCTATTATTCAACTCTTTTTCCAAAGAAAAATAGGATTCCGATGTGAAAAATGCGATACAAAGTAGTGGGCGTAATAGAGTTAAACGGAGTGAAACTTTTCAAAAAGAAATTCACACCCCATACTGAGGGTTCGCTGGCTTTCTTTAAAAGGGAACCCCCTGGAATTTAGTCAACCGGTAAGTCCCCGGGGCCCTTAGAGCCAACGGTCACTTGGAGAAAATTCAAATGTAAGAACTATAAAGGAATTCCTGTGCTAGAAGTTCTTAGGAAAATTTTGTTTAGAAGTTTTTAAGAAAATGTGTTACGAAAATTTTATTGCATTTAATTTTATTATTATTTTTTACTTTTCTTGGTAGAAGACATTAAAAAAAAATTAAAAATCTAGGCTAGCCTTAGCAACCATAAGAAGTTAAAAATATATAGTACCATCTTATAACGAGAATATACCTATATCTAAGACTAACTTCTCAATTACATAAGACTAGCCTTTTCCTGCGACTTCACGTAGACAGAATGTCTGAGGTAACTCTGACCGCAAGCATAGTGAAATACATCGAAAATAATAACGTAATCCAATACAAAAGTAATTTATAATATTAATATAGATATTAATAACTTAATTATAACAACTATCTACGAACTAATATTATACACAAATATAACCAACACATATTAACTAATATTTATTCGTCCATAAATAGGGGTTCTCGTATTTGACGTCGGAAATGAAAATGTCATCTTATTACGGCTATTATTGATATAGCTGGCGATTATTCCTATTAGATACAATCGTGATGTCAGCCATGGTGCAAGGGCCTGGCGCTACAGGTTGCGGGTTCGATTCCCACTCGAGGAAATTAAATATTTAAAGTTATATATATTTCATTTCTTCGCTCTGGCGTCGTCGAGGCAAAGGCTTTCAGCGAAAAGCGGGGAACGGAGTGTTTCTGTGTTTGACACTAGCTTCTCTCTGTCTATCCTGCTGTGTGCGGGATACAGCGTGAAGCTGATTGTTTTATTTATTTATCTCACAATCGCTGTAATAATAGACGCCATATTTGATTGTATTGATTATGAATCGTGATTATTATTATAATAATTGCATAAAATTTTAGTGTTTCTATCATTGAAGCTAATAATATAGGAATAATAGAATTTGTAGAGACTCATAGTGAGTCATGTGGTCTGTAATGTACTTAGCTTCAATAATTATTATTTTCGTTTTCGATACTATTTTAATATATTTTATTAGCGCCTTTAGTATTTTTAGGCATTAATTGTTTAATAGAGTTTATTTATTTAAAATTATTATTCATTATTAATAAAAGTTTTTATATTTTATAGTTAAAAAACTATTTTAATGTAATGTCAAAAGATAGTAAATACTTCGCCTGATCTAAAATATGCGTGTCGAAGCAAAGGTCACGCTGACCATTTCGTCACCTTTGGCTTAGGCGTGTAGTGCAAAAGATTAATCTTGATACTTTTTTGTTTTCCTTTTTTTTTCTTTAATTTCTCTCTAAATGCCTGAACCTGGGAACTTAGTGTTAAATCGCTCCATTTCCATTAAAATCCTTTTATTCAACCTATTTTACGCCAAAATTCAAAGGCATTGATGTCTATACAATTGCTGATGATTATAATTATATGTATTGCGGCGTTCAGGTCCGCCATTCAACACGCAATGCCTCCAGAGTTCTCAGATTTCCTCTGCCTATCCTGCTATATGCGGGATACAACGTGAAGCGAAAAAAATCATTATATGTAAATATTAATAGCGAAAAATAATACCATTATCAAAAACAGCTAGATCTAAAGTATATCCTCAACAAGCGGAAGGCGTCTCACGGGACACCGGTCCTCGAGATGAGCTTAATATGACTCGGCGAAAGCTTCCGACGTAAAAGCTGTCGTTACTAAGCACAAATTGTTGAAACTTTAACATATTTATAGTGGCAATTCTTAGTTTAATCGAATACTATATAAGGATAGGCCTAATATAAATATTGCAATTTAATCTTATTTACTTATTTGCAGATAGCAGTGGATTCGATTCTTCCTTTAAGTAATTCATGAATATAAGTATTATTTTTATCTTCCTTCTGACAACAAGATAAATTGTGGGGTTGAGTTCTATCACTCCACACACGAAGTCTCGGACTAGGCGTTGTTGGAACGGAGTGCCTTAACACTACTTTCTTAAATTAGAGTTGTAGAACTTAGTTCTGGGCAGTTTTAGTTCGTTCTCCCCCATTTAATTTTCGTTTTTTTTTCTTCAACGTTTTGTTGAATCAGTGCCAAGAACCGTATAAAAATGATCAAATAGAAAAGAAAATAATTCATTCGTTCAAGTGGAAACCGAACCCACCACCACCGCGATTACATTCATACGCTATCCCACTAAGTATATTAAGTTAACTTGCTTAAACGAAGTTAATTTAAATAAATACAGTTATTATAAGTACGTTTGTTGAGCATTTATTACAAGGTTAATCTAGATAATTTTTTATCTGTAAAACGTGGAATTTACGGGTGCGGGCTAACGTTCTGTCAGCTTTTGTTTAGAGCTCGCGGTTAAGTAAAAAAATATATAACTTCAATATCTTCTTTTTATAAACTAAATATTAAATAATTAAATTAAATTAATAATTACAAAGAAAAGAGAAATTGTTAAAATATATTTGTCATACTACGATACATTTTATTACGATTTACAACATAATAACGCAATTAACGTAATAATATGTAAAGGATAAATATTTATATTTTTTTAGCTTAAACGGCGCCTAGCTCCGTTCTTCACTTCCCATCTGAATTCTAGAGATTGCCTGCAGAGTTTAACGCCACATTTTTTTATTTTACCAAAGAAATCTACAACCAACACTTTTACTGTCTCTAGTCCTAAATTCTAAGAATACATACAAAAAAATACAACAAAAAAAAACAAGAAAATTCGTATCTATTACCACCAATATCAATAATACTTCTAAAGCTAAACGTACAAATAAATCTAAATGGTCAGTCCTATGGGACCATGGATTCGGATTGTCCAAATTGCCGCTCCTTAGATGGTCTTTAATAATCACGTCATATACAATTTTCCTTTGAAACACGAGAGGAATAGCAATAGCAATAGGGGGGGTGTTTCTATTTGTTTGAAAATTGATTTTAATTTGTAATAATAATTAAATGTACATTTATACCAACATAATTATAACAGCAGTGTGGCTGATCGAAGACCTGGTGTTCCTCGTACAACACTGTTCCTCATTTTCCGTCCACCGTTTTACTGTAAGCGTGACAGTCGTGGGTTCTATTCCTGTTTGAGAGGATGATTTTTTTTTCAATGTCTCGAGAAAAATGTGAGGAACGGAATGTCTCAACACTTCCCTCTGCCAAATCTGGATGCAATATCAAACTAAAGTAAAAACGAGTAAGATTAAATCTTACAATAAACAACACAGTAATTTACCTTACTGATGTAAATAAACACCGGCTGTAACAGGTTTATAGAAGCAAAAGTAAATAAATAATTATTTCTTTATTAACAAAGATACTAAAAAATATTGAAAATTATTTTTAAAAATATCATCACAATTTCAAAGCTTTTATTGAATTTATTTACTTTTTACTGGAAAAGTAAACGGTCACGGATATTTATTTGATTTTGTGTAAATATTAATTTTCGTAGCCACCTCTGTAAGTCCGCAATAACGTTTTTACCATACTTTTTCATCTAAAACCACAATCTCTTTTCAACTTCACATGACATCCGCAGTAAAAAATATAAAATCATAATTAAAAAGCCAGATACAAAAATGAAATAAAAATATTCTACAAAAATGAATAAATAACCAATCTCCCAAGGTTTTCTTCACCAGAATTAGGTTCCAGATTCACACAGTGCAAAAAATCTAGACCGGTAAAAGAAACAATTTCGAACGTCACCTTATTTAATGAAATATTCTCGACAGAAGGTTTTTTCTGCAATATACAAATCAATTTTTTCGTCACTTCTCTTTTATGACTGTGAATAATGACTAAATTATATTATTATCAATTTTAACCTATCTTTTGTGTAAAATCTAATTATTATTAGTAAATGTAACTGTAATTTCCGTTAATCAGCACAGAATGCCTCCAAAAATCGGCGGAAAGTGGGGAACGGGAGTGTATCAACACTAGGTCCCCAAGTACCCTCTGCCTACCCTGCTATGTGCGGGATATAGCGTGAAGCAAGAAAAGGTAACACTAAAAGGTATATGATTAAATATTTTAATTCTTTTGCCAACATTATCATAGATGGCAAGTGTCTTACTAAATATTACCTATTTAGGATATATTTCTAATAATACTAATAAAGATATTTTTAGGTCCGGGATAGACAAAATACGGTTTTAGGTAAGCCAGTTCGCAAAATACTCATGTTTTTAAAGTATTTTCAGTGTTTCTATACAGGGTGGAATTGTCAGCGCCACTTTAAATGAAACCACAGTTTTAACTACTCTATAAAAGCTTAATATAATTCGGAAAAAAAATAATTCCCAAAAATGAAAAAGTTATTTTTTCAAACAAAATAAATAATAAAATAATCGTTTTAAAATAAAACGTCATTTGTAAAGTATAATATAGGCACGCACACACTTACCTGTCAAATCGGAAACGTCGCACACGTATGTGTGCGTCACACGAAATACAGGTATGGATATAAATCGTGAAAAAATCCTATGTCCAAACTGTTGAGGTACCTTGTTTAATTTCTTAGGTGTGGGTTTGAAATATATTACCCTATATGCAGTTTCAATAAAAGAAGCGCTGCCTCTTCCACCCTGTATATTTCGATTAAAATTTACAACAAGACCATACATTTCCATTAAAAAAAAAAATTTAACCCAAAATAATAGAGCTTAAATTATTATATGAAAATATGTTCTGAAAAGAAATTTACTTTAACACATGTAACTACTTGTGTTAAATTAATGTATTAATATAAGGACATTAAACAACAAACCCTGACTGTCCAAAAAAAATCACCATTCACATCCATGGAACACCCTAGTGGGCACAAAATAGATAGTGGACAAAAAAAATGGACAATCTACTCGACGCGTCGATACGAGCATGACTAATGGCCGTCGACCGCTTAGCAAATTGCCTGTCGAAATTGTAACGAAACTGGAAAATTGTTTCATTCATAAATGCAATAGCCGGGATTTGCCCTGGATACGTTTGTGATGGGGAAAATTATCCGGGATGGATAATATTATATAAAATAGCTATCCCGGGGTTAGTTTTGGGCACTTTTGGTCAGGATTTTGGGTATAATTGACGAATAATAATGGTATTTTCGTTATAAATCGTCTGTTGTCATCGTTGGGACGATCAATTTTTGTTGTTTAGCCAGAGTTTTTTTTTTAATAGTAAAAAAAGAATCCCTCGTGGTTAACATATGCCTAAGTACAGAATTGGAATCTTATTTTAGGGTATGTTTAATTATTTAATAGGTATCATAGGGTATTATTTGTGTCTTGTAAGATCAATTTGACCTTTGGCTAGGTTCCATAAAATATATGAAAACCCTTCAGGTTCCTTCCTTAACAAAACATTTATGATACAATCACACAAATACAAATATCTTAAAAATAACCATAAACTACCTTAGAAATCTCCAAGTAGACTAAAACTAGCATTACCTAAAATTAGCAATACAAAAGAGACCGACAGGGTGAATTCTGCCAATTGAAAGTAGAAGGAAGTCAATAATAGTTATTTGCTATAATCGACAGAAGGGATGCCTGATTGCGCCGGGGGTGGGGGCGGGGGTGAGGGGGGCGGTGACGGAGTGAATTTTTACTCCATTTTATATGGAAACATGCAGTTTAGGTGCAATGCGATTGCCTTTTATTTGATCTGTAATTTGAAACATTCTAAATTATATATTTCAATTTGAAAAGAAGAAATTTTTAAGCCATTTTAAGTTTATTTCCGCCATTTACATACCAAATATCTATGGAGTTTATTTTTTTTTAGATTTCCAGAGATATAGATACTTAATCTAGCTTAAAGAGCTGGGCTGTCGAGCCAAAGCGTGGCGTTGGGTTCCGCCCCTCAACACGCAATCCCTCCAGAATTTGACAGAAAATGTAGAACGGAGTGAACACTAGGCTCCCTCTGACTATTCTGCTGGGTGCTGGATGAAGAGGTTATAATAATAAAATTTCATTATTAAAAATTAATAATTAATACTTAAAATATACATAAATTCATACTATATTCTAAATCTTTTTCTTATAAACTTCTAAGCTAGACATTTCCAAAGAAATCTCTCGATGATGCACCATAATGAATCGTCGATAGCCCTCACCCCACCCCAACTACTACCAATTCAACCCTAAAATAAAGAATTAAAACAACAGGGGTCAGTACAAAAGTCCGTTGATGAGGTAAAAGGGGAAATAATATGTCATTTTCGGGAGACTTCTCCTGTTAATACTGGTTTTACTTGATTGATAGATGTATAGATCATTTAGAATTGGTATTTATATTATATTTTCATCGAAAATAGCTGGAATATTGCAAATATTCTTTGATATAAGTGATTAATTGTTTTTCCACGCCGCTTACAGCGAGATAGGCAGAGGGAATTAAGTGTTAAGACACTACCAGATAGTTTGTCAATTTCTGTCCATTTTTTAAGACAGTGTTGAGTTTCTGGAATTCGTTTCTATAGTTCGATTTTTTTAATATAAAACCAAAAATCTAGATATTTGCAATTTATTTTTATCTCAAATATTGCTATAGAATGCAAATCACGTCATCACGAAAACGGGCAATAACCGCAAACGTATCGTAAAATAGAAATTATTATATATTTTTAAGCAAAAACTTCAAAATTTGAAAAACTTTTAGATTTTACATCACAAAAGAGCACGAAAGTACTGAAATAATGGATTATAAAATTTATTATTTTAGAGGCCAGTCTTGGCATAGGAGCAGAAAATTTGACTGTAAACGCGACTGGTTGTGGGTTCGATCCCCACTCGAGGAAACTAAATATTTATTTATATATTCATTAGTGTCGGGCAAAAGCGCGGCGTTGAATTCCGCCACGCAACACGCAGTGCCTTCAAAATTCGGCAGAAAGGGGAACGGAGTATCTTAACACTAGGTTCCCTCTGTCTAACCTGCTACGGGATACAGCGTGAAGTAATTTTTTTTTTTATTTTATTACTAAGGCCAGATGTCGTCACGATACCGCATTCCAAGTTATTGTCAGCGAAAACGACAATGACGGCAATAAAAATGTAAATGTATGAGTAACAAGCAAATTAAACTTTTTGTTTCTAGTCTAATTTTATATTTTTTTATATACGTAGCGATTGCGCATTTAGTTAGTTAGTTAGTTAGTTTATTTGTGAATGAATTATATTGGAAGAAAAATTAGACTTAAATAATAATTTATAACAAAAAAAAGTGCTTATTTCCTAATAAAAATATTATTAACATAGTATAGGATTTGGCTTTCCGAATTGAATAGGTTCCCTTTGCCTATCCTGCTGTGTGCGGGATACAGTATGAAGCATAGTATAGGGCTCTGTTTAATAAACAATAAAAATAGTTTCATTTTAAATACTATCATCCCCGAGTGAGAATAGAACCCAAAACTATCTTGCTCGCCTCACTGAACCAGATGGCCTATCACCATAATTATATCTAATATATAAAATATCATCAATATCATTAAAAGTTACAATTTTACTCAATAAAAACATATTTTTTGCCCAAAGATCACAAATTCCTTATAATAATAAGAAAATTCAATACAAAATTGCATTTCGATTGAAAAACACCTGCACCAGCATTACAGAGACCGCAGACACAAATTGACGATGTTTTTTTGATTCTATTTCTTATTTATATTCGTTTTTTTTTCAATAACGGTGTCGTTGTCGACAATCTTTTGTCAATTATTAATAAAAAATATAATTATGGACAGTTTTATTATTGTATATTATTAATAAAATAGATAAATAGGCTAAAGCCCAGGTCACGATACTTAGTAATAGTTAGTAAGGGTGGAGGAAGGGGGGTTAGATAGGGAAACTTAAATTCAATGCAATCATCACGTGTTGAGTTGCGGAATTTAACGCTGTCGCGTTCACAGTCAGTGACACGCTTGTGCTCCTGTGCCAAAACGGTCTAATTCTTAATACATTTCACCCATATTTAAAGCTAAACAACAATACTCCACAACCAGTTTTCTTTCAGGATATTTAAAGACAACCTAGTGTCCAAACTCTCTTAATTTCGTTCTCTAATGTCCGCCCAAACTGCTGACACTTGTTAAATCATATCAATAACAACATCCACCCAATTTTAGCCTACGGAACTCTAAAAATGAGTTAATTATTTTTCAATCGGCACTCCCAACTCCCATTCAATATAATATGTGATATCGAAGTCAGTCAAGTCAGTCAACTTTCAAAACATATTGGAAAGAATATTTTTTCTCAATTACTTAATAATATGTTCTAGTTGAAAGTGTTAAGCTACGCTATCTGAACCACAAAAACTCCAATGGACAGAGGGCGAAACGAATTAGCGTGATTCAGCGTTAGCGTTGATTGAACCTACTACTGTATTGTACAGGGTGTTTCGAAATGGGTAAAATGAAAAAATTAAATGTGGTGTCGTGGGACACAAGGTAGGAACGAAGTTCCTTCGGCTAATGTAGAATCGACACAAATTGCAAAAAAAGTCGTGCTCAATTTTATGTAGGCTTTCTTGATTTTTCTCTTAAATTTTGCTTATTAGTTTTTATTTAAGTACAAGAAAGTATTTAGGAAATTCAGTATTTTAGGAAATAATAAATTACTTAAAATAAAAAAACAACAATAACACACAATCATGCAAAAAAATGATGAGAGAACGAAAAGAAAGAGGGAGAAAGAGAAAGGTATTATACACTACTCGTCTGTGTATGCGACTGTCGCGCCTGCGCACGTCTCATTTAACGGTTTTATTCCACGCATTTTTCTTACGGTTTTACTATCACATTTTTTTCAGTTCGGTCACGCAGCGAAATCCCTATCCCTTCCAAGCCTGCCGTAAGGAACTTCGTTCCAAAAATGGAAAAAAAATCGTAAAATGTTATTTTATATACTGGATATATTACCTATATGATTAATTATTTAACCTAACGTGACTCAAACCCACATTTATTAACAAAATAGGTTTATATATTTTTTTCATATTTTCATTATTTAATTTATTTTTCTTACAAGATATTAGTTATATACATATTTATTATTTATTGTGTTAAATTCTCTCACTTTTCGCGTTCTAAGTTCTTTTCATTGATTCGCGTAAACGTAGAACATCATTGAAATGAATTAATTTCGATAGTTTTTTTTTGTAAACACCCTGTGAAGTGGCCCACGAGAACAACGCGGGACAAAACGTAATAGATCCATACATTATAAAAGGGCCGTTCGTTCTTACATTCAAATAAGAATTTAATTATCTAACTCAAATCAGCACTAACGTAGAGGAATAGAATACAAAATTGTATGGAAAAATCATATTTCATTTAGATATTGGCTTTAGTTAATCTTCTAAAGATTACTATACTTAGTAACTTTAGTATTGAAAATTGATATTTTTTTTTAGAAATACCCGCATATGACAGGCACGCTTGACCTAAATTGTATGAAAAAAACTGAAATTTCATAATCGCTGCTGTTATATAATACCGTTTTTTTTAGTTTTTTTATGTTTATGGACACTAGTTATTTTTGATATAATTACCTACTTGGAGGTCGCTAGTAGTGTCTTTTTCCGGTTAATTTAGTATAAACTAACATTCTTATACAACTCTTTAAAAATATGATCAAATGAATTACTTTAAAGTATTTATTATAAAAATGGGGAACGGAGTGTCTTAACTCTAGGTTCCTTCTGCCTACCCTGTTGTGAGCGGATACAGCTTGAAGCTGATTTCATTTATTATAAGTAAATTATTATAAGTAAAAAATGTATCTCTTGTACCTAGAGGGAGGAAATGAACATAATGGATTCCCATGAGTGGGAGTCGAACCCGTTGTAACAAAATATTTTAATAAACACACCAAGAAAAATCTATTCAAAGTAGATATTTATTTTTTCAATCGATTTGAAAGTCATGTGATATACGACGCATCATTTAGTCACGGCTTTTATTTTCCAATCAAAATAACTTCGAGAGAAGACAACGGATGTGGACCGCCTTTTTGTTTTCTTCAAATTTTTAAAGGTTTTTTATGGGGAAGATTTTGATGAAGTGTGAAAGGGTTCTTGGATTGAGTCAAAAGACTTTGTTTTCTGTATAAAAGGGGCAAAAACGTGTTTAAATTTCCATCTGGTTATACATCCTCCATATGGTATTTTAGTAGAGACAGAAAATACTAACACTTTTTATAATATCAAAAAAATTGTAGAGTAATAAGAAAGAAAATGATCTGTACTAATAATGGAACTAAATTAGAATTAAATAATCTAAAAAATAGATATTTAAATATAGGAGTTCTTAGCATTATGAAAAAGTAACTGAAGAAATCTAAATGACTTATTGAAAATCAAATCTTATAAGAGTAACATTAAATTACAAATTTTATACTTTTTGTAGTATTACTAAAAATATAATTATATTACATTGTCAGCTTCACGCCTTTGAGTTAATGTATGTTGAGTTGCGGAACTCAACGCTGTGCTTTGTTTTCCAGAGTGGTGAAATAAAATTAATTTATCTCCGTGAACGTACTTAATAGTTATATTATTATTGAATTAAATTTATATGAGAGACGTAGTGCGGTGTTGGGTTCTGCAACTCTGGAAAACTGGTCAAAAAGCAGGAAACGGAGTGTCTTAACACTACTTTACCTCTGTCTTAATTAGTCTTACTAGGTGCTGCGTATTTATTATATTATCTTATTAGGTAATATTTTTACGAACAAACGTCAAAATGACATTTAAATTTAAATAACTGCGCCCGCGCCGGTCTAGAGCAGATACGAAATACAAGTCATGTTATGATATCATCTTGTTTTACGTAAGATTGTTTTTTTGTATAATTTTTGTATTGTTGTTTTAATATGGAAATATTATTATAATGACTGAGTGACTGACAGACAAGATAGAGACGGAGAAATTAAGCACAGACTTAGAAAGTAGAAAATTTAAATTTTAGTAAGGTAGAGTATGTCTACCTTACTAAAATTACGAATTCACGAATTATCGGAGTACGAAGAGAAGATTTCCCAAAATTCCTACGGGAATGGGAAAAAGTGGACTTTCTATTTACTTCTTAAAGTTTAGATTAAAGACTTAGGCTTAGATTATAAGGTGTTTGTTTGTTTGTCAATTTATTTTATTTCTTAGGAAAATGTACATACTCGTATATTTAAAAAAATATTTTCGGTAATGTAGAGTTAGTGATTAACGGAAGCAGCTGTTAGTAGTTATTTTCAAGATTTTACAATTTCAATTTAAAATGATTTCTTTATGATTATTAATAGAAATTAATATTAAGGGATATTTACTAACAATTTAACTATTATTTTATTCTTTGTTTATTATTTTATTACTCAAATAGTTAGACGAATAAACGATGCCTCGCCTAGAAATGATCAAATCAAAAACCAGCCACAACGTTCTAGAGATAAGATCAAAAAACATAATTTTGAAGGTAATTTCGCTCGTGCTCTTAAAAACTTTATTGTCTTACCTAGTTAGTTTAGTATACATTTGTATTGTAATAATAATATAATATAATATACGAAGTATGTTAATTGCAAAGTATATGCAATTCCTTTTTATGTTATAACTATATCTTTTTCTTTTCCTATATTTTTATTTATTTTACTAGTTGGTTCTTATAATAGTAGGCTAGAAAATAAAAATAACACGAACGTCACAAATTTACACAAAGTTCTCTAGTGTTTTTAAGCACATTTAAAGAAGCTTTTCAAAAATAATTATGCAAAATTATTAAAAATGCTCATCGGATATTTAATATAGATTTTATTATCGATTTACTTACTTAAAAACTTTATTTTAAGATATTTTTATATTTTATTAAAATAGAAAACACTACATTAGTAGAGAGCAGAATCTATAAACACTATTCTTGAAATTATTTCATTTAATTAAGCTATCAGAATAAATTATTATAAGTAAATCGTCAATAATAATTAATATAAAAAAGAAAAAATATAAAGAAAAAAATGAAACGTGCCCAGGTTCGAGATGCGATTGGTTGGATGCTTGTTGCTGCCGACAGATATCCGGGCTTGTCTGTACGAACCAGGAATGGGTGAACGCTGTGTTCAGGCCTGGGTTGAGGCCTGGGCCGGGGCCAGGGAGGCCCATCACACCCGGCAACCCTCCAGGCCTCTGGTGATGGAAACCAGCGGACGCCACTGCGTAGTCCATTGCCACTGCTTGGTACGGCAACATTTTCACTGAGTTCCTTACAATTAGTCCGAAATTTCCCGTAATGTCACACACATTTTAAATGTCTAATTTAAAAAAAAACTGTCCCATACACACACACTCTTTAATTAAGTCTGTCTCTACCAAAACATTGACATCTCTCCTTAGTTCTTTCCCACAAAAAAAACCACAAACCGCGAAACTGCGCTATCAATTGTTCCAGGCGTTCTCTATCAACAAACAAACAGTGCTGTTCCCGATCGTCACGGGTTCACTCATTGGAGAAAAGTCACGCACAGCCACCCACTTAATAAATATTCTGGGCATATATCCGTTTTTACGGGGACGTGACTGGCTGTGCACTGTCCGATTTTCACGTACGGAACGCGCGGCCGATTATCGAAAACAGTTGCACGCGTCCCCCTCCTACGACCTCGGACGTGCGACTGAGGGCGAGCACGCGCCAAACCCGACTCTATCACACTCGGCCTAGACCAACTGGAAGCTCGGGTATTAGAGCGAGACAGCGCTATACGAGCGAGCGGGACAACCGTAGATCGGACGTCATCGCGGAGTTAAAAGCCTGCGTATTACAGCCCGTAATAGGCGGTTACGTGATGGGGCGTGGCCTGGACTATTAAGTTGAATTGTCGCGCCCTGATTGGTTAAAATTGGTAGTAGTCGGGTACGTGATATGTTCAGGAATACGTTTATAGCGTCCGCTCATAGAATATAATAAGAGACGTTGCTTGGATTTGAGCCAGTTGCGGGGAGACTTTTTAGTGTTTCGTTTCTCCGCGCGATGTTTTTTAATTATTGCTAACACCGTTAACTGGTCAGCGTGGTTATGCCGTTGAATAATAAAACACTCTTCAATGAAGCGACAGTATGGCTGACTGACACCTTAACGATTATCGTATTCTTGTTAAATAATTATTCTTATTGTATTGTTGGTATAGCTGTAGAATTAAATAATATATACTTACATATAATAAATATATCTATTTAAATTTACATTAAGTAAAATTAAAATTTATTGAAATCTATTACGTATTTTGCGATTGTAAGGTATAGGCACCTAATCGACTGTACCTACTATAATCTGAACAAATGGACCCATACATGTACGTTCGGCGTTGAGTTACGCCATTCAGCACGCAATGCCTCCGAAATTCAGCGGAAAATGGGGAAAAGAGTGTTTTAACACTAGGTTCTCTCTGCCTATCTTGTTGTGAGCGAGATACACCATAAAGCTGCTTAAATATAAACTCATAATATTCCTAACTTTTAATAAACACATCAAAAACGTGACTGGAAATAAAATATTACGCTAAGCAACTAGCTACGTTTCTACGTGACAGCTAGTTAGATAAAAAAATAAACTCTAAGATATAATTTGAACTAAAAAATTGATTGATTTTATTGTTATACAGGCTGTTTGTTTATACTAAAAAGCGTATAAAAACTAAAACGTACCTAGACCAGTTACCTGTTACCTACAAAATAGCAATAATAGTTTTTAAGAAATAAAATAAAAAGTAATAAAATTTATTTAGTACTGAATTTTTAGATACGTGTTTTGTATTTTATATGAAAAAATACATCACGTAGATTTTAACCTCTGCGTAATGTCAATTTAGTAGTTTCAATAAGAAATTAAATGTGGATTGGTCTAGCCAAATTAATTATACTATTTAAACTTTATTAAAATATGTTTTTGCTAGTTTCGAATCAACACGTTTTTGAGAAAATGATAATGAAACATACTGACTCTAAACACAACGGTTGCGGGTTCAATTCCCTTTCAAGTGTTTGACATATTTAAATTTCCTCGCTCTGGTAAAAAAATGAAGTGTTGTTATTTCAACCACTTAGCACGCCCACAATTTGATGGAAAGTGGGTAAACGGAATATCTTAACACTAAGATCTCTCTGCCTACCTTACATATAGTAGGGTATACAGGGTGAAGCTATAATAATAGTTATAATAATATACCTTATTATAAGCTAAATGTAATTCATAAGCCATAAGATAGAGTCGTCTCTACAATTTTTCTGGTCATACAAAAAACTAATTTTATTATACAACAAATAGAATTCACCTATAAATATGATATTATTATACAAATATAAATATTTCTAATAGTTATTCAAATATAGGTAGTTAGTTATAAGTATGTAGTAGACATAGAGGCCACGCCCTCGACGCGTCTAAATCAATACGTAGAGCTAAGAATATTCTATAAGTAGGTATAGATATGTTCCTATAGTGTCGTACGAATTTGGAATATCCCGCATAAAGGTAGGCTGAGGGAACCTAGTGTTAATACACTCCGAGTCACCGAATTCTTCGGGGCATTTCGTAAAGTTAGTTACATCGGGCTGTAATTTACTTATTTTAAAATAACTTGAACACATACAAATTTAGTTAGAAATATTTCAAAACTAATGTAAAAGAAACTCATTATACTCGACTAAAAATATACTACATTTTATCTATTATTAAAAAATAAAAAAGTACTTTCCTAACAAAAAACTAAAAAAATATATAGTAGGTATTTTTTCTAAAGAACATATAATGAAAAAATATGGATATTAATATTGTACATATGTACGTAAGGGTTTTAAATAATTTAGTGACAATTTTCTACTTACCTACCTTACCATACAAAATAGAAAAAAAATAAAATAAAAAAAACCCTATTTTACCGATTTCTTAATATAAAATATATTTTATATGGAATAAACTAAGTAATCGATTGTAACCGAGTGAAGTTCAAGTTCGTTCACACTCAACGGCAGTTAATATGCCGAGCGGCGTTTACTGGACGCCCCCGCCGTCCGAGCCTTGGCTCTATTAGGTTTAACCATATAAAATAATATTAATAATAGTAAATATATATTTAATAGTATTAAATGTATAATAATATTAATTAATTATCTATTGGCATTTCTCCTATATGGGCGTAAATTAAAGATTTTTACATGAATACGCGTTGAAATTCTCTCTACCGGATCTCTCCTTCCAAAAGTATAGTGGATTATCTTAACACTATATTCTCACTGCCTATAGCAGAAATAAAGCTTTTAGGTAAAAAAAAAATCACAAAAAAATAATAATTAAATATGTAATTCTACTAATTATACTTCACTTTCACATAAAACAAATACTGAAATAATTGACATGAAACTTTTCAGTAATCTATATATATAAAATCGAAAGGTCACTCACTCATCATGAAATCTCAGAAACTACAAGTGCTAGGAATCTCAAATTTTGCATAGGAGTTACTTATAGGATGTAGGTGCTCGCTAAGACGGGAGTTTCCAATATTCGACTTATAAGGGATTGTTTTGGGGTCGAAAGTTTGTATGAAACTTCGTTACTACAAATGCTAGGAGTCTCAAATTTTGCATGGACGTCACTAAGACGTAGTCATGGAGACAGAAATTAATAATAACATCGTTGACGCGGGTGAAACCGCGAGCGGGCCGCTAGTATAGATATAAATATTCATATTAATTTTTTGTATATTTTGGCTATAACATAACAAGCGGGCGAAGCCACGTTTACGTTTCTTTTAAATAATAAATATATTAATTCATAATAATAGAAATGAAACATTGTCCTATTATCTTTAGTCCTGTTAGCCACGCCGGACGTTTACTCGCTTGCGGCTTCCGTCCGCTAGCCAGCAATTTAGATACTTGCAAATTGCATCATATAACATTACAGTTAGATCTAACTATAGGTGGTTTAAAACTGTAAATGGGATAGTTGTGGGTTCGATTACTATAAGGATAATTTAAATTGTTTACATTTTATCGCTCTGTTACACAAATTGTGCGTTAGGTTCCGTTATTTAATATGTAAATATCTCAAAAATTAGGTGAACAGTGTGGAACAGAGTGTTTTAACACTAAATTCATTCTGCCTAACTTGTATCTACAACGTTATCGTAATATATATACACTGACGCGAATAATGACTGCTTATTTAGATATAGGTTAATTATCTACTGATGTTCGCTTACTCAAGGAAAGAATTTTGTACCATAAGCTTCAAAACCGTAGATATTCTTGTTAACAAAACCTTAACACTTATTTTATTATAGCTTCAAGCTGTACCCCGCACAAAACAATGTAGACAGAGGGAAGATGGGAACCTAATGTTAAGACATTTTCATTCCCCAGTTTACCCCAAATTCTAAAGGTATTGCGGGTCTAGAGCGAGAAATTGAAAATATTAAATAATTCATTTTCTCGAGTGGAAATCGAACCCAAAACCGCCATATTTACAGTCATAATAATTTTCCTCTATATTCTTCTTCCGCCCAAAAAAGATAAGATAGATAAACCTCGTTATCACGTACAAGTGTTTTGTCTACATTCTTTTCAAACAAAAACCTAAAACATCGTACCTCCTTACATAGTTTCCTAAACAAAAATTCCTAAAAGCTTCTAAGTACTTGTGTTTCACCAAATCATTCCCCAGTTTTTGTTTTGCGGGTAGTTACGGTAAACAGTATCTGGTTATAATCAATAAAGAGATCGATTTTGGACGCGGTCACGCGGTGCTGCGCGGACGCGTCGGTACGCGGGGTGCGGGTTGAGTGTGGGCGGTAGAGGTAGCGGGTATTGGAGCTTCACTTTGCTTAACTTTTTAGTTTCACGATTTATGTCGTATATATCAGGGTAGGCAGAGGGAACCTGGAAATCTTGTGTTAGTACACTCCGCTGATCCACTACCAGTGTTCACCGAATTTTGGGGACGATTGCGTGTTGAGTGGCGCAATTTACTCCGTTGGTCACTATTGAAAAGCATGACTTCAAATTTCACTAGGACATTTTCATATCTAGTAGATACTATTAATAATATATCTAGATTATTTTTAGCCTAATTTTCTTAGTTTACTGATTAAAGTATAGAAGTAAGTATTGTTACTAACTTAGAATCTTAGAATTTTAATTTTAACCTAACCTATAAGTATGTAAAAAAAAACTATTTCCGAAAACTCCTATTATTTTACAATACAAAACAGGAAAAATAAGAAGATATAAACTAATTTTCAAATAAATAAGCATCAATCAATACATTTAAGCAATAAATAATTTCAGCCGCACAATGCCCACACCCGTACCACATTCAACCAGAAAACAGCTTCTTATTGGATAATTCGTGATTTTTCCATTTTTTTCTCGACAGGTGTTTGAACCTGCCACGATCTTGACATTGGGAGTTTCTGATATTGGAATCACCAATGGCGTTCCAGTTCGACGACATCTAAATTTACGTACCTATCTAAAATATTTTTTAAAGTTATTTTAGTGCTATTTTTCTATTCTCCTTCGCTTTACGCTACATCCCACATATTATAACAAGGTATAAGTAACCCAGTGATAAGACACTCCGTTCCTCACTTGCCGCTCAGTCTTTCAAAGATTGTGCCTTCAGTGATAAAACTCAATGCTGTGCTTCGTCTTGTTACTAGGGCGAACAATTATTCATTCCTCGAGTAGAAATTGAACCCTTAACTATCGTGTTTTCAGTTAGTTACTGTACTGCTACTGCGCGAGGAATTAAATTATTAGATTATGTAGAAGTATATATATCTTATTGTTGGATTTGTGGTTAATGACAGCCTATGAAGCTAAAACCTATGAAACCTATGCCCCTCAAATCAACTACATGAAGAATTTCAATATTCTCCACCGCGTACTTCAAGCTGTGGTTTATCTTTTAGTCACTGAGCAAAGATGTTATCTAATTATACCCAAATAAGATGGCTAATAAGCATTTTTGCGACGAAAACGTGGGAAAATCACGATCTGTCCATGGGGAATGACGCGTAACATCCTGTTTAGGTTTACATAAACCGCTAATAATTTATTGATAAAATGGCTGTATTGCTAATTTGGTATACTTTTTAATAATTTCGTTCTGTAATTTTCAAATAATTGGACAAATAAGAAGGCCGTTTTTGAAATTCTTTTTTTAACAAATTGTGCTGTAAATATAATTTTATATTTACTAATTATTACAGTTGATAACATATTACATCTTTGGATGGATTTCTAAATTTTCTATTTTTAGTCCAATCTGAATTCAGGTTCTAGCCAGATCAGAAAAACGATTTTTGATCATTACAAGTAGGTAGGTACATTAAAATAATAAGAACGTTATTGTGTAGTTTATTGTCGGTGGATTTTCCAGCACATCCAGAATTCGGCGGAAATGGGGTACGGAAATGTCTTAATAGGAACGGAGTGTCTTAACACTAGGTTCCTTCTGCTATGTGTGAAAAAAAAAGATAAATAAATACTTATTATTTGTATATACTATATATATAATATATATAATAGTAATTAAGCAACACCACCACATTAAACACTAACTAACACACTAGTGACGTCACACATCCCACCACCACGCACCACGAGACCATCGATACAGAATTTTAAGCAGAATCGATCGCCCTACATTCAGCAAGGGACGCACGTACAATGACCTAACCTTTATTTTATTGGTGGGGTGTCATATAAATCTCCTACTAACAGTTAGTGCATCCGTGGTCTGAAAGCCAAAACGGCGTTTAACCTTAACAGTATTTCTTGGATACAGAATCGATAATACCTACTAAAATATTTATAGAATTATGCATTTCACGCTGTATCCCGCACACAGTAGGGTAGGCAGAGGGAACCTAGTGTTAAGATACACCGTTCCCCATTTAAAAGAAAACTAAGAAAAAAAGTATCTATTATTTATACAATAATAAGAGAATAATCTCAAAAAATTGGTTAAAGATTTTAAAAAGAAGTTTAAAATTTCATTTGTTTGAAGAAATAGTTTTTTTTTCTGGAATATTGGAAAAGAATTTCACGTTAAAATGAAAATTAACATTAACATCATTATTATTGACTTCTTTTGGCTTCTTTTTTTATATATATATATTTTTTCTTATCTGTACTACTTAAAAGTAAGTAATTATTTATAATAGTTTATTTATATAAGCAATCTTGTAAGGAAAACGTTTAAAAGACCGACTAATTTTAATATGTAAATAAAGGCACGAACTCTCACATTCATGCATGTCTAAACGCCATAGCTGTGAATTCAAATCCCGTTTGAATATATGTTAGGTATTACATTAATTTTCATTATAATTTACAGTATACGGCGTTAAGTTTCGCAACTCAACCAAGAGTGTCTCTACATACACTAAATTTTATAACTCTGACCCTGGAAAATCCTCGTAATACGAGAATTTACACGAAACACAGTAAAAAAATGATCGATCAACTTATGATGAAGTCATCGTGGCGTGGTAGACGTGGTGGACTGGTGAACAAGATGAGGACAGCAAGTGGTATAACTTGGTTGTCTCTACCCACATTGCAATATGTGGAAATAAATGCAAAAATATTTATTTAAAACATGTTAGCAGAATACAAACTTGACTACTTACTAAAGAATAATTAATTCCATCGAGTGGGCATCGAACTCACAACCGTCGCGTTACAGTCACACCCTTTTACCCTTACGCCAAGACGGCCTCTATTATAAATTAATATAATATATTATAATCCTAAACATTACAAGCACATTCACTTACACAAATAAACATGTCCGAACACACGAGTTTATCTCCGTTTTACCGGAATTAGGGAGCTCACATTAAGATGGCAACCCCGATTTGATATGAATTAAGATATTCTAATTTTAATTGCGAACTGTGTTGCTATTAGTGGAGTGGAAATTTGCCTTGTCTTGGCAATTGTTTTATTTCTTTTCCAAATTGATTTTATTAATGTACTCATTAAATGATATATATAGGGAGAGTCCAGTCGTAGCGCAGGCGCTCACTTAACATGCAATGCCTCCAGATTTTGGCGGAAAATGGGAAAATGGGTATAACGTGTTCAATTTTCTCTGATTTAAAGCTATTGCACATAAAAAATAATATAAATCATAGTTACAAATATTATAAATGTGAATGTTTAGTTGTTACGCTTTCACGCCAAAATACTCAATAAATTATATTTTTAGAAAGGAATTAATATAATTTTTATAAAAAAATAATATTTATAATAAAATATTATCTTTTGGCTATAATACTCGTTTTAAATTAATATTTCTTATTATTTTTTATATTTTTCATCATTTAAATAAATAACAAGCACTTAGCACAAGTAATTAGGTATAACTAAACAGTTTAGCCAGTTAGTTCCCTAGCTAAGTAAAATGAGACATACCAACACCCCAACCAAGAAAATGTATTAAGCTACGATAAAATCAGGGTAAACCATTAAACTTCGCATATGGGGCCAATTATGATGAAATTTGTATAATTCCAAAGATATGCGCCTAAATAAATTAATAAAACAACCCTCTACGGGGTTAAGTTAAGATAATATCTTTTAACCCTTTCTGCTTACTGTGTTTCGAAGTAAACAAGTTTTTGAGCTATAATTTTAGTATGTATAAACATTTCTTTTTTAGTATTAGTTTTAGTTTATCTATAATCTTATTACTACTTATTACTTATTAATCTTATTACTACTTATTATCTATAAGTTATAATTATAGTTTAATAACGAATCATTTTCATTTTCTTGCTCTGGTAACAAGACAAAGCGTGGCGTTAAGTTCCGCCACTCAACACACATTATTAATCGAAAATTGAGCAGAAGGTGTGACACAGAATGTCTCAACACTGACTTCCCTCTGCCTACTCTGCAATACGGAAAACACCGAGAGAAAGCCAATTTTTTTAAACCTCCCCAAAAGCCACCTTCTCAATAATCAACTACTATAATAACATTAGATATATATTAAACAATTTCCTTTAAATTTTATCTTAAGCGAGTGACTTGTTGACACGATATTAATACGAAGCTAAAAATAGCGGGCGAAGCCGGATATGAGTTTTGGGGGCGAATCAAGAATGCAGGACACGCTGCGACCCCTTGCTACGAATGTTTTACACTTATATGTATAAGTTTATATGTATGTATGAGATAATATATCTAGTAAACAGAAAGACTGTTAAGATTTAAATTTACTTGTTGAAAATATACGTGTAGTTATAGAGGATGTTGGGGCGCAGTGGGAAAGCGTTTGGCTGTAACGCGACGGTTGTATATTCGATTTCTAGTCTTGGAATGAATTATATTTAGACTTGTATCGGCCAGTAACATCGCACGGGGAAAAGTGTGCGAATATAAACGTAATGGCTTTGGGTTCGATTTCCATTTGAAAAAAATGATGCTCGCTCAGGAAACGAGAGAAAACACGGCGATGAATTTCTACTCATCACGTAATGCCTCCAGAGTTCGTCGGATAGTGGCGAATGGTATTGTCTTAACGGGGACGGAGTGTCTTTAAACTAGGTTCCAGGTTCCCTCTGCCTATTCTACTATTAGAAAAAAAAACCTATATCATTTATTAACAAAATACATAGTGAAAAATACTAATAAAAGAATTAAACTCACAGTAAATTATAGTATATCGTAAAAAGCGTGATTGCATTAACACCTCCCCCCCTCGAAGTACATTTTTCTTGCTCGGCGGCGCACATTCCTCTTTAGCCAATAAAAAACGGGTAAGTGAATTTTTTTTCTTGGGAACCTAATAACGCGGGTAATTTTTCAATTCCCTCTAAGTTGGTTTTGAACACCTTAGATGATGGTGTTATGCCATATATTTTAAGTAATTTGTGGAGCTTCTGACTGTGAACGTAACGGTTGTGGTTCCGATTCTGGCTTAGGGAAACTTATTGAGTTCCGCTACTCAATACGGAATATCGCAATCTTGAAACCACAGACAGTATTTCAATAACGAATATTGCATTTGCAATTTATTATTTCCATTAATTAAGAAAGCGTATTTAATTTTAATTTAATAACCTTTCTCTGTAATATCCCAATTTCTACTCATATAATAACATAAACCATATATTTTTACATTATTTTATAACAAATAATATTTCTATGTTTTTGATGAATTACCAAAATGATTGTTAAATAACTTCATTAAAATTTTCAAATGATTTTTTGGTTTAAAAAAAATGCAGAATTTAAAGGGTAACTTCCTGCATAACACCCTCCCAGTGACAGCTATTTGCATACACAATTTTTCTAAAGGGACCATTAGCATTGTTCATTCCAATTCGTCATCTATTTAACTCTGAAAAGAAACTGAATGCTTTTGCAATAATTTAACTATTATTATTTATTTTCTGCTTGGCAATGAAGGCAAAGAGTAATGTTAAAACACTCCGCTCCCCACTTTCCGAATTCTGGAGGCATTGCGTTTAAAGTGACAGACTTGACACCAGACCGAAAGAATGGAAATACTAAATATTCATTTCCTCCAATATTTTTTACTGATGAAGGGTTTCTAGCTTCCAATGTTTCTCCCATTAATTGTAAATTATTGCACACGTTTAATTTTATTTTGAAAAGCACAATATTTCCTTTAAACTTTTAACTTCTACTTCCCTAGAAGAGAATTTTTGAAAATCCCTTCTCAGTGCTCTCTTCAAAGATATTATATACAAATTATTAACTATCCTAAAAGGTAGAAGTAATGTTTTAACCAATGTATCTGGCTCCAGCGTGACCCCCACAAAGTGCATGTTGACGACGTGTTGACAGCCGAATAATCGCGACCCACGAATGCATACTTCAGTGAATATTGCTATAGGTTTATAATGAAATAGATAAGACATTATCTTATCTTATATTTTTACCGTACCAATTCCTTCTTGTGTTTTCCATACAACGTGACATTGACACGTTCAAAATGCCATAAATAAAGAATTGAACTAAACTGAAAAATAGATAGATGAATTATTTAGTGATATTCACCTTATTTTATTATGATAAAACACTCTGTTCTCCATTTTTCGCCAAATTCTGAAGGTATTGGTCTCGACACCAGACCGAAGAAATTAAAATATTAACACCACGATTCTCTTCATGTATGTGCAATATTAAAAAAAACAAAATCCTTATTTTTTAATGAAATAAACAGTCTTGTCTATACATTAAAAACTCTATAACCAACCCCTCACTGCCAAAACGTTTGGGTGACTCCAAGAAAAAAAAACTGTTAAAAAAAGTACGAATTAAAAACATGACTTGTGCATTATGGCGACTGACTTGGACATAATAAGACCGTAAATAGAATGGCGACAAATGTATTTAGCTATTTATATTTTTATTATTACAAAAGTACTTTTTAAAGTCTTTTTGCCAACTTTGAAATGGAATAAAAATATTTATTTGCAATTTCTATACAATTGTAATGCAAACGCGATGCAAACGCGATGGTTGTGGATTCGATTTCCATTTGAAGGGAATTAATTATTTCTATACTCAACATGGTAAATTTCAGATTCGGGCGGAAAGCGGAGAATCTGACACTATCTGCGTGAAGCTAAAAAAAGTACATATAATTATAATATTATGATAATTATAAAACAAAATAATTTATACTTTTTACATAAGCAGAATTATAAAAACATACACATTTCTTAAAATACAGAAATATATAACATAACATCCACCATTAAAACCAAAGAAAATAATTTCTCTATAAACGAACTAACTCATATAATTATAGTACTAGTAAAACAATGAATGGACTCGATAGAGACGGTAGCGAACTAAGGTATGCGCCTTTGTCCCTGAAACGCGTACCTGTTATACTGTAGATAATCAATCTTGAGCATTTAATAAATTTAAAACTGTTATATTAAAGCAAGCGTGTAAAGCGACAGTTGTAGGTTCGATTCCCATTCGGGACAATTAATTATTATTTAATAAAATGCCTCAAAAATTCTGCGGAGAGTGGAGAACGAACTGTCTTAACACTAGGTTTCCTCTGCTTACCATGCAATATGCGGAATACAAAGTGAAGCTGCAAAAGAAGGAACTTAGTATAAGACACTCCGTTCCCCACTTTCCGCCGAATGTTGGAGGCATTATATTTCGAGTGGCGGGACTCATCTCCTCGATTTGCCTGGACACTAGAGCGAAGAAATGGAAATATAAATTTAAATAAATATTTTATTTCCTCGACTGGAGATCGAACCTACAACCAGTCACTTTTAAAGTCACACTTTGTGCCCTACTACGACTATCTGTATTTTCTTTTAAATCATTCCTCACAAGTATCAAAATCTATTCCAAGCTATCAAACGATCTTAAAATCGACATCAAAAGTCACGTAAAAGCGCGGTCGTCACCGCACGTACACCAATCTTCTGAATCGAACCCGTGACCACGTCCCTCTCACACGCAGGCGGACCAGATCAGTCAGTCTCGGTCCCTCTCGTGGATCTACAGGGAAATCTGAATGGTAACTATGAAGTCTTTGAATTAGGTGGTTTGACATTTCTGTAAAAGGCATAGTACATCGATATTCTTTAGTATGTAAGGCGAAATATATGAAAATAGTTTGGTTTGTATATAAATAGAATTGGAATTTTCTGATTTTTGTTATGTTGGAATAGTATAAAAATAATAATATTTTCGCAACTTGTTAACACATTTATATTCCCCACTATTTGCTTTTTCGAGACATTGCAATATTGCATAAAACGAATACGGAACACAACGCCGCTTTCTATCCAACATCGTTCACGGAAATAAAAAAAAAATCAACAAAATTTACTTACAGTACGTTAGAAATGGTACCAAAAAAAAAAAGAAAAGATGTACTTTTAACTATTCCCAAACGTATGACAAAGAAAGTTCCCCAAACGCCAAAAGCCCCCGCGAAGAAGTCGGTCGTGCGTAGTTACTGGAAATCGAATTCTAGATTGATTTCTGAGCGTCAAAAGCAACTTAGTTTAGATTTACTTTTGCTTAGAATATAATAAGATCAGAAGATAATATAAAGATAAGGAAATGGAAGACTTGTCAAGTAAACAGTTACGAAGGGCTAAATACTAGGATAATGATATTATTAAAATCGGCCAAGTGCGAGTTGGATTTTCACACGAAGGGTTCTTTACCATTATCTATTAAAAGGGCAACGTTTGTTTTGTGGGAGACTTAAAGATTATTTTTTTCAGTTTTTTTAGTGTTTGTTGTTATAACAGAAATACATCATCTGTAAAAAAATATTAATTACAACTAAAATGGTTCATGAGATACAGTCTGGTGATAGACAGACAGATAGTGGAGTATTAGTAATAGGATCCTGTTTTCTCTTTGGGGATGGAATTATCGAAACATAACGCCATAAGTGGAGTTGAACACCGCCCTTAGTCTACGAGAGCGTTGACATAAAAATATTTGTTAGTAAATCATTCCCTCAACTGTTGATCGAACCTATAACCGTTGTATCCTACTCTCCTACTGCGCCATGACTTCTTATAGCACTATAGAAAGTTAAACATGGAAATGCGATTTCGAAGGAAGTAGAACAGTTAAAAAGAGAAAGATTCGTCACTACTTACGCACTCTGACTCAGATCCCTTTAGAAAACTTGAAGATGAATATATTTTTTTTATTTCATTTAATTACTGTGGATCTCTGAAATCTGAAATTAGAAAACGATTACATAATCTTATCCTACATAAGAAAAATCGACAAAAACAAATATCCCCATTTAAATACAATATAACTAGAGAAATGCTTACAACATAGACATTTTCCTTACGGGACATCAAAGTCCACTTTTCTGGTCAAGCGGAGTGCGAGCGGTGTACGACCGCCGCCATCAATGATCTATCAAAAGGTTCGCGAACTGAATATAAAATGACCATTTGACCATTTCAAATGGACATAAGAGATATATACGAAATTTCAATTTTTAGACCAATCTCTTTTGCCATACAGCTTATTTCGTGTTATTATCGTCCCGATAGCGCATTAACTAGCTGTCGTAATTTCGACTTTATGTCTATAGAAATAAGTGTGAGTTTCCTTGTTTAATTATTTATTGAACATAAATTTATTGCAATTTGTTTTTAGAATATAAACTATTTCCTGTTAAAGGCGTACCGTAGTTGGTTTCGCTGGTGATGTCATGGTGAGCTTTCGAACGTATTGTTATAAAGTTGGAAAGCCCATGTAAAAAAATATTTGCATTAAATTTTTATGAACGGATGTCGTAATTTTGTTATATTCAATGAGATTATCATAAATAAATACACATATATTTATATAAATTGTTTGATTATAGGGTAGTATTTTGTTCTTATATTTTTTTATGTTTAAAATCCATTTACTTACTACTACTGACATACTAGTATCACGCTTAATTTTTCAGATAAAATCTTAAAACCGAATTCCAATATTAAAATAATAAATTCGATATCTTTGGCTTTTACATTCATGACTTATATAGTCAAGAAAAATAATGATTTGCAAAGTCTAGACCAGACAAATGCTTATGAGTATTGTTTACAGCTTCACGAAGTGTCCCTCAATTGTAGGTAGTAGCAGAAGAAATATAACACTTCCTTCCACACTTTCCCCCACTAGAGGCATTGCGTATTATCTATACCAGACCGATGATATGAAAATATTAAATATTTAATTTTCTCTAATAGGCATCGAACCCACAACCTGGCGCATTCACCCCTGCGCCACTACTGGCAAGTTCATATATTTTAAATGTACCAGACACGTCCCAACTTCTAAACTAACTAACTAGATAATCTAAAAAATTATTATATATTTATTCTTAAAATAAAATATTGCAATTATAAATTTTCCTACAACCCTTCACTGCAGGTGGATACAAATAATTTATTCAAATGAATCTCACGAAATTTTCACAGCGCGATGTCTAGCAGGCCCCTGGGCGTCGTTTTGCAATTCTTTTAACTGCACCAAAGAGGTCTCCTTATCGCAATCTTAATGGAAACACCAAAAAGGTGAATTGGTTTATAAAGAACTTCCACGTTTTAATACTTACAACTTTGAATATGTTGATGTTAACAAAATTTGCTTGTGTACTTTGTCTAAAAAATAAAAAAAAAAATTGCGAAACCTTAACGTCAGTCGTGAGGAAGAGACGCACAAGGGGACGCGACAGGTTTGGGTTCGATTCCCGCTCGAAAAAATGAAATACTTAAAATTTTCATTTCCTCGCCTGGTAATGAGGCAAAGCGCGTAGGTTTATAGGTAAAGCAAAATAAAAAAGAAATCTACTGAAATAAACAAATTGTAGTATGGTTAATTGGCTTATCATAACAAATCTCATGCAGTATGTGCAGTATATATGCAAATATTGTATACGTGAAGAATGTTTAATTAACTTTTTATCACTAAAAAGGATGTTTAAACGAATGAAAACTTGTTGCACTCTCTCGCATGGTATTCATGCACATAGTAACGACTACGTTATAAGAATCTCGTAAATACCAAAATAAAGAGAAACTGGGAACCTAGTGTTAAGTCACTATGTCAGCTCCAGTCTTCACTTTCCAACGAATTCTGGAAGCATTTCGTGTCTAGTGGCGGAACTCATTAAATATTTCATTTGGGAATCGAACACACAACCTCTCACCTTTGTTACACGCTTGTGCCAGTGCACAACGACGCGACGGTCCTTAGAATTACTGATTTAAAAAATATTTTTAAGTTTAAATTTAATAAGTTTATATATAACTCAATATTCAATTATACCATATATAATTATAACAACATTAGCGTATCAAAACAATCTCCACGGAAGTATCTCAGGTCGTAAATAAGATATAGCATTATCGTGTTATTTTAATTTCTTCTCGCATTAATCATAGCAAGTGTCGTAGCCATTTATAACGGGTACTTTTTAATTTGTAGCGGCTGAGGGAGGGTTGGCGATTATTTATGTTGGAAAAGCTGTTGAAAAAAATGTACAGTTTATATAAATATTTTTTGTTCTATAGTAATTATGTTTACTTTTCATGTTCTCTTTAATATTAATAAAATATTAAATTCATATTATTAATTAATTATTTTGTAAAATTCTTAAAAACATCTCTCACAGCCATGATTATTTACACCATAGTATAACCATGTATTCTGGAGTAAGTGTACAGGATCAATGTACTTAAAAAAAAATAATTTCAGTCCAATACACCTAGATAAGCTAGACTAGATAAACACTAAATCATTTAATTAATTTAAAAAACATTTCCTCGACTAACTGAAATAAAAATTGAGACCCTAACCAAAGACACAAAACAAGAGAGAATTAACACTTAAAAAAACACTAATATTTCAAACTATGGCAACACTACAGTAGGTGTAAGCGCCATCTTTGTCAACGAAGCATTGTGGGTTATTTTACGATGTCATAAATCTAAATGCGTTATGATCTCGCGATAGCCAGACAAAGTCAGGTGTCCCTCTGTACCTGAGTTTGGAATTTTTATGGAAGGTCTAAGCCAGGCCAGACCTCGTTCGTGGCCTTGCAGATTCATTGTTTATTATTAATAGTATTATTAGCACCTACTGTTACGTAATGGAAGTATACAATTATTAAATTAATTGTTTTGTTTGATAGTCTGTGATGTCAATTCTCAATTTATTTTATAAATTGCAATTGTTTTTATTTTTTTTGTTTTCTGTAAAGCTAATAATATCTTTTAATTAGTATTGATTATGATTTTTGAGTCAAATTTTTAATAATCATTATAATACAAATTTTAAACAACCATTTTCTTTGTCAGAGGAAACCTGAAGACCTAGTGTTAAGACATTCCGTTCCCATTAAGCACTTCCTTTCCCCCACTTTCCTTTGAATTCTCGAGTGTTGAGTGGCGGAGCTGAACGCCGCGCTTTGTATTTTCTTTAAACTTATACAAACACACATTTTAAGAGTACCTTTTACTTATATAAAAAAATCTAAACATTATATCAAAGTTCTCAAAAGTCGTCCACGCAGCCTACACGCACGTCTTATGACACCTACATGATTTTTTATCGCGATTTAAACAAAACTTAGGCATATCTCCCTCCATCTGCCCACCTTCATTCACAAACCTCCACATTTTTAGATGATAACCAGATTTTTTTAAAAATGATCTACTTAATACGTAACGTATGGAAAACAAGAGCAAGGTAAACTTGATAGGAACTCGTTGTATTGCTTAGCTGATGTGAATGAAATTTGGCATAAACAAATTGACATGGTCAAACCTTGTATAAAAGCAGTTTTTTATCGCTTATAGTTGATATTTCAATGATGGTAGCAAGTGTTTTCATTTTAAAATATATTAAAGATGATGATCTCCTCCTGTCCCATCTGAACTCGAAATGTCTAGACTTCGGAGAGAAACTGAAGGGAACATAGTAAAAAGTATAGTACAGTTATCACTGCCTATCCATCATATAGCACCTAAACACTTCCAGACATCTAAATTTACTAGGCCGCCTAAGCGCGGCTTCGCCCGCTTACTAATTGTGTAATAAATGTTGTAGCCCAATTCATAAATATTACATAATTTTAAGCCTATGTATTATTCTGAGGTATAAGCTATAATACTGTAAAGTTTCATCTAAATTCGTTTAGTAGTTATTGCGTGAAAACGGAACAAACATCCATCCTCATAAATTTATAATATTAGTAGAATTTTGTACATTAGGAGAATGAAGAAGCCACGACCACGTGCGCGGTGTTGGGATTAACCAGAAAACACGTGTAAAAGACCTTCCCTTAACTATAACATAACTTTGTACTGGGAACCGTAAACGTTCCTCACAAGATTGTCATCTAAAAACTTCTTTGAAGCGAGAGCAAAGATTTTGGGGTAAAATTGAATATTAATAGCGAAATTATATTCCAGGGACGACCATTTCTGGATTCTTATTACTTTATTAGTATTAAAGAAACATTTTATATGTTCTGAGAAGGGGCTGGTGTCAAAAAACAGTAGCATTTTTATAGCTTAATCGCGTGTGTTTGTTTTATGTAATTTATATATATTAGCACTAGTTTTTGTAGGTAGTGATAAAACTTTTTGTGTCCAATCGTTTCTAGTGGAATGGGTCCTTATTTTTTTTTTGGTTGTTTCTTATGTGTTTTATTGTATTCTGCTCCATGCTGTCACAGGTTAGACAGAGAAAATCTAGTGTTAAGACACTTCCATTTTCCGTAATGAAAATTATTTATTCCCTCGAATGGATGTCGAACCCATAAACATGGCGTTTTCAATGTGCAGATACTATGCCTCCTAATTGAGTTAAATTTCTTTAAATATTATTGTTCTTTTAAAAAGCAGCTACTATATCACTACTTTATTTAATTTTTTTACCTAGACTTTATTATTAAAAAATATTAAGGAAGATAACATATTGACTTAAGGAACTTAAAAATATATTTTTAGGATTAAAAAAACAATTAAATTAATTAATAATAATCATTAATAATAAACGAAGAAAAAAAAATAACATATACCTATAAAATTTAAATAATTTTCATGTTTCAATTTCTTCCACATCCTCATCCCTCATCTACGTATTTTACCAAGAAAGTTCTTATAAATCACACATTTATCATTAAATCATTAATCATAAACAGCCATAAACAATTAAAACTGCCCATAAATTAATAATACACACAGATTGTCAAAATAGTGTTAGAAACAGATGAAAAAACAATAACAAATTGGCAATAAACCGGGAACCGTTGTCTATGATTTATATTTTTTTTACAGTAATAAAAGTGAGGTCCTTTCAAAGATGGTGGTTTCGATTAAGTCATATATTATCTGTAAATTGCCACAGATTATATCAAAGTATTAAATTTCGGACATTAGTATTGTATTTTTTGTTAATTTTGCCGGTTTATAGCTTTTCGGTGAATAGAAATGCTTGACATCGTTAAATGTTTTTTTTAACAATAATATTTATAATAATTAAAATTATTAAGATAAATAAAAGTATTTAAAATTCGAGGCGAAACATAGTGCAAGGGAACAAATGTGTGATTGTAAACGCAACTAGTTGTGGGTTCGATTTCTACTCGAGGAATATATTTTCATTTTTTCGCTTTGTGTTGAGCTCGGCGTTGGTTCAGCCATTCAACACGCAATGCCTTTAGAATTTGGCGGAAAATGGGGAACAGAGTATCCTAACACAAGGTTCCCTCTACCTTCCCTGCTACGTGCGGGATACAGCGTGATTTTAAAAGTGTTTAATTTTGTACATAAAGCTATATTTAATATAATGGACTGTATCTTAAAAACACTGGCCGGTAAAAGAACATTTTTCACAGTGAAACTTAATTTCTACGCGCTCGTTTTTCATGTAACCCCAAGGCCAGTCTGAAGCAAAGTGGTGTAACTAAGTAAATTAAAAAAAATAATCGTACATTCATATTTTTTAAGGTCGTTACAAATTATAAACGTAACTATTAATTACTCAATTATAAACACAGTAATACTATACTGTACCATAGTTACACAATAAAATATTTTATTATTTTGTGATTTAATAAACACAAATTACGTAAAGTAAATAAGTAAATAATTGATTATATGCAACGATACTTTTTCTTATTCAGACGAAAGTTTCATATAGATAATTGTAAATAAATAAATACGTTTGATTCTCTATCTGCTATCTGCAATAAAAGCTTATCTAAAGTAAAAATCTAAGTAAAAATATATAAAAAAAATAATTATATCTATTTAAGTAATTTAGTGATTTATCACAAAAAAATATTATTAATACGGAATTAAATTTAAACTAAAAAAAAATATGGCGTTTACCAAAAAAATATATAAAAATAAAAAAACATTAAAATTCTCAGTTACACCATTTCTACTTTTATATATCCAGATAAAAGGTCGCGTCTTGTCCGTGCCTTGAATAGCGCCACACTCAATTTGTTTAGCGACAACCCCTAAACCCCTAAACCCTGGAAAGTTGAACATTATTTGTACGTTACAAAAAAGATACGTCAAAGTGACAGTTTCAGTCAGTATTTATTATTTATATTTTATATAGTTTTTTAATGTAAAAAGTCAGTACTTTTAATGTTAACAATAGCTTGTTCTTAAAAATTAAATAATGTGTCATATATTATATATGACACTTTAAAATAATGTGTCGTATATAAATATTTTGTTAGCTTCAAGATGATATACGCTTAAATATTTTACTACTAGGTTCCCAGGTCTCCACGGTTCCAGGTCTACCCTGATTTGTATGAACTAAAAACTAAAAAAAAGTGATAAAAAACATAATAATTTGCACTAATTGAAATCCAATTAATTAATTAATTAATAGCCGCGATCAGTAATGCAGGTTGAGCTATTAACAACCTACATGTCTACTGCTATAAGAATTAAAATAAAAAATATTGATTATTTATCGTTGTTTTATAACTATTAATAATAAATATTTAACTATTATTATTAATATAATTATCATTAATAAACTATTTTCGACAGTGTCCAAGACACAGGTTCAAATATCTAACCCAATATATATATTATGAGTTAAAAGCTAATATATAAATATATATATATGCTAAAAGAACTTTATTTTTTTATATTATTATATTAATAGTATTTATTAGGCCATTACAGCCGTTCAAAAATTGCCATAGCGGTCGGTATTTCACGACCACAAGGCGGGGTATTGGTAAAGTTTTCAACTAGCAATAATCGCACCTCGGATTAACCTCATTGGTTACGATATTGCCTCTGCGCAAAGTTAGCTAAAACCACCAAAAATCGAAGTATTTACGCATAATAAAGAACGAAACCATAGCGCGATTCAGATATACCGTAACGCCATCTGGTATCAACTTTCGTAAACTTTTGATGTTAGTTTTTTACGTTGAGGTACACTGGAATTTTTTTAATTACACGCGATGGTTGCAAGTTCGATTCCATTATATATTACCAAAAAAATTATGTTATGTGTGGCTTTAAACAGGTAATGGATATGATTTAAAAAGAACTTGTATGTTTCTTCCATTCATGAAGCTCCAAAAGATAGATTTATAAAAGGAAAGATGCCAAAAATAGACCTAAAAAATATAGTCTTCTTCTTCTTGCTCCAGTTTTCGCTGAATCATATGGTATTGCGTGTTGAGTGGCGAAACTTAACGCAGCGCATTCAACATTTCATTTCCTCAAATCGAAATCGAACCAAGAACCAATAGCGTTTACAATCACACGCTTATACCCCAGTATAAAATCATACATATCCATAATACGTATAAGATAGTGACTCAATTTTCTCCCCACAAAAAAAAGAGAAATCGGCCACTCACCATCACCTGCCCGAATTTCACCGAACATTCGAATGTAGAACCACGCGCGTTAACCGTTAGTGCATATTTCTGAAATAGAACACGCCCGCCATACCGAGTGCCGGTACGGCACCTGCTCAGATTATAAAACAGACTATTTATTTTATAGTAGCCAATAAAGTATGCAAAAGACGAACAATGACCGCATACGTTCCCGTGAAAATGGCTATAAAACGTTTATTCGATATAGTCTATAATATTATAAGATGTTTATTTAAGTGTTAAATGTCATTCTGTAGTTGTAGAAGGAAGTTAATTATTAATATTGTTATAGTTATTAATATCTAACTTGAAAATATAAAAGTCTGTCTAAATGGTATTCTAAATGCCATAATGACGTATTAGATTATTATCCGATCGCGCAACGCAAAAGAGAGTAATGTGTTTAGAAGTCTATGTATGTATGCATTCTCCAATCAACGTTGTTTTCGGAGAGCTCTGTAAGATTTATATGAAAAATAGAAATACATTTAAAAAAATAAGCTTAACCTACAAACCATTTTATCTAATATTTACACTAAAAAAATGTAATTTAAAATAACAACTTCATATAGTCCAGAAAAATATCTAGAAAAGGGACAAACAAGTATTATCATTACACGAACTCTTTATATTAAAAGCTACAGTAGCTGCGTTTATCAACGTCCCCAGTTTTAAGATAGACCAGTTTAACCTGAACCGCGCATAAAATATTTTTCTCTTCTAAACACTTTTTATTAGGAGACAGAAGGATCAAATTATTTTGGATTTGGACGAGTGTCATTTGTCATGTCAGATGTTGGTGATACCACGTCACATAGTCTGATGGACACAGATTTGTATACTTAATACAAACTATGAATATTTTTATGCCCTAGTGGAAGAGAGGCACAAGCCAAGTTGCGGGTTCGATTCTGGGTCGGATGAATAAAATATTAATTCCTCGCTCTGGTAACAATAATCGAAACTGGGGAACGGAAGTGTCTTAATGGGAAAGGAGTTCCTTACATTAAGTATCCAGATTCCCTCTGTCTACCCTTCTTATGCAGTGCGAAGCTAAAAAAATATATTCTGGATACAAAATGTATTGGTAGATTAATAAATTTTAAAAACGACTTTTCATAACGATTTACAATTATTTTCCAAGGTAGGTACATATATTTTATTATTATTCTTTCGAAAAAAGATAAGGCAAGGCGGAAGTCACTTAGAGATCACCAAACCACCACTTCCTGTAGCCATTCTGGACAAAATATTTAAACTTTATTTTTATTTAATATTTTTTATATTTTATATTACCTATTATTATTACATTTATATACTTTCAAAAGGCTTAACAAATAATTTCATAGAAAAAAAAACAAAAGAAAAAAAAATATCTAAAACAGTATAAAAAATATAAAAACAAACTGCCAACAAAATTATTCCATAGTAAAATTGCATTTACCAAATCCATTACAGCGGTATGAATAACAAGGTACAAAAATCTGAGCTACCATTAATATAATATAAGCCTAGTCTCAGAACATAAATAAACATTAGAAAGACACCGCAGGAATACTCTTAAAAAATTCATCGAATTTTTTCTTCAAAGAGTTCACACCTTCTGAGGTTGCTTGGGGTTCGTTCCCCGCGTGAAATTTACATATTTCCTCAGTAAATTTTGCCCGTCTAGAGATTATAACTATGAAAATTCGACAATATGCGCCTGGCACTTACTTTTCGAATGATTTTTATTCGTTATTCTAATTAACATTCTGTTTCTTTGCTTAGATTTACATTTTCTTTTGTAATTTTTTTATTTTTGGTGGTAGAATAACTTGATTAAGGCTATCGAGGTGCAGTTGGCAAGTATCTGAGTGCCTACGATATTTAAGGGTTCATTCTACCTACAACGTACAATAAAATAGGTGGTTACGCAAAATGCAGAGTTGTACACCGCCGATCTAGATCTTTCATCAAAAGCGTAATAATAAATATTAAAAGGTTTTTTTTTATATATAGACCAAAATTTTTTGTGCTATATAATTGATTGATGATATATTTGATATGAAGTTTCTCGTGGCCCAGGGGCACAATGTGCAACTCTAACCAGACAGGTTGTAGATGCGATTTCCGCTTGACAAAATTAAATATTTAATTTTTCAATTCCTCGCTCTGGTAACAAGGTAAAATGCTTCCAGAATTCAACAAAAAAATGGTGAACAATGGAAATCTCTTAATGAGAACGGAGTGTCTTAACATTAAGTTCCCAGGGTTCCCTAACCTACAATATAAAAAAAAAGAATATTCCTCCTATTAACTATACTTTAAAATATACAAATAAACTAAAAAGTATTAGTTATTCTAGTTACACGAGAAATTCAACGAACGACACACGTCAAAAATATGTGAGAGTTATTTACCATTCCAACCACTCATAGTGTTGATATATGACGACATTGACGAAAGACAATTACATAGAATATTCCGGTCAGGCATCGAATCGACTACCGTTTCCTGTACAACCAACAGTTGGGCAAAGTTTATGAGTACTGCGCTGTTAGAGAAAAATGGTGCTTAACTTGTAGAGAATTAAGTTAATTTTCGAGGATAAGCGCAATTTCATGTTTTAATGGGAAAATTATAATTGACAGTTCTATTGTAAAGGCCGTGGTGGTGTGGTGGAACAGCATCAGATTTTGAACACGATGGTTGCAGGTTCGATCCGCATCCGGGGAATGATCTCGAAAGTTGGGGGAAAAGTCGGGAACGGAGTGTATTGACACTAGGTTCTCCTGTCTAGCGCAGGCTATGCAAGATAAATACTGCTTATTTCCCTGTATTTATAGTATATATTTAACTTTTCTATTCATAATTGAATAGGTTTGTATGAAATTTTGTTTAAAGGGTTATCTGTCAAAGATTAAAATTCAAATCGAAGTAAAAGTTTAACGAACTATTACTACAGGCTCTTAGTGTCTATAAATTATTAAAAATATATTTTAAGTATAAAAATTAAAATATATTTTTAATAATTTATTTCCGTTCTAGCCATATAAACCGCGGCGTTAAATTCCACCAAGAAAGAAAGAATTCCGTAAGAAATACCATTACTTCATATTATATTGACTAATAGGTTTCATTTGCCCAATTTTCTAAATATGAGATAAAGAATGAACCTAAAGAGAAATTAACCACAGAAATATTTAAAACTCCTTTTCAAACCTTAAAATATAACAACGAAAAAACATACGAAAATATACTTACTTAATAAAAATTCCAACAGCATCTAACGTAATCACGAAACAACCCCTTGTACAAACGTGGAGTACATCTCTTAAGCGGATACAGTTTAAAATGTCCCCTCAGATAATAAAAACTACGTAGAGCGCTGTAGACAATAAGATAATAAGACATAACCCTCTTTTCTGTTCTGAATAAAAGTTGGCAAGAGAGAAACTGTATGGTTTGTGACGGGTTCCGTATAGTTTTTTTAAAAAATATACGTATTTTTTTTTGTTTAGTTCAAACTGTATCCCGCACAGGGCAAGGAAGTAGAAGAAACCTGGGAACTTAACTATTTTTGCCAAATTCTTGAGGCATTGCGTGTTAAGTGGCGGAACGTTACCAGACCCTTTGTGTCGTTACCAGAGTGAAAGAAATGAAAATTTAATGTTCCAGATGAAATGCTAATAGATACCTAAACCAGACAAGCAATTATTGCAAATAGATAATGTTAAAGTAATAAATTAAACCAGTCGTGACGCAGGGGCCCTAGTTTGTCACTGTAGACGTGACTGGTTGCGGGTTTGATCCCTAGTCGAGAAAATCGAAATATTTATTTAAATTCATATTTCCATTTCTTTTTAGCTTTTCATTCATTTTAAATTCGTGCTATATCAGCGTAAGAAAATAATGAAGAAATAAAAAATACCCGTTTTTATCACTTCCAACGGAACCACAAAAGACAAGAAGGTAAGAATTGTATAGAACGGCGGTGAATTTAAACAGGACCGTCGCAAATGGTGTGCATCAAAACTCACAGGTTTATAGGTACGAGTACAGTCGTCGTTACGTGTTATTGCGTTTTTATATTATAGAAAATTGGGTACTTTTTGACACTAGCGTGGTGTAATTGGGTAAGCAGCAGTTGTAGGTTCGATTCTTGACCGGGAATTGTTTATATTTAAAATGTTTGTTAAAGTATCTATTTCGTTAATTAGTGATTTCTTATTATAAGTATAAAGTGTAGTCTAGCATAAATGCGATAGCAAATGATCGAGGACGGACAACAGACGACGGGCAACGAATTAGGTATATATATTTATATTGTATCCATATAAAAATATATTTTGTGTGTTTGTTTCGTAATAATAAAAATATAAGGCAATAAGAAAATGTTAAATCAAGAATATAATAAAGATATTTTTTCTTGACCAGGTAACAAAACATAAAATTCCAACTCTCAATTCACAGTCTCAAAAATAAATCTCTCTCTCTCTCTCTCTTGTAAATCTAAAAAAACTCCTAATATATTCTTTAAAAAATACAACATCAAATAAAAATAGACACTTGCAAGCTCAAAAACACATAATTTTAAACCCCTCAACTACAAGCCAAATGATAGCCAATAAAAATAATAATAAAAGTAATCCTTTACCCTAACTGCGAGTCGAACTCGCACTCCCCAGGCACCTGTACGAGTGCGACGTATTTATTACTATCGTTTAAAATCTGCTTCAATAAGCACGGATTTATCGACGTTTTTCTTGTTTTTGTCTTACAATTTTTATACTTAATTAGCTTTTGCCTGTATCTTTTTTCTAGAACTAATCTAATAATGACAGATATATGTTTAGATATGAGTTGATGGCTATAAGGTTAAAATGTTTATATATCTATTATTATTATTAAAGAGGAATATTTTTTTATTAAAACAAAAAAATATACTCTCCCGACGATAGGATAAGAGTCTATTGATCTAAGAGGCTATTGGTAACTTGGGTACCAGCAAGAGGAACCTCCTGAAAAGTAACACTGTCTTCTGCATCAGGTTCTTGATCTAACAGCTAAGCTTTACAGCTTTTAACAAGTTACCCTCATAAGACGCTTAAGCCACGGAAACTGAACCCGCTACTACAAAACGTTATATTAAAATATTAAAAAATATGTAAAAATAAAAAGAAAAACAAGAAGAAAACTCACGAAACACGAACAACCGTTCTATAATCTTTCCACTTCAATTTCCCGAGTTGATAAATAGAAGTCAATAAATCTTCTAAAAAAAATTCTTTATCCCACCAATAAACCGTTTAGCATTTTTACGAAGCTGTCGTTTGTAAATTTAAACAAATGCAAGAGGGGGGGAGTATCTTTGTAACACCGAATAAATAAATGTGGGTAGTTTATAATTTGTCATTTTTCATGATATTTCGTTGATATTTCGTTGTTTTTTTTTTAGGTTCACGCTGTATCCCGCATATAGGGTAGGCAGATTAAACCTAGTGTTAAGACACTCTGTTTTTCACTTTTTCTTTCAACGCCGCAGTGTTTTTCTAAAGGCGTTAGTCTATTTTGATGAATCCTATGTCAAACATACCTATATCAATTTAGATTAATTGTTAAAAAATATTTTATAAGTAAAAAATAGTAATATTACTTTTGATTGATAATGAAAGTAAAGAAACTTTCCATAAGATTCACCTATATATAAATATTAAGCTTTTTACACCTATTTCTATACTGTACGTAGAAATTATTGATTAATTCCTCCAATTTGAGCCCCAATGAACCCTGTTATCAAACTGGGAAAACAGCTTAGAAAATTGTCAAAAAATAGAAGAAAACAGAAATTATGTTTATATACAAGAAATAACTTATATATAATTTTAAAACAAAATCTTCAACAAAATCCATCTCAAAGCAACATTCACCTCATCTACTCTCACCACGTCTCTCGCGATGGAGTTTCAAAGAAAATTTATATGCAAATTTAGTACCTGAGCTGTAACGTATCTATGTTTAGTTATTTTATGCTTAAATTATTATATTTATTTTTAAATATAAGTCTTTATTAGAATTAATAAAAATAGTTTTTTTTTTAACTTTACGCTATATTCCCGCACACAACAGGGTAGGCAGAGGGAACGTAGACCTTAAAATAATCTACTCCTCACTTTCCGCCGAATTCCAGGAGTGTTAAGTGTTGAGTGGTGGAATTTAACGCCGCGCTTTTGATTTGACACCAGAGCGAAGATATAAGGAAATCTCGAAAGAAGGGGGGAACCTAGCGTCCCAACACTGGGTTCCCTTTGCATATCCTGCTATATGTAGAATACAGCGTGAACCTAAAAAAAAACTTCAGTATATATAGTACGTATATTAAGTAGTCGATTTGTCCCCCATATTAACCCTGTCGATATCGAGGGGTTGGGTTGATTAATAGGAATCACAAATCAGTTCCTGATACCGTATACGAGTAAACATTGAATAATTGTAGTTTGACGTATTTAGATTGGCAATAATTTGTATTGTGTATTTTTATTGTCTTTTTGTATTGCTGAGCTTGTAAGAGGCAAGAGGCTTGTTGAATTTATTTATTAATTATATATTGTAGGTACATTTAAACAAAAATATATATATCTGGGCATATAGAAACGTATAAAAGTTGAAACATAGTGGGACTTGAACCCATGTCCCTTGGAAACCACAATACGCTCTAGCTAATTAAGCCATATGTTCTTATCGAGCTACGTCAAAATTTTAAATGATGCTTAAAGCTTATATTTTTTGTTAGTATCTTTTCAGGGAGATAATTTTAATAAATAACAAAATAAGTTAATAAAATCATAAATATCAGCATATCTACTACAGATTAGGCAGAGGAAACCTACTGCAAAGACACTCCTTTCCTCACTTTCCGCTGAATTTTTCGAGGCATTGCGTTTTGATCGGTGTAACTCAACGCCGGGTTTTTACCTTAAGCCTACTTCTAATAATTAATTCTTTCGAGAGGAGATCGAATCCAGAACTATCGCGTTATATCGCACCCTTGTACTCCGGCGGGAGTCTCGTTTTATTATATTAGTATAAATTGCTATAGATAAAATATATAGGAGAAAATAGAGCCAGAATTAAATTCAAATAAGACGAACACTAATAACATTATCAGTGAATACTTTTATTTTCTTAAAGAGATACCTAATTTCTTTTATTGTTGGACTTGATTTCAAGGTCCGTTACGTTTTAACCCTTCCGTGGCTAATGGGTATAAGAATTAAAACTGTATTAACATTTTATTATTATTGGTTGACTGTTAATGGGCCGTGGTATTTACGTGGTAACTTAGGTGAAATTGTATAAGGAGTTATCTTAGGTATCTTTAGCAGGGTGGCTAGAGGGAACCTAGTGTTAATCCCCCCCCCCCACTTTTTGATCGATTGATTCGATGATTTGTGTGTTTAGTGGTGGAACTCAACGTAAGCTAATATGTTTTTTATATACTTACTACTATTTTGATTTTATTGGGAATATCTTAACACTAGGTTCCCAGAATCCCTTTGCCTTGCTGTTTTGTGGATATAGCGTGAAGGTGAGAGAGCGAGGTTCATTTGTCTGATGATGGGTTAGGATAGCGACAGATGACAACCTGCACCATAAAATTAACTGGTTGCGTGGAACATGCAGGGATAAGCAAATTTAATTTAAAGAAATAAAAAAGTTTACTTAACCAGTTCTCTTGTGCATAGTATCTGAAACAAATTATTTATATATTAATTGTTGTCTTTTATAAAATATACAAAAAATATTCTATATTATAAATAATAGTAAAAGTCGTTGACGACGTCATAGCTCAGCAGCACAGCCTCTAACTGTAAAGGCGACGGTTGTGGATTTGATTTCCATTTGGTGGAATGAATTAAACTCTGTAACTGTGGTAACAAGATAAAGCTCAGCGTTGAGTTCCGCCACTCTCAAGCCATGTCTCAAAAATTTGGCAATAGGTACCTAATACGGGATTAATAATACGGGATATATCATGAAACTAAGAAAAAATAACATTTCTTAAGTAATATAGAATACAAAATAGGCATTAAATAAATAATTGATATATTAAATTCTTAAATCACTATAAAAATAAATAATCACAAAACATAATATTAAAACTAAATTTAATTTATAAAAAAATATCATAATCATTCAACTAAGTTTAACGGAAAACAAAGACGGCAGCGCCATCTATTAACTACAAAGCAGACTAATCATACTTATTTTTAATTCTTCCGTTTGACACTAGATGGCGATAGTGTAATCATAACTATAGTTTTGCGAAAACCGCCTGTTTTACAATTATATCACAATTTAAATAAAATAGCACGTCTTTTGCCCCATAACAGGGTAGGCATAGATAGCCTAGTGTCAAGACACTCTTCATTTCGCCTGAATTGAATGGAGCGTGTTCAGCAGAGGAATGTAACAAATAAAAAATTAAATAATATTTATTAATATTTAAGGCAAATATAATTTAATAATTAATTGTTGAAAATAATCTAGTTTATTAAATCTGTCGTTTCGCAAGGGCACAATCGTGTAACTGTAAAAGCGACATTTGTGGGTTCGATTCCCATTCGTTAGCTGAAGCTAACAGGGTAGGCGTAGACGTTGAAGCTGAAAAAAAAATCAGACTGACTTTCTTTGTGGGTCATCACCCAACACACACTGTTTTATGATAAAACGCATTACGCATATAATCAAAGCTAATATCAAAATCATGAAAACAAAGGCGCATGTACGAATACCTACCTATGTTCAAATAGATGGGTAAGAAATCATAAATCATTTGACTATAAAGACTGGTACACATTGTAAAGTATATTTAAACATACGAGAAACGGAGTGTCTTAACACAAGGTTCCCAGGTTCCATCTGCCTACTCTACTATATGCGAGATATACCTGAAACTAAAATAAAAAAAGAATTTTTATATCCCTTATACTGTTTATAATATACAAAACGCTGTAACTGATAAATTAGTAGCAATTATTTTTTATCAGCTTCACGCTGTATCTCGCATAGCCCGCAAGGTAATTAGGAGGAACCTAGAACTACACCACTATGTTCCCCGCTTTCCAATAAATACTCGAGGCCTTTTGTGTTGAGTGGAGGAAGTCTTTCCACCAACGCGCATTGCCAAATCACCTTAGCGAGGAAATCAAACCCATAACTATCGCATTTAAAATCACACGCCTACAGTGTATAACAGGCCTTATAACATTAGAAACATAATTATTCCGTATGACTCATGACCTCGCATTCTAATCTAACTGCGAAATATTATGGTGAATGTTTCCATATGGGAAACCAATGGGAAGCGTGGCTTTGAGTTATGGCAGATACTTTCTACTAAATTATAATTTGTCATGGTGTAATTAAGACTGTGGATTCGATTCTGGTTTAGAGAAATATTTATAAATTGACAGTTTCTTGATTTACTTGGCACACAAGTCACTATATAAATGTATTAAAATTTAAAAATTACGTTAGTAGATTTTTTTTAAATTCTTTGCCCTATACTGTAATGTAGGGTAAGGAGATAATACTGTCAAAACAGTACTTTCTCCACTTTACGCCCAAAGTCGAGACGTTGCGTGTTGCGAGATTTAGGACGACTTTAAAAAAAATATCGATTTAATAAAATTAAACACACCAGAAGCTACCAGACTACGGTACTTTGGATTGGACTCATAAGAAATCACAGATTGGAGTGTCCAACTCTCCATTAAAATTAAAAATTAATAATTAATTTTTCTCTCTCTCTGGATAGCGAAAAGAAAAGAAAGTACAAAAAAGATACAAATCTATTATAAAATCTGCATCGCCGTCATCTTTAAACAAGAAAGAAGAAAATAAATCCTATTATAACAACATTACAAAATAATAAAGCCCACACCTTAATCTTATTACATTATAATAACTCGGAATAACTTACAGATGTTTTGCCAATCAAATTTTGCATACCCCAATTTTTCGTCGATGGAAATTGCGTTGAAAATTTACATTGCCACCGGCGCCCGCCATCTATGAGCGAGTAGCTTAACTAACTTCTAATTTACCAATATCTTTCCCAACCAAAAAAAACTTTATATCTTTACCAAGATTAAATAAGGTTCAATTTTGAACGGCATACTGTTTATTAGTTTTATATATAACTTAGTAAATATTGAGAGAATAAGATTAGGGTTCCGCACGATAACGCCCTTTGGAAAAACAGTATGAATAATAATGTGATTTGCATAATATCGAGAGCGGATCTAACAAGGATATTTACTTTGATACGGGTGTAGTTGATTTATGGGCTGGTATCGATTCCGAAAATGCAATATCTGTGAATAAGGGATTGTATTTTCTCATGTACCTAATAATATTAAGAATTCCTTTCATGCCAGAGTGAATACAAAAAAATATTTTTTGATGATAAGGGAAATAAGCAAATTAACTCAAGTTATTTTTTTTTCAGCTTTACGCTGTAATCCACATACATATAGCTGGGTAGGCGGAGATAATCTAGAGTTCAGACACTGTTCTCTATTCTGGTCAGCGTTTAACACTTTTTCTTATCGGACCAGGGAAATTAAAATAATTCGTTCCTTCGTAGAAGTTTCATTTATACAACCTATATTTCCTGAATTTCATGATCTTTTTTTATTTTAATTATCAAATTTATATAAACAATCAAAGATACCATGAACTATCATGGGATCTTGCCGTCGTCGAGCCCTCGTGGCGCAGAGACATGAGAGTGACTTACTAGGTGGAATGAATTATTATTTACAAATATTTTCATTTCTTCGCTCTGGCAACAAGGCAAGAGCCCAGCGTTAAGTTCCGCCACTCAACACGCAACGTCTCGAAAAACTCGGCGGAAAGCAGAGAACCTATGCAGAATTTCAATAAAATTAGCATTTAGTTAAGATTGCACGTTTGGTTATAAAATTGTCTTAAAATATAATTTTTCTTTTATCTCCACCCTTAACCGAGAGCTAAGCCACTCCGTTAACCACTTTCCGCCCGAATTTAAGACAATGCATTTTGAGTGAACGAACTCAATGGTCGCGTATATCTTATAACAACCTAATTTAAGATATTCTTACTTTTTCTATATAGTTCTCTTATTGACCTTTCAATATAAGTTTTCCGCATTCCTAATAAATTTAGGGTCAGCGATCGTAAATGTAAAGTTGGTATCATTGAATTATGTAAAGGTGTTTCATACGATCCTGCTAAATATTCATAGATATTCACGAAACATCTTTATATGAGTTCTTTGATTGCTTCTATAAATTTATTAAATAATTAAAATTAACAATTGTTTTTCAGCTTCATGCTCTTTTCCACGTGTAACAGGTTAGACATGTCCCATTTTCCACCTAATTTTCGAGATATTGTAAGCTAAGGGGTGAAACTTAAAATCGAGCTTTGACCTGTTACTAGAGCGAGGAAATGCAAATAATTCAAAATTCCCACAAGTGGGAATCGAACTCACAACTGTCACGTTTACAGTCAGCAACTATGCCGCTACAGTACAACAGTATCTAATATTAAAAAATACAAAAAACAGCTTCACGCTATATCCCGCAGAGGGAACCTAGTGTTAAGACAGTACGTTCCCCACTCGAATTCTGGAGGCATTGCGTGTTGAGTGGCAGAACTCAACACCAAAGCGAAGAAATGGAATTATAAACGTAAATAAATATTTCACTTCCTCGAGTGGGGATCGAACTCACAACCGTCGCTTTACAGTCACACTTTTGTGCCGCTGCGCTACGACGGCCTATCTAATATTATTATTCACAATATTTTAAAAACGATTCAAAATTATTCCTTTCCTCCAACAAGAGAAATAAAAATTGATTTGGTGTTAAAAGAGGAATGACGGACAAGGTGATAAAATGTTTAATATGTAACTTTAAATGTATTATAATATATGTATCTCTACGATCAGATGTGAAGGCGCCCGTACTGATTTTCATTAACGAGTTTTCGCGTAACAAAAACATTGGAGACCAATATTCATGAAATGCTAAACAAAGATAATTAAAACTCGAAGCGAACGTTTTATTCTTATACTTTATTTTATCTTTTTCATGTTTTTTGTGTCAATATGTAAACTTGATTAATATTTGTTTTATGTTTTAACATTGGTAATAAAGGAAATGTAGTGATTCATCACTCTCTGATTTTCTAAATGTCGCTGTTTCATTTATTTATACTTTTAAAGAAATTACTCCAAAAATCTTAATATATTTGGGTAATCTATGTTTTCAAAAAAATTATATTTGTAAATTGTCTATCCGCATTATCGACATATTTTACTGTTTTTTTTTGTCTTACTCTATAGAATGAGAGAAAAAGTCTCTATTTCTGTAAGTGGTTACCTACAGAAATAACAATGTAACTCATTAGCATAATACATATAAATTTTCAGTTTATATTCATGTTTGGTGCTAAATATTTTTAGCAGTGTGGAACTCCGGCACTCACCACGCAATGTCTCAAAAAACATATTTTATTAAGACAACACGACTCCCTAAGACGAGAAGACGAAGACGAGGAACTTAAATAAAGAAAAAATATATAAATACGCTATTCCTATTTCCTAGTAAAAATTACATAGTTAAACCAATTTTCCTAACACATATTGCCTTTATATAGACAGATGACGGAATCCTAGAAGTGAAATGTTAGCCCAGCAGGAGTTGTCAATCAAGTTGCCGTCGTTATTTATATTAAAATTCCCTTTTTTATGCGCACGCGCATAACTCGAGTCAGGAGCGATAACGAGCTGTTATAGAATAAAAGTATTGTACACTGAATTAATTTAAGGTGGACTTTTTTAAAATAATATTTGTTAAATGAATTATTTAATAAGTTAATACAAGAAATTATTTATTAAATAATAAGTTATTACTCTTGACTTTCCATCCAATTAGGGAAATTGGTTTTTGGATGGTGAAATATTTGGTAGTTAATAAGGTCCAAATTGTTTATGAAATATTAAATAATATAAATAAAATAACAATAATTTTCGGTTTACTTTTTATGGCGCAGTTCCAAAACTGTACATCTACAGTTTTTAGTAAAATATCTGGAATGGGCACAAGCCTTTCCTGGATTACGGACCACCCGACCCCCCCTATTCCGACGCCCATACTTTTCATCCTTTATTAAACTTATATTCTGGTATCACACATAAACTACCATACATTCTTCCTATCAACAGTATACCTATCAACTAAAAATTTAAAACAACCACACCTAGAAAACACACCAGAATCCTAGGCCTAGCTACTAAATTATTCTATTACGAAAACAAAAGGTCAATCGGCATAATACAGTACCATCGACCACCATCCAAAAGTCCTTATTGTCGAGGAATTCCATTTAACAGCCCGCTAGGATCAAACAAACGTTTATCGATGCTGCCCCGCATTTTATGAGACATAACCGTCCACTACGGCTATCTGATGCATTTTTAGATTCGGCTTTTGGGTTAAGACAATCGGTTGTGTTTGTGGTCTCTTTTATAATAGGTGACGATTTTTTTTCTCTTTTTTCTGTATCCCGAATGTAGCAGGGTAGGCAGGCGGAACCTAGTGTTAAGACACTCCATTCGGAACTAATCTATATATATAAAATCGAAAGGTCACTCACTCATCACGAAATCTCAGAAACTACAAGTGCTAGGAATCTCAAATTTTGCATAGGAGTTACTTATAGGACGTAGGTGCTCGCTAAGACGGGAATTTGCAATATTCGACTTCTAAGGGGTTGTTTTTGGGGTTGAAAGTTTGTATGAAACTTCGTTACTACAAATGCTAAGAGTATCAAATTTTGCATGGACGTCACTTATAGGACGTAGGTACTCATGGAGACAGAAATTAATAATAACGTAGTTCACGCAGGCGAAGCCGCGGGCAGGCCGCTAGTTAAAAATATTAATAAGATAAATAAAAAAAAATCATTTCTTCAAGTGGAAATCGATCCCACTACATTCACATTACACACTTGTTCCCCTGCGCCACGATAGCCTGACGATAAAATTAAATTAAATTAAAATAAATAAAAAATTAATTAAATTAGGAATTAGGGCATGAGCTTATTAGCTATTTATTGCTCTTAAGATGTAAGTTTTTAAGTATACTAATAATATAAAGCTAAAGAGTTTGTTTGCTTGAATTCATATACAAATATATTTTCATTATTTTTGTATTGGTTAGTCCATTTACCTGGGAAGGCTGGCTATAAGTTCGTAATTGTTCCTATATGTACATAAAAATATATAACATATTAACATTTTCAAAATAAAATGGATATTTTATATATTATAAATATTTCTAGATTAAATAATTTAAATATAATAAAAGTTCATACAAACGCATATCTCTTATAACTTGTTGACTACCGAAAACCAATCTACCCTGTATAATACAGTAGCTGTAGCGGTATTAGGATAAATGCTCCAATGTTAGCGGTGGTCCCGTAAGTCCTGGAGGATGCTTTGCGGATACTAACATTGCCATATAAACTTTGTATCATCAAGATAAGTTTGACTTCTTTTAAATTACCGATAAATAAATGAATAAATAAAATAAATCAGCTTCATTCTGTATCTCGCACACAGCAGGGTAGGCAGAGGGAACCTAATGTTAAGACTATTCGTTCCTCATTTCTGGGGGCATTGCGTGTTGAGTGACGGAACTGAACGCCGTGCCTTGCCTTGACCAGAGCGAAGACATGAAAACATTAAATAGTTCAGTTCCTCATGTGGGGACCGAACACGCAACCCGTTGTGTTTACAAACACACAATTGTGCCTTTGCATCACGACTGGCCTCGATTTATGAATTGGTCACCGAGGACGCAAAAGACCATGCAAAGTGGAGTAGGTTGAGTAGGAAGGCAGACCCTGGCAATAGCCGGGATCAATGCCAGGAGGAAGAAGAATGGAAAAAATATATTAATATTTATCTGACAGTCAAAGATGTTAGAGGCACTTCCATGCTGTATTCATATTAGTTAATCTAGACTAAGTACATTTGCTCATTGCTAAGACCATCGAGGCTCAGTGAATGGGTTCGACCCCTTCTTAAGAAAATAAAAACTATGTTCAATCCGTCTCTCTAGTAAGGCAAAGTACAGTATTGAATTCCACCACTAGTGTAGTGTCTTGACACTACGTTTTCTCTGCCTACAATACTATGCGAGAAAAAGCGTGAAACTGAAAAAATTGTTTATACTATTACTACTATTGTTTATACATACCTATTTTACATATTTTTACATATTTTTTGTTTATACTCTTACACTTTTACATATTTTCTTTATAAATTTCACTATATTTTAAATATATTTGAGTAGCCGCACACAGAATGAAACGATAAATCGACATCAGAGGAGGGCGCTCGTAAAAGTGACCCCGGCCATTCCGAGGGTCAAGATGTTGGAGTGTCCTATGAACAGGAAAAGAGATAGAAGTGTTACTTACAATAACAAGTTACTTTTTTTTCGAATATACAAAAATATATTGCTTAAAAATAAGTAATAAATAGCAGAATAGTTTTGAAATTTGTACTTTGAAACAATCTAGCACCGATTAATTTGCGTTTATTAAAAAAACCCCGATAAGGGATACAACGTAAATAAAAAAAATGTCTTCCAAATCCAGCGGAAAGTGGAGAGCGGAGTGTATTAGCACTAGGCTCCCTCTGCCTACCCTGCTAGAAGCGGAATACAGTGTGAGGATCACGTCATCAAGTCATCACGGCACATGCCACTTGTGTCACACCAAACTTATATTCTATGACACAATGCAGTACTAGTATTCAATAATTTATACAATTGATAAATAATAAATAGGGCATGACCGCCGCATTTTATTTTTATTTTCTCCGTCTAGGCGCTACGGTTCGCCATTTGCGGTATGGAAGTACCGCGTTTGAAATATTCATGCAAGCTTTTGAATTATATTACTTATTCGTTATTTACCACCGTATGTTGTTTAAAATTAAATAAAAAAAAATACAGTCGAATTGATTTCCTCCTCCTCCTCCTCCTCCCTTTCTTACAGAACCTCAGAACCAGACCTCCTTTTCCTACAAAAGTCGGTTAATAATATTTTCACAATTGTATTTTTTCTTTTTCTCTATTAAAGAGGCTGGTATTTTTTGTTAGTTTCTACATGTGACCTATATATAGCAGGATGGGTTAAAGTGATCTCCATTTAGGACACTTCCTGTATCCCGCAGTAGCAGGGTAGGCAGAGGGAAACTAAGGAACTAGTTTTAAGATAATCCGTTCCCAATAACACACTCCCGGTTCCCACTTTCTGCTGAATTCTGGAGGCATTATGTTGAGTAGCGAACTCAACGCCGCGCTTTGCCTCGACATTAGAGCGAAGAAATAAAAAATATTAAATATTTAATTTCCTCAGGTGGCAATCGAACCCATGACCTGTCACGTTTATAGTCACATGCTTGTACCCCTGCACCATAACTGCCCTCGATCAAAAAAGAAAAAGACAAAAAAATAAAAAGAGTTTTCATTTTATTCTTTTATTATTGCATCTTAATAAAACTTTTCTTTATTTTCCATACGACTGCATATTTCACTAAATAATATGTTTTGCGATTTAGAGCATTCCTTATTTTTAATATAGAAATTGTCAAACGAAATTCAACATAAAATCTATTAAACTAAAATTCATTTTTAATTGCCACCCCTGCCCTGGATATAGGAACACAATGGCGATAGGATCGTTCATTGATCTCGTCAATTCGAGATATACTCAAAAAAAAAGCCATTTTATCTCATAAGGTCTTTTATAATAGACAGATTGCATTGTTACCGATGTTCCTTATTGAATGAACTCTTATCAGAAAATACCTTTTCCCTAAAAGGCGCGAGGTTCCTTTTCGGTGAAGAAATCTTTGTCATATATTCATTGTCTGTCAGGGTGTTCTTGGATATGTGTAATAAAATGGGCGTTTAATTTGGGATATTGGATTTTTTATGTTAAGCTTTGGAAATCAATATGTTTGGAGCTTTTATATTATTCTTTTAAATGAATCAACTTTACGTTGTATCCCGCACATGGTGGGGAAGCAGAGGAAAGTCAGGGTAGTCTACCGAATTTAGTGACGGAATTAAACGCCGTGCTTTTGCCTTGGTGCCAGAGTGAAGAAAAAAAAATATTAAAATGAATTGTAATTCACTCATTATAATTTTAAATGAATGTAACCAACATTTGATTTATTTAAGTTAAGTTGGAAATGATAATGATACATAGTCATTTCTTTTCAGCTTCACGCTTTTTCCCGCAGATGGCAGGGTAGACAGAGGGAACATAACGTTAAGACTCCGTCCCCCATTAAGATTCCTTCGTTTTTCACTTTCGGCATTAAGTGTTGAATGGCGGTACTCAACGCCGCTTTGCCTCATTACCAGAGCGAGGAGTTGAAAATATTATCGCAAATGGGAATCGAACGTCTTACGTCCCCTAACTTTATAATTCATGTGTAAAAGTAGTAATTTCAAGTTGAAGTAGAGGCAAAAATCCCTACTGGGTCATCTCACGAAGTTTACGAGCTAATAACGACTGTTCCGTAATGACTCCTTAAGACTTGCTAACTTCCTACTTAGTGGGCGCTAATATGTTTAAAATTTTCTTAGTAGTTTGAATATTACTATACATTATAGTACAGGCGAAGCCTCTTACTGTATGCGAGACGGTTGTGAGTTTATTTCTTACTCAAGAAAATGAATTATTTAAATTTAAGACAACGCACGACTTAAAATTCCGCCTCAACACCTGCCACCCTCAAGAGCTGGGCGGAAAGCGGGGAACGGAGTGCCTTAACACTAAGTTCGTTCTGCCTGCCTCGGCTATATGAAAAATACAACGGTAAGCTAAATATAATATTAATTCTAAAATTTAGTAAGGAAAAGTGAAGAATCGAGTGTCTTAAATCTAATTTCTTTCTATCTATCCTTATGACTTAATTTTTTTTGTTGCCCGTGGCAAGTTGCTGAATGGTGCTGTCGGTTCAAATCTAGCTAGAGAATGCTTATTTTTTTGTTATTCCATCTAAATTAGTAAACGGCGTAGTAGTAGGTAAAAGTGAATGAAGAATGGGTGGTCGTTTATTAAGCAGAGGAATTAATAATCTATATATTTAAAAGGACTTGTCCTCACTGACTGAGGTAAGACGCACGCACAGCCGTAACCGCTGTGCGAAGAAACATAAAATTTGGACAGATGTTTACTTTCATAATCTGGACATCCACTAAGAAGGGATTTTGAAAAATTTTAACCCTAAAGGGGTGAAATAGGGGTTGAAGTTTGTATGGATTTTTTTTTAAATCGGCACCGATTCTTATAAAATTTGAAATTCACACTCTTAAAAGTATTTAATTGAACACGTGTTTCATGGTTTTCTAGAATTATTTCCATAAGGGTGCAAATAAGGGGTTGAAAGTTTGTATGGAAACATCTTTAAAACGCCACCGATTATTATAAAATTTGTAATTTTGACTCTTAAAAATATTTAATTGAACATGTGTTTCATGGTTTTCTAGAATTCCCCCCCTAAGGGTGCAAATAAGGGGTTGAAAGTTTGTTTGGAAAAATCTTTAAAACGCCACCGATTTTTATAAAATTTGAAATTTAGACTCTTAAAAATATTTCATTGAACACATATTTCATGGTTTACTAGAATTTACCCCTAAATGCGTAAGCGAAGCTGCGCGCGTCCGCTAGTTGAATGATAAATTAAATATACAAATTATTTTTTATATTTGTTCAGCTTCACGCTGTATCCCGCACACAGCAGGATAGGCAGAGGAAACCTAGTCCCCCAAGACACTCCGTTCCCCACTTTCTGCCAAATTCCGAAGGCATTACGTGTTGAGTCGCAGAACTCAGCGCCTTACTTCGACACCAGAGCGAAGAAATGGAAATATAAATGTAAATAAATATTTGACTTCCTCGAGTGGGGATCGAACCCACAACCGTCGCGTTACAGTCACACCCTTGTGCCGCTGCGCCACGACGCGACGGCCTCAATTCTGTTTTTTATATGTTTTATATATATTTTATAATTATTTTTTTGTAATATATACCTTAAACCTACCTTTCAAGAACTATGATAGCATCAAACACAATTAAAGACGTATACCTACACGTTGCTGACGCAGAACAGAACGGAGAATGGTCGTAAAAGACATTGGATTTTTTCACGACCCCCGAGCGAGGTTTAATTATTGTTTTATTACGTGTTAGGGGTCTCGAGTTCCGCAGTTAATGTCGATGGCATTCGGCCACCGTTCTATAGAGTGCGAAATAAATGTCTGACTTTACACTATTAGAGAGATAAGATTAACTTTTTAATGTTTAAGGTTTTTCATATACATATATAATATATGTGTTGAATAGATTATCATACAATAAAATTGCTATAATTATTATGAAACTAGAAAAAAATATATATGTATAATAAATACCAGGCTATCTACAACACTGCGATAAAATTCTATAAAAAGCAAAATATAAAATATACCTAGAGTTTACATACGATTTCAATTCATTTTATTGATTAATTAATTAATTGTAGCTAAAATAGCAGCATTATGCTCCACCAATTAAAAAATTACTATAAATTATTTTTCTTTGTTTAAAGAAAAAACTTCACGTTGTATCCAGCACATAGCAGTGGCACAAAAAACTAGAGTTAAAACACTCCGTTTCCCACGCACCGGCCTAATTTTCGAGACATTCCATATTGAGCGACGCAGCGTACTGTCTGGTTACCAGAGCGAAGAATAAAAATAGTTCATCCCCCAGATAGGAGGATCCCCCATCCCCCAGGATCTCATTCAACCATGACGTCCACAGTCAGACGCTGTGAATCCACGTCACGACAGCCTCGCCCTCATTTTCATCAATTTTACTTCGAATTTATTACAACTGGTTTGTTTCACTTCAATAACATTTGTTTTGACAAATAAATAAATTCCATACGTAGAATATAAGCAAATAAATTATTTAATGCTAATTTCATCAATTCGGGTGAAGACATCAAACTTCAATAATCAAAGTGGGGTCCCGAGCGACTCGAGAGGGAATCTTCGAGTTAGAATTTATAATATACTTGTTATTAACATCTATACTAGACAAGATCTTATTAAGAAGTTGGTTTGGATATTTTCATATAAAAAAAATTAAAACATTTTTTTATTTGTAAAAAAGTTTAAATTTTTCTTCATGCACATTCTTGACTTAATTTTTCCTTGCATAATATTTTTATACGTTTCTTATATTCTTATTCTTATATTCTTCTATAGTTTATATTAATTTCTGAATTATCAGAGGTAACTAAGAAGATGTAAAAAATAAGATGCCGCGAAGTTGTGAGTTCGATTCCCACTCGAAGTAATGAAATATTTTTTAAGACAAGACAAAGCACACACAATGCCAGAACTTGGTACAAAGTTAGGAGTGGATTTGTACTAATGGAAGCGGAGTGTCTTCACACTAGGTTCCCAAGTTTCCACTGCATATTCTGCTACGTACGGTATAGAGCGTGAAGCTCAAGAAAATTAAATCCTTACAATATTTCTTTCAATTTCAATCAATATCCATTTGTCTAAATTCCAATTTTCGTAAAGCACTTGATCTAAACCTGATATATGAACAACCCTTCTTTAATCCGGCAAGCATTTGACGCGTACAATCCAAGTCGAGGATTTACTTAACATATGTAGTGGGGTTCGCTGTAAATAATAACTCTTGCCCCGACTTCCAGATAAATCGACATATGCTAATATTGTAAAATTATTTATTGGGGGGGTAAACCTTGCGCGAAATTCAGTGTAGAGGATACGGGAGCTCTAAAATTGTTTTAAAACATTTTTGTTTATTTGGAAATTAACTTTTCAAAATTAATTTTGAGGTATCAATACATTCATAGGCTTGTCAATTAGTTTAATTAAACTATGATATTTTAACTCAAACTGTTTTTAACGTGTATTATCCTGTGTAAATAGAGTTATTCTTTTCTACTCCTAATTAGAAGCTGAATTGAGCTTAATATTGAATTAATAAACATTGATTTAATTGGAAATAACGAAAAAAGTTGCCACCATCTTCACAGCACTTCCTGTCTTAGAAGTAGATATAATCGCTGATATCTGGACTCATGATAAGTACTAATGTGCATGCTTAAAGATCTTTTTTTTCGAGAGAAAAAAGGAGAATAATCTTTTAGGAGAATAATCTTGTTTCTCAGATTTTCTTTGAGCTCTATTATTTGGAAGAAATTTAAAGAAAATTTTAAATTTTAGAGAAGGTAGCGACTTTCAGACTTAATATCCCATGGACCTTCTCTCCAGTATCAACTTATTTATCAAAGCATTCTTAAGAATGGACAGAACTTTAATTAATGTAAATATTTTAATTTTATAACATTTTCAGTTTTCTACAAACACACATTTACATACAATATGTATGAAAATGAAAAAAAAAACCATATTCCACATTATTATTCATAACAATTAAAAAATAATAGATCATCCACTCCCATCTTAAGGTGGGGCTACACCAAGACAAAGCGTCGCCTATTACCGTTGACGTGAAACAAGACAAGTAACTTATTACCGCCTCTCGCGCCTCTCATGACTGACTGATGGAGTTAATTAAAATCAAACATTTAAAACATCCCCTTTATTTAAGGGTTCAGTTTTATACTCGATGACAGACTCGAGCGTAATGGTTTAGATAAATTAGCTATAATAAACGATAAGCGAGAGCAATTTTGTATGATCATATAAATAAATATTCTTTGTTTATTGTATTAATTGTATGCTTCCATAATGTAATTAGAAGCTTATGTATTCTGTCATTGATTGTTTTTATGCTTACTATTTGTATTTAGTTTCACAATTTTTAAATATTGTATTTAGTTTTTTTATTACCTAAATTATATTTTTGTTAAGAATATGTCAAGTGTAATATTTTTTTAGTTTTTTAGTCAGGGGGAACCTGAGAACTTAGTGTTCAGACACTTTGCCCCCATTAAGACAGTTCTGTTGCTACTTTCACTCGAATTCTGAAGACATTGCGTATTTAGTGACGGACTGAACACTGCGCTTATCCCTCGTTACCAGAGGGAAGAAAATGAAAATATTTTATTTCCTTTCAATTTGACGTTTACAAGCACACGCTTGTTAATGTTCTCCTGCGCTATAACTGGCCACAAATGTAATACATATAAGAAAGTATTCAACACATCTCAATCATATAAAAAAATGACTTTTAAAATCTAAGAATAACTAAGACGAACGCTGACAAGCATCACTCATTCGTTGTCACCAAATGTCACAAAAAGAAACGTCAGTAGCGTCGCCTATCAAAAAAAAAAATCCGTCAAAGACGCCGCCTCAAGAACCCGCCTCCATTAATCAGAAGCTAGAGGGTAAAAGATACTTAATCAAAGTATCACAATATGACGAGTATAACAGGTATATGAATATTTATAAGGGAATTAGGCTCGCTCGGGGCCCGGTGTGGCCTTGCCTTAATAATTGTTTGCGGGCCTTTTTGTGTTGTCTCGTTTTGTGGTGACTATTTATATGTTTTATACTTTTATATGGCTTCACGGTGTATCCCGCATATAGCAGGATATGGAATCTAGTGTTAAAACATTCCGTTCTCCACTTTCCGCTGAATTTTTCGAGCCATTGGGTTATAAGTGAAGGAACTCAACGTCGGGCTTTTGCCTTGATGCCACAGCGAAGAAATGAAAATATTAATAAATGATAAAATTCATTCATACGAGTGGGTATCGAAACCACATTTGACTATTTGACTTGTTTAAATAAATGTAGGTATATTAAAGTTAAATTTAGATCGCCTGAATCATGACATCGTAAGTTAAAATCTTAGCGCTTGAAATATTAAACCTTAAGACAAGCTGCGGATCTTAACGCCGCACTGGCATAATGTTCATGTTGAAAAATTTTAAGAATGAGCGCCATAGGATAGTTCCTATGGCAGCATTAATAAATATTAAAATTCAAAATTAGTGTGTATCACTATGATACAAATCAATATTTACACATATTCTATTTCGGTTTCTTTATTCTCTCTCTCGGCGTCAATCACTAATTTAGAATTTTAATATTTATTAATACTATATTTATTGATACGTAATCAATGGACGTTTTGACAAGTTTCAGATATTATTGATAAATTTATATAAGAACACATTGCTACACATAAAAAACACCCCTCAAAAATAAAAAAAAAAACAATGAAAAGCACAGAATACCTTTATTTAATTAGAAACTTAACTTATTTTGAAGACTGACCGATCAACCGCAAGCAATACAAACACGAATTAGCCGTACAAGGGTCCAAATCCCAGTTTAATAATGTGATGCTGGTCATCCGATCCTGGGATCATTCTCTAATCCCGGGACTAATAGCCGGAGGAGGAGAACTCTTCATTTGACGTCCATAAGTAACGAAAAATAACTCAAAATATACTCTAAAATGTCCGAATAAAGCTTAAATTCAGTTATTTGTGAAAATTCATTTATCAAAAATTGTTTTTCCAAGAGAATTTAGGTTGAAAGTAGAGAAAAATAAGGTTTAAATTAGCTTGGATTAGAGCATAGTTTGTAAAATAATTTTTAGACCCCCTAGAAATGTGAAAGCATTTCTGTGTAAGATTATGGTATTGCTTTAAGCTGTAGTTATGGTTGACATATTTATGATTCAAATAATGAAAAATGTGCTGAAATAAATCTATTAAATAAGTTAAAAATAATCGAATAAATACTGCAATGCTAGGTTGCCTGTTAAAAAACTTAAATCATTTTAATTATATAAGTTTTTTATACGCAACCACTAAGAATATTTTTAAACAGTGATGTGAAATCATTAAATTAATGTTTTTTAAATATTTTTAATGAATTCCTATACAACAAAAAAAGTAATGTAATAAAATACTAATATCTGTACCTACTAACATTATAAAAATAATTATATTCAGCTGTTAGTGTTTTTGAAACTAATTGCTAAACTTATTCTAAGAAATTATGGCATAGTTAATGCAACGCAAATTTTTAATTTTTGTTTTTTTTTTTAATATTTTCTGTTGAAATGGGATAAAAAAATACCCACCCAGACAAAGCCAAATCAAATTGCTAGCAAGTAATAAGAAACAAAGAAAGAATAGCCAAAAGTCTTTGATAGAACAAATAAATTACAACACCCTACTAATTGATGCTGCCAGTATTTTCTTCAGAGGAATTTATGCAAAGCACTCGGCGCGGACAAATTAAAAGTGTGAAGGAAAAAAAAAAGTATAAATTAATGCACCCAATTGGGTTCCTTTTAATTATGTAGGCGAGGGAAGTGGTTGTGGATAAGACGAGTAAACTTAATATTATTTTAAAATAAGGAAACAATTTCAATTCCTACTCAAAAAAATTTAAATATTTAATCGCTCTGATATCGAGTCAAATGCGGCGTTGAGTCCCGCCTATCAACACACTATGCCTCCATAATTTTCAGTAGAAAATGAGGGACGGAGTGTCTTAACACTATTACTTCAAAAAAACAAAAGATAATTTTTTTTTTTTATTTTTATATAATAGGAATATCCATACAACGCCGTTAATTTAGTTAAGTCGCAAGTCAGTCGAGGGTCAAACGGTATTATAATGGAGACAATAAATTCTGCTTTCTCTAATTATTAGTACTTATTGTATACTTTGAACTTTTTAATATAGTATGAAAGAAATTGCGAACGCTTTAATGATTTAGTCCAAATTTTAATAAAAAAAATCTAGAGGGAACCTAATGTTAGGACTCTCGTTTGTTGAATGCGGGACTCAACACCGCGCTCATTTATGCCTTGGTACTAAAGCGAAGACATAAAAGTATTAATAAATAATAATTCATTTCCCCGAGTGGCTTCTCCATATTTTTCTATATTGTTTTTTTGTTTGTCCGCTATTTTTTAGCTTCTCGGTTTATCCCGCACATAGTAAGGGAGGCAGAGGGAACCTGAGAATGTAGTGTTGAGACATTTCATTCTTATTAAGACACTACCGTATTAAATTTTCCGCCGAATTCTAGAGGCATTGCGTGTTGAGCGATAGAACTTAACGCCGCGCTTTACCTTTACCGTTTTTAAAAGAAAGAAAAAAATATTTCAGTTCCTCGAGTGGAATCGAACCCACTACCTACCGCGTTTACCGTCACACCATTGTGCCCCCGCGAGACTGGCTTCAAAATGAATAAATGACATTAAATTAATTCAGATATATTCTATATTAATAAAAAAATAATATTTTGCATTTATATAATGTAAATAATAACTAAATAGTTAAATACAGATAAACCCAATATTTAATAGTTTCCTTAAAGAGGTTTACAATCTAAATAATAATATCAGATATAATTTATCGAGAACAACTTTCTTTGTACCAACGAAGCCGACTCTAATTTGTGTATTGCATTTCTGTTTATCCGTTTACCGATCGTATATCATTAACTTTACCTTTGCTGGGTGCTGTCAAAATTTACAAAAGTCACTTTTGCATATTAACTAACTTGTATTGTGAACTAGCGACCCGCGGCTTCGCCTGCTTGTATCATTATTTAATTTTTCATATGAATTATTTTTGTGTGTTAATATTATGACTTTAAAGACAACTAAAGTTCGGGTCAATTCATTAAAATATTTATTTTGTAGCAATATTTTTACATGCAATTAATTATATTGATATAACTTTTTATTTACGCTAATATTAAAAATTGAGTGATTTTTGCCAGAATATTATAACAAATATTAATTATAATTACATCACTAAGTGGGATCGAACCCACGACCATTCCGCTTACAGTCAGACCCTGTCATACTACGAAACGTCACACGGTGGTCCCATTTAACGAAAGCTATGTTTGTTTAATCATGTTTTTTTAAACTACCGACTTCCTCTTTCGATACATTTGGCAATCAATGTAAAGAAACGGTAAATTAATATGGCAAAACCAAGATATTGAATATTTATATAGAAAAATACACCAATTAGGGCATCGTAGTGCAGTGGTACAGAGTTTGGTTGCGGATTCGATACCTACTTGAGAGATTAAATTATATCGCTCATTTAATACAAAGCACAGCGTTAAGTTCCGCCACTAAACACACGATATCTAAATAATTAATCAAGTAAGAAAATATATAGGAAAACATAACAACAATATGTTCTTCGATGAACATACCGACCGACAGCCTCCACTCCCTATAGAAGAGAATTAGCATACGAATGTACCGACAATACTTAGTCCCTTTCTCCTCTTCGTTCATATTTCGACTGAATAGACCACAATAACCGTGAAATAGGATTTTTGGGAACCTTTTTAAATATTTAAAGTGACGATCGCCATTGAAATGGAGACAAAACATGACAACCCCGTTTTTTTAAACTATATTAAAATATGTATGCGTAATGTACGTATAATTGCAATATTTTTAAGTTTTTTTGATATGTGAGACCTAGCTGAGGTTTTCTAAGATTTAAAGTATTAGATACTAAAGAGTCAAGGGTAAAGATTTTGATTTTTTTTTTTTTTTTTATGTGTATTACACAAAAACACAATAATTTTTTGACATGACGCATGTCTTTAACCTTTCATAAGTAGTCTTAGCAACGCGAACTATGTTTTTTTTGTAAATATTTTTTTTTATGAAGCGTTGCGTTGTCTTTTAAAATCATTTGGATTGAAATCCTTGCTACAGTAAGACGCTATCCCATTGCACCACGATGGTTCATCATATACCAAGACATATCTATGTATAGTATACAGAAAAGTTCTATCCTATCCTCCAATGCCTTCAGAATTAGACGAAAAATCGTGAGTGGAGTGTCTTATCACTAGGTTTCATCTGTCTACTCTGCTATGCGAGATACAGCGTGAAGCTGAGAAAAAAAAACCAAAAAATATTATTCCTCATTTTAAATTCAACATTAAAGTAGAAATATAATATTCTCTCCAAGCTTTATAGCCGAACGATTATATCCGTAGCTCATTTGGCAGGCAGGCAGGTTCCGGCCAGGTGATTTTTCATGGAAACTGCCATAAAATGGGGAAAACTTTACGTTGCTTGTACGCCGGTCACGTGCTCGCGGGAGGAAGAGGGAAGCCTTCCAGCCTTAATATTATAGGTGGCTAAAGCTGAGTTTGATGTATTGAAGATATTTGAGTGAGTCATCAAGCTAGTTTAGTTTGTATGAGAAATTTAAAAAAATCATTAACATATTACTTTTTAGTTACATTTACAAAAATGAATGTTTAAAATGTCAAATGAAAAAAATGAATGCAATGAATGTTTAAAAAAATCATCTACATATTAATTTTTAGTTACATTTACAAAGTATATAGCGATTAATGAATTAGATAAGACAATTTTTTTCTGGACAACTAAGTACAACTAATATTTGAGTGTTTAAGAAGTGTCATATCTTGAAATTATATTCTCTCCGCTTTCTTGAATAGCTATTAGTACAAATTATACTCTACTACCTACAAAATATATTAATTATATTTTATTCTATGAGTCAAATCAAATCAGCTTTACGCAGTATCCCGCATACAGCAGGATAAGCAAAGGGAATCTTTAATCTCATTTTATTTTCCACATTCCGCTGAATTTTTCGAGGCATTCCGTGGCGGAACTTAACGCCATTTTCTCGAGTGGGGATCGAATCAACAACCGTCGTGTTACAGTCACACCCTTATACCGGGCTCAAATCTCTTTTATTCTCTCTCAAAACTATTTAAAAAAAATACAATAATTTAACTAAATTCAATTCATCGAAATTACTTTCACTTAATAACACAAACAACCCATAAAAATGTCGCATTGCTATCTATACTTCTCAAGCATTCATTTTTCCAACCAATTTAAAAATACCATTTGAATAATCGTAACTTACAAACCCCATAACTACAATATGCAAATATATTTTGATTAAAACCATAATAATAAATTGTTGTATCGAATAAGGAATCGATACGGGACATCGATATCGATCTATCGATTCTTGTCCCGTACTAGGCATGCAGTAATTACTCGCAACTATTGTTGTCGGATTTATCTCCGATACAATATGTATGGATATCGATATGTTTTAATGAGCGTATAGAATTCTCGATTATTATGACGGTAGATTTAATCGATTTTAACGTTCTGCTAAGTGATTTAAGTAAATTAGATCCAAAGGTCGCTGGTTTGGTTATCTGTTGAGATATATTTTTAGTTGAATTGTAAGCTATTTTACTTATTTTAAGAAGTTCAATATTTTATTTTTATAATCTTTATTCTTACTGGTAGGTAAGATAAGGTTACTTTAGGAACATTACGTGTTTTGTTTTGGGAACCAATAATATTTTTTTATTATTCTGTTCATAAATAACCTTAATTAAATATTTATATTTCAAAGAGACAATGCAACCTTTAATAGCTATCGCTCGGAAACAGAATTATATTATGTAAATATTCACCGATTCCATCGATTATTCGAACTATTTAGTAGTAAATAATCGATTTTTATCATTAATTTTAATTGGTATAATAAGTTTTAAGTAAAAAAATTATAAATTTTGTTATTTTGGTTCGTCTGACAGTAAATGTTGTATGTTCGATTCCTATTCGAGGGAATGAGTTATTTTTCACTCTGGTAACAAAAGTACCATCACTCAACGAGCAATGGAATATGGAATATTGGGCGAAAAGTAGAGAACAAGTGTCCTACCACTAGATTCCTTCTGTCTACACCTTTCGCTAAGCCTATGTACATCTCTCTATTCTTCATATCACTAACGAATGAAATATTTTTTTTACAATTTACTATATTAAAGGTAATATTTTGTTAATATCTATAAAGTTCATTATATTAGGTACTTGTGTCAATTTATAAACTGCACTATATATGTCGCAGAAAGGCAGGGTGGGCAGAACGAACCTATCAAGACTCTCCGTTCCACTCTCCACTTAATAAAGCTTATTACTCCTTTATTACCACTAAGCATATATATACCGTATTGTATTATATTATACGTATTCCATTACGTGGCGAACGTCAAATAACACGCCGCAATCGACATAATTGTGATTGGATATTGTCTCTTTTTCCCTTTTCAATATCTCTTTGCTTTAGGGTTCGTTGGAGAGATAGAAAAACCGTTCTAAACTGAACCAATTTATTTATTTTGTATGATATAATTATATTTGTAATACAAAGAATATATTATTTAAAGTATTTTCACTCTAGTAGTACAGAGCACGGCGTTAAGTTCCGCCACTAAAAGAACTATGTCTTAAATTCGGCCAGAAAGCGGAGAGCGAAGTGATCTGACACTTTCTTAGAAAAAAATAAGAATATAAAGATATTTAGCAACGAAACGTTCGATACAATGGAAAAATCTTAATCCATGATTTTATATACGTTGTATCTAACCAGCAAAGTACGTGAAATGGATAAAAAAAATAGAAGTAACTAAAAAAACATTAAAGTGACTTCAAATACCTGTAAAACACCTAAGTATGTCAAATTCCATGTCCAAATATTTGCGAACCAATTTTGATGAAACTTAGATTGTTACCTAAGTTACAATAATACACCTCATGTAAATCAAAGAAAATCTTTCTTCGTATGACTTTTAGTTTCCGAGATATAATTATGTGACAACAAAAGAAATTGATAACTTCCTTTTTTTATAAATCGGTCAAAAATAACCCACCGATCACACTTGACCATATTTTTTCACTCTTGATCCTTTGTTTCACCCGTGAGAACGGTACGGAAATTACCATTTTTAGAGATTGGATTATCGGATGCGAAGGATTTTGAGGTCGTTCTCAAAACCTGATGGCAAACGAATCGGGAGCTCGATGTAGATTGCTTTAAAATAACACGGTATAGGCGGTGGGTATAGCTTCGACAGAAATGAAAATCATAATTTATATAAACAATTAAGATAAGAAAAAATCAATTCTAATGTATTATATTTACAATAGAATATTTGATTGTACTATATGCCAAAGGTACCAGACAAAATATACTATAAATATAAAAATAAAATATACTATCCTATTGCCTTATCTTCTCGCTGCATCGAGCATAATGTAGAGTAGGCCAAGGGAATCCAGTGTTGAAACACTCCGATCGCCGCTTCCCGCCCAATTTAACACATTGACAGAGAGACATTGCGTATTAAGAGGCGGATACTAACGCCGCGTTTTGTCTTGTTACCAGAACGATGACATGAAAATATCTTATTCCTCCAAAAGAGATTGAACCCACAAATTTGTGATTTAAGACAGACGATTGTCGTTACGCCATGACGGCTTTACTAAAATTATAAAATATATTTAATTATAATTAACTTATAAACTCACCGACTATTTACAGAGGCCGCGTTGCTCACTCCATCTACCGATGGTTTTCTGAAATAAATAGATAAAGTTCAATCAATCGTTTTTTTTTTAAATAAAAAAAAATAATATTTTATAATTAATCTAAAAACTAAACTTTTTTTTAAATATTATTGATGGAACTTTTGATAGAACATCCCTATTTTTTTATGATTTAAATATTCTTTACATTTTAACTACGATTTTTCAATTTAATTAATAGCTTAACTTATCCTCGTCCTAGAATATTTTCACTAGGAAAAATATTTCCTGCAGAATTGAAAACTTCTTTAGATCAAGTATGAGAAATAATAAAAACAGTTTCTCGCTGTATCCTGTATATGTATAGAGCAGACATAGAGTCCCCCTGTTCCCCACGCATATCTCAATTTTCGAGACATTGAGACATTGCTTGTTGAGTGGTGAAATTCAAGGCGACAAAACTCGGCGTTAAGTTCCGCCACCCAACAACATTGTCTCGAATATTGGATGGCGCCTGGGAAACAATATATCAACACTAGGAAAAAAACTAATATTAATACTTACAACCAATACTGTTCCGTAAGACCAGAACCAGGAGGTCCATAATGGCCCGGTAAATGATATGGCGTACACAAATTCATCATTGGTACCGCGTACATTTTTCACTTTCAATTTTTATGTTATTTCAATAACTGTTATATATTAATAATATCATAATTTATTATTTTTTTAATTCACCTGTTGCTTAACATGAAAATATAGTTCAATATATTGGATTTTTTAAACATTTTTTTTATCAGCTTCATGTTATATTCCGCAAATAACAGGGTAAGCAGAGGAAACTTAGTGTTAAGACACTCCTTTTCACATTTTCCGCCAAAATCACGACTGCGAGGCAAACCTGAACACCAGAGCGAAGAAATATAAAAAAAATATACAAAATTAAATAAATATTTTATTTCCTCGAGTGGGGATCGAACCTACAACCAGTCACGTCACACTTTAGTGTCTCTGTTCCACGACTGGTACGTACGAGTATTTACGTTCTATTCTTATCGATATCTAGTATGATAAAGTGTTGTATTTCATTATATCACTTTCTACTAAAGTGATGTGTATGAAACTAATATAATATTTAAACAATATGATATTTGAGACCGTCGTGGCACGTCGTGTAACGCGATGATTGGGAATTCAATCTCCACTCGGGGAAATGAATTATTATTTTTATTTATTCGTCACAAAAGCGTTCAGTTCTGCCACTTAACACGTAATGCTTCCAAAATTCAGTGGAAAGCAGGGAACGAAGTGTCTTAACTTAGCACTAACACTAGCTAGCCTATCCTGCTATATACGGGATAAAGCGTGAAGCCGAAAAAAAAGGAAAGATATACGATATTTGCTCTACAAATATAACAATCACCGCTACAGCCACAGGCGGCATCACAACAAAATCTAAGGAGGTCTAGCGAGTGCTGACAACAAAAAAACACATTCCAAATTTTAAATACACCGCGACCGTCACTAAACAGAATGTCTGTAGTACCAGAACGCCGACAAATGCCTCGACCGGATCGAATCCCACAATGGCACCACTTAGCGAGAAGTCGTTAGCGCCCGCTGAGCTACATGCAGAGATACGGAATTAAACGCTGCTTACTTATCCTAAGGAGGAAAAAATTAAACATTTCCTCTTTTCCTGGGGCTACTGTGTAACCCTTTTTTGTAGGAATTGAGTAAAATTGATACTAGAATATGTATTAATAAATTAGGTTATTTAGTTAATGTTAATGTTAAATAACGTTTAAAATTACTTTCTAACTGATACTACAATTTTAAAAGATGTTGATAGGTCTTAAAGACGAAACCTTAACTCTTAAGAGTGAAACGTTTATTTGTAAAATCTTTATCATTTCTTGTGTGAGATCTTTTTATTTTATTAACAATATTAAGAAACTAAAGAAACGCATAATAGTTTCGACAATATATTATTTTAAACAATTTTCTCATTTTTTATTTCACAAACTTGTTTTTTTATATTTTTTTATTGGCCATATAAAAGAACAAGAGCTAGCATACCTTTCCCATACTGTTCTTATCTATTACAAAAAAACTAAGAAAACTTAAAGACGGTAAAACATCAAGATGAATGCATCCAAGTATATATATCTATCACAGATATCACAAATCGATCAATCGCGCCGATTCCGATTTACACTCGATTGTAATCGATGTCGGCACATCAAAGAAATAAATAAATTCGTCGTGGAAACGCAAACGAGATGTCGTTTGTCGATTAAACATCGATTCGTCACAAAAAATATTTTAAAAAAATTGTAATTCTTTGGTAACTTATTGTTAAGTTTCTTTTGATTATATAATTATAAGTTACAAGCCGCTACTTTAAGACGTAAAATGGAAAAGCCCGTTGTTCTCGTTAACGAAGAAATAATCCTGCACTCTCTAGATTAGGGAGCTAATGTTAGGGAACCTAATTGTCAGCTGTAAGTCCAGTAGGTTTGTCTGTTTGTTGTCAATTAGTAAGGTAAGAGTTTTAAATAGTAATTGTTGCAGTTATTATATTGCGACTCCGTAAAATGATATATGTAATGTAATGTTTTGGACCTAGTATTCGTACACGATAGCTACAGTTTGTAATTTTATTTAAATTAAACTTACAAATGTTTATATGTATGTATTAAAATATTTATTGGAACGAAGTTCCTTACGGCAGGCTTGGAAGGGATAGGGATTTCGCTGCGTGACCGAACTGAAAAAAATGCGATAGTAAAACCGTAAGAAAAATGCGTGGAATAAAACCGTTAAATGAGACGTGCGCAGGCGCGACAGTCGCATACACAGGCGAGTAGTGTATAATACCTTTCTCTTTCTCCCTCTTTCTTTTTTTAGTTGATAATTTGAATTACGATGTTTTTTTATTTTAAGTAATTTATTATTTCCTAAAATACTGAATTTCCTAAATACTTTCTTGTACTTAAATAAAAATTAATCAGCAAAATTTAAGAGAAAAATCAAGAAAACCTACATAAAATTGAACACGACTTTTTTTGTAATTTGTGTCGATTCTACATTAGCCGAAGTAACTTCGTTCCTACCTGGTGTCCCACGACACCGCATTTTAATTTTATTTATTTTTTGAATAGGGTGTTCAGATAGAATATATATTTATTAGATATTATATAACTATTACAACTACTATTAGCTACTGTTACGTAGACTTAATTTCTATTTCTAATAATGTGGATTTCATATTATACTTGTTACAATGGAAGCTAAATGATTATTAATGAAATTTAAAAAAATCTATTTTAATACATAAAATAAGAATGTGTGCTTCAGCGTCCTTTATTAATATAAGTGCTTTTGAATTATGTATGCTTTAATAAGAAATAAGCTTCAAAGATATATTGCATTTTTGAATTATCACCGTAGAGTTTTTCTTGTCGATCGTTAATTTAATAAGTATCAAAACTTATATTTAGCATTGTATTGATTGCTATAAGTTCACTGAAATATGTCATAATTACATAAAAAGAATTTGTGATAAGAAATTTCTCAAACCTGTTTCGAAAACTTTTCGATTACACCAACTAAGGATAATAATATAAACATAAACTCTTTGTATTCCAGATCTGGATGCGAAAATTTCTCTTGAAAATAAATATAAAAAAAAAACTTTGCAATGAATTACAGAATAAACTACAAATAAATTTTGACATTCCTTCATTTACGTGGTCAACAAGTCAATACAAATGTCTTCATTACAAGCGGACGGTATTTCGTGCAAAAAATCGAACTCCCACATCGCGAATTTCCAAGAAAACTCCTCAAAACGTCAAATACCACGATAAATCGAATATGGCCTGCGAGTGATTAATCGGGACGTTGCGAATAAGCAATCGATCACAGACTCGTTTCACGTCACTAAACCCGATTGGCGGCGAAAAAAAAGTTTTAAATGCCTTCCTGTTGCTATAAGTTTGCTTAAACTTAAAAAAAAAAAGTAATAAACGTATAATTTAAATCACAAAATAAGAATCATTAATTACCATAATTATTTTTTAGTTTTAAAAGAAATTAAAATAGTTTACGGTTTTCGACACTCGTGTAGTATTTTTTTACGGTTTTGGAGTGCGTCAGTGCGCACTTCGCGGCGTTTCACGTGCTTATGCGGTGGGACAGGGTCGGTGTCAAACACCCTCCGGAAAACTCAACCCCTAACATTCATACAGGGTGTGTGTAATCGAATAACAATCTGTAATCGCTGCTGAGACCAAACGAGTCATTAATTTCTTGACTTTGACTTTTGACTTTGTCTGGCCTTTCTGGAAGTTGTTAGTGGTTGTTGATGAAAGTTATCGGGAGAGCTGTAAAGTTTTTAAGGATGATGTTTGATTGATATTTTGAAATATATGAAAAGTTTTGCTGTCATCTTATTTTAGGCTTTATGCTTATTTAGAATTATGAAGTTCCACAAAATAAATTTATATAAATCCAAAAATATTATAAAAAAAATATATTTTTTTAAATATCGCGTACTAGCTAATCGAATAGAAGATCGAAAAACTTTGCAAAATATGCACAGTGAAGGCATTTTTTCGATCCACGTTAGAGGCACGACTCTAGACTCTACAAATTCAATCACGTGGCATCCCACAATTGGCGAAAAACGAAGAACAGAAAACCGAGTGACGTGTCACTGAGAACTCTACGAATTCGTGAATATTAAAAAATCACAGCACCTACCCTAACTAACCAAATGGAATATTGATGTTCCTTAAATATATTTAAAGTCGATTTTAGCGGTCGTCTGCGTATGACTGAAAACGCAACTATTACTAGTTTAACATCCACTCAGAGTTATGAATTACTTCTCTGATAATGAAGATAAAACACGATGTTGAGCCCAACCTCCACTCAACACAATATCTCAGAAATTGGGCCCTACTTAAAAATCTTAAAACTAGTTTACCCTGGCCTACCCTGCTATTTCTTTGGTAAAACATGAAGTTATATACATAAAAATATTAGAAAAAGAAAGCCTAAAAAATATTCTTCTTGGATTTCTAATTTACCCGCACTTGTATTTGTACCCTGTAACACCATGCCCAATATAAACTAAGCATTCCCCTCACAGTCTTAGAATATTTCTCCAATATTAGGGTAATATGACAGAAGAGCCACGATGTCTGAATAATAGATGCACAACGCGGGTCTCCCGTCGCGCCCTGTCAATTATTTATTCGAAAATGATGCAAGTGCTTTACGTATTTTTCTTTTGTTTTGGAGAAAAATTATCTTGTAGACGTGTGTGTAGGGGGAACCTGGGAACCTAGTGGTAAGACACTTCCTTTTTCCACATTACGGTGAATGCTACAGGCATTGTATAAATAAAGTATCAAATATATACAAGCCTATGTAAATAACTCGAATAGTAATTATAATAATTAGTAAAATTATTATAATTATGTAAATTATTATATTAAAATCGCGATGGTTGACATAAAAGACTAAACAAAAGCAACTCTAATTTTCATTCTCCAACAAGATTGCTAACATGATTATATGCAAATTGATATGGTATCTCGATATGAAGGTTGAATTACCATTTTTTTGGGTAAAAATATATAATCAGTACAAATATCGAGGACGGCCTGAGGCTAAATCATTAGTTTCGTGCTATAGACTTTAAAATTTAGAAGAAACATATTAAATGATGGTACTATTTAGTTTAAATTTAAAATGGTTAAATTTTAGTGGAAATTATTGAAGTTTTATGTAAAATTTCTAATACTTTCGATAGGTATATAATATGTTTTTAATATAATGATAAATTTAAAAAAATAACACAATTTTTGACATTATAAAATACCACCCAAATCATTTCATTCTTTATCAAATACAGAATAAATATATATAACTATATATTTATAGAAGTATCTTAAAAACATTCTCCCCAGGTCAGTACCATGTCACCTGCGCATCAACATCAACAGAAGTCAACCAGTAAGGTTTACTGCCACTGTGGGAGCGCCCATAAAGCCGAGGGCGTCTAATGAAGATTTAGTACTGAGAAGGGCCACCAGCTACCGCACATTAAAACATTTTGAAAAATAAACTTATGTACTATCTTTTCTTTTTGTTTTTTTTTCTAAAATTATCTAGAAATAGGTATATTATGTTTGTTTATTACTTTAAATGTGAGTTTATTAATTCATTTGTTACTAGAGACCCAAACGCTGTTTTTATATATTTTTTTGTTTTTTTTTTCAGCTTCACGCTGTATCACGCGTACAGCAGGGTAGGCAGATAGAACCTAGTGTTAAGACACTCCGTTCCCCACTTTATGCCGAATTCTGGAGGCATTGCGTGTTGAGTGGCAGAACTCAGTGCCGCTCTTTGCCTCGACACATAAATAAAATATTTCACTTTCTCGAGTGGGGATCGAACCCACAACCGTCACGTTACAGTCACACCCTTGTGCCGGTGGGCCACGACGATCTCTATAATATTAGTATGGTTGACAAAAAAATGCATATTTCTGTCATTTGGTCCAAAGAAGGGTAGCCATACGGAACCCGGTATACGAGATGGGGCTCGAACCCATAACCATCGCTTTTCCTAACAAACTTAAAAACTACTTTAAAATCTATTTAAAATTTTAATTATTTAGAAAAAACCCGCACCTTTTGTTTTCCACTAATTCATGTTTGTCAGTTCAAAATGTTTTATATAGGAATTGTTAACTAAAGACATCTGCCTTCCCCATAAATTTATGACATTAAGACAACACTTGTCTTTTTTTTTAAATGTTATTATATATGTTTCTTTTTTATAACTAATAGCTTAATTTATATAATGTATAAGTTACTACAATCTAACAAAAACAAACTTAATTATAAGGGAAGTAAGGAATTATAATAAAATGAAATTTATATTATAAAAAAGATATAGGAATATCCCTCTAGGATAGGATACCACCGTGAAACGGTATCGATATCGATATCGCCTGAAAACGACGTTTACGGGTTCGATTCCCACTTAATAAGGATGAATTCATTTCCCCGTTATCGTAACAAAACAAAGCGCTCCGTTAAGTTTCACCACTCAACACAAACCGAGAACCTAAACACCATTTGTCTATCCTGCTAAATGCGGGATACTGAAGCTATATGTAGATATAGACAGCTCGAAGGTTTTTTATAATAAAAGTTAAATATATTGTCTTTTTTCATATAAATAGTTGAATCAGGTGCATCCAGAAGTAATGCAATAGTAATGCCTACATCGGCGGGAGCGTAATGAAGATTTATGTGAACAGGAGAATAGGATATACTGTAAGTACTTTAACATTTTACTATAATTTTAAAAATAACATAGACCATCGTAGCGAATAGCCTTTGAAGATGCCTATAGCGACGATTGTGGGTTCGATTTCCAGTTCGATGGAATCTTTTTCGTTTCCACGCTCTGGTAAAAATATAAAGTTCGGCGTTAAATTCTGTAACTCATGACAAGTGCCTTGTAAATTAATTATTGTCTTACCATTAGGTAGGTTCCTTCTGACTACCCTGCTATAAGCTATTTTTTTTGTGTGTTCGATTATTCACTCATTTCACATTTATGTCTTGGGTTTGGTAACGACAAACCACGGCGTTAAATTCCACCACATTACGAAATGTCTCGAAAATTAGGCGAGGGATCGATGTTTTGATACTAGGTTCCCTCTGCCTCCCTTTCTAGAAGCGAGATACAGTTTAAACAGAAAAAAAAGTATAAATATCGATTAAATATTTATGACATACAAATAGGGAACGGGACGCAGGGTAAAAAGTGTACGCATAATGCTACATGCGCCGTGATGACGATTGCAATTTCAATGTAATTTTTTTTGCTATGTCACCTGTGTGAACATGCAGTTTATATGTGTTTGGTTGTATTAAATATAGTCTTTTTAATTTTGACACCGTGGCACAGTGGCATGTGACACAACGGGTGTGGGTTTGAATCCTATTCAGGAGAATTAATAATTTAATAACGTGACACTGGCGAAGTGATTTTGTGCTCAACTGGCACGTTCGGATTGCCATTATAGAAAGAACAGAACAGAACGGAACAGAATTATTTAATACTTTCATCTCCCACTCAACCCGCTATGTCTCGAAAGTTCAGCGAAAAATTGTGGAACGATTTGACCTAAATTAGGTTTCATCTGCCTACCCCGCTATGTGCGGGATACAGCGTGAATCAGAGAAAAAAATATTTTAAGGAATTAAGTATATGCACTTTTTAAAAAATATAAGAGTAAAAATACATATCTTTCCACATACACATTGACATATTTAATTTAAGAAAAAATCCTTCCACAACTTTGTTGCAATAAATGATCGATATAAATTGTGATTTCTTTGCACGATTCATATATAGTTTTTTCAAATACTGATAATGTAATGTTTATCTTGTATGGAATCTAATTATATGAAAACAAGCCAAAATCAAGGCCAGTCGTGGAGCAAGGGTGGAAAGTGTAACTTTAAAACCTAAAGGTTGTAGGATCGATTCCCACTCGAGGAAATTATATATCCATTAACGTATATAGAATTTTCATTTTCTTCGCTAGAAGCATAAACGCTCGTAACTTTCTATTACGTTGACTCAGAAGCTTAATTTCTGTGCTCCAAAGGACCATACATGCACACCATCTCGAAATAAATGACGACGACGGAGAGATGCACAGCAAAGTCATCCTACAAGGATTTCGTAACAGCTTCCCATTCTATCAAGTCTCTGTAATATAATCAATAACTCTCATTTCTTTTATTTCCAAAACAATATTTCTCAAAAAGTATAACTTTTGTTTGCCTTAATTGCCATATAAAAACCACATTTCCCCCCCAAAACACACATTTAAACCCTGTAATGTTATCTTAAATCGTCTGCATTAAGTAGCAGGATTTCGAGTAAGTCTTACGCTCGTTTTAAAATTACTTTTAGTGAGATATGGAGGTAATTCGCTTAAGTATCTTGTTGCTTATAAATATTGTAGAGCGGATTTTTTAAAGACGAAAGAAAATGTTATAAGAATAACTATGTACGGGGCAGATTGTGAGTTCGATTCCCACTCGAGGAAATTAAATTTAATGTTTTTATTTTCTTAATTCTGGTAAATAGGCGAAGCTTAGCGTTAAGTATCGCCACGCAACACGCATTGCCTGCAGAATTCGGTGGAAAGTGGGGACCATTATTTTAAGAAAATGCTCTATTAGTTCAACCGCACATAACCCCAAGGAACGTGCACACCACAGCGTTCTACGCCGCATAGTTTTAATTTCGCATTATTTGTCAGTCACTAAGAGAAAGAAAATTTTTTTTAATATATATAAATAAATATAACTACAATCTTAACACTCTAAGTAAGCCGTAAAGTAATTAGCGTAAGCCACAAACTTTCCTCTCGTGTCTTATAAGTTTTTAATGTCCGCTTTGAAACCTGGGGTTACTTTGTGTTGAGAAACTTCGAAAGTTGCTATATGCATAATGTTATTTATGGTTCATTTTTGTAGATTTAATAATATATGTTAATATATAAGTTTTGTTTAAAGCTTCACGCAATAGAACAATCCCGAAAAATAGCAGAGTAAACAGAAACTTGGGGACCTAGTCTATATATATAAAAAAATCGAAAGGTCACTCACTCATCACGAAATCTCAGAAACTACCTGTGCTAGGAATCTCAAATTTTCTATAGGAGTTATTTATAGGACGTAGGTGCTCGCTAAGACGGGAATTTGCAATATTCGACTTCTAAGGGGTTGTTTTTGGGTTTGAAAGTTTGTATGAAACTTCGTTACTACAAATGCTAGGAGTCTCAAATTTTGCATGAACGTCACTTATAGGACGTAGTTCACGCAGGCGAAGCCATAATAGTTAGTGTAATATATAACTAAGTTTTTATAGATAGTTAGATCCAAAGGGCATAGGATTAAGGCACTTACGAGCACTAGGCTACGAAGAGAATAACGGGTATATACTCGTACGTATCAGTCACAATTTAAACAAAAATACTCTCAAGATTGATCCTGAACTCGCTTCGTTATTGTGTTGGTACGGACAGCATAAAATGTATGCAAATTTAATTAAAAATAAAGTTAAATAATTATAAATACAACGATTCATAAAACGATTTAAAAATAATCTTCAATTAGGTTATTGAATAGCACAGTTCACAGAATATGAACATATTTAATTTTGGGGTTTCTAGATTATTTATTGAAAGCGCAATTTCTTTGTGATTACTAAAATTATGCTAAAATTCTGGTACACCAGCATAGGGTGAAGCTACAACTAAAAGTTAACTTCACCCTATTTCTAAAGCTAAAAATATGTAATAATATGTATTCTATATAATTTAAACAAACTCTTTCCAATTCCCACCAAAAAAATTATAAAATATAAACAAAAACACACGACCCAAACAAAAAAATCCCAATTAATTTGCGAACGGTACTCTAAAGTAATAAGTCAGTAAAAATGTGCACACAATGGGATGCATTTGAAATGCAAAGAGATGGAAGCGAGACGTCACTCAGGGTTTATACATGTATACTATGTTATAGCTATGTGGACGCATATAGTAGTATGTCCTTACGTATATAGGTAGTGGGTTTATAGTCTTACTTTGTAAGGAATTTACTGATCAATTTGATACGACCAAAAAAAATTATATTAACGATACTCGAAGTATATCGAAAATTGGGCGGATAGTGGAGAACAGAGTGTCTAAACACTATGTCCCATCTACGTGCTCTGTTGTGCGTAAAGAAAAAAGATTTCTTTTTGCCGTTCCGCCACTCAGCACGCAATCCCTCCAGAATTCAGTGGTAAATGAGGAACAGAGTGTTACCCTGCTGTTTGCGGGATACAGCGTGAAGCTGATTTGACTAATTTAAATAATTTTCAAATAACTGTCATAATATCTCATAATTACAAAATTCAACACCATTTATAATATTATTTGGTAAAAAAAATATATGTATGTATATATGTATGTATGTCTCAATCACAAAATCTCACGACACCGCAAATGCAATGACAATTAAGCAACGGTGACCGCGTAAAAAATATGCAAACCTATAAAAAAACCTGTCATATTTAACAACTTTAACGTTTTTTTTTAAAGTTTTTTAACATTAATAACTTTGAAAGTAATAAGTCAGTGTTGTTTTCTAAGTAACACAACAAAAACAATTTGTCGACATTTTGAAAGTTTCAATCGGTGGTTCTTTAAGTTCCCAATCTGCATGTTAAGTATGGAGATAATAACAAATTTACATAAACACAAAACCTCCTTTGTCCGACCGACTGAGTCAGTGGGGACAGTGTGAAAACCTCGGTCGTCGGCCCAAACAAAGCTGTTTCGAGATGCTGTCGGTGAATTGGCCTCATTTTTTAACTTAACGCACAAATATAATAATTTTTATGTGTCTTTTATGGTATTTTTGTCATTTCTTGAAATTTACGATCGCATTTTTTATTTGATTTCTTTTAAATGTATCATAATATATGTAAAGAATACATTGAAATAAAATAATATAGAACATGTAAGTAATGTCAGTAGTTTTATATCGAACTTGGTTTTTAATATATCTTCTATTATTTTAAAATATATAAACTTTCTCAATTTAACAAGGTGGTAATATATATCTAGACTGATAAGCTAACTATTTAATACAATAATTAAACAACACACACATGTCATCAGTCTACCATTTACAATTTTTTGAAAATAAATATTCAAACCATTTATTAAAATAACTTAAAAATATAACTTTAAAAGTTTAAATTAGAAACCGCAATTTTAGTCTAGCATCCATTCCACCGACATCAACGCGAGTACAACCCCGCGGAACTAAAACATTTCTTTTGGCTCTCGTTGTCCTAACGACATACAATCACAACGTAACGGCAAACATTGCGACATTCACTTATATACATATTACATATCTAACACACTTATTACTAGGCTAAGTATAAAATAGTTGCTATAATGGTTTTTTTTTGTTAATAAAATGCAAACATAACACACATGTAAAAAAATAAAATCAGCTTCACGCAGTATCCCGCATACAGCAGGATAGGCAGAGGGGACCTAGTGTTTAGACACTCCGTTGCCTACTGTCCGCCAAATTCTTCAGACGAGAGTAAAAATTATGAGAATTCAAATCTGATGTAGATGTTTTATTAATGACTAATTATCTTTTTATTTTAAAAAATATTCTCTGACTCTACTATCAATAAACACACACAAATACAAAGCAAAAGCTTACGCCTCGCTTATACTTGTTTATAGCAAATATTGTCTATTCTCTCCTATATAATTCAAGTGCTACAGTCAAAATAACAATCGTGCAATGTAAATCGTTGCCATTGTTGGACGCTAACGACGATGTCCATTACTAGACGATAGACGATTGACGACTGGTAGCCAGTACGGAGTTCTTCCAATGGTTAAAAAAGGAAAAAACAAAATTCCATAGATGGGCCAGTCGTGGAGGTACCAACGCAAAAGATTGCGGGTTCGATTCCCACTCGAGGAAATCAAATGTTTAATATTTTCATTTTTTCCGTTCTGGTGTCGAGGCAAAGCGCAGAGTCAAATACCACCATTAAACACGCAACGCAGAAGTTTTTAAATGTAGAATTACACAACACCTATTAGCTACTATTTAGTTGACATCACTCTGTATCCCGCACATAACAGGGTAGACAGAGGGCACCTAGTGTTAAGACACTTCGTTCCCTATTTTGCACCTCATTCACCTAGCAGAATAGCTAAATTCAACTTATTTCCAGATCAAGAAACTGAAAAAAGCTTAATTACATTCCCTCGAATGCGAATCGAACCCGCAACCTGTCACATATACACGCCAACGACCTCCATAGATATAACATAGTGCTTACATAGTACCTAAAAGGTACCCACTACCCACCATAAAACAAATCGATCATCCCAAACACCCCCAATTCCTCAACAATCGAAATTGATCGAGACGAACAAATGCCAAGTTCGATAGTATCCTACCATTGTTGCATTCCATGTTTTTGAGGAGCGCGCATTCTCCACATTGCACCGTCGAGACAGCACTTCGTTTAGACTAATATTTTTTGCCGGTTCTCTTCGACTGGCCGCTGCCACAATAGTATTACACCTTGTAAGTAGAGTTAAGTATTTAATAATCATCCAGAAAAGAATTTTCAAATGGTCCAAGTTTTATGTCAAGGATTCTATAAGCAACTTGTGAACGGCTTTGGACAATTCATTCTTGTTGGGAAAAAAATTCAATGGAGATAGCTCTTGGGTCTCTTGAAGGATTGATAATAAATCATAAATGTTGTAAGAAATTTTCTATACGCCAATTATATAATCGATTTTTCTTATACACATTATGCTGTTATTAGTGGCAGGAAGAAAGACAGCGGTACATATTTCATTAAATGTTTAAAATATTTTTTTCTTTTTATTATTCTTTTGTTTATGATACTGACCTGCATCAATACTTTACTTGTAGAACTATTCCACTACTCCGAGAACGTGCCAATAGAGCGCTAAACACTTCGCTAATGTCACGTCATAGCATAAAAAAGAGGCGTGACGTTTCCTGTCACTCATCCTGATATTTCATTAAAGGATAAAATTCTTTCCTCAGAGCATTTAATGTTACATATTATATAGATACCATATATGTAGGTAAAAATAAAATTAAAACAGCTTCAAGCTGTATCCCGCACACAGCAGGATAGACAGAGGGAACCTAGTGTTAAGACACTCCGTTCCCCACTTTCCGCCGAATTCTGGAGACACACACCAGAGCGAAGAAATAGAAATATACATTTAAATAAATATTTCATTTCTTCGACTGAAGATCGAAACCTCAACCAGTGTTTATAATCACATTTTGTGCCGCTGATCCATGACTGGGCTCTCTCCTCTCTCTCTCTCCTCTTATATAAAAATAATACTAAAAAGCACCTCGGTCACAGCTTACTGCACACAGACATAAGTTCCACGTATTTCCAAGTATAATTAGAGCCACTTAAAATCGATACCTAGAAACCAATCAATTCTTCAATGACAACGAAACAAACCCTTATTATTTTTTATTCGATAATAGTCTCCTTGAATCACTTTAATGACAACGTTTATTTTGCTATCGATTTGGTTTTTATTCAGTTGTGTTAAGGTTCATTATATATAATTTTTAATGTTTTCCAAACTTTGTCATTGGATTTCTCAAAGTATCTTATCCGCCAATTATACAGCGTATAATTGAATTCGATACAGTGACAATTTTCTATAATAATTCAAGAATTATACAGTATGTCTCGTTTTGTTCTAATTTAAGTTAAACTTATAAAATATTTCTATATAATGTTCAATTATGTATTCTAATGCAATTACATACTAAGGAATCATGTTTTTAGCACAAGCTTTAAATGACTAGAGTTTTATAACAAACTAGCGGCCTGCTCGCGGTTTCACCCGCGTGAACTATGTTATTATTAATTTCTGTCTCCATGACTACGTCTTAGTGACGTTATGCAAAATTTGAGGCTCCTAGCATTTGTTCTAACGAAGTTTCATACAAACTTTCGACCCCAAAAACAACCCCTTAGAAGTCGAATATTGCAAATTCCCGTCTTAGCGAGCATATAAGTAACCCCTATGCAAAATTTGAGATTCCTAGCACTTGTAGTTTCTGAGATTTCATGATGAGTGAGTGACCTTTCGATTTTATAGATATAGATAAGTAATCATTAAATAATACAAAGTAAAATAAGTAGTCATTAAAAAATTGAGGTCGTTGTAGCGCAGGGGCACAAGAGTGTGACTGGAACACGACGGTTGTGACGGTTCGACTCCCAGTCGAGGAATTATTATTTATTAATATTTTCATTTCTTTGTTCCGACATCAAGGCAAAAGTTGAGTCCCGCCACTCAATACACAATGCCCCACTCAATACATGAGTGTCTTAACACTAGGTTCCCTCTGCCTTCCCTTTTGCCTTCTCCTGCCTTTTTGCTGTATGCAGGTATATAAGCTATGTAAGCTAACATAAAATTACGATATGTAAGCTATCATAAAATTGCTCAGTTTTTGCCATTTCTACTAAGGGCTACTTTAATTGATTGTAATTAATAGTAAAAATAAATATTTGAACGCCAACAAAAAACTACATAAAAAATATTTTATTCGTACAAAAACAGAAAAAAATAACCTTAAGCACATGTTTAATAGAATTGGTATATACCAATTCTAACCTATAAAAATAGTTTTTAATTTAATTGATATAGATCAATAACCAAAAAAATAATAATCTATCCACCTTGTCCACTTTTAAGTTAACAAATGTCCTATACCCATAACCGATATGACATTCCTTAGATGAGCACCGATAAATGAGAACGACTACAACTTGCAAACAACTCCAGGCGTCCCATTAAATATAATGATGGAGAGTAAAAATACATGAACAGTGATGATATTACATTTCACTTTATATCTTTCTTTCTTTAGTGGCAGGATAGGCAGAGGAAACATAGTGTTAAGACACTGTTCCCATGAATACACTTACATTCACATTCAAAACGTTAAAGCCTCATATGCTTATATTGGGCGCCACTTCAAGAATAATATTGCAAGCACTATAAATAGAATTCTTCTGGGAGTTCAATTAAACCAGGTTCTTATCTCCTTATTCTCGAAATATGTCCATATAAATAAGACTTTTATTTCTGCACTGGTCGACATTTTCTCGAGAAAGCGTCCAGTGTACTATCGTCTAAAGTAAATAGACCAAATATCCTTTTTGAAACGAATACTTGCTTTTTTATTTGCAATGTAATTGAAATATATTACATACAAAGAAAGGAACGTTAATAGCTTTAGCGTACATTTTTTTTATACTATTACATAGTTGGTAGAAAACCAGGATGACTATTCCACTATAGCGACTGATCCAGGTCTTACCCTATATTAGGTATTAGTTAGCATAAAACACCTGTTGAATTAATGATATTGTAATAAGAAATGACACAAACTATTAAGCCATTTCGTTTCTTTTTAAAATTTCTGCATAATAATATGAATATAAAGTTATTTACCGAAACTCTTCAAAAGAATAAACTTGAGCTTATCAGATAAAATAGGATGTAAGTGCATAATATTTACACAAATTAATTGCCAATTATTGTTTTTGTTTACAATTACTAGTTATTTTGTATAAAGATGTCCTTATAAAGTAATAAGAAAAAGACTCTATATACAGGGTGGTAGATGAATGAGTAAACTCATAACAGGACAGGTGGTAGAGAAGGTCGTTTCTAATTGTTTTTTACCCCTGAAATTTTACCGTTCCTGAGCCTTAGCTACTCAAAATCTAATCTAAATACCATATAAATTGTAATCACCTATGGCAATCCTTCGAGAAGAGACATATTTCTAACATACCATTTCTGGGGAGTGAAAACCAAAGTAAGAAATAGATATTGAGATCCTTGATTCTTTTCTTTCTCTTACTATGAGAGATATAAGCAAATCTAGAGAAAATATTTAGAGGCACATTATGTCTTAAAAGTTTATAGTTAGCATAACATTTATTTGGTCTCAATCAAAAAAAAGAGAAAATAAAAACATCCTTTTTAATTTCAAAGGGCCAATTTTTTGAGTAAAAAAATTGTAGAACAGCTTGTAACAATTACTAATAAACATTTCATTTCAACAGGAGTGAGGGAATCGAACCCACTTCACCCACCCACCCACTCACTCACCCACTTGTTATTTAAAATATGATAGAGTCAACCAAGTCAAAATGTGATATATACCCGGTATTACAGTAATCGAATACGGGTATATGAGTATATATTATAATGTAAAGAATGGTTGTTGTCGGCGATATCGGATAATTTCTTTAGTATCTAAAAACGTACCATCTTTTTTATATTAAAACGTAGACTAAAGAACATTTACAATGTATAGAAATTGAAAATATTTTTAATATCAAAATTAGTATTCGCATGCTAAAAATAAGTATTGTCCTATCAGATTTATTGTTATAACACAAATTGCTCTTGAGTGACAGAACTCTACGCTGCACTTTGTTTACTAGATAGAGTGAAAAAAAAGCTTTTATTTAAGTAACTAGAGACCAATCGTGCGTTTGTAAATACGACAGGCTGAGAGTTCGATCACTCGAGGAAATTAAATATTTAATAAGATAACAAGTATAATAACTACTTTGTTTAAGATATTTTTAAAAAACTTGTATAAAATATTAAATATATAAGTTTTATAAAATATTTTTCAAAAATAATTCATATCATAAATTTGTAAGATAAGTCTTTACTAATAGATTATTAACCCTGTGGCCGAGAGTAATGAAAAAATAATTTAGCCTGATTTATAGCTTACTCAACCAACGCAAATTACTGACAGTTAGGGACGTTTAAGTTAAATATTGGCTGCGCTTGCGCATTTCCATTTTTATATAAAATTGAAAAATAAAACATATACGTCGTGAACATATATACCTATATATAGGTACTAGGGACCATCCAAAATTTCGTTTTTGTAAAATATAAATAAATAAGATCCTTTTTTCTTTCTCGTAGAAACATGGGCGTAGAAATAGAGGTGGCTGGGTGGTCCGTGCCCATCCCAGAATAGTCTGGTTGCCCACCCTAGAATTATTAGTTATAAAAGAATTACCCTAAAAATAGAAAAATGAATAGTTAAAAACTAAAGTTACCTATGCGTAAGAATTTTGAAAATTTTTCTCATGGAACGGAAACTACTATTGCATGTCATGGCATTTCAGCGTTCTACACCGCGTAATTTCGTATATGAGATGAGAATTGAGTGTCTTAACACTATTTTCGTTTTTGCTACCCGGCTATGCGGGAAAAATCGTGATGAGTTGCTTTTTTTAATATTACAAACCAAACCACGTGTGGTCACTAGTGAGCTAACTTTATACGAGTATACTTACACTGGCCAGGTTTTCAGATATTTCGATTTCGATCAGAGAGAGGTGATTTTAATAAATATAGGTTCCCGAAATGCAAATAAGTGACGTCCAAGTTTACGAGGTAACATTAACTTGTATTTGATCGATGCCTGATATTTGGTTCGTATGTTATTACTGTATAATGATAATTATACGGCTTTATTACTGACTTATTGTGAAAATATACGTAATTGCGTGAGGTACCGACTAGGTAACTAAGACTTTTTTTTCTATAGATATAAAGAATCTAAAAATTCATAAGTTGTAACCTAAGATAAAATATACTGTAGTAATATAATCAATAAAGCGCGGCGTTGAATTCTGCCATACAACACGGAATGCCTCCAGAATTCGGCACAAAGTGGGGAACGGAGTGTCTTAACACTAGGTTCCCTCTGCCTACCCTGCTGTATGCGGGATACAGCGTGAAGCTGATAATATAATCAATTACATTTATTATAGGGACTGAAAGTACCTACCCTCACTTTTTATATATGAAAGTAAGAAGAAAATAATAATTTGAGAGAGAATTTGAGCAACCATGGTATACCTATATGAATGTAAGAGTGGAATGTCAACTTATAGTAAATATTGTTTTGATTATTCAATAAAACGCAGTAGATTCGTCCACGTAACGTTTCGTAACACAAAAAAATACTTTAAAAGATATCCCCGTCTTAAGATTACTGATATAAGTTTAGAGGCCAGTCGTGGCGCAGGCGTTGAAAGAAGATAGTATGGTAAAGAAGAGAGAATGTTTCTCGATAAGAAATTGCATATTTAAATGTAGTTAAAAGTAGTTCGTACGTCGTCTATCCGTCAAAATTTATATATATATATATATATATATATATATATATATATATATATATATATATATATATATATATATATATATATATATATATATATATAAACCAAATAGTGTGCCTTTTTTTCAATAATTATGGTCTAATTTAGTCTATCAACTAATTGGTAGCCCAATAAGTATTTAAACGTAAAAATTTATCCTATACTTATCGGCGGTCAGAACAAACAGTACAAATTCTAATTAATTCGCATAAAGTAGATCTATTTGCATGCGAGATATGTCGTGAGAATGACTAATGTTGAGGGAATGACATATAGGGAAATGACATATAAGGCTTATTACTTCACGAATACTTATAAAACCTTATTTCTTTTAAACTAAGGCTTAAAATTAAGTATTTTAATTCTTAGATGTTTATATAAAAATATTTACTTTTTACTGTCAAGCACGTTTTTCAAGCAGAAATATCCAGTCGGGTGTTATTGTTTATATTTTGACACAATCGTTTATTATTTATGCCTTCTGTCTGTTTAAAGTATTTTTTGTTTTGTTGTTAAAGGTCATTACGTAGGGACCTACTTATGTAAGATATTCTTTTTTGAGGTTAAGCTTTGTAATGTATAATCGATTTCATGATTTGAATAAAACCTGGTGAAGTGCGAGTCGGATTCGCCTACCGTGGGTGCCGTCCCAATTTCATGATTATTGTCTCAGAGATATGTATGTACCTATGGCACGTCTCTTCAATTTCGGCATCTCTTTTTCGCATACATTTTCCTATTGTGTAACATCATCTCTTTTTTACCATACTATCTTCTTCGTATTCGTAGTTCCTTCGTTCTGCTTAATTAACGCTTACCTGGCACGCTCCGAACCGCCTAACTAAAAACAGAAACATCGAAGTTAAAAGGAGTCCTAAAAGAGAGTTTCTCGAAATTCCTTCGGCAACTGGAAAAAGCGAGATTTTCCATTTTATGCCTTAAAATCCACGCAATCAAAGTTGTAGGCGATGACTAGTTAACATAAAAAAAACGATTAAACAATGAATAATAAAAGTATAATATAATTTATTAGTAAAAAAGATAAGTGGAAAGCTGTGGTCTATATCGGCACCTTTAAAGCGACCACAAAATTTGGCTCTCCGTTCTCCTAACCTAACCCAACAACAGGACAGCCAAAACATTACGTAAAGAAAAAAAAACAATTTTTTAAACACCAAAAACCCTCCACTTTCTACAAAACAAAACATAAAATAACTACCATTCCAACCGTATTAGACAGAAATTCCAAATTGAAACTTACATTTAGAATTGAACCTGTTACCTCCAGTGCAAGTGCAAGTGATAAAAACAATTAAACAACAATCCCGTTTTGCGACACGCGGTCATTATGGGCCAGCGGTGGCCCAAAGCCGCCGTAATTGCTCGACCGCGATACCCGATACATAACTCCCTAACCCTAACTTAAACTGTGGTGGCCGGTTTGACCCATTGTTCGGGTAGGGTTGAACATGTGCTTTAATCTTGCAAGATTATGCTAAAAGTTTTTCTCGTATTTTTTATTTTAATTCAGATTGAAAAAATATTTAGAAATGAGAAACAGGAATAAATTTACAAGGAAAAAGAATGTTAATAATAAGCAGAAGAAAAAGAGGGCGTTGCGGCGCATGGGCACGACTGTCAGCACAATCGTATTTATATAAGAAATATCTCAAAAATTGGGCGAAAAGTGAATAAAGTGTTTTAACACTAGATTCCCTCTGCCTACCCTATTATAAATGGCATACCTACAATGTAAAGCTAAAAAAAAGAACTAAGCATACATTTTTTGACATCAAATATTATTTCTCAAAATTTTAAACCGATCAATTTAAATAATACCAAAAAAAACAAACCTAACCACCCCTAAGACAAATTCCCATTGTTTTCCAAGCCACAAAATAAGCCATTTCTGACCGCCCCCCGGACAAGGGAAGTCGATATCCAATTGAAACCGCATGATGACCATAACGCTTTATGATGTAAACCTTAATATCGGTGAATGATAGATGTATTGACTCGTTTCCGGATACCATGTGTCTTTTATACTTTAAATGGGATAATGTTAGATATGTAATTTTGTTTTTGATTTGAATAAGTGGTTTGAATTTTAGGGTTATTTTCTTCTTGAACCATTATTTACTATGGGATTGTGATTTTTAATTTCACGCTGTATCACGCATATAGCAGGGTAGACAGAGGGAACCTTAGAAGTTCCCATTAAGACTCTTCAGTTTTCAATTTTCCGCCGAATTCAATGCAGCGCTTTGCCTCATTACCAGAGCGTTGAAATGAAAATATGAAATATATCATTTCCTCGAGTGGGAATCGAACCTACAACCTGTCGCACACAACTTAACTTTTTTTACTTGTATATTTATATTTTAATATATTTTTTCTTGAACGAAAACTTGAGTAACGGACTTACTATGGTATTTAACATGGTAGGTAATTTGGAACATAGTGTAAATACAATCTCTTTGCATTGAGATACTTTAGTTTATGGGTCATAATCAGAAAAAGTGTCCTTTTTGTGTCTTTTCTTGTCCCGCTACTTTGAAAGCGTTTTAAAAATACAATTTTAAAGATAATTTAAATATTTTGCCATTTACGATAAATTTATTTATTAACTTAAAGATTTTTGTAATATTTTAAATGTATTATGGCAAATAATAGTATTTGTTGTTAGTTGCAAGAAACCTTTCAAAATGCTTCCATACAATTTTTCGTGTCCCATTCACCACTTTACTTTTTAAGAATTGATTTGTTACGAATGTTTATGGTTTTATTTGATTTCAGATATGTTTATATTACTTTACTTTATGCATAATATTAAATAGAACTACTTTTATTGATACATTATTTAATAAACAATATATATTAGTTAAGTAAATTTGTCCCAAAATATTGTCTTTTTGTTGCTCAGGGCTAGTAACGTACAATTAAATTATGAACGCAATTATTTTGGATGGTGTTTAATATTATTTTTTGTTGTGGCACCATAATTCTAAAAGTCAATGCTGTCGTAGCTACAACTAGTAGTGTACTCGCAGCAGTTGAGGGGTTCAAATGTTTTAGAGGGAATGCGTGAAATTACATCTCAGGGTTATAAACGGCTTTTATTTTGGTAAGTATTCTATAATTTCGTTTTCTTGTTTATGTTATTTGCTTCTTTTTACAAAATCTCAAAAAAGAACTTCAGTGCTTGCAGATGCAACACGTGGCTTATGAGCAAATATTTAAAAGGGTTAGAATTTCTCAGATTTCATTCTCAATTTCGTTATATTTCGTTACGTAACGAAATTGAGAAAATATGAAGCCTAGTTCACAATTACGGTACCAATGTTTTCTTATATATGTTTATAATAAAATTGTATCGAACCGGTGCTTGTATATGGAAGATATGTATATAAGAAAAAAAAATTGCTGGTATATGAAAAAAACTATTAGTGACTTTTCATAAAGTAAAGTAACCAAAAATAATGATTTTTAAGTATTTTGCTTGTTTGCTTGTTTGTCTGTGTTTGTGCACGCTAATCTCAGAAACAGCTGAACCGATTTAGTTAAAAATATTTTTTATTCTGCCTGAAATTAGTTGTGATTTTGTGATTATTATTTTTTGATAAATATTTTTGTATTTTCAGTAAGCGTCATGGCTCCAATGTCAAGTGCTGAAACACATAAAAGATATAGAGAACGTCTTAAAAAGATCAATCCTATTAAATATGAAGATATGCGGAATAAACACTTACAAAGAATTAAACTTAATTCCAGTGATAACGACTCAAATTTTGATATATTTTTAAGTGGATTTAATTTTATCATTAACTTTGTGATCTCTAACTAGAAATATAAGTTTATTACGTTACTAAATAGCATTATTATATTGTTCATATTGTCAGTTTGTTATGTTTTCTTCTTACATTTATAATCTGTTAATTCAACGATTGAATCTTTAAAATTTTAATCTGTGTCTCATTAAATAAAAAAACAATATTTTATTCATATAATATCCTTATTTTGTTGTGTATAATGCCTTATGACATCAGTTTCGTAACAAACATTATCAGTGTTGTTACTTATCAGTTACGTTACGAATTCGAAAATGTCCACTTTTCTGATTATGACCCTTATATAGATTTTCCACCGAACTCAACGTCGCGCTTTGCATCGACACCAGAGCAAAGAAATGAAAACATTAAATATTTTATTTCGGAATTGAACCTGCCCTTACCCTTGCGCCAAGGCTCTCTTCAACAATTACAATTATTAATCTATCTACTTAACTAGCCTAGCCATAAGACCAAACCTACACCAAATGGATCCAAGGATTTTCCACACAGACCATCCTCCATTTATACATCCTAAATCGAATTCTAATACGAAATCCGTGAGATTAGGCGGACGCCAAATATTTGTTCTGACCGAGATTAAAATATTAGAGTGGTCAGTCCGTTTGCTCTGCGCGGCGTTTGTTTACGTATTGTATTAATTAAGCCGTGGCCTTCGTGGTGTTTGCTGAATTATTAAAAAATAAATATAATTAAAATTAAGTAAATATAAATTGCATAGTTTAGTATTTGGTATTGCTATTGCGTTTTATGTTTCGCTAGTTCTACTATTAGCACAGATCATCAATTGGTTGTTTAGCAACAAGTTGCAGCGTTGAACTCCGCGCGAAAAATTCTCCAAATTTTATGTAATAATTAAAAAGTCTGATGTTAGTCAGATTACATCCTGTTAATTTCTTACATTTGTTGTCAGCATACTTAATAGTAATAAGTTATCACATTTTTTCTATTTTAATTTATAAGTAAATGATGACATTTATATTATTATCAAATGTACTTCAGTAGCATTTGAACCTGTGTCCCTTGAGTAAGGCGACTAACATAGTAACAAAATTTTTATTTTTTTTAAAACTTACAGAACTTTACCTTACTAACTGTTCTTTTAAAATAAATTACAAACTATTTCCACGATATAGAAAATAAACTAAAATAACAAAAAATATTTTTAAATAATGTCAAAGATTTCAAAGTAAATTACCTGTCTGACCAGCACAGCGCATCGTCCCGATATCTGAAAAGAAAATACATCAGTATAATTTAAACTTCTAAGACTAAAAACACTATTTGAACCTAGTGTTGAGGTACTCCGCTCTCCACTTTCCGCTAAATTCTGGAGGCATTGCGTGATAAGAAGCGAAACTAAACGCTTTACCTCGACACAATCGGTCGCGTTTGTACACGCTTGTACTCCTTCGCCATAGCTGGCTCTTGAATGATCACATATTTTGTTATTATCATTTTATAGTAAAAACAATTAATTTATAAATATCTTGTTAAAGATCAAGTTTAAGATCGAGTTTTAAGATAAAAAAAAAGGAATTACAGACGCACGAGACGAGCGATAATGAAATATTCTGTATTTAAAGTTAAACATAACCGCGACAATTGCGATTGGACTCTACAACGATGTACACATTTCTAAATGTGGCTTGAATGACCAGGCCAGTCATGGCGTAGGGGCACAAAGTGTGACCGATTCCCACTCGAGGGAATTAAATATTTATTTCATTCTATATTTCCATTTCTTCGTTCTGGAGTTGAGGCAAAATCGCGTCGTTGAGTTCTGCCACTCAACACGCAATGCCTCCAAAATTCGGCAGAAAGTGGGGAATGGAGTGTCTGAACACTAGGTTCCCTCTGCCTACTCTGCTGTGTGCGGGATACAGCGTGAAGCACATTTTTTTTGATAAGAGAAAATATTATAAACAATATTTCCTCACCAACTCTATACATCTTCGACATAGGCTATTCTCAAAGTCTACGACCTCCCGGGCGATAATGAATAATTCAGGTCCCCGAGCTCGGTACAGCGTGGTTACATTATTAATAGGTAATAGTCAAACGCATTACTGCCTTTGTAGGACCTGGATAGGAAATATTTGATTGAGATTATTATATTTTACTAATGTCTATATTATATTTTTATTATTTACTAGCGACCCTTTCGCGGCTACGCCCGTTCGAACTATACAGTTATTTATTTAATAATCGAAATTACTCTCGTGTCCTCGGGATACTATTATTTTAAAGGCTATATGTATATATCAAAAATTAAGGTTTCAACCAATTCAATAAAAAAAATTGTAGCAATTTTATCGAACCAAATACTTTTTTATATTTTTTTTTATTGGTGAACTGATTTTCCTGAAATAAGCATTAAATATTCATGGAAGTTAAAGGCAGAAGATTCAGGATGAACCCCCAAATCATTCCTCAGTTTATACATATTTAACACTTTTTAAATATTTATTAGGCTCCATTTGTTTCCTTCAAAATAATTAACAGAACATAATTCCATTCAAAACCAACATTTCTATGTAAAGTATTGAAATGCTAACCACTCATTCTAATGCTTGAGTCGAAACTAAGGCAGTAGAAATTGTCACAAGCAAGCCTTCAATGCTGTGAATAGCTTTTAGGTAAACATGATTATTTACATTTTTCAATAGAAATATGTCAGTCCACATACTTTCATCTATACTATTTGTTTTGTTCTTACTTAAACTTCATTCAAAGAAGACACAGCATGAAACCTGGGAAGCTAGTGTTAAGACACTACGTTCCTAGCAAAACACTTCTGTGCCCCACTTTCCGCCGAATTTCGAGTCATTAGGAGTTGAGAATTCAAGTACGGAGTGGCTTTGCTCTGTTATCAGAGCGAGAAAATGAAAATATTAAATGTTTCATTTCTTAAGAGTGCGAATCGAACCCACTATCTGCATAACTTTGTTATTTGGATAAAGGAAAATAAAATTTTCCCAACTATAAATAAATAAACTGTAACAAGCGTATAAGAATTTCGACACAGCTTCATGAGAACTTATAGCTTCGTGGTCAGTGTGTATGGGCGTGGGTTCAAATCCTTCTATATTATTTTTTTTACAATTTAAAAAAATATTCCTGACTGCACCGTAATATTTCGAAATATCGCATATATAATAGCGAAATTTAACACTGCACTACACCCAGCTATATAACAGCGGAAAACAGCGTGAGAGTAATAAATTAACAAAAAGAAAATAATATAATTATACAATCGTTTACTATAACAGTGACGCTTACGTTCCACGATGCAATAACGCCATGTTTTGAATTTAAACTCTCTAATTTGGTACGTTCGGCACTCGCGTTTTCGCATAAAATTACAATCACACACATCCTTACTCAGCGAAATTGCTGTTTACTATATGACGTAATGTATTATATGATATATGGTAATAATATTAGGTTTTACGCTTCAAATGGCAGGGCAGACAGAGAGAAACTAGTGGTGAAACACTTCGTTCTTCACCTCCCGCTGAAGTTTCGATATATTAAAAATAATTTATTCTCCTGAATATAAATCTACGATCGTTGCGTTTACAGCCAGATTCTGTTCCTAAATATGCCATGATGACAGCCTAAATAATTACTTATAATATTAATTTTCCACGATTTTTTTTTTAATAAGAATTGATGATATAGTATCTAAAGATATGTGAAAAAAACATTATTTAAACCTGTCAACCTGTTCCCTTAATTTAACAAACAGACAGAAATTTATTTAATAATATCAAATGTCTATAAAATTACAAATAAGGAAATTCTTCCTCTTGTTAGAGGCAGTCGTGAATCGGAATCAGGGGCACAAGAGTTTGACTGTAACGCGACGTTTGTGGGTTCGATTTCTACTCGAGGGAATTAATTATTATTTATGAATATTCTCATTTCTTCGCTCTATTATTCAGCGTTGAAGTCCACAACTCAACTTAAAAAAAATCATCGGAAAATGAGAAAGCGAGTGTTTTAACACTAGATTCCCTGCCTACTCTGCTGTGTGCGGGATACAGCGTGAAGCTGATTTAATTTCTTGTTAGATTGATGATTCCTTATTATTATTTAATATAAATTATTATTAACAACAATATTATAATAATATAGCTATTAGCCACGAGGGCACATATCACGTGTGCTTTACGACGCGAACTTCGATCGTTTGGAACTTTGGTCGCAGTAATTATACGGATTAGCGCGAACTTCGATAAATGTTTGGACGTGACTGTTTTGGTGTAACTTTTATTGTCATATAGGCACTGTATATGGTGAATGATGTCTGGTAATTTGTATAATAAAATTTCCCTAAATTTTCCCGTAAAAACGGAAAAAGTTAAAATAAACGACATCATTATGCATGTCGATGTAACGCGAGCGCTAGGCGATAAAACGCGAAATGACAGGTCGCGGGTGTTGACAATAGTCCCCCGGAACTTCCTAAACAGAATTCGATTAGGTTTTATTACGTTAGTTATTTGAGTTTTTGAATGAAAAGCTCATGTTTCCGATACTAAATGTGTATACTTAAATACTGTATTTTTCATGCTTCATCCCGTATAGAGCAACGTACACAGAGACACTAGTGTCAAAACACTTTCTTTCCTTGCATCCAGGATATTAAGCTGAGCAGCGTAACTCAACGCCATACCTTGTCTTGCCAAAGCGAGAAAATTAAAATTTCATTCCCCAGAAATCGAAACCACAACCATCGCGTTTACAATCAAACGCCACTGCGTTATGACGGTCTCAAATAATATCTTGTTAGCTATCAATCAATCAATTAATCAGTCAAATCATCCTTTTCGGGTCCACAGCTGGACATAGGCCTCTCCCAGGGTGCGCCAAAACTCCCGATACTCCTCCGCATCCAGTCGAAGCCAGAAACCTTCTTCAGGTCGTCGGTCCATCGAGTCCATCTTGTTAGCTAATTCATAAATAATTTATATTTAACTCAAGTTAAATCAACGATAATTTAAAAGACTATCTAAAGGACATTTCCCTAATAAGGCAGAGAGCGGAGAAACGTAACCATTCTTTTTCTATGAAAAAAAAACATTTTATTTATGGAATTCTAGACGCTTCCAAACCATTTTAAAAGTCGTTGCAGATATATGTAATATGTAGGTAGCGGCAAACTGCAGTTTTACGATCGCATCATCGCTGCGGAACTGTTCCACATATTTCATTTTGCAAATTTACACCACATTTCGATGGCGTTTTATTAAAAATTTTTGCCAAGAAACACGTGTGTTAGATGTTTTTCACAATTTTTTTGGGTAATTTTAAGAAAACAAGCCATTTTTACTGGCCTATTTGTTTTTTTATAAAGTTAACCATATTTTGTTTTCTTAGAGATTTACTTATTATGGTGTTAATAAAGAATAGACTTATATATAAACATATTTAGTAATTCTTGAGGCAAGTAGTAGTGCAGCGGTGAAAAGTATGACTGTAACACGACTGGCTGTGAATTCGATCTCCACTCGAACAAATTAAATATTTATTCAAATTTATATTTCTATTACTATTTTCTTTCACTATTCAACATACTAATATAATAAAACGGAAGAGTTTGTTTGTTTGTTTGTTTGAACGCTAAGATCTCTGGATCTACTGGATCGATTTACTTTGTTTTTGTTTTGTATGAAAGCTGCATTCTTCAGAAGTGCTATAGGCTATATAATATTACATTACACATATATACTAATAAATTAAAATACTTTTTAATTTGACATGCAATTACTTCTGCCATGTTAATAACAACCGTCGTCGCTACGCGACCGCGTTCATTACCGCGTCATTTTGGTATTCATCCTTATGAAAATAAATATAATAGTCACTTTTAGCATTTCATCTAGATTGAAATTATATTTCTATAGAAATTATATTCTTATATTTCAAGCAGGCGTAGCCGCGTCCGGGTCCGCTAGTTCAACATATAATGTTTCAAAAATTAGGCAAAAAGTGACCAACGGAGCATAACACTGTAACACAACACGCGGTTCCCTCTAGTACAAAACGCAAAAAAATCTATATTGCAGCAAACAAACATACTTTTATACGAATATACATATATATTTCGAAAGTCATTCTAATATCGAGAGAGCGGGCGTCGCGTCGCGCATACTGAGTGGATTTTAACGCTGAAAGGGCCCCATCCGGTGGTGCTTTTCGTGAAAATGTGATATATCTAGGTATGTTAAATGAAAAGATATTTTTTTAAGCCTTTCGTTACATTGCTAGCCATGTGCTTTTCTATTTATACTAATACTGTAATCATTTTAGGTTAACTTATTACTTTCCTACCTTTTTTTAAAAGTTCATTTATTTTTTTGTTTCTAATTTTTAGTTTTACTGCCGCCCTTGCCGCGCTTTGCTTCCTTACGCTTTGCCCCGAGTAGGAATCGAACCCACAACTGGTCGCGAGTACAGTTCCTTAAATTTTGTATTTAAATATCTTTCCGCGCTCTAGATGTATCTATTCTATGCAAAATATAAAATGAAATCTACAAACAAAATATATCTTTAACCTGTTAGGAATATATCTCATCAAAAACGAGAGAAGATAAGAAATGAGATCCATGTTAAATGTTAAGTAATGCGTGGTTCTCGACATCACCTACTAAAGAATGGGAGATCTACATGGGTGTCAAGTTTACGAGTTATGAAGGACTCAAGAACTGGAAATAAAAATAAATCAGCTTCATGCTGTTCCCCGTACACAGCAGGGTAGGCAGAGAGAACCTAGTGTTAAGACATTTCGTTCCCCACTCTCAGAATTCTGGAGGCATTGCGTGTTGAGTGGCAGAACACAACGCCGCGAAAAGCTGGAAATGGAAATAAAAACGCATTACGCATTTCCATCTTTTTAACTTGGCTGGACAAGCTGGAACATGTCTTGACACTGCTATAAGTTAAAATTTACAGGTCTCTCCACTCACACTCTCCATAAAGTCAATAACATATTAAAATACATACAAACTATAAAAGCAATGACACGACAAAGTAACCAAAGCCAGAGAAAACAAACTAACTTGGCGTCCGCTCGTTAATACAGCAAACAATGGCTGGCCAGCGAGCTGTATATGATTACAGAGGAAAGCAATTAGCCAATCTTAGACGTAGTGAAGATAAACTGAGATACCTGACACCTTGTTGGCTTTGTAAATTACTGAAGATATGTAGGTACTTTAAATTGCTACTTATTGATTGTATAAAAATATTGTTTTTGTTTAGCTTCTCGTATCTGCCTATCTGGCAGAGAGTTGAGACACACCGTCTTCTCTACTTTACGCGACTTTGAAACGATGATTATCGAGTGTAAATTACTACTTATGTAAAGTATAAAAATATAGTTTTTGTTTAGTGTTTCGCATATGAAAGTTAGGCAAAGAGTCAACACACTTCGTCCTCTGCTCTCCGCCCAATTTCGAAACAATCTTACACATAGTTAAGATAAACTGAGATTAAACACCTTGTTAGACCTAACGTCCTACGTTGACTTTGTTTATTGTCGTTCCGCTGAATTCTCGAGGCATTGCATGTTGAGCAGCGGAACTCAACGCCACGTTTTACCAGAGCGAGGAAATGAAAATATTAAACAATTCATTACCTGAGTGAGAATCGAACCCACAACCGTCGCGTTTACAGTTGACTGGCCCCAAAGGTAAAAAAATAATCGAGAAAAACAATTTTAAAGTGTTGCTCTACACAAGAACCATTCAGCAACACAACAAACATTAAGCAACACTATCAGCTCGCCATGGAACGAGTCGGAATCGATAATTTCCTATCAATGACCGCCACAGACCGCTTATTAGAGGAAAAAAACAATAACTATACGTAAGATTATATGTGTAGTGATTAGGTACTACGGACACACCTAACCACTACTATTTATATATATAAATAAGTTGTTATAAAATATACATATATACATACATACATAGCTTCACGCTATATCCCTAGCGGGGTAGTCAGAGAGAACGGAGAACCAAACACTACGGTCTCTACATACCTCTTTCACCTCGTCCACTGCCATCAACCTCTTCATACATTTATTATTATAAACATAATAAAATTTTAAATCGAAATTGTGACGTTTTCCTTTTGATCTCATACGATCACCACTATTCTAAAAGATAAAGTTTTAATGAAAGAATATTTTTAACAGTCAAGAGATTTTGCTTATATTTCGTGAAATTTTGCCTTATTCCAAATAATATCTATTCTTTTTATTTTTTATATAATTTTAAGGAAATTAATATTTAGGGTAAACTATCCATAAAGTACCTGTTACGTAATAGAAGCACAAAACATTTTTTTTAAATAAAACCGTAATTAAAAAATAAGTGACTTATCCACACTACGCCCAACCATATAAGTTTCCATTGTAATATCAAATCAGATATAATTCTCGTAATCGCTCTCATTGCTCATAACCTTTCACACCTGACGTATAAAACAGTACATTGAAGTTTTTATTAATGTCCAAAATTAAAGAATTATTATTATTGTAAGGACGTCGACGATATGGGTTCGATTCCCAGTCGAGGAAATTAAATATTAAATATTTTTATTGGTCGGCGTTGAGTTTTGACACTCGACACGCCTTGCGAGAATAAGAATGAGCAAGTATTCGCTGAATTCTGGAAGGAATTCTCAATGGTAAGGGAGTCTTAACAGTAGGTTCCCAGGTTCCCTCTGCCTACCGTGTTAGTGCGGGACATAGCGTGATCCTAAAAAACATTTAGTCATAATTAACACTCATATCTCTTAACAATCTGTTGACATGTATTTATTAATGTCTAGAGTCCAAACATAAATTGCAATAAAGAAATAATTTAATACCTAATAAATCAGTAGTAATAGACATTCCTTGCCTTTGTTAGGTCTTAAGTTCAATTACAAAGCAATATTTTTAAGGTATAGCCTTAAACGTCGACACTTGCTGTAATAATTACGTTGTTTTTGACAATATAATAAGTAATTAAACGATTTAAGAATTGCTAAGTTAATTTTACTTTGACAGTATTACTACATGTATTTTCTACACAGATTATTAATTGTTACAGATACAAAATATGGTTATAGATACTCTAGTGTAGAGGTGGTTTTAAAATTTTTTTTATGCATATCCAAGATTCCATGATCCATTTGAATAAGATTTAATAAGTAAAAAGAAATTGAACATATAATACAAAATTTAAAGATAAAAAAAGTGTTCTTCACCTTCCACACATACCCTTTCGTAGCAGGACCAACAAACCAGAGAAAATCAAGACACTCCGTTCTCCATTTTCCGCTAAAATTCAAGTCGAAACTTTGCATATTGAGGGGTGGAGCTTTACACTTTGTTTTATTAATTTTCCTGATTGAGGATAGAACGTAATGTGCCACATTCACCTCAATTATAATGTTTTTGGTTTAAGGCAGAGGGAACCTGGGAAACTAATATTAACACTCTGTTCTCATTCAAAAACAGTTCCCCACTTTCGGCGGAATTCTGAAGGCATTGCGTGTTGAGTGGCGGAGCTCAAGGCCGCGTTAAACCATGTCCTCGAACGGGAATCGCACTCACAACTAGTCGCTTTTACAGTCACGCTGATGCCCCTACATCACTACTGGCCTCAATTATATTGTCCATATAATATAGAAACTATATATAATATTATTACCATGTCTGTCTGTACTAACAACATTCAGCACGTACAAATTGATATCTTCCAGATATCCACAAAGATATAGAGAATAAATCGATAAATTCACACCAATCACAAATAATCATCTAACTCTCCGTAATAATTACAGTAATAATGACACGTTGCTCGAAATAAGCCATCGTTAGCCTGACTCACGGTTTAAACTAATATGTGTTGAAATTTAAACCTTAAGTATAGTAAAATAAAGTGGAAAATGTTATTTAAAACAAAGATATGTCTAATTTAGTATTGTGTGGAAAAAATAACCTTATTTGTATGTACATTGAATTCAAATTTCAATGTCTTAATCTGGCAGTTTGCTAACTTAGACTCCAGTAACGGTAATAGGCATTTTCACACGAACGTACAGAGACATTTCCCGGTATTTTTCGGTAATATTGTTAAGTTATAGTGTTAATGGCGTTGGTTAAAGATCGCGAGAGGTTGTTAGAAATTTTTGTTATTTTTAAACGATATTTTTAAGTGTTATGTTTAAAAAGTTAATTGGCTGATTCGTAAGTTTATGTAGTGTCTACTTTCTTTTAAATAAATAGGAACTATGATAAAGTATTGGTTAATGACTATGATAAAGTAAACGCGACGGTTGGGTTCAATTTCTATTTTTACTTCGTAATTATCATTTTCTCGCTCTGATAACAATACCAGACATAATTGAATTACAACACTCCACGGCTCACCCAGTACTCAACAATGTCTCGAATATGGAGGGGAACTTAGGGAATAAAGTTCCACTTGGGTTCCCTCAGTTTAATTTACTTGTTTCAAATCCAACAGCTAGTATAGAAATAGTCGTATGAAATAGCATCAAATGCATGCATCAAGTTGCATGCATTTGATGCAATAAAATGCATCAAATGCATGCAACTTGATGCATTTTATTGTTTAATCCAATAAAATGCATCAAGTTTAAAAAGGGTTACAAGTCGAAAGCCAAGTAAAAATATTTAAAACAGAGGAAGAAAAAGGTGCATCACGATTTTCAGCATAGCATGACAAACAGAGAAAACCTAATAGTAAGACAATCCGTTCCTAAATTTTCACTCGATATTGTATGTTGAGTGACAAAACCTAACGTCTCATTTGATGTAGAAGTAAAATAATATATATTAAAAAAAAATGAATGGAACTAAATTAATATTAATGACTATAACAAAATAAAATGTGATAAATAATATTTCATTGCCCTCATAAGCGAATATCTTCTTAGCATAACATTTTATAGCAATAAAGTAAGGACTCTATGTAAGCCTATAAAATATAGCGTAGTTTACCTTTGTTATGCTATTTGATGTTAAAGACAAACATACAAGTCATTAACAGACACATTAAAGTCGTTCGCATCGTGCTGCGAACAGTTCGTTTAACATATAAACAATTCCTCATATTAACTTATTATCTCGTCAAGTATTTAGGTGGGTAAGATATGTCTTTTTTCTTAACTTTACATAAATTTTACAAGTTTTTTGTTAAATGTTGAGTGGCGTAACTAAACGCCGTGTTTTGATTTAAGCCAGTGAAGGAATTACCTAAGCTATAAATTAAATTATAATAACTTTCTCCCAAGAATGTTTAAATTTGGATTCGAATTCACAACTAAGTAAATTTGGCACTTGTAAAAGGTTGTGCAAGGTTGTAAAAATTTTCATTAAAATTTGAATTTCTAGGTAACTTCTTTTTTTTAGGTAAAGAAAATAGTCTTAGTACACATTGTTTACCACTTTCCGTCCAATTTTCGAGACATAACATTTTGAGTGGCGACAAACCTCAATTCATTCCCCTGAACGGGAATCGAAATCACCACCCATCAGGCTTACAGACACTGCCTTACATCACGAAAGCCTCTATCGATAACAATATCTATATTATCAATATACCTGTATAGGTAAGGTATCTTTATATGATATGTGCGGTATTTTTAGATGTTCAAAACCGCCATAATACCTTATAAGGCTGTAGTCGTAAAATAATATTCTATAATACATTATAATAGAGGCCATCCCGGGTAATGTTCCTAAGTATTGGAATTACAGGGCGGCGGTCGGGCCTTGTGCGTGGTGTGGGTACAAGCGAGCTTATAAGTACTGATTTTGTATATGTTAAGCTATTAGTAGAAGGTGTGACTGTAAACGCGAGAGTGTGGGTTCGATCTCCATGCGAGGGAAAGAATAATTATTTATTAATGTTTTCATTTCTTCGCTTTGGTGTCGAGGCAAAGCGCGGCGTAGATTTCCGCCACTTAACACGCAATGCCTCGGCAGAAAATGGGGAAATTGGTGAACACAGAAGGAGGAAACATTAGGTAACCCCTCTGTGTGCTGGGTACATCGTGAAGCTGATTTATGATAGCATAGCTAATTCTGAAGCCCACATCGTTATTAACAATAACAAATTAACAAATTCACGTTTATACTTACAAATTCTCTATACTTTAAAAATAATTAGTCCCCTAGGCCTAGGCCCAGGCCTCTATTTTGAGTAATGTAGAACTCGCTACCGCTTATGAATTAAACCGCTCACTCACGTCTGATCTCATCGCAGCATTTGATTGGCTGCGGGTGGCGAAATTATCCGATGATGATTCGATTCATTTCGATGACAGATTATATTTTCGATTTTAAAATGGAATCTTTTTGAATCGAATTGGAAGCAATTTACCGATACAAATCGATACACAATATCGATAACTTTAATGTGACTATCGTTAAGCGGTTGCTACTCATTTTGCTTAGTTTTCTATTTAATAAATATTATTAATTTTAAAATAATTAAATAGAATTGACGGATTGGATTCCTTGAATTTTGGAGGCAATGCGTGTTAAGTGACAGAACGCAACGCGCGTTACTAGAGCGAGAAAATGAAAATCCCACCTCCCAAAAAACCTATAAAAATTCTGGCCAATTCTCGATGAAGCTGTTTTTTTCTATATAAAAAAAACTAAATCTCTGGTAATGCCAACCCAACTCTAAAGTTACTACTGCGATTTTTTTATTATTATAGTTAAATCTTATATGATCGACCGTCCAACTTCGGAAATATATGACCCACTAGTTTGAAATTAGTAATTTCTGGTGTGTGTTTATAGTTTACTAGTAGACGATAATATAAAAGCTCTAAATCGATTATTCTATATTTATAATGGTTCCAGGTAAGGAACGCATGTTTCGCGCGCCACTTTCCTGGCTTGCCCCCATATATTAAACATTTAATTTCCTCGAGCACGAATCGAACCTACAACTGTCGCGATCACACTAGATTTGAACTTGAAATTTATATTATATAATGAAATTTCAAATGATCGAATGGCACTCGAGCGAGCTAAAGTTAAAAGCAAAAAAAGGACCAAAACTAATAAATCCCTATTTACACCTTTATAACGTATCAGTTCGATTTACGATTCGAATATTTAAATTGGAGATTCCATAGGTATCTGATTTCGCCTTATTTATTATCTCCCAGTTATCTCGCGGATAAGCTAACAAGGTACACTATAGTTAATTACTACAGAGTTTATGCGACCAGATTGTGATGGTAATTAGGCCCTTTGGAACCCGCCTAAGTGGCGTTCTCCCCGATTTGTTCGAGATAAATCGTATCAAAATTTATATTAAAAATCCATTTGGGTACGTGTTTATATTGCTTAGGTGGGTTTTTACTTTTTTAGTAGTTTTTTTTTATTTAGCATTCGGTAGCTGAGAATTTGTTTTGAAAGCGTTTGTATGTATGTAATGGCTGTCGTTATAATAGAGGGTTAATTAATGAAAGTTTACAGATTAGTAGAATTAGTTTTTTTTAGAGAAAGTAGAAATTATGTATTGCTTAACTTATTTTCAATGCAGTCGTGGCGCAAAGGAACAAGTGTGTTACTGTAAGCCCAACAAGTTGTATATAATTCATATTTAAATTTTCTCGCTCTAGTACAAAGGAAAAGCGCTGCATTAAGTTCCTCAATTGACCAGGCACTGCTTCCAAAATTGGTCGAAAACTGAGAAACGGAAGTGTATTAATAGGAACGCATCGATACCAGGTTCCTTCTACCTAGTCATAATCAAATCCAAATTAAAGTTCACTTAAAACGTCGGGTCGAGTCGAGTTTCCTTTAACATTGACCATTTAATATTTCAACAAATATTGTATCCAATCCAATAAAAGATTTTTAACACATTTAACTAAATAAGTAATAATCGTCCATATTTCATACAAGACAGTAATAAACCACACCTTTAAGTGAGACGTCAAAAGCGATACTCAAATAACATAACAGTACAACATGTTTAACAGATTTAAATGTAAAAATGATATTTTAAATGAATTTAAACAAATAAAATACAAGCTTCGCCTTGACAGTCGCTGCGGGAACCCAAATATTACTTATGCCTCTTCCTCCTACGACCTCTTAGAGTAAAATGGAAGTGACATATTCGGGATGTTTTAAATATATGCAATTGTATTAATATTGTAAATGTCAATTAAGTTTGTTTGTTACGCTAGCAAGCCAAAATTACTCAACTAATTATGATGAAACCTTTGTACACATGTTTTTAAAGGTTTTAAATAGAATATAGGACAATTTTTTTATAGTATAAAAATAAGTTTAAGCGGGCGAAGCCGTGTTTAAGTCTCTAGTAAGTATATATATAAAAATTCCAATGCTTTCGCTTTACGGGCGAAGCCAATATGTATGGAAATTTAAATATACTTTACATGTTATGCTAAGAAAAATAAATTAAAATATCTTTTCCAGATAAACTCAATTTCATAACTTATAGATTTTTTTTAACTTCACGCTGTATGTCGCACACAACAGAGTAGGAAGAGGGAACCTAGTGTTAAGACACTCCGTGCTCCATTTTCCATAAATTCTATAAAGCCAAGGCAAGGTAAGAAATGAAATAATTAAATATTTTATTTTCTCCAATGGGAATCGAACCCACAACCAGTCGAATTTATTTATGCCCTGCGCCACGACTTACATATAGATTTTTGGAAATTTATAACATTGATGACATTTCTGATTATATTTTTGTTAAACCTTATTCTCCTTACTGATGTACTACCCAGATAACTTGTAAATCAGATTTTCAGTAATTAATTATATCATTATGTGAAATAACAAATAAGACTCATTTAATATATAATTTTACCTATAGATCTTTTGTAAAGTAAGGAATACAATAAATTAATAATTTCACCTTCACTTTCAACAGGGCCTTGAAATTGAAAAATTCATTAACTTATTTCGTTGTGGGTTCGATTCCAACTCGAGGAAATGAAACATTTAATATTTTAATTTTCTTCACTTTTGTATCGAATCAAAACGCGGCGTTACTCAAATCGCGAGAACGGAGTGTCTCAACACTAGGCTGTCCTTGCCTACCTACTACTACATGCGTAGTATAAGAAGAAACTGAAAAAAAGAAAGAGATAAAGAGATGACAAAATATATAATAAAACATAATGGTCCCAGGTTCGAATTCTGACTGTGTCATCAAAATTATAAATATAATAATGAAATATTGGTGCAATCTCTCATGGTACTCTCTTCCTTACCCACTTTCATTCTTTCTATTTATCGTAGGTACTATATATGTACAGTTTTAAAGATATTCCGTTTGCGGAATTCAACGCCGCATCTTATTTTATTACCGAGTGGAAATCGAATCTATAACCTTCGTTCTTGACAGTTAGACGGTATGCCACAGTGCCACTTAAATAAATAATTCTTATAAACCTTTTTTTATTAATCCATTAAAATAAACAAAACGCAAAGTTTCCTGTAATAAAAATTAGTTCTCAACTAGCAGAGCTGGTTTGTTTTCAACACCAGACACAAGTAATTAAGGGCTGTATTCATTTTGATAGCGTTTAATGAAAGTATATAGTCCGAGATAGCGGCGCCACGCGACGATGTTTTATGTTCTTTTGATGATAATTTACTTGCCTCTGTCGTTTAGTGAGAAATTAATTAGTTTTTTTATATGTTTTGTCTGTCTTTTTTCGTTATATAGGGATATTATGAAATATTCAAAATGTGAAATCGTTTATATGTGGTACAATACAATGAATATTGAAATATAAACCTGTAACCACCATGTTCGGTCTACGTCTGATCAACAAAAACAGACAGAGACTGGAGTTCACAAGTTCTTAAAAAAAAAAATAATACCCTAAAGAAAAATCATTTGAGCATCTTTTATATAATACTTAGACTGGAATTGTTACATCATCTATTACTAATATTATAAATGTGAATTTAATTTGCATGTGACGCTTTAACGCCAAAACTACTCGACCGATTATCATGAAACTTTGTTCACATATTCTTAGAGATATTGGAAAGATTTTTTTATTATTTTTCTTAAATTATCATCATTTAGGTATAATATAAAAATAACTTTAGATTAGCGAAGTCGTATAATAAATTTTACTTCCAATACAATTTTACTTTAAAATATCTGTACAAAATACAAACGAGCGTTTCTAGCGCAGACTAAAAAACGCTCGTATACGCAACCCACAACGACCCCCACAGTCACGCGATTTGTCTCCGCACCGCACGACATTCCGCTACAAGAACAGATAATAAAATTATTTATTCAATAAAACAAATAGAGTATAGAGTATAAAGTGTGAGTTTTGTCACTGTTGCCTTGTACGAGGTAATGGCTGGCATAAATATAAAACGGCGGCCGGACGGTTAATTTTACTATGGACAAAATCATAACTTTAATGACCGCTCGTTTGTTATAAGATTCACTTGTTGGATTCGTTTTGGTGTTGATAAAGAAGTTTAAATTATTTATTGCTTAATATCAAATATTTATTTTATTAAAAGTACGAATTTAAGTATATTTGTAGTTGTGTTTATTATATAAAAAATTGAGGCAGTCGTAGCGTAGGGACACAAGCGTGTGATAGACGCAACGGTTGCGAATTCGATTTCCATTCGAAGTGAAAAATATGATAAACGAAGTGTTTTGACACTAGGTTCCAAGGTTTTCTCTGTTTATCCAGCTTCATGTAGAATATGGTATGAAGTTAAAAATATCATTTTCCCGGTATCATGCTGAATTTATTTTCACATGAATGTTTTGTTCACTATTGTATTTGCACTTTTTAAAAATTTTAAGAGACAATTAATCAAAAGCTTCAGCCCAATCGACGTTAAAGTCTAGGTTCTAATCCCGCAGGAGGCACCTTGGCCGCCAACGACATCCTCTCAAGAAACCACGTAGCACTTGCAATTTCTCAGGGATAGAGTACCGTCTTCCCTACCCACCCAGTGTCGATGTAAAGGCCAAAAGAGCTAACAGCATTAACCTCATGTTCCAATTAAAAAAAACAGTCAAACACTAAATACTTCCCGGATACATTGACATGATTACTTAACATTTGAAAAAAAAAAACAATTACGTCATTGTTGCACAAAATAAGCATGAGTTATGTTTAATGTATTGCATAATAATAATATTCTCTTTTACACATTCTCGTACTCGTACATACGTTATATTGTGATTTAAACATAACTTATAAAAACCTGTATTTAATAACAAAAAAGTGTGGTATTTCGCCCTTATGACACTTATAACAAAAAATCTTTTTAAAAGTATATCTAAATATTATCAAGCCTAGGAGGATACCGTTGTGGTGCCGTGGCACAAATGGCAGAAAGTGCAGAAAGGAGTGTTTTTACACTAATTTCTCTCTGCCTATAGTATGTATAATATATATTCCGCTATATGCAAAATGAAGCTGAGAAAAAAAAATCTAAACATTATAATATACAAAGTAACAGGTGGAAAAGAAATGGGAAGAAAAAGGAACCTTTAACCTTTTCAAGTCCGTTATAAAATGTCCGCCAATAATCAAAACGGCTAATAGAGGACGGGACGCTGAGCGCCTTTTAATTCTCACACCCCATTTGCGAAATGCAATCGTTCAAACAGGGCAATGCTTAGAGTAGAGAGAGAGAATTTAGATTTATTTAAAGTATTTTTTTATTTTTTTGTTTACAGAGAGTATAAGTTGCTGAATATATCATAGACCACCTTCATCTATATATATATAAAATCGAAAGGTCACTCACTCATCACGAAATCTCAGAAACTGCATGTGCTAGGAATCTCAAATTTTGCATAGGAGTTACTTATAGGACGTAGGTGCTCGCTAAGACGGGAATTTGGAATATTCGACTTCTAAGGAGTTGTTTTTGAGGTTGAAAGTTTGTATGAAACTTCGTTACTACAAATGCTAGGCGCCTCAAATTTTGCTTAAACGTCACTAGGACGTAGTCATGGAGACAGAAATTAATAATAACATAGCGGGCCGCTAGTATTCACTATAATTGTTTTATATCAAGCATCGAATCTACCAAAAAATAGTAAGACAAATATTAGGACAATCTGCTCCCCTTTTTCCTCTGAATTCTGGAGGATTTCGCGTTGGGTGACTGAACTCAACACCAGAAAAATGACAATATTAAACATTTCATATTCTCTAGTGAGAATCGAACCCCCAACCTATCTCATTTACAGTGACGCCAGAGAAATGAAAGTAAAGACAGAAAATAAGACTCCATATCAGCGCTACTCTCCTTGTTTTCCTAATACCGCGCCCAGCCCGTCGCCCTTTCATTTGCGCTCAATAGTCCAGCGTGGTGTTGGCACGTTTCTTTTATTCGCACTTTTTCCCTTCAAGGAATGTCGCTTACCCCGTACCTAATACCGTTGTAATTATGATTCGTAAATTTATTTTTGTTTTTTAAGTCTTGGGGGGTAGGACGAAAAAATAATTGTTAACTGTAGGGAATCTTAAAAAGGAAGGTATTGAAGGAAACAATTAAAACGCAACTTCACGCTTGTTCCCGTAAAAGCATATAGAACCTATTGTTGAGGCACTCCGTTCCTCATTTACTGTGACACATTACTTCCATCGGCTTTAATACAAATCCACACATTTTCTAGTGAAGCGGAAAAATGAAAATAAATGGAATTCAATAATCACTACACTTCAACTAGACAAAAAATCAATGTAAATATTAAATCAATTATAAACTCCGAGGCCAGTCGTAGCTTAGGAGCACAACCGTGCGACCGTAACCACGAAAGGTCGGGGTTACGAATCTTTCTTGAGGAAATAAATTATTAGGCTTGGTAACGACTCAAAGCGCGTTCTTAAAATCCAGCAATAAATATACAAAGCTTCCAGAATTAGCCGAAAAATAGGGAACGAGAAGAGTGTCTTAACAGTACGTTTCCAGGTTCCCTTTGCTTACCCTGCTATCAAATCTTAGGATATCAAAAAATTATAATAATAGTGTATTATCAAAATCTTTTACTTATTATCGAAAGGAAGAAGAGTACACTAATAAGTCTACAGGCCGCCTACGCAAACCATATGAATGTAATCAGATTATACCATTATCAAACTCCATGTATTCACATGACAATCCTATAGGAGACAACATGGAAATTAATTTCTATGGGGCAATTAAGCTGTGAACTAAACAAACTGTTGTTAGTAGGTAGCACTTATTTGAATTTATGTGTTATTCTTCTAAAATAATGGTTATTTAACTAGTTATTTTAGTATTTATCTTTTTTTTTTTTAATTTTTAGCTTCTTTTTTATTCATTAATATTCCATTTATTTAAATTTAAAAAATAGACCTAGTCATAATTATGAATTATAAAATTTTCAATTTTAACTTTTTTTCTAAATAAACTTATTTCTAAGCACACAATAGAATTAATTTTAATAAAAAAATAAAATATCAAAAACAGACTTGGTTACCTAGCCTAGGCACAAAAAAGCGTCAAATATGTAAATGCAGAACCAACAAGCACCATTCATTCACAAACATGGCTTTGATATAACTTAAGATATTTTTACCGACTCTAAATAAAAAGGTAGTAAAAAGGTAATCTTATCACTATGCGTGAATACAATCTCGTATAAATCGACTCGACATCTCTCGAGAACCAAGACTTAAATAAATATACATATTTTTTATATAGTTCTAAAGTCTAAATAAAGTATGGCAGTACTTTATGCCTTTATCAATCCGTCAACGTTGAATCTTAAGTTATAAATTAGAATCAGCTTCACGCTGTATCCCGCAAACAGGAGGGTAGGCAGAGGAATCCTAGTGATAAGACACTCCGTTCTCCACTTTCTACAAAAGTTTTTAAGGCCATACGTGTTGAGTAGCATAACTCAACGCTGGGCTCTTACCTTGGTGTCAGAGCCAAGAAATAAAAATATTAAGAAATAATAATTCATTCCCTCGGGGATCGAACCCGCAACCGTCGCGTTACAGTCCCTTGTGCCACCGCGCCAAGACAACCTCAACTGAATATATGATTTTTCATACAATTCTAAAGTCTAAATAAAGTATGGCAGTACTTTATGCCTTCATCAATCCGTCAACGTCGCATCTTAAGTTATAATATTCCTCATTTCACATACACCAAAGCAATCGTAACTAGTAATCTAGTAATAAGTTTTATTGGACTGTTCCTGAATTCATTTCCATATATATTATGTATGGATTTACATAAAAAATTACAATTTCACAATAATTTATTTACATTTATATTTCCATTTACTCGCTGTGGTGGCAAAGCACGGCGTCCAGTTCTCAACTCTCTCCAACTCAACTGTTCCAACTCTCTCGCGGAATGTCTCCAATATACCGCAGAAAGTAGGGAATAAAAAAATCAATATATGTATGTATATTTATATATAATTATATTTATTATCATGATCTTACTTACAGTTGAACTTATTTAGTTAAGTAAAAGGGTTAAATATTACCTTAGCTTTTGTCGCTAACAAGGCAAAGACAATTTGTTCTGTTCTTTAGAAACAATGTGAAATGACGAGCCAGTTGCCTGCCTCACCTGCTCTCATATGAAATTTATTTTATATAAATATTACATTTTTTTATAATAAATATTAATATAAAATGTATTTTATATGAAAACCTAGACGTTCCTTAGGTACTTTGAGTTTTGGATTGAACCAAAATTTACTAACTATGCAAATGTATATAAATGCTTAAGGCGGAAGACCGAAATATTTTTAAATATAAAAATACCCAACATTCGATCTCAGCGGTAGCTTGAACTATGATTGATAATACCAATTTATTATAATTAACAATCAAAAAAGTATATAATATAATTTATTTAAAATATTGTATACCTTCAAACTAAAACGTGCAATCAAATTATAAGAAATACAAAAATAACAAGAAAACCTCTAGACAGCACCACAATTTCTGAAAGCTCCAACCCCAAAAAACTTGAAATTCCCTCCAATACGAGGTATTTGTTTTAATTATGGTTGCCATCATTAATTATTGATGATAAAGAGAAGGACACACGACGACCAATCGACACCCACCTAATGAAGCGGTCCAAATACAACTAATCAAATATTGACATCACAGTAAGAAATATTTGAAATTGAAATCTGTTATTCTGTTCACAATTACGTCCTTACGTCAAAAATTTTGATAGAATGTAGGTGTTTTTAAACAAGCCTGGCGCAGGTGGTCTTAACGTGTTTCATAAAATATAAAAAGTTCATATATCAGATGCTTCTCACGTATGTAATAGGAATTAGTGCGATGTTGCCCTTAAATGTAGGATGCAATGATGATATAAAAAAAAAAAAAAAATTGATGACAAAAAATTAAACGTTAATTCGATATCGAATGTTGTATTCATTAAAATTGATTTAGAAACACAATTAAAATTAATTTATTATTCTCATTATTAACCAAAAAAGACATAAAAATTTAACTTTACAGTTTAATATTTAGAATTTATAAATCGAATACATTAACAATAAATCAGATATAACCAAAGCAAAGGAAATCAACATTGAATGATAAAACCGAATACAAGATGTGAGTAAAACAACTTTTTGCCATCAGGTAGGATATCGATGTCGTACAAATGGTAAGAATACTATAAGAAACCGTAATTAGGATGAGATCGGATGACCACATCGACCCGCGAAATGACACGGTTGCCGCCATTTTGATTGTAATTTCGGACTGCGTACGCGCAGATTATAGTGCTGTAGACGACATTTACGATAGCGAGGCCCGGATAGGCCAATTTGGGTTAAAAAATATTGTGAGTCGATTGTGGGATATTATTTTTGATTATTCTTTTGATGTTTCATGTAATTCGAATGTACGGTAAGGTGGTAAATATTTTAGATATATCTATGTATTTATTAATTTTTTGTAAGTTTAATTTCAACTATGTGGTCATTTCTATTGTAAAAAAATAGTATTTTTTAACATAAATTAATTTAACATCACAAATAAGTGAGACATTATAATAAATTGTTTTAACTTATAACGAGACATTACGTTATTTTTTTAATTAAATTGACATAAACAATTAGTGAAAGTAAATAAGTACATATATACTTGCGTTTAAAAATATAAATAGAACCCATTGTCGCAGTAAAGTCCGAAGAAGTCCATCCTAAGATCCTTCATTAATGTTATGGGATTTTTGCTTAAATACCACTTTATATAATTTTTTAAATTCAGGTGAATTTCAAGTCTAGGTAAAAAAATACCTTTTGGTGAAAAGACAGTACTTGTAAAAGGAGGCTAGTCATAGTTCAGGAGACAAATGTGCCGTGTTACTGGTTATGGGTTCGATTCATACGCGAGGACACGAAATATTTAATATTTTCATTTTCTCGTTCTGCTTATAACTACCAAGGCAAAGCGCGGCGTTGAGTTCCGCCATTCAATACACAATGCCTCTAGAATTCGGCAGAAGTGAGTGAGTGTGAGTGAGTGTCTTAACATTATGTTCCCAGGTTCCATCTGTCTACCTTGCCAAGTACGAGAGAGAGGGTGAAGCTCAAAAAAAGAAAGTAGAGCCAGTTTTGACAGTTCACTCTGCCTAAATTGCAAGAAGTTATAAAAAAACTTAAATTTATTCGGAACATCCTTACAGAATTCCTATTTAATATGCACATGCATAATAAAAAAGATAAAACTTATGATACTTTAAAATTGTAAACAAAAAGTGGTTTCCTTTGGGAATTAACGTTTATTTATTTGGTGAGCATGTAGAGTAAGGGATCGCGATTGTATTCCTTTTTGTATAATGTTTTCACTGAATCACCTGTTTCGTGTTCGTCAAAGCCTAAAGAATGGCGATGTTCCTGAGAAATGCACTTTCTTTTTGTATATACTTTAAGTAAATTATATGTGTTAAATATTTATTTAAAAACAATGTGAGGCCGTCTTGGCGCAGAGGCATGAGCGTGTGACGCGGCGGGTTTTAGGTTCGATTCCCAGTCAGGAGAATTAATTATTATTTACTAGTGTTTTTATTTTTTTTTTATTTTTTCGCTCTGGTACCAAGGCGCGGCGTTAAGTTCCGCTACGTAGTCCAACCCGTAAGGATGTATTGTGAGTGAATGTATTGTGAATGGGGAAATATTTATATTTAAATTATTTACCTGATTTGATTAGAAACATGCAGTGACTTAGTTTGGATAATAAACTGAAAACAATTATCTTTAACGAAATTCTCATATATTTGCGATAGTGCAAGAACTCTACCTAATATTTATGTCGGTGTTTCAAATAAAAATTATTGGTTGAATGTTTTTTTTATTTAAGGAATGAATATTTAAAGAGGAAAGAGAAAGAGAAAAAAAGAGGCTTAATTTAAAATTTACGTCTATCATAGTTGTAAATAACTTGACGCACGTTAGCCACATACTAATAAATAAATGAAATTCCTACATTATATATTGTGATCGACTATTTAACTGATATATTATAACTCAATACACTTTATATCTATATAAAAAATATTTAATTAAATTTTGTATCATTTTAAAGTAACATTACACGTTATTTAGTTAGAATTATTTAAATGTAAAAGATCCAATTTAAAACAAATCTAATATAATTTGTTTTTATATTATAAAATTTTGGTAGTGTTTTAGTTACCTGTAACCACATCCTCAATCTTTCATATAAACCAAGCATGTCCTTACAAAATTGAGGCTTTCCAATACATTCTGAGAAATTTCCAAACAACAAAGAGAGCTTCATGGTAAAAAAGCGATATCGTACATTGTAACTTTCCTCGCTTCCTTCTCTTCCCGTGGTTTATGCGACAGGAGAAACAAAAACCCGCCCGGCATCCAGACCTAATAGGTAACCTTATACGAACCTGCTTTGAAAGCTGAGATTTTGTTTTGTTCTGGATAGACAAATAATAGACTATTGTGATATTGTCTTTGAAATAAACTTCTTGGGATATGTCATTTTAATTGGTTATAATAATAATATTGATAATAAATTATTTTCTAATAAAATATTTTTGGTGTTTTATATAAATATCTTCAATAATATAATACTAGTACTACTACTTCTGTTGGCGACTTCTCTAGCAAAATAAAATATTTACATCATATTATGACCGTAATTAATGAGTTGTGTATTGAATATTGAATTTTACTCGTAACTTAAGATTCCAGTGTATTAATAAATAAAAAAAACGTTTTTAATAAAATAGTGTTTATCGTTAAATAATAATTTAAATTATACTCGTAGTTAGAAATTGAACCGCGAATCGACTCTACTATATCTAATAAGACAATGGGTTATGTTTTAGTTAGATTGATTTAAGATTTAGTTAAGTTTAGATTTAGTTTAGTTAAGTTTAAAGTTTGAGTTAAGTTAAGATTTAAAGTAGAACGCAAATTAACAATGCTTTCGATTATCATTCGGACGGACACAGTCCATACGTACGGAGTTACGTAACTAAACTTGGCGTCATATTAATTATTTAAAAAATTAAGATTTTAAATATATATATTTACGCATATACTTTTAATATCTTTATTTATGAATAAAATATATTCTTGCAAAAAGTAGTAGATATTGCACCACCTTAGAAAATTAACAAAAAAAAACCAATTATAGAAAACTAAAGTATTTAATTTTTAGGCTCTGTCAGCCTGACATGAATGCGCACGCGCATAAGGATACTCATGATGCATAATTCCATGAAAGCCATGGAGTTGTGGAACATGCAGCGCTACCCAAGGATCCCAACCCAAACCGCCTAGATGCCACATCACTCTCATCTCTTACAAATTGTTTGTCGTTGGTAATTTAATATATTTTTTTTCTATTTTTGAATTAAATGGTAAATGATTTTTAAGTATTTTGAACATTGGCGAAGTAAGTGGCGAAACTTAACACCGCCTATTATCTTGCGGACCATAATGCCCTTTGGACTTTCAATAACATAAATTATAAACAAAATGAAATAAAAAACTTACCGATAGTACGGAAACGCTTGTGGCACATGCAGGTCCATAGGCACGGATGCGTGGGCATGAGCATGTGGGTACTCATGCTGCATCATCCCGTGGACGCCGTGGCCCAGCATCGCGGCCCAGGGGGATGCGAATCCACCAGGGTGCTCCATTCCACTTGTCACTTGTTCATTGTTTTATGTTTAATTTAGCACTTTTTGTTTAATGTTAGTGTAGGAACATTGTTTGTCTTAATTTTTTATGATTAAAAAGCCATTTATTTTTGTTTTGGATACTTACTGCACAAATGTAATGTAAATAAATAATTAAGAATAATTATTAAATTCAAATATTTGTATTTTAAATTCTAATGAAAATTTAAATTTTTATTACTTTATACCTTCTATAATTTTCTTTATATATTTCTAAAATTTGAAAAAATGTATCCGTATTTACACTATTCCTATACAAAACTAGCCTCTCTATCTATATATTGTATAAATAATTTTAACAGAAATACTATTAAATGAACCGGCGTTGAGTTTCGCCACTCAACACACAACGCCTTGCAAAATTGGCGGAAAGTCGGGAACGGAGTGGCTTAACACTAGGTTCCCTCTACATACCCTGCTGTATGCAGAATACAGTATTGTTAAATAAAATATTTTATAGTAAAACTAACTGGCAATGAAAACGTATTTACCGTACGTCTACGCTTCTCATAGTTTTCGTCAGTTTTATCATCACCTATTAGTATAGAGTTTATTTGCTCTTGTCTAACTCTAAAGTATTTATTGCGCAGTGTTTTGTTAACCTCACAGATTACAGGTTTTTGTACTGACGATGTTTGTAAAGCAATGGCATCTGTTTGAGTTGGCTCGGGTGCGCGGGAGTGCTTGTTGGACCTCACTAAATTGTATTTGTTCAGTTAATTCTTATATTTCAACTATTATTTATATTATTTACGAAATAACTTTGAGAATTTTTGAAAATGATTCTAATAATGAATTGATTATCATTTAATTATCTAACTCTACATTTGACAATATTATGCTACAAATTAACAAAAAAAAAACAACATTTACTATACCAGAACAACCGTATCACTTAAAAACACACACAAAAATCACAACCGGTCACAAAAAAAAACAAAACGAAAACTGTCAAAATCACCGAAAAAAAACCCCACAGACAATCAATCAAAATTCACATTGCAAAAAGGCGCGAACTGTCAAACGTCGGAAACGTCCGGATACACATACGAGAACAAACGTTAGAGTATTTACATGCATTTTGCGAACACGTGTGCCGTGTCTGTCGGTCCAGCGGTCATTGAGAGGATGCTATCAAAACTAAGTATAGTATGGTAGTGTGCGCCGAACCGGCCCGCAGCATACGAAACAAGATGTTGGCGGGGCGTGCTAGCGTGGCTGAGCGTCACGTTGTAATTGGGTTACCTTTACGTGACGCGGGCGACTGTCACGTCTCTAGTAGGGTGTGCCCTAATTATTGCTTTCGCGAGTTGTTAGAACTCGATACATCGATCCGAACGGTTTTCTCGATGTTTGGCACGTGTTGGTTTTTTTTTTAGGTTTTATATGAAATTAAATTATTGTATTAAATTAAATATATGCTTGTGTGCTATTTATAAAAAAAAACAAGCTTTCGCTTTTCAAAAACAAGTACATCTTATCATGAAATAAATCGTCGCGTATCGCACAATCGTCTCATTAAATTTCTGACATACCAATTTGGGAGGCTGCCTTTAAATTCAAAATTTTGAATAAAATACACAATTATCGTCGAAATGCCTTGGAAATGTAGGAGATAAGTTGTTTTCTCACGACATTACACCTATGACCCAGCCTCGAATACGTTTGTAACTGTCGAGCAATTTTCATGTGAATGAACTACCAGTGTAATTGGAGCCTCTTTTCAGTGCTTTCTCCATATTGAGAGAGGTCAAACTTAATAAAAACGATATACATATACTAAGTCCATAAAACATTGGATATGTAGATCGTAATTACTCATAGAATGATACAGTATGACTAAGCTTACGGTATTTCTAAATATAGAGATATTTGAAGGTATAGAGAGAGATATCTGGTTGATGAAATATTTTATTTTATTAATTATAGTAATCTTTACAGTTAATTTAGTTTTTTGCTAAATAGAATATTTAAAATATTTTTCCTTATAAAAGTTCTTTTGTACCTGTCAATATTTTTAAACCAATATTTAGTGATATGTGATAATTAAACAATAAATTTAAAAAATACCTTGATATGTTAGCTATTTTGAGTTGTATTTTAACACTGTTCATATTTACTTATTAAAACATGCAATACTAACCACCATTACAAACAAAAAAAAACAAAAATTAAAACTTACACGCCATACTAAAGACAAATTTAAATGAAAAATAAATAAAAACAAAAACAAAACACCAGAATAAACTAAATAAAAATAAACCAACAACACTTTTTACATTCACTCTATGCCATCCATTTTAGAGTGAAACAGATATATATAGCGAGTGTCGATTTAAAATTCAAATGGCGGCCGCTGATTGGCCGAGGAAGTGAGGGCGTGGCTGGCGCGGGTGGGCGTGTCCGTTGATTACGTGTGAATTCTGACGGGTAATAAATTAGTTTTACAGAATAACGTAGCCTTGGCTTCCCTCGCCTTGGGGGGTTACGGTGCTACGACGTAGATACTATAGCTAATATTTCAAATATCACGTAGAATTTTCATATTAGGTAGTTTTAAGTTGGGTAATGTTTATTTAATGAGTAATTATTCGAGTTTCTAATATTGTCTTGGTAAATTGAGACATCTTCCATATATATAGTTTTGCATATATAGTGCAGCAGTTGAAGCTAGGTATTAGGTTCGAATTAATCCAAGGGGAGTCTCTCTAATATATACAGAATCTAATATTGTAAGAACAACGTGAAAAAGGTGATAAGGCTCTATCTATATATGCGATGCGATACAATGCGGAAGAATCAAACAAATTAAACGCCCTTTAAACAACTATTTATACTTAATTACAATTAAATATAGTTACAGACGTATCGTTTCATAAAGTCAAGGAAAGTTATGTACAATTTTAACATTTAATTAGTAATATATTAAGTTGTTTTTGTATTTGATTGTTTTTAATGAATAAATGATAACTATAAATTAAATATAATTGACATTAAAGTTACTATGATATAATTACGAAAGCAGAGACTATGACTTTTAGTCTTGTCTAACGACTTTTCTATGCCTCCAAACATTGACCTTCTCTAATAGGCAAGGGTCACATAAAATGTAAAGGATTTTGACCCTTATGCTGGTTTATTTTAAGGTATATATAAAACACAATAGCGATTCCGCTAGGCTTCGTATTAGAAATTCTGGAGGCGTAGACAGTAATCGATAACACTGTGAGTGAGTACCTACACATATCGGCAAAGACGAGAAAAATTTTAAAATTGGTATTTTTTGTGCAAAAATGATTTTGTAGCTTCACGCTATATCCCGCACATGGCAGGTTAGGCAGGAGGAACTTAGGAACGTAGTGTTAAGAAACTCCGTTCCCTATAAGAACTTCTATTCCCCACGTTCCAGAGGCATTGCCTGTTGAATGGCGGATGTCAATGACGCACTTTGCCTCGTTATCAGAGTGAGAAAAAGAAAATATTGAATAAGTATTTCATTTCCTCGAATGGGAATCGAATTCACAGTCTCTTTTTAATTCTTAATAGAATTCTAAGTATTATCTATTAATATTACATTAAAATATACTTCCTAATACTCCTTAAAACTTAATAGGTAAATTACAGATCCTAGTAGTATTTGTACAACGTCTAATGATTTATATTGAATCTACGGCATTATAATATTTATTAATTAACAATATAAACCAATTTGCCTTGAAGATATTTCTATTTTTTATACAATTCTACTGACTGTATACTTGAGATAGTTAACTGTCAAGTCACGTGCTCGTATCGATCGATCTGCAGACGCCTTTAGAGGCTGCTTCAGATATTACAGGGAAAACAGGAAAATTGTAAGTGGAATGGACAAGGAATGAAGGAAGTAACGCTTTTGAAATTTATTATAAGTCTGCTTCAAAAATTATTTAAATACGGTAACCCTCAAATATCTTGTATTCCCCCAATAAAAATTACATCTTTGATTTTGTGCTTGATATAATAGATATCATATATAACAAAAATATAATAGTAGATATTAAATATATAATATTTTAAGCATTAAAAAGTATTTCCAAAACTATTAAAATTTGCACTAAATTTAAAAATGATCAAAATTGGTTTCAAATGAAATAATGGGGAAGTATGTATGTATGTCACAAATAATGCAACGGTGAAACACAAGCTGATTGTGGAGTGCCATTCATCACCTGGAACCCGAAAACACATTGCCATTTCCCTAAAAAAATTATAATAAAAACCAAATCCAAAATATTATTTAAAAAACAAGCACTACATACAGCATGAGAATAATTTAATGATAAGGACGTTCTGTAGCTCAAAGTTTATTTACAATAAACGGGACTACCCGATGAAAAATAAAATAAAAAACACATTTATAATATGATACTAAAATATTTCATGCAAATGACACCTGCGGTAGGTAGCAACAAAAGTTATTGCAAATAAGGCCACTGTCGTGCATAATAAAATGGAGATTCCCTTATACAAAGTTAATTTACTTAAATAATCGATAAATCTCGCACCCGAATCGATATAACAAAATTTGCGAAATCGTAAAAAGATTGAATGTATCGAGAGGACGCGGCATGGACGGACGGACGGACGCAAGAAATCATTATTACCGCTGCATCCATACAAATAATTGGCCCGTAAACATGTCAGGGCGGCGTCTCTGCCATGTATATTGTTGTAGGGTTGTCCATTTGTCCGGTAATAAAAGATTAACAGATACTGTAAAAAAATTTTATTTTTTTAAGATAATATTTATAAAAGTTAAATATTTTTTTTATCTGGAAGTTCCAAATTTAATATTATATGAAAAGCGTAAGACACCAGCCTATTACATATATTAATAAACATAACTATATAAAAAAATAACTGTGTCACTGAAACTGAAATAAAAATTTAAGAAAATTTAGAATTTTAACTTGGATCTTCTGAATATATTATTTTCAGTTATTTATTATATTTTTTATTCAACAATTATCTATATAACTACATCATTAATAAACCAAAGTTACATTTTTTAAATATATTTTTTTAGAGCTAAAAGCCTCGACCCTACGCCATCAGAATCTGTCAATGTCATATCAATAGAGTGCGGGCGATTTTTTGGCGCGTCGTCGTGCGGCATTGTGATTGTGAGGTAGGTGATATCTTCATTGCTATCTAACCTACAGTACGGGAACAAATGCACATTATAATATATATTATATATAATCCATTTCTTCTATAAATGAAATGATAAAATCCATTTCTCTGGTGTCGAGATAAAGGACGGTGTTGAAATCCGCCATTCAACTATTTTACAAATATCTCTAAAACTAAATGTCATATCGAGATTTTTCTACCTACCCTAAAATATTTCTATGTATTAATAACAGTAGCATACTACAAACTTAATATAAAATATTTATAATTTATTTAGAAATAGATACATAGATAAATTAAGGAATTTAATATTAAAACCGATATGACATTTTTTTATACTAGTGTAATAAAAACAATAATTCCATGTTTCTCTTCATATTATTATAAACTAGCGGACGCGCGCAGCTTCGCTTGCGTATTTAGGGGTGAATTCTAATAACCCATGAAAGATGTATTCGATGAAATATTTTTAAGAGTCTAAATTTCAAATTTTATAAAAATCGGTGCCGATTTATTTTTTTTCCATACAAACTTTCAACCCTTATTTCACCCCTTTAGTCTTAAAATTTTTCAAAATCCCTTCTTAGTGGATGTCCAGATTATGAAAGTACACATCTGTCCAAATTCCACGTTTCTACCATTAGCGGTTACGGATGTGCGTGCGTCTTACCTCAGTCAGTGAGGACATCCTTTTATATATATATAGATTACTAGCGGCCCTCTCGCGGTTACACCCGCGTGAAGTATGTTATTATTAATTTCTGTCTCCATGGCTACGTCCTAGTGACGTCTATGCAAAATTTGAGACTCCTAGCATTTGTAGTAACGAAGGTTCATACAAACTTTCGACCCCAAAAACAACCCCTTAGAAGTCGAATATTGCAAATTCCCGTCTTAGCAAGCACCTACGTCCTATAAATAACTCCTATGCAAAATTTGAGATTCCTAGCACGTATAGTTTCTGAGATTTCGTGACGAGTGAGTGACCTTTCGATTTTATATATATAGATGACACCTGCCTTTTTATCTTTTACACATATCTTTAGTAAAAAACTTTATTTTCCATATAAGTTATTGTATTGTAGTTATAGCAATAATGATCAAGCTAATTAAATTAAAATAAAACTTGATTCTACGTTTTTAATGAAAATAAAAATTAAATTACAAAACAAATGTTCTCCAATGATCGAAAAATTGTCAGCTGACATTTTATTATGCTTTTTCATAGAAACGATTGGGGCACTGAAACATTTTAACAATACAAATTGTATTTCAAACGCGTGACAGCGTGGCCGGTACTGCGGGCTCGTTTTTACTCCAAATAAGAGCGGTTCCATCGATTAATAAATCGATCGTTAGTTCAGCATTCCATCGACAGGTGGCGTCATTGTCCGCCAATGTGTAATTAAAATGTTTTTTTTTTTCGTTTTTAGCCTTAAGCTGTATCTCGCACACAGCACACAGCAAGGTAGGCAGAGGGAACCTAATTGTTCCAAGTATCAATTCACTTTCCTATTTTCCGTCGAATTTATTTATATATTTTTTTTATATTTTTCATCTCAACAGAATCAACTTTTCTATGTTTTTATTATTTATAGAATTTCTAAGGTGGGAATCGAACCCACAACCTTTCGCTTGACAATCACACTATGTGCATAGGCGCTAAATTAAAGTTAACAGACAAGAGCCTATCATGGCTTATTAATGCACCAATTAAAATAATTAAAGTAACTTGTCTCTTTCTATTAAGTTGTTTATCTCTCGATAGGTTATAATTTAATTGGAATAAGTGAGTCTCAAAGTTGTCGATCAATGGACGATTTAGAGTAGCGTTAAATTAATAGCTGCTGTAAACTGTACATTAAGAATGTGGATAGTAGGAGTTCTAGATATTACTGTTTTCAAAGTCAAAGTCAAAGTCAAAATATCTTTATTTCATAAAAATGCTTAACATTTACTTGGACATGTCATAAAATAGAAATCATATATATTTCATCTATATATGTAGACTAGCGGACGCGCGCAGCTTCGCTTGCGTATTTAGGAGTGAATTCTAATAACCCACGAAACATGTGTTCAATGAAATATTTTTAAGAGTCTAAATTTCAAATTTTATAAAAATCGGTGGCGATTTAAAGATTTTTACATACAAACTTTCAACCCCTTATTTGCACCCTTAGGGGGTGAATTCTAGAAAACCATGAAACACGTGTTCAATTAAATACTTTTGAAAATCTAAATTTCAAATTTTATAAAAATCGGTGCCGATTTAATTTTTTTTCCATACAAACTTAGAACCCCTATTTCACCCCTTTAGAGTTAAAATTTTTCAAAATCCCTTCTTAGTGGATGTCCAGATTACGAAAGTAAACATCTGACCAAATTTCATGTTTCTACTATCAGCGGTTACGGCTGGGCGCGCGTCTTACCTCAGTCAGTGAGGACAAGTCCTTTTATATATATAGATACTAGCGACCCCCTTGCGGCTTCGCCCGCTTTTACTACTGGATTATTCATATAATGTATGTTTGCAAAGCACTTAAGATAATGTGAAAATTAATTAAACTCTAATGCAACCCGCATTTTCGTAGTTCCAATAAGGATTATCCAATTGTTTTACTCGGCAAGGATTTTTTAGTAGGTATCGTAATTTTAAATCTGTGCTACTAATCTTTTCAAGTACTTATTAAAATATATTTAAATGACTATTTTTAGATAGTTAAATGACTATTTTTAAACGGAAGAAATTATAAACAAAAGCCTTCCTACTAATAACTACTACAAAAAATATGAAACTAAATATATCGCGCTTAAATAATACATTCAACTACAATTATCCAATACGTGCAAACGCATCTAAATCTTCGTTGCTATGCCTCTATAGCGGGCGGGTTTTTTTTTTCGAGCTTGTGGTTAATGCTGAAGAGGGTATTCTGTCCCTGATGAAAAGCAAGCACTACGTGGCTGCCTGTGAGGAAAATTAAATAGAATGCATTGGCCGGGAATCGAACCCGGGCTGCCCGCGTGGCAGGCGAGCATTCTACCACTGAACCACCGATGACTGCTCATGACGCGCTTGTATAAGCAAAACGTCGCGGGGCGCGTTTCGCAGCAAGGATGTTTTGATATTGTAACAACTTCTAAAGTACTTATTAAAGTGAAAAACAGTAAAAGACAGTTTTGATCTACATTAAATGGCCAACGTAATTAATATACTTATTTATATGCTGAGAGTAAGGGATAAGTAAAACTTAAGTCGGCACAGCTGATGCGTCAATGGCGTGATGTGTCAACAATTAAATGCGTTTTTCTCTAAAACTATTCGCAATTTCGATATAGTGTAAAAAGCAAATTTTATCTTCGTTTAACGTAGAAAATTAATAAAGTATTTTAAAGGATAAGGATTAATACCATTATGGAAAAATATCCCTCACAATAAAAAATATATTGAAATTACTATTTTTAGACAGAAATATGATCACTACACGTTATCCTTAAAAGATAAAAATATGCTCTCGCGGACTTTTTTGTAGATCTTATTAAGAGGAACAATACTCCAATACATTTTTTTCATGTAGTACTTACTATTAAAGCAGCGCATGCGCGAAAGTGTCTCAACGGGTAGGACTTTAGACACATTTATCGTATTTATGTTAATTTACATAAGAATGTACAAATAATAAACTATATATAAACCTTCTACGGAAAATACTCGCCCTAATGGTGAAAACCGCATCAAAATCCGTTGGGTGGTTTAGAAGAAGAAGAGTTAGAAAGTTCAGACAGACACGAAAAGCGACTTTGTTTTATAAGATATAGGATACCAATCTGTAAGTTCAGCCTGTGCCTTAGTTTTTTTTTTTTCAAAATATGATTAAACTCGGCCAGCCCTAATCCAATCATCAACTACGCTACTATAAAAATGAAAAAAAAATAAAAAAAACCCGTTTAAGTATTTTTTAATGATTCAACTTATTATTGGTCTATAACAGTTTGTTCTTATAATAATGAACGGGTGTAATTTTAAAAATTTTAAAAGATAAATATCTCAAAAAAAAATTTAAAATTTATAATCAAATAATAGATCTAACATATTGATCAGTCCACTATAAAAAAATATATAATAGTCCACTATAAAAATATATACTAATAAAAGAACTTCAAACTATTTTATATTATTCTCATGGGAAAACAAGCACGTCTCTTACCACTTACCTAGTAGTCGATAGTATCGACGCCCCATAACATTCACCATAAAACGTAGACACCAACATTTCAGTGTTCGCACTATCTCGATAAAGATAAAACGTATTAAATCAAACGACGCCGCGTTTTTTAACCTGTATTCTTATTCATTAAATCTTTAAATAAAAGGGAAAAAGTCACAGCGAGTGGGGGGCTGACATAAACCATGCGAGCAAAAACTAAGATTCCAAGTTTTAACATAAGCCCCGTAAAAACTGAATTCACTTCTGATTTTCTGTACAATCCACGGACTAAAATTATTATATCCTTAAATGTTATCTATCTATATATATAAAATCGAAAGGTCACTCACTGATCACGAAATCTCAGAAACTACATGTGCTAGGAATCTCAAATTTTGCATAGGAGTTACTTATAGGACGTAGGTGCTCGCTAAGACGGGAATTTGCAATATTCAATTTCTAAGGGGTTGTTTTTGGGGTCGAAAGTTTGTATGAAACTTCGTTACTACAAATGCTAGGAGTCTCAAATTTTGCATAGACGTCACTAGGACGTAGTCATGGAGACAAAAATTAATAATAACATAGTTCACGCGGGTGAAACCGCGAGCGGGCCGCTAGTATTATTATATATGTAACTATATGTGTAGTTTCTCTGAACGGGCACTGCAGATGTAGGTTGGGGGTTCAAATCAAAGAAATGAAATATTTCCCCCGGTTGATATACGAGTAGGGTTGTTATTCTTTCAGATTGGGAGACACAGTCTAAGCAAATAAGACAATTTATTTATTAAAATTATATATGTCGGCTGGTGACAATTTATTTCAATATTAAGAATAAATTCATAATTAGTTAATTAATTACAAAAGATGTTTTAAGGAGTAAAATTAGAACATTTAAGAGTTAATAAAATGCTGTAATTATTGAATTGATGGTTCTGTATTTGTCAGCTTCCGGTGGCGCCACTTTGGGCGCGTCACCGTTGTCAATGTCATTGTTAACTTATAAAAGGCCGTGCGGGTGTTGTACGCCCAGTCGAGGCTCTGCCACGGCTCGGAGCACTACTCGTGCTTCACCGCTGGTTAACCTCGACTATTTTAATTATGAATGTTGTTAAGACCTATTCGTAATTATACTGGACTGGAGCAGTGAAAGGCGAGTGTTGATATATCGGAAAGGGATCCCTTAAGCCTACTCCTGGGGTCACAAGTCCCAGGCACTGTTCCAAGCCATCATTTAAAGAATAAGATAATGTTGTTATTATTTTCCTTGTAATTTACTATGTTTCCAGTTATTATTTGGTTTATTTATTTGTTTTAGATTTACTTATTTATTTAATTTAGTATTTCGAGTAGAACCAAAGGCCAGGACATGGTCGGAGGTTCTACTAGTTTATTTTTAATGTCTATTACGCCTTTTTATTTCCGACATCAGAAGCGGGATAGATCCAGCAGGTCCATCCTTTCACATCTTCTCAACAAACAAACGTGCCAAGGCATTCGGAGACACTCTTGCTAATAGAAGAGATGAGAAACGCTGTCTAATCAACATCAGGCTAGTAGGTAAGTTAGTCATGAGTTACTTGCAAGTTTATTTACTAAATTCAACTACAACAATACTATGACTAAGATTGAGTAATATTTATATCGCTACATTCAATCCAGAGGAGGACGTACTTTTAAGGAACTGGCGTGATCACGCTGAACAAGTAAAAAAAAAAACATGTGTAGTGAATGGTTTACAGATGCGGTCAAGGCAGAGTTTGAATGTGTGAACAATGAACTGGCCTTTATCTAGTGAGTGTGCGTCTAGTGGGTGTGCAACTATTCCCGAATTAACCGGTCACATCTACTTTTAGGCCTCGAGAAGTTGGATCACGTAAACCGCCCATACCTCACTGGCGTCCCATATGAGCGATGAATCGTCAGGGGTCTATAGTCTGCTTTGGGTATGAAGGGGCTGGACAAACTCAATTCAGTTGTAATAGACTGACAAATAAAGTGAGTGACCACGGACCATTTTTGAACTCAGATTCTGCTTTTGAAGCTAGTTCAGATAGATCAGAAGAAGCCTGGGCCTAAATGCAATTACTGTGGCAAAGTTGGGCGTGTGGAGTTTGAGTGTTTCAAAAGAATTGGTGATGATTCTAACATAGTCAACTTGGTGAATGAAAGTAATGAACTATTTTTTTTTTTTTTTTATGGAAAAAGGACAAGGCAACTCTTTTAATGCTGAAAGGAATGGGTAGCAGGAGCGTTTCAGTCTTGTCTTTTCAACAAATTGAGACTGTGTGTGGTATTAATAGTGTGTTTGTCGAGATAGAGTTTCGCATTATTGAAGACATTGAAACTCCTTGTGTCGTTTTTAATTGGTGCGGATATAGTTAAGGGAGAAGGGCTGAGTGTACTTTTACCAAGCAGGGTATCACTGTGGTAAGAAAATTTTGAGAAGCCATTTCGGGATATTGACGCTGACTTGATCGACTAAACGAAAATTAATGAATTTACGATTTGATGGCCGATGGTGTGGCCCGAGAGAGTGCTTCTTGATTCGCGAGCCCGGTAATTCTCGTGAAAGAGGAAACGGTGAGGATAGAATGTGCACCGATTGTTGCGAGCTTAATAAAAATACAGTTCCTATCAAATTTCCATTACCTATGGTTTCGGATCGGCTCTGTGAATTGTCAGACGCCGCATACTTATTATATGCCTCGACATGGCGCAGGGATTTTGTCTAATACCTATTGGTGGGACTTTCATTCCTAGAACTGGTCCAGCTGATTTCTTTGAATATGCATCAATGTCTTCTGGATTGACTAACGCCCCGGCGGAGTTTTGACGGTGATTATGACTGCTCTTCGACCGTTATGGGTAACATTTTCGTCTATATGGATAACGTTTTCATGGAGTATGGAGCTTTTTCGGAAGGTTTCAGAGTTTGCAATTCTGAACGGGCTTTTGGTAGCTTTATCCATACCTATATTATAAATTCGAAAGTAACTCTGTCTGTCTGTGTGTCTTTTACGCAATCGGGGCCAAACCGCTAATTTAATTGTGATAAAATACTCATATAGAGATACTTGAGGGTCCCGGGATGAACATAGGATACTTTTTTTTTTCATATTTGTAATATTTTCGATATATACCAATATATTAAAATAATTAATTTGACAAGCAATTTATTTCGCCATGTTAATAACAATCGTCGCTACGCGTTGCTAAGCAACGGCTTGCAAAGTTTGTTGTTTTAAGAAAACGTCACCCAAAGTAAGTTTGCTTAACGCATACATGGCGCGCGCCGATATAGATTTGTATACGTTAACAAAAATTAAATGATTTCTATAATTTGATACTCGTCCTTATGAAAATAAATATAATAGTCACTTTTAGCATTTCATCTTGATGGAAATTATAGTTTACTGTATAACATTCTAATAAATAATTAAGGAGATGTCACTGATTCGAAATGACCTAGCCTACGAGTGGTATAGTATGATCGACGCGAACGGGCAGATGACTTTGATGATTTTGTAAATTTTTATATATTTTCGAATTACTATTATTTTTTATGTAATTATTTGCTGATTATAATTAATTTAAAATTTATTTGCTGCTTATAATTAATTAAAAATTAAATTACTTAAAATATCGTAATTTTAATCACTTGGGATTTTATTTAATATTGTTCGCAACAATTAATAATTATTTAATATAGAAAAATGTTTAATACGCGCGCACGGCAAACTTTAGGTACTTTTTCTAATATTAATAATTTCCTTTAGTTACTTTTACTTCTTTTGTTTGTTCATTTCGGTTACTCAGATTTTTTTTTCTAATAAATCTCCACTTATTATTATTTTTTTTTAACTTATTTTAATTATTTAGACTTATATTTTCGCGGGCGTAGCCGCGTACGGGCCCACTAGTATATTATATATATATATAGAGGCTGGATTTTATTGGCTATAAATGCCGGAAAGTGTTTATTCTTCAAAGCAAGATTGAATGCCTAGGTGACCTAATGTCTAACGGTACTTTACGCCCGGGTTCAAGAGGGGTTGAGCCGCTTGAGGGGTTGCCTGTGCCAGCCAATGTCGGGCGGTAGCGTCGGTTCTGTAACCCAGCGGGTCGTTTTGGACGATTTATTTGAAGCTTAATTTATTTGAAGCCTTTTTAAAGCGTATGATGCTGCTTTACAGCCTGACCGGGAAGGAATGCTAGGTTTGAATCGACTCCTGATTGTGTGGTCATGCTGATCGATGCATACGCGAAATATATGACTTTGGCATATGACAACTGATGCGACGGCGAGCGCAATGCTTCGTACGCTAGAACGTGGTTTTGTCGTTTGGGTTACTAAAGACAAATTATAAGTGATCAGGATGCGGCCTATGGAGTTGAGCTTGGGAAGTTATGTAAAAATTATGGCATTCATCAGCATTACATGGCTCTCGGCGTAAGCCATACTAATATACAGATTGAACGTGTCATGGCAGTCCAGTGGTTAGGAATGGACTGGCGATTATCCGGAATTATGTCATAAGGGTTGGAAAAGGGGATTAGGTGCGCTTTCGTTGGCAATTGACTGTTCTAGGCATAGAACTGCAAATGTTGGTCCTGAAGGGGATCTGGCTGATTCACTGAGTCGGACGGACGGGGATGATTGTATTGGAAGGAGGATTGGTACTGGAAGTGCTGAGAATAAATTAGGGTTCGACAGAGGAGAAGCTAACGTGGAAGGATTTCAAAATAGACGAAATAGTTTTGTTCAGAGCGGGACCTAGTACTCAAATTGGATTAGAACTTAGGTGCCCTGATGCATATGAAATCTGAAAAATGTTACGTGAAGTAGAGGGTATGTCTGGAGGAGGAGAACTGACGGAGGTTTCTCATGAACAACTGCGATTGGCGCCCAAACCAGGTGAGAGAGTGATGGTGCAGGATTCCGTGTCGGCATCGGGAGAGGTGACAGATGAAGGACCCACCTGAACCTACTTATCAAACTTCAACATAAAATGTTAATCATTCTATCAATACAAATGACTTTTTGTTTATAAGTTTTTGCTCATAAGAAAGTTGTTTGACTATGTTCATTATTATTGTTATTTTTGTTTTATAAAAAATAAATTAAAAAAAAAAAGGTTGTTGAGTTTTAATAATTTTGTTGAGGACAGGGGCCTCCAAAATTTGTGTGTGTGAACAATTTTGTTGAGGACAGGGGCCTCCAAAATTTGTGTGTGAACAATTTTGTTGAGGACAGGGGCCTCCAAAATTTGTGTGTGTGAACAATTTTGTTGAGGACAGGGGCCTCCAAAATTTGTGTGTGAACAATTTTGTTGAGGACAGGGGCCTCCAAAATTTATGTGTGAACAATTTTGTTGAGGACAGGGGCCTCCAAAATTTGTGTGTGTGAACAATTTTGTTGAGGACAGGGGCCTCCAAAATTTGTGTGCGAACAATTTTGTTGAGGACAGGGGCCTCCAAAATTTGTGTGTGTTTGTGACGAATTTTGTTGAGGACAGGGGCCTCCAAAATTTGTTTATTATATTTATTTAATATTTTATTTTAACTGCAACGGTGACAGCGTTTAAGTGGTAGTAATTGTGTAGAGGACAGGGGCCTCCAAAGTTTACATGCTACTTGAAGGTTTTCAATATTTATTAATTTATTATGATAAAGGTCAGGGGCGACCTTATTGCAGAATGGCCGTGTCGGCTGGTGACAATTTATTTCAATATTAAGAATAAATTCATAATTAGTTAATTAATTACAAAAGATGTTTTAAGGAGTAAAATTAGAACATTTAAGAGTTAATAAAATGCTGTAATTATTGAATTGATGGTTCTGTATTTGTCAGCTTCCGGTGGCGCCACTTTGGGCGCGTCACCGTTGTCAATGTCATTGTTAACTTATAAAAGGCCGTGCGGGTGTTGTACGCCCAGTCGAGGCTCTGCCACGGCTCGGAGCACTACTCGTGCTTCACCGCTGGTTAACCTCGACTATTTTAATTATGAATGTTGTTAAGACCTATTCGTAATTATACTGGACTGGAGCAGTGAAAGGCGAGTGTTGATATATCGGAAAGGGATCCCTTAAGCCTACTCCTGGGGTCACAAGTCCCAGGCACTGTTCCAAGCCATCATTTAAAGAATAAGATAATGTTGTTATTATTTTCCTTGTAATTTACTATGTTTCCAGTTATTATTTGGTTTATTTATTTGTTTTAGATTTACTTATTTATTTAATTTAGTATTTCGAGTAGAACCAAAGGCCAGGACATGGTCGGAGGTTCTACTAGTTTATTTTTAATGTCTATTACGCCTTTTTATTTCCGACATATATATAAGCAATCTCTGCCTAATCCGCATACTTTATTGATGCTTGATAATAAAATTGTACATGTAAGAGAACTACATTTCTGTATATTTAAAAAAAAATCAGCTTCACGCTGTATCCTGCACCCAGCAGGGTAGGCTTTATCCCACTTCTAGTTTATGTCTTAAAACTAGATTCCCCGGCTTAGTCTATATTAACTCCGTTCCCCACTTTCCGCCGAATTTTCGTGGCTTTGCTAGTGGAGTGGCCAAACTCTACGACGCTGTATGCCTCATTACCAGAGCGAAGAAATAAATAATAATTAATTTACCCGAGTGCCATATACGGATATTACAATAAATATAACTAATATCACTAAACATTTCTACAATTGCGTTCAATTCAACGAATTCTATTTCTGTTATTTATAAGAATACTGACAGATGTATTTTACTAATATGTTAAATTTCAAGAATGTTATACAGAAATACGAAGAAACCAGCGGTATTCTGCATACCTATTACTAAAAAATACAATATTTAATTACTTTCGATCACCCATTTATGTTACATAGCCTAAAACCAGTTGTCGTTAAGGTTTTCAATTGAAATATAAGCTATAGCCGATCGGTCGATCGAAAAGCACCGGCTCTTGTCAAAGCGTTCAAGCGAGAGCAAAAAATACTGTAATTATTTCACTCAAAGGGTAATTTTAACTCATTGTTCTTGAGAAATACCAATTATATACAATTACTCGTATATGACAATGTTATGGATGGATTCCTTCGTATCGATACAGAATCGATGTCTCAGATGTCTCGGATGCCAGGCGCGTTCGCTTCGGTGCAGCCTTTGTTCTCGCAAAAAGTGGAATAATGAAAACTAAGGAATATTATATAAGCTGGTCGATCGCGGGTTGTGACGGATAGGTGTGAAAATTTGGAGATTTCTTATTATGTGCTTTGAACGTCGAAATATTTACAAAATTTAAAATTTATGAATTCTACAAAAATAATATTTATTTATTGTTTTCATAGTGAAAGATATTATCAATCTTTAATCTTAAAACATATTAATACATATTTCCAGTTGCCTTTAGAAGAAACTATATTAGCATTTATCAGATTCACCGTGAGTCACAGGTTAAGCAGGAAATATCCACCCTAGGACTGGGACTCTGAAGTGTTAGCTTATCATTACATTTTAAAAGACTTAACAGATGCTGCATTATTGAAATTTAATTATTCAATAAGTGGTTTAAAGCAGAACAGAAAATACAAAATTACAATTACATACTATAATGCATTCTATGAAATTCAAATTATTTATTTTTTTTCTACCATTTGCCATGACAAGCATTCTTAAGGTAATAAATAATCAATCAATAATTGTGTTTTTCAGCGAAGGCCAACTAACACTAGAGAAGCCATCATGATAATGGAGTGATTGTCTGAAGAATTATTCCACTTGGGCTTACCATTTGCCATACCTGGATGATATTATAATAGATAGGTATGTAAAATCATTATCATATATATAAGAGCCTATGGCGTGTGTGACAGTATAGGCGGCAGATAGTGGATTCGATTCCTACTATGTGCGAGATACACCCTGAAACCAAAAAAAAATCACGAAAATTTAAAAAAAAACAACCTTACTCTATGACAGTATCATTAAACAAAATTTGTCAAGCCACATCTAAATATATCAGAAAATGATCCAGATCTCATTGGCATCGTATGCAAAAACGCCAGCATTAGTATCCTTATAGATCTTATATTAATTAGTACAGAATAAGATCGATTAAGCCAATACATCGAAGTTAAAGGAACCGCCCGTCACTCGCACCTATCCACCATATATGAGGATGAGGAGACGGCCGAAACGCAAAAACTTCGCTTTCCTCCTTGGATTTATTATAATTACTTTGAATCGGCTGATAATGATTGTAAGGGCTGTTTTACACTGGGATGAATGTTTGTTGAATCATTTTTTTTTACTCGGCGGAGAAGGCGGAGAGTCCAACGTATACTCTCTTTTAGATTTTCGTGTATTTAATAATGCAAAAAATGTAAACTTAACTTTTAAGCTTTATTTATAAAACTGAAAATTTATCATCACGAATGATGATAAATTTTCCGTGATTTTCCGATGCCTGTAAAGGTATATAAGGAAAAATGTTATTAGTAGCTTTTATTATTGATTTTTAAAATTTTTGTCTGTTTGTCTGTGCGTTTGTTCAAGCTAATATCTGAGATAGAAAGGAATTTCAAATGCAATTTTCACTTTTTTTTTTTGTAAACGTCCCTTAACATTCAGTATGTGTTTCATTACAATATTGGTCATAAATGTTGGAATATGTTGGAATATGGAAAAAACAAGAAAACAATTTAGTAGAGGTGAGCGATGGCAGCCGTACTAGTGTAAACTGTGTCACAGCTGCCAGCATCTTTGCCCCTTAAGACACTAATTCGATGACAAAAATGAGAATACTCATCAATTATATATTATTATGTCGATATAAGCAAAAATAAAGCGATAAAACAAAAGGTTTAAATTAATAGAAAAGGTATATAAAGAATTGCTTGTATATTCTTTTAAATTACAACATTATTAGATCACGAAAGTAATTGAAATAAGAAAATAAATAATTGTACAAGCGGGCGAAGCCCCGTAGGGTTCACTAGTATCTAATAACACCCGTAATAAATGCGAGAATGATACTGATTAAAAAGTTTGAGATTTATATAATTTTAATAATATTTAAGTTAAATTTAGGATGTCCATAGGCTTACCGAAAAGAAGTTTTCTTTATAAAATTCTTACGTTCTCACATTCAAAATTCATCTCTTCTTTGCAAAAACTTATGTTAATAAACTCCAAGATTAAAGTCGAATAAATAAATTCCTTGTGAAAATATTTCTTTTTATATTATCGACGTCGTTTTTAAACTATAGTATTAAATGAGATTTATATTTTAATACATTATACGGCAGCGTATGTAGAGAGAACTTGGAAACATAAGATTAAGATAATTCCGTTCTCCACTTTTTAATTAAATAAAATGAAAAAAAAAATAGCAAAATTTAAAGATTTGTCTATGAAGTCGAGAAGGTCGCACTACTTAATATTTAACTTGGCTCTAACTTCACATTAATTTTTTTATGGGATTTTTCTTTCACTAGTAAACATCTCAAAAAAAAGTAAATAATATTGAAAATAATAAAAAAAATTCAAACGAATGCCTATAGATAAATAACGATAATGTACATGTATAAAAAAAAAGATTAATTAATATGGATACATTTGTTAATTAATTATTATTTTTATATACCTACTATATTAGCTTAAATTGATCTATATACATAAATTTAGTTATTTATTATTACTATTTGTTTTCTATATATTTTCTATCTCATGTTACGAGTACTAGTATTATACTAGTTACTTACTAGGTTGGATTCATTACTTTCTATGTAGCTATATAATATGTGAAACTGAAATAAATATTTTTATTTTATTTATTTATGTACCTACATAGCAGTTAAGAGTCAACGGCACGTCCGTCGTTGACACTATATAAGAAACTTACGAAACAATGCGTTTATTGATAACGTTCGCAGAGCAATATTCCATTATACTTTATAGATATGGGTTCAAATCCTTTGTTATAGTTTTTTGTTTTATTCAATAATTTTTAAAGATATCGTCATCTCATGATAAATCTCGACTAATGAGGCCGACATTCAGGGGCTCAAGGGTGTGACTGTAACGCGACGGTTGTAGGTTCGATCCTCACGAGTGGGAATTAATTTTTATTTATTAAAATTTCTATACCACCAGGGCAAACGTCCGGCGTTGAGTTCCGCGGTCGAAAAAATCGGCGGAAAGTGAGGAACGGAGTGTCTTAACACTAGTTTACGTATCCTATCCTGCTATACGCGGGATACAGAGTAAAGTTGATAAAAAATAAAAAATCTCGATTAATAGGTCTCTAAATATACCGATAGCCTTATATGGACGTGTTGATTTACACAAACATCCCATAATTTTATTTGATTCCAACAAAGTTCTAATATGGCTAATGCTACTATTAACAGAATAAATTTAATGTTTTTCTCAGTTTCTCTCTTTCTTATACTTTCGCCTTAGTTTGGTCTTATATATTATTTTTATGAAACGTACGTATAATTTTTATAAAGTACTTAGTTATTTTTTTACTTTATAGCTTTATTACAATTCTCACGTATTTGCTGATTTAGAACAATACATCGAAATATAGAAGTGTTGTATCACTCTATTCTCAATTAGATATACGATCCGCACATTTAGATATCCATCCATCAGCCTTTTAAGGTTCACTGCTGGACATAGGCCTCCCCCAATGCTCGCCACTCCGTCTGGTCCTGCGCCCTTTGAATCCAGCGGGTTCCCGCTGTCTTTTTAAGGTCGTCGGTCCACCTGGTTGGAGGGCGGCCTGTACTCCTTTTGCCGAGACGTGGTCGCCATTCGAGGACCTTTCTTCCTCATCGGTTGTCGGTCCTCCTGACATTTAGATATACTCGTAGATATTATGAGGCCAGGCGCATGGGGTACAAAGTATGACTGTAAAACCGACTGCTTGTGGGTTCGATCCCAACTCGAAGAGATAAAATATTTATTTTAATTAATTAATATAAATTAATTAATAAATAATTTAATAATTATTTAAATATATAATTCTTCGCTCTGATGTCGAGGCAAAGCGTGGCGTTGTGTTCTGCCACTTAACACATTATGCCTCCAGAATTCGGCAGAAAGTGGGAAACGTAGTGTCTTAACACTAGGTTCCCTCTGCTTTCCCTGATGTGTGCGGGATACAGCGTGAAGCTGGTTTTTATTTATTATCTAAATCTTTAAGTATACATATATTTTAGATCCTCTTAAGGAGTGTTTATAATACAAAAAAGAAAGCGAAAGCTTTTGATTGTCCTCGATATAAATATTAATAGGTAAGTGCAGGTTGATTCATAAAGCGTCGAGCGGACAGAACAATAGCTTAGGATCTACATACCTACGTCTCAGTCACACTTGTGAATGTGACGAAACCGATTAGGGATGTGGGTTTGATGGAATTTTTTTAAAATATAAAAAAAAAAGTACAAGTACATAATATATTGACAGATATGGAGAATCAAGACTATGATACGATATGGGTACCTTCAAGAAGCGCGTCTATCTCCACCTCAAAGGCCGGCAACGCACCTGTAGCTCCTCCGGTGCTGCACGGGGTCATGGGCGGCGGTGATCATCATCAGGTGACCCGAACGCTCGTTTGCCTTGTCCTTTTTTCATAAAAAAAAAAAAAAAAGACACTTCGTTTTCTACTTGTAGTAACCAGATTTTTATAAGTGTTTCTATACATACAGGTATTATAAAGATATTTTTTGGTTGAGTGAAGCAAAAATAGGTTGCTATATAGAAGGACAGAGTTAGTTACTCGAAGCGAAATTCAATCTTTCGAACCAATGAGGCCATCATGGTTGTGGGTTTTATCTCCACTCAGGGGAATTCATTATTCAATATTTCCATTCCTTAGCTCTGGTAACAACAATCCAATGCCTTGAAAATTAGGTGGAAAATGGAAAACAGAATATCTTAGCATTAGGTTCCTTTTGCCTATTCCGCTATATGGAGCATTGGGTGAAGATAAAAAAAAAATTAAAATAAATCAACCATTACTCTCACACAGAATCAAACCCACAACCATTTTATTATAATCGACACTTTTCTTTCAAACATAAAAGCTTTGGATAAGAAACAATTAATTTTTAAATAGAAACAAACATTAGACAGCCCTATTGCATCGTGTTTGTTTTTACGTAGACCCGCGAATTCATCGCATACATTCTCTTAGTATGGACAAAATAAGTGAGTCGGAACTACACGTAAGAAGCTGTCTGTTCGTCTGTGTCGCCTGATATAGCGAACTAAATTCAACTCTATTGTTACCACAATAAATATTATAACTTGAAGGTATAATAAAATGGCTACCGTTCTTTGAAGAAAATCAGTTCTATTTATTTGGGTTAAAGTGTAATTTAAAATAACATGTCAATTTTGTTTTGAAACTTTAGCCTCAGATAGGCTAAAAACAACGTGATGATGGAGAAGTAAGCAGAAACGTATTAAATTCGCATTGACGAAAATGCCATTTCGTAGTTTTTCTTCGTGGATGGGAATTTTTGTGGGTATCTCACATTTTTAATGCTTCACGAAAATCGAGTAGATGCGGCAGGTTTTTTTGAAAATTGGCAATAAGAGGTTGGGTAAAACAATATATTTCATTAATGTACGCTGTAAAATTATATTAGTTTTCTCATTTCGAGAACGTTCGAAAGGTAAAAAGGAGCGACGCGTAGATAAATTTGGTATTTTTGGACTATAATAAAAATTGTTGTTTTTAGTAGATTGTAGGTAGGTAGTAAGTAGTTGACTTTAGTAGATGTGCAAATATATAGATAGTATTTACATGTTTTTAGCTTTTAAAAAATACCAATTTTTGCAAAAAATATAATTATACATATTTTAAACGTCAAACTGTAAAATATAACGCGCTACTTACTAAAGAACTTAACTGAAAAACATAATGTAATAATATTTTAATTATCTCACGTAATATATATTAGACATATATTATTAATTCCAATTACACGTTAAGCGGTATTCATATAAAAAATAAATTCTATTACAAAATAGTTTAAACAGGTTAATATGTATTTTACATAATAGTGTTCTAACAACAAGAAGAATATAAAATAATTTATAAAAAGAATAATTTAGTTTTCTGTTTTGTTTAGATAAGCTGTTGCGTTTAGTTTCGCCACCCAACACGCAACGTCTCTATATCTGTCCACCGTTGACACTGTCGCAGTAGTACAGGAATTTGATTGTAAACGCGATGGCTGTAAGTTCGATTCCGATTCGGAAAAATGAAATATTTATTAGTATTTTAATTAAGCACAGCGAATTCCGCCACTCAACACGCAATGCCGCATAAATTCGGCGCAAACTGGACAACTGAGTGTTTTAACACTAGGTTCCCTCTACCTACCCTGCTATATAGCGTACAGTTAAAAAAAATCTACCCGCCTACCTCGGATAACACAAAAGATAAAAGATATTATATAAAAGATATTAAACATCATTCTACTATTTGCTTAATCTTCCAATAAGATCTCCCTTGGATTACTTTTGATTTATGACGGAGACGTCACTCCGGACGTCCAAACGCCATTACTGCCCTCCAAGTGGCCATTACTCGAGGCGATGGACATATTGTATTGTAGCAAGTAAAATTTTATGTTCTTATGAGAAATGCTCATTTGTTTATTTTTATATTATCTTTATTGAAAATAAAATAAAATACCTGTCAAGTCTATTTCGCTCAACTATTATAGATATATTTTGTATTTAATTAATATTTATATGATTTAATTATATTTCTAACGCTAAACTACTAAGGGAAACAGTAAATTTGTGATAAAAAGCGAAATTGAATGGAAATGCTAAAAAATTGGAGATGCCGGGGATCGAACCCGAGGCCTTTCACATGCAAAGCGAACGCTCTACCACTGAGCTACATCCCCGATGAATAAATGTTCCATAATTTTATTAGTATGCATAACTGTAAAAATAACAAAATATACATGAAAAATTACTAACGAGACTGAAAGGCTCCTTTATTTCTCGTCTCTCCATTTTCATGCCCTCATTTGCTTATCTTTAATTAAATGATTGTATTTCAATACATTTAATAAAATATCTTTATATGTAACATATATCATAAGCAGAATTCTTAGCTATATCACAAATAAAAACAATTTAACATAAAAAAAATATTAGACATACTTCTTTAGATAAATTGGTTAGAAAAAAATCGCGAGTTTCGTGCCCCTTCGGTCAACATGTCACAGAAGTAATTTTTTAACACTTATAGCAGCTTTTTTAATATGTCTACACAACTGGCCAGTGTCCCTCTAACAAAAACTAAATAACATAAGATGAAAGTTTTTTTTTATATTATCATTTAGAAATTTCCGAAATCTATATGAGAAATACTATAGCTAATTGTTTTTTTTTTGTTGATCTATCGTTTATTAGAATTATATTATGAAACATACAGGTTTTGGGTTTTAGGTAAAATCACGAAAACTTTACTATTGAAAATTTAAAAATATAAAGCTTAGCCTTTTAGGCACTATATAGTACAGTAAAAAAAAACCATTTCACTTGTTTTATTAAATGAATCTCTTCCACGAGGTCTATCAATCAAGTATATCCCAGCCATGGGGGTAGAAATGGGAAGAATTTTACTAATACAAAATTAATCATAAAAATAAAATAAAAACCTTTACACAAAGAAATCATTTCTAAACTAAAGTCAAGACCTCCTTAGAAAACAATATCTAGATAAGTCCATGCCAGCCTTTTCAAGATAGCACCTGCGACAATAAACATACTTAACGTAATTTTGACCTACTTTGCAAATAGTCGGTACTAAAGTTACTTACTTTACACGTACTATGTATAGTTCTTAACATTAAGTCATAGGGGATGTAGCTCAGTGGTAGAGCGTTCGCTTTGCATGTGAAAGGCCCCGGGTTCGATCCCCGGCATCTCCAATTTTTTTATCGCATGAAAATATTTAATTACTTTCTCTTATAAAAAAATATTACTTTATAATAGTAGAATTTTTTTTGTAGTATATTTATGTAGACAATTATAGTACTAATCTTAATTTACTATTGTACTTTTATTTTATTTTCACGTTGAATCCCGTACATAACAGGGTAGCAGGGTAGAAGAGGACCGGGGACCCTAGTACTTAAGTCTTAAGATACTCCTTGTTTCAGCTGAATTCTGGAGACATTGCGTCTTGAGTAGCGGAACACAGCCAGGAAATGAAAATATTAAATATTTCTTTCCCCGAGTGGGAGTCGAATCCAAAATCTTCACATTAACAATCGCAGGACCTTTTTTATACTGAACTACTTAAAAATATAAACAAATATTAAAAAACATTTTTTTATATTCTGTCGAACATATAAAAAGGTTGCGTAAGTCGAGCTTTCCTCTAATCATCCCCTACCGGTACCGTGCATCATAATGATAGCTCCTCATTCATGACACGTACGCGCTACGCGGCGAGGTATTACCATGCTCGGAGGTAGGAGATTCAAAATTTACGGGTGAGTTTTAAAAAATATAGATAGTTATAGTCTCATTTGTGGTGGTTATATTCAATTTTATTTTGATATTATAGAGTACTAGCGGCCCACTCGCAGTTTCACCCGTGTTAACTATGTTATTATTTATTTTTGTCTCCATGACTACGTCATAGTGACGTCTATGCAAAATTTGAGACTCCTAGCATTTGTAGTAACGGAGTTTCATACAAACTTTCGACCCCAAAAACAACCCTTTAGAAGTCGAATATTGCAAATTCCCGTCTTAGCGAGCACCTACGTCCTATAAGTAACTCCTATGCAAAATTTGAGATTCCTAGCACATGTAGTTTCTGAGATTTCGTGATGAGTGAGTGACCTTTCGATTTTATATATATAGATTGTATAGGCTAGTTATGGCGCAAGTGCCCAAGTATGTGAATGTAAACGAGACTGTAGATTCGATTCCACCTCGAGTGCCGAGGTAACTTGGGGCGTTTAGCTCCGCCACTAAACAGGTAATGCTGGAAGCACTACCACCACTAGGCTCCCACTGCCTACCCTGTTACACACGAGATACAGTCTGAAGCTAAAAAAAGATTAAAAATTTTATTCTTATAATTTGTAGGACAGAAGTTGTCGGTAATGAATATTGTCTATAGTTGCTAAAATAGCAACTGTAACACGAAAAATTAAAAATATACAGAAAAATATTAACATACAAGTATAAAAAATAAATTCAAATACACTTATAATTCACCAAATTTACACAGTTCACTAAAAAAATCATTTTAGAAAATGTAAAAAGGTGGTTTTTTTTCCTAATGAAGAGGAGAAGGAGGATATTAAATTCGACACAATTGCTGAAAATAATTCAATTTCAGTATTAATAATTTGGCTCTACATTATATTATAACAACTTCTTTCCATTTAAAAACAAAAAAACAAAGTCAATTTACAAATAATTCCGTAAAACTTAACATTCTAAAGCTGTGAGAAGAAATTTTATTTCCGAAATAATTTTCCGTATTTCCATCTTGTTTTTCGTAGGTATCTGTGACAGGGTGCCGTCATGCCGGTCACGTCGCGCTACGTGCCCCTTTATAGCGGGATAGATAAAGGTAGATATGTAAAGTTAGATATAGATATATATAGATATACTTAGGGAAGTCAATACTACGTTGAATAACTTCCTTAAAGGATCACGTTTTAATGAAGTTAAGACGAATTAGACAGGTAAATTATAATACTTAATTTGGGATGCCAGTCGTGGTTGTGGTTTCGATTCTCACACAACGAAATGAATATTTATTATGTTGATTTCTTCGCTCTGGTGTCGAAGAAAAGTGCGGCGTTTAGTTTCGTCACTCAACACGCAATGCCTCCAGAATTCGGCTAAAAGCACAATGCCTTAACACTAGGCGCCCCGTGCCTACCCCACCGCATGCGGGATAAAGCGTGATGCTGAAAAAAATCTAAACACTTCCAAGCCACGTGACTACGTAAGCCGTATCAACATAAGTGTTAAAAAAGCTGATTAGTATATTATTTCACATTTGTTTGTAGAAAAATATAAACCCATAAACTTATACAATTTTGCCGTGTACTCAAAATCCTAAACAAATATTAAAAATACAATTTTTACACATGTTTTTTTTTTATATATTATAAAGAAAAAAATAATAACTAATTTGTTTTTAATATAAAATACCACAGGAATCTATTCTATGAGAATTTGCCAGTATTATCCTATACATCATTTCTGTACATCTCTTCTAATAGGGTTAAATACTTCATCTAACGCGTGAAGATATTTTTATGGGCAACGAGGAATGCCATCAGCAACGGATCTCGCTCCCTTTGACAACTCCATGATTTAATACACTAGTGCTATTTGATTATAACATAATCCACAATTTATAAGGCCATTTTAAATGATAGGAATAATTTTATTATTTAATATTATTCAAAAGAGCATTTAGTGATATGGTTTCATTTCTCTGCTCTGAGAGGTGGGGCGTTGAGTTACGCTATTTTTATATAAATGAGATAATTTTAGAGGTCTTCGTGCTGCAGTGGGAAATCGTGTGACTAAAAACACGACGGTTCTGGGTTCGATCTCTAATTCCTAGTGGGAATTAATTATTTACAATTCCCTGCCTTGGTAGAAAGGTTTCAGGCACGTTTCGAATTCGAGTGAAAAGTGGAGAACGGAGTGTCTTGACAGTAAGCTCTCTCGGCCTACCCTACTATCATATATAGTAAATGTGCAGTTTAGAATTTTTTTTAAATCAACTCCTGTTGTAAGTCTCACCCATGTTTCCAATGCTGAAATGCTTTTTCAAATATAGCATTTTTCAAATATTGGCTAGAATCAATGATGAAATCACGTAGGTAAGGAGATTTATATTGAAAACTGGCACTTTGCACTAGCTTCGACTGGTTTCCTATGCGGTTGTGCTATTTAAAATGTATAATGTGGAAGAATTTTCTCATTCTTTTACAGGTTCACTTTTTTTTTGCATATCAGTGTAGACAACCAGACACAAAGATCTCGTGTAAGAGACATTCCGAGCTCCAATTTGAACCTGAATTATTATATATTGTAAGTTGGTTAACGGTACTTAACGCCGTCGTCTATCTTTTCGAATCGAAGATAATATTTTCTAAGGTCGAGATCGAACCTACGTACGGAACCGTACGTTCCCGTTCCCGTCCCACTGCAACAAAATGAATACATTTTCTCATATTTCAAATTAATTTAATATTTCAAGTTACTTCTACTATTTTTATTTTCTTTTATCCTTTAATAATACAAAGTAGCTATGTAATTCTCTGGTAACGAAGCAAAGCGCAAGGTTGAATTCCGCCACTCAACACACAATGCTTCAAGAATTCGACAGAAAGTGGAGAATGGAAGTATCTTAATGAGAATGTAGTGTTTTAAGACTAGGTACGCAAGTTCCCTCTACCTTGCCATGACGAGATAGAAAACCATCTGTGTAAACTCTACAGTGAATAAAATCATTTTGTATGACTTCATTAACATTTTAATATAATATTTGCATACTGTAACTAATTACAAATCCAGGTTAAAAAAATAAAATAAAGATAATTCATTCATTTATATTTTAATAAATACTAAATTGGAGACGTGGTGGCTTATTGGGTAGTATGTCACCTTCGATCAATTATAACCTTATTTTGTATAATTTTTTAAAGTATTATATTGAGAAAAATTACTAGGTCGAGAATTTTTAAGTTAAAGTGCTCCACAAGGCTTCCTCGTCATGGCTACAGTGGGACCTGAAGAAGACCTAAGAAAAATTGACTTACAATGATCTCTTTCTTCTTTTCTCTCCTCTTCATCCAAAAATTAACAAAAAGACATATAAAAGGACATTTTGTTGCATAAGTCAAAAGTTGAAACAAGTTTAAATAAGTACTCAAGCAAATTAAACCTATATATATGGAAAAATTATATTTGGAATAACGCACTTGTCATTCATATTTCATTCATACCTTTATAGCTTAACCCACTGAAAATAAAAACATGAAATTTACGGATATCATAAAAAAAAGAGAAAATAGAGCATAAAACGTAGAAAAAACAAAAGTTACCGCAATCAAACGAGCATCGACAGTAAAACAAATGTAGAAGTGATCTCCAAGTTCATTTACAGCAGATTGACAACAGCGTGGTGGTGGTGGTGGCGCCCTGCAACGCGAGAATTAGCAATAAAAACTTTTATACTATCCTCCTGGGGTAAAGGGAAGGTGAAATTATAGGGGATGTTTTTTTCGATAAAATGATTTTTTTTTATTGTTTAAACCAAAATTTCTGTAAAAAATCACTTTCAAAACATTTATTTATTTACGCTAATATGATATTAGTTAATAATGTTTTTATTTCCGTCAGCATCTTTGGCTAACGTATTTAAAGAAATGTACTTCTATTTAAGTCGGTTACTACAATCAATTGCGTTCAGTTAAGTATGTTAATGTTTAAATTTTAATATTAAAAACTTACATTAACTTTGTCCCCTAGATTAATATATATTTTCTTTTAGTTAATTTACCGTTAAAAATAATAATTAATAAAAAAGCACCCATATATTACGGATAAAAAATCGAAATGGCATGTCCATGATCTCCCAGGCACATCACTATTTCGTAGGGCCATAATTCTTGGCCGCACCTCATTTGCATTTCTTTATTGGATCGCGGGGAGATTGAGAAAAATTTAGGCTTTCCCTTTTAATTAAGGCTGCACTTCAAATAATAATTATTTGTTAGTACATGAATGTTTAAACGATTGTTTTTCTTATCTTCAAATATCACCCTCATCTTGTATAGTAGGCGGAGAAAAACATTTAAGTTGCTATTTAATCTTAAATCGATTATTTTAGTTTCACGCTGTATCCCGCATATAGCGAGTAGGCAGAGGGAACGTAGAGATAAAAGAAGACACCCCATTTCCCACTTTCCGCTGAATTCTGGAGACGAGTGTTGAGTGGAGGAATTTAATGCTAATCTCCATTTATTCACTCGGAATATATAAAAAGTCACAACAAACTCTATTCCTAGCTCTTACTGAACAAAAGAGTAAAAAAATACAGTCGAATTGATAACCTCCTTTTCTTACAGAAGTCGGTTAAAAATTAATATTGTTCTTTATAAACAATGCACTTACAGTACTGTAGATACGCGTATATGAGTCTATATAATTTTGTTATCGCAATCATTCACGGAACGTTTAAAACAATTTTCTGTTTTTTCGCAACCGATCCTTATTATATATTGTTTAATGATTATATATTTATTACCGATAAGAAATAAATTAATGTTTCCGTGTGTCCGTGACGAAATGGTGCTGAAAAAATACCCATTCCTGGCCTTAGAGGCATCTCGGACAAATCGAGCAATTGTATTCGTTAATTGCTAATTAGGAACGCACCTTGCATTAATGTGAATGGATTTTGAAATATGGTATTTGTTATATCTGAGAAAACAGTTGTTTTTAAAATAATTTCTTTTAACCGTACAATCTACTTCCTGTGTTCTCCATACAACGTGATATTGGCGAAGTGATTAGTGCTCAACTGGCACGCTCGAAGCGCCATAAATAAAGAACCGAACCGAATTTCTTTAAAAAAAACCTTGAATATAAATCTACATACGTATTTAACCTATATAAAACAATTTCGAATTATAAATAAAATGTATTTACCAAATTTCATAGAGTGTATGTTAAAACTCACTCACTCCTGTATATCTCGTCATAAGAGTCCAATCTTTTAATTAAGGTCATGAAAACCTAAGTAGAAGCTTGCAATTATCTAATTAAATTATTGCCAAATGATTATTATTCTATTCTATTCTATATTCTTGTTTCAATATCAAGTTAAAAATAAATTGAAATAATTTACAATATGACCTAATATCAATGACCGCCAACATTTACTTTACAACCAGTTTATTCAAAATGCTGATCACATATTACATACTTAAGGCTTTCACTTCGTAACCAAATGTTGTACTGTATTTTTCATTCTACTATCATCGGGGATGTAGCTCAGTGGTAGAGCGTTCGCTTTGCATGTGAAAGGCCCCGGGTTCGATCCCCGGCATCTCCATTTTTTTTATTTTTACTATTGTTTTTTTTTTCATTAGAATTAGTGAGTACTAATCTGCTGATTTGTTTATTAGGTAGTAGTATTTTTGTAATTTAATTTAAATTCGTAAGTATATTCAATATTCAAACCAAAATTTGGACGTAGTAGGACGATCGGATATTTGGATTTGGACGACTTGAAGCCCCATTTACCGCCTCTATCGTCCAAGCGCTCTCAAATTGTACGCTTGTTGCCACAACGATATTTGTATACAGTTGGTTTTGTTGTCTTAATACACTGGTTTAAATCCAATATTCCAATATTAATAAAAATCAATAAATAAAAATAAATAAATATAAAATCGAAACCAGAAACTACATATGCTAGGAATCTGAAATTTTGCATAGGAGTTACTTATAGGACGTAGGTGCTCGCTGAGACGGGAATTTGTAATATTCGACTTCTAAGGGGTTGTTTTTGGGGTTGAAAGTTTGTATGAAACTTCGTTACTACAAATGCTAGGAGTTTCAAATTTTGCATGGACGTCACTTATAGGACGCAGGTACTCATGGAGACATAAATTAATAATAACGTAGTTCACGCAGGCGAAGCCGCGGGCGGGCCGCTAGTATTTTTATATATAAAAAAAAATATTTCTTAAGCCAAATACACGAACCTATGTGTATATATTTGACTTCATAACAATAACTCATTCTCAATATTAAGCAGCCCGGCAGTTAAAGTAAGATCTTACATCTGTAAATTCGCGCAAGTAAACATATAAATTGACAGTTATAGCCCATTCGAGCGCAATCGGCGGATGAGTCCATACATCTGCACCGCCTTCATCCATCTCGGTAATGGCGCCGTACCTCGCGGCTACCTTGAATCTTTTATAAGGGAATCTATGTCTAGGAAATAGTGAAACAGCGGGATTAAAAAAAATGGTATAAGTGTAACGAGACGCTTTAGAAAGACAGGTTACATTTTTTAAAGTTCTGAATTATAAAAATTTTGATTCAACAAAAGAGCAAGGAAGAATTTAATTAAGCATAGATAATGAGGATTTTCAATAAAATACATATTTGGAGATGCCGGGGATCGAACCCGAGGCCTTTCACATGCAAAGCGAACGCTCTACCACTGAGCTACATCCCCTATTAAAGGTTTTATATGAATATTCGTTTCAACTCTAAAATCTAGTAAAGTCCTCAAAGGCAACCTTAAAAAGATATCCATTTAATACAATTTAATAATATACCTACGTAACATGTAATTTAGTAAAATCTGCTTTACGTTATATCCTGCACACAGTAGGGTAGGCAGAGGGAACCTAGTGTCAAGACACTCCATTCCCCTTTCCGCCGAATTCTGGAGGTATTGCGTGTTGAGTGGCAGACCTCAACGCCGCGCTTTCCTTCGACACCAGAGCGAAGAAATGAAAATGTAAATGTAATTTAGTAAATATGAAATAATTACCTCGTATTAATAACATAGCAATGAAAATCTAATAGTCTTTGTTACGATAGCAGTTAAATTACATACAAGTAATACTAATTTTCGTTTTTTACTTCACGAACCTTTATTATATTTTTATCCTCATACAAATAAACTTCCACTTTGGGAACCTAAAATAAAATTATTATCCGAAACGTGAAAGACATATACCCAAACATTTATATCACTATACGTGCGGTCTAGCAGTAAGCAAAATAAATCGTAACCACAAGAAATATGTCGCAACACAAGTAAAAGATAAAACGGACATTTTTCAAAACAGGAAATTTATGGCCGCTCAATTGAATTTCACACTTGATTTGGGCGCGCGTTTGAAAAATCCTTCCGCTTTTCAAATTTGGAATACATATGTCAAATAAAGGCGGGAAAACGCGGTGTTGCCCGCTCAGGCGGAGGGTCGCCATGTGTCAAACGGAAATAGTTATTTATGGGGCCCATTCACAAATTGCATTCGGCCGAATTGATATATTGGTATGTTTTATATGCAAATGTGATCTAAGATGAATGTGTTGCCCCAGAAACGGATATTGAATGATTTAGTTGACGTGTTAAGCTGAATGATGCTCAACTACGAACCAAACCAATGGAGGCGAGTCGTGTAGACGCGGCTAGTTGTGGGTTCGATCCCCACTCGAAGAAATGAAATATATATTTAAATTCATTTAAACATTAGCATGTTTATTTAACAGATATTTGTTACGTGTTTATAAATATCTAGAAATCAGTAGATATTTAATATTTTATTTTCTCGCTCCAATCAATACACAACTTGCGACAACTTGCTATATGTATACAGGGTTAAGCTGAAAACATTTATATAGCACTATTGTTTTAGTTTCAAAATTGAAAATATTAAGATCGAACCCACAACCGTCGCGTTATAACCACACGCTTGTGCCATTACGCCACAATGGCCTATAATAATTATGTAAAAAACTATATAATTACACAGGTTAAATGTCAGGTGGTAAATGTAAGAAACTACTTAATAACCATAATTTATTGTTCCTCTTTCACTTGTACACACTTCTAACACTTTACACAGCACACTTAACACTGTTTCTATATAACACTTTACACTTATACACGTTTTAAAACGCATAGTTCCAATAATGACACAGATTTTAAATACTTGAAACACTGTCACAATTTTACACCTTACGAGAGGCAGAATAACGACGTACTGACCCAATCCATCAAAAACGTCACTTTTCATAGCCGTTCCCTTCCTCTTTTATAAATAATTATGTGGGTAGTATTATTTTATTTTCTATATAATACCCTCACACTGACAATTGTCTTACACACAATATGAAAAAATAGTACAAGATTAAAGTTAAATAACATAATATTAAAACATAATACACAGTCACGAATATATAATAAATCATACTATAGGTTCAGTAAATCAACATCTGTTCGCGGAGCGGGAGTCCGAAGGTCAGTTCGTGGACAATAGACTTAGATATTGTTGCTATTCAATATGGATCGTAAAACTGTCTGCTTATGTCGTAAGGCTGCTAAAGTTGGAAGTAAAGGAGTTCATAGGAAATGTAGCAGTATGCTTGTGAGTTATATGCTGTGGCGCAGGTTACGGGAGAGTGTGGTTCTAAATCACACGTAGAGAAATTTAATAAAAATTTCTTCCTGGTTTTTCAGATTATAATGGATTGGAACCTACGACCGTTCAAGTGCTAAAATTTACTTTTATATATTATTAAAATGAGGTCAAATAATTATTATAAATAAAATAAATCTCAGTCAATCATTCTTAAAAGAATATATATTATTTTATTAAATATATATTATTTTTATTAAAAATAGGAGAAGTCGTGCCGCAAGGATAGGTACTAGCGTGTGAATGTAAATGCGATGGTTGTAAATACGATTCCTACTCGGAGGAGGATTCCTACTCGGGGGAGTTAAATATTATATCTTTTCATTTATCTTGTTACAAGGCAAAGGGCGGCGTTCAGTTCCGCCGCTCAACACGCAACGGCAATGGAAGTAAAGAATGGTGTGTCTTAATAGTGTTAAGACACTCCGTTCTTCACTTTCCGTACTACCTTGCTATGTGCTGGATGTAAGCTGAAGAGTAAACAAAAAATATAGTAGTCTTAGGATAAAATATAAAACAAAGTTAATGCGCTATAACCAGATCTTACTCTACTTCAACCTCTAAACATGACATTATTTCAATATAGATGTCACGTGCTTTAAATTTTGACGTCAGCCTTGCCATGTCCAGTACAAGTTAGGGCTGCCAACGTTCTTTAAAAACTACCAATTTCGTAGAAATAATTTATATGCTTTTCAAATAATATTTTTGATTTTGTATAAAACTATTTGAAAAATATTGAATCTCAATTTCGTTTGATTTGTATAAAAAAATAATCAGTATTTTGTTATCATTACAATAAATATATTTAAAAAGTTAAGATTGTACTAAAATATTTAGTAAATTATTTTAAGAGCTAGAAGACAAATTTACTATTCTGTTCTGATATTTAATACGAAAGAAATTTTTAGTAGTATAAAAAAAATTACAGTTAGTAACACTAAAATTCTGATTAAATACAGATTGTCATTTATTATTGTCATTTTCTAAAGCCCCAGTTTGTGTTATACGCTCTTTCTGCTTGTGTGTTGTTTACATTTTTAATTTAAATTTACATTTAATTTTACAACATTTAAATGGATTTCAACGATAAAGTCGTCCTTATTACTGGCGCTAGCTCCGGTATTGGGGCAGCTACAGCTATATATTTCTCCAAACAATCGGCAAAACTATCGCTAGTGGGCCGAAAAGAAAACAATTTAAGAAGAATAGGTCTATACTGTGAGAAAGCAAAAGGAATAAAACCTCTGACCGTCGTAGCTGATTTAACTGAAGATGCGGACGTCGAGAAAATTGTTAACGAGACCATAGAACATTTCGGAAGAATAGATGTTTTAGTGAACAATGCCGGTATTGTCGCCATGGGAGGCATAAAAAATTCCAGCATTGAAGCATATGATAAGGTAATGTCGACAAATATGAGAGCCGTGTATCATTTAACGATGCTCTGCACCCCACATCTGATTGAAAGTAAGGGGTGTATCGTGAACGTTTCCAGCGTCCTCGGCAGTAAAGCTAGCTCTATGGCATTAGCTTATAACGTTTCAAAAGCAGCACTAGATCATTTCACGAGGTGTACTGCGTTGGAACTGGCACCTGACGGCGTCCGCGTCAACTCTGTGAACCCTGGTTTCGTGAAGACCAACATAATGAAGAACCTCGGCTTAACTGACGATCAATTGGAATTGTATGCTAAGAATGCTGTTGGGAAGACGCCGTTGAAGAAGATAGTGGAAGCTGAAGAAGTCGCGGGCGTCATTGCTCATCTGGCTAGTGATAAGGCTAAAAGTATTACTGGTACTTGCAATGTCATAGATGGTGGAAGTATGTTAGCTTAAATCTCAATACAACATAGTATTATTAAAAAACTCATTTATCTAGATTCTAGTCAATGATGTTAAAAATGATAATTATTTATTTTTATTAACAATAAGTTTTAAAAAATATATTAATAAATGTACCTTATGGAATTAGGAAATGTATTTACATAATGTGTATGATGTTCTGATTAAAATGTATTTACTAAAAGAATTTTTTTTATGTTTCTCCTCCCATAACTTAAATTTCACAAACTTCACGAGTGCACCGTGTGACTGTAAACGCGACAGGTTGTGGGTTCGATTCCCACTCAAGGAAATGAAATATTTAAATTTTCATTTCTTCACTCTGCTGTCGAAGCAAAGCGCGGCGTTAAGTTCCATCTCAGCACGCAATGCTTCTGGAATTCAATGGAGTAGAGGGTTACGACACTAGACATCTGCTTACCCTGCTGAATGCATTAGATACTGAAAGAAAATCAAGTGGAATTTAAATCAACAATAAATAATATTCAGTCTAGCAAATTCCTTCACTATTAGAGCGACGATATTCTATTGTAATGTTAAACCAGTATTACCATAAGAATACATTATTATTTAAAGACAAAGTAACCCCTTGCAATTGTAATCTATATTCAAGAAAAATACTTTAAAACAACGCGAGAATTAATATTTTTAATCAAATCTATTTCTTAGATTGGTAAAAATTCATTGGGAATAACAAGAATCATTGCAGCATATTAAATAATACAAACCTATATTCATCATATTTTTTAAAAATTAAGTCTCTACATTCCTAAAATTATCAGCTTCACGCTTTATCACGTGTTACGACACTCCGTTGCCCAATTTCAGAACAAAGAAATGAGAATAAATAATAGTTCACTCCCACAAGTAGGGATCGAATCCACAACCCTTGTGCCCCACTACGGCCTCTACGTACCTATTCATAAAAACATTAAAGGTATTAACATAATGTAATCAATTTCTTCGTATAATCGAGGTCAACTTATCCATACTATTCAATATGCTGAACACACCTTACATACTAGTCTTTCACTACAACAGTAAAAACTCGGATATTATTTACAGCATAACTTATATCGGGGATGTAGCTCAGTGGTAGAGCGTTCGCTTTGCATGTGAAAGGCCCCGGGTTCGATCCCCGGCATCTCCAGATATTTTTGTTTTATAATCAATTTTCAATTGTTTATTTTTGACAAGTATATTTCGACATATATTTTATGTACCTACATATTACGTATTATTTGTATTTTTTCTTATTATTATAAGAATTTCATAAAAATAAATTATACTCAACTCTTAATTAACAAGATTAAAACTCGAAACATCGAAATAGTTAAATTCTAAAAGTTCAAATGTAATAAAAAGAAACAATCACAAAATGCGTATATATTTATTATTAGGTTGTTCAGATTGAGTAAGAGGCATTCACTTGGGAATTGCATAACTTGATAGCCTGACATCTCTTTGGTTGTTACAATTTAAGACTACCTTCAAACGGCCATTAAAAATAACAGGTTCACAAAATGTCACGTTACCGCTACAAAAATCTTGTTCAAAACGTAATATATATATATATAATGAAACAGCTTAATACGAAGCAATAAAAGAAACGCAAGTTAGAACGTTGCAATCAGTCGTCCTAAAAAATTACATTGTCAATGCTGTATTACAAAATAATTTATTATTTCCGACGATATATAATTAAAAATATATATAGTAAACAAAAAACTATGTATTTTAATATGTTTTTATTATATCAGCGTCGCAAAAGAAGATTTTCTTCAAATCTTTTAACAATACACGTGCACTTATGATGTCTCACTACGATTCAATTGTTTACACAATTTTCGATTTTAATTTTAAAAAATCCTATTTTTTAGAGTATTCCATCTTTTGCCTACATTTCGAGAGCATATTTGAAAATTAAACATACATAATTAACAAATAAACACTCATTTATCATACAACAGATAGTATAGACACAAGATTTGAAAAAGGAATGAATATTGTTTGACATTTAGTAAAATTTAAAAATCGATTTTTCATTTCAAAATATATACACAAATTTAAAATCGATTCTAATCAAACTGTGAACACGATTCGATGACATCACAAGCTTACCCAACCACTAATCTAGCAACACTATTCATACAATGAACACATTGTAATAAAACACTTTTACATGACATTTAATATTTCTAAATATTACTTCAATTTCATAAATAGGTTTGATTCGTGGCTCTCTTTTCTTGCCCCAATTCGAAAGACATTTTTTTAAATTTATTTATTTTTCCAAAATATTTTGTTTAAGCACTTTTATTGAGGGAATTTCAAAAGATTCAAATTTAAGTGGAGAAAATTGGGATTCTATATTATATCATTTTACCATCAAAATATCTAGACTATGAAATACTATCGAGAAATAAGCTCCTGGCTATCTTAGAAACTAAAACACACAAGGCGAATAACCGACTAAAACGCGTCGTGTGCTCTAGTTAAAGAAAAACATACATTTTCTGTATGTATTATAGTCATCCCTAATTTAGCTTATTTATAATTTTCACGTAAATTGTCATAGTATTTTTACATTTTGATAAATTCCGCTTTTGTATCGTTTTGCACAGAGTATTAAATAAGCCAATAAAAGAATAAATTTGTTACTACACAAAAGTTCTGATATTTAATTTATTTTCATAGAAACAAACAAGTTTTAAATAATTATGAGTTTTGTAAGCAAAAGGAACATTACCTGAATGTAATTTTTTAAAATTATCTATCATATTGGTTTCATATCAGTACTATTTCTTTAGTGACCTAAATATAATTAAATTAGATTATAATTAAATAAAAATAAATTTATTTCAAAATATTACATGCTAACTTAATTTTACAGAACAATGTGAAATAAACGTTGCTTTTAATAACATTATAGATACTGTATTGTTTCAAAATAATTGTATGCTTTGAGCTTGACTATTTCAACTGAAGTTGGACTTCTATTACTTTGACAACCATTTGGAAGAAAAAAATAAAAACTCTTTAAATGATCAAATTTTTAACAAAAAAAATTGCAGTGGATGGCGTAAGTTTAATATATTGGTTTATTGTCTACATCATTATCTATATTGTTATTGACACAACACAGTATAAATATAAAAGACTGTAGAAAACGATTTCTTCGGCGGCCATTAAGGGTGGATTCACACTGTGGTGCCGGTTACGTTTCGTTTTCGGTCCAAACCCAGTTTGCCAAAATAATCTTATATGAGAAATATTCACACATGCGTGATTGGACCGGAAGGATAGTATGAATGCTCTCATAGTTTCTCAGACTGAGATCGAGTCGCGACCGGCACAATAGTGTGAACCCGGCCTAACGCTTATCGCACTCATTCATGTTCAGGTCTGTGTTGTTAGGCGCGGGGCTGCGGGGCGGCGGCGGGGGCAGGGGGCCCGGGGGGCGCCGGCTCGCAGGGGGGCGCTGGGGACCCGGAGGGCGCGGGGCAGGGCAGCGACGCGAGCGAGGCTGTGGCAGAGACCGAGGGGGCCGGCGTCGGCGCGTCCACGTCATTCTGCAACGATCCAACTGCTGAGCCGCCCGCTATAACACCGGGACCAGGCGAGGACACGGGGACGGGGGGACACGAGAGGCGGGGTAGGTGGGAACGGGGGAGGGGGCACCGTTACTCACTCGCTAATCTGCCGCCTTATCACCGTCGCTGTCTACGCTTTAAATTACATGGTATCTAATCTAAAGATAAAGTTCTAATAGCTGTGATTGCCAAAATAGCATTCCTATATGACTTTACTAAAGTAAAAAAACAAGTAGAATTTTAGGGACTTCCTGCTCTAATTCATTTAAGACAGTCAACGGTTTAAAACGGCATACATAAACTACGTTTGTGCTGATATACATAATTACGGTAAAAACTATGAAAACAAAATTGGACTGAAACATAAATATATTTGTAAAATTTCCAAAAAAAATCAATAGCTTAAACCAATAACAGCTTTTGTGCTGAAGCGTATAGCGATTGGGGGAAATGAAATTTGTAAAGCTAGTGCTCATGAGTTTAGGGTGAGTATGAAACGAATACCAAACACAAACGATACAACAAAATTTTAGTTGAAGTTAGACATAAATAGTGTAAAATCAGCACGAATTGCGAGTTGAATGGTGCGTGAGGTTTTAATAACACATGCAACACACAAAAATTGATGACAAAACAGCAAAAATAGTTGAAATTAAATGTTAAAAAAAAAATATATAATTTCAACCACAAATCCTTTTAACTAATGATGAACTATAAAATATCAGTGTTAATTGAGCACAGCCATTATTATCATTCAAAATTCAACATTCAATCATCCACACAATGAAAACAAATATCACACAACCATGAAAAGTGATGAGGAAAGCAACAGGAAATAGTTATATGCTAAGCATGATAATACATACAAAATATATAATTAACATAATAGAATCATAATAAATATAGAAAATATAAACACATATAATTACATCATATTTATATCTAAAACTCTTAAAATTAAACGTTTACCTATGTTGATGTTACATCCTACCTTATGCTACAAATATATATTAAAAACAAATACGCACAACACATTATGAAATATAACGTTTAAACAAAACTCTTTACCTGTTACAATGATGATGAAGATAATAAAACTGTTAGGTCATATACATTTCCTAGTTCCCGAAACGTAGCCGACTAAAAACAACACATTCAATATTACATAATAACTATATACGGGATGTAGCAATACCACTGCACAAATACTAGAATACGAATTCTATTAAGTACCTATTTATTTTATTATTATTTTTATAACAATAAAATTACTACAATTTCAAAGATCTACGTTTAAACATTACTCCATAGATAGAAGTTTTCTTTTTATAATCTATTATATTCTATAGTGATACTAGTATTACTGTCAACATTTTAAATTTGGAACACATCAGTGAAGTATCAAGGTGTCACTCGTTAGCCAATCATGCACTTCTATTTGTTCATAGTTTAAAAATCGATTATTACGTTACGAATAACCAAAACAAATTAATATGCAAATATTATAATAATTTATACTTGAGCTATACTCGTACATAAAAACATTCATGTTCCTCTTCGTTCTAGCACTAAACATCGTATCACTAGCGTCATATTCTATTTGAAATTCGAAATTCGAACGTCTATATAGTCTATGGCCTAGAGGTGTAGCTTGTACAGATAAAAAATACTAAGAAGATCGCTCGCGTCGTTTCGATACCGGCGGCTCCGTTCTACGCACTTACTGTGAGCGACGTGTTTACAACCCAAGTACGCTCTCCGGAGCGCATTTGTGACTTTGCCCTGATTGCCACAGAAAAAAATCTTAATATCCATACATGCTTTAAATTTCATTTCATTCTATAGTCTATATTACAAGTAATTAAAATATTATTAAAGTTCTTGTGAACCGAATATAAACAAACGAGCATAACCATTTGATGAAAGTAAATGTTTCTTTTTAATTGTCAAAACGTGTCTGATTCTAAGAATGCGTTCTGAATTATTATTATCCATTCCATGTCACGTATTGAAATATGAGAAAATAGATTAAAAAAATTAATCATGCTTTAACGTAAAATGTCTCACCACACTAACTCCTGTTTTGGCCTGTAATTATAACATTTACTTTAACCTATTGTTCCTTTTGTCACATATACAATAGAATCTATAATTTAATTAATCTATAACATTTATATAACTTTTTTCAAATTTGCGAAAAAATAAGCATTAATTAAATGACCGTCTATTATTTACTTTTTTTATTATTGTTTGTGTTATTCATCCATTGTAAAGAGTAAAATTGTGTATTTGAATCATACCTAACATAGTACTATCAAATATGAAAGAATTGCACATACTGTTTGTTGATATATCCACTTATTTATTTATATATGGCCTAAAGTTTAAGTGACCCTAACATAAATATAACTTTGATAATTTCAAATATATTATCTATAGTATAGTAATAATAAATAAGAAAATTAATATAAGAATAATACAAATATATATGAAGAAGGTATACGGAAATATATTAACAATTTTTAATTTTCACATTTAAAAAAAATAGATTATTTTTCAGTTTTTTTTTCATCTTAGGGTTTTGTCAAAAGTAGAAAGAAAGAAAAGCAAATATTGTAGACTTTTACTTTAATGTGAAAATTGAAAACACATACATATATACATAAATATAAAATATATACCCAAAACCAATAATAGAAAGTACAACATACACATATGAGGAGCGAACAAAAATATGGGATATTGTGACGATCCGTACTGTTGTTGTTTTTCATATCTCACAAACACATAAAAACTAACAGAAAATAGTTAATTTACACAAATATTCATAGTCTGATGAAAGTATTTGTTGTTTTCTTTGAGTATTGAAGTACTAGTAATAGACATCTTGAGAATATTTTCACAACTATTTTTTTATTTATAAAGTCATTAAATGCTACTGCAATAGTTACATTAATTATAGCCTATATATGATATTACAAAGTATGGTACATATTATGTATCCTAAATAATAACTTAGGATACATACAGAAGTTGTGACGCCCCGTCACAACTTTTTACTACAAACGCGAAGGTTGCAAGTTCCCAAAGTTCCCACTCAGAGAAAAATATATTCATTCCCAAAACACTTAAAACGCGACCCAAAATAAAAAAAAAACATAGTCTACCTATCCATAACCTAACCTACAAAACTCAACTAAACCTATCCAACACTCCCACCTAACAACAACCGCTCAACAAACAACAATAACACCCCCCACAACAACAGTACGGCAGCGTGAGGGGCGCGGGCGTGCGGCGCGGGGGGCGGCGCGGGGGTTACCTTGAGCGGGACGGGCGGTGCCTCCAGATGGTAGCCGATGTCGCACAGCGAGCGGAGCAACTCGATACCTGCGGAGAATCGATAAGGAAGGAATAATCGATATGATGTTTGTTAGGCTTAGTGTTAGTTTTTGGTGTATTAACTCTATGTTCAATAGGGTATGGAGGTGATTAATCGATAGATAGATCATAGACTAATATAAACATAAAAGATCACCAACCAGGCCGTCGGTCCCGCTCGTAGCGTGTCTCCCACGCGTCAAAGAGGCGGTTGTAGTAGCGCGGGCCGGCCAGGTAGCCCAGGTAATGGTGGGCGCGAGCGGCCGGGAATACGCGCTCCACGTGCGCCGCGCCCGCCGCGCTCGCCAGCTCGTCCTCCGCCTGCACCAGGTGCCGCACGTCGTCCGGCGTCAGCGTCGACAGGATGTCGCGCAGATACTGAGGATAAACACAGATATTTTTTATTATACTAAGTTATCGCTCAATATTCAAAATATAGCGTCTTTGCGCTTGTGTTTCTTACCAGAGTGCAGACATGAAAAAATATTTATTTACCCCGAATGGAAATCAAATCCCCAAACCATCGCGTTTATAACGTTTTTTATGGCTATCCCAAGCAATTCAAAATGCTATAAAATTGAAGTCATACAAATACCGGCCAGTATTTAAAACAACTTACCATATCTCTATCTTCCATGTTAGTGTAAATAATATGTTTGTCTCTTTCTTCTTTAGACAGGTATACTGTATATAATCTACTATCATAAGGCAAGCCCGCCTGAAAACATTTAAAATTAAATCATAGTATATTATTTATTAAAGTATATCAACTTTAATTTTGGAAAAAAATATTAATTTAAAAATACACATAAATATTATTGTTTAAAAACATTTTATAATATTTTTGCACATTTGCATTCTTTTACAATATATGTACTTCCTATGCGGTCGACGACTTGTGTCCGCCCTAAGCTTAGCTGTAGAAAGCTACGCAGATTTGATTTTAGAATGCTTTTTAATTGGTTATGCCATACCATGGTTCGTAAAGCCTGACTTCAAGGTGGCCACGACGCATCAGCCATACTGTATGTGCGTGTCAAAGACAAGGTAACTACTTACAACATAATTTAAAAAAAACATACCAATTTACTAGGTTTCTCTTTGCATAGAGTTTCTAAATTAGTTTTGGCGGGCACTTGGAACTGTGCTATATTGAGCACAGTCGATACTAACGGACCTTTAACGTGGATGTCTAATGGGGACGCGCTGTGCAAGCTCGGCGATATGTTCACCTGAAATTGTTTGTATTATTTTTGTATATTTATAGTTTATATGTGATACTTATTTTCTTATATAAAACTAAACGCGGCATAAAGCTCCACTATCGACAAACAATGTCTCAAATAGTTGGCGAAACTCACTGAGTTGGAGTGTCTTAACACTAGGTTCATTCACCGTGACTTGCGAAAAGAAATAAAATTAAGATTTCAAATAAATTTCATTAACAAAACTCCCCTGTTTCGAAAAGACTGGCAATCGAACCCACAACCGTCACGTTTAGTTACACCCTTGTGTCACTACGCCGCGACGGCCTCAACAACAAAACATCAATAATACTAATATAATTACTTTCATAAATTAACACCAATAAAAAGAAATCAAAGCATACCTCCAAGAGCCAAGGCTTTAAATCCTCGTCCAACAGTACATCAATACCGAATAATTCGTAACAATTGTACCTCGAGGTTATATTGGCTTTGGTCAACGAACTGATGCTCGCCTCACCGGATATGATTGTTTTAATTACTAGATCCTTTATGTTCTCCCACAACTTATCTGTATCTACTTTCTGTTCAGTCTTTAAATATTGAAATAGTGTTTGTAGAGTCCTGGAAACACTATTTGATTAGTACTATTTATACATTGAATGTTTATTTTCTCGCTCTGGCAAAAGCCCGGCGTTGAGTTCCGCCATTCAACATGAAATATTCACGAAATATTCCGCGGAAAGTGTGAAACGGAGTGTCTTAACACTAGTTTCCCTCTGTCTGTAATCTGCTACATGCGGGATACAGCGTGAATCTCAATCTGTCTCTCGTGAACAGCATCAAAAATAAAATACAATAAATAATTACCACTTATGTCCCTCGCAAGCAGCAAAATCTTCATTAGGTGTATAATTCTTAGATAGTCTATTGATGGAGTAATTAGTTAAATGCATGTATCTATCGTTTAATGATGACAGTTCATCATTATATTTCACTGGAAAACGAAAAAATTAATAATTATTTATATGAATAACTGCATTTTTAATTTGCTAACAAACTATTTTCTTAATTTCTATAATAAAAAATATATACAATATATTATGGTTATGTTATTTGATTAATGCATTCATATACACAATGTATATGGAAATTGTACATTTCAATGTATAAACTAAAGTACGAACTATGAGTTTTGGCCTTTTTTCTTTTTTGATTTTTTTTAATGTTCAATTTTACTTTGCTTGCGACATATTTAAATTAATATTTATACATAAATTACAATTCCATATATTTAACTTACCTGAAGCAAACCTCGCTAAGCCATCTTTATACAAATATATCCTCAACGGATGTATAGAAGTAACAAGTACATACAATCTGAGATCAAACTTGCTACCATTGATCAAATAAGGCTTAGATACATATCGTTGAACAACAACGGGTTTTTTCTTAGGTATTTGAGTCCAACGGGATACTACTTTGATACCCGTACCGCGAGCTGATGCTGGCTAAAATGTCAATTTTTATAAATATATAATCTGTTATTTATGGTCAAATTTTTATATTTCCTTGTAAGATAAAATATTGTTATACCTGATTAACATAATGGATGCTATATTGTATCAACATTTTGATAATTATCGTTATATTTTTTACGCTGTATCACGAATCTTAAGCAGAGGGAACCTAATGTTATAACACTACGTTTTCCGCTCACTATTTGAGACATCGCGCGTAGAGTGGCGGAACCACTCAACTGTAAAATCACTAATCAACTCAATTATAGTCTTGTTACCAGAGTGAGGAAATGAGAATAAGTGATTCCCCTGAATTGGAATCGAACTCCCGTACACACTCTGTTCAAATAATATTCATTCAATACATACCGGCTTAATAATCCATTTTTCATTATTAGCCGCATACTTTTCCCAGTCATGTTTCAATATCTTCAAATCATGTGGTAAAACATATGTTTTGGGCATTATACCAAATTCGTTAACGCCATATTTAGATGCTAATTTCTGTAAATTCCTCCATAATCTATCTTTTCTACCTATTTGGAAGGTTCCCGGGAAGTGGTTCATTTTCTGTCCGTCCTTTATTGCTCTGAACATTATTGACTTCATGTGTTTACCCCATATGCCTATCCAGTCTACTGTTTCTGAAATTAGAAATTTACAAGTGTTAAACATGTTTTTTTTTTGTAAAATTTTATTAAACTTGAATGATTAAGATATAAGACCATTAATAAGACGTCCTTATGTCAAAATTTTTGGTATGCTGAAATTTAAATATAATTTAAAACTTTTTTACCAGACAAGGAAATAAAAACATTAAATATTACATTTCCTCGAAAGGGACTCGAATCCACGACCTGTTGCGTTTACAGTCACACTTCTATGTCCCTGCGCCACGACTGGCCTCATTCAGTTTATAATTTTTAAGTGTCAAACCTAGATTTTTAAAACATCAATAATTGCATTAGTTATCCTAACGGATAATACACATATTTTAGAGAAACCACTTCAATATAATATAAAATCTAAGTATCTACATGTAAATTTATATACAAGAAAAAAAAAGACCTTCTTGTGGACATTCCGCCGTATCACACTCACTCTTGACCAATTTAAAGCCCGAATTAGTCAATGTTTTCTTAACAACTATAGGTGTTATAGTAGTGACTTTCCATTTGAGATGTTTCTGTATTGCTAATGGAATTTTTAAGGGTGTAGTTTCATCATGGCTGACGAATTTGAGGTATGGTGGTACTCGAGGAAAGAGAGACGGTCTTAAACAGCTGCTAATTGACTCTGGTAAACTTAAAGGTGATTCTGAAAATAAAAGCACGTCTTTTAATAATAAATAGAAATACAAAATAAACTTATTTATATAATTTATTCAAAAATATAAATGAAAATAAAAAGCTAACTAATTATTAAAGTTAATAAATAGAACCAAATAGATTAAATAGTTTTTAGTATTTTTATTACGAAATTATAGCAATACAACATAAGTAATATGTACAATGTTTACTTTTAAGTTAAACTAATAGTATTTAAATAAAAATTAGGGATATATATTTCTATAATTATTTTCTAGCTAATAATAACGTCTGTAATTCAATAACGCAAATTACGACTGAAAAATCAAATAGACAACTTAAAAAGAACCAAATGATACGAATTAAATATACACAATTTAGGAATTATTATTAATTTGAATTAATAATATGTTACTGTGTTCTTCATTACCTACTCATTTACAGATATTTTGTATTAAATAAGCAAATCTGTCTATCTTTACATCAAAAATACGTTATAGAAAAAAGAAACCAAACAAAGCTACAAGTTTTTCATAGAGTTGGAGACACTACACTACACAAATTAAACGATTTTAAATAATAAAAGAATATAAATGAAAAAATATTATTAACAACTAACAAATAAGCGAAGCTTTAAATATTTATATTAAATATTTAAAGAAAAATTTAGCTTTGTAACCTTTGCGCGTTGGTAAAGTTTTGAAGGGATTAGTTGTGTGTAAGGAAGCCAAGAATTGTTGATTTTTGTTTATTTTCTCTGTAACATTTCAACTACATGTAGATATTAGAATTACATGAAAATATAAAAAAATAATTATACTTCTTATTCGATAAAACCCGTAAGATTAATTAATAAAATGTATAAAAGAAAACTACGATTTTATTTACAACAAAATAATACGAATAGGTGTATGCATATTTAAAACGATATTGTAATTTTTATTCAGCTTTACGTAGTATCCCGCATATAGTAGAGTAGACAGGGGGTGCTAAGACATTCGGTTCCTAACTTTACGCCTATTTTTTCGAGACATTGGGTGCTGAATAGCGGACCTTAACATCGCGCTTTGACTTGTTACCAGAAGGAAGAAATACAAATAATAATAAAAAAATAATTCATTCCTGCGAATGGTAATCGAACCCATAGGCGTTGTTCCACTGCATTGTCAAATATAATTATAAAAATTAGTCTTTAACCCAAACATACAATAACACTGTTATTCTTATAGAATAAAATGATGTACATTATGACGAAAATCTTCCAAATATTATTATATACAGAAATTAAGTGTAGAGCAGTAGAAACATTGATAAAAACGCCGCTATCTAAACTTCTCAATTAACAATAAATTAAACAGTATTTAAATTTAAAATATACACTCATTATCTCGAATCTCGATGGAATGACTTTACAAAAAAAACACTACGAATAAAACTATCTAAAATAATTTGGCAGAGTCAGGACACCAATTTTTCGATTTAATATGATTTTCTAGAACAACGTTTATTATTTTGTATTAGGTGTGGAAAGCGATGGAGATTCACACGTGATAAATTAAAGTTAATTTATATTAGCGTCAGTACTGACCTTGCCCACTCTAGATATCTTGTCAAATAATATTCTTAAATAATGGCTGACTTTTAAATAGTTTATGGGTGAGTTTGCGTTGTGAAATAATTTAAGTGGATTTTTATATATAAGTTTACCTAATAAGTTATGTGACTATACTAGAAATATTATAGATTTGATTTTTTATCAGCTTCACGCTGTACACCCAAAAACCACAGGGTAAGTAGAGGGAATTTAGAGTTAAGACACTCTAGACATTTGATTTAATAAAATCGTTTATGTAAAAATTAATTGTATCCTAATTAGTATTTAGCTTATGCATTATACCCACATTTTTATAATGTCGATAAGTAAAAACGCTATAAAATGTAAATAAAAACTCACCTTTCGAAGGCAGTGGTTTAGTAGAGACTACTGTTCCATTCAATTTCGTTGCTAACTTGACCATAGAATTTTGTTCTGGATCATTCTTAGGTACCAATGGGGGAGGTGGTTTGTCCAATTTGTCTATTTCTATTGAATCTGTGTCCATTTGCCACGTGTCCACTGTGGGGTCAGGTGATGGCGATCTGCTGTTAGAACTGAAATAACAATAAATAAACATAATTATTTTTTGTTATTTATTTTGAATTAAATTATATGTATTACTTTGACTATGGTAAAGAAAAAGGAATATATAACTTAGTTATATTACTATTAACTAATTACTTATATATTAGTATCAATAAAATGTAAAGATATCAAAAATAAAAGCTAGCTTTAAAAATTAAGTCTAAAAAAACATTATATTAATACTTATTTAGTTAACGTACAAAAATGTAAACTCTTACTTTTTATACATTTTCTAAATAACTATCTTTCTTTCTTTAGTGTGGAATAACACTTAAAAAATGTCAAAAACCATAATATTATATTTTTCCCATCTTAATTCATAACAAAAACACCAATACAACTTACTCATCAGCCTCCCCAATAACATCATTAGTGCTAATCTTCATCTTAGTGCTTTTAATTTTCGTCTTGGCCTTCTTTTTGGTTTTGACAGCTTTCTTCGGTACAGGTATGGCAGTCACCGAGCTTACGGGCAAAGCTGGACTCACAGCGGGCCTGGTAGGCGTGTGAGTGTCTTGACGAGGCTACAATATGTAAAATATAAAGTTAAAAATAATCCTCTTAACAGTTGTGCCGAATGGTGAAGTTAACATTGAAAACGGTGGCTAATGACGTTCGAATTCCATGGGAGTTTGTGTTTATTTTTATAGTAAGTATAGGTGTTTCACAGGTTTGATTAAACAAAGCGCTTCCCTGCGTTATGCTTCCTTAAAAAAAAAATCGCTAGAGTATTAGAGTCAAAGAATAATTATCTCTCTGATATCCCACATAATAGCGTAAAGAGAAAAAACCTAGTGTCTGAACTCTCCGTTGTTTACTTTGTCTATTGAGTGTCAGGCGGCGGAATTCAACGCCGCATTCTGTCATATCAGAGCGGAGTCGTGAAAATAATCAAAACAATCATTACTCATGGAATTACTAAGAAAATATATACTAGTAACAAACATCTTTTACGTTACTTAATTCTTGTAGCTTGAATACAATTGGCAAACAATTTAAATATAACTTTATTTTCAGTTCGGAAATTCCTTTGTGATCACATAAAGTGTTAATTTTAATGACAAATACTAGATGAGAATATTCGTGCGCATTTCAAATGAAAATAGAAACATTAATCCCCAGCACCCGTTCAGAACAGTATGTTTTAGAATTTAAATTCTAGATTTATTATTTCTTTGAAGGCCTTAATGATGTCGTGGCGCAGTCTAGAAACGGTTGTGGGTTCAATTCCCGCTGCGGGAATGTATCATTTAATAATTTATAGACATTTAATGTAAACATTACTTTTGCATGAATCTAGTAATTTATTCCAAAAAGTTTACTTTTATCATCATGATTACAGCAGCACTTTGTACCCATCATGTTATGCAATTTTTTTTACTATCCCGCACACCGCAAAGCAGACGGAAAGTGACTACAGGGGAGCAGAGTGTCTTAACTCTAAACAACCCTATCCTGCTCAGCGAGAAAAAAAAACATCTACAATAATAGTATAAAATATACCGTCTATATTCATTTAAAAAAAAGTTAATATAACAAGCAATAAAAAAAATAGCAGAAACAAAACGCATCACAAACAGTATCACCAGACACAATGCAAACGTTATAAACGATCGACACGTGTCAATCAACAGAACAAAAGGGAAACAATCGACGGTAGTTTTGACGGACACAAATGATAATATTTAAAAAAAAAAGTGAAAACAGAACACGTTTTCCTACCTGCCACGTGGTAAACGACAAACAGGTTAACAATGAAGCGCCACCGACTCTCGACAAGAATAAACATAGAGAAACACGAATTCAGCGGATTACCGTAGCGCAGTTCCGTATTATAAATTTTGGCAACCATCACTGGAACACTAAGATTCACACTTTTCATCCACTTAATACCACTACACCTTGGTTTTTCAATAATATTATTTAAAAAAAAATTACAAAAAAAAAACATGCCAAGGATACCGCTTACAATGAAAACCGAGGGGAAGTAACCCGTAAATTGCTGAAGTCACGCGAGGGAAATTAAAAAGTTATAATGCACTAGATCGATTAAGAATCGAAGCAGAGTGGAGAAGTTAGATACTAATGCATCGTATTGACATTTGGTACAATTGGCATCACGCCCGAACCCGAGAAGCTGTGCCGCAAAAAAAAAATCTAGGATCCCGAAACCCGCTCACGTGCTGGTCGGAGAAATAATATAAGAACTTATTTAAATGAAAACGTATTTTAATTTAAAATTTGAACGTAACGGGATTTGAACCCGCGCTTCTTGGACGGCTTAAGTAAGTATTTCCCGTTCCTAAGTGTGGATTAACACTTTTAAAAATATCCAAAAATAATATATGTGTCAGTGGGCCTCGTCTTGGCTTGTGATGAATCAGTTTATTTAAAGTTTTATGATAAATGATCTAGTCATTTCGTATATGATGACGACAGCCTACGTCACTGTTGAAGCGAGTTGAAGCGTCAATGGTCAGGAATTCGAACAGAGGCAAGTAGCGCATTCTATTGTTATTCTAAGATGTTTGTTCTGGTTTAGCCTTGGATAATTTGTTACTTGAAATATATATAGATTTTTCATTAAGCTATTAAAAAAATCACGCTTCACGCTGTATCCCGCATATAGCAGGATAGGCAGAGAGAATCTAGTGTTAAGACACTCCGTTCCCCACTTTCCGTCGATTTTTTGTGGCATACCTGTCGAATGGTGAAAGTAAACTTTGAAAATATTAATAAATACTAATTGCAAATTAATTATAGATTTTAGAAAACGGCTAAAGTATTTTTGTATTTCACTAAAAAAATAACTATAAACAATAATGAACACTGCTCTAGTATATTCAAATGTTAGAGCGAAGCATTATCCTAATAATAAAACCAGAAGTGAGCAAGCTGAAACTAGTATCAATATTCGGTGGGACTTAAATAATAAATGTTACGCATACGTGAAATGTTCGTTGAAATGAATAACAATTAAGAAGCCAGTAGTGGCGCAGGGCCATAAAGTCTGACTGTAAACGCTACAGGTTGTGAATTCGATTCCTTCTCTAGTAAATTAAATATTCAATATTTTCTTCCACCACTCAACACGCAATGCCTCCAGAATTCGGCGGAAAATGGAGAACAGAGTGTCTTAACACTTGGTTTCCCCTGCCTACCCTGCTGTGTGCGGAATGCAGCGTGAAACTAAAAAAAATACTGGTATATTATTATTTAATTGACCCACTTTTCGCATTATTTCATCAAATTCGTACTAATTATTTACGATATTTAAATGCGTCATTAGATATTCGTTGATAATAGCTGTTATCAATTTAAAAACTAATTATTAAAAAAAATAGCACGACTAAACAAGCACCAAAAAAATAATACTTACAATGTGACATAACTTCGATATAATCTTTTTCAGTGATGGCATAGTGATAATAAATATGTAAACTCAACTAACACACGAATCACTTTTTAGCACTTAAATATACATAATAAAAAAAAAATCACGGCCTCTAGTTAAATTACTCAGGCGAGAAAAAGGCTTTTTAAAAATTATTTATTTAATTTTATAAACAACCTTTCTGTTTTAAAGCAAGTTGAAGACAGAGAATCTTTATTAAAATTTTATATAATTCAAAACAGTTAAGTCAGCCAAATACTAAAACACTATTGTTCGATTCCGCGAGGTGCAAGTGCGGCGTCATCGGAATGTATCCTTATGCTTATGTAACTCCTCCCTCCTTAAGATGGAAGCTGGTCCTGCAGGTTCCTGAAGCGTCCTCGCTGCTGGTTTCCTCCGGGACTCTGGGAAGATGCTCGTAGATTTTCCAAAAATAACATTTATTATAGTAGTATATAATAATCATAGATAAGCTTGAAACAGCCAGGATAATACTCTATTTCTTTATTTTCTCCTCTTCTTCTAGGGTTTGGATATTATATGCAAGTTGATGTATATAATCGAGAGGTATATATTCTAAATCCTTCTTTTAGGTAAGAGTACCCTTCGTTACCAAGTATAAGGGTTGGAATGAGAAATAATTGTTAGGTTATATTTATTATTAGAAATGGAAGGAATTTCTAGGATGGAAATTAGGAAATATTCTGTACTATATGCTTTCATCATAATAGACACTTTGATTTATTTATTTGAATAGGTTTAATGTTTACAAAATTAAAAACTACATATATTTTTTATGAATTAATAAATTTCCTTATAATAATTAGTAGTATCTAACTACTATCGAAACTAAACCATATATAATACCATGATTAACTCTAGAAATAGTAAAAATATTTTTTTTTTGTTTTTTTTTTATAAGTAAATCTAACTTATATTCTATTTTATTTCTATAAACCTTATGTATCCTTTAAGATGAAGTATTCTCGCATACAACAAAATAAGTTCTTTAAAATAATTATATATTATTATATATAGTATTTATTTGTATGTAAAATTATTATATATAATATTTATCTGTATATAGAACTATTATATATAATATTTATTCGTTATTAAGTAAGTAAAAGCAAGGTTAAACGTATCATTTTGTTTCAGAGTTTTTCTTTAATTAATAAAATTTAAATAATAATATAATATAATAAAATTCCATTATGTATGGGATCTAGGGTTATTTTGTGGAACACGAGGGACCTGAAATAAGATGAGGCCTTCGTAGCAATTTATAACGAACTCTATTAGAATTAGAGTTTGGATGATTTTTTATAATCTCCGTTATATAGTAAGGGTGCAAATTAATTATCTTATACGGACCTTTGAAATCTGGTATGGCTTTATCTCTGAGCGCCGTCTTAGCTACTTGCTCATAGACTGTTTCACCTACCTTATGTGGTTTTCTTATGTACTTCCTTAAGGATGATACTATTTTCTTCTCAGTATTATTTACTTTGGTAAATACGTCTTTTACCAATGTCCTAGTATTAGTTAATCTATTGTCTACTCTGTATTTCGAGCTGGGTGTTATTTTAGTGTTATACTTTGAACTGGGTGTTATTTCAGGGTTAAACTGCCTAACTAGTCTGTCATTATCGTTACATTTAATTAATAAGCCTTTATTTTCGTTATCTTGTTGGGAATGGTTAGTAGATACTAGATTATCAGGGTTGATTATTAAAATACTCATACTGTCAGTCTCAGTCTCTGACGGGATAATGTTTTGTCTGTCGTTGTCAGGCTCTATGTTATTATCGTTGTTATTACTAGATACAAGGGGTACCTGCGCTATGTTTTCACTAGTTTGTGCACTTAAGTCTTGGGATATACTGTCAATTATATTGTCGACTTTATTATTATTAGAATTTACAGTTGATAATGATTCGTCAGCTTTTGTATTTTGTTTGCCTTTTTTATATATAATATTATATGGTCGTAATTTAAATGTACCTATGTTACATATGGTTCGTCCTTCTGAATTGGTATTAATGACTTTAGTTATAAATTTTCCATTTTTAACATTAATAATAGCAGCAGGGGATGTTAATCCCTTAGACCAAATATAGTCGTCGTAGATATAAAATCCGTCAGTATAGTTTGTTTTTAACGTGATAAGTTTTTCACACTTTGGTTCTATTTTTATAAGTTTCTTATTATAGTCGAAATAAATAGGTATGTCGGCTGTCGCTGTATGTAGTATTTTATTTTTCAAATTAATATTGCTAGATAATGATTTTAATAAATCTAGACCTATAAGTCCTTTGTATTTAGGGTCGAAATCAAAAATAAGGAATTTATGAAGAATATTACTATTAAAGATTGGGGGTAAAGGTAAATTCACTACATGATTATGCTGTGTTGTCGCATGAGCTGTTTTTATTTCAAATGGTTCATATTCTACACAATTTTGAAAAATAGAATTAAGTATAACTTCTGGTGAGATAAGGGATCTCGAAGCTCCTGTGTCAATTAAAAACTTACCTTTAAATTCGGGAATTACTATGTAGGGTAAATGATCTTTATCATGATTATTTATTTTTACTATCTCTTTACGTCTGGGTCTATGCCTAACGTAAAATCCTGCTGGTTACTTATTTCGTCATTAACTGGTTCATAAGTATCCTGCTCGTCTGGTATATGTATATTATCATAATAATACTCACCTGGAGTGTAGTGTTGGGAATACTCATTGAGTTGTTGCTCCTGTGGCTCGTCTGTGTAGAAGAGTTCCTCCACTGCGAACTGCGGCTTCTCTGGTTTATTTGTTGACCTCATAGTCACATCTGATATTTTTTGGGGTGGATTTATTTGCTGGTGAGGGATGTTACCTCTATGATTAATTAAAGGTCTATAATTACCTGGGAGTTGTCGGTTGGTTAATCTAAATTGTGAATTTGGAAATGGAATAAAGTTTCTATGATTTTCTTTAACCTTACTTTGGGGGTTTGACATATTAAAATTATTATTAAATCTATTGTATGTGAGCTTAGCTTCTTCTTGCCTAGCTTGTACAATGGCTAGTTCTAATGTGGTAGGCCTGGCTAGACGCACACCTATTGAAATTTGAAAGTCTAATTGGTTCGTATATTGCTCTATAACCATGTTTTCATAATATTCTTTGTTACTATGTTTACCTACGGACAAAAGGGTGTCAAGTATGTCTCGAAGGCGTTTCCCAAAAGTTTCCGCGTCTTCATTTTTATTACGTCGCGTTCGAGTTAGCTCTTGCATTAGTTGTATTTCGTTCCTAGGTTCACCTATTCTTCTAATCAAAGCGCGTTTAATCGCGTCCCAAGAGTCTAGAAACTCTTCGTATGCTATTGCATCAATTGCGGCTCCACTGAGTCTGCTTTTGATTAAACACACAATAGCGGGGTGGTGTTTCGCTGCGCCCTCTATTAAGCTTAATATATTATCTACTCTTCTAATATAAAAATTCAAAATTTTTGAATTACCATCGTAACGTGGCATAAAATCTGAAATTAACTTAAAACTAGAATTCTCGCAATTTTCAAAAGACATTTTATCTTTTAATCACGACTAACCTATTTAACAAAATAATTCAAACAAATAAAATATTTCAATTCAATATAATATTTATTAAAATAATATTTTATTATTTCATTTAATTATTTATTAATTATTTCATTTCATTTATTTATTATTTTATTTCATTTATTATTTCATTTATTTATTATTTCATTTCATTTATTATTTCATTTATTTATTATTTCATTTATTTCTCATAAACTTATTCAATAATAGTAAATGCCTATCGCGATTTGAGCTATATAGACAGATACAAAAATACGGAAGGAAATATAGCATAGGAACTTGGATAACAAAAGTACTCACCAAAGAAACCTCTGCATCTCCAACCGGGACTCAACTGCTTGGCAGAACCTCCGATGCTTAGGTGCTCCGCCGGTCTCGCCGTCGTAGATTCTTCTTAATAGATCGCGGTAATAACGATAGAAACCGTTCGCGGGCTTTAAGAGTTTGATTAAAGCCAAACACGCCGCGATCCTACCGACTGCGCCAGTTGAATTACTCAGGCGAGAAAAAGGCTTTTTAAAAATTATTTATTTAATTTTATAAACAACCTTTCTGTTTTAAAGCAAGTTGAAGACAGAGAATCTTTATTAAAATTTTATATAATTCAAAACAGTTAAGTCAGCCAAATACTAAAACACTATTGTTCGATTCCGCGAGGTGCAAGTGCGGCGTCATCGGAATGTATCCTTATGCTTATGTAACTCTCTTCTTTCACAATAACGTAAAGAATTCATTAAAAAAAACACAACTCTCCGCGCTGACAACGATTAATATCTCTTTTAAAAAAAAAAAATATTCCACAACTTCCTCAACCCGATAGATGCTATACTTATGTACGCTTGCGGTTGTGTAAACAAATTATATTGTGCGAAATTATGACAGCGGCAATAGGCACGCGAACGTCTCGCTAGCGATAGCTTTGAAAAACAACTAACTAAAACGAATACTTTTAAAATCAACTTCACGCTGTAATCCAGCACTGCAGAGTAGGTAGAGCGAACACTCCGTTCTCCACTTTCCGCCGAATTGTGGAGAGATAAAGAGTGGTGGAATTCAACGGCGCATTTTTGCCTCGACACCAGAGCGAAGAAATATAAATAAATATTTCATTTCTTCGAATGCGGATCGAACACACAACCATTCGCGTTTACTGTCACACTGTGCTCCTGGGCCACGACTGGCCTCACAAATACGAACAGGTACTTTCAATGTAAACTAAAAAGGACGAGACGAGCCCCATGCCTCGTAACTTGTAAAAGACAAGAACTTTTGTAAATCGTGAATACATTGTTCATGTCACACTAAAGGCAGTCAAAACCCACGCTTGCAAGTTCGCTTTTCGTTAAGGGTTGAACCACCCCCATACCTACCCCACAGTTAGGTAAATGGGAAGTAAAAAGATGCTAGTTTACCCTTTCTTACTTCAATTTATGCGTTAGCGTAATAGGCCTAATTTAATTTTTTTATAAAGCCTCAAATTATCAACCTTATTTACAATGAGATAAGAGCGAATATAATTTCAACAACGATAACAATTCATCGAAAGCACCGTACTGGGATGTGCCAGGTGTTAAACGAACCGTGAAATCGCTTCAAAATACTACTACTTAAAAAAAATAGTTTTCAATGACATTTAATTTTTCATTTTAATGCAAATTGAGTTTAAAAACTTTAAAATAGATAAGGTGCTTATTGATACTGAATTGAACACGCAACGCCGAGGTCGAGTTTTATAATTAGCTCAATCGATGTGCACTATAGTCTACTACTATAACATATTATAATCATTTGTTTATTTTACTTTATAGGGTCCATTTTTTTTTCAGCTTCACGCTATATCCCGCACATAGCAGCGAACCTGGGAATCTGGTTAAGACACTTCCATTCCCCACTTCCCGACAAATCCTTGAGGCATTTTCAAATATTTCATTTCCTCGAACGGGAATCGAACCCACAACCTATCGCATATGTGTGTGCCCTGAACCAAAACAAGCTTCTTATATAATATTAAAACATATTTGTGAATATTCGTAAATCTATTTGAGAAAAATAATATGAGATAAGTAAGATAGCAAATGATTCTACAAAAATAATAAGCACAAATGATATCGATTATTACATAGAATTATCAATTCAACCGATAATAAACAAACAAAGAATTTAAATCTACTTTAACTATGTCACGATAATTATTTATATACTGTGAGGGGACCTTTAATAGATACAAAAAAATATATATTGCTTGAAGCTTAAAGTTCAAATCATGCCTAGTTAATTTGTTTTAATAATAGTATTATTATTGCATTTATTTTAATAAACCAACTCTATTTAAACGTAATGTAAAAAATATATACCTCACCTGTGTAAAACTCTATAATCAATATAATAATTACAAATTTTAATAAACAGACAAACCTATATGTTTTACATATATATAAAAATCTTCATAATCTCTGCAGTTTGATAAATATAATTTAGATGAATCTTAAAATAAATAATATTATCTAAGTCTGTGTTAATTACGGCTATTTTTATATTATTTTTTAAATACCTACCTTATACCTTACCTTATACCTTAAATTACATCAACTTTGTGAATTGAAATTTACAATGAAGTCATTTATTAAATTTTTATAGCATGTTTAATTTGTATTCATAGTGCTCTAACTCCGAAGTTGTCATCTAATTATAATCTAATTTAAAATTAAATTTGTTTGAATTCAGAAAACATTGAATATTTAATTTCGAGTGGGAATCGAACCCACAACCTGTGGTTTACATTCGCACGCTTGTACCTCTGCGCCACGCCACGGCCTCTTGGTTTCAACATACATATTATATATTAGCTAAAATAAAACAATGAAAATTTTACTGGATTTAAATTTCTTTCAAGCTTTTAGTGGTATAAAATATTCATACAAATGAAAGGAACATTCCCTCCAATGAAACAGTAAAAGTTACTAAAAGTAAGCCAACTCTTTATATTACTGTATACATACAGCTTTCTGTCATACAAAGATTTTCATTTCTATGCTAAGTATGGAAATAATGTACTTGAAAAATAATACACCTCTATGTACTTTACTGAGGCCAGTAGTGGCGCAGGGGCACAAACTGTGACTGTAAGCTCAACTGGTTGGTGGTTCAATTCCACTTGAGGAAACGAAATATATAATATTTCAATTTCTTTGTTCTATTGTCAGGAGACTAGGGGAATGAAATGTCATAAATGACACGTAGTGTCTTAACACTAGGTTCCCACTGTCTACACTGTTGTGTGCTCGCAGATAGTCATATACGAAGTCACACCCATCCAACATTATCATAATTAATACAATGTGAAAATGTTGGCAACAGCAGCACCAGTAAATGAATAATTTAATAATCACTGCAGATGTCATAACTGTAAGATAAGCAATTCACATAAGATGTTTGTTTTTTTCTAAATCTTGAAAGATTATAATAAATCTTTGTAAAAGAATGTCATGTAAAACTCATTGTAAAAAGGCTTAGTGGAAACCTTTGAATATCTTTACAGTTGCTCGCGACTGTAGCGTGGTAGTCAACATAACAAAGTTGTAACAATGGTAAATATTTAAATATCTATAACTTTTCTAACACACAATAGCTAAAGGAAGTCAAGAAATGTACTAAGTCAATCAATCACTATGCCATTTTGTTGCTAAATTAAAAGAGTTCTACTACTAAACACACAATATCCCAAATTTATGTAGTGAAACTGACAATGGAGGTCCTGACACCAGGTTCTTTCTACCTACCCTAAAAGTATTTATGTAAGATAAAAATGTGCAAATAAAACTTACCACAACATCTGTTTCATTATTAATAGCTGTAGTTCGTAAAACATGCATTTTGTACACATCATCTTTCGGTGCTATAATAACTTGGTCTTGGCAACTACATCTTGTGTTTTTTGAATAATTTGAAGGAGTTTTCGCGGGAGAGCTTCCTAGAGCCCCTATTCCTGTGCCATATGAATATCCTGTACCAGAATTATCCTTTGCCCGTTTCATAGTATTTGATAGATAAGATAAATGACTGAAACAAAATTAAAGCTTATAAGAATAAAACACAATAAAATATAGTAAATGTATATTTCATAATGATTAAACCTTTGTCTTACTAAATTTTTAAAATATTTATTTTTAATATATTTTTCATTTAAAAATTTAGGTTGGCTTTCACATATCACATTATATATACATAAATTAGTAACCAACTAGTTTATTTTATGTCATGTTGTTGGGTAATTAAACTTTATTCATAAATTACTTCCCACAATTTCATAATATTTAGACCCCATACTTTTGACAGCAGAAAATACTCCCAAAACATTTTCCTCTCTCCACCCCCCACTTTCTAGAGTAATGTCATATTTTAATTTTAATACTTAAAACAAAAATCACAATATTGTTTGCATTTTGATGTGTGACATCATAACATTTTTTCCCTTTCAGTGGAAAAGGAGTTTTCAAGGAGTGCCTTGTCACACAATGTCACACTTTTTACCCCCCAGGGGAAGACATGGGAGACATGTGACATATTAAATATGGTCCCTTAGTGTTTTATTAAAAAAAACTAAGAGCATGTACATGTTAATAACCTTAAAACTAACCTTTCATAGCCTGGTATAGGTGAGCTTATATGAAAATTACAATAGAAGTTGTCCGATTCACTAGATGCTCTTTGTCTTCTTCTACCTTCACATAATTTTGGTTCTTGGTATGTTCTGGTCTTAGTTTTTTTTAATATACTCTGAAGCTGAGATTTTGGTAATGGATTATTGAGTATAGATTTTAAAGGCTGCTTTGCCATTGTAACTTCCAGCATTTCCTGATCAACTTTCTCGAGCAATTCTTCAACTTTTGGTAACCTGCTGTCATCTAGCTTATTATTTGACATTGTATTCACTAAAAGAGGTCTGGTGGGGCTTGATTTATGAAATCTTGTTCTCCCTGGCTGGTAACTAAAAAAGAAGGAAGCATTGATTTACTTATATACTGTTTTGTTTTAACTATTGTATAGTTTAGGTTATGTTTTGTCCAAGACTATAACTCACCCATGATGCAAGTTACTCTCGTGAGCCATTATGTAGTCACCGTTATGAGATGCGGGCAGAGAACACTCGTGATGAAACCTATCGAACCGATGGTCGTGTCCGTTGTTTATAGTGAAGTAACTCTTGTTTGGCACAGCGCGGTGATGGCGAGTATTAGTATCGGATGATCGGTGGAAATCACGCGTCACATCCTCGTACGGCGACCTATCGACACCTTCGCTGCGGCAGCGCCGCCTCAGGACCCTGGCAGCCCCACGCCCCGACCACTCAAATACCGACCCTAACGGATCACACGCGTCAAACCCGGCCTCGTAGCTTGGGCACGTTCGCATGCCATCCATATCCGCGTCTAGTCTAGACGCATCATCAAAACTCCACATGGATCGTGCCACACCACAAATTTCACTATTACACTGCTAATTTAACACTTAAAATCTACGGGACCATGGACGTCCAGCTAAGGCGTCGTGAAGGCCAGACGACGACAGCTGACAGATCACCATTTAACAACTACAAAACAACGTGCCAGTTCTCCCGCCAAAATTGAAAAGAATTATATATTCTTTTTACAAATAAATACGAATTACTTTTTTAAATTTGTAACCCATACATACTCTCACCATTCAAAATGAATCTACACCGTTAATTTACTATACATGCTACTAGTAATGGCGTTCAATGTAAATATTTTTTAATAGATCATCGTAAACAACAATGAAAATTTAAACACAATTAAATATTTTAAAATCCATATTTACTTATCCGTGTCTTGTTAATAAACCGTTATTAAAATATATTAAAAATTGACATAATAAATGAAATTGATTATCGGTAACAAAATGTTCACAGCGCGACGGCTACATGGCTGTTTTATAAAGGCATTGATCTATTTTTTCATAGCTCTATCTCGTGAGGTATCGCGGAGTGCATGACAGGGAGATCCGAACAAGTCGCTTTCTTGCCACTTTAGCGACTTTACATTTCATTTGTTTAGCCTTAAAATTGTACTATTTTTCATTCATTCAAACGATTCACATATCATAATGTTGCTAGAATTTATCAATATTATCTTACCATAGCAAACAATGTAATGTACTATTCTCAAAATTATTTTAATTATCAATAATAAGGAATAATATACAATTATTTTCTTTTAGTAAATACAAATATTATTCAGTATTCCAGTCAGTAAAAAATACAATAGTTATATAAGTATTTTTTATATTGTATTAATTCGCCGTAGTTATACATTCCGTTATTTTAAAAAAAGGCAATTATTACTATTATAATATTGTTTTGTAGACCATATGGAATCGTAAATATTGTACAAATTCATCCAATAAACTAAAAAATATTTGGATGTTTTATTGTAACTTTAAAAGTTATACATAAAATAGTGCTTTGTACGCTTTAGTTATTTAGAAGGCAATTTAGCTTTAAAATCCGAATGACTATGGAACTAAACGTCGTTGTTCAAGATGTGGACACAGAGGATATTTATTTTGCAAGAAGAGAAAGATGATGAAAAGGTGTCTTGAAAGAGACTCGACGTGGTCAATGTTTTTTTAAGATTCTAAAGAACTTTAAGAATTAATTACTGGTTGGTATTTAAAATCAATCATCAATCATAAACATACGTTTATTATGTGGGCAACATCATCAATTATCACCATTCCCCAAATGTTTTACCATATATTTTGAATATTATAACATCGCTATAATGTCTTATATATATATATGAGACATGGTTCCTGTCATTGTACTCAAATAAATTATTAAATATCGAATGTGTTTTAAAGTAAAAACCAATAAATATATTTATATTTTACGATAGAGGGGTAAATAAAACTCATTTTACGAGAATCAGTATTCTTTTTACACAGTAATAAACTACCTCAACCTCGCAACTGACACTTATATACTTAAAATATTATACGAATCTGACTTCTTATCTAAATTATTATTTATATCAATAAAGATTTCTATTTGTGAGAATATTATATTTATATTTACGTTGTATAAAATGAATGCTACTTACTACAGCAAGTGCATTCATAACTAAAAACTTGGAATTTTCTCTTATATCTATATCGACATTACACAAAAGTAATTTATTCACGTCCTGGCACTGTTCAAGTTTCATCGCCGATTCTCAAAAAGATAAATCCTTAAAATTAAATCTATACAATTCATAAAAAAAAACAAAGAATGACGAAAGTCGCTTGGCGTGGTTATATACAATTTAAAATTTCTCAAAATCAAAATTTATATTTATATTATTCTCAATTTAAAATTCATATTGTAATGTAATCAAGTAACATTATTTGTTATATAATTACATTCATAAATAAAATCCGAATATAATACAAATCAAAGATTCCACATTCAATATATACCTGTACATACAACAGTTCACATAAAATGCTTAAAATCTAAGTCATTGCATAAAAAAGATTTCTATAATAAGTCTATTTTCAATATTTTTACTGTCTGTTCACAGTCAGATATACAAAGTAGAAAAAATATACATTGTAACCATCTTTACAACCATAAGGAAACCATTTGTTGGTATCAACAATTCATTGAATGTCTTCTCCTAAACAAAGCCATGTAAGACTGTTGTGGGATCCTGTAGCCATCTGTTTTAGTTTAGTCAAAGCCACCAAATGATTGCGAAATAAAATCTGTAAATAAAAATAATTATTCATTTAATTTTTTCTCCATGTTTTATCCCATATTGCACAATAGGCAGATAGAGAGAGAGAGAGAGAGAGAGAGAGACACTGGATGTCACAATGTTTTAATGCCTGTGTTTGGAAAAAGGTCTATTTTATTTTAATTAATTACAGAAGCATGTAGTTAGTGGAGGTGATTGCAAGACCTTAGCTGGTGAGCAGCGCGATGTTGATCTCCTTGACCATCTTGACGCGGTGTAGCATCTTGGCGAGTGCGGCGCGGCTGAGCGGCTGCGTGGAGTACCAGACGGGCGAGTCGGGCACGCACGAGCGCTCAGGCTGCAGGTAGAACACGTCGTTGCGCGTGCGCACCGACTCCGGGCTGCAATGGGTTAGATATTATTATAACTTCACACTCAATTCAAGGCAACATATCATTGCTCTGAAAGCAGCTCTTTACAAATTAAAACCAGACTGCTGCTTTCTGCTTTATACCTTCGCAGCCAGAGAGAATGGAGCGCTAAACGCGCATGCGCGTGCCAAACGTTTATGCATACCTCATTCTCCTCTGTTATCAATCCAAATACATACCCTTAGAGATTAGTATCTTCGATACTGTGTTTCCAACGACATTCTATGTATCTCTTCAATTAAGTTGACTCTGCATATCCTACGGAGAGATCTAATCTCCACAGTATTCATTTTGCTTTCATAGTTCTGCCATGTTTCGCTGCCGTATGATAGCGTCGGTACCAACATTGCATTGTGTACGACCAAACGTGCAGCTGTGCTGACGTTTCACCGTCTCATCAATGCAGCTAAGGCTCCGTTAATCCTGTTACCAGCAGCAATGCGCCTTTCCATATCCATCTCGTATCTTTCATTTCTACTAAACGTATTTCCAATTCCTACCATTTTCAATCCCTTATTCTAATATCTTAACACTATTTCTCTCAAAAACCAGAATCTTTGTCTTGCTCGCATTCTGAGTTCGATCATTATTTTGACACCCTTTTTTTACAGTGGTGACAAATGATTGTTACATGCAGATAAAGTTACACACATTCCATTTAAATCAGATTCAAACTGTATCTTCTGAATAATATTTGTAGTATTCTACACAATTATATTTAATCTAAACTAAAAACATTAATTCCATATTTGTAATGTACAACTTACCACTTAGAAATATAAAATTCGTATAATTTAACAGGACACCTAAGTGGATTCTCTTCATTTTCTTGTTGCTCATATACTTTCTTTTTTCTTGAATTTGCTTCTACATCAAATACAAATAAAAAAAACATTGAATAAATATATTTGACTTAATGTATTAAAGAAAGATTTACTAACGACAAAATTAAGTTGTAACAAATGTATAAGAATTGTGATGTAGTTTGATAACAAATTATGATTTAATTGGCTAAAGGGCTTGGGATCAGCTTACACATCGCGGGCTGTATGTGTTTTACAAATTTAAAAATTTATCAGCTTACCTAAAGCCGACTGGGGAGGGTAGAACCTTAACAAAACATTCCTAGAACCAGGTATTTTGGCTTGTCCTGGTTGATTCGGATTCCGTTTCCAATGTTTCATTATATGTGAAAACGATAGCTGCATGTGCTCTTCAACCGTCTGAAAATAAATTGAAATTATAAATATATATAATAATATTTTTTTTTTGTATCAGAAAAAAAAATTCTACAATGTTTTTTGTTAAAATGATATCATATAACAAATTATATTATATTTCAGATTCAAAACAAGATCACATAGACTCTAAGTTATACCATAATAAATAAAAATAAATATTATGTTATTTCTTTATTTAAAATTTTAATTACGCTTATTTCGTGAAGTGGGTACAGAAAACAAAGTAATAAATTATTTTATTTAGATTTTTTATATATAAATATACTAAGTAAATTTATATCTAGGCGAATATCATTTTTATACAATAAATGTAAACTTATTATAAACTTTTCTGTTCGCGAAATTAAGAACTTCAAACACAATTCAAAAATAATTTTATACTTACAACTAAATTAAAGTGTTTAGTATTAAAAAACATAAGCGTAGATAATAAAACGTGTGGCGAGTGCGCTCCCAACTGTTTACTTTCCCATAAATGCTCTTCTTCCACTCGCGTTACTATGTATTCTGCAAAAAAAAAAAAATAATGATTTGGTATGAATTTAGGACCAATAATGGTTGTCTATTCTATTCTCTATTAGAAATTGATATGACATTTCCATCAGAACGTAATTACATAAAAACGTTGTGTCCCACACAGTACTTGTACCACATGTACTCGTAGCAGGGTTAGCAGAGAGAAATTGAAGACCTAGTGTTAAGATTCTCCGATCTGTTTTAGACATTAGTGGTCCCCACTTTCTCACAAATTCTGAAGACATTGCTTATTAAATGGTGGAAGTAAACACCTTGATTTTACTAGTGTAATCTATGTTTAAGAAACGATTGGTATTTCTAAGAGTTAAAAAACGTAAAAAAGTGTTGAATTCAAAATTACTAAATACTTACGTGAGTCATTATATAAAACTGAAAACTTTCTGGCTACCTCGTCCAAACAATCAGTGAATTTCTCATAGTAAGGGTCCGTAAATATATTGTCTATCCTACCATTTTCAAACAAATATTGTTGTATACCTGCAAAAGAATAAAATTAATGAGAATGTAAATATTTTATATATTATACTAAAATATTTTGCATATTTAATAAAACACAATTGTTTCTTGTTATATTTCAACAAAAAAAAAACACGGAAGCCACAAACGTAACCTAAACGTTATGGAGGATATATATGATTATATATTTATATATAACGTAATATCTTATTAATATCCATACCTATATTATAAATTCGAAAGTAACTCTGTCTGTCTGTCTGTCTGTCTGTCTGTCTTTTACGCAATCAGGGCCAAATCGCTAATTCTATTGTGATAAAATACACATATAGAGATACTTGAGGGTCTCGGGATGAACATAGGATACGTTTTTTTCTCATATTTGTAATATTTTCGATATATACCAATATATTAAAATATATATTAATTTGACATGCAATTTATTCCGCCATGTTAATAACAACCGTCGTTGCTAAGCAACGATTTGCAAAGTTTGTTGTTAGAAAACGTCACCCAAAATGAGCTTGCTTAATGCATACATGGCGCGCGCCGCTATAGATTTGTATACATTAACAAAAATTAGATGATTTCTATAATTTGATATTCATCCTTATGAAAATAAATATGATAGTCACTTTTAGCATTTCATCTAGATGGAAATTATAGTTTACTGTATAACATTCTAATAAATAATTAAGGAGATGTCACTGATTCCAAACGACCTAGCTTACGAGTGGTATAGTATGATCGACGCGAACGGGCAGGACTTTGATGGTTTAATAAATTTTTATATATTTTCGAATTACTGTTAATTTGTATGTAATTATTTGCTGCTTATAATTAATTTATCTCAGTTCGGTTATCTATACCGATGTTATACACATAAAATATCGTAAATTTAATCATTTGAGATTATGTTTAATATTGTTCGCAAAAATTAATAATTATTTAATATAGAAAAATGTTTAGTACGCGCACACGGCAAACTTTAGGTACTTTTTCTAATATTAAGAGTTTCCTTTAGTTACTTTTACTTCTTTTGTTTGTTCATTTCGGTTACTCAGATATTTTTTCTAATAATAAACCTCCACTTATTATTATTTTTTACTTATTTTAATTATTTAGACTTATATTTACGCGGGCGTAGCCGCATCCGGGCCCACTAGTACGTAAATAAAAACTTGTAACTACAAAAAAAAATGCATTATCACAACCAATCTTATCTATATCAACATTGACTTCATATGTACAAATAGTTCTAGTAGTACTTTTTTAGAAAACGTATACAAATGAACCTGTTAGAATCTGTTAATTTTTTAAGCTTCATGCTGTATTCCGCACATAGTAGAGTAGGCAGAGGGAACCTGGGAATCTAGTGTTAAAACACCCCGTTCCCGTATTAAGACACATCTGATTCCCACTCCCAACCCCCTACAATTTTTTACAAATTTTCTAAAAAGAAGTATTTTTCTTTCCCAAGTCAAGGCTAAAAATGTTAAAAATATAGACTAAATATTATAAATGCACATACCTAAAACCAAATAATAAATAGTATCCGGAGCATATTCACTCCCATTGGGTTTACGGACTTCCTTCACGAACAAACACAAGGAATAATTTAATTCGTCAGCCGTCAGTTGTAATATTTCCGATTTGAAAGGTTTCCGTCGTATTGAACTCTTTTCGATTTCTGCATTCTTCGTCATCACCCATTGCTTCCATGCGTTTACGCCAAAGGTATACTACAAAGAAATATATAATAAGTCAGTTATTTTTCTAGTATTATATAAATATTATTATTATTATTATTCTATTCCCTTTAATTCATAATTGTGTGATAGATATGTTTTATTTACTTATTTATACACGTAAATAAAACTAACTCACCGATATCTGTACATGGAAGGTATATGACAAATTTATTATTGAGTGCATTTATGAATGTTCAATTAAAAACGTGTTCGTTCTGTGCGGGTTTATAGGATGACTGCTACTGCGCATTTTTATCCTGGTACCATTAGTACTGATTGATTGATTTATTGAGATTGATTGATTACGATGATTTGGTGCCAGTAGTTCTGTTATACAGTACTGTCGACGAGTTTTGGCCCCCCAAAGTTAGATTTTCCTAACTTATGTACATTGTGGACTAGTGAAGAAAATGAAATAAAAAGTAACAAATGAAAATGAAAAGTAACAAAATATCCTAAAATTTTGCGTAGCTGTCTGAATAGCTGAGTAGCGTAAGGGTGGTATTACTATGTTGTACTATAGTGCAGACCTCTACTACGCGTTGTTTTCCTAGTACTACGATACGACGCTAGTGTTGGTGTCAGAAGTACTATAGTATAGTATACAGTAGGAGGGTACCTTGAGACACATATTAGCATCAGGTTTCTCCATGGGCTCACGCGGCGGGTCAGGCGCGGGCGCGGGTGCGGGGTCACGACGGCGCTTGGGGCGGCGCGCGGGCGGGGGCGGAGGCCGCTTGCGCGCTACTCCTCCGGCGCCCGCCGCCGCCCCCGCTCCTGCCCCTGCACTGCTCGCCCGTAGCGCTGCCACCGCGCGCTGCTGCTCCAGCACCATCATGTGTTGGTGCATGGTCTCGCCTTCTAGACCTGACAACAATAAGTATTCTTAATTGCACATTTCTGTACATTACTAAGATTTTTATGTAAAATTACAAATAAAAAATGCTTGTTATTGCCTAAAGAATAAAAATATCTTCGAAGTTTGCTATGTAGAACGCATTTTAAACAAAATATTCGGGGTTTTATTTATTTAATTTGATTTAAGATCCTTAGGTGGCCTAAACAACTAACCTGGCATGCCTGGATGTGAGCTAGGTGTAATTGTATTGGCTGTCATGGCCGACTCCAAGTCCACTGGCTGGTCTTCATATTCAGTGGCCATTTTTAATGCCATTTGGAGCATATCTTCACCAAAAGCATTATTACCATCCATGCCTCCAACAGGACTGAATCCTTCTTCTGCAAAAAAAATTATAATTATTAGACAAAGAGTTATGGAACATTTAGTAAAAAATTATTGTCGTGACGCAGGGATACATGGGTGTAATTAACGCGACGGTTGTAGGTTCAGTTCAATCCCCACCCCACAGAGAATGAATTATTATTTCTCTAAATTTTTGCCACTCAACACGCGATGCTTCGAAAAATTCGAAAGTGGGAAACAGAGAAGACTCTTCGACTTAACACTAGAATACCTCTGTCTACCCTGCTTTTTTTATTTTTTTAATTTAAAAGATGGTAAAATATTTTTGATGAATCAAAAAATTAGGGCTAAAAATAATTCTATAGGTAATAGTTATATTTAAACTCGATAATAGTATAAATAATTACCGTTCTCATCTTCAGTATCTGAATCACTCTGGTCTTTCTTCTTATCACCTGCCACCATTTCGGCCATCATGAGGAGCTCAGCTTCAAACGGATCCGTTGGCATTTTATCATGTATTTTGTTGATTTCCTTCATAATTCCCTTAGCAGAATTTCTTGTTGTTGGTATAAAAACAGGAGTAGGTATTGGTATGGGTATAGGGACTGGCACAGGGAAGGGTAACGACCACATCACACAAGGTACGGGGACGTAAATGGGTACGGGGACAGGGATAAGTACTCGCCTTTCCAGACTGGGGTCAGTTTGACACTCTTTTGTACACGGATGAGGACGACACGACACTCCTTTAGATACCATCATGGGTTTCGTCATAGTGGCTTTATTGGCTACTTCGTGCGGGGGTAGGGTTTTGACTATAACGTGGTTGTATATTTTGGGAGGTAAAGGAGGAGGTGGGGTGACAGGTTTAGGAGGAGGAGGGGGTGTTATGGAGGCTTGAGGGGGTTCTTGTTCCGCCTGAGATTGAGCTTGCTGATGTCGCTTGGACTTGGCTCGTGTACTGTGTACGAGGGGGGGCGGGGGGGCTAAAGACTGGACATTTGAAATAACGGGCATACCAGAAGAGGAACGCTGTTGGTTTTTTGACGCTGTAAACAAGGTGTAGTTTATGTATAACATAGAAATAAAATAATTAAATTATAAATTTTTAAATATATTTATTTTAATACATATTAATTGTTAATTTTATATTAAATACATACCATTGTTTTTGTGAGTAGCTGCAGAATATGTTCTTCTAGGAGCCCCTGTGGGTACAGCCTTTTGTTGGTCGGCAGTTTCACCAGACTGTACCATCGGTAATGCTTGCTTCGAGTACTGACCCTGTCAACAATTTGTATAAATTTATTATTTCTCTTTAAAGTACTTAAGTAAATTTCTTCGTAACTTTGTTCTTCACATTAGTCTCATTTTAACCTTTTTTAATACCTTGCTTGACCCAATCGGACAAGGAAATTATATAAGTAAAACTAAAAAGTTTTTACAATATTAATTAGCTGACGATTTTGATTGAATGCTCTAATATTGGGAAGTACATGTTTGAATTGAAAATATATATTTGTAACATTTGTGTTAAATTGGTAATTTATCAAGGAATTATTTACATTATCTGTCAAGATATTACTCGCTCTACCTGAGGTCAGAGTTACCTCCCGCGCTTTAAGTGTGTCATGTGCATATACGTCTAGTATTTACATTTAACCACAGGAGCGAAACATCCGGCAGAAGTTAGTCTACCATAAAAGGTTTTTTTTTAGTTACCCTATATTGAGGCCGCCGCGAGTCTACGCCGTAAATACGACATGTCGAGAGCTCGCTTCCCACTCGAGGAAATGAAATATTTATTTAATTTATATTTCTATTTCTTCTCACTGGTCTCGAGATAAAGCACGGCGGAGTGTTTCGCCACCCTACACGCAACGTCTTCAGAATTCGGCGGAAAGTAGGGAACGAAATGACTTAACACTAATCTCCCTCTGCTGCATGCGGGATACAGCGTGAAACTGAAAGAAAAAGAAGCTATGAATGTACCTGAAATGTCATAACGCACTGGTAGGTGCAGAAGTTGCGCACTGTCGCGTCCGACATGGTGAGATGGTACTGCGCTAGCTCCGTCATCTTGCACATGTCACATTTTGTCCTAAGAATTTAAAAAAAACTTATTAATAAAAGTATATAAAACGTGTTTTACCCGCCCCCCCATATGAAGTTATGACTTCGAACACAATTATATTTTTTTAGTTTCATGCAGAATCCCGCACATAGGAGAAAGCAACGCAAATACCATTAATATTTCATATTTAGTCACTTCCGTTCCCCTCTTTCTTCCGAATTTTGTTGTCGTTCAGGCGGTACATGTTGAATGATTGATATACAACTTACCGTCTTGAAGACACCGCATTCACCGACACCAGATAGAGATTCAAACAATTGAGAGAACACATCATAATGGACTGCCCATTGGACTGAGACCGCTTAATCATGTCGAAATTATATTTCTTCACTTTACACCAATTACATGGCACAATGTGTCTGGAATTACTTATGTATATGTTCATACAGGACTTGGAACAGAAACAGTTGGGCACCGAGCCGTCGTATATTGTGAAAAACATGTTCAACTTCCTCTCGAAATATTTTTTACACCAACGACATTGATCTGGAAAAAATAATAAAACCTGTTCAATTTAAAAGTAATTTACAAAAACACAACAATTTATTGTATTACATTCCTTGAATTTAAATATATCACTATATATTACGTAATTATTTGAACATATTTTTTAATATTTATAAGTTTTAATAATAATTTACTTTTCAAAACTCCACTTAAATACCGGAAATAATACAAAGTTATACATACCTGGAAATATATTATTAACAAATTTGAAAGCAGCAAAACAGGGATCTGAACACAGCCTTTGAGAAACATCTTTATTCACTAACACTTCGATGGTCGTCGCTTTTTCTACAGAACAGACAGCACATTTGGCCCACATCGGTTGGGGCACCGGGTTCTTACTCATTTGATCGAACTTTTCCATACAACTTTGGGAGCAGAAATCTTTAAACTGGCCCTTGTCACCGACCGGAGCCAAAAACCCTTGATGACCCTGAGATATATCTTTTTGGCAATAACAACATATTTTCAAGCCTTTCTTAAACTCCTCCAAACACGCCGAATTACAAAACTGTCGTATATCATAGCCAAATCGTACGCAATATTTTCCTAAACTCGTATGTAGTACCGCGTTGCGACAATTTGAGCATTTGGATCCGATGAGATTTTGGTATCTCCTTAAGCACACTTCGTTACAGAAGTCCATTGCTTCCCACATAAGCATCTTCTCCTCGTCACTGAGTATAGTGTGACAATGGGTGCAGGTTCGAATAAAAGTACGTTCTCTTTCCTCTCTGGCGGCCTGCACCATTGCTGGAGTTCTAGTTTGAATTTTATACGCTTCATCTAAATATTTATCTGTAGCGTTGCTAATCACTTTTAATTTAAGTAATGGCGGATTCGCCGGTCGCGTCGGCGTCGGCGTCTTTTGCGGAGGGACCCGGTGCACCCTTTTCTTTTTTAACAAATACCTACCGTTTTCTTTAGCATTCAAATTCCTAAGACAGACCTGTTCACATATGTGTAAAGAAATCCCATATCGCACTAAACTATATAAACATTCCTTGAATTCTTCACATACACAACAGGTGGCTTCTTCGGGAGTTTTCTCTTCTACTGTAATTCTTTTTCTCTTGATCGTATAAAGGTCTTTTTCGTAGGCCATCATACTGTGCAAGCATTCTGAAGAACAATAATTTGTATCTTCACCATCAAAATTATAATAGAAGTAGCATATTTTCTTCTCTTCACATTCAGAACATGTAAGCATTTTGGGTATGATTTCATCGACAATATATTTTTTACTAACAACTATGTACTGTCCGGGATTTTTTTCTTGAAATAATTTGACACATGCCAACTCACAAATATAACTAAATCCATCCTTTGTGGGAAATCTAAAATTGCATGATTTTTCTTTGTCACAATGTACACATGTCTTGTCAAGAGGACTAATTTGTTGTATAGTCTCTGAATCAGATGATTTATCTTCAGTCTCAATGATTTCTTCATTTTCAAATTCTTTGTCTGTTGATATGAAACAAAATAGGTATAGTCACTATTTAAATAAATGTGATAGTTGTGGCTTCAAATCACACTTAAGGGAATCATTCACATTCTGCTCACAAAGCAAAGTGTGGTGTTTAGGTCCACCACTTAACAATGCAGAGGGAACCGACTGCCTCTAGGTTGTCTTTCTCTACCCTGCTATATGCAGGATACAGTGTGAAGATAAAAAAAACGCTATTAGCATATAGACATATAAAATTCACAAAACTGAATATCCTCTACCTCCTCCATTCTCCTGTGAAGGGTCTTCAGTACTAACATCCGCGTCCATCGCATCGCTTGCATCTTCGGCGTTAAGCTCCGAAATTTCCTCAGTCACCCCTTCACTGGTCTCCGGCACTTCCGTTTCAGTCTCTTCTTTGGGTACCGCCGCTTCTGCTGCTAGTGCTGCTTCTGTTTAAAATAATAACACCATTTTCAAATTATTATTTTTATAATTATTAAAATTATATATGAACTATTATTTATTTAATGTGATTTATGGTCTGAACATATGCATTTGTCCTCATTGCAAATCAAATATTTGTCTTAATAGATTCCAGCACTTTTAAATAATATGACATAAGATCTTGATCATAAGACACATAACAACATAAACTATAGGAGTCTTTCCAATCCCTAAAATATGGAACGAAATATATATATTTTAATATAATAATATTATGTGTATTGTAAGTTTACTGAACAATTTCCATATCAATACCAAAAATAAATCATTTATTTCAGATTTTTGGACATGGTCAAAATAAATCTTTGGTATATAACACTCATTTATTAAATCATTAGCACTAATCATTTATACAAAGACAAAATTTCATATATATAAAAGTATAATAAAGTTCTTTATCAAGTTTTTTTTTTATTTTTATAACTGACCTTCATCCCTTTTCCGTTTATCAGCTAAAACTTTTTCAGCGGCAGCCTTATCGGCTTCCGAAATCTCTCTTTCTGTATCAGGTAACAAACACACTTCTTCATCTGCACCAGGTTGCTCTACAAGTTCTGGTAAACTACTATCATCCTCTGAAAAAAAAATTATAGCTTCTTATAAAAAAAATTCACAATGAGGCTGATGTGGCCCAGCAGCACATCATTTAACTGGAAACTTTATTGCTGCGGTCTTGATGCAAAGTGCTTGATGAATAAGGTCTCACCAGTCACTTAATTTTAGTTATAAGACTAATTGCAGATGCGAAATGTGGAAGATATCCTGCTATAAGTCGGTAGGCAGTAAACCTAGTATGCCAAAGTGGGAAAGTGATAATATTTCCTTCCCTCAAATAGGGAACTACGCCAACACCATCTATTTGTAGTTATATTTATATCACAATGGCCCCAAAACATAATTTAATAGATATTGAATTGTAATTTTTGCTACAAAAAATTAAGTTAAGTTACCTGGAGGATGTTCATCTTCAGCATCATCATGACCATGAACATCACCTGCATGTGTGTCGGTATTATGATCATCATCATCATCATCATTAATGTTTAATGTTGATAAATTTGCCTGCCCTGGAGTATCAGTTGAATCTGAACGATCTTTTAGCAAAGCATCAAAGGGATCTAATGCCTGTAGAAAGTAAATAGAAAAAAAAATTAAGTTAAGTAATTATTTAAACATGGTAAGTAGAGAGTTTAAAGTATAGTAGAGAAACCTAGTGTTAAGACAGTTCTTGGCTATATGCCTGGTAGCAAGACAAAGTATGACATTTAGTTCCGTCATTATATACAACTTCTCAAAAATTAAATGGATTTCGAAGTGAACATAATAAGTTTTATATACATGAAACAGAATAACATACTTGAGTATGATCTTCTTGCTGATCATCAATAGAGCAATTGGGTGCAGTCTCAAACTCCGGTTTCCTGATTTCTGATTTATCATCACCTTCATCTCTATTTTCATTATTTTGTTGATTTGAGTCTTGGCTTTCTGTTGGTATTTCTTTATCTGTTGTACTTGGTTCAGTCTTTTCTTCAGAATTTGCCTCGGCCTTGACTTCCTCAGGAGCTTTGCTATCTAATTGGGGACTCTCTTTTTCTTGTTCTTCCTCTTTCAAAAGAATGTCTTCAGATTGAATTGTTTGTTCTGAACTTATTTCTTTATTTTTTTCTACATCCTCAGTTTGGTCTTCTGGTTGTGTAGAAACATCTGGCTTCTCTTCTGAAAAGTCAATGTTAAATATTTTAGAACAATTATATGTATAATAAGGTAAGTGGGAGAACACTTGTACATTTTACTAGGATCATTAAATGGCAGGTTGTAGAAGCCAATGTTGCACTTTACTTTTACTAAACAGGGAAATACATATTTAAATTATAAACATTTCTCCAAGACAGAATTGACTCCAAGCCAGTGTGTAGATAAATACTAAAAATCAAATTATAGCAAAAAAATTAATTAACATATTTAAAATATATTTAAAAATCATGATACATTATACAACTTTTTCTTGCATAACAGGTTAGGTTAAGAAACTACATTTACTGTTCACTGCCCAATTTTCAAGGCATTACAAATTGGCTACCGCAAATCAACAATGCTTTGCCTACCAGAGCTTGTGAGGATTGAGCCATAAACTTTGCAGGCATTTTTTATGATAATAAAAAAACTATCTAAAATACCTGTTTCTGAGTTTTTATCCACACTTTCCACATTTTCAGTTGGTATATCACAAGAAGTATCTGTTACAATATTAGTGTCCTCTTTTTCTACATTTTCACAGGTGTCACTGTTTTCAATATTATCACTATGTTCTTTATTTACATCATGGTCCAAATTATTTTGTATATCACTGTTAACTTCAGTATCACTATTTATATTGCTAACATTTTTATCACTATGAATATCAACACTTTCAGAAGTTTCCTTTGTAACTTCAGTTGTTGTATCGGTTTCAGTATTTTGAGCTTCGGGGTTTTCCGCTTCGGTTTCAGTAGTGGGCTCTACTTTGCTCTCGCTTTCTATTTCGCTGGGCTTTTCTATTACTTCTTTTTCGTCCATTGTTAGAAATCAATTGGAACAGATCACAAAAAGATCAACATCTGAAATAAAAGCGAAAATAATAATAAGCAGTCGCTTACAGAAAGTATACATAAACCGAATTTTGTACCAGTTGTTTGCTATGCGCTAGCCGCACCCGGCAATTTTTGAGGTTAGGAATACTACAACATTTTCATATTGTCACATATAATAGAAATAACAGAGATTCATGTTCTAACTCTATAATATTACACAATATTTATCAATTTAAAAATATAATCCAATGGTATTTGTAAAAAAAAACAGCAATAGGAATGCAATTGACGCCACTAAGTTCAAGCCACATATCCCGCGCTTATTCTTTTTTATGGTATGTTTGTTTAAAATTAAAATTACTGACTTATTCACTTTATATAGCCAGATATACCGATAAAAGTTTTTTATTTAGTAGTTTGTTTTATATTAACTTTGCACTTCAACAATATGTATTTTTGAAAATTGCCAAGATTTAAAATTTTTGTCGGTACGCATTTAAAAATTATGCTCTAAACTGTAAGCTATTATTGCTTAGCTGAACAATTTGAATTATACGATACAATCACAAAAGAACTTACAAAAATGAAATATTTAACAAATCACTTGAAAGCCACAACAAACGACCACCATATTGGATTCAACCAGTGCTTGCAATTTGCTGCGGATGTGATGGATTTCACCAACTGAAGAACTAGCATGATATATTTATTTATATTACTTTAAACATTTTATTTCTCAGTTATCAAATACTCTGAAATTATTATTATGCTGTAGCAAAATGTAAAATTTTTAAGGCTCACACAGAATAAAAAGCAATCAATGTTTTAAGGCAGTCAAGTATAATACTTCTTTGTGCTAATGTTGGTATATTCAGACGCTATAATTTAGTGATGTTCGCATCATTCTTACATTGCAATTATATCGAGCTATGTTAAACTGCTCATTATAAAATTATTAATAGTAATAATCAGATAAATATACTTTATTAACAAGTTTTACAAATAAAAATATTAAATTAAAACATTTGTATAGATTATAAAGATATGAATTAATTTCAGAATCACTCATATGTTTAAAGTAACATAATATTAAAGATAGAATTACAGTGCTTATCGATATTATTAAATTTACTACTATAACCTACTTTATAATATAGATAGACTTATACACTTAGAATGTTATAAATATATATAACATAATGTTATATACATAGGTAATGTATATTATAAATTACTTATGTTATATATTTATTATTCTATTTTTTTAAGTTTTTTTGTTATAATGTTACTTGAATAATTTAAATAGAACTATTCTGTTCGAAAATAAATCTTAACCAAATAATATTTTTACCTTGTTTTTCCAACACTAACAGTTCCTTACGTAAAAATTATCAAAATGTAATGAATTATACTATCTTGGACAACTAATTTTATTAATTTATTTATGAAATTAAATTAATAGTAAATGTAAATATAATAATAAACGTAAACATAATATAAAAAATCAGCTTCACGTTGTATCCCGCACACTCGACAGACGGAGACACTCCGTTACCCACTTTACGCCGAATTCTGAAGGCATTGCGTGTTGAGTGGCAGCACTCAACGCCGCGCTTTGCCTCGTCGAGGCATTAGAAATATAAACGTAAATAAATATTTCACTTCCTCGAGTGGGGATCGAACCCACAACCGCGGAGTTACAGTCACTCCATTGTGCCGCTGCGCTACTACGGCCACATAATAATGACTGTTATAATTTATAATTTTGTTTAGGGCGTGCGGCGATACTTGTCTTCAATATTTATAAAACTCTTCCGTTATTGAGTGAACTGATAACGTATAGCGTAAACTATTATACATAGATCGCTGAAATTTGACTTGTAAGTTAAGTGTAAAGGAATCTTAAGCGTTTGCTGAAATTACTAGGGAAACGGGAAAAAAAGAACTAGCTGCAAATTATTTATAATTTGACAACATATTTTACTTGTTACTTATTCCAATAAGCAAAATAAACTTTAAAGATATCTAAAAAGAAAAATAATCACGTTTGTCAACATTTATTCAAAATTCTTAATTATAAAAAATATGAGAAGCAATATTAAATTGATTTTTACATATATTTTAAAATCTATTATTTCAAAATAATATTGATATTTAATAATTACTAAATTATTTCATTAATAAAAAAACTATGTTATCAATTTGAATGCATCGTATTGTGTTAAAGATTTGTTTTCGATTACATTTACGTACATGTTTAGATATCTATATTTTTATTGGTCGATTTATAATAATTGGCCATTTTGATCGGTTAACGTTATGTCAACTGTGTTGAATTGAGCGCGTATTGGTTACATATGTACAAAATTGTAGTTCTAATTGTTAACAAAACGTCGCAGCTTATTATGGCGGGTTTGTGTTTTTTCAAGCTCAAATACGAAATGAGTAGTAATGTGCGCCGCCCGGGCGGCGACATTGACAGCGATTTGTCGAGTATTCTCATTCGCCATTTTGTGAATGTTATGGAATTTAACGTTAAGTAATCAAGGTACGCACGTCCTGGAGGATTTGGAAATTGGCGTAAGTGATACTTTGTATATTGTCTTACCAGACCTAATGTTATTCGAAATCCATCGATCTTTTTGTATGAAAACGCTATCTTTGCTACACTTTATTAGATAATAGAATTTAAAGTATTTCTGTCTTGTTGGATGTATAATAAACAATCTTATTTTGGGTTATGTATCAGACTGTCATCTTTTTTTTCAGAAAGTGAGATGTCTGAAAAATCTATGGTAAGCAAAACAGTTTTAAAGCGTCATGAAGTTGCTAGACCCATACATATTCAGAGGCTGGAAGCCGCCTTAGATATCAGACCATTTGTGAATCAGGTGGAAAAAATACTTAACTCTGATGGAGGCAGTGACAGTGATGATGATTCATTCGTAAAATCTATGCCCAATGAAATGTCTAAGGGTGATAAAGATATGCATGGAGTTGTGACTACTAAACAAGGTATGATAACAGTGTTTTTGCACCACATTGACTTTATTATAACAGTCTTATTGGCTGGTAAAAGAATATCTTTTTGGTTGTTATGTGTAAATAGTAAACAGTTAAAGTTTTATGTAATTTTGGTACATTCTAGTTTGAGTATTAATATTTTTGAATTATTTATTTATTTATTATCTATAATTGATACATTTATAATCAATAGAGATTATCTTTTGTAAACAGAAAGACAAAGCGATCGCATGAGATTATATAATTTGGCATCTGTTGGAGAAGAACGTCAGTGGCTTCGAGATGTATTGTTATCATCAGAAACTGAATCAAGTAGTGAGGAAGACACGTCAGCTGCTAAAGATCTAAGAATAAAACGATTACTCAGGGAAAGACATTTTCATAATAAATATGCAAAGGAATATTATAAGGATCCAGGGGTAGGAAAATTTCTTATTATTGTTTTTTTTTCTTTTTGCTTTTATATTTTTTTCTTGCATAGCAGAATAGGCAAAGAGGATCTAGTTTTAAGTTATTTCATTCTACATTTAAAATAAATGTATAGTAGACCATATTTTTCATAGCACTTATATGTGTAAGTCCTAAAATCATACATTAAAGCTAGCCAAGCTATTTGTATGAGTAACTTAATATTTGTTTAATGATTTCCACAAACAGTGGGTTGACTAATAATGACTAATCATTCCATTCTTGTCCTGAACTAGCACCATATACTTATTAAGAAAACATATAAAAATTTGTATGTTACAGAATTTGAACCCGTGCCTCTTTGGAAACTGTCTAAAAGCTTTTACTAACTAAGTTATATGTTCACATCGAAATTACAACTCTCATACAATAATCACAGCAACAACTAAAAATATATATATGTTTTTCTTGTAGAATTCTCGCTACATGTACTATGGAGCAGGTTTGCTCTCCACCATAGATAGATACCCCGAGAGAAGGATAAGCCGACCCATACAACCACCATCAAGTCGAGGCAGAAGAGGCCGTCCATCTGAAAGAGGTGCTAGAGGCAGTCAAAAACCTAAAAGAGGCAGAGTTAGAGATAGAGGGTATAATGAAGGTAGTGATGCTGTAAGTAAACTTATATTCTATTGTGTAAATACATATAAGTAGTGTTGATTTCATTATGTTATTATTTATTGAGTTATTTATTAAAGTAATATTATGTATGAAATTTATTATCAAAATTTTAACTCATATATAGTTGATATATATTATCATCTAATTAAGCTATATATAATATGAACATATCTATAAGCCTTTTTAATCATGTAAAATATTTTTAAAAATAATGTTAATCATTACTTTTAAATACTATTTTGGACTACAAAATATTCAATCTACTTCAAGTTTAGATCTAAATATTGCATATTAACCTGCTAGATGTTTTAATATCTATGCTGTATTCTGCACATAGCAGGGTAGGCTCAGGGAACCTGGAAACTTAGAGTTAGACACTCAATTCCCATAAAGATACTTCCGTTTCATATTTTCTGCCGATTTCTGAAAGCATTGTGTGTTAAGTATCATATATCACAGCAGTGTTTTAACTAATTTCTGGAGGAAGGAAATGGCAATATTAAACTATTCATTCTATCGAGTTGGATTGATTCCAACTGACCAACAACCAACAACTGGTCTCAATTATATTTAGTTTTAAATTATGTGATTAATCTTAAAATTATGAAGTATGCATGTTATGACTGTAGTTTGCATATATTTATACATATATTTATATAGCTTATTGTTTAATAGCCAGATGGTGTGGATTGGGAAGAACAATTAAGAAATCTTAAGGAAGAACATGACACAGATGAGTTTACTATTACTGAAAAGCCAGGAATCAGGTAACAAATCCTTTTCATAATTTCATATAATGTAAAGATACTTCTCTACTATTCATAACATTTCTAGATATTCAATATTATCTCTCAATTGATATTTAAATTGAATTTACAACAGTTATATATGGAATAAATTATTTTAAATCCACTTAAAAAAAAATCTGCAAAAGTGTCATAATGGGAATAAATTCTAATAAAGTATGAGTATCTTAATACTAGGTCCCCAGGCTCCCTGTGCATAACTATTATACTCTTATTATTTTATTTTCTAACCAGAGGCCGCAAAAAACCTACACTAAAAAGTCCAGAAGCACTAACAGCCCGTCGCAAACGACACTTTCAACTCCTTGTCAAAAAAGAACTGGGCAAGGTGCAGAGAGCGAGGGCGGCGCAGCACAGGGAGTTGATGCTGCAGAGAAAGAGACTTTCGGCTTTGTGTTGTAAGCATTGGCGGCATGTTGCTATGCAGGTGGGTTTTTTAAAGGAAAGTTAAGATAAACAAGAGTTTAGGTTAACTGATGATAATTGATCACTGTTATCCACAATTCTTATGTAGTGTGTTTTGGGGCCAATTGTGTGTGGGGCCAGTGGTGTAGCTAGGGTATTTGCTGTCCGGTGCGACCGCACCGCTCGCACTCCCCTAGCTGCGCCGTTGTGTGCCCCATATCTAGTAGAATAATTTTTCTTTTTCACTCTTTCTTTGTATAATTGTATATACTTATATAAACATATTTTTGTATGTTTTATATAAATGTAGTGTTAATATGTTTTTGTAGGTATAGTTTTGTAAATTGATAAATTTTTTGTTTATTTCTAATAAATGAAAAATAATAAGTAAATAAAATAAAGACAATGATTTATTTCAAATATATTAAACTCCTAAAATCTAAATGATATGAAGTCAAAATATGTGTAACTGGTATTGCATAAAAAATAATAATAAGCCTATTTTAAGATTTCATTGTTATTGACCACTAATCATAAATATAAAATTTAACTCTGAGTATTCAATATGTTTCTATTAAAAAATACGCATGTTTCAATTACCATTGTTTTTAATGAACCTAATAATATTTCACCAACAGTCACAAAAGAACATGAAGGAAACGGTATGGCGTTGCAAACGGTTGAGCAGAGAGATGCAAGCATACTGGCGCAGGTACGACCGCGCGGAGAGAGAGACGCGCCGCCGCATGGAGAGAGAGGCGGAAGAGCAGAGGAAGGTTAGAGACTTTATATATATTTATATATTTTTTTGTAGTATTTTTTTAAAATTTGTGGCATTATTAGCCAGAATTGAATTGTATCCATCTATATACTACTAAGATAGATTTCATATATTAATCTTATTACTTGTTAAATTAATGTTCATTAAATATGTACATAACACCTGTTTTACTTTCACACTTCACTCCACGCTTTTCCCCACAAAGCAAAGTAGCCTGAGGGAACCGAGTGTTAAGACACCTTATTGCTCACTGTGTTGTCGAAACTCAACACTGTTCTTAATCTATCTATATTAGAGTAAGCAAATGGACATATATCATCCCTGAGTGAATATGTAACTAACAACAGCGTTTTAATTTTTAGTTTTATTTTATTTAGTCGTTTTCATAACATTTGTTTTATAGCAAAGTTCCATAAAATACTTAATTTAAGAATGTTTATAAAAAATATGGTACTTCCACAGATGGACGTGGAACTAATGGAGGCGAAACGTCAACGCAGAAAGCTAAATTTCTTAATTACGCAAACGGAACTCTACGCTCATTTCATGCAACGGAAATTGAATGCAGATGACACTGACACTGATGCTGACATGATTCTAAGTCAGTTAGACGAAGATGCAGATCCGAGGCTTGCTGCTATTGATAATTATGATTGGTTAGTATTTAATGGCTCATGTTGGTGACTATAGTTTTCTATGTAAGTAAAAAAAGTAAAAAAGTAAAAATAAGGTATTGATCATACCTTATTTTTACTTTTAATAATTACTATAACTATTTTTTCTTTAAAATAATCATTATTAATGTTTATTGTTAATGTTTAAATAATCATTACAATAATTTAAGTCACAAATAAACAAGAGATAGCAAGTATTTGAGGGTAAACTTGATGATTTTGGTGGGAATCAACTAAACTTGTGTATTAAGGTTCTTTTTAGATTTTTTTCGATATGCTATATTGGAAAAAGTGCAAATTTGTTTTTTATAACTAACTTCAATTTTCAGTGAAGAAATGAAGGCCCTGGCGTCAGCGCACGCCCGCACGGCATTCCAAGTGGAGGCGGAGCGCGTGCGCGCGGCGCCGACGCCCGAGGGCGAGGAGCGGCGCCGCGACCACGATCAGCCCGCCATCTTCCGCGGCACGCTCAAGGGATATCAGCTCAAGGGCATGAACTGGCTCGCGAACTTGTATGATCAGGTGGGTGTTGCTTGGCCCACATATAATAGGAGTGTTTCATAGCCAACTTTGCTTAATTAATAAATATTCAACTGATAATTACTGGTTTGATTTCCAGTCAGAGAAATATTTATATCTAAAACATTTTCTTTCGATCGATATCGTTCATCTGTCTAAATAAAACATTATATGTGGTTCTTATCTAAAATGTCTAAAGGGAACAAAATATTATATAACATCATTTATTTTTCGAAATGGAAGTTTAAATTATAACATAAATATTTATTTTACTTCTTTAGGGTATAAGTGGAATATTAGCAGATGAAATGGGTTTAGGGAAAACAGTGCAATGTATAGCGTTTTTATGTCACGTGGCAGAGAGGCTCGGCGTGTGGGGACCTTTCCTGGTGGTGTCTCCGGCTTCAACCTTGCATAATTGGCAACAGGAAATGCAAAGATTTGTACCTGATTTTAAAGTGGTAAGTTGTATTGTAATTTGAAATATTTGTAATTTATATGTAAAATATATTATAAAACGATCTTTCACGATAATTATACAACATATTATTTAACAGGTGCCATATTGGGGTAGTCCAAGTGAACGTAAAATCTTACGACAGTTTTGGGAACGTAAAGACCTCCATACACGACAAGCGGCTTTCCACGTGGTAGTGACGTCATACCAAATAGTAGTGTCAGATTTGAAGTACTTGAACAGAGTGTCGTGGCAATATATGATATTGGATGAAGCTCAAGCTATAAAGAGTTCGGCCAGTATGAGATGGAAGTTGCTACTTGGATTTAGTTGTAGGAATAGATTGTTGTTGTCAGGTGGGTTTTGATATATGTATTTTATTATTATTGTTTAAAAATTTTGTTGAAATATCTGTTAATATTTTTTTGTTAAAATATAGATAAAAAAGAACCATTAATTTATTTTTATGAATAATCTCATTAGAGCTCACGTTTAAAAATGTTTATTTCTGCAATATAGGTAATTTGTAATCTGCTTACATGTCCTGAAATTAATAGACCATACTTTCAGAAATTGTCTTATTCTATTGTGATCTAAGTAGTTAATGTAAAAAAAATGCTAGCATAATAATAACTAAAAAATAGTTATGGGAAAAGATAAAAAAATCTAATAAATAATATGTTTTTATAGGTACTCCAATACAAAACAGTATGGCGGAATTGTGGGCGTTACTTCACTTTATAATGCCGACGCTCTTCGACTCGCACGAGGAGTTCAACGAGTGGTTCTCCAAAGACATCGAAAGTCACGCTGAGAATAAAACTGCTATAGATGAGAGTGAGTTGTTATATTTCATATTTTGAATTAATTATTTATTACATTTAATTATATGTTTCAGATTAATTTCGTTCTTCTCGTCTCATTAAACAAAACGCAATATCTTTACTTAACTTCTATAAAAAACTTAATTGGTCCGAAATACAAAAGAGTTTATTATTTCATATTTTGACGTCATCATCGCATAGCTGTACAGCGCCTGACTGTAAACGCGACCGGTGTGAATTCTATTCCCACTCGCGGGAATGATTTATTTTGATTTTTCTGCTCTGGTAACAAATAAAAACTCTACGCCGAGTTCCGCCACTCAACACGTATTATTCCGAAAATTATGTGGTGCGCGGGGAGTGGAGTGTTTTAACACTATGTTTTCTCTGCCTACCTTGGTTTAAGCGGGACACAGTGTGACGCGGTATAGCGACATTAAACTGAAGTAGGGAACACAGTATCTTAAGACTAGGTCGTCTGCCCTGCTATATGTTGTATACAGCGAGAAGCTAAACTAATTGCTTCATGTAATAAATGTTTAATAATCTTTTTTTTTCCAGAACATCTATCTAGGTTGCATATGATTCTGAAGCCATTTATGTTACGACGAATCAAAAAGGATGTTGAAAATGAATTATCTGATAAAATTGAGATTATGGTTCACTGCCCCTTGACTATAAGACAGAAATTATTGTATATAGGTAAGATATTATACGGTTTTATTTTAGTTTTTCTTAATAATAGTAAACACTTTGTTTGAAGATACAGTGGATTATGTTTAGTTTTGAAACGATTTTTTAAAATATTTTATTTATTGTTTTTCAGCTCTTAAGAAGAAAATAAAAATAGAAGAATTGTTACATTATTCTGTGGGTGCTGAGTCAGGTCATAATGTAGATAAGAATTTCACATCCAATCTCATGAATTTAGTTATGCAGTTTAGAAAGGTAACTCATTTTTAAATGTTTTTTTAGCTGCCTTAATCCCGCACATAGTAGAGTAGTTAGAGGAAATCTAGGAACCTAATTACTTGCTTGCTTGCTTAATACATCGCATTCCCTTGCGTATCGATTACGTAGAGGCATAAGCGAGCGATTGTAAGGGCGATGATTGTAGATTCGATTCCACTCGGGGGATGCTTCATTTTGTCATTTCCTGGCACTGTTAACGAGGCAAAACGCGGCGTTGAGTTGCGGCACTCAATACACAATGCCTCCTGAATTCGGCGGAAAATGGGAAATAGTGTGTTAATAATATATTCCCTCACCTATCCTTTTGTAAGCGGGATATAGCATGAAACTGAAAAACAAATAAATAAAATTATGGTTTTCTTATAGGTTTGCAATCATCCAGAACTATTCGAAAGGCGAGACGTACGGTCGCCGTTTGCAATGCAAGTTGACGATTACCACTTGCCCAAGTTGATAGCGGAGGACGGTATTCTACTACGATCGATACCGTCGAAACGTCATTTCTTATATAATAAATTATGTATTTTAACGCCGCAATACGTGCACAACAATAGTAAGGGCAATGAAGCGTTTTCTTTTGCGAGGTTCATGGATTTGTCGCCTATGGAGATTTATAGAGTTATGGTGTGTGGGTGGTTATATGCGTAAGTGATTTTTTTTACGTATAATCATACGTATTTTTTCATACTAGGGGATAGTAAAATATTTTTTAGAAAATGTATAGAAATTTTGTAGTAGCGGGACTGAAATATATATTTAGTAAATATAATTTAAAAATAGTCCGAAGTTATTAAATAATTCGTAACAAAAGTATAATAATTTTGACGTTGAATAGGACTATAATATTTCTCAAAACTTACTTCAGATAAAAAAAACTTAAAATTTTGTGATATTTATTTACTTTTATGAAAAATATTTCAGCATGCGTCACATAGAGCAATGCTTAGAAAAATATGAGAAACTACGACACAGACAGTACTGGTGGCAACAAGCGGGACAAACGGACATAAAGCAAGAAGAGAAAGAGACGGAATCATATGGAGATTACTATGATAGAGTGAATAGTAAATATTTACTGTTAATATGTCCCGATGGCGATGTATTGAAGAAAAGAAAACATGATTGTTTGTTGTGGAAAGAATTGTTGTTTACTGATGCATTGTGGGTTGAAGGTATATATAATCTTATCTTACTGTCATTTAATTATACAATTTTTTTTCTTAACTTCACGATATTTGTGAAGATGAATGCTTGAAGTGGAGAATTAAAAATATTTCACTGACCTGAATGGAAATTGAACTTTCAATTGTGTCATTTATTATTACACACTCACCATGATGGCTTCAATACTAATTCAGTTAGATGGCTTCAATACTCATTCATTCAGTCAGTTCAGTTAGTTATTGTAATATACTTAAAATAGATCCCTGTGTATACAAATGTTAAATTACAAAATGAAAGCGCTAGTAAAGAGCCACATAATAATTTGGTAATTCTTCTTCAACGTACGACTGTCACGTTTACTGTCAGACGCCGTCGCTGCACCACGGTGTTCCCAAAAATATATATTTTATCTACATTTTACAATTAATTAAGTAATTTTGGTAATTTTGCAATGATATACAATAGGAGGACCATTCTACGCCCACACGGAGCACAGTATATACTACATGCCTGAAACTGTGGAGCATCGCGGCATGCGCAGTAGAAACTTGAAAATTGAGAGTCAGGTAAAAGTGCTTAATACTAGTTTTATTCTCTGAAGACCTTTCTTATACTATGTATTGAATTAAAAATACAAAAAAAATTTTTATTCAGGTCACTGTACACACTGTATTCCGCATAAGCAAGGTAGGCAGAGGGAAATTAGTGTTAAGATATTTCATCTCATCCGAGGTAGCCGTGTGTTGAGTGGCGGAACTCATTGCTGGGTATTGTCGTGTTGGTAGATCGACGAAATAAAAATATATCGAACACAACAACTTAACCATTTATAACCATATGCTACACAAAGTGTTGCTATACAATACTCTAATATTTTTCGTTAACAACCGACATTAGAGGATCTCCACTCGGAGGAATGAATTATATCTATTTCTCCGCTCTGACAAGAAACAGTCAGTTGATAATTTATAAAAAGAAAAAAACATATATACTCATGAGATAACAATTCTAGGCAGAAATGCTAAGCGAAATAAAAACAGAAGAAGGCGGTGTAATACCAGTCCCAGTACTGCCTGCTGTCGCCGAGATGCCAGAGTTCCCGCACGTGGAGCGCGCGCCTGTCGTACGCCGCGACCTGCCCACGCCGCTGCCTGTCTTTTTGTGCACTGCTCAGCAGAAGGTATATAGTGTTTGATGGTTGCTACGACTCGTCTAATATGCTGTATTTGATTGGTATGATTAGTAGAGTAAAAAAAATGGTACAACAAAAAAAGATCATCAAGTAAACTAAATAATATGATTTGCAATTATTATTATGTAAAATTAAAAATGTCCAAATATTAACTTTATGAAATATATCATGAATCTTCCACATATTAATAACATATTTGTATAATATTTTCATTTTGATAAACCTCGTTTTGATAAATCTCTGAACTTGAACAATCTAATATTTATCATATGTAGAAAACCAAATAAATCCAGTGTTAAACATCTGAATTCAACGCCGCACTTTGCCAAAAGTCAGAAGATGTCCCACATCGCCACGACAGCCTCACTCATACACAATAACAATTTCAACAACTTTATTATAGGTGAGCGCCTTCACCCGCGCAGCATTCGCCTCGTCGCGTAGTTTCGCCCACCACGCGCGACGCCACGAGCACGGTGAAAGTGCGGCGGGCGCGGACTCGCTGGCCACCCTAGTGAGCAATGCGCGCCCTCCCGTCGGCTGGGCCTCGCTACAGGTGCCAGGTAATGTATATGTAGCACTGTTTTAAAATGTTTTAGTTTTTTAGTCTAATGAGCCTTGATGAAAGCACAGAGTACAAGGAGAACACCACACATTTTTCGTTTTTCTTTTTTTATTTAGTTTCAGCATTTATTAAGCATACCAGGATAGGCAAAGAGAACCCAGTGTTAAGACACTCGTTTCTCCACTTTCTGCCGAGACATTCCACATCGAGTAACCGCGTTTTGTCTTCTGCCAGGTAATGAAAATACTTCATTCCTTCAAGTGATAATCGACTCCACAACTGCCGCGTTTACTAGCAGACCCTATTTTATTAATTTGATTTCCTTTTTTTTCATTTAGATAAAAATCAGTTGGTGAGCGATGCGGGAAAACTTACAGTATTAGATTCCTTGTTGAAAAGACTGAAAGAGCGCGGCCACCGTGTTCTTATATATAGCCAGATGACGAAGATGATTGATTTATTAGAGGTTTGTATTGAAATTTAGTAAATCCTATAAATTTGAGTATAGAGCTCATCACAACAAGATATTACATTACACAATTATATAAGTAAATAAAATGAAGAAAAATAATATGAAATGCAAACGGCTAAATAGCCATTTCATCCAGACAATCTTTAGGACGAAAAAAAATCAAGTAAATTATTATAAACTTTTTTTGGTTATGGATGTAATATAAAGATACAACAAATGTAGATGATTTATATTACAATACTATGATATACAAAAAAGATATATGCTTAAAACATACCAATAGTAAACAGTTTGTTTAGGGTGAAATATATTTTTAATTTTTTTAATAATTAAAATAAATTATTATAAACCAGGAGTATATGTGGCATCGTAAACACAAGTACATGCGGTTGGATGGCTCCAGTAAAATATCGGCGCGACGAGATATGGTTGCTGATTTTCAGGTAATAGAATATATTAATTTTAAGTTATAATTGTTCTTAAATCTAAATGTACTAAGTACGTAGTGTAATGTAATATGTAGAGGCACGCATGATACTATAAACGCAACGGTCGTAGGTTCGATTTCCACTCAAGGAAATTAAATATTTTCACTTCTTCGCTCTGATAACGAGGTAAAGCGAGATGTTGAGTTCTGCCCCTCAACACGCAATGCCTCCAGGATTCAACGAAAAGTGGGAAACAGAAGTGTTTACACACTAGGCTCCCTAGTTTCCTCTGCCTGCCCTCACTAAATGCAAGATATAGCGTGAAGCTAAAAAAATATTAATATAGTTATCTAATTTTAAATTGTAAACTTTTTAAATTTTAATTTTATAAATTTCTAATTTCATAGGCTCGCACAGATATATTCGTGTTTCTACTATCAACACGCGCTGGCGGTCTCGGTATTAATCTCACTGCTGCAGATACTGTGAGTTGTTGTGTTTTTTTTTTTTCTTTATTGCTTTAACAAAAAATGTATCTACCATACAGGGTGAAATTGTCAGCGCCACTTTAAATGAAACCACAGTTTTAACTACTCTATAAAAGCCTAATATAATTCGGAAAAAAAATAATTCTCAAAAATGAAAAAGTTTTTTTTTTCAAACAAAATAAATAATAAAATTATCGTTTTAAAATAAAACGCCATTTGTAAAGTATAACATAGGCACGCACACACTTACCTGTCAAAGCGGCAACGTCGCATACGTATGTGTGCGTCACACGAAATACAGGTATGGATAAAAATCGTGAAATGAAAAAAAAATCCTACGTCCAAACCGTTGAGGTACCTTGATTATTTTTTTTAATTCTGGGTTTGAAATATTTTACCCTACATGCAGTTTCAGTAAAAGAAGCGCTGCCTCTTCCACCCTGTATAAAGATCAATCACATTTATTATAAGTACAGAAGTATAGATTAAATTATATTCTCCATTTTAGGTGATATTTTACGATTCCGATTGGAACCCAACAGTGGACCAGCAGGCCATGGACCGCGCTCATCGCCTTGGTCAAACCAAACAAGTGACGGTTTACAGGCTTATTTGCAAAGGCACTATTGAAGAACGGATTATGCAAAGGGCCAGGGAAAAGAGTGAAGTAAGTAGTTAATTGTATTTATAATAAATAAAAAATTTATATGTGTAAATATTTTTTTATGAAATTTCTCAACGCTGCGCTTTGTCTCGACACCAGAGGGAAGAATTGAAAATATTATTTCATCTCCTCGAGAGGGATGCAAACCTTCAACCTGTCGCGTTTTACAGTTACAGTCAGGGGCACGCCCCTGCCTTACGACTGGCCTTAGGCCGCATACATATACTTTGATCCATAAATAATTTGGTAACTTTTTGAAGACAAAAACTAGGAAATCATCAGCTTTTATTAATATAGTTTTTTTTCTCATTCTATAGATACAAAGGATGGTGATAAGCGGTGGTAATTTCAAACCTGACACACTTAAACCTAAAGAAGTTGTATCGTTACTTTTGGATGACGAAGAAATAGAGTTAAAATGTAAGTTACGTAGTTTTAATATTTTGTAAAAATTTGGTTCAAATATTATGTTCAAATATTATGTTATGAAAGAAGAACACTTAGGTATGTACACAAATTTAAACATAGCGGAAATTGAACTCGCGTCATTTAGGGACCGTTAAAGCGTTAATTAATTCGTACGTTCTTATAATTAGATATTTCTTAAATACTTGCATAAAAATCGACAGCATATTTAGCAAAAAAATATACATTAAAAAAATAAATATATATATTGTTGAAATAATAATTATAATTCACCAAAAAAATATATATTTAATAGATCGTCAGAAGTCTGAAGAAAAGAAAATGATGGAAGAGAGAGAACGGAAGAGAAAACTTGGTATATTACCTTCGGTGTGTAGTTTTATTTTTTATATTTTCATATCTTTTATATATTTTTTATTTTTACAACTTATACAAATATAAAATAAATTTACATCAACATAAAGATGAACAGATTCAATGACTATAACCTCTTTTTTTTATATGTAATTTTAAAATTGTTTATATTAAATATTATAGCATTAGCATTTTAAAGTTACACTTTGATTTGTTAACATATGACCAGCAACCCACTACCCCCGTGGAGCCGAAGCGACCTCGCGACTCAGCCTCCGAGCCCGGCAGTCCCCTACAAGTGGACGACGACAGCGACCACTTAGTTGTGGACGCCTCGCCGCAGCCTTTGCGTGAGTATTGGGACTTTATTTAGGCAGGAAGATATTTGTGTTTTGATCATTTGTTGTTTGCTTTTCGTCCATTTTAGAGTTGAGTTGTTAAGCGGAGCTTAAGGCAAGATCAGATTAATGATATTGTTTCCCCCCAGCGTACTCCCCCCCGGTACGCAGCAACTGGGCGGGCAGTCGGTCTTCGCGCGGCGCCCGGAGAGGACGTCCGCGCGGCTCGCGCCACGTCGGCACGCGCCGCCCCGAGTCCGCAACCGCGCCTGCGTCCGCGCCCGACAACGCATCCGCTGTCGCAGCAGGTGGGATTTAATTAGGGTTTCTTTTGGTTGTTGGATTTTGGGTTATAGTTTACATGGAGAGTGTTTGAGTGTTTTTTTATAAACCTTATAGTATATTCATTTGGGCTTGAGACAAAATGTAAACAAAGAAAACAGTTTGTCAAACGTTTATTGATAATAACACATTTGTAAGGATAATTTACACATATTATGTATAAATTGAAATTACAAGAAACAATTTATATTCTGACTTGATATATCACAGCCAGGTATATAAATATATGTACAAAATTAATATACATTCCAGGCGCGGCGTTACTAGAATCAGATGCGCCGCTCGAACCCCTCGAGAGCGCGGCGGTTGAGGCGCGCGGGAGGCGCGGGCCCGGCCGGCCTCGTCTGCGCACGCCCACACGAGCCGCACGCCCCGCCCGACGCGCGCGCCGCCCCCGCGAGCCCCTGCTGGTGCCTCTCGCGCCGCCGCCATAGCCAATGCAGGTACTACCACATACTACCATGCCATATATACTATACTACACGTCCTAGGGAACTAATCTGGCCGCACCGCCGCTGCTGGTACTACCACATCTATAGTATAAGTCATAGAGAACTATCGTCCTAGCCACTACTACTATTACTACTACACTACTAAGTGGATAAGACTGACCCCCCTCCCGCCGTGAGCCCCTGCTGGTTTACCAGTCCTACACTGCTGGTACTACCTTTACATCGTTGCCAGGCGTCCCAATTTTGGCGGGACGTCCCGATTTACAACCCAAAATTTAAATGTAATTAAATTTAAATGTGATTTGAAGAATGAGATATTCTGTTGTTCCCAAGTCTGATACGAAAAATATATTAAAATATAAAAACAAAATATACATGATTAATTATTCCACTTCTACAAAAACTAATTTATTACATCGGTATATTATTCATATTATTTTCATATTATTTTTCAGACTACAGCAGATTCGAATGAACATAAGTGGAATAGTGTGTAAACCCACCTGACGTTATAATGAAGAAAACTTATAAAAATAATTAAGTATACCTCAAATGACCATAAAAGGATGTTTTATCCATTACACTGTTTAAAGATATATAATGTTAAATCCACTCAACACAAAATGTCTTGACTTAAGACGAAAAATAAAGAGAGTATTATGAAACCAACTTCCGGGAAAAGAAAGCATTAATTATTTAAATTAATTTAAGAAAAGTGCTTATTATTATGATGTTTTTCTGCACTTATTAAAAAAAATATTTGAAACGAATTATTTTTTGTTTAAAAAACATCGATTTAAAAACAGTGCAGTGGACATAAATCTTGTTATATTTATTTTATTGTATAATTTTGTACAAATGAATGCTACAATAGCAGTGGTCCGAATAGGTCCGATTTAGATAACTGTTAGTCACATTTAATTATTTTTTTTTCCCTAGCCTACATTCCCATTGTTGGGTAAAGGCCTCTCTCCATTTAGCGCTATTGAGCACCTATAATGTTCCAGCTCGTCCCGCCATGGCCGTTTTGGTCTGCCAATTCTCCTTTTAGAGCTCATTTCTCATTTTAAATATAGTATAAACAAAATATATTATTCTAAGTACACATATAATCTATATATACATAAAAGGAGAAGTTGCCACCGACTGAGGTCACACTCACGCACTGCCGTAACTGTAACGTAAAATTTGGACACATGTATATTTTTGTAGTGTGAAGATCCACTAAGGGATTTTGAAAAAAATTTACACAAACAAAAGGTTGAAAGCTTGTATGGAAAAATATATTATATATGTAATTCACTTTTTTTGACACAGTTACAGTGAAAAGAAAATATTCGATTCTCCCGGAGTCGAACTCCCAATGTAGCATTTAAGATGTTCCTACAAAATTAGAAAGTGCATTAGCAAAATCTTAATTGGACCTATTTTCTTTCAAGAACATAGCGTTATACACAAAGTTTATGAAACTTATGTAATTAATGAACTAATAGAGAATATGTATATAATAATGAAATGAAGTATTTTACACTGTAATTTATATTCTGTGGTGGTTTTTTTTTATTGAATATTTGAATAATTTTTCTTTAAATATTTACTATTTAAAGAAAAATGATTCATGCATCTCATCTTCTATGCATCATATTAAAATGTCACCCATTATATTTATTAGATAGCTCGATAACACAAATGCTTTAATTTTCTTTATTATTTGAAGCACTAAATATTATTATTTTTATCTTATTATCAAATATTGTATATAATTATATATAACATGTTTATTTGAAAGTTTTAATTATTTTATCTATTATCAATTGGATTCATAATTGTAACATTTAAGAGATCTTGAAAACCTCAAATATAATAAATTTTATTTAATATGTTTTTTGTTTTATTTTTTTCCTTGATGTGGTGTTTTTTGGGTGTTCTTACTCTATTCAATGAAGTTGTGACGTCAGTCATGGTGCAGGGACACAGGCACACATGTTGGACATGTTTTGAGTTCGATTCCCATTAGACGGAATCAAATATTAAATACTTTTATTTCTTCGATGCAAAGCACGGCGTTCAGTTCCGCCACTCAACACGCAATGCCTAGAAAGATAAGGCGGAATGTGGGAAACGGAATGTCTTAACACTAGGTACCCTCTGCTTACGCTGCTGTGTGCGGGATACATCGTGTAGCAACAATTAGTCCAGTTAATCGGTATGATACATACGTATAATGTTCACTTATCGCTAACCTTATTCGTCTCTATATTAAATAAAGTGAACACGCTGTGCATATCAATGCGCTCGTGACACGGGTACGAATCTCGCGCAAGATCGAGCGAAATCTGTCCGTTTGACTGACAAGAGATAAACTGTCGAGTTGTTGACATGGGAAGGAATGTTGGTGGAATATAAATTTATGTAAATATAATTATATGTAATAATTTAAAATATTTTAAAATAATATGGTTTTTTTTTATATAAATTTGTGATGTCGTAGCGCACTTGGATGACTGAATTGTGTTGGATTTTATATATATAAATGGCATGTAATTTGTTGAACAAGTTTAAAAACCTTAATTAAAGATATTATTAATAATATAATTTTTAACTGAAAGAAATTAACATTAAAAACATTAATGTCATAATTGAGACTTTTTGGAAACAATTAAATTATTTTGGTTTTCTATAGATTTACCTTCCTGAACTAATAGAAGTCCTTAGAGTCCAAGTTGTCCACGTAAAGATGATTGACAACCTATAATTAATTATTAATTATCAATATACATGAGCTTTAATGAAGCTGTTTAAAAATAATATACTTATGTAGTATTTGATCAACGATCGCAACTATAAATATTTATGCAGCCAGGAATATATAATGTAGACAGGAAGCGAACCACTATTGTACCACTAGGTTTCTCTGCCAACCTTGAATTAAATCCAGCGGAATAAATAAATAATATTTATCATATAGTTTTCATTTATATCTATATGAAAACCAAACAATTTCTCGTTAGTAATTCTGGTCGCACGCGAGAGACGCTAACTCCTTTGTTTTATGGTATTTTTCTCAGATTTATTGTATATACGGACTCTACAGCTTCATTTACTGGAATTTACAATTTATACACCACACGGAATTATTAACGTCAAAACAGGTGCATTGTTATATATTGTTTTACTAAAATACTGTTTTTTATTCAGATGATGAAGTAAAATCTTGGTATTAAAAATCCAATAAGGATTTATGTATTATTGTTTGTATTAGTGGTTTTTAATATATTTAAGTATTTGTAGCTCCATCTTCCACCGCAGACCTTTTTAGACCTCCGAAAACACAGTATCAAAGATACTGGAGGAAGGTCACGTAAAAAGCATGAGGACCCCCCGGAGGGAATGTATGATGAGGTTGACGAGGCGAAAGAGGTATGTAGAAACCGTAGCGTTTGGCGCTCCGTTCTCTCTGTCCCCGCTAGGGATGAAGCGTGAAGTTAAGTTAACTATTTCATTTTATCGAGTCGGAATCGAAACCACAGCCGGTCGTGTTTACAGTCTCACGCTTGTTTTTGCGCCACGATTGCTCTCACAAATTGAACTAGTAATATTATTTTTTTCATTTTATCTATATATCATCAGCCTATCGCTGTCCACTGCTGAACGTAGGCCTCCCTCATCAAGCGCCAACCAGCCCGGTCTTGGGCTTCTCGCATCCATCCGGTGCCAGCCACCTTCTTTAAATCGTTTATCCATCGTGCTGCAGGGCGTCCTACACTACGCTTGCCTAAGCGCGGTCACCACTCTGGCACGTATCGGCTCTATCGATCGTCGACCATTTTATCTATATATAATAACAAAAAACGACTATCTATATCTAATATATTAGTAGCTATGTCTATCTGTCTCATTAGTAAAGTATTTTAAGCTACGGAATGTCTCTTTATAAATAAACAATACATTTTAGCGATTCAACGCACCGACAGCGACATTACATAGCTATTTGCACGTACCGCACTTCCTCCCTTAATTGATGAAGTAAAACATGAATAGTTATATATATTCTATATACATATATATAATAAAACTGTAACTGATTGGTGTCTGCACATTATTAATGAAGATTTTGATGAGAAGATGAGGCAAAGCGCGACGTTGAGTTCTGCCATTCAACACGTAATGCCTCCAGAAGAAAGTGTGGAACGGAGTGTCTTAACACATGGTTCCCTCTGCCTACCCTGCTATGTGCGGGATACAGCGTGAAAAAAAAAGAAATTAAATTCTTGTCTCTGTTCGTGTGTTGGTCTCTCAATTTTTCTTTTATTTCAATCGGTTCATAAAAATAAAATAAATAAATAATTAATGACATCAGTCAATATAAAGAATTGAATGCTACTACATTGCTACAAAACAAGTAATTCGTTGAATTGGTTAAAACATTAATTTTACGCTATCAATTTAAAATTGTCTTTAAAATGTATAATCTTATTAGACAATACCACCAAAATAATTAGATGAAAAAAAAAAAATTGTACAGAACGAGCGGGCGAAGCCGCGAGCGATTCCCTAGTATAAAATAAAATAAATGAATCATCCAGTCGGCTATTAGAGTTCCATACAATGAACGACTGAATAAACTTAGCAAAAGTTCACTCGACCAATTCTAATGAGTGTGTTTGTGTATGTGTGAAATGCTCTCTCTATTCATTTAGCATTAGCTGATGCAGTCTGCTTATGATGATATGGATATCCTGGGACGGTGGTGCGGATGGGTGTGGGTTCGAATCTTGATGTGTAAAAATTTTTTAGCTTCACGCATGAACCATTCTTTCCTATAACAGAGTAGGCAGAGGTAACCTCGTTATTCCGCCGAATTTTAGAGACGTTGACGGTGACAGAGTGTCTTAACACTACATCATTTCTGTTTACTTTGCTGTGAGCGGAATACAGCGTGAGCTATAAAAAAAATAGTGAAAGTAAATGTTTACATAAAAATTTACGATATATTGTCCACACTTCATCATTTAAGAATGAATGCAACTTTTCTCTCCAATTATGGAGATATTACAAGTATTTATCACCCGGGTTCCAGTGAACTGCATGTGAGACAGCATACGAACGACCGCGCTGATGAAATGGTCTTGTTTACTTACCGGTTGTTTTCCAGTATAATTTAAAGTAATAATCGTATAGAGTTAAAGGACAATTGTGCAACTGTAACGTGACAGCTTATGAGTTCGATTCCCACTCCAGGAAATGAAATACTTCATAACATATTTTGATTTCCGCGCTCTGGTGACGAGGCAAAGCGCGGCGTTGATCTCCGCTACACAACACGCAATTCCTCAAGAATTCGGTAGAAAATGGGGAACGGAAATATCTTAACAGGAATGGAGTCTCAACACTAAGTTCCCAGGATCCCTCTGCCTACCTAGCTATATGCGGGATAAAGCGTGAAACTAAAATAAAACACTTTACTGTATAACACCATTAGATTACAGTAATACATAAATGTGGGGTTTCAGTGGAGTGCAAAGAGTACGGGGGTCGCATACGAACGCGCGCTAACGAGATGACCCCGTTACAGCGCGTAGCGCCGTGACGGCACCGGCACCGCCGCGACGGTACTGGGGCATGGAAACGGATTTCCTTTGAAAAATTCTTTATAATTTAAGAAAAATATTTTTTATTAAATCAGGACTAGCGTTAAATTAAGGTTTATATTAAAGTGTTATCATTCAGTACTAAAATTTTTTTAAAATGTTAGTGTGTGTAATATTAGGGTAGTTATTCTGGGGAATGAATAAGTTAATCTTTCTATTTTCAAGCTCTCTGCCTATCCTGGTAAATGGGGGATACTAAATAAATATATTGTCTAGGCATATTTTATAGGAAAAGTGGCTTTCTATCCTCGTCTCCTTTGCATGATTTAAATTTGTATGAAAATCAATTAAGATGAGTAGAAATCAAAAAACCTCTAATACCTAAACTAAATATATACATAGAACTTTATTTAATTTCGCAAACGTCCATTCCATACAATCTTCCCCACAAATACATACATAAATCTCGAATCACGTACGTCACGGCGAGCGGTCATTATCACCGCTCGTCCCGGCCCCATACAAATGACGCTAGATGAAGGGAACAGACCAGCTCTCTCTGAATAAACCATCGCGAATGACAGGAAGTTCAAGGTTCTGTAAGGTCTTCTCACATACATTATAATTCTTATTGTTTTCGCTTATTATATTGTAATTATATACTTTGTAACTATTATTAGTTGGTATAATTATGTGGTTTTTTTCAGCTTCACGCTGTATCTCGCATGTGACAGGAAAGGCAGAGAAGCCTAGTGTTAGAATTCTCCGCTCTACACCTTCCGTCGAGTTCTGCAGGTATTTCATGTAGAGTTACGGAACTCAACGCCGCTGTTTGCCTGGGCGAAGGAATGAAAATATATTTAACTTTGGTTCGGTTGTCTCGACACTAGGCTCGTCTACTATGTCTCTTGCGAAGCTTAAAAACACTCCTCGCTTTTATAAGAAACTAGCGGTCCGCCCGCGGCTTCGCCTGATTGAACTACGTTATTATTAATTTCTGTCTCTATGAGTACCTACGTCCTATAAGTGACGTCCATGCAAAATTTGAGACTCCTAGCATTTCTAGTAACGAAGTTTCATACAAACTTTCAATCCCAAAAACAACCCCTTAGAAGTCGAATATTGCAAATTCCCTTCTTAGCGAGCACCTACGTCCTATAAGTAACTCCTATGCAAAATTTGAGATTCCTAGCACATGTAGTTTCTGAGATTTCGTGATGAGTGAGTGACTTTTCGATTTTATATATATAGAAGATACCTAACGTTGGTAATCATGTTACACGTACAAATAGTCGAAAAGTTGTGAGCAAAGTGACTTGTCACTAGATTCTCTTTACTTCTTAAAATACGATAGATAGGAAAGACGGCTCTTCATAAACTATTCTCAAATAATATTAAGAAACGGTTATTTTTAGACTATAAATAAACATAACTAGTATTTCTAATTATTAATATAGATGTTTTTTATAATAGTGTATTTTATAAGATCATTCGCGAAGGTCAGAATCGTGTTATTATTTATCACGTGTGACCGACTGCAAATGCGAGAGGTCGTGGGTTCCGCAATTAGAAAACCGGTTTTATTTGAGTTATTATGTTTTTAAACTGAATTTACAAGATTAATTTAAAAAAGAATTAAAAGATTACTTAAACTATTATTAAGGTAGTCCTGGCATATTATTATATACTGGGTTTGACTAAGCACGACGGTTCTAGGTTTGATTCTGGAAATAGGTTTGGGTTTGATTGATGATTTTAATTTTCTTTCTTTTAATATGACAAAGCGCGGCGTTGAGTTGAGTTGTAATTAACACAAATAAATACTAATTTGTGAAAATCTTTAAATACTATTCTTTCTTGAAGTATCTATATGAAAAAAATAAGATTTTTTATCCAACAGTTATTAATAGCAGCCTATTACAATTCCGTTTCGTTCCATTATAAATTCCATTACTATTTATATATTTAAGATCATTAAATAAATCAAATCGTACAATTTTCCACCTCTACGCTTCTAGGTGATACATCAAGTGATGACATTTACAGCGGCTGTTTTTGTACCCATACATCATCATTCCGCCCCTTTATCTGGAGACATGGGGTAGTCAATCTAAGACCGTTAATGGAAAAATATATATTAATATAAATATATTCTGCTATTTAATATAGATAAAAAATATTTGATTTTATATAAAAACTAGTGGACCCGAACGCGGCTACGCCCGCTTGAACTATACGAATATTTATTAAATATATTTATGAAATTATTTTCAGTTTTCAATAGAGAGATGCGTTAAGCAAGCTCATTTTGGGTGACGTTTTTTAACAACAAACTTTGCAAATCGTTGCCTAGTAACGCGACGGTTATATCAACATGGCGGAATAAATTTCATGTCAAATTAATAAGTATTTTATTATATTTTTCGATATATACCAATATATTTTATATATATTGGTATATATCGAAAATATTACAAATATGAGAAAAAAAAGTATCCTATGTTCATCCCGAGACCCTCGAGTATCTCTATATGAGTATTTTATCACAATTAAATTAGCGGTTTGGCCCTGATTGCGTAAAAGACAGACAGACAGACAGAGTTACTTTCGAATTTATAATATATGTAGGTATGTAGGTATGGATAGTTGTGGGCCTCGATGGGGAAATAATTGAAATTAAATTCTTTAGTATGGCCAGTTTCGCTTCACAATCCATAGTGCTTCGAATTCAGTCTCCTGATTCTAAATAAATACTCGCAGCCCCTTCTAAGTGATTTGAACTTGGATACTTAGTGTTAAGACATTTCTGTTTTACATTTTCCGAAGAAGTTTGAAGGCATTAGGTGATAAGCGGCGGAACTTAACGCAACGATACTTCGCTTTGCTTTAAAATGAAAATCTAAAATATTTAATTTCTTCGATTTGGAATCGACCCCACAATTTGAACCGACCGACCCCCCCCCCCAAGATGAATAATAAAATAAAAAAATGCTTATTAAAAAATATATATTAGCTTTAAACTTATAATTTTAGTCAATATTTAATAGTTTTGATATAATTTACACAATAATGTAATTTTGTTTCTACATGCGAGGTACAAAAAGAAAATCTAATGCGTTCCATTCACTCTGACTTTGGGAGCCCCTGACCTACCCCATCAGGAAATGACAGTTAGCAATGTTAAGGGGATGGCAATTTAGATTTTTTTGAGTGAATTCTTTCAACGTGTTACCTTATAATTAGGTCTATTTGTGAAATGATTCTCTAAATGGCTCGCCAATCAATCATTCAAGTTAATGCAAATGTATAGAATAGTTTACTAAAATTATATCTTTTGCTTATATTCATTGAATATATTATTATAAAAAGTATACTATAGTTATTTATGATTTCTTATAGTAATACGACGGTTGTGAGTTCGGTTCGAGAAATTAATTATATCCTCTTCAACATAGTAGTAGTAGAGGCCAGTCGTAGCATAGGGGCACTGTGTGACTGTAAAACTGGTTGTAGGTTCGATCCACTCGAGGAGATGTAATATTTATTAAAATTTATATTTACATTTCTTGCCTCTGGTGTCGAGGCAAAAGCGCGGGGTTAAGCTCCGCTCAACACGCAATGCCTCCAAAGATTCGGCGGAAAGTTGGTTAATTTTTTCCGTACTACAAGGATCTATAGATTCGAATATTTCATATTAATTTCAGATTGATACATCCCAGTAATCTCGATGAACAGAAGAACATTAAAGTGATTCTACAAGGGCTCCGCTTTTACCTCTTGAGTTACGGGACCCTAAAAAAACCATAAATATGAAGATTTAAGTATAAAAAAGGAAAATTATTATAGGACATATCAATTAAAGCATTCATTTCAATAAAAAAACATTTAGAAACGGCACATTTTCATAATTTTTTATTGCAAAAGACACATTAGATTCCCCAGTTTCTGACCATTTAGTTTGACCCACCCTTAAACGTTATTCTCTTTGTAATATTAAAGATATTTATGTCTTTACAGATCTTCTTTAATTGGTAAGTTATAAGTATCGTTTAAAACACACAAGGGTGAGTGTATGCGAGCGTGGAATGATGGATTCCTTTACAAGCTGGAGGAGTTTTCAGGGGGGCTTAGGAAGTACCGCGGTTCTCAAACTTTTGATTAGCCAAACTTAAATTATGAGGTTTATTTTAAGGAATGGTATGTTTTATATTATAATATTCGTTTTTAATTAAGCTTATATTGTAGCAAACCAGTTCTTCATCTCCTACCACTTCTTTAAGCTAAAATAAATAAAAGTAAATAATGATTATACTTTATCAAAAAGGTTATAAAATGTGACCTAATAATTATTATAAAAGGTAGTAAATTTTACGACGATATGCAGTATTTTATAGCTATTTTCCGTGTTAAATATTAAAAAAATAGGTAAAACTGTAATATATATTATATTTTAGTGAGATATAATAATGAGAAGTACAATTTACATAAATTAACATTCTATAGCGTTATTAAAAATATTTCACATACAATAATAATAATAATTCAAAATTAAACCTTTGAGAAGCACAAATGTTTAAGCGATAACATATCGTTCGCGTGAAAGATAAGTGTTTCAACCCCGACTTTTTACGCGATCTATTAAAAACGGGAAAAAGTATCCCGTTGCACCCCACCACAACCCCACGTGCGACGTGACAGGGATGAGGCGAACGTGTGTTTCATTTACGTGACGATTTTGTTATGACTTAAATTACTTATGGTATATCTGTCTTAACGGAAATAGATATGACAATATTATTTTTGAATAGTAAAAATTCTTAATTTTAGTTGAATGCAATGACTGTTTTTTCAGGTTTGTTCATTTTTACTAAGGCGCCATCGTGGTGTATTAGTAAATAAATAAAAAGAAATCAGCTTCACGCTCTATCTCGCACACAGCAGTGTAGGCAGAGGGAACCTAAGCAGAGGAACCCAGGGAACATATTTACTTAGCATTGGAACCCGCTACATGCGGGATACAGCTTGAAGTTAAAAAAAAAAGAATAATAAAATCAATATATATCTAGCATATATGCACGGCAATTAGACGTCGCGTCGGTTTCAAAACTAGTTCACAACAGCAGAAACAGTTTCATGAAATGGCTTCAGCAATTTTGTGAAGACTTAATGAATTGACCCAATTTGCTGACAACGAAGGTCTTCATCAGAGTTACTAGCTTTGAATTGTAACCTAGATATTGTAAGATTGTGAATTTATTGCTTGGAAACAAATTTTATTATATAAAAACCTGCCAAACGATGATTGTGGGTTCGATTTCCTCTCGATGATGATTATCATACTGTCTGATATTGTCTCAAAAATTAGGCAGCAAGGTCACGGTCCCCGCCCCTGATAAAGTGGGAAACCCTGCTATCCTGCAAAATACGTGAAGCTCCACATATAAATAAAAACAGTTCTTTTATTTTTATGTAACGACATAAGATGTTAATTTTTTTAAGTACTTTCATTGACTGACAAACATCCGGCACTGGTAAAATGTCACCTCAAATAAGTTCATCGTAGGTGCAAAAATCGAGTGATGATGTATTGGTAAAACGGAAAAAGTTCGGTGACTAATGGTGCTAGCTGATGAAAGGTTAGAACGGGGGACGCTTGGATGGGGGAAGCTAATCATAGCTGAATGTTTTTAGGCTGAGGGTAAAAAGTTTTATATGTATTTATTTATATTTAAATTTTACAAGATTTTTATATTAAATATAAAGTCTAGAATTTAAGATATTTTCTTTTATTTGGCGTAGTCTTATTTTACTCTGTTTCTATTAAGACACTTCCGTTTGGTACTTTCCACCAAATTCTTGAGGCTTTGTATGTTGACACAGTCAAAGGTGTTGAGTAGCGGAACTTAATCCCGCGGGATCCCGCAGGACCACCAGTCCCACAATACCGAGATTGATCTAGCTGCCGGATTGGAAGCCCTAATGCCAATGCCACTATATATGACATATATTACTGTTATATGTTTTATATGTTTTTTTCTTCCTATTTTGCAAGATACGGAAAATACGTTAAGAAAAAAGTAGTAGGTACAATTGCAGTGTTTTTATAGCAATCTATTGATTCTGGCGTCCAGTAGATTTTTTTTCTCGCATGTCAAGAAACCATTAATGTTCTATACAAATTACAGTTATTTTTTTATTTAAGCAAAGAGTCCACCGTGGCCCAGTGGATCAATTATGGGTTCAATCCTTACTCAGGGCAATAAATTACTTTTAATATTGATACAAAGTTCTTTTTCCTATCCTGCTATGGGGAAAAAACGTGGACATCGTTTTAAACAAATCGATGTGTACTTCCCACTCTATCTCACACACAGCAGAGTAGGCAAGGGAGCCAAGTGTCAAGACACTTCGTTCTCCATTTTCCGCCGAATTCTGGAGACATTGCGCCACTCTGTTGAGAAAAAACAAAAGAAATTATAATATTAAATATTTCAATTCCTCATGTAGGAATCGAACCCACAACCAGTTAGTCGCACTTAACACACTTTTGCACTTGGCCTGTTACTTTTACCTATATTTTGTCTCACTATTTACTTAGCATTGGAATTAATCGGTATAGTCTAGCCTATAAATATAGCCTACGGTATCATTGCCTATAGGTTTCCTGTTAGACTACTCTAGTATTACAGCATGGCTTACAAATCAATACTAATACTGGCTGAGCGTAATGGTTATTGTACAGTTGCGATGTAAAGTGATTAACTATATGAAATGAAACATATATACTATAGAAATAGAAACAAGCTGTATTAAAATAACTCGATACAAAATAAATAGATATATAATAGAAAAAATATTTATCTGTCAATGTTATTTAAGTTTTAAAGTGTCAGTTTAGTCGAGTTTTCTCACTTGATAACGGGGTTGTTATTATAAAACTCTATCTAGAAAACCTACATATATATAATCTAACTTTTTTATTGCGACAGCCTTGTTGGATTAATTACAAAATTGGTGATGATTAATTGCATTATCATCTAATTTAAAAATGAGAATTTCAGCTCAATAGGGGATTAAGAAGTGAGTGAAATTTTCTTTCACAATTTGACTTTGAATTGACAAAATGTTGAAAAAAGTAAATGGCAAGGGCTATAAAATCCACGCAAGCCAATTTGATAGGGGCCACAAGTTATAAAGAAACATTGTCTACAGTGAGAAATCTTAACTTTTAGCTTCGTTCTTCATTGAAGATATTAAGAACGGACAATGTGTGCTGAGTGGCGTAACTCAGCGCTGCGCTATATCTTGTTACCACAGCGAGAAAATAAAAAAGTAATTGTTGTTGAATCATTATTTTCATACCCTGGAGCGGGAATTGAACTCACTACCATCGCGTTATTAGTCCACAGCACCTCGATAGACTATTTTATTATAGCACTTTACTATCCACCCGTACAATATTATGCGTGAATAATGTCTCGTGTTCAACAATCTGGCTCCGCTAATTGTTGGGGACTTATCAATTAATTACGCGCTATTTGGACTCACATATGTCGACATTGATGTCGGTTCGATTCTGTTGTTATATATAATGTAATAATTATTATTATAGCAATTTGCTATAGTTATAATTACTTGGTGTATTGTAATTTGTTACTACCTAAGGTATATAAGGATTCAATATTAAGACTTAGTGTTAAGACACTACACTTGTAATTAATTGACTTAAAATTTTGTTTATTTATATTTTTCTTATTCTTCAGCCTTAATATTTAGCTAGTTAAATGTAATGGGTTGACACCAGATTATTATGGGGTAAGCACGATCCACCTGACCCTCGACCCTGGATTTGTACATCTATATTGCTCATCCTGATCATCCTTAAATATAGAACGTTTATCCAACAAATACCAAACAAAAAAAATATATTTACCAAAACCCATGACAACGATTCTCATGAAAAATGTAAATACATTATTCATCTTCATTTCCATTCCGTTCGATATCTATTTGCTTACGAATTATAAGTTTATTTGAGTCGTAAAATCAAAGTTTTCAGACGATGTCGGGATCGCGTGCTCGGTGACAGCCCCCGGATTGCTTTCTCTACGGTATTGCTATTGAAACTATAAAATAAAAAACAATCGAAATCTGGCCAAATTGGTTTTCTGTTCCAATGTAGGTTTATACACTTTTATTACGTTGCGGTAAAAGAACAATTGCATACAATATTGGTGGAAAAATATGCGGTATTGTTTTTAATATCACCTTGTTTTATAGAAATTGTTTATGAAAATACATTTAGAAATACAAAGTTTTTTCTTTCAGTTCCAGCTCTGTATTCCGCATATAGCAGAGTGTTAAAACACTCCGTTATTCCCTTTCCGCCGAATTTTCGAGCCGAGTGGGAATCGAACAAACAGCCGTTGCGTATTCAGTTAAACGCTTGGGCCACTGCGCCACGACGGTTTCAATAAGTTTTAATAGAGAGACATTTAATTATAGATGTGTTTTTATATTCATGAACTACCATTGTTTGTAGTCTTATAATTTCTGTAGTTTTTTCAGTCAAATACAAACTGATACAAAGTACCTTTCAGTTCTATTTTACTTATACAAAAATATATGTGGCTATATGGCCAATATTGAGTCCAGCCGTGGCGCAAGGCCATAAACGTGAGACTGTAAACACGATCAGTTGTGGGTTCGATTCCCACTAAGTGAAATATTTAATATTTTCATTTTCCTTACTCTGGTTATCTTCCCGTCGAAAATTCCCAGGTTTCCTCTTCCTGCGCCCTAAAATACATAAGGCGTGAAGGTGTAAAAAAATATTGATATAAATGTTTTTTATACATATATACTTGTATTAACTTTCTATAGATATTGTTTTAAAATAGTGAAAGTGCGGAGGTGGACATCGAATTACAATTTATCTACTAGGTATCGCCATAAACGTCCCGTGTTGGACATTAATGAAAATAATGAAAACATGTAAATGCTGATTGCTAGAAATGCTGCTCTAATGTAACCCAATCGATTGTTTTGACCTATAATTGTGACAGGTTCACATTTTATGTTAATTGGGTTTAAAGTTAGTTTCCTTAAGTATTTTTATTAATATTTAGTTTTTTTCCCAGCTTCACCCCTTATAGCAGCAGGATAGGTTGAGTTCCACTGGAGGAAATTAAATATTGAATGTTTTCATTTCTTCACTATGGTGGCTGGACAAAGCTGCAATGCCTGCACTCAAGATGTAATGCCTCATCATGCATGCAAAATATAGCGTGAAACTGAAAAAAAAAACCCAGAAATCGAATCTACACTTATTTACCTACTATTCAAATATAATTTTAGCCTAGCAACATTTAAAGTAACGTACTGTTGCGAAGTGGTTCCCACTTATGTAATGGTTGCAATTAATTAACCGGGGCAACCAGGCTTGTTCGACGGTTGCGTACTGATGTTGTCTTGATAGTGTTTTATGACGAATTATAAATTTTAATTATAATCTAAATATTATGACAAAGAAAACAGTTGAGAATTATAAAATATTACTTTATGAAATTAATTGAAAACGTTGTAGCAAAAAGTAAAGCTGACTGTTACTATACATGACGTGACGGTTGTGAGTTCGACCCCTACTTGGGGCAATGAGTGTATTTAATAATTTTCATTCCTCCGTTCTGGTACACGAAACATGATGTTGAACTCCCCCTTTTAAACATGCAGTCTCAAAAATTCTGGAGTTTTAAGACTAGGTTCTTTCTACGGTCTACCCTGCGGCTAAACTGTTATTTAAATTAGAAATTAAAAGAGAATAAACCAAGGAATCTCTCTCTTTCTAAAGTAATTAATTTTCACAGATTCGACCTTTTTAAAGAAAACTAAGAGAATGGCCATTTAAAGTGTCATTTATTATGTTTATTGGTGTTTAAAGGTGATTAGAATAACATCTAGGCAAAATATAAATACGACATTAATTATTTTTTTAACAGTCTAAATGTCTTCTAATAATCTTTTTCGTAAGATATTAATTGCTACAAGTTTCTAGGAATTCTCAATTCTTCAATTTATTTTAATGCCATGTAAATTGGTAAAAAATCTAAGAGGATAAGACCTTCACATTTGGTTTTTATGTATCATTCTTTTGATATTATAGGTAAAATAGGTTATTTTAAGGTTATAAAAAAATTATTGAAAAACAAGCATTTGTGTATTTGCTAATTGAATAAAATTGTGTGATCATTTTTAAAGTGTTATTCCATATTTAGGAACGAAAAATATTTATTAGGAAAACGTATAAAACATTTTAACGTAGCGAGATTTGAACCAGTGCCTCAAAAAATCCATACAGAAGACTATAAGAATTTCGACGTAGCATTATGAGAACGTATGGCTTAGTAGTCAGAGCGTTTGGACGGTTTCCAGGACGCGCTGGTTCGAATCTCGCTACGTTTAAATTTATATAAATTTTCTTAATAAGTATGTTTCCTGTTAGTCACTCAACGATAACACTAGATAATAAATAGAGGGTAATAGATAAGAAAAAAATATATTATAAATAATAATAGTATATTAATTAATAATAATTAAATAATTTCTTTTATGAAAACGCACCAGTACAAAAAATATAATAAATCAAAATTCAATATTGGCATATTGCTTAAGTCTCAAGTACATACTTTTATTAGGTTCTAGTAATATTTACACGGACGCTGGTACCAACTCAGAAGTGGTATGTGCAATTGCTAGTTCTATTATGTCATAGTGGTGTGGTTGCGTTACCATTGCATATTATGGTATGTATAGTACGGCAAACCAGTCGTGGCCACTCTGAAATTAGCTGTACATACTTACTTTTAAATATTTTCTTTTCGAGTGAACAATTCGGATTAATTGAGAAACGCTAACCTTGTAACGTTCTGCACGTTTCAATAGTTTTATTATTTATTTAATATTAATTAAATTATTTCTTAATCAACCATTTATTTTTTTACTGTTGCCAAAAAAATAAATAAATAAAATAAAAATATTAGCCTAATTATGAGCAATATAGAATTTTGGTTTATTTGTAAATATAATTTACTTATTTTTTGTTATTTACTTTTTTTTATTAATATTTAATTTCAGCAAAAAACATTATAAATACTGATTTCGGTGTAAATTATATCTCTAAAATCCTTCAAGTTTCTTATATATATCATAAATTTATTTAATTATCTTCGAAGAAATCTTCTGTAAGTGGCACTTTGCTGATCTGATCGTAAGTGTATGTGCTGAAGAACCTTTGTGTGACGTTCATAGCGTAGTCTATTGCGTAGTCCAGAATGGGACCTCCGAACTCCTGGGCTACTAGCTGGGAGTTCGTATTTAGAACTTCCAATATATTTGCACCTGTAGAAAAGACGGACAGGACGTTAATTAGGATTATTTGATATTTTTATAGTACCTATATATTTTTGGTTAATTGATTTTTATGATTTGAGGCTAGTAGTGGTGCTTAACACGTAATGTCTCCAGAATTCGCCGGAAAATGGGAAAAATGTCTTAAAACTAGGTTCCCTCTGCGTATCCTACTGTGTGCGGGATACACACGTGTGCGTCACGCTAAAAAAAAAGAAAAAATGATTAATACATTAATTTTAAATAGTAATCGAGGCTATTAAACGTAATGGTCGTGAGTTCAATAAACTCACTTTCCCCCGCCTTTCTGGAACATATCTAGATATTTACAGAAAAAATTTAAAGCTGAAAAAATAAAAAAAAGCGGAATATTTGTAAAAAAATTATGAATATTCTTACTTATCTGTGGACTGCCTCTGAATAAGTTGGTAAGATTTAGTTTAAGGTCAGAACCATAATCGGCCTTGTATTTGTATGAGTTTATTTTGTAATGGCCTTCACCGTTCTCATCTCTCACAATTTTTTCCCTTACTTCCAACCTTATGTGTTGGTTCCCTAAAATTTTGATAAAAATGTTAAATTATACATATCAATAAAAAGAAAAATATACACCGTCGTGGAGCAGTGTCAGAAGCGTGTAAATGCGACGATTGTAGGTTTGATTCTCCCACTCAAGGGAACGAATTATTTCTTCTTGTAACATCACAGTGTTTTAACACTATGTTCTCTCTGCCTACCCTGCTATATGCGAGATACAGCGATACAAAAAAAATATTTACAAATACTTACAAATTTTAATTTTAGCAGAGCCGTCAGTGTCGAGGTTAAATAGAAGGATTCTGCCTTGGATGCTGTACTGCCCTTTTATGGTAAAATTACAATGGATGTCGAAGATAAACGTTCGCTTTGCTCGTTGTGATCTGGAAGATATACAGATTTGGAAATACTTGTGTATTTTCCTTAAGCACGCTATTTTTATTTACATGGTCATATGTTTATTATTTTAGGTGTTTAATATTGAATATTAAATAAGTTTCAAAATAAATTCTAAAGATTTTATACCGCTATAACCGCTATAAAATTTCGGAGCGATAAATCGAGTGGACCTCTGAAAGGTACACTATTGAGGTCTTGGCTCCGTCATCAGACCAGTTCGATGATACCATAATGTTAGATTGTCACTAAGCTATTTACAACTGTTAAGTTTCACGGTGATACAATCACAAATTTTATAGATTTAGTAAAAAGCCTTTTAATTGCGAGTCGGACTCGCCCACCGAGGGTTCCGTATTAATTTCATGATTTTAGGTAATTATAAAAGTTGACAAATTTAATTTTCCGCTGATTTTGTATGGTTATTTTACACATAATTTTTTGCCTCGACACCAGAGCTAAGAAGCTATATGGATACATAAATATCCTGTATTACAAAATATACCTCATTCAACTACCGTGTAATAGAAGTCTTCCTATCGAGAAATCTTATACAACCGCCGTTTGCTAATAATTAAAACGCCTCTTGAATAAAATTAACACGTAAAGGTTATTTAGAGTCGTTTGTAAGACATTTTTTTTTTCCACATTTATTATCTTGACATGCCACATAGACACAGTGGGCAGGGTGTGACTGTAAGCTTGTGAGTTCGATGTCCACTCGTGGATCTTGTTTTTCCATTTCTCTGCTCTAGTAGGAATAAATTTGGCGTTAAATTCCGCCAATCAACCCGCAATGCCTCCAGAATTCGACGGAAAGTGGGGAACGGAGTGTCCTAACACTAACAGTTCCCTCTGCCTGTTCTACTGGGTGCGGGATGCGGCGTGAAGCTGATTTAATTTAATATAACTTATATATGAAATTAAATAAAAAAAATATTATTATACTGGTAAAGTACAGCTAGGTCTAAATGTTTATGCTTAAATAGAATTTGTAGCTCAAGGCTTATACCAACGATAATTACGGCATTTAAGTAGAGAGTTACTTTAGTCTTAAAATACTTGTATCTAGTTTATGCCTAGGCGGGGTAGCTGGAGAGGTCGGAGCTCAAACGCGACAATCACTATATATACCTCTTTCGCCTCGTCCATTGCTATTAACCTCGTCATACATACCCTCCAGGGGCACCCGTGCTTTTTACTAACGTAAACCCTCCCTCTTTCTTTTATCACTAACTCATGCTTCATTAATCTGTTTTCCTATTCTTCTCATTCATGTCAGAAATTCCAGCATATCCTAAGAAGATATCGTATAGTAGCGTATAACAATATTGCATTGTGTATGGCCAAACGTGCTGCTATACTACACTGATGATGACCATCTCATCATTGCATGTAAGACACTATCATTTCTTCTACCGGGAGCAATGCCATCGTTATCTCTATAGAGAAACTATACAGCCAGCACCAAACAACTTACGAGCATATGAAAATTAAATAGAAAATTCAAGAAAAACTTTCCCACGGCCGTAAAAGAACTACCTAAAAATCTACTTACGACACGTTGTCTGGTATACAAGTGCTTAATCCTGATAATTTTCCATTATGAAACGTCATTTTGACGTTTCCAGGAAGATTCATAGTGATGTTTCTATCCAAATATAAGGGATCGAGAGGTGGTATTCTAGCTTCGGGAATCCCCTTCACAACTCCTGGAATAGCATCGAGTGTGGCCTTTGTGAAGCATTCATCGGTTAACTCGCCACATGGATGAATGAAATCCGCTGCAATAAAGAAATTATTAGTTATTGTACATTATATGTTGTTATAATTTTTAAAATAATATTGCTATGCTTCCAGATTTCGGCGGATAGTGGGAAACGGAGTGTCTTAACACTAAGTTCCTGCTTACTCTGCTGTGCGGAATATAGCGTGAAGCTGTTTTTTTTTAAATAATTTCAAGTGACGAACGGAGAGTACGTAAAGAAAGGAATATAATTTGAAACTTGACTTTTCTAAGCACTACCGGTGTTTAGGAAAGTTAAGTTTCAAATTATATTTCCTCGAGCGAGAATCGAAACCCTTACCACTGCAAGACGACAGACACATTTCAATTGCATCATAACACTTTTTGTGAATGTTTGTAAATAATAATATTTACTTAATTTGACATTGAGTGAAAAAGATTTATATTTATTTAAGTCATTTTGTAACTTTATCTCTTTTAAATCTCGAACTCAGTATTAAATACAGGTTTATGTTTGCGAAACCATATTTAATTTATACTACATTCGATGATAATTGTCGAAACGTGCGGTTTTTATTTCATACATAAATTAGTATACTAGAAAGTCTAAATCTATTTTTTATTTAGCAGTTATATGTAACATATAAACTTTAGCCTTTGCTGACTAATTATGAAATTTGACATTGAATTTTATTTATTTCTAAAAATTAATACTATTAAAATAATGATTTATGCGTGCATTGTAACTTGCATTTGAATGTATAATAGATATTTTTTAATATGGCAACAATACATTGTTTTTTTTTTTAAATTAGGGAGGCACAGACACTAGTGTGATACTCCGTTCTCTAGTTTCTTTTATTAGGAAATACATTATGGTTTACTTTTTTTTTCATTCTTTCTTATGATCTAGTAATTGATAAACATACCGTTATATAAAATTATTTTTTCAATGTCCACACAATTATACAAAAACAGAGGCCCAACACGAAAAATTAAAGATTAAATAATATTTTTTTAAATATTTTTTTTAAACTAATGTGGACGAATTATCAATAATTTTATTATATCAACAAACAAGACAAACCTGAATACTCATAATGTTATGTTATAATTAATATAAGGTCCAGACGAACCTATTGGAATTTCGAAATTTGGTATTTATGTAGATTATGGAATGTAGAGGAGCAAATAGAAAGGATTTCTTTAACTTCCTACAGGAGTAGAATAAGCAAGATATTTATATTTACGTGTTAAAATTCACCCAAAGTTATAGACTATAAAAAAATATTAAAATCACAATCAATCTTTACCAAAATGCCTACAAGATTAAGAGTTTTATTAAGCTAAAGGCTTATTGTGCTCTACAAAATTCAAGCATAGGAACCTGAACTTAAGGTGTGGACTGCATCTCCTGGTGGAGCTAATGGAGCTGATCAGGTAGATGATACCATATTATAGTATTGTCACCTAAGCTAACTAAGATGAATGTTAAATTTCCAGATGATACAGGTATTGTGTCTGGGTCAAATTTATTTTTTTAGCATTTATTACACAGTCGTAGTACATAAACGTGTGACAAGACTGAAGTTTGTAGATTCGATTCCCGCTCGAGGAAATGAAATATTTCATATTTTCGTTTCTTCGTTCTGGTGGCGAGGCGAAGCGTGACATTGAGTTATACCACTCTATACGGAATGTGCCAGAATTTTGCGGAGAGTGGGGAGCGGATTGTCTTAACGTTAGCCTCTGGCTGTCCTCCTACATGCGGGATTACAGCCTGAAGTTTATTTGATAGGTACGAATTTACATAGAAATAAGTCGAATTAACAAAAATATGCTAAATTTATAGCGAATTTTATAATAACATTCTATTAAGTGCAAAGCGTATAAATAATAGATTTATTGTAAAACTAATCATTTCTTTTATTTTCTGATTTGTGTAATTGTTAAACAATCTGGGTAAAAAAATATTTTCTAAATATTAATTAATATTATTGATTCTATATAATAATGTGTACATAAAATGAATATAATTTTATTAATTTTTTCAAAAACTTACGCAACGGTACCAGCTGTAGAGTCCGATGGACGCAAAGGCACATCACCGTAGCTCCCAGCACGGTCAACACATCGTCAAATTGACGCATATTTCAAAAATGTTAAGAATATAATAAATAACAGAAGTGCCACATACGACGAGCGGTGTGCGAATGACTTTACCTCTTTCCCTTACTTGAGTTTCGAAGTCGTAATTAACAAGTGTTTCAAGGATTTTAGCTGCGTTGCCGTATGAGCGGTGGATTCGCTTCTATAATTTACTTTGCCTAAAAAAATATTAATTAAAATTAAGTTTTATTTCGTAAAAAATATATAAAATAATCATTAAATGTAATTTTGTATGATTCTAAACATATTGAGGCCATTTGACTGTAAGCGCGACGGTTGTGGATTCGATTCCCACTCGGATATAATTAATTATTTTTATTTGATCGATTTGCAATGTAACAAGAACACTTAAGACATAATGACTCGAAAATTCAGTAGAAACTGTTGAAAATGATCGGAGAATTTTAACTCTACGTTTCCTCTGCCTACAGACCTCTCCTTTGAACGAGGATTTTGTAATACAAAAATTTTTTTTATGAAAATTATAATTTCATATTAATTATGATATAAAGAATATCCCAAGTTAGTTATTGAATAACGAAGGGAAAGCACCACCTCCTATATTTTATTTTTCTTAAAGTTTCTAAATACAATGTCGATGACGAGGACGGATGTTTCTATTCAAAATCTCCAATTATACATGTAATGTTGATGTAATGTAGCAAAATAAATAAACTAAACGCTTAAAAAAGACAACAATAGCGCTCATCTTACTGTAACCTTAGCGACCTGTTTCTCAGAAAAATCTTATATAACAAATAACAATGAATCACTGGTTTAAATTGAAAAATTAATTTCGCGTAGGATAGTCTATTTATTGAAGAAGGCTATATTACTAACTAATATTACTAACGTGATGGAAACATCACGTTAATCTGGATGTATTAGTGTTGAGTGACGGAACTCGATGCTGGGGTATCTCTTGACACCAGATCACTCGGGGGAATTAATAATTATTAATATCTTAACACTGGGTCACGGCGTATTCCGCACACAGCCGGGTAATGGGAACCTAATGTTAAGACACTCCGTTCCCCATTTTAGGCCGAATTCTAGAGGCATTAGTGTTGAGTGGCGGAGCACAACGCCGCGTTTACCTCGATACCAGAGCAAAGATAAATATTTCATTTCCTCGAATGGGGATCGAACCCACAACCGTCGCGTTACAGTCACACCATTGTTGAAGAATAATTATTCGAGGATATTATCTCGAGCATCTTTTATATTCGATAGGATGTTTAATATTGTAATATGGATGATGGTGTGACAATATCCCTTCCGTGACTTTCAACTTGGAAAGTAGCTACGGAGAGAACAGCCGACATGTATGTTGAAAACATTGCATATTGAGAAGCGAGTCCCAATTTTTTTTTCTGTGGTCTTCTACCACACCTGGGAAATGAAGATAATAAAATATGTATTCCACTAAAGTATTTTCTGTTCTTGAACATTTAGAAAAAATAATTTAAAATATATATTTTTTAATTGAAATTTGCACTAAATCGTATATATTGGGTATAGTTACCAAAATATCTAAACATTTAAAGTACATACGTCATACATACTATAAAATATTTACTTTATGAGAATTAAACATAGACCTGTTTCTTTAGTACGCAATTAACACTATAATAAAAAATGACGGGACACTGTCGTAAATACGTAAATTATTTTAAAAGGAAATCTTCGCGGTGGACAAATAATCAATATTAGCACATAATCTTCATTTATGTGTATAGTTAAATTGACTTAAACAAGTAGATAAATGTTTCTTCTAAAAAAAATCTTCCTTTTATAATTTATTAATTTAATTTTTTATTAGTGCAGTAAACGAATAATTTAGCTCTCAGTACAAATAGAGAAATGTTTATTGAAAACTAAAAACTAAAACTTAATTACAAAATATTAGCAATTTCATTCTTTCGAGTGGGAATCGAACCCCTAAACAATCACGCTTACAATCACATGTAATGCCTCGAGCGGTGAATAGTGGGGAAACGGAGTATCCTTACAGTAGGTTCCCTCTGCCTATCTTACTATACGTGGAACATTCCACCTAAAAAATGTTCATTTTCTATAAGAGGCTTGAGGATATGAAGAACGAACCAAATATCAAGACATTTCATCTCCACTTCACATCCACGAACTCTACATCATGTTTAATATTGGTAGGGCAGCGAAATACAAATACCCTCGTTCTGGCAAGTTCAAATTTATTGCACTTAAAGGGGATTGAATCTACAACCATCGCGCTTACAATCATACCGTTATCCCACTATATAGTTCTATAGATTAAACCTAAATACATTTAACTTTTATAAATGCATCATATAAAAGCTTAAACTTTGACTTATTACGATAAATACTCCAAAACAAGCATTGTAAAAAACAAAAACTAAATGCACCTACATTAAAAATGACTGGTTCTTATTAATATTAAAATAAGGCTTACTTTCGAAACACAATCACAAAAACACAACACAATTTAATGTTGTAAGTTAAGCTGTAACATTGTGTAATAAGGCACGTCGCAATCATGAAATTGCCATACGAATTTAACCTTTAGTATAACGTATTAAGAATCAAAACTGCATGTCAATGATTAAGGCTGGTATGACACCAGTGACAGTCCTTGACATAATGACGTAAATATAGTAAACGTCTAACTCTATGCCATTGTTGGGAGTCAACAGTCAACAGTTTTAATCCATTGTTTTCCTTGGAGAAAAACAAAGATTTGCACAGTCCTTGCTGACTTCTTATAATGCCTTCTCATGTCAGGGTTCATGTGAGTAAACACTCGATGTCTATTGTAGATTTGTTTGTGAATGTTCTAAGTTGTTTTGTTTTTTTGCTTGTTTGGAAAGAGAAGTGGTTGTTTATGTTTATTGTTTTATAAAAAAAAACAATTATTAGCTGAAGATTTCTAGCTGAATATTATTTACAGCGGAAAAGAAAGAGCAAGCAATAAATATAATAGTATGACGAATCTTCCAAATATATGTTTTAAATATGTATTCATTCACGTCGTCATTATAATAAATACACTTAAAAAACTTACTAAACTAAACTGAAGGAACAAAAAACTTTTCTTAGCAAAAAAATTCTTACCAAAAAGTCAACTTTCTGTTGTAATCCATACCTATCCATCCATACCTATATTATAAATTCGAAAGTAACTCTGTCTGTCTGTCTGTCTGTCTGTCTTTTACGCAATCAGGCCCAAACCGCTAATTTAATTGTGATAAAATACTCATATAGAGATACTTAAGGGTCCCGGGATGAACATAGGATACTTTTTTTTCTCATATTTGTAATATTTTCGATATATACCAATATATTAAAATAATTAATTTGACAAGCAATTTATTCCGCCATGTTAATAACAATCGTCGCTACGCGTTGCTAAGCAACGGCTTGCAAAGTTTGTTGTTTTAAGAAAACGTCACCCAAAGTGAGTATGCTTGAGATATAGATTTGTATACACTAACAAAAATTAGATGATTTCTATAATTTGATATTCATCCTTATGAAAATAAATATAATAGTCACTTTTAGCATTTCATCTTGATGGAAATTATAGTTTACTGTATAACATTCTAATAAATAATTAAGATGTCACTGGTTCCAAATGAGCTAGCCTACGAGTGGTATAGTATGACCGACGCGAACGGGCAGATGACTTTGATGGATTAGTAAATTTTTATATATTTTCGAATTACTGTTAATTTTTATTTAATTATTTGCTGCTTATAATTAATTCATCTCAGTTCTGTTGTCTATACCGATGTTATGCACTTAAAATATCGTAATTTTAATCGTTTGGGATTTTATTTAATATTGTTCGCAAAAACTAATAATTATTTAATATAGAAAAATGTTTAGGACGCGCGCACGGCAAATTTTAGATACTTTTACTTCTTTTGTTTGTTCATTTCGGTTACTCAGATATTTTTTCTAATAATAAATCTCCACTTATTATTATTTTTTAACTTATTTTAATTATTTAGGCTTATATTTTCGCGGGCGTAGCCGCGTCTGGGCCCACTAGTTTTATTATAAATATCAATTAATATTCTACAGTCAAGAATCAACGATTTGTAAATGAACGAGCTTTCTATGTACACTTCAAAGTTGTTTCACTAAACTGACTAAGATCGTATTATTATATAGGCAAATAAAAAATATTTATTCTTTCATTACAATCCAGAATATCAATAATATCAGAATATCATTTCTGCGCTCTGGTTTCGAGGCTAAACACGGCGTTGAGTTACGCCATTCAACAGACAATGACTTCAGAAATTGGAAAGTGGGGAAGGGAGTGTCTCAATACCAGGCTCCCTCTGATACCATTACCACGAATCTGACAAAAAATACATATACAATGTATATGCCTCGTATAGCTTTATGCTTGTATAATTATTAATATTTTTTTGATAGCAATTTCAAATACAGCCAGCTTGTGCGCCCACACATAGCAGGCACAACTTCTAGTTTCCTTCTTAATAGCAAATACCAAATTGCTTCCCCTTTTTTCTATATTTATGTTTCAATTTACATATTGTTCCTTTCATATAGGAATTTCATAATAATAAGGTTTAATAGCGAAAAACCTCGACCAATACCTTAAGAGGTTATAGCTGGTAAGAACCGGATGCAGAAGGCAGTATTCGTGAGAAGGTTCCCTTCTGGAGCACTAGCCATCGATGGCCTGGATCCTTGTACCACTCCCACTAAGAGTTTTATATTTTTACATGTATTTTTTATGTTAATTTATATTTATAAATATGAGCCGAGTGTTTTAACACTTGGATCCCTCTGTCTGCCTTGATAGATGCGGGATACATCGTGAAGCTGAAAAAAAAAACAAAAAAATTATAGATAAATATTAATTAATTCTCTAATAACCTTATGTGGGTGGTCGCTTAGATTACAATATTCAAAGCTGTTTTCACACGCTGATCAACGAACGAAAATCACATATAAAATATACATAAAGCGAATAATCTTTATTGTGCCAGTGTCGGTAAATTAGGGGTATTGTGTTTTACAATACGACAGACGGTATTGTCGGTGGCTAATGGACTGATTTATAATGCATTAGGAATTCAGGCTTTTAAATTGTAATGTTTGATGATTCAATTTTCGATTAACTTTGTTCAATTATCTATATTAAAGTTTAAAACAGATTTTGATTTATTTTCTAGGTGGTCTAAGGTGTTAAAATTTTACTATCGCCGTTAAAGTACAGTTCATTGTAACGCTAAGGTTGTGGGTTCGATTTCTACTCGAAGGCATGACTTATTTTCATTTCTTCGTCCTAGTAGCAAGACAAAACTCTAGGTTGCCCCTTACTAGCGTGCTATTTGCGGGCTACAGCGTGAAGAGAAAAAAAATATATACAAATCTATTTTGCCTATATTATAGTGAGGTAGATTCAAATGTAAAATATTAAATACCATACATTTAGCCTTATAATATTATACAAACAAAAATAGTTTAAAGCAAAATATATAAAAATAGTAGATAAATGTATATTATAAATTTAAACTACTGCAAAAATATATCAGACTATTTAATTTTTTATAAAATTCATATATAAATTAAATTAATTTTAATTAATTATTTTACTTCACGCTGTATCCCGCACACAGCAGGGTAGGCAGAGACAACCTTGTGTTAAGACTTGACATTCCCCACTTTCTGCCGAATTCTGGAGGCATTGCGTGTTGAGTGGTAGAACTCAACGCCTCGTTTTGCCTCGCCACCAGAGCGAAGAAATGGAAATATAAACGTAAATAAATATTTCACTTCCTTGAGTGGGTATCGAACCCACAACCGTCGCGTTACAGTCACACTGAAAAACAGTAAGCTCCAATCAAAATTCCCATGAGCATTCAAATGCACCTATCACAAATGACTCTATTGAGCGAGGACGTTCACGCTTGGCTGGTGCTTGTACTTGGTGAAAACTGATTCAGCAGTGATTCCTCTGTGAATGCCGCCCGTGTGAAACCAGACAGAAATGAATACGTATTAATGCCTCCATTCTATCGTTATAGCTGAGTTAATTAGAGTTTAGTGTTATAATTGTGGTTTGTGAGTTGAGCTTTAGACATAAGGAAATAGGATTGTTTAGTGTCAAAGAGACCTTGGTTGGAGGTTGTAAGTTCGATTTTCATTTGAGGATATTAAATATTTATTATTTTCATTCAAGTTTAATAATTTCATTTTCGTGCTGCTAACGACGGTAAGCGCGATCTTGAGTTTCACTACCCATCACGCAATACCTCCAGAACTCGGCAGAAAACGGAAAACGGGAGTGATTCAATGGGGACCGGAGTATCTTAATACAGTTCTCCAGTTTCTCTCTGCCTACCCTGCTGTGCTGCTAGTCAATAATTTCGAGCTATAGAATACATAGATGTTCCCTCATCCACAGACCAGACCAGAACAGCTAGTTAAACAGTCAACACTAGCAAAAACATTTAAAAGAAGACCTTTTATTTCACCTCAACAGGACATTTCAGCAATCCTCCAAGTCCCTGGATAAGATCAGAACATGGATTCTTAGCTATTGTTAGGTAAATTGTATCACATTTGCGGATGACACGCGGCGGGACGAGATGCACGGCGGCTATAACAGTAAATCTGAGTCGTGCTCGGTCGCTGCAGGAATACTAATGCACATTTTAGTACTGTTTCCATGGATTTTGTATGATAGATATATTTATTTTCGGGTTCACGCTGTTTCACGCATATAGCAGGTTAGGCAAAGCGTAGTGTTAAGACTCTTCGTTTCCTACGTTCCGCCGAATTTTCGATATATTGCGTGTTGAGTGGTGGTTAAAGAAATTGGTAATTTACTTGATAATAAAATATTTTAATATTTTACTTTAAGTAACATATTAACACAAAGTTTTTAATAGCAAAAGTCATATCTATCTTATTGCTTTATTGCAACTGTAAAAAATGTCAACTAGTAATCGTCATGACAAAGACAATTCTTTTATTATATATCAATGTCATTGATTTTTTAAAAAAAAATTTTAATATTAACATATTTTTTGAGAAGAATTCGCTTCGTACTAAACGCAAAATTCTGACATAAGCTAAAATATTTAGCACTGTAATATTTAAAAGTAGTGTTTTTTAATATATCAGGTTAGTTGGCTAGAGAGTTCGTACACTACTTCCGCCTAAGCACTACCCACTCATTTCTCTTACGCGGTGCCTTCCGCCTGAATTAGACAATTTGTATTAAGTGACGTAAATCAACGCCGCTCTTCGTCTTAAGGAAGCGCAAAAAAATATGTAAGTATATTAATCTATACAAATACAAATAAAAACATTTAAAAGAAAGCAAAGAAACAATGGATACCATCATTTTTCCTAGACGACGTAAGAGTATACGAATATCGTGTTTTACAAAAATTACCGTGGACAGCGGGAATATGAAATATCATGCAGTTCGTAACTTTGCCAAAGTTGTTAAGTATAACTTATACTATACTGAAAGCTCAGCACGTTAACAATTTATTGAAATAATAATTTTATTCGTTAAATATATCCACGTTATATTAGTATTAAATAGTAATTTAAATTATTTTGATTTATTTTTGTCTTAGTTTAATAAATATATTTTTATATAAATGTCACGAGTTCGCTCGTTTATAGAGCCAGTCGTGGTGCAAACGCAATGTAAATAATAATTTCAATTCCTCGCTCTGGTAACGAGGTAAGAATTTAGTGGAAAGTAGGGAACGTAGGGAAGGGAAAGAAATCAACACTAGTTGACCAGGTTCCCTCACCTTGCAATGTGAATGATACAGCATGAAACGAAAAAAATAAAAAAAGAGAAAAGTTCCACAAGAGAACCTAGTCATTTATTTTAAGCTAGTACTTTTTTTCCTTTTTTTAAATAACATAATAGCTTATACAATGAAATAATTTTTATAATACAGTCGTTTTTCAGGAGGGCTCATTTGGTCCAATCGGGGCTTATTTATAGAGTAAGTGTGTTCGTCGAGTGTGCGCAATCTCGAGTCAGTCTATACTCTGGCAGTCTGAAAGCCGTCTCCTTTGATATATATATCTACGAGTGATTCTGTCTTGATTTATATTAATAGTACTATTGATGGAATTATAAATATAAAACTACTTATTTGTATTTGATGGTCGGTATTGCTTTTTATTTTTTTTTATGTAGGGGTTTTTAGGGCAGTTTAATTAACTTATTTTTATGATAATAGGTTATAGATATAAAGAATTAGTATTTTCTTAAAAGTTAAAGGCTTAATATAGAAGAAAATGTTTTGATTGTCTTAAACACTGTACTATTATAATTTCTTAATATATGTTTTATGATATAATATTTTTTTTCTACTAAAGTATTTATAAAGCTGACAAAAATGCATCATAGTTGCTTTTAAACTGTTACATGACATGATCGTACTTTGACTCGTTGATATTTTAAAAATGTACTATAATAAAGAAAAAATCACACTTAAATACAAATAATAATTTAAAAGCTTATTTTATTTTACAATACATATTTCTACACTACTCATCACTAGATGGCGCTAGTAGTCGCTTTTATCAGTTTCAATTAAAAGCTCTCAAGGCACTACAACAATTTTAATATTTTTTTAATAAAGTGTCATGACACAGGGTCATAAGCATGTACCTGTATACGCGACAGGTTGTGGATTCGATTTCAATCCGAGAAATTGAAATATTTAATATTTTCATTTCTTCGCTCTCAGTATCGAGGTAAAGCGCGGCGTTGAGTTCTGCCACTCAACACACAATGCATCTAGAATTCGGAAGAGTAGGGAGCGGAGTGTTTTAACACTAGGCTCCCTCTGCCTTCCCTGTTACAAGCGGGATCCAGTGTAAAGCTGAAAAGAAATATAAAAAACATATATTTTTTATTTTTGGTACCTACAAAATAGAAGATATATCATATACTATCAAATACCTCATAATTCCAAAACAACACTGCATTCAGAGGCAAGATGAACGTGATTCAGTACACTCATAGCATTACGTATCTCGATACATAATCTTACGTTTAAACGAAGCTAATATATTCTTAGAGTTTGGTTGTTCGTGTATTGTAATAGAAGAAATTGATGTTATTATGTAAAATATTGTTTAATTATTGTTTGAATTGGAAATTAATATAATAGTAGTTTTTTTAATTATGGCAGCTGTTTTTAAGTTTCTAGTAAAAATAATTATTATTTATAATACAAATTCAGGAACATATTAAATGAGAATAATTGTAAGGTAATTTCAATGTTTGTTATAAAAAAATTCTATATTATTGTAATTTGTTGGTAACGAGGCCGTCATGACGAAAGGGTAAAAGGGTGTGACTGTAACGCGACGGTTGTGGGTTTGATACCGATTTGAAAAAAAAAAAAAAAAATATTTTCATTTCTTCGCATTGACACAAAGGCAAAAGCCCGGCGTTGAGTTTCGCTACTCAACACGTAATGTCTCGACAAATTTGGCGAAAAGTGGGAAACAGTGTCTTATTACAAGGTTCCCAGGTTCTCTCTGCCTACTGTGCTATGTGCGGGAAACAGCGTGAAGCGGAAAAAAAGTCTAGTCACTCTAAAAATGTTTACGTGACGTCATGAGTCATGTTTTCTCTTAACAAATGTAGTCTATTTATAATATTACAAAGAAGCGCTATAATATACAATGTAATTAACCTATTTAAGTCGAATTATTAAACAGCTGCAGTATTCTATGTTGTAACATATATTTTTTTTCTTCGTGAAGACACTATTTCGTGCTGTAGAGTAGGCCAAGAGAACCTAGTGCCAAAACACTCCGTTCTCCACTTTTCAACTGAATTGAGATAATTCGCGTTTTCTTCTATCATAGATGGAAAATGAATATACTTATAATTGTGAAATATTGTACAGATTTATTTTATTTCTATAAAAAAATCTATTTTTTTTTAATTTAAGCTGTTAAGGCACTCCACTACTTTCTTTCGATATCTCGGGGCATTGTGTGTTGTTGGGCGGAAATTAATGCCTTTACCAGAGTGAGAAAATATTTCATTCCCTCGAATGGCAATCGAATCCACTACCTATCGTGTTTACAGTTGCACGCAGGTGCCCCTGCGCCTCAACTGGTCTCTATTAACTTTTATTTAAACGTAAATATTTTATTAAACAAATATTTATCGAAAAGTATATATGAATAAAGATATTATTACAAATTAATAAAGCATATAATATAATGAATAATAATGACTACATCATTTGAATCATCGATTTAAGCTGTAGCTCGTATAAATCCCGGTTATTTCTGTTATTTCTGCGTACGCGCCGCCCTGGATTCGTGTGATGACTCTTATTTATAAGAGATACTAGAGGACCCGAACGCGGCTACGCCCGCTTGAACTATACCAATATTTATTAAATATATTTATGAAATTATTTTCAATTTTCAATAGAGACATGCGTTAAGCAAGCTCATTTTGGGTGACGTTTTCTAACAACAAATCGTTGCTTAGCAACGGTCGCATAGCGACGCTTGTTATTAACATGTCGAATTAATAAGTATTTAAATATTTTGGTATATATCGAAAATATTACAAATATGAGAAAAAAAAGTATTCTATGTTCATCCCGAGACCCTCAAGTATCTCTATATGTGTATTTTAACACAATTAAATTAGCGGTTTGGCCCTGATTGCGTAAAAGACAGACAGACAGACAGGGTTACTTTCGAATTTATAATAGAAGGTATGGATAATGAAGAATTATTTAGGAAGTAGAACATGTTTAACATATTAATTTTATGCTATATTTAATTTGCTGGAGATTACTTTTAAGTGTTTTATTATATCGCCATACTTAACCTCGACTCCAGAGCGAAAAAAATTGAAATATTAAAAAGAAAATATTAATTTAATTTTTTCGATTGGGAATCGAACTCACAACCTACTGCGTTTACAGTTACACTTATGCCACGACTGGTCTCGAAAATTGTTTTTTAAAAAAATGTATATATTTAATATTTATTTCACATTATTATCCTTAGTTAGTTTAACGCCAGGATGTGATCGCAGATAATAAAATTACTCTTGATACGGTAATAAATTTGGTTAAGTTCCTTCAATGGGAACTTCCCAAGCTTTTTTTTTAATTTATGCAATTAACTGTATTTATATCGTCATTTACGAAACTTTATATAATATATTTTTTTACATGTTTATAAGTATTTATATGTAAAGTACCTACTATTTGCATGAATATACTTTTATTAAATTAGTGAATAAATTTTACATTTTAAAATATAAATTAATATAAAAAAATACATTTAAAAATATAAAAAACCACTCTTCCGAGGGCGGGACAAGGGTCCAAGCCATCGGTGGCTAGGGCTCCAGAGAGAGGAACCCAAACCGTGCCTTCTCAAGTAAAACATAAAAATAAATAAAATACATACATATAAATAAGTTACTATTAACCCAAGATTTTTTTTATAAACGAAAATTTTACTCTTATAAGCATAGTTAAGACATTCTGTTTACTACTCTACACCTATTATTCAAGACATTGCTTGGCGGAATTCCACGCCGCGTAATATATTGAAAATAACTCATTCCTCTAAGACGTGTCGAACCTACAACTGTCGAGTTTAGAATGAAGCAATTGTGACTTCATCATTTCTCCATATAAAAGAAGTTTCTAATAATAATTACAAAAACAAACTAAACCACAAATAACTTTAATCGAACCTGTACCTATCAAGCATAATATTTAAAAATTTTCGCCAGTACTATCTTTCAATTGGCGTTTAATAAAAAAAAAACACAGTTAGTGGACCTCCACTAACTCGTTCGGCTCCCCCGCGGACCGTGGGAACTGAGGCACGTGTGGCTCTCGGAGTGCCGACCACCAGCTTGTGGAGACATGTTCGCGAATTTTAGATGATTACTGGACTTAAAGGGTTCATTTGGAAGTAGAAGAAGTTAAAGAAGTTGAAGACTTAAAGGGTTCTTTTGGATGATTTGTGGGTGAAAAATGAGGAACAGAGTGTACAGAATTCACTAGTTTTCTGGATATCTTGCTATAATCGGGATACAGCTAAAAACAATATTTTATGTAAAGAAAAATATATTTATACTTGCCTATAAGACGGCAGCGTTTTATCGTTTTTTTTACATAAAATGCCTTTATTAGGTTCTACCACCAATTAGATCTCTATATCTATAAATATATTTGTGGAGTGATATGTCACCGAGTTTTTGGTTCACCATATTTCAAATCACCATTGAAAGTGACGTATTATATTAACGCAAATATATCATCATCATCATCATCATCATTAAACTTTCATTTAAAAAAAAAACAAAATCTTATGTTAGTAATATCTTATCTTCTCTGCTCTACACCAGAGAAACTCTACACCATTTGAACATATAAAAACAATATGTCAATACAAAATTATAATACAAAACCCATAAGAAAAGAGAACATTTTAATTACTATAGAATCAAACGGCGGCTTGGGGCATCGACCTGACTGAAATAGCCAACCTTGACCGCGCTGCCCTCCTTACCCGCCTCCTTGCCGAGACACGCGAACTGTGCATATGGGGTGTTTATGGGTTTCCTATGGTTAGATATATGAAAATATGTTGGTATTTATCAGAAAAGAAAGATATATAACCTGGAAACCTAATTATAGGACACTTTGTTTCGATTAACGCACTTCCCGTCTCTCTTTTCATAATTTCGTCGCTCAGTTAGAACATAACGCGGCGTTAAAAACCGCCATTCAACACGTAAGGTCCCTAATTCGTGTGGAAATTACGGGACGGAGTGTCTTATCGCTAGAATTTCTCTGCCTACCTTTCTATACGCAAATTATATATAATTTCTTTTGTTATATAAATTCAATACATTTTTTAAATAAATTGTATTGTCTTAAACGCCTCAAGAGATTATATGGGTTCAAATTTCGATAGTTTATTTATTTGTGTAAAGCTCTCACGCTTTTTGTCACGCGACGAGCCATGTGGACGTTGCTTTGTCTTTTTTTCTTAAAGGTATAAAATTAATTAGAGAACTCTCTCATCATAACAAGTTTGGACATGTTCGATTATAAAATAGGGGAATAGCAGAAATCTTATTTGATGGTTGCAAGTTCGATTTCGTTTAATTTTAAATTATTAATGTATTAATTTGGCTGTTACATCCGGTTCCGGTTTGTGGTACCGCAAGCATAAAATTGTATATAAAAATAAACAAAATAAAAAAATAAAAAAATAAAATTAATAAAAAAAATTGTATATAAATGTATATAAATATTGTTATTAGCCTCTAAATTACATTTTTTTATATATGATTTAGACCTCCCGTTAAGATCAAAACTTAACTAGTATTCGCCGCCGTTTTTTACCAAATATCCTCGGCATTGTAACGTTCAAAGAGAAACATGCAAATTTAGACATTTTATGTCACATCACGTTTACCGGTGGATCTTTTTTTTTCTATTGAATAAAAATAGATAAAATTATACGAAGACTAAAAGAAATGTAAAATTATAAACAAAAGTTTTAATATAAAATAATCAATCAGCTTTAGCTTTAGATGAACCTGGAAAAAAAACAGTCATATATTTGAAATCTGATACTCTTCCTCTCTCTCTTCTACTGCGCCATGCCGATCTCGATTATTAATTTTATAGATTCAGCAACTGCTTTTCTATCAAAGGGAGTTGAGAATTTAGATGTCATTTTTGACATTCTATTATGAATACCACAAGTTTGTGGGATTAGAAACGTTTGATAATTTCCTTTCTAATTGTTGATTAAGTGAATCTTTACAGCTTCCCGCTGTATCTCGCACACAGCGGGGTAGGCAGAGGGAATTTAGTGTTCAGACACTCTGACAACTCACAACCGTCGAGTCGACGGCCTCTTAATTTTAATTTTTAATCTTGTCATTATAGTATCAATAATATTAATAGATGTATTCGAAAATCTAATAACAATTTCATATATAATAATGAATTGTGATTGTAAATTTGATATTTAACATCTGTTCACGTTTTATCGCTTCATCTAAGCGGGATTCCATACTTAGTCGATTGTGCAACATTACGCAAAGTCCTACTCCACCATTGTGCATCACGTGGCTAACTTATTAGCGAATTAACGGATTTGCTATCAATGAAGATGAAGAGTTACGAAAATATAGACAAGTATATGGAAATATTTTTTTTTGACCACAAAGAGGGGATATGGGAGCCTAGTGTTAAAATACTCCGTTACCATTAAGACATTTCAGTTCTGGAGGCATTGTTACCAGAGCAATAAGCTATAGAAATTAAATCTGTCGTTTCTATTTTACTTAGCATAATTTATTATTATTTTAAACATTTTTAACATACGCCTACGGTTTTAAATGAAATCAGTCCATCCTTTAGCAATTTAGCAAAACAGAAAAAACTACAAACTCATATAAACAGTACTAAATAAATGGAAAATGACCTATCTATGAAATTTTTACATCTATCACCAATCCTCCACTCTTATAAAATGATAAATATCCATGGCTGTTCCCATGTATTCATCAATGGAAGTAATCCTCTACGTTGTCTCTCCATCACGTACTGGCTCTTCGTAACCAGCGAATGTTTTATAACCGTTAATAATAGTTCACATATTGTCGACTTTTGTTATGCCATAAATTAGTGTCTTTAGTGTCTTTTTAAAAAAAATGTTGTAAAATTGTCGTTAAATATAATTATTGAAAATGAAATGAATCACAAGTAATTGTTACGTGTTTTTTAAATGGTGTGAATGTAAACATACTAATATTTTAAATGGTATCGTAAAATATGGTACAATGGTATGTTCATTTTTTGGAAAAGAAAATATAGAATCACTCCTCTCTCTTCAATGAAATCGAACTTTTTTAATTAGGAATGTCTTCATAATATAACGTGACAAGTAGGACTATAAGAAATATTTATTAAATATCATACATACATACCCTTTTAAGGTAGCTTAGTGAAAATAAACTTCATATATTATTGTATAGTTGAATTAAGAATATAAATATTTAAATAAAAAAAAATCCAGAGTTACCGCATTCAAAAATTAAATTAACTTAAAAAAAATAGGAAAGAGAAAAAATAGGAGGAACAAATTATTACTAATTAATATTTTTATTTTGTGACTCTAGCACCAAGGCAAATGCCCTGCGTTGAATTCCGCCACTACGTAGTGTTTTAACACTAAGTTCCACTACATATCCTGCTATACCAGTATAAATATCAAAAAATGCAACGTTTCTAATGTCTTCATTATATTGATATTTCAAAACCTTCAATTAGATTTCCATACTCACACAGTTCTAACCAAATTTAGATTGCTTTTTATAAAAAACTAGGGAAGTGAAAGTCATCTCATCACTATAATCGATTCTATTTACGTATCGAGAATGTGGATAGAGTCATAAGTATTAATATCGATTTAGATTTATAATTGATGTACGTTGTTTCGATTATGTTATTTTGTGGTATATTTATTATATTTTTTATTTTAGTTTTTATTATAGATGTATTGTATTTTATGTATTAATATTAACTTTCATTAAAGAATTTACTCATCACTTTATATTTGCAAGTACTCAGATACGAACTCTAGTCTCATATGTATTAAGAAGTAAACATTTCTACAGTTTCTACTGTTTAAGAATATCGCGCATAGATGGACGTAACTCAACGCCGTTCTTTGTTTTGAAGGACTAGATAAATAAAATAAAACTAATGTATTTACGTATATAAGAGAATTATAAAGCTTAAAGCAATAAGACTGTCTTTGCTTGCACATTCTATGGTTTTCTTTTTAAATATATATATATTTTTAGGTGTTTATTTTCTATTCTATTCTAATGCCAATTCCCACTCATCACAATGATATTTTTTTTAATAACTACCAGTATTTTTTTTAATAAATTAAGTATATTAAACTATAATTATTATCTACATAACATAATTTCTCCGTTGTCTACACTCTATTACTCCATTTGTCTTGCGCAGCTTTTTCAATTACCAACGTCGTTAACAAATGAACATTACACGAACACGAGCGTCGACCATAAATAATTTTTATTATGCTTATGTTGTATAATATCTAAATAATTTATTTATTTTGTATACAAAATTACATTAATGTGAAATAGAAAGTGCACTATAACTGAAATATAAATGATATATTTAATCTGTTATTTTTAATATTAATTATTATAGAAGTTACTTTTGATGGTCCATATGTAAATATATGTTCATTTAAATTAAAAATGTAAATGGAAGGATGTTTCATTTATTTTTATAAATATTTAGTTTAAAAGCATTTTAAACTGATTTAAAACCCTAAAATAGAATAACTCTATATATGTCGTATAGAGTTTTTCTATTTTCTATTAATCTTAAAAAAAAAATAGAATTTAAAATAAATAAGAAATTTATTGAGGCCGTTTTGGCAATGGGACACAAGAGTGCGACGCTAAACACGATGATTGTGGGTTTGATTCCCAATCGGGGGAATGAAATATTTAATATGAAATATTATATTAAATTGCAAGATCATAAAAAAACCAAATTGCCATTTTATTACTACAATATTATATAGGTTATTAGGAAGCTTTTATATATTAAAATAATCTTATTAGAATAGAACTAGTTAACCATGATTCTAAATGCTGTATGAGGATGTACTGTAAAAGTATTCTGTCACAGTTCTCCCTGAACTTTAGCCGACATCCGTCTACTGAACTGAGCTGCTATGTTAAAGTCCCTTCACTTTTGTGATATTTTGAAAAATTGTTGTTTTATTATAATTTTAATTATTTTATTAAAATAAAAACAATTAAGTAATATAAAACTAATAAACTATGGTTTTGTTTGAGGAATTTATTATATTTAAAATATTTTTAAGTTTTCCAGTTATATCAGAATCTTACCTTGGTTAGGTTAATATATTATCAATTACAACTTAGGCACAGATAATCAGATGGTAAGAAACTTCGTTTTCCGCGTTTCGACCGAATTCGTTGCACTTGCATTACAGCAAATACAATTATCTATAAAAATTACAAAAAAAATATTAATATTATTATTGTTTTACTATTTTTTTTCATAGCGGAAAAATAATTACATCATCTGTGGAAACTTCAACTGTCTACCTCTCACGATTCATGAGATACAGCCTGGTGATAGACCGACAGACAGACAGCAGAGTCTTAGTAAAGGAAAGGAAAGGCGTTTCACCCTTTGAGTACGGAACCCTAAGAAACGACAATATATTTACATGTATTACCATTACTTTTATTTAATCTTATTCAAATATCAAACTATTTATCTATTCTAGGCACATATTATTATTTAGATAATCTTGCAATATATTGTATTCCGGAAGTGATTTTACAAGGATGCGTTACAAAAACATTGAACTGTGAACTTTAATTTAAATCCGTATTACATTTAAGAAGTAACTCTACAAAAACTATAATTAAATTAATTCGTTATATTAACGATATATTTTTAATTCCGCACTCTGATAAGACACTAAATGTCTAGAGATACAAAATAATTAGTGATTTAAATGAAGAAACAAGTATTTTGACACTACATTTTCTCTGCCTACCCTATGTGAAATAAAGAGTGACGTTAGAATATACATTTAGGAAATATTTTCATTCAGGCAGAAGGAACCTAGTGTTAAGACACTCCGTTCCCCATTTTCCACCGAAATCTGGTTTTAAAAACGTGCAATAATATTCAGTTTAATACAAAATAAGAATAATAAAGAAGACTATAGCAATTACTAGACGTACACGCTAGTAAGCTACAATATAGAGGGGGCTCGTGTCCCATCGAGACGTTGTCGATGCTATCTCCGCTCGGGATCCCACTTTATAAGCCTCGAGTATTGGCATCAGCATTATTTATTAAATTATATTAACTATTAATTAGAAAAAAATATATATTTTGATGTTATATAAGAAGATATTAAATAATTTAAAGTTAAATGTTTAAGTGCAGTTAACACTATAAGAATTTAAATATTTTTTATAATTATAATTAAAGCACAGCTATAATCAAAAAAATCACTAAACCCTTAACATCCATACAAAATTACGCAATAAAAGAACAATTTATACTAAAACGATTCATCACTCCAGTCTTAAAAACAACAATTAAAAGCATTAACGAACATATTAAAAAAATCCGTTACAAATATAAAAATAAATTAGAGCGACCATTCCACGTCGACCGTATAACGTCCACGTTCAAGTATTTATTTAGCAGAAATTGTTTATAGAGGTGCGCGGGCGCATCGCAATACGAAACACTTAACATTATTCAACCCACAATGCTATATGTTACTGGCGCACAGTCACGCTTTTCGGCTCTTCCTAGGAATCTGCATAATACAGCCACATTAAAGTTTAAATTTAAATTCATTTGATTTTAGATACATAAGTAATTATATTTAACTTTTATTTTATATAACAAATAGTATTTAATAGTTATAAATTATCTTTTTGTTAAAAATTCTATGTCTAGCTTGTTTTTTAATCTATGTTAATAGTATATATTTCTTTTATAATCTGTAGTTATAAATAAATTGTTTTAAAAAAAGAATATATGTAAATAAACTCATAGTCTATTCAAGTATCATTTTTAAAAAATGTAAAAATAAAACCCAACAATTAAGGGCATATTGAAAACGTATTCGAATTTCAAAGTATACCGAAATACTATCCTCTTACACGCATCCTCTATTTTTTTGAAATTCAAAAATAGAACACTAATATGAATTAATAGCGATCACGCGTCGACATTCACATGACTAACGGTCTGTGGTAGAATTTGGTAGAAAATGGTAAAAAAAAGTATTACTTTAAGCTTCGCCATATTTGTTTTTAGAGTGTGAAAAATCGCGTTTAGGATGGTCTGCGGTTGTTTAAGTAATACGAATTTGTACGTATTAGTTAATTTCCCGGTTGTGCTCGCAGCTGTGTCACATGTGAATCTTATTTTGTGATTTTTGTCAACACGTCGTGACGTTAAAAGATTGCTAGCGTGACATCTTATGCAAGTCACGGTTTGTATAGGTATGTAGTCTTAAAAAGTATTTATTTAGCTATTATTTTAGCTTTATGCTATCTCCCGCAAACAGCAGGGTAGGCAGATGGAACCTAGTGTTAAAACCCTCTCTTCTCGCGCTTTACTTCGACACTAGAGCGAAGGAATGAAAATAATAAATAAGTACTTCACTGGCCTATATAGTTAGTTTATATAGGTGTATTTAATAAGGCCTCGAGAATTTTTGGAATATTTTCATATAAAATATGCATAAGTATTTAAACTTGTATAGCATATTAGCTCTCTTTTTCTTATCTATACGACTTTTGTAATTTTAAACTTAAAGTAAATAAGTTAAAATTACCAAATAAATTAACCAAATTTCTAAAAATATCACCCACTAGAGTTAATTAAGGCTTAACAGTTTTAAAATCAACTTTAGTACGCCATTTCGAGAACGTGAAAGTCATTGTCGTTGTTCCCACATTTCGCATGACCACTAATTACATCCTGAACATATAAATATAAATATAAATAAATATGTGTGAACAGTTATTACTCGTAAACATATTTAAATAAGTGATAAACCGTTTTAAGCTGTCACCATATAGTGTTTGAGATTTTACGGTAAAATTAGTTATGTTAAAATTTAAATTATTGTAGTAGATTTTAGTAGATCTCTCTAGTTTAAGTTATGTAGGAATAGGATGTATTTACCAAAGGACCATTAATACTTATATTAAGAAGATTATTCAAGAATATTTAGAGGATAAACATGTATGGAATTAATGTCCATTGAATGTAATGCAGGATAGCTGCCAGCTAATGTAATAGATTGTACCATTGATTTTGAAAAGAGCAACTGTTGAGTTTCTTGCCGGCTCTTCTCAGCAGAACTGCCTTCCGAACCGGTGGTAGCTTTTTGTTCATATGTTCATTCGACGATTCAAAAGTGCTTATTATAAGTTTATTTGAATAAAGAGTGTTTTGAATTTTAAATTTTGAATTTTAAGACCGTCGTGACGCAGGGGCACAAACGTGCGAATGTAAGTAAGACGGTACTGGGTGCGATTCCTACTTGTGGGAATTAAATCTTTTATATTTTTCATTTTCTATCCCTGGTAACTACGTAAAGGCGTTAAGTTCCTATCCCCTATCCCTGGGATATATTTTGCATATTATCTAGATTTCGTGTTTATAGTCACACGCTTGTGCCTCTGCACCTCAGACCAGTTATATTTAATACATTAATTATATATAATCTTAATTAAAATTAAATATTTTTTTTAAATCATTTTAAAATAATCGATTATATGATAAAATCGATTGGAATCGAATCAACGCGAGCTTAGGTCTTACCTAGATCTGTACGTCACGTCAGTCGGCCAACTTTCACGTTCTCACGATATTTTAGTGAGTGCCTAACTTATGCATGCCTTGTATAATTTTTTATTGCATATGCTATTAAAATATTACTTTTTCAACTTTCATAAGGTATTATTTTTTATTTTATATGTAAAAAATGTTTTTAATGTCGCTTTCGTTTACTTTTAAATTCATATATTATCGTCTACTAACAGTAATATTAGTGCATTCGTCTTTCCTTATAATATTATAGAAGTAATATTTTTATTTTCTTCGCTCTGATGTGGAGGCTAAAGTGCGGCGTTGAGTTCCGCCATCCAACAAGCAATGTCTCCAGAAATCGACGAAGAGTGGACAGCGGAGTGTCTTAGCACTAGGCTTCCTCTGCCGAACCTGCTACATATAGCATGGAGATGATTTTTTATTTTATTTTTTGCTCTTTACCAAGATAAATATGACATATTTTTATTATATGCCAATTAGAAAGGTGACATCTTTTCCTTTTAACTTAAGCATTATATAAATTACATACATTTTTTTATTAATAAGTTAAATATATTATTTGATTTTTTTTCTTTGTAGGAAGAAGATTATCTACATCCTACACCCACGACCCTACTATATATGGAACACAGTGTGAACCTAAAAAAGGTAAGTGCTATGAATCCCTTACTTTTGACCTGTAAACGTCCCCATCGACGTGCTGACAGGCAACACGTGTTACTCTTTGATAGATGTCTCGCCTAATTAGCTACAAAATCCACTTATTATATGAAATTCCTCCATGCAAAGTAAAAATGTAAATACAAAAAAGTACCCTATTTATATAATTGTAAGGTGGAAAATACTACCGACATATTATTATGCTTATTTAAGTCAGCAAAACTCCCCTTTATTGGTTTAGAAGTTCAATTATGTTATTCTCTTTCGTGAATACTCTTGCTGTCTTTAAATACAAGATTTCTAGGAACGTAAATGTAATTTTTCTTTAAATATTTTTATTTTTCCTTGAAGATATGTTATATTAGTTTAATTTTTCCGTATTTTTAATACGTCTCAGTAGTGGGATTCAACGTAGCACCGATATCTTATGAAAAACTTTTCAGTGATTATTTTAAATTTATATTATAAGTTTGTCAAAAGAAGAAGAAACCGAGTGCCCATCCTGCTATATACGAGATACAGGTGAAGCTATATATTTTTTAATATATATAATATATTATTAAACAAAAAACTGAAAAATATTTATCAAAGAAATGCCTACAACAAAAATACTACCAGACGTACACAAGTCGCTACATCAAAAGGAGTTTAACACCGCAATTACAAGCATATCATATTAAATTAATTATTTATTATAATATATACATTTTAATACAATAATAAAATCACGACAAAACTGCACGATGCGTACTCGTGTCGCACGTGCGTGTCGCGTGCCTTTTTACAATATTCCTAGTATAGTTAACTATAGTTACTATCGTATAGTTAACTTTGTATGGGATCGTGATGCCTTTATCGCCAGCCGCCTGCTAATCGATATCGAATGTAAATTCAATCCTCCGTATAAAACATATTCGTTTTTTGTCGGTGAAGCCTAATTGGTCTGTTAGGTTGTTTGTAACAAAAGTTGATTTGTAGGAAGTAAATTTTGATGAAAGTAAGTAAAATTGTTGTTTTTTTTTCTAAATATTGAATTAGAATTGTTATTGCAGAGCTAATTAATTAAAAAAAAAATAATACAGATGGAGATATATATTAAAAAAAAAAAAAAAAACTACTACTTCCGAAATTTTTTGTAATAGTATCTTGTTTTTTTTGTTTTCACTTCTTCTTCTTTCATTTTTTCATTTTTTTATCAAACCTCATGTAATACCAAAATAGCTAGTGTTACCTTGCCGGCCTTAAGGTGGAGATACACCCTTATTTGAAGGCTAATGTCGACAGTACCTACAGAATTGAGTGACGGAACTAAACGCCGCACTCGACAGAGCTAAAAATTGGAGAACACCTCCTTGATACCAGGTTCTCGCCTATCTCGTTATATGCATGATACAAGCGAGACACCTAAAAAAACAAAAAAGTAAAGTTAATGAGGTATTATAGTGCACCTAAATACCCACTTGACGATTAATCCACATATAAACAGCCTATTTTACTCATACGTAGTGGTCTTTGAACCTTAGTCCTTCATCTCGTATGTAAATGTAGCTCTGCGGGGTCCCGGTGTTATTACAACATTGTTTATATTTGAAAGTTATTACCTTTTTTTTCTTTTTTCTTGTTATTTCCTTTAATGTCACCTTTCTATAATATATGTTCTAAATCTGTCAAACTAAACTAAACTATTTTATACGTAAAATGTCGTGATTAGTACGATAATGAATAATTATAGATAGTTCGATAAATATCTTAGTTTCTTATTATTTGTTGTTAGCTGTATATTTCTCTCGGCTTTCAATGTTGAGTGGTGGAACTTAACGCCGCGCCAGCGTGGAAATAAAAAATATTTCATTTCTTCGACTGGAAATCGAACCTACAACTTGTTACGTTTACAATTGCACGCTTGTGCCCGTGCCTGGTAAAGGCCTAACTTTTTTAGACTTCCTTAGTAGTTCAAAATAATATAGTAATTCATAAAAATAAATACGAAATCTAGTACATATAATTATTTTATCATTCATTTGATGAGTATTTTAAAGCATTTCTTATAAACTGTAAGTATTTTAAGGTTTTCGTGACACTTAATAAAAACAACATGGACCTTCCTAGGCTATAAAAAATAGTGACAACGCCAGCTAGCCAGTGATACAATAAAATATGTTACCTAATAGCCCCAAACCTTCCGTATAACAGAATAATCGATATTATCTCAGCATTATTATCAATCGAGTTTCGAAACACACAAACCCACTTTCAACAGACAAACAGACAGCAAAATAAAAATTTGTTTTCATACAATTTATATGGAAATATAAGATATATATATCGTTTGTTCACATTTAACATCGTTAATTTGTTCTATCCTTATAATTAGTGTGTGATAAGGTGTCGGGTGTAAGTCTTAGTATAGGTTTTTTATCTAATTTTACTCGAAAAAGTTAACATTATAGCTTTCGAGACATTAACTTAAGAGTTTTTGTCACGTTAATTGTCACTTTGTAAATACTAAACGGGACTAGCTGGTGGGTTTAAAAATGTAAAGATATGCCTTCTGTTTTTTTTTTAGTTAGCGTTTTGTATTTTCTTGTTTAATTTCTATGGTGGTCGCTTACGGTGAAAGTCTTATGGTGAGTGGTGATGCCAGTCGTGGCGCAAGTACAAATGTGTGACAGTAACGCGATTGGTTGTGGATTCGATTCTCACTTGAGGAAATGAAATTTTTAATATTTATATTTTTCGCTGTGACGTTGAGGCATGAGTGCAGTATGAGCTCTCTATGATTTAACAATACGCTCTAGAATTCAGAAAATGGAGAAAGGAGTGTCTTTACGCTCTCCTCTGCCTATCCTGCTGTGTGCGGGATACAGCGTGAAGCTAAAAAATACTAGTGGTTGTTTTTTTTTAACAACTTAGCGTTAAAATAATCGTTAAACATTCGGACCTAAAGAATATAATGATAATACAATAGATTACACTAGGGTTCCCTAAAAACGGTCTTTAAGTAAAATGGTGAACAATAGTAAATACTGTTGTTCAATTTATTACGAGTCAAACGTTATAAGAAGTTATTTTTTAAAAGATTTATAGGGTTCGGGTACAAATATTATTATTTTACAAGTATAGCCAAATTAAATATGCCCTTTTCAATAAAACAATATGAGAAAGGTCAAATGTGATCGAAAGTGGATGACGTGAGATGTAAGATTAGTTAATTATGAATTGTATTGCGTGTACCTAACACTTTTACAATACAATATATTTTATCAATTATTTAAAAAATGGCTAACAAAAATATTTATTAAATAATAAGAAAATTGGAAATAACGATATACCTAGTTGAATAAAGTCCATTGACATTGGTATGACGCAAATCGAATATACCTGCCAGATAGATTTTTGTGAATTTCAAGTTAAACTATATAATATTTTATATATATGTAGACATATCCTTTCTTTTCAGCTTTACGCTCAACACCTAGCAGGGTAGTAAAACTGTAAAGTATAGTGAACTTAGTGTCAAGACACTCCGTTCCTCGCTTCGCTTTAATGTTAAGAGTAGTTTGAATTATATTTTGGAGACGAACTCTACTTTTTTTATTTTTTTAAAGTGTTATTAGACCACACTTAGTAATAATAATACTACTATTCTAAAGAGTATTATAACTCTAAATTTTTCGCTTCTTACTTGTATTAGATAGATAGAGAGGTATTTTTTTCTTTTGTGAGAGCGGGCATTAAAATAATTATCTCCTCGTTAATATCGACCTCAAAATGTTTACAACTTGTTGTTTTTCTCTTTTTTCTCATTATTTAATAATAGTTTCGCTTCAAGAAATTCCCAGTATATTGCAGGATAGGCAGGTCTTAGTTAAGAATCTCCGTTTATTTCATTTAGTTTCCGAGACATTGTGCGTTGCGGCGAAACTCAAATTAAAATGATTGTTCTGAGTGGAATCAAACTTACAAGCGTCAGGCTTGGATTCATGGCAATACAATACCACAAATCTTGTTATAATTATAAAACAATTTTTAGGTATAAATACTTTGAATTTAAAGTTAAATACTTAAACTATCAATGCAGATGTCCCGCAATGAATAATAGTCAACACTCAAATGTATGGAATTGAACAAACGTTCGAACGAGGTTCGATTATTTCCTGTGACTGATTGATGGAGGATCATAAAATTTTACATACCAATAAATAACTTTAAAACAGATTTTCTAATATCTTAAAGTTTTAAGCAAACTTTGAGCTTAAATTGGAGCTTTTAAAGTTCAAAATACAGAAAAGAATATAAGATTTTTTTTTATAAAAACGCAGTAATAGTTCGCAAAATGTGCAATTTCTATACAAAATATCTAAAGCAATAGAGCACGTGTAAGATATAATAGAGTATAGATGAAATACACCTTTCGTTTTACGATTGGCCGGAAATTGTGGACAAGCTTGGGTTTTGGAGGTTAAGGTATGGAACTCTTTCACCTAATGTGTATAAGCTTTTAGTAATTACTTAAAAAATATAATTATATATATATATTTTTATTGCAAAATATTTAGACATCTTTTCCAAAGATAACTCATTATTGAGACACTTCGTTTTCTTCTTTCATCATTTCAGCGAGTGGGGATCAAATACCATAACCTTTACACCCAGACACTGCCCCACTAATGGCTTTTTGTCATTTCTTGTATATTTCATGTATTCCATAGTAAAATTATCATAAAAATACTATAAGTATGAAAAACATTTTTTTAGGAGATTTTGGGAAACATACCGACAGACTAGCACAATGGTACCATTATGACAATCGCAATCGGAAACGGAACGCGGCATGTGTAGCTAAAGGGTTGAATGGCTTTGACACCTCGCCGCGATATTGTAGTTCGAATTTAAGGAAAAAAAACCCGCACCCGCCGACCGCTGCCCGTTGCGCATAGATTACGGCCAGGGCCGGAGTTATAGGATAAAATTGTATTTTTAAAGAAATGTGTATGTATGTGAAAAAATATAATAGTTTAGTTACGTTTCTATAAAAAACAACGGTACATGAAAAATATATAATAAATTTTTAAATAAATTATAAGCAAAAAATCATTTTTAGAAAAAGCTTTTATTTAAACGCTTTAAAAAGGAGATAATAATTTTTTTCTTTTAAATTTTAACTATCAACTCATAACCTCATTGTACACAATTTATATGATCATAAAAGCTTGTCGCGCGATTTACTTGTGTAACTAAACTAGTGCTAATTTAATTATGTAAAATCTGCTAAGTTTCAATTTTTAAAGTTTCAATTTAATTAAATATTGATTAACGCGACAAGCTTTTATGATCATATAAATTGTGTACAATGAGGTTATGAGTTGATAGTTAAAATTTAAAAGAAAAAAATTATTATCTCCTTTTTAAAGCGTTTAAATAAAAGCTTTTTCTAAAAATGATTTTTTGCTTATAATTTATTTTTTACTTTTTAGTTACCACTGGCTAGGTTTCTCACACTAGAGACATGTACCACGATTCTTCTTCTATGGTTAGGAATGCTGTTGGCGACACTAGACCCTTCCCGATTACAGTGGGGGTTCACCAGGGCTCGACTCTTAGTCCGTTCTTATTCAATGTAGTGCAGCCTCCATGGCTGATGACGTATGCCGACGACATAGCACTCATTGACGAGAACCGACTGACGCTGGAGCGTAAAGTGAACCTCTGGAAGGGTACGCTTGAGAACCGCGGTCTTAAACTAAATGTGTCGAAGACCGAGTACATGGCCTGCGGGAGCCCGGACTCGAGCACGATCCTTATAGGTCCTGAGCCAACCGTTAAGTCAGAAAAGTTCAGGTACCTTGGATCCGTTATGCACGAGTCTGGAGGCATCGATCACGATGTCCATGGCCGGATAATGCTGCCTGGGCCAAATGTCGGGAGGTCACTGGTGTGGTCTGTGACCGAAGAAAACCGCCAAGCTCAAGGGACTGATATACAAGAGCATCATACGACCGGTTCTTTTATACGGCAGCGAATGTTGGCCAGCACTATCTCGGCACACTCAGGAGCTTCACGTCACGGAAATGAAGATGCTGAGGTGGATGTGCGGCGTAACGCGGTCTGACCGCATACGCAACACATTCGTTCGAGGTAGTCTTGGGGTCCGTGACGTAGCGGATAAGCTCCAAGAGCGCCGCCTGAGATGATATGGCCACGTTACGCGCCGGTCTAAGAACTAAGTCGGATGCAAGTGCCTTGCTATATCAGTTCCTGGAGTGAGACCTCCGGGACGCCCAAGGAAGCGCTGGTTGGATGTCGTGATGCCGGATATGAGAGCCAATGGTCTAACCACTGAGGACGCTAAAGACCGCGCAAAGTGGAGTAGGTTGAGTAGGAAGGCAGACCCTGGCAATAGCCGGGATTAATGCCAAGAGGATTCTTCCTCCTGGCATTTCAACCTTCAACCTTCTGGTTTCTCACACTAGATGTCATATTATTTTTCTAATTATTCTCGGCAAGCTCTTTGATTTGATACCCGTATTGCAGATGTGCATAAATAATAACTATTCCGCCATCTTAGATGTTCCGCCATATTGGGTTTAGAAAAATGTCACATTTTTCGAGTTACTCTCAACGAGCCCTTTCAATAGATATTCATATTGTACAAGTAGACTAAAATTACCTATTTGGCTATCTTGGATGGTCCGCCATATTGGATTTAGAATGACGTTAGATTATTTTTCGAGTTGCTCTCAATGAGCCCTTTCATTTGATATCCATATTGCAGAATTGCAAAAATAATAACTATTCGTACATCTTAGATGGTCCGCTTTATTGGATTTAGAATGACGTCACATCATTTTTCAAGTTGCTCTCAAGAAGCCCTTTCATTTGATACCCGTAATATACAAGTGCATCAAAAATAACTATTCTGTTACTTTGGATGGTTCGCCATATTGGATTCAGAATGACGTTACACTATTTTTCCAGTTACTCTCAACAAGCCCTTTCATTTGATACCCATATTATAGAAGTTCATGAAATATAACTATTCCGCCATCCTGGATGGTCCGCCATATTGTATTTAGAATGAAGTCACAAACCTTATCGTGCATTGTCATCCAAACCAATCGTGTATACAAAATTTCAGCTCAATCGTACGAACATACCTTTCATTATATGAAAGCACAAAAAACTTGAATCGGCACGATTCTATTGGATTTCAAGTGATGTCACATTATTTTTCTAATAGTTCTCGGCAAGATCTTTCATTTGATACCCATATTGCAGAAGTGCATAAATAATAACTATTCCGCCATCTTAGATGTTCCGCCATATTGGATTTAGTATAACGTCACATTATTTTTAGAGTTACGGTCAACGACCCATTTCATTTAATATCTTTATTGTAGAAGTAGACCAAATAGATACTTGGCTATCTTCAATATTCTTCTCATGGGATTTAGAGTGACATCACATTATTTTTCAAGTTGCTCTCAACGAGCTCTTTCATTTGATACCCATATTGTAGAAGTACATTAAAAATAACAATTCCGCCATCTTGCCTGGTCCGCCATATTACATTTAGAATGACGTCACATATTTTATCGTGCATTGTCATCCAAAGTAAACGTGTATACAAAATTTCAGCTCAATCGGTTGACGATATCTACTTCAAAATTGAGCTCCAAGATTTCACCCGAACCCACATACATACATTGCAAGTTAAATAAAAGCTTTTAAAAATAAGCTTAATCGCTATTTGGATATAGACAGAAGTAGTTTAGGTGATCTAAGAGAATATTTGTCCTTAATAAGCAATGTAACGAAATGGGCGAAATCAAAAAATGAGATTACAAACTTACTATCTCCCTTAATATACCTAGAATAATGTACAGAGGGTACTTGGGAACCTAATGTTAAGATACTCTATTCTCATTAAGATACTTCCATTCTCTACTTTCCGCCAAATTTTCGATTGCTTTGGACTTTGCTATTTAATATGTAGCTGTATTTCCAAAATTTACATAATAATAAAAACCCCAAAACCCCAACCCCACAGTCCGTACCCGACGCGGCTAGCGCAAGCGCACGCGCTCACCTTATTATTATATTAGACGGGCGTCACGCCGTATGTTAATAGTCACCCGTTGCACAAACGTGTGCCAACGCACGACAGCTTTGTTGTCTACGTAATAGGAAATAGATGGTAATGGTGGCCGTGTCTGTCTGTAGTATACGAGAAAGATGTCGGGATATCTATATTATTAGAATATGGATTTGTGTTGTTTTTTCTTGGTTCACACAGTAGGGTAGGCAGGGGTACGTGATGTTGAGACACTCTGTTCTCCGCTTTCAGCCGAAGATTAAGATATTGTGTGTTTAATCTAATGCTTAGTTATTTACAAAACAATATAATTAGTCTCTTGATTATTGTTTGTATCTTAGGGTAATTAAGTTTTATGAAAATCTTACTGAAAAACCTTTGTATATCCTTTTTTTTTGGTAAAATATATCTATATCTTTTAAACATTGTATAACATTTCCACAAACAGTTATCTATTATATATTTTATCTTTTTTACTATTATCCCTGTTTATATCATTCGATATTTCATTATTATTATTTAACTATTCTTTATATAGTCAACTAGTTCTTAAGTTTTTAGCGATATTTTTAACTAGCGACTCATACGACGTTTCAGCCGCTTAAACTTATTGTTATATTATGCCTGAATTATATAATATTTACATAAATTAAAGGTTATGTGTTGTTTAATAAAAAAATATATTATTGTGAGATTTCATCTAAATACGTTCAGTAGTTTTTACGTTGAAGCGGAAACAAACACTCTTTCATAATTTTACGTTTTTAATATTAAGTAAAATATATGAAAATTCTTTTTTACTTAATTTGCTATAAATAAAGAATTCCGTCAGAAACAACGACTTTAAATAAAAACATAAACGACAGCTCGTATGTAGAAGGTGCCCAAATTTGCCTTAATTACATACAGACAAGACAACATCGACATCATTACTAGACGCCCCTTCAAACACCTTTCGTTACCCGTCTTTAGCTAAATTATGTTTAAATTATAAGGGTAGCGATAATTTGGGAGCTACCGTCAACCCTTTTGGTGCTCCACTGGTAAATTAATGCTATGTAGTGCTATATTTTTTGTATGAAAGAGAGATTTAATTATTACATTTTTAACAAACCGTTTTGGTGAAATTCTGATTTAGGCAAATTATATTAATTTTATAAACAGACAAATAAATGATTGTATTATACTAAAATATATTTAATGAGATGATTAGTTACTTTGAGATAACTAAATGTAGATCTGTCTGTGAATCATTTGCAACTATTATTAGGTACCGCACATATTAAAAAATATATAGCAAAAATTTAAAAAATACTATGCCTTAAATAATATTTGAGTTAAACTGAAAAGTCACTCTACGATATTAACTATTATCTTTTCTTACTATTATCTCTTGATTAGAGAAGTTTCTTGTTTATTAGGCTGAGATATCTTACCACATTTTAAAAATATAAACAATGCCCTAAGGTGGAATTTGAATTCACTACCTTTGCCATAAGTAGGCAGTGAGACATATAGCTACTCTCTCTGTATTATAATATAACTAATATTATTTCCTAATATATTTAAACATATTTAGTGGATACTTATCCTAATCATAAGACTCCCATATAAAGAAGACGTTAGGGCAAAAAATAATGACCGTTTGAAATGGTCAGACGAGTTTTGGTTATTTTTGATTTTTTATCTTTTTATGTTAGTAGTGACAGTTGCATAAAGGGTTAACGTAACGTACCCTTACTTTTCGGGGTTGAACAGTTTTGGGGGTTATTTATGCATTTTACCTCACCATATGTAGGTGCTAGCATATTTATTAGTAGCTATAAAAATTATATATTTGGTTTTATTTGTAAATTATTCTGAATACATAGTGAAAAAAAAATATTAACTATTTTCTTAGTATGCAATATTATAATATTTTACTTTCAGATCCATATTCATTATATAGGAATAATGAAAAAGGCGGTATAAAGAGAACCTTCTTTTTATCGTTTGCAATGCCTCCAGAATTCGACGGAAAGTGAGAATCGAAGTGTTTTAACACTAGGTTGCCTCTTACCTTTCTGTGTGTGAGATATAGCGTAAAGCTAATTTAATTATTTATTTTTAAGTATAAATATAAAAATAATACTTAGACGTTACGTCGCGCCCCTCTACACGCTATGTCTAAAACTCAAGCTATTTTTTAAATATATAATAGATATTACCAAAACCCGGTAATTTAATTAAATGGTAAAATCACTATATAATAAACATTAAACCACAGTTGCAACTCGCAAATAAATAATAATAAGCTAAATAAACAGCTATAAACGCATCGTCTAGACGACGGTAATTTTCTTGTTAGGAATCTATCTAGGGAGCGGTTTTGAAAACCTATAAATAACTATTGATTAGTATATATCGATTCTACGTGAAAAAGTAATGGCTGTATTACACGAACTCGTTATGCTAATTGGTTATTGTGTTGGCTGTGAACTGTGGTGTTAACCTTAATTTTACTTTTTTTTTTATTTGCCGCTTCACGCTGTATCCCGCGTATAGCAGGGTAGATAGAGAAACATAGTGTTAAGAGATTCCGTTCTCTATTTTCCACAGATTTTTTCAGGCACTGTTTAAGTTGTGTTAATTGGCAGAACTCAACTTGCCTCGGTACCAGAGCGAAGAATTTCAAAATAAAAATAAACAATAATACATTTCCGTTGAATTGGTTGGATCAGTGGGAATTGAACCTATATCCGTTGCGTTTACAACTTTACACACACACCTCAAAAAATAAAATAAACATATTATTAATAGGTATTTTAATATAAATATTTTATTAACGATAGTCTGCAATATAATGTGAGCTTGCCTTTATGAGTCCTCAGAGGGTAATTCATTCGACTTCATTATTTGTCTCGTTCATTAATTTGGCGTTTTGTTCACAATACTAATTAACTTATAATCCATTTGTGTATTATTTTAATTTATAGTAATAATGTTTGGTATATTAATATGGCACTCGTGGTGCAGAAGCACAACGCAGCTAGTTGTGGGTTCTATTCTCACTCGAGGAAATTAAAAATTAAATATTTTTCTTTCTTCCCTCTAGAATCGCCCCTCCAGAAATCCGTGGAAGATTATTATGATTTTGGAAAAAGTTTTCTCAAAAAGAAATCCAATTACAAAAATATATTTTATACGTACCTACTAACAAATTATTAAATAATTACAATATATATCCTAGACCTGTAATCGTGAGAAGGACTTACTGATACCTTCCGTCCATTCAAAGACATTTTATGCCGATTGAATGAATCTAACGTCGCTATTAATTTAATAAGACGAAGCCGGATAGACGACGCAGTAACTTATCTACAGAGACTGTCCCACAGTAATATAAATTATGCGTACAACATTTAATTGTAAGAGCAAAGCACGGCGTTGAGTTTCGCCACTCAATATGCAATGCTTAAAAAATTAAGGGAAACTTGGGGAACTGAAGTCTTAATGATGTTCCTTCAGTCCTGGAAACCTAGTGTTCTAGGTTCCCAGCATAGTGGAAGCTGAAAACAAAATCAAAATCGATTCAATTTAATATATAACGAGTTCTGGCAAGTGCATCACATTAGTTTTGTCGCTTATTACATAAATTTCTACAAATGTTATAGAATGATATATCACGACAACAAGAATTAGTTATGTTTAATAGATTTAAATGTTACGTCAATTTAGATTTCTTAGTATTTTGTCATTTTAGAATTCATATGAGCAAGGGTTGCTTTCGCTACTTGCCACTAGATGGCAGCATGTGCGAATAAAATTGTTAAATCTTGCAGTTTTACGGTGACTAGTATGTAAAGACAAACGCGTCTAAGAATGTTTTTGATGAATATTTTTATGATTATCTTTAAGAAATATTATTTTTAGTAAACTTATTTAAATTTTATAATATGAGAAATTGTTTAGTAATTTAGTGAATTAGTTCCTTTGGCAATAATAACAATGTATAAATCTTCGTACATACAGAAATAAAACATTACCATAATATTTTAATTGCATTTTAATTTTATTCGTGACATAGTTAGGACATAATTATCTAAGTATAAGCAATGATTCTGAAATCAAATTATGTACTTGACGTAATCTTTAAAATTGATAAATTTATTTTTTTTATTTGTTTTTTGCTCCACCTTGTATGCCGCACATAGCAAGCTGGATGGGCATAGGGAATCTGGGAGTGTTAAAACACTCTTTTCCGATTAAAACACTTCCGTTCTTCACTTTTAGACGAATTCTGGAGACATTGCTTCTATTTCATATATGTATCAAGGCCATCTAGGTGCAGTGGCAAGGAATCTGAATAATAATATTCAAATTATTTTCATTTCTCCGCTCTATTAAAAAAGCTAGGCAAAGCAGAGTTGTGCTATTCGACAGGTTATGTCTCGGAGCGGATTGTATTGGGTTCCCTCCACCTTCCCTCCTACATGTGGGATAAAGCTTAATTCCACTAAACGTAACTAAAATAATACAGGCTATATTACATATACCTAAGAATCACATTACATATTGTTTTAAAATCTTTTTTGTTGTCACGTATTTTATTCTATACAATCACCAAAATGTGGAACGTTACACACGCTGGCCAACTGTATCAAGGCATTAAATTTCAGCCATTAAAATTCTTTTTATAATTACCTTTAACAGAATTTCTACATTCCGTTACAGGTATAATTCACATATTATTTTAAATTGTTGTGTATAATTTTAAAATATATATTTTTATATAGTAAAGTTGAAGAGTTTGTTTGTTTGAGCGCGTTTATCTCAGGAACTAGGGGGTCTGTTTTTTTTTTTTTTTGTGTTGGATACTGCTTCATTACTTTTTAAAAATGCAATATTAACTTTGATTTTAAAAAGAATGTAGTGATCAGTCATTTTGCTCATACTCTTTATCTTTTTCTTAATATATTGTTTGCTGTCTTTATAAAGACCATATGACAGTATTTTTACCCTAGTGTGATTCGAACCTACTACTGATACATTCCGTCTAGTTTATGCCACGTGGGTGCGCATTTAAAAAAATTATATATTGTCTAACTAAAACATAATAGATAAGTGAAAAACTTTAAGAGGCTATTTGTGGCGCATGGGGCCAAGTGTGGCTGTAAACACCACAGGTTTTGGGTTCGATTCCCACTCGAAGAAATAAATTATTGAATATTTCCATTTTTTTCTCTCTGGAGTCAAGGCAAAGTCTCCAGAATTCAGTGGAAATTGAGGAGCAGAGTATGTTAACACTAGGCTCCCTCTGCCTACCGCTATATACAACCAAAAAAAACAGCTTTATAATGTACTTCCACAGCATAGCTACAGTTCCTATTCATTAACCAGCCGTTTCGTAGTGTGCAGGCGGAAAAAATCGCTAATGTTTCATATAAAGTTCAAGGTGGAGGTACGAGGTTCGAGGCATGGTTTTTGTATGAGTGATTCACTCGATGGTGTCACATTAACTTTTATGATTCGTATGGCCTTTGAAATATGCACGATTTATATTTTCTTTAACACGTTTAATTTGTTTTATTGTTTTTTTCAGTTGTTATAGTTTTTTTGTTGAGGTTCTAGTTTTTTTTAGCATCACGCTGTATCTCGCTTGTAGTAGGGAAAGGAAATTTTGTGTTAAAACACTTTGTTTTCCGTTTATTGTGTGTTGGCTGATAGAAAGATAAAGAGAGTTAAGTATAGTACATTGAGAGTGACTATTGATATCTTGAGTTCAACTAGAGTAGGCTATAGCGTTGATGGTAGTAGATTTGATTCTTATGTCTGTTTTCAACTTAAATTACTGTTATGTAATAAAAAAACTGGTTAAGTGCGAGTCGGCCTCGCCCACCGAGCCTTCAGTATCTATGTTAGGATCATTAGGTCAACGGGAATTACAACTTATAAAAGTTGTCAATCTTAAGTTTGCGGGCACATGTACTCATTTTATATGAAATGAACTACAAATATAAGTTTGTTATTATTATTTTCTATAAAATACCTATAATTTTTATTTTACGGATTTTTTTCCTTTATAAGTATTGTAAGTTCATACTTCATCCTAAATTTCATATTAGAGGTTCCGTTTATACCTTTTGAGGCACAAAACCCTTAAAACGTTAATATTGTGAAGTATAAAGATACTTTAAATAAACATACTTTAAATTCTACAGTAATTGCTCTATACAAATCTCTTGCGAAATTCAGAATTTACCGTTGTCCTTTAACATTTTTTTTTCATTCAATTCATTGTTTTATTTACACAACAACTTCCCACAGAAAATCTTTTTTTTTTGATCTAATTAAAAATAAAATACACAAAATAAATTAAGTAAACGCTTTCACGGAGTTTTGAGTTTTCCAAAATAATTAAAAGGCGTGAGATTTTGAGTCCTCAACTGAGACGACCCTGATAAAGCAGATAAGAGAAAAATAACAATCTGTTATCATTTAGATATTTTAATCTAATGTAATCAGTTTTACGCTATATCCCTACATAATAGGATAGGCAGAGGGAACCTAGTATTAAGAGTTAAGCAGTTCCTGTTGCCGAATTTTCGAGACATGCGAGTTGAGTCGCAGAGACCAGAAATATTAACCAGAGCAAAGAAATATTAACAAATAATAATTTATGCCCTAAAGTGGGAATCGAATTCACAACCGTCGTTATAGTCAGACACTTGTGCCTCAACGGTTAAATCACGTTTTCCATACAATACCGCAAGAATTTCATAAATATAGAGCAACTTTCACAATAAAATATTTAGTAATTTTATCATTCGTATAATAAATAATAAGACCGTATAATTTGGCACTGACCATGAAAGGAAGTTCCACACAAAAAAAACCTACATACCTTTAATAACATACTCCAGTACTTCGAAGTATTTTTTTTGTTATAATAATTAGCCCGATTTTCCACAAAAGAATTCTTATCTTTTGAGATATTATCTTAGTAATTGTATTTAAAAACTCAATTAAGTGTCATAAACATGAAATTTATGTTTAATTAGAGATTGTTTGCGATTTCTATCTTGTGTTTTCGAATTGGAGGTTTCTGGCTAATTTCTGGACTATAAGGGAGTGGTGCATCCGGTTATTGGTTCCGGTTTTTACCGCTAATGTTTAATTATCTATATATATAAAAGGACTTGTCCTCACTGACTGAGGTAAGACGCACGCACAGCCGTAACCGCTGTGCGTAGAAACGTGAAATTTGGACAAAAGTTTACTTTCATAATCTGGACATCCACTAAGAAGGGATTTTGAAAAATTTTAACCGTAAAGAGTTGAAATAGGGGTTCAAAGTTTGTATGGAAAAAAAATTAAATCGGCACCGATTTTAATAAAATTTGAAATTTAGATTTTTAAAAGTATTTAATTGAACACGTGTTTCATCGTTTTCTAGAATTCTTCCCCTAAGGGTGCAAATAAAGGGTTGAAAGTTTGTATGGAAAAATCTTTAAATCGCCACCGATTTTTATAAAATTTGAAATTTAGACACTTAAAAATATTTCATTGAACACATGTTTCATGGGTTATTAGAATTCACCCTTAAATACGCAGGCGAAGCTGCGCGCGTCCGCTAGTAAATATATATGGCATATACAGGATGTAGCCATCGTGACTCAGCGGCACAAGGGGATCGAACCCCCAACCATCGCCTTACAGTCACATGTAACGTGGTCGTTGCGGGTTCGATCCCTATCCGGGGGAATGAATTATTATCTGTTAATATTTTAATTTTTTCGCTCTCGCTGTAAGACAAAACCCCGGCGTTGATAAACCGCCATTCAACATGCAATGCGGTAAAATTCGGCGAAAATTAGAGAACAGAGTGTCTTAACACTACGTTCCCTCTGCTATATGAGGAATACAATGTAAAGCTGACATATAATATAAAATTTCTAATTTAAACAGAAAATGACTGACAAGTAATTTATCTCTATTTACATGAAAACAAGACAATAGGGTACATTGTTGCAACGTTTCTAAGGGTCCCTTAATACATGAAATAGTAATTTTCATAAACGGCACCTCCATTGTCTTTGAACGTGTGTCCGTTAAGTAATTACCGAGACAATTTTACTCATAATAATAAAAAATACATTGTTCTGTTCGTATGTGGGTAATTTGCAGAATGGTGACCTATTTACGATGTCTCTACTGGTTGAGGACAAAAAGTATTATTAACTTAATCTATTATTATTTTGCATAGTCGTAGTGGTTCTGTATCTCTCTGTAGACGTGGGTTTTGGGTTTGATTCTCATTGGGGGGTTATTTTTTTTTATTTTCCGGTGAGGAAAATTGAGATAGCACCGTTATTTAATATTATAGGCAGAAGGTAATACTTTTAATTGGTATATTTCTTTTTAATTAATGAACCAATTCAAAATAGAATAGTGATGGTTTTGGGTTCCATTACATCAATAAATGCCATCAATGACAGTTTTTTTTCATATATCTAGGTGTCTTCCATGCACATTCATCGACCAGTTACAGTCTTATAATGTATAGAGAGAGATCTAAAAAAAGTCTTTTAAAAATTATAATTTTTATATTATAATTTTTTATATATGCTCTGGTGTGGATGTTACGAATCCTGCAATATGCGGGATACAGCGGGAAGCCTTAAGTTTTCAAACGATATATTTAATCAAATACATACATACATAATTAAATACAATCGTAGATAAGTGAAGAAAAATAAATATTCCGTAGTTGCGTAGATATTGTCGGTACAATGCATTAAACGTGTCCCCTTATTTGTTGTGCGAAAAGCAATTTGCTCCCGTTATCGGACAAGAAACGTTATCAATGAGTAAATAAGAGTACTTACGTTTTTTTTGGTACTATATGATATGTAATTTCCTTAACAAATTTCGTAATATGACTTAAAAATATATATAAGAATTAATGAGGCTGCTTTTTTGCATCTTCTCGTTCTGATCTGGTATGAAGACAGCGGCGTTGGGTTCCGCCATTCAACATGCACTGCCTCCAAAATTGGGCGGGAAATGAGGAACAGAGCGTCTTAACATTAGTTTCCCTATGCGTATAACAAGAAATACTTGTTGCTTTGATTTTTTTTCCAAAATAAATGTTTCTTTTTTTTATATTTTTCATAATATATTTTTTTATTTCATTACATATTTCTTACACAATTTTTGCGACACAAATAAAAAAAATATTTCTATACTTTAAATTTTTTGCCATATTTTTTTGATATATAATAGATATTGATAGACAGTTGAATTTTTAAAATAGTCGTTTTAAAATAGACTTAAGAGTGATTTTATTGCTAATGGCGACAGATTACTATAAGATATGTCAATATATGGCAAATAAAATAAATTTACATTATTACGACTTCATAATTGAATTATATATTTAAATATTTATATGTTTAAAAGTAAAAATTACATATAAATCAACATAGATATTTGTTTAACTTTGACCTATTGGCCTATTGGTTTTTTCTGGTATTAATCAGCTTTTTTTTGTATAAAAAGTAAGAAGACTTTTAGGAGTTTAGATTGGTATATGAATTGTAAGCTTCTAGTAATATTCATAATTTCTTTTTGTTTGTAGAGGCCAGTCGTGGCGCAGGGTCACTAGCATGCGAATTTCAACGCGATAGGTTGTGGGTTCGATTCCCACTCGAGGAAATGAAATATTTAATGCTTTAATTTCTCCGCTCTGCTCTGGTAACGTATCTTCACGCTGTATCCTACATGTAGCAGGGTAGGCAGAGGGAGTCTAGTCTAAGACGTGCAGACGAAGCGCAGAATGGCGGAGTTCAACGCCGCGTTTTGCCTCGACGCCTGAGCAAAGACATAGAAATATAAATTTAATTAAATATGTCATCTCCTCGCGTGGGAATCGAACCCATAATCAGTAGCGTTTACACACTTTTTGCCCCTCCGCGACACCAGTATGTTAGTTATTAATTCATAATAAGAATTAGATTTTTTTGATTCCTCTTTAGAGCCAATATTGATCTGAGGTCATCCTACATTCTTATCTCGATTCTTGTATTCTTAATTTATTTAATAAAATTACCAATTCAAGTTATTTTCAGTGATAGAGCTTTGTTTATCGCACAAGTTTCATATTGAAGTAATAAAAATTAAAAAATAATAATATATTTAGAATAATAGTAATAAGATATTTACGAAAGTTTTTTTATTATTTATATCGATTTTTAGGGTTAAAAGACATCCGTTTTAAAAGACAATATTTTTTGAGAGTCAGCGAACGCGAGAAACAAAGAAAAAAGGTAATTGTTCCCCAAAATGAACATCGAACCCACTATCACCACACTTCATATTACTGTTTATTATTAAACGCCTTTTATTGATATCTTGTAAAAAATATATAGAAAAATTTCTAATCTTAGTCTAATCTAAGACGTTACTTCCGATAGAAACGAATTCGCGACAAAGTAAACAAGCAATATAATTATATCACTTGACGTGACGCCAGCTTTATCACGTAGCGGAGTGCAAATAACCTGCCTGCGTGATAGAAAGTGTATAAATATTATATTTTATATTTATGAAAAAAAATATATCCGAATTTTGTTATCTTCACGCATCACTAGCAATTGGCTTGCTAGCCTAAAATAATTTAGTATTACGACAGTTTATATTCTATTTAAAATAACCTAACTTCGTCTAATCTGAGCAATTGAAAAAATATACATTTATATAAATAAAGTGGTAGTGTGAATGTCGTCATGGCACATCGGTGTGGGTTTGATTCTCACTGGGGGGAATAAAATATTTACTATTATTAAGAAATGACTTAATTCTGGTACCAAAACAAAAGTGCGGCTTTGAATTCCCATACACAAATAACAATTAAATTGTAATTAAACAATAGGTTTCGCCATTTTTAAAGTAAATTTTATGTAAATATTTGGATTTTATTCTAGTATTGACATAACACGAAATGCCGGAAGAACAAGACAAATGTGAAAGCAGTTGAATAAATATATTTGACGTCTCAATCCACGATATATGAACATGTTTAATTAAACTATGTGAGATTATTAAAGACCATTGTAAGGCATGCTTGTGGACTCTTTAGGTGCTTGGAAGTCTTTGGAAGTGACTTATTATTTTTTCTCTGCTTTGGTAAGACAAATCGCGGCGTTAAGTTCAGCAATATCAACCCACAATGTTTCAAATTTAGGCGGAAAGTGAAGAACGACGTACGCATTGTAAATGTAGGTTCCGGTCCTAGAGGTTATACGAGGCTTTCCCCGAATGGGAATCGAATCCACGACCTGTCGCGTTTACAGTCACTTTTCTGCCTTCTCGACTGGTAATTGGACTCTATAATGTCTCTATAATATACGAAATGTGAATGTAGATAAATATAATTATGAAAAAAAAACTTGTTCCGCTTCTTATTAAGAGAGATAATAGATAATAATAATTGTATCAATATCCTATTCTGTAATATTCTTCATATTAAAACCACACGATTAATATCTTAAACATGATTATACCATAAGCAACAAATAAAAGTGGTAAAGTGCGAGTCGGGCTCGTACCGAGGCTTCCGTATCAATTTTTTTATGATCTTTTTAACATTTTTTAAAGTGTTAGGAAAGAAAAATATTTATTAAGAAAACGTTATATTTTTATACGTTTTCTTAATAAACATTAATCTTATTATGTTCAAACACATATATATCTATATTGAAATGTGTATTCAAAGGAATTATATTCTACCATCTTCATTTTTCAAAGTAGTCCACAAAAATAAATGTGCATTTTAAAATATTTTTTTCCCTACTTAATACTAAACGCAACAAAGTAAATAATAAATTATTATATAATATAATACATTCCTAACTCTACTTTACTTGTTTTTTACTAACGCCAGTTACTACATTTATGGAATATGACAATGGAAATTCAAAACCCGTGATGCATTACGATGAGCTACGCGAAATTACAAACGCAACTATAATTTGTATAAACTAGAACATAAACTAGAGACAGCTTTATTAATTTGCTGGGAATATATTTTTTACTATTTCATTTTAAATTATTTTTTTAGTTTCTCGCTTTATCCCGCACATATCAGAGTAGACAGAGGGATCAATGTTCCGTTCTCTATTTTCCGCGGGCTTTGAATTCGGCAGAAAGTGGAAAACGGAAGTATCTTAATAAGAATAGTGTCATAACACTAGGTTTCCAGGTTCCCTCTCCCTAAATTGCTATGTGAATTAAGTAAAAAATCCAACGGTATGAGCTTAAACAGCTGCTAAAGTTCAATTAAAATTAACTTATATTTCAAGGCGACATGTTTCTTGTTTGTTTAAATAATTATAATATAATTATACTCTCCGTATGTAGTAAAAAAATTTAACTTATATTTAAATATGTATTTATATATAAATGTGCATTCTGTTAATTTATTATTACATTAAAAGTATTAAAATTTCTTTAATTATGACCTCGTTACAGTTTTATATGGAGAAAGGACAATGGCCACAAAAATATTTTTTCTTATATTGTTTCTGTAGTATATATAGTATACAATGATTTGAACGATTCAACGAAGCTCGTGGAAATTTTTACGATTTATACCATAAAGCTACATTGGTCTCAATTATCAATAGATGAATTAGGATTGCCTCAAAGCCTAGAAAAAAGTGGGGAACGGAGTGTTTTAACACTGACTTCCCTCTGTCTACCCTGCTACATGCGGGATACAGCGTGAAGCTGTAGTAAGAAGTAAGTAACACAGTTGATTCACTCTCTAGGTTGTAACACTAGCTACTGGAATTCGTTTAATATATTATGCTTTCCGCATGCTCTTTACAAGTACTAGGCCGCAGGTAGAAACCTGAACTGTGGAAGGCTTTAATAATAAGTTCTATTTATCGGGTAAATACGTGAACGGGTATCGTAATTTTGTAAGAGATAAACAAGTGACGTTTAAAATAAAGTATAATTTATACTTAAAAGTATATTTAAATTGCTAGTTATATTTTGCATCTAATACTTTTTTTAGGGTTCCGTACCTCAAAAGGTTAAAGCGCAACCCTTTTATATATATATTTTTTTTACATTTATAATGGAAAAAAATACAATCCTGGTTATACTAGACTAGCGGACGCGCGCAGCTTCGCTTGCGTATTTAAGGGTGAATTATAATAACCCATGAAACATGTGCTAAATGAAATATTTTAAAGAGTCTAAATTTCAAATTTTATAAAAATCGGAGGCGATTTAAAGATTTTTCCATACAAACTTTCAACCCCTTATTTGCACCCTTAGGGGGTGAATTCTAGAAAAACCATGAAACATGTGTTTAATTATATACGTTGAAGAGTCTGAATTTCAAGTTTTATAAAAATTGGGGATGATTTAAAAAAAACCTATACAAACTTTCAACCCCTTATTTGCACCCTTAGGGGGAGAATTCTAGAAAACGATGAAACACGTGTTCAATTAAATACTTTTAAAAATCTAAATTTCAAATTTTATAAAAATCGGTGGCGATTAAAATTTTTTTCCATACAAACTTTGCCCCCTATTTCACCCCTTTAGGGTTAAAATTTTTCAAAATCCCTTCTTAGTGGATGTCCAGATTACGAAAGTAAACTTTTGTCCAAATTTCACGTTTCTACCATCAGCGGTTACGGCTGTACGTGCGTCTTACCTCAGTCAGTGAGGACAAGTCCTTTTATATATATAGATAATACTTAGGTACTAGACAGAGGGAGCCTAGTCTTAAGACATTACTCTCCACTTCCAGCGGAATTTTGGAGACGTGTGTTGAGTGGCAGAACTCAACGCCGCGCTTCGCCTCGACGCCAGAGTAATGAGACGAAAATATTAAATATCATATCCTTTCTTTTCCTCGAGTGGGAATCGAACCCACGACGTATCGCATTTACACTCACACGCTTGTGTACTGTACCACGACTGACCTCAAATTTTAGCTGTTATCATTTCAAAAATAAAACTACTATAATGATAAAACTGTATAAATTAATAACAATTATTATTAATTTAATTAATGCTAAAACTGTATAAATTAATACAAATAATAATTATTAATTGATACAGTTTTAGCATTACAGTATAATTATTAATAACAGCTTATTGCGTAAGAGATTTCCAAAATTAACCATAACCATATGAAAAAACAAAAAATTTAAGGTTGTCATTCAAAATATCCCAAAATACCGATTAAATTCGCGTTTTATATATATATTTTTTAAAAATAATTGGATTAAAAATAAATTGAAAATTAACATTCCTTCACAGATTTGGTTAGTGGGTCAATGTCAATTACTTACTCTTAAAAAAAATATGGTAAAATCTACTTTTGGCCGTAATCTTGATTTAATCTTAATAAATTTATATTTATTTTTGTTTTGTCCTTACTGTTCTTACATTCTTTTCTCAGTTTCAATAAGTACGAGTATAAGCTGCGTGGATTGTAAGAGTGCTTGTTATTCGTTGTTTCTTCTATAGCTCTGCTGAACTGTTCCCCGACATGTATAACCTGGCCCTCTTTAAAAAACGAGTGAATAGGCACTACCTAGGCAAGCATGCTTCACCTTCGTTCGCATCATCACTTACCAGGTGAGATAGCGGATAAATGCTTGCCTATCTTCAATAAAAAAAAAGCTACTCTTATGTTATATCGGTGAAGAGTCTGTTTGGTTGAAAGCGCGAATCTCAAGAACTTGTGGTTCGAATAAAAAAATACAGTTAATTTACTGAAGGAAGGTTATTATAGGTCGTTGCGTAGCAGGAGCGTTTGGTATGGGTTCGATTCTCTCTCGGGGTAATAAAATATTGAATATTTTCATATTCTCGGTCTGGTAACGATCGCGATGTTAACTAAGTGCGGTATTGAGTTCCACCACGAGTAGAAATCGAATTCATAACCATCTTGTTTACAACCTGACTTTCAGTAGGTACTTTTTTATTAATTAATTTAAAATATAATATTAATAAACTAATTATATTAATAGTTGGGTTAATTAGATGAGATATATTTCCTTTCAATATCTTTTATCAATTAAATTCGACTTGTGTACAAATATGTGAATGGAACTTGCACGAGATGAGACCGAATAGTGTTGTAACTATGCTAGAAAATAAAAACAATTTGTTTTTTTTTTTAATTATCAATTAGTAATTTTATATGTAAAATTTTATAAAATTATATTTAAAGAGCTAAATGATATATTTATAGAGTGTAATATAATAACCATTAAATTGAAATTTGCCAAATAAAACCATTTTATCTTATATTGATATCGTGCGAAGATAAAAAATAATTAAGTAATATATTCAAATATAGAACAAAACATTTGCTACTGTGAATCGTATTAGGTTCAAAGTAGGTATAAAAAATAATAATTACCTTATCTAATTCCAAGTATAATTGCAAATTATTAAAAATATGTAAATTTAGCAATTATTAAAACCACATAGGTCATTTTATACTTCGTTTTCCGTAAACACTGTCAAAATGTTATCGGTATTCGCTCATCACTAGTGGGCATCTGTTTCAGATGTACGGCAGGTGTCGGTGCAGGTGAACGCCATACTAGGCAAGTCTTGTTCTCAACCAAAATTTTCTCGAATCATTCTTATCTTTTCTTAATATTTTGTTTTTTTATAGATATTTATATAATGACTAGCGGATATTTTTAAGAGTTTAAATTTCAAATTTTGTAATAATCGGTGGCGTTTTAAAGATTTTTCCATACAAACTTTTAACCCCTTATTTGCACCCTTAGGGGAAGAATTCTAGAAAACTATGAACATGTGTTCAATTATATACTTTTAAGAGTCTGAATTTTAAAAAAAATTGGTGCCAATTTAAATTTTTTTCCATGCAAATTTTCAACCCCTATTTCACCCCTGAGGGAAAAATTTTTCAAAATCCCTTCTTAGTGGATGTCCAGATTACGAAAGTACACATCTGTCCAAATTTCACGTTTCTACCATCAGCGCTTACGGCTGTGCGTGCGTCTTACCTCAGTCAGTGAGAATAGTAGAGAATAATAGTAGAGAATTTTATATATATAGAAGATATTAAATAATGTTAGCGTAGAAATAGGAGAGAAAGAAATATAATTTTTTCAGCACATTTTGCCATTCATAGCGGCGAAGTAAATGTAGAGTCGAGACTTATTAATCTACTAATGGTCGAATTGGAACTCTTATGATGATTATTTAATATTATTTGAATTCTGGATCTCATATTAATATGATAGTTTGTTTTGAGCCTAAGGCAAGGCAAATTGAAGACTAAACTAATTATTAAGGCTTGTGAGAAGTTCAATATTAATACCTGTTTATGTACAAATTATAATCACTTATTTCATTAGGCCATCCGTGGCGCAGGGGACAAGGTGTGACTGACTAGATAGCGACTGGTTGTGGGTTCGATCCCCACTCGAGGATATGAATATTCTTCTCCTTCTTCTTCTATTATATTAAACTAATAATTTCCTGCTTAATTAACTAATGTATATAATTCTAGAATAGCTAGCAACGCTTGTATAATACAGATGTTTTAATCAATAATAATCGCAGGTCTAACCTGTATCTAAAGTATTAAATGGATGCAAAGTATGCAACAGCTGGACGAGGGTTATTTATTTGAATTGTATTACTTGTTGAACGTGATTTATGATACCTCTATGTTGTTCATAAAAATAATTGTGTTTAGATATAGATGTAGGCATCGTAGTGCAGTGGGATAGCACCTAACTGTAACTACGAAAAGTGTCGGTTCAATCGCCTCTCGGGGAAATGAATTATTTTCATTTCCTCGCTTTTCTCTATTTCGAATTTGGACGAAACGCCGATGGATCCTCGCCATAAATGCGGACTAAAATATCGTATTTTACTACTGTTTTGTTAATAATCCTAATCTTTATTCCGGTAAGCATCGTTTTTATAAACTTAAAAAAATGTAATTTAGCTTAAATTTTAAATTATAAAAGTAATGGTTTTCAAATCCATACCTTCCATACCTATATTATAAATTCGAAAGTAACTCTGTCTGTCTGTCTGTCTGTCTGTCTGTCTGTCTGTCTTTTACGCAATCAGGGTCAAACCGCTAATTTAATTGTGATAAAATACTCATATAGAGATACTTGAGGGTCTCGGGATGAACATAGTATACTTTTTTTCCCATATTTGTAATATTTTCGATATATACCCAATATATTAAAATAATTAATTTTACATGCAATTTATTCCGCCATGTTAATAACAGTCGTCGCTACGCGTTGCTAAGCAACGGCTTGATTCCAAATGACCTAGCCTACGAGTGGTATAGTATGACCGACGCGAACGGGCAGATGACTTTGATGGTTTTGTAAATTTTTATATATTTTCGAATTACTATTATTTTTTATGTAATTATTTGCTGCTTATAATTAATTAATCTCAGTTCGGTTATCTATACCGATGTTATACTCTTAAAATATCGTAATTCTAATCATTTGGGATTTTATTTAATATTGTTCGCAATAATTAATAATTATTTAATATAGGAAAATGTTTAGTACGCGCGCACGGCAAACTTTAGGTACTTTTTCTAATATTAAGAATTTCCTTTAGTTACTTTTACTTCTTTTGTTTGTTCATTTCGGTTACTCAGATATTTTTACTAATAATAAATCTCCACTTATTATTATTTTTTAACTCATTTTAATTATTTAGGCTTATATTTTCGCGGGCGTAGCCGCGTCCGGGCCCACTAGTGTTATATAATTATATATATATATATATATACATGGAGACCATTACCACAAACACTACCTTTCAGATTGCGCAACTGATTTAAATGCCGCTTTCAAGAGAAAATAGACTTTAGATTTTAATTGTACAAATGATGCATATTATAAAAAATGTATTAATATTATATTTGTGTTATAAACTAAATTCCTATGCGAACAGGAAAAGAACTAGATTTTCCATTTTACATCTTAAAGTCCACGCAAACAAAATTGTAGGCGACGACTAGTGACCTATAAAGGTGTCAATCAGAATATAATAAAATTGATAGCCATATCAGAAAATAGATAAGAAAAGATATACTTTATTATGTTAATTATTATAAACCGTTAAATGCAGGTGCTTTGGGGGGAAAAAACTACTACCTGAATGCATAAATCGTATATATATCGAATTCAACTCTTCTAGTTATTAAATAAAATTGTATGTCATATTTAATATTAAAAAATAATTTATTTATGAAAGTTTTAGACAAATATATACTCAAGAGTATTTTTTTTAGAATCTTCAAAAAAATTACTATAAAACATAAGATAATTCCTGTGCTTGCAAATTTTATGAAAGTTTAATTTAAATAAAACAAACCACCCGCATGCTTTTCTTGCAAGCTTTTTCCTCACTCACTGTCTAATATTCAAGACATTAAAACAAGTGTTATTGGTAGCTTCCTTTAGGACTGACTCTACTGACATTTCTATATAACTACTGACATTCTGTGTAACTCGAAAGTGCCTTTAATGGCACTGAAATATTTTAATTTTGATTAGGTGGCGAAACTTAACGCCGTGCATTGTCTAAAAGAAAGAGATGATCTTTTAAAAACAATTTTAATTAAAATCTTACAATCCTGGGTGGCACTTACCTCCTAGCTATAATTCTCGCTGTTTATTTTATTATACGAGTAGTTTTAGTTCCTTTAATACTAGAGAATGTCTTATTGAATTTTAAAGTTAATATCCATTTAATTGTCATGTAGGTGAAAACATTATTTAAGTGTTCATCATTTCAGATGAACAAATATTACTTATTATTTATAATAAAAATTATGTTACAGTCGGCACGAAATTTAAACATTTATGTTTTAATTTTAAGTAATAGTGGAGTGTAACGACATTATAAATATCACTTTATTTTAATAGTTTTTTAGTACAATTACGCCTATACCTTACCCTACTACGAACTTCTTTCATAATAGCAGAGAAGAGAGAGACAACCTTATGTTGTTACACTCTGTTCTCCAATTTCTGTCTAATTATCATGACACTATGTAATCCAATGGCGAAACCTAACGCCGTTTATAATTTATGAAAGTGGGAAAACTAAAATCATTTAAATAGATAGTACCTCTGAGTGATGATCGAATCCATAACCACCTAATAAACCATACTGATAACATTTTAATGTAACTGCCTCTATATAGTAAATATATATTTTTATATATTTTTATCGCTCTAATTCGTTCCGCTTCGTTTGGGCGTCCAGCTTAATAGCATAATTATATAAACTAATTAATATATAAGAGACGTGAGAAAATGCGCTTTCATTTAAAATTATTTAATTTTATTAGATTTTTATCAAAAATCAATATTTATTGGTTATATAAAAGTCAATATTTATTAATATCTAGAGCAAAGAGTTTTTTATAAGAGGCCCTTGTGGGGCAGTGTTGCAAGCATATTTTTTTTTAATTTCTTCGCTCTGGTAACAATGCAAATCGCGGTGTTGTGCACCGTCACTCAAAACGTAATGCCCCGAAAATTCAGCAGAAAGTGGGTAACGGAGTGTTTTAACACTAGGTACCTTCTGACTTTGTAAAGCTGAAAAATAAGTCAAAAGTCAAAAGATTTTGAAAACCTCAAAAGCGATTTATTTGTTGGTAAAAACAGAACAATGGAGTGTTGTATCACTATATTTATCTGTAAAGCATCAACGAATGATAGATTTTTACACTATTTACAATTTTTTTAACACGAATCAAAGTTTTTTTATTAAAAAAAACTCATCCAAATGGGTTAGGTCTTCTCAAAATTGATCATCGGCAGGGGCGTGGGAAAAAGGCCTTCTGTTCTCATATCCCATTGTGGACTACACCTGCTGACCGTCCGCAGCTTTCGATAAAAAATCCATGCTCTGAGCCCTATCGACGATAGCATTGGTTTTATTTTTAAGGTAGTCGTGAGATACCGGCGCTATTAAGTGGTAGAACCACGAGATATTTCATTTTTTTTATTTTCAACCGAATGAAGGATAATTAGATATAATAAAATACAACGATTTTATTATATTGGATAACTAGATATAATAAAATCGTTGTTGAAGCTCTTATTAGAATAATTGTATGAGAGTCATAGGGTATGACGCCAGCCCAAGCCTCTGCCGATAGGTTGTGGGGTTCGATTCTCATTCGAGGATATGAAATGTTTAATATTTACATTTTTTCGCTTTAGTGTTGAAGAAAAGCGCGGCGTTGAGTTCTGCTACTCAACACGCAATGCCTTCAGAATTCGGCAGAAAGTGGGGAAATGAGTGTCTTAACATAAGATTCCCTCTGTCTACCCTGCTGTGTGCGGGATAAAGCGTGAAGCTGATTTATTTATTTTAAATATTTAATATTAACATTTCTTTGCTTGGCAGTGTCGACGCAAAGGGTGGCGTTGAGTTCTGCCACTCAATACGCAATAGCATCAGAATTCAGCGGAAAATAAGGAACGGAGTGTCTTAACACTAAACTCTCTCTGCCTTTAGCGTGAAGCTGAATAAAAAAGCATCGAGTAAATGTCTTAAACAACCTACCGCACGCATAAATAATCGAATAATGATTGTCCAACAAAAAACTACATTCAAACGCCATGTTGAAAAACAACGATGGTAATATAGTCAAATTAACCGTACCTCTGTCACGTACTCCGGGAGTTGCCTAGGCGAGAAAAAAAATGTATAATCTTGATATTTTAAGACGTCGCTACTTCACTTCAAATTGAGTTGTGATGATGCATTTCTTATTTGGCCGCATAAAAAATAGTTTATAACTGATAAATCGGGTAAACGTGTGATTTAGTTAAAGAAAACCACCTGCACTTCCGATTCTTTATCGTTTTCCTTTTAATTAGATTCGATGAGAGTGATTTGAATATTTCTAATACGAAAGCTGTGTTTGAAAATTATGTTTTCTGTTGTAAAACATTTATATGTATGTACTAGTGGACCCGAACGCGGCTACGCCCGCTTGAACTGTACGAATATTTATTAAATATATTTATGAAATTATTTTCAGTTTTCAATAGAGAGATGCGTTAAGCAAGCTCATTTTAAGTGACGTTTTCTAACAACAAACTTTGCAAATCGTTGCTTAGCAACGGTTGTTATTAACATGACAGAATAAATTGCATGTCAAACTAGTAAGTATTTTAATATATTGGTATATATCGATAATATAACAAATATGAGAAAAAAACGTATCCTATGTTCATCCCGAGACCCTCAAGTATCTCTATATGAGTATTTTATCACAATCAAATTAGCGGTTCGGCCCTGATTGCGTAAAAGACAGACAGACAGACTTACTTTCGAATTTATAATATAAGTATGGATATACACATAAATTTTCTTCAATTAACTATTTTTGTTGATTTTCGTTGGTTTTACAGATAACCGAAACGCTTTCAATAATTTGCATACATACATCGTGGAAGCTTTCTTATTAGAACTAATAGGTTATGTAAGTAATTTAAATTTTTAATTCTAGTTAAATAACTCTCATAAGATCTTGTACCTATTTTCAATATACTTAATTATAATTAAATTAACTTAATTTATTTGTATTTATTTTCGAAGGAATACTTATATTTTTTTAGAGCACGGCCCTAAAATTAAATAATGAGATCACTATTTAATTGGGGAGTTTCTTAACTCTCTGCTCATCCTTTTATATATTATTGGAAGCATTTCTTTAGTTCATAGGTACCTTAATACAAAATTAATATCAATCAAATTAAAAGGAGAAAAAGTTGTAATAATTAAGGGTGAAAGTTCCAAAGCTACTATATATTAACAATAAAGATAAAGAACACGATTATCTGGTCTAATTAGAATGTCGTTTTAATTATATGTAGGCTAAGTGTTTATATTTGAATTTAGTTTAAATTGACTCTTCATGGTTACGGTTAGTTAGTTATCTGGAGGTTAATCTTTTTTAATAAGACTAAATGGGATTATCTAAATTTTTAGGGTTCCGTACGTTAATAGGAAAAAACGGAGCCGTATAGGACCACTTTGATATCCATTTGTCTGTCTGTCAAAACCATTTCTCTGGAGATCGCGTCTCGTAGGTATCATACTCATCAATCAACACAATCAAAGAATACGAGCATTTATGCATTGTTTTTGTTGTACAAGTTTGTCAACTTTATTGGCTTCCAAATCAGTCTATAAGATATTTCCCGTAACGTACAATTATAAAAATTTTCAAGGATCCAAAATTTGCGATGCAAATACAGAAGAAAAACCCGAAAAGTGGAAATTTATATTATAGACAAAAAAATATTACAAGCTTATATATTATAGTTAATTTCATACAAAACGAGTGCCAACTATTATAAGTTATACTGTTGTAGACCTAAAATTCTGAAATTGAAATGGAACCCTCTGTGGACTAGTACGACTCGCACTTGACTGGTTTTTATTTTTGAATTTATACAGAATATTTGATATAAATAGATCTAAATTATTAATAACAAACACTCAACACGGAATGCATCTGGAATTCAGTGGAAACTTGGGAACGGAGTATCTTAACACTATTCTCTCTACCTGCTGTGTACGGTATACAGCGTGATGCTAAACAAATAAATGAAAAAAAATAATAATAATATTGAAATAGATACAAAATAACGGCTTATTCCTGCAAAAGGTTAAAATAAAACTATTCAATAATAATTAATAGTAATTTATCAACACAACAACTAAATAGTTGGAACACAAGCGGTATTGGGTTCGAATATATACGAGGATATCTTTCCATATAAGGAAGAGCGTGCCGTTTTATAACGTGCCATTATTAATAATGGAATTTAATGTAAACTAGTATATTATGTAGTACTTGCTATTAACAAAGGACTTTAAGTTTTTATATGAAGTTAAAACATTTATATGTTAAATTTGTTTTTTTTAATTATTGTAGAGAATATTGTGGTGCAGTGGGACAGAGTCTGGCTGTAAATGCGATGGGTGTGGGTTCGAACCCAAATTGAGGAAATTAATTCTTCTTCAATATTATTATTATTTGAACAGATTAGACAGAAAACATGTAATGATCGATTTATAATTATATATGTAGTATACATACATGAGAATAAAATTAGAGGTTCGATGTCCACTCGGGGAAATCAAATTATTAAACATTTACTTGCTCTGGTAACAAGGCAAATGGCAGCAGCTAGAATTCGGCGAAACATGGGTACCGGAATTGTCTTAATAGTAATTAATAAGAACGGACTGTCTTATAACTAGGTTCCTAGGTTCCCTTTGCCTACTTTGCTATGTGTGGGATGCAGCGTATAAATAAAAAATACCAGAAATGAAGATTTCCACCTTCTCTTCCACCCAATTTGAAATAAAACTTTCGTGACTGATATTGAAAAATCCTCCACCTGCATGACGAAAAATGAATACTTACTTATTAGTTCCACTCAATCTCAATCTCAATCTCAATCGATGAAGGTGCTCATCAGCCATACGATTATTCGATTACAATTATATATGTAGATTTTAACTGTACTCTAATTATAATATATGACATGATAACAAACTAATCGTATACCGGAAGTAACGGTAATTCTCACTATAATCAGTTCCAATGACATTTAAAACCCACAAGTGAAACAACCTGCTTAATGTAATGCATCGGAGGCAACAGGTTCGATTTACGATCGTAAGTTATCTTGTACCTCTTATGAGTTAAAATTGACCTATTAATTTTAAATGGAATATCGTTATGTTTTCCAGTCGTCGTATAAAATTGTAACGACAAAATAAGTAAATTTTACGTCAAGATATAATAAAAGTTAACATTGTGTTAATTAATTTAATTGGCTATTATCGTTCAGTCGACAAAAAAAAACAACTGATAATAATTTTATTAACATATCTTAACTAAGAAATGCTAAAAAAACTGAAAATTAATATTTGAAAAAATGTCTATATAAAACCAGAATTATATCTTACGGTCACCATTCAACAAGTAGGAGACCTCTACATTCTTAATAATATTTTTAAAAGCTTAGGAAATTCTGGGACATCTTATTTTCCGTTTCGATGTAACCAGCGCAGAAGTCTAAATTACCTCGGGTACTTAAACTTAACATATCGTTTCCATTCATAGATATGACATTTATGAATGAAAACGCCATCTCAAGATCGATCTCAGACTTGAGATATTCATAAATACGTGCCTTAGAATGGGTCAGACCTTATCCATAACTCTTAGCTAATCCCATTCCACCATACCACAAAACCTAGTAATATAAACAAGCAGCAAAATCAATGTTTATTAATAAGTACGCCGTTACACTATACAACCTGTGGACGCACTTGCGTAGTTTTTGCACATCCGTCCCACACAGGCGGTTCCGCGTCCGGTGGAAGTGAGCAGATGAGGAGCATTCAGACTTTTTGTTTCCACTTCCGCTAAGGATACCTTGATTGGAGGTGCGCTCTGACCTTGGCATCGTATTTCAAATTTAGGGTATAGTATACCATGGGAATATCTCGTTGTATGGGGAAGTATTATTACGTAAGTATTTTTACGAATTATGTTTTGGTTTTCGGTCTTTGCGTAATGTTCCGGTTGTTCTTTTTTTTGTTTTCTCGAAACGTGTAAACGGAACTGTGTTGTTTGGTTGGGTTTTGTAAATTGGTTCTTATTATTGCAGTGTAGTGCTAAAAGATTTTTTGTTTTTATTCGTCATGTGAAAAGTAGTAAATGAATATATTATGCAATATTCTGTATAAAATTGTCTTTAATCAAATATAATGGCTTTATTAAACTAAAATTTTGAACTGTATAATTTGGATAGTCCTTATCTACACTTATTTATTTACATCTTTAAAAGCAGTCAAGCCAAAATGAGTAGTAATTTATTTAATACTTTCAAATTTCATCAGATTTTTTATGCAACAGATATAAGGTGCAAGCAGATGGCGAGTATCAAATAAGCCACTTGCGCGGAACGATTTGTTTTTTTCGACACCATAAGGATTACGACTTCCAAGTTAAATCTACCTTTCTGTGCGTCATATTTGCATCTAAATGACATGTGCTAAGTTTGAAAATTAGAAAAAAAACTGAGATTGATAGAAAAAATCAAGGAAAAAAAATGGTTCAAGAAGCGACAGATGTACGTAAAGAAACATCGTCGGGCACGAGCCATCTGCCAAATCTCCTAAGAAACACACACACTACGATGGAATAGAGCAATAGGAATACAAAAAAATCCTATGAAACGCACACATAGATGCGCGATCTATCGAAGCAGATCGGCGCACGCGCCGCTCGCCGGCAGATGGTGCGCCGGGATTGGTCGACGCTGTTTGCATTTCAAACTTCCGCACAATACTGTGATAAGGAATATGACTTGTAGCCTGTTGGCTGACAATCAAGACGTTCTTAATATATTTCTGAGTACAAAAGTCTAATGTCAACCTTTGGATCAACAAAATATTCTAAATAAAAAAAAAGAAATAATGATATTAATAAATTAATTTAATCATGAACTAAATGCTATTTTTTTTTAAATATTATTTGTTTGTCAAGTTATGCTTATTTTTTTACGACTTAATTTTAAGAATATTTGTTCTTCATAAAAATGAATTTAAGATATATCTGCTTAGGAATAGAATGAAGAGTACTATATAATAGCGCTTGAAAATCTACCTCTTACATTACAATATTAAAAAATTAACAATAGCAGTAATATGACAATTTTTTTTAAAGGTTTAAGTTTGATAAAAAATTAAAAGCAAATTTGAGTCCTTAAACATTGAACGAAAACCTATTCTATAAACAGCCTTCATTCTTATTCTTGTAGTTAAGAAAAATAGAACACTTTAAAAGACTTCTATAGACATAGAATCTTTACCTGAAGACAGGACCAGCTGCGTTCACATCGATTAAGACTGGCGTCTCCTTTTGGATATTTTTTTCTATATCTATCATTGTAATTCTAGAATAAATGATTTAGTGGATATTGTAAGAGAAATCTCAACAAAGTTTATTTCTTTAAAGTAATATCTTAAAGAAATAAAAGCATAGGAATATTTTTAATATTTATCTACTAAGGATATGGTTAAATCTAAGATATACGGCGTAATAAACACCTTTTAAACTTTTCGACGTACGTCTGTTGATATTAATCAAAGAATATATCATATTATTTTTTTGCTGTATGTATATTTTCGTTTTCGATCTTCACATATTTCCCGTATTCTGAATAGGCAGTGAAAACTCAATTACTTGTCCATTCTTCACTTGTTTGTTTAACTGTGGGGTTTAAGCATGTTTCATTAATCGTGGAAACGATGATATCAATGTATAAGCACACAGATAAATAAAATGAGCGATGGTGTAGATGTACGAGTATATAATATTTTATAATATAATATATAAATATATTTTTAAATTTACTGACATCTTAAGTCTTTACAAATCTCTTTTAAAGTTTAAGTTTTCAAGTTCAAGTTAAAGATTGAAGCTCAAAAATTTCTAATCCATATTCTGTCAAAAATTTTGTGGTTTTATAAAATCAGCTGTATGACTTTACAAAATTTTTTTAACTGACTCCAAATTTGGTGCATTTTGTGCAAAATTTCATAGCACACGTGTTTTTAACATTGCAGAAGTTAAATTCTATACATCCTGTCTAAAGCCTTGTAGATGTAACTCATTTGTAAAACATATTTTATTAGTAAATCTATAAGGTTTAAAATTCAACAACGAAGAACAATATCTCATCATCCAAAATCAGCTGATTCCCAAGGCTTTCACGCATATCGGGTCGTATTTGCAATTTTTTATACGAGATCTGAAAAAAAAATCTTTTATCAAAGTTTATTTGCGCAAGATCGTGGGAAAGACTTGCCTTTGTGACCACGTGCTTCATTTTTACCTGAATTTCACAAGAAGTAGGTAGTAGGTTTATTTTCTGAGTAAAAGTTGACATTTTTTCATTTGTATTGATTGTCATTGACAGTTGCGGACAGATTTGATTGGCGTCCAGCTATGGAATTGTTTTTTTTTATGTTATACCTTTTTTTCTGATTTATCCACGTGGATTTTAATAGGATGCATGTATGAAGAAGTCGATGATAGTGAAACAGGCCTTTTCATCTCCTAATATTCTGCTAAGGATAAAGCACGTAGCAAAAAAAATACGCAAAAATACAATATACGTTATTTTTAAAAATTCCATATTATTTAGCTTCACGTCGTATTCCATATATGGCATGGTAGGCAGAACGGGAACCTGGAAACCTAGTGTTAAGACACTTAGTTCCACATTAAGACACTTTCGTTCCCCACTTTCCACCGAGGCTAGTGGCCAGTTCTGGCGCAGGGGCACAATCCTGTGACAGTAAACAGGCTGTGTGCTTGATTGCTAATCGGGTAATAGAAATATTCAATATTTTCATATTAAAGCCCTATTTAGTCCCCCCACTCAACACGCAATGCCTCCAGAAATCGGCGGAAATTGAGGAGCAGTGTCTTAAAACTAGGCTCCATCTGTATCCTGCTACATGCGTGATACAGCGTGAAGCTGGAAACACTATACATAAAAAATAAGAATAATAACACCAAAATCATACCTGTATACGACATAGTCCAAAAACCAAAATAAATAACCGTATAAAATCGGTCATATGTAGAAACACTAGCGTGATCTTTAAGTGTTAAATAGGGGTTATGGTTTAAGAAATAACCGTTTATAAGACCAGATAGAACAACCATGTCACACGCAAGGTTCCGCTAACAGCCTGTTACATTGATTTCAATATATTTCGATATATTATGTTTTTAATTATTGCTATCATATAGCACTAAGTAAAAGTTATTCTAAAGTATCATCATCATCATCATCATCATCAACAGCCATCTTTTGTCCACTGCTGGACATAGGCCTTCCCCAATTCTCGCCACCACACTCGATCCTCAGCTCTTTGGACCCATCCGCTAAAGTATAAGAATTATTAACTAGATAAGTATTGCTTGGTTTATGTCGTGCCATATTTTAAATAAACACAAGTACAAGTGAACACGTTTCCAAGGCTGGTTATATTTTTGCTGGTAGTTCTCATCCCAGGTTTCCCCTCTGTTTCCGCGGAGCAGGAGTTTCGCCACGCATTACGCAATGTATCCAGAATTCGGCGGAAAGTGGAGAACGGACGTTCCCTCTCCCTACCCTGCTAAGCGCGGGATAAAGCGGGAAAATAAACAATTCAATGACGTTATTTCCGTCTTTACATCATGTATGTTCTTGATGTGTTTATTATATAAAATTTATATTTATATGCTTAGACTATCTTAATATTCAAGATACATTATATGGGCACTTTAAGATAACCTAAGTATACTTAGAAGATATTTTTCTATATTCTCTATTATATTATATCTAATTCTTTAAATCAATTGTATATATTTTTATCGTAATTTTTGAATAACAAAAATCTATTCCACAATCGTAAAACTCATATATCTTCCAATAATTTAATAACCATAAACCATAAGTTGTCCAATTATTGGTACCGTAGTCCTATCTGTGTCCAGGTGACACCATATATATCGAGATTGTAAGAAACACTGTCCTTCTATGGATCCTAAACGAATCTCAGAACAGGCATTCTCTTTTGTGAAATCTGTGCATACAATAGCACAATGCAAGGACGAATTTCATTCACTCTATCAAAATGATATTGCGGAACGTTCTTACATTTGATAATGGCTTCCATCTATTTGTTGTTATAAAAAAAAATCAGCTTCACGCTGTATCCCGCACACAGCAGGATAGACAGAGATGTTTAGTGTTAAGACACTACGTTCCCCATTTCACGCCGAAGTTTTTGATGAGCCTTGCTGCCAGAGCGAAGAAATGAGTATATTAAACACTGCTGGGACCCTGCGGGATAGAAGATAAAACCGATTTAAATTTTAATAATTCATTTCCTTGAGTGGAGTCCGAACCCACTACCGGCGCGTTACAGTCACAACCCTTATGCCTCTGCGCCAGACGGCCTTTGTTCTTATCACCTTGTAATAAAGTCGCTAATATGATAACTTAAAATATTTTTTAATTAGACTTCTAGAAGTTTTAATAGCTTTGTATGTGGGACTTAAGTTTACGATACAAATGTGCCATTGACCATATATGGAAGAATACATTTGAATTTTTCTTAGCAAGTGTTAGGTATTTTTATATAAGTAGGTGTCTACTTGGTCTTATTAATCAAATATGTCGGAAGCTGAAGTTATTTTCTCATGGGAATCAATATAATATGTCTGTCTTTGAAATATATTAATGCAGATTTGAATGAATATTTATATATACATTAGATATTTAATCTAAAGTTAGGTTCTTGTTTCTTCTTGTCTAGTGATTATCAAACTGCATGATACAGTATTATTTGGGGCGTCAAGTTTACATAGAATATAGAACATTGTTTCAATCTTTACATTTAGATTTTCTATCACTCAATACACAATGCCTCCAGAATTTGGCGGAAAATGGGAAACGGAGTGTCTTAACACTACGTTTCCTCTGCCTACCATATCCCGCTGTATGCTTAAAAAAATAAAAATATAGACCCCCGTGGCTCAGCTCAATGTTTAACTGTAAACGCAATCGTTATGGGTTAGACCTCGATTCGGGGCAACGAATTATATTCATTTTTCCTATCTGGAAAATTAAGCTTGGTTAAAGCTGAATTCGGAGTGTTTTAACACTAAGTTCCAAAAATTGGTCCATTATATTAGTAAGTTAATAGTAATAATATAATTTAATTAGTTTTAGATCTCCAAATAAAATAATATATAATAAGTCCTTTTCCTATTATATTTATTAATAATAATTGAATAATAATTCAATATTCTCCTCTCTAGTAATAGATATCAAACGAATTATTTATTCAAATGCGATATCTAATCTCCTGACAATAAACAACCCCTTCATCCTGCCTTCAAGAACTCCCCTAATACTTGAGGGCACTATTTATTTATAGATATAGAATTGATTTCGTAATCTGCTTTAATTCATCATCCCCTTATAGTATGCATTTATAAAGAATTTAATATAGTATTTATAAAGGCCTTATGAGGCACGATGAGCACCAGGGTGTGACTGTAACGCGACGGTTGTGGGTTCGATCCCCACTCGAGGAAGTGAAATATTTATTTACGTTTATATTTCCATTTCTTCGCTCTGGTGTCGAGACAAAGCGTGGCGTTGAGCTCTGCCACTCAACACGCAATGCCTCCAGAATTCGGCTGAAAGCGGGGAATGGAGTGTAAACGCTAGGTTCCCTCTGCTTACCATGCTGTGTGCGGGATACGGCGTGAAGGCCAGTGGTGCAGGGGCGCAAATGTGTGACTGTATATCTATATATATAAAATCGAAAGGTCACTCACTCATCACGAAATCTCACTGTGCTAGGAATCTCAAATTTTGCATAGGAGTTCATTATAGGACATAGGTGCTCGCTAAGACGGGAATTTGCAATATTCGACTTCTAAGGGGTTGTTTTTGGGGTTGAAAGTTTGTATGAAACTTCGTTACTACAAATGCTAGGAGTCTCAAATTTTGCATGGACGTCACTTATAGGCCGTAGGTACTCATGGAGACAGAAATTAATAATAACGTAGTTCACGTAGGCGAAGCCGCGGGCGGGCCGCTAGTATATATTATATTTATCTAGGTTTTAAGATATAAGTACATATGTTCTTCATATCTTCATTTATATGCAAGCATATGAGATATTAAGTCGTTTTAATGATAAATATACGAGATGAGCTCAAGGTCATATTGTGTCATACAAACGTTGTTTACTTCATTAAAGAATATGCCTTAGTAACTTCTAAGTAGGCTGTCGTGGCAAAGGGGGACAAGTATGTGAGTGTAAACGCGATGGTAGTGGGTTCGATTCCCACTTGGAGAGTAAAATATGTAATATTTTCATTTCCTCGCTCTTATTGTTACAAGTGCAAGTGAATGCAGGCAAAACGAGGCGATAAATTCCACCACTCAATGCCTCAAGAATTTAACGGAAAGTAGGGAACAGAAATGATTTAATGGGAACAGAGCGTGTTTACACTAGACTACCAGGTTTCCTCTGCCTACCCCGCTATCACACATCTTTATATAGATCTTCCTAAATTAATATTTAAAAATTTTACAATGATCCCAAAACAGAAACTAAAAGAACTGGTGTTTTTTGTACCACTTGTCCAAACACTTACGTCTCTTAAAATGTACTTAAACTCGCATTATATGAGTATACAGGAGCTCCCTTATCTCCGAAACAATTTCAAGAAAGCCCAACTTGGCCATTTTCAAGGCGGCTGCAAAATATGAAAAAAAAAAAAAAAACATTCGTATTCTATTTTTAATTTATTCGAAACATAAGAAAAGCACCAGATGCACGCGGCAGGTAACAGCATCATGTTGCAAATTACGACAACCGACCGATTTTAGGAGTAACCTTTCGAGCTCGGTAATCGTAATGAATTGTAACATTTCGAATCGGCCGGTTAGTCCCGAAAAGCACAGCTTGCCTGACAGATGCATTGCACCGGCATAAGGAAGCCAACAAAAAACGAGCACGTGCTAGAAAAAATTGCATGCGGGCACAAGTTGTATGAAAAAAATAGTAGCACGGGATTTCTTAGAAGAGATTTGGCGTGAAATGCATACGTTTTGGAGAAGCAGATGTTACAGCTATAGCTAATCTGCGAGATGTGCGTAAGTCTATATATTTTTTATTGATATTTAAAATAATTATATAATTTATTTATTTTACCAAAAAAATATTAAAAAATATATGTTTATATCAAAAATATTTTTTTCAATTTCACGCTGTATCCCGAACAGAGCAGGGTAACCAAAGGAATTGGGAATTTAGTGTTATGATACTGACTTTTGGAGCATGCATTCATTGTATGTTGAATGGCTGAAGGAATGAGGCGCGCTTTGCCTCGTTACCAGAGCGAAGAATGTAAAATATTAAATATTTAATTTGCTAGAGCGGGAATCGAATTCACGATCCTTCTGCGTTTTCAGTCGCACGTTTGTGCCCTTGTAACTCGAGTGGCCTCAGTGTTTTAAAATAAATAATACTACAGTTGTATGCACTGGACCTAATTTTTATAACAAAATGCACTGAAAAAAATAATTTTACAAATAATATAATGAAGAAAAAAAACACTAAAAAATATTTTTTAAGTATGTTTTACAATATTAGAAAATTGTAAGTTTCGAAAAAAATTTAGATAATATAAACAAAATATATTTTTTTAATTTAGCAGGCAGTGGGACCTGAGTCTCTTGAGAACCCTCAAAGCACTCTAACCACCGACTGACTACTTGAGATTTTACTTCTACCAATAAATTTTAAGCAAATTTGAAAAGAGAGTGTCTTAACACTAGATTACTAGACACTAAATAGAAATGATACACCAAAATAATAGGTCAAATTAATTCTGGCAAAATACTATCAACTAAGAATCCGGAAGCGTTAATGGTCTTTACTCATTACCGTCCTTCCCGCACGTGTCGGACCACCCACCATTATCTTGTTGAAAATTGTTTTTGAAACTACCACTTTAATGTTTTCTATATAAAATATAACAAATATTGTACCTATTGAGTAAAAAAATTAAATATTATGATTAATTACTAAAAAAATAACAAATATTTTTATTATACAAATTTTATCTCTATGTCATCAGATTTCTACCATTAGAGCGGAACGGGAATATCTTAATGGGAAGCAGAATTGAGAAGAATAATATTAATTGATTTAGAATTGTGTTTTTGTAAATATGATTATTTACAAAATACTTAATCACGTTAATTACCTATGAATTATGACTAAAATACATATAAATCGTATAAGATTTCATTTCAACAAATTTTATTTATTTGACGGAAAGTGAGGAGTGTCTTCACATTAGACTCTCTCTGCCTACCTTGCTACATACTGGAACACAGCGAAGCTTAAAAAAATAGTAAAGAGAGATTCTAATAGATAGAAAATTAACAATATCCGAAAAAAAATTGAATTAATTCATTTATTAATCGCCAATTAGATTAGAATTTTACATTCTCTAAAATTTTAATGAAATCAATCGTTAGAATATTAAAAATGAAGTGACCTTGGATTTCGTTATTTATGTAATAAAGACAAGCTTTAGATTCTGTCATATTATATGCCTTAATAACATAGGCCTTGAAATGTACAAAAGTAGGAATTTTCCTATGTAATCTATATGTTTTTTTTTTGAGCCAATTATATAAGAGGTCGTAGTGGCGCAGAAGCTCAAGCGTGCGACTGTAACGCGACGGCTGTGAGTTCGATTTCCGCTCGGAGGAATGCATTATTATTTTTTTTAATTTATTCACTGTGGTACCAACGCAAAAGCGTGGCAGTAAATTAGGATACTAAACACGCAATTCCCTGAACATTCGGAGAGAAAAGTGGAGAACACACAAAAAAATATTATATATATATATATATATATATATATATATATATATATATATATATAATAATATTTATGATAATTTTGATATATAAATATATCAAAATTATCATAAATATTTAAAACTTTTGAAATTTGGTAACTATATCCTACCTAGCACATGAGATATAAAATAAATTATTTTTTTTATCGAAATTGCTATCAAGTCTATAAATTATAAATAAATATTGTTTTTCTAAATGATGCTACATTTAAATATATGTATAGAAATGAGGCATTCAGTTACAGATTAGGCCTGAGATTTCGACCAAAGTCAGGATAAAATTTACGTATAAATTATTAAATAGATATGGCGGAATTAATGATATTGTAATTTTGAAAATTAAATAATCAATATTCATTTAATCACATTTTTAAGCATTCGTAAGATTATATTTTTGGATATTTGTCATAGATAGGTACGAACAGGATCTTTTTTTTTGTTTATAGTAAATAAAAACATATTTATAGTCCATTTCGGTTTTAATATTATTAAAAATATTTAAATTTTTACATTTATTATTTAATGTTGTTCTGTATTTATAGTTTTTTGATATACCAGCTGATATGATGAGATGTCGCTCATATTTATACTAATATTAAAAAAATTGTTTGGTTGACGTTAATTTTTAAAAATAGTGGATCGAATCGAAAAAAAAAATGTTTTGGACTTACAGAATTAGCTTTAAAGTTTTCGCTTAATGTAAACTGTTGTGGTGGATGTCCACGGTCAGAATAACCTCGAGCTCTTAGAATCCCTATTCAAGGGAATTAATTATTTTCATTTACCTTCTTGAACAAATCAAAACGCAGGTTGAAATTGGAGAACGAGGTGTTGGTGCGGAGTCTTCCACTAGTTTCTTTATGCCAACTATTCTATGGCGCAGAAAACTGTTATTTTCTAGTGAGTGGTATTAAAAATCAATCGTTAATGAAAGATATAAATATATATTATTTATATTTAATAAAAAAAAAACAAAGATATATATTTTAAAATTATTTAAAGATATATGTAAAAATTAAATCAAATTAAATTAAAGCAGCTTCAAGTTCACGCACACAGCAAGGTAGGTAGAGGGAACCTTGTGTTAAGACACTCCGTTCCCCCCTTTCTGCCGAATTCTGGAGGTATTGCGTGTTGAGTGGCATAACTCAACGCTGCGTTTTGCCTTGATAGATATATGTATGTACAATTGTAATATTAACCTTCTAGACTGATGATACAAGCCTACATACTATAGATAATCGATAACGGCATGAACATATCGTAATAAATTCTATATTGTATATTAATGTTATATTAGTAATATAAGGAAACCTGTGTTAGGAATTATAGACGACTATGTCATAGTTATAGCGCCGGACCAGCTAACAACCGTTTAACAGAGGTTTATTGGAAGCCAGGAAAAAAACTTTTATGATCGTGGGTAAGAGTTTTACAAATGCTAGGTATTCAGTGTGAAAGAACCTAATTTATATCCTTTTATAGCAGGATATTGATTATAGTAATATCTTTTCATTTGGAATGGATATTTTAATAAATATATAACATATCATCGAGGCCAGTCGTGGCGCAGGGCCAGTTGTGGGTTCAATCCCTCATATTTTTCGCTCTGGTAATGAGGTTCCACCACTCAACACACATGTCCCCAGAATTCAACGGATGATAGGGGCCGGAAGTATCTTAATGTCTCAACACTAGGTTCCCAGGTTCCTTCCACTTACCCTGCTTTATGCGGAAAACAGAGAGCAAAATTAATAATAACAACAAATAAATAAGCATCTTCGTGTCAGCATATAGTAAATGTCGTGGAAAATATATATGTAAGTGACGTCACTCGCAGCTGCCCATATTAATCTTCTGGACACCAAAACATGCGCTGGATACTTGTTCTTTACTGCCAAAGGCCGACCTTAAGACTTCGATATGTGTACTCGTAATATTCGCCTATATGAATAAAACAGGTATGGTATGGTACTCGTATGTGATAAATTATATTTTTAATGTATATTGACTGGTAAAGTTCTAGTGGTGTTGAGAGGTGTTTGGGGGTTGCAGATTCGAATTCTATTTTTATAGCTTTACGCTGTATCCCGTATATAGCAGAGGAAACCAGGGAACCTGATCGAAATTCTACTTTCCGCGAAATTCTAATTCAATTAATATGTCTAAAAGGTGTACTGCCATTTCCAACTTTTTAACACTGTCCTTAATTTCTTAATGCTTACTGCTAAAAGTCAAAAGGTGTTAATATAAAAGCTATTGCTTTTAGGGTTCCGTATCTCAAGATAAAAAAAACAGAATCTTGTAGGTTTAATACATACTAAACTGACTATAGCAGCAAAAATTTGCTCCTTTTACCAGAATATTCTTACTAATAATCACCGTCGTGGCATGTCGGTAGTGGATTCGAAAAAAACGGAAAGCGGAGAATGAAGTGCCTTGACACTAGTTCCCCTACCCTACCCCACGCGTACCTCGCGCCTCATACCCTCACGCTATAGCTTCATTTCATACACTTTTTTACAAATATACCTACTAAGACCAATAATTAATATATGTAAATGTTATATATACTAACGTTATTATTTTTAGCCAAAGCTAACAACCTCTCGCGTGTTACAGTCCCATCATTAACTTTGGTTGATTGAAAAATCATTTAATATAACGTTCACATATACAATTTCAAAATAATATATGACATACGAGTATAAATTTGCATGTACATAAAATATGTCATTCTTTATTTTATTTTATTTTTGCTGTATCCCACATGTACGAAGGTAGGCAGAGGGAACCTAGTGTTAAGGTACTCCGATCCTCACTTTTCACCGAGTTCTAGAGGCACTGCGAGCATTTGCGTTCAAAGATAGAGTCAGCTTTACTTTTTTTCCACATAATAAGGTTGAAAGGGGAAAACTAAAAAAATATTATTTATATTTTTAAATGTCACGTCAGTTAACTTTGTAGGGTTTATTAGTTAGTCTAATAACAGGAAAGTTGACGATATTAAGATAAGTTTAACAAAAAAATTCGTTGATTAATTATTATAAGCTGAGTAAAAACAAGTACCGTTACATTCCGTACAGGTGTTCGGCTGCGCACGCGCTTACGTACACACCACTGTATTTGTACGACATTCTTGTTTTTTTTAGCAGGGTAGGCAGAGGGAACCTAGTATCTTAACACTAGGTTCCCTTCTGAATGTCTTAACATTCCGTTCCCCATTTTCCGCCAAATTTAAATGTATAGGCATTGCATGTTCAACAAAAAATGCAAATTATATATTTTTTTTCGAGTGGGAATCGAACCTACAACCTCTAGCCATTATAGTGACACCTTAAGCCTTTGCACCACGACTGGCCTTGACTTGACTGACCACATACTTGGATAAGGCACAATTTAGTTCATATATAAATAAAACTGAATTAATTAGATTATATAGATAATTGAACTAATTGTTTCATTTTAACAATTAATTAGGGGATTAAAGGGGTAAAGATGATAGGGAATTACATTGTAACACTATTTACTAATTAGTATAGAAGTTATATAGTTATTAGTTATTAGAAAAATAAATGGTTTTTATACAAGTTATATTAATTTCTAAAATATATTAATACTTTGGAGGTATTGTGGCGCAGTGGAAAAGCGTCCAAGTGCAAAGGAAATCGTTGTCGGTTCGAGGCTCACAATAAGCTGGTAGAAAGTTAGGTGTGTGAAATATCTTTAAGCTAAAAATAAACCTTAATTATGCATATTTTAGAGCATAAGCAGAAAATATATCTTCTCATTATAGTATGCAAAGTAGTTAAGCTGGTTTCAATTATAAGCACCTTTATATATAAAAATAAAATAAAAAAAAACATAAAAGGCGTATCGTGTCCACTTACCGTTTATTGTTAAATTACTCGTTATCTCTCCGCTATCGGAGACCGCCATTATTATTTTTGGATAAAAATTTCGCTGTCGCATAAACTGTAATTTGGGTGAAGTGACTGATTGGTGGCTATTATTTACGAAAATTGAATAATTACGCGGTAAAGTTGCGGCGTTTAATTCCGCCACTCAACACGCATGCCTCCAGAATTCGGCAGAAAGTGGGTAACGGAGTGTCTTAACACTAGGTTCCCTCTACCTACCTACTGCGTGCGGGATTTTATTTATTTGAATTTTTACTGATTTATTTATTTTACAAACAAAAAAAATGTGATCGATGATTCTTGCTACTACATCTAAAACATTCCCAGCAGCTGTACGAGTACATTCGGAATAACTGAAGTAAAAATACGTGATTTCATTTAAAAAGGAAGCATTAGATCATTGTTGTCCATACAATAGAAGCTAGTAGAGAAACAACAAACAAGTTAAAGAAATATCATAGTTTAGGAACTTCTTGACATCTGCCTATAAACCCTTTAACGGCAAAAAAAGGATTTATTCTACAATGGATGCATCCCTTACAATTTTCTGCTTGGTAAGCAAACCGGCTTCCAGTAAAGTAGCCAAGGTAGATGCTTCTTTGAAAGGAAAATAAAACATAATTATAATTACAAAGTTAACTTAATAATGTTTTTCTTGTCTCGGTCTCTGTATACAATAAAAATAACATTGTTACAAGCATAAAATAATTAATTTAGACAGATGTCGCGATCGGCACTTATTTAAAAAAAAATTACGATATATATATGAGTTCTGCCATTCAACACGCAATGCCTCCAGAATTCGGCAGAAAGTTGGAAACGGAGAGTTTTAACACTAGGTTCCCTCTACTACCCTGATGTGTGTGTAGGATACATCGTGAAGCTGTTCTATTATAACTTATTCTTCGAAAAACGTTTCGTTAGATTGTAGGTTCGATTTCCTTAATATTAACTTAATTAATTTCTTCGTTCTGGTACCATGGCAAAAGGCGTTCCACCATTTATCACGCAATGTCTTCAGAATATGGCGGAAATTGGGAAACGGAGAGTCATAGCACTAGGCTCTCTCTGCTTACCCTGCTACATACAAACAATATTAATTATGTAATTACATAAACAAACACTTCTAACAGATGCATTCAACACATTTCCTTATATTTGGTTCGAAGTTGATAAGGCTATCAACTAATTTATATATCGCTTATCAAGTTTGATAATATAAAACTTGTATATTTATGACAGTCTAATGTCCCAAATTCAAATGGAAGCAGCACCTTGCCCACAAAAAACCTGGCTAATGCAAAAGACAGGTGGAAGTGCAGGCAGGTATTTAATATTTTGGAAACGAATTTCTTGTTTTGAACGAACACGAACGAACTAGCGTGCGATTACGAAATGCTTAATATATTTAATAATTTTCACCTGTTAGTAAGTAGTAAATATAGTATGATGAGGTACATATGTCGCTGTAAACAACACAGATCGCGGGTTCGATTCCCGCTGCGGGAATTAAATATTTTATATTTTTATTTCTTCGCGTTGAATTATGCTACTGAACACAAAATGCCTCCAGAATTTGTCGGAAAATGCAGAACGGAAATTTCTAAATGGGAACGGAGTGTCTCAACACTAGGTTCCTACTGTTTACTCTCAAAAAATTACAGTGTATTTAAATAAACCTATTTTAGTATTCAGTATTTCATCCACTCTATTCTTTAAAAAAGTTAAATCTATCCATTTTATAATTGACTAAAGTAGAATAATAAGATAAATATATGATATGTTGTGATCTTTTTAGATCACAACATATCATATATTTATCATATTATAAACCAAAAATAAATCGTAAACCACAATTCGGAGGAAAGTAGAGAGTAGAGTGTCAGAACACTACTTCCTCTATTTACCCTGCTATGTGGGATACAGCGCAAAGCTCAAAAAAAAGAATATTAAATCACTCGCGGCCACAGCAGGTTTACTCTTCGCTAAAACAAAAATAATTACGGGTGTAATTAACCGATCGGATTTCACAATACGTTGTCAGGTTCCAAATTAAGTAATCCATCGAAAGACTTCCCGCCCATTTAGTATGAGGCTAAATGATAATTGTGCTATTTTTCTTAAAAAAAAACCATCAATTATGACTTTTTAAATATTATGTATGAATTAATATTTCGTTGGACATATAATATACGTTAAGGAATCTTTGTAAGTACATATTATACAGAGTGTGACTGTGAAACCGACTGGTTGTAGGTTCGATCCCCACTCGAGAAGATGTAATTTTTATTTATATTCCCATTTCTTCGTTCTGGTGTCGAGGCAAAGGGCGGCGTTGAATTCTGCCACTTAACACACAATGCCTCCAGAAATCGGCACAAAGTGGGGAACGGAGTGTCTTGACACTAGTTTGTCACTGCCTATCCTACTGTGAGCAGGATATAGCGTGAAGCTGTTCTATTATAACTTATCCCTCGAAAAACGTATTAAAACTCAGTTTAACCATGGTTTAAGCTTTTAAATTATATTTTTACACTAAAATATTATTAAATACATAATAATACATAATTAGAATCGCAACAGAGGTACATTACTATAAGTGAATAGATGAAATTAAAAATTTCAATATTATTCTTTTTTCAGCTTCACTCTGCATCCCGCTCGTAGCAGGCTAGGCAGAGGGAGCTTAGTGTTAGGACACTCCGCTCCCCACTTAACACTGTGTGCTGAGTGGCGGAACTTAACTCCGCAATAATTTATAAAAAGCTATATTTTGAAAATTTTAATCAACCAAAACCCTGAACTTGGAAATGGACTTTGCCCTACAAGTAAAAAATGACACGTTACCGAAATTGTAAGTATTTAATACGAGAATGTTTCGCGATATACTTGTTTGAAAGGAATATGGCGGCGGGCAGGTGATCACCGGCGCACGCGCAGCTGCGGCGCATCCAAGGTTAGGTACCCCTCCCCTCGCACCCTCCACGTAGTGATGGCCTATCTGGATCTCTTTTTTGTTTTTAATTAGTGTTGTAACGTAATTTAATTTTATACGGCCAATTATGTCACGGGTGTAGTTGGCCATTTTATTAATATGAAACATCGATCACCTTGTCCGTTTATTGATTGGTTTATTAGCTTTTGTTGCCGGTTTCTTGATACCGTAGGTATTGTAAAACGATATTTTTTATATGAGGCATAATAATAATAATTAAATTTAGTGAAATTATATATTTTCTATTCGCTATTATTAAATTATTAAAAATATTGAACTAAAAATTATATGCATGTGAGACATCACTATATAGTGCCACGTGGTCAGTGCGCACGCGCCGATAATGTCTCGAAGGTACCCATCAGTTGATCTGTAACAATATCGAGGTCAGATGGGGTGAGTCTATAAATAGTTGTTTAACAAGGGTCCTTTAAGTAAACCTACTATGAAATTATAACAATTTTGTTGTTAATATTATTGCTTTTTATATGCGTTTTTTATAGATAATTTTAAAATATTAATAGTTATATAATATAATTTGGTTCAATTATGACAATAATATAATATGCAGTTGGTTAATTATACAATGTATAAAGAAATATAGTGCCATTTATTTTCTTTGGTAATTTCTAGACTGACTGAGACTCAATGATGGTTTCATTATTTTTTTATTTTAACTATAGCATTTTACTGGATTTATAATGAGATGTCTTCGCTTACAATATGAATTATTTAATATTATTTTTTATGTTTTAATGGAATGTAATAAAATATATAAATATATAATAAAAAGAAAATTAAAAACATCATCTGCGATTGCTTATCTAACTCAACTAATCTCTTGAATTACCTAACCTAGTTAACTCAAAGATATAATAATCTAGATTCGAATCAATGACCTTCATAGTACATATTATAGCAACGACATTGTTTTTAAAGACAATGCCCTTTATTCACATTATTCTCAATTTTCCTCACATAATGAACAGATTCCTTACATGTAACATTCTTTTACATAAAATTTCCCAAGAAAAAAAAACAAAGGTTTCCTTAATCAGAGGCTTTATCGTGTGCTTCTTGTGTTTAACGCCCTTTCACATACCCGTACATCATAATTACAAGTTACGCGCTTTCCACTAATAAGCAACGCGATTTTTTATTCAATTTTTAGGGTTCCGCACCAAAAAAAAAGTAAAAACGAAAGCTTTATAGGATCACTGTGTTGTCCGATCATTAATTTCGAGATTGCTATCAAATTAATATCAAGTATTTAAGTCTACGATGCCTAGGAAATTTATATGTATTTCATTGAAAAAAATATTTACAAACTTATATTTGTAGTTCATTTTAAGCAAAATGAGTGCATACACCCGCAAACTAAAGTTCATTAATTTTTATAAGCCCTACTCCACGTACACCTAACAATCCTGATTGTAGTACGGAACCTTCGGTGCGATTTCGAATTTAGCCGATTATTTTGATATTTTATATATTTCAGTAAATATATATGTAAATTATCTAAGCTTGATAGTGCAAGTCGAGTGGCGGTTTTATATTTTAAAAGCTTTCACGTTTTATAATCGATTGATTATGAAAATATTTACTTCCGTTAATTGTATATTGTAATTGTATATTGTACTGGTTGTTTCATATTTTGCAAATTTCCTTTGACTATTCGAAATAGTAATTATTACAAATGTCACACTTGTCAACTGAAAAAGCTATTCTATTTTCATCTCTTTTTTAATTAAAGCAATAACATAGACACCAGTATAAGAAATTGCTAGCAAATATTTTGCCTTGCCTAGTATTGACCACATCATTTATTTATGAAATAAATATAGCATTTTATCCTTTCAATCAACTCTATCTCGTTTTAATTTAATAAAAAAATAAGGGAAACTAATTCTAATATATTTTTTTCAATTTAAGCTACGTAAAGTTTATTATATGGATGATTTTACTTAGTTTCTCAAATGGGATTAAATTTTTATAAGAGTATAGTTCTAACAAAGCAGCGTGCAGGTCTCAGTCAACACCGCTGGATCTCTTGGAGCGTGCAGGCGCCACGCATGACCATCACATGCTTAGGAGTTATACGGACATTTTATATTATCGACATTATTAATAGTATATAGCACGTATATTTTAATTAAAATCGATTGTTTTGTCGATTATTATATTATTTCTAAAAATACTGCTAGAAATATATCTAAATTTAGTTTTTGGTATTAACTAAATTTAAAATAATATTGTTGTTTCTTTTATTAATTTTTCATTTTTCAATTCATAAATTAAGTATATTTTTTAATAATCTTTTTTTTACTTGTCTACTGTAGCCTAAAATGATTTTTACATTTAAAATCAATAATATAATTTTTTAAACTAATATTATTATCTACTGTATTACTATATTACAAACAAATTTGAATGGAAATTTTTCAAAAAGAACATGGCTCAAATTTCAAACGAATCCTGCGAAATTCCCAAAAAACCAGTCTTAATGTATGCTAAAACAATAAAATGCTTAATTTAAATCCTTTTTTGGTTATTAATCACATGTAAAATGTTTTAATACTCGTACATTTGATTTTATTAAAGTTTTAAAGATATTTTTTCTTTTAAATTTATTAATATATTAAACGATTATTTGCTTAATAGCATTTACAAGTCTTTATTACCAGTTGATTGAATTTAATGATTTTTGAATTATTTAAACTGATTATAAAATATAATAAAATTAAATAAATTCATAATTTGAAAATATTGCGAAAATAGAATGGCCAATTTTTCTATTTATATGTATTTTAAAGTATTTAAACTCTATGGATAATAACTATTATCCAAGGCGAATAATTGGAAACATAAATTTAAATAATTATTTCATTTCCTCGATTGGGATTCGAACCCACAACCGGTCGTGGTTACTATCACACTTTGTGCCCTGCGCCGCGACTGGCTTCACCTATTAATATTAAACAAGCGTAGACAGAGGAAGGCTAGTGTTAAGACACTTTCCACCGAATTCTACAGGCATTGCGTGTTAAGTGGCGGAACTCAACGCCGAATTACCTGAACATCAGAGCAAATAAATCCAAATATTACATATTTCATTTCCCCAAGTGGAAATCGAACTCACGACTGACCTTCTAAAAATATATTATTTTTTTATAATATATATTATTAATATGAGAAGTCCGTATAGCTACTATGTAATAGGTAAGATTTAACCGACGACTTCCTACATCGTTCTGGCGGGTGAGCGCGCTAACAGCGTGCTTTATGGGAACATCCCCCCAAGAACAGTTAAAGAAATGGTTTAGCTTTTGTACTTGCAGTTAAATGGATTTTGTATGTAATGATACTTGTTCTTGTTAGTGTGGACTTGTTTGTCTGTTTGTTTGTTGTAATTTAATATTGGGATTGACGTGGTGGTGTGGTGCGTTTGACGGTATAACTGATGGTTGTGGGTTCGATCCTCATTTAAGGGGACAATTCCATATATCTTTACTTATATTGTATCATATTGTAAAGTTTCATTTAATTTTGTTCAGTAGTTTTTGCGTAAAAGTAGAACAAACATCCATCCCCATAAACTTTCACATTTATAAGATTAATAGTATAAAATAAATTATTTTTAAAGTATGCATCTGTATCTTAATGGGAATGGAGTGTCATAACACTAGGTTCCAAGGTTCCCTCTGCCTACCGTACTACCTACTTACTAAGGTATAAAAAATCGTTATTATTATCACCTCTGAACCAATTAAACCACTATTTGTACACTTCAAGCTCGATTAATTTTTATATATGGCAATGTATGAAAAAAGAAAATTTTGTTACAATCTTTTGACATTTAATAAATAATGTCAATTCTTTGTAGACACAGTAATAATTCTATATAAAAAAAAATTAAAACATACTTATAATTTTTGCTTTAATTCCACTTTCATTCAATATCTCAATGTTAAATATATTTATTACGCCTCTTGTCTGTCATATTATGTAAAAAAACATTTATTACGCACTTTATCATCACAAATTCAAAACATGCAAATAAAACTTAAAGATGTATAAAATATGTAAGTATTTTTATAATTTTGAAATGGTACAAAAAACATGTTAAGGCTGAAGAGAAACGCTAAAGTATCTATTAGTTATTAATTTAATAATCTATTAGCTTTGTTATAAGAAAATCATTTGAAAGTAAGTCGACTATAACAAGAGAAAAATGGAAAACTCCCTAAAGCAAGATTCAAATAGACAACCATTTCTAGCAGTATTTTTTTCAGCTTCACACTGTTTCTCGCATATAGCAGAGTAGGCAGAGAAAGTATTGTTAAAACACTCTGTTCCCCACTTTCCGCCAGAGTATAAAACCAAAGATTTGGTGCCAGAGTAAAGAAATGAAAATGAAATTTCTGTGTGGGAATCGAACCCGCTCGCGTTACAGTCACCCGCTTGTGCCTTAGAGCCACAAAAATTAACTTTAAACTCAATTAAATATAATCCAAATTAAAAATACAATCATTCCATATAGAACAACAGATACAATCAAGATACAATAATGAACTTTTGTCTGTAAGCACCTTTATTTGGAACAAAAGCTAAAAGCTGTTGTGACAGGCAGCTGTTGAAATTATTGATGTCTATATTTGTGGCCTATAACTAAATAGTAGACGATAACATTATCAGCCCCATCTGTTGATTATGAGATAACGTTTTTTCTTATAGAATTATATTATAGCATCACACCTTGGGTTAATTTTGCAATAAAATTGTTATACGTGATTGGGATGAATGGTAAATGCTATCTTCATTTAGGTGAATCGAAGGTTAACTTTTTAGTAATTATATAAAATAAACATTTTAAAATTTCAAACAGTCTTGTACTTGGTTTCACTATCTCTTGTTATAAATATAAAATAAGGGATGTGTATATATTTATTGTTAACTAGCGGCCCGCCCGCGGCTTCGCCTGCGTGAACTACGTTATTATTAATTTCTGTCTCCATGAGTATCTACGTCCTATAAGTGACGTCCATGCAAAATTTGAGACTCCTAGCATTTGTAGTAACGAAGTTTCATACAAACTTTCAACCCCAAAAACAACCCCTTAGAAGTCGAATAAATACGTCCTATAAATAACTCCTATGCAAAATTTGAGATTCCTAGCACATGTAGTTTCTGAGATTTCGTGATGAGTGAGTGACCTTTCGATTTTATATATATAGATAACAAGAATATTGTAATATAGTGAAAGTAAAAAAAATGGTGTCTGTACATTGAATACAAAAAGAAAATGTTGGGACGTTTCAAAACACTATTAGAATAAGATCCTATAATTTTTTAATTTTATCGGTCTGTTCGTACGAGCACATCTCTTAGAACACCATAATCAAAGAAATAATTATTTATTTTAATATAATTTGCATATAATTAAGAATTATGTGGACTAAATTATAGGAAATATATATATATATAATATACCAACAATGTCACGTCAAAGATGACGTCCGTCATTCAGGAATGCTATTTAATAAACAATTTGATGGACAATAGCCATTATGATGAAAACAAACACTAAATATGTGGTGACGTAAAGTTAACTTATAACATCGAAATTGTATGTTCTGTTAAACATTTGACTTATTTTACTTCTAAGAACCGCGGTAAACTTTAGATTTTTGCTAGTTTTTCAATTTCAGGGGAAGAGAAGAAATTTTATAGGGGGGAAGGGGGATTCGATACTCTCCATTGAATGCTGAGTCGTTCCTTCAGCCAGCCAAGCTGCTAATTTTATCTTTTTCCATGTTTTACTTCAAAAACTGTAAATGTTCTCTGTTTTAAAAAAATATATGTGAGCTTATATTTTTTATAATAAGTCCTTTTTTCATATATTTTAAATGAAGATATTTTATCGGGGGTTAATAGTTCATATTATGAAATAATTTTTTTAGCATTTACATATATGTTCATATAACGATTACACAAGAATTAATAATTTTAATTTAATTTATTACATAACATACTATGTTGTCTTTTTTAACCTGTTTAATATTATAATTTAATATTTTTTTATTATGCAACCGAAAAATGATTTAATATTCGTTATTGATTTTATTTTAAGATAAAGATTAAAAGATTAAATATGTATTCACAGACAGAGACACTGACATTTATAGATAATAATATTCTTATGCTCAGTATAGATTTAGCATATTATTATGAAAATTTATTGCTATAGAAGAAATACATATATGTAAATTAAAGTACAATTTAAAAAAATGTCGTATTTATTATTTCATAGAAGAATAAATGTTTTTTCCATTTATCTAAGAAAAAGTCTGCTTCACGCTGTATCCCGCCCACAGGAGACAGAGGGAAACTAATGTTAAAGCACTCCGTTAACCACGTTCCGCCGAATTCTAAAGGCATTGCGTGTTAAGTAGCTGAACTCAACGCCACGAATTGTTTTGTTACTAAAGAGAGGAAATGGAAATAAAATTAATCACAATTCCTGCAAACCTATTTCACCTAATCCACTGTCATCAATTTTTTCATATATTCCTCTCCTGCTTTTTACGTGATCTTCCTCCAGTACCACATACTGCTTTCTCCAATGAGGATACAAATGAAATATAATCCTAGCATAACATAAGCCTAATGCTTATAAGACTAGGGGCGCGAACCGGACCTCAATTTTAAATTTTTTTTACATGTAACCCTATGGGGAAATTTGACACTTGATTATTCCTCAAGTCCATTGAATTTTTTGAATTTTCTTTCGCCTAAAGCTATCTATCTACGTAGTCATATCTATATGTTTGCAAATTTTCATCTCAATTGGTCAAACCGTTTGGGAGCCTATTGGTGAGAAAGAGTGTAAAAAGTCTCCAGTAGTACGCTCCGCTCAATTATGCGAGTATTTACTGCTTATTTATTTATTCTATACTAATTTTTTTAGCTTCACGCTATTCTATATACAATAGCAGGATAAACTAATTTTATATGTTTTTTCTATTGTATTTAAATTATGTAAAGGAAGCCACTGTTTTTGTAAATGAACTTATTAATAACTTGGTAATTTATTAATATGTTAAAATGTATGTATGGTAGCTGTATGTAAATTCTCATAAACGATTGGTGGCAATTTGAAACCAATTACACGGCGAAAACATATTAATGTTAATTTCTTTATAATGTGACAAATTATGTATATAAACGTGAGTTTTAAAAGTCCAAGTTTTTTTTTTATTTAATGTTACTATTTATACTTTTAAGTATTTTTTTATTGTACCAATAATGAAAGTAAGTATAGTGTTTGATGACAGTAAATCAATAATAATAGTTTTAAGTGATAACTTCTTACAAGAGGGCATATCACTTCGTTACGTAACGCGTAACAGTCTCTTCCTCTCTCACTCTAACTCACAGAGCTAGTCATATTTCCGACAGACGTTTCTCTTGCCTTGTTTATTGTGCGATAGACATATACTGTTGACAGTGAGCATAAAAATTTAATAATATTAATAATTCTGCCGAATTCTGGAGGCATTGCATGTTGAGTGGTGGAAGACAACTAGATCCTCATGATGGCAATAATAATGAAAGGAACATTCTTAAATAATCCTGCAAAAATTACATCAGCTGCTATGCTATTAGAAGATTAACATAGAAACCGGATTATTATAATCGTTCTACTAACATCCTAAACTCATTCTGGTTATTCGATCCTGTCGTAATCTACCTCATTAAAATATTTTATCGAATGGTCGAAAACATTACACTACTGACCTTTTTATTCAGCTTTTATATCTTGTACCTATTGATACCTAGTGTTTAGACACTCCGCTCCCCACTTTCCACCGAATTCTGGAACGACGCGCTGTGCCTCGACAGGAAGTATTCTGTAGGTTTTAATTCCCTTGTTCTCGAAAATTCGATATATATTTCAGCTGCACGCTTCACGCGTTCCTGAGAAAAAGAGACTTGACAGACGGATAGATGGACGGAATATAGGGGGTCCATTTCTTCCTTTCAAGGTACGGAACCTTAAAAGATTCTTTATAATAACATTACTTATTTGGAAATATTTACACAAACACAGAGCAAATAAACTTGTATTATGAATTTAAATTATTATAATTTTCTAGTTTTGAATGGTGATAATCTTGTGCGATACACGGACTAGAATATGTAATAAATACAATTATGTACATATATTAAAGTTGATTAATTTAAAAAAAATCATAGCTAAGTGGTCGATATTGTATGTATATTTATTCTCATTATTATTATTAATGTGTTGCTAAATCAATTAGATTATAAATATTTAAATAAATGTAATTAATTGATTCGATTTCAAATTTATCATTATTATACAAAAATTTTTTACACAGTATGATATCAAAAAATCAATGGGTTTTTTCGTTTGCTTTTTTAGGGTTCCGTAACCATAAGAAGAAACAGAATCTTTACAGGGTCACTTTGTTCTCCGTCTAGCAGTCTGACAAGACCATTTATTTCGAGATCCATCCATCCAGTTAATATTAATATCAAATATTTAGATCTACTTTCTGTTGGAGCAAAAAAAAAAACGAATATTTATGCATTGTTTTTGCATTGAATTCGCTGCATAGTCAAAACCTATTCGGTACTTCTCCTAGGCTATAGGGAGAACTTATAATAGATACCAATAAAAGAACCGAAAAGTAATAATCAATAGATATTTCATCAACAAAATTCATTACAAACTTATATTTATAGTTCAGTTAAACAAAATGATTGTATACGCCCGCAAACTTAAGTTTGTCAACTTTTAAAACTTGTACTTCAGTTTAACCTACAATCCTGAAGTTGATACGGAACCCTCGGTGGGCGAATCTGCCTTTTATTTATTTTTAATGATCTAGACATCAAGCTGAGTGATATTCTAGCTTAGTAGTAGATCAGGCAATAATAATAAATAAAATATTTTATAAGATGTGGCCTTCGAGACATGATGGTTGTAAAAAAAATTTGGCAAAATTGGGGGTAAGCGGGGAACCTCGTGCGTGCGTTCGTGTCTACCTTGTTATATGTGCGCTACAATGTAAGGCTCAAAAAATATTAAAGATTTTTTTATTTCTTACAGTTCCGTTCCCATTAAGACAATTCCGCCCCTCACTTTCCACCAAACTCAGGAGGCATTGCAAGTTGAGTGGCGGAACCCAACGCCGCGTCTCTTAACAATTATACGAAAAAAAATAATAAAAATTTAAAGAACACGTCAAACAGAGGCTATGGAATCATAACATAACCATTTATTTTGCTTCTGGGTCATTTTTCAAGTGTATAATTTTCTAATTTACTAACTTTAATTACAGTGTTAATGCACAATTGTAGTTACATGAGAAAAGTTTTAATGTAAATTAACTAGTTTAATTGCTGTTAATTCTTATACTAATGTTGAGGTTAAAAGGGTGAAACGTGACTAAATCATTTTAATGTTATTTTTAAAAAAAAATTAAACTAATTTTAGAGCATTAAGTAATTTAATTTTTAAAATATATCTTTATTTACTTTTGTGTATGATAATTAAAAAAAAACATCTATATAAAATTTACAAAATAGTTAATTTGAACCCAGTTATGGCACTGACTGTAAATACGACAGGTAGTGGGTTCAATTCCCACTCGAGAGAATATTTAATGAAATCAGCGGAAAGTGGGAAACGGAAACGGGGTGTTTTAACAACAGGTCCCCAGGTTCCCTCTGCTAAATACAGTAAAAAAAATATATTATAAGGAATTTGTCTCAAATTTATTATCACCATATTACCACGATGGTTAATTTTAACCACAAACGATTAACAGTGGTCGGTTACACGAATGAACCGTCGTTTTATGACTCTATAGCAAATATTTAAACCAAACATGTTGGTAATAAAAGAAAGCCCGCATCTGATGAAAGAATCTGCAAAGTTTATTCATTCATTCTTTTTATTATGTCATCTGACTTCAAGGCCTGGCGGTAGGTAGGTTGTAAGTTCGATTCCTTCGAGAAAACGAAATATTTAATTATTCGTACCCTGGCTCTGGTAACGTGGTTAAACGCTGTAAAAACGTCAGTTTTTATTTAAGTCTTTAAAATTGAACAAAAAATAATAGCGAATGTGCTTATGTCTAATTATAGAAAAGGAGAAAAGAAATGGGAAAGTCTTTTAAATAGGATAGGATTTTAAAAAGTAAATAAATAGTTTCGTTTTTTAGAATTTGTTTAAGTTTGTGTACAGTGTTAGTATACTTTTGAAATTCAATATCCGTATACAAAAAATATGAAAGTAATTATGACGACTTACGTTAAAAAGTCACTCAAAGTTTTAAACTTTTTTAACTTTAGATTTTTTTCAACTTCACTTGTAAAGTATGTAATATTTCGCAAAAAAATATATTGGCAGGTATATCATTGTACCATATAGGTCGAGGAGAAATCTACGAATTCGATCCGGCTCTTAGATTTACAAAGCCACTTTCAATATTTGTAATAAACAATTCCAATAAAAGTAATTGTTCTGGAAAGTTATAGCTGTATTGGGTTCGGTATTGTAAATAATAGGTTTATAGTATTTTTGTTTCTTTTTTAAGCTTTTAGTAGGGTAGTTAGAGGGAACCTCGTGTTAAGACACTCTGTTCCCCACTTTCCGCCGAATTCTGGAGGCACTACGTGTTGAGTGGCGGAACTCTGAACCGATTTAGATGAAACTTTACAGCTATATAGCTTATAGATCAGAGTAACACATAGGTATCCCAATTTATGTAAAGATTATGTAATTTGACTACCTACTATATAACAATAAATCTAAATCGCTAGTTCTTCTATAAATTTCTATGATTTTAACATAATTTACCAATGTATAGAAATCTTCATCCCGTATTTGGGACTGACGATAATTGTGCGTTTAATTCTCCTAAAATACTTTCTTTTCCTCTCTCCGGTAAAATAAGTGAAAAATGAAAGGAAAACGTAGTGATGTATCACTTTAGCATCTCATAGTCTCTCCTACACCACATAGTGAATCAGATTTGTGAATTTAAATTGGTAATAAATATATAAAAAGTCAACTTCAAAATATTTATGTATTTAGACATAATATTGATAAAATAACATGTTCTTATAATCATCAACTCCCACATCCAAAAACTTTAATATAAAAAAAACTAAGTCTTTTTGGGGCTACCACAAAAATCACGCCGTTACAACCAAAATCGTGTAGAAACTATTTGAATATCTTTATCTGTACATAAAATTTTAAATAATATAATCGTGGGAAAGAATTGTTATTTAAAAAAAGTCGTTAAGCCATGTCTGAAATACATGCATATTTTTGTTGATTTTTGGTATTTTAGGGTTCCGTACCTCGAAAGAAAAAAAAACAGAACCTTTATTACCTTTTCTCATTTTTCTATAGTTCGCGTGGAGGTATCAAATCAACCCTCGATAGGCGAAACCGATTCGAAAACGGATGTGTCTTATTGGGAACGGAGTGTCTTAACACTAGGTTCCCAGGTTCCCTCAGCCTACCCATTGAGGGTGTACCTTATAATCTTGCAGTGTATTTTTAGTCAGATACTTCCAATATTTTATTACGATAATAAACATTTATGTTTACATAACTATAAAAACAATTTGCATAGTCTACAGGCTCATGTTACAAAGTAATGAAATCTTTTATAATATTTCTGTTATAATATTGATCCTGATTAAATAAAACAATGAAATATGCCATATTATATTATAGGACATTTAGAATTGAACTAGATGTCCTTGAAACTAGCTAATAATTATAATAAATGAAAATATTTCAATCCCCGACTGAGAACTAGATGAAGAATCTAGAAGATATCTATAAACTAGAATCTAGATTTGAATATTTAAGATATTTTCGTTAATATCGGCTTATCTTTTGAATCTTTTACGAAGAATATATTTATATTATTTATTTTTATTACGTGTTTTGCAATTCAATCATTCAGAATTTAAGCTATTTGTATACAAATAGGAAATTTATTGACCTTTTTAGCCTCTAAAGCTAGAAAATTAGGTACAACTATTTCACGTCAATGCTATATTTTGTCTGTAAAAAAACTCCTTTAAATGTCAAGATTTTTTTTAGACTCGCGTTGTATGCTGCATATAGCAGGGTAGGCAGAGGGAACCTAGTGTTAAGACATTTTATTCTCCATTTTCAGCCGAATTCTGGATGTACTGCCCCGACACTAGAGCAAAAAAATGAAAATATCAAATTTTTCAATTTCCTCTAGTGGGAATTGAATCCACAACCTGTCATGTTTACAGTCGCACACTTGGCACAACTGCGCTTGTAACTTAAATAGAAATAACTCTAGATAATTATATTTAATCACTATGGTTTCTTTACAAAATGTATAAAAAAGTAAGTAATTTTGCTATATTTAGATTCAATTTCCGGTCTAATCATATTGTTCAATTTAAAAAGAACTTGTTTTATATTTTTAAGCAATTCTGTATCATTAAATCTACAGATTGATCCATTAGATAAAGTCAATGTTATAATAAATTCTAAGGAAAATATATTTATAAATATTTTATTACGATACTAAGGTCGGCCGTGGCATAGGTTATGGTCATCAGTTCGATTTCCGGTTCAAAAAATCAGCGGAGATTTGGGAACGGAGTGTCTAAACACTACATTCCTTCTGTTTACTCTACTATAAGCAAAATACAGTGTGAAACTGCTAAAATAAGTACATATATATGTACATACATGAACCATGGGACCCTTATGGGACCCCAGAGCTGTAGTAACGTTATACATTTCAGAATAATACATCACTATTTAGACAAGCATGACATCGCCATATGCAATAACCTAACAAAATCAGCACGCAATAGAGAAATCAATCACAAACATCGATAAAAAAAGATTTTTTTTAGATCCATTGTCTAGAACAAAAGCTATTTTTAACGTAAAACCTACGTATTTATATACATATTTTTTAATAATCCAAAATGCCGGTGGCTGTGGCAGATGTGCAATGATTTATGGTAAATTTTTTAATGGTTTTTCGAAAATATTTATGGTAAAAAATGATGACATGTGGGGAATCCCGCATGAGACTCACGATATCACGAGTATCAGATGTTATGACATGTCCTTCTTTTTAAATTAATTATATTATAGCTTGAAATAACAACCAGACAAGACAGATGAAAAAGATTTAAAATTAGATTTTCAAACATTACTGACTAGTATTTTCGTCCGGCTTTGTCTCTGGCCGAATAGAAATATATAAAAGCTAAGTATTATAGATACAGTGGATGAGTTTAAAATAATTAATGTGATATAGCCTAAAACGTTATTTTATAAATAGATAGTTTAATACAAAAATATTTTTTAAAATTTAAAACTGTAGTTTCTGAGAAAAGAGCGTTCAACAAACCAAAATCTTTTAGTATAGATATTATTGCTAATAGATCTGATAAAGATAGTATCCTAACACGCAATGCATCCAGAATGCGGCGGAATATTGGGAGCGGAGTGTGTCAACACTAGGTTCCCTCTGCCTAGGCCTGAAAGTAAAAAAAATAAGGTCGTGTCTGATTCAAAGTATTATAAATAGGCTACAGCTTATTTTAATAAATAATATTTTAATTTGTTTTATATCTAAATCAATATTATTGTCTAATGTTAATGTGATTTTAATTTCAACAAAAAGGAAAAAAGAGTGATTTTCTACTATATTTCTTAAGAGGATCTCAAGTCCAAAAATAAAAAAAAAACCTATAGAGATCGCCACACTACTTAAAAGATTTTTTACGCCAAACAAAGTAGTATTAGAAATCTTTTAAATACAGTCTTCTATAGCGAAGGCGGGACTTTACTCTTATATCGGATTTAATATAGGGTCCCGATACTTCCGACGCTTCCTCCCAAATAGAAAAACTCCTTTTAAATCGTCATGCACATGTATTTCAAAACACGTGCTGGATTTGAATGGGTGACTACATGTTTTATATTCTTCTATTCGGATTTAGTACATTTTAGTGGATATTAAGTAATTTATATAACCTATGTAGATATTCATTGAATAATAGTTTCAATATCATTTAATAATTTTATTTTTATTTACTATTTTTCTAATCTAAAGAATGTCCTGACACTAAAGCTGAAAAAAATATTTTAACTTTCATATAAAAGCTTAAATATGTTTATGTATTTTGATGCGTAGTCCGCATAGTGGGTTTAGTGAAAACCTAGTGTTAAGACATTGCATTCCTCACGCATCACCCATTTTCTTTGTGAATTTCTTCTAAATTCCACCTATTCTTAACCGATTATGTTTTGATTCTGAGTCCTATAATACCGATATGAAAAAAAAAACTATAAAAAATCCTAATAATGGTTGCACTTCCTACTTCGTACAGCTGCTGAGGCACGTGCTTGGACCACACAAATCGTTATCACGTCTATTTTCTATACTTCACAAATTTGAAGTACCTATGGAATGAATACAATTAGGAAAAATATCCATTGAGACCGTCGCACGTCGTGGTGTAGCGGCGAATGCTTCAGCGCGATGGTTGTGGATTCATATTCCAGTCGAAGTAATTATTATATTTTCAATTACCACCTGTGGTAGGACAAAGTCTATGCGTTGAGCTATCGAAAATTGAACGGAAAATAAGTATATATCTAAACAATAAGTTGCTTTTACATTCCTTGCTATTTGCGGACTTATAAGCGAAAATGAGAAGGAGAGAACTGAGTCAATATCTATATTAGCTTAGCTTACGTCGAGGTGCAAATATTTGATAAGTTAAGAAAATTTTTGATTATGTTTTCGTAAAATAATTAATTTAAAATAAGAAAAAAAATAAGTTAACAATGTGTTTTTCTTATTATTTTTGATATAATATATAAAAAATCATTTAGAGAAAACTAAAATTATAATATTATTTTCCATAACTAACATTTTATTCGAAGAAAGTAAATAAACTGTGAAACCAATAAACTCTTTATATTATTATACAAAAGGAAAAGTAACAAGTAAAAGGCAGATTCGAAACAGTCACTCATATTTTATTATATTGCGATTTTAATGAATAATCACTTTGTTTTCTCCTCGATGGCTATTGATCGAGAGATTTGTTCGATTTAAAATATTGCTTGTGAAGCTATTTCATAGAAGCTAGTCGGTGCGTTGATAATCTTGGCTGGCTTATTCTTGATATAACACGACAATATGATTTTAATTTTTATATATTTTTTTTCATTTTCACGCTGTATCCCGTATATAGCAGGATAGCTAGAAGGAAGTTAGTATTAAGATACTGGGTCCCCCACTTGCAGAATTTTTGAGGTTTTGCGTGTTGAGCGGAACTCTAGTTTTTGATAATAATATATACCTATATTTTTTGGAATACAATAATTTTTAATTTATTATTTTATTGTATGTATGTATGTATGTAGTTTGTGTGTATATGTTTTTATATTTGTATGTATGTGTATTAAATAAATATATATATATTATTTATTTATTTATTTTTTTTTACTTTGTTAAGTAATACTTTTTGCGCCTTACTATAATTTCTTGCATAAGTCCTGCACTTTTAATGGTTGCCTGTAAGAGATCACTTGCAGTGATAATTGCCGCCATTGCACATGTTAATTTAAGTACCTATGTATCCTTCTTTTTCTTTTTCTTTTCTTTCCTTTTTTTTTTTTTCTGTGTAAATTTTATATATATATTTTCTTTTCATGTGCAATAAAGTATTATTATTATTAAATATTTTTTATATTCATTTTCGGATATTCAGCATCAGTTGTGTTTAAATTATAAATGAGCAGTAATTAGGTAGTAGCTGAAGTAAAAAAAGATAAATACGTAAAAATATAAAGAAAATCAATTTTATGAATAGAAACATTTATTACGAATAGATTATTTTAATAACAGATTATTTTCATAAAGGTTATTTTATAAAATATAAGACAAAAATATTAAATAAACAAAATAAGGCGCCAGCCTCTAGGTCGGGTCATAGTGCGAAACAACGAGCCGAATCACTTTCACCCATATCTGGCACATTAGTCATCGTCTATTATTTTACATATTTTTAAAATGATAGAACATAAATGTTTTTTATTAATTAAAATTATTTAATAAAAAAAAATCTAAAAGTATGTAATTCTTTCGTTTGTCCTATTATTTATTTAGTGTTTTTACTAAAAATTAAATATAGAGTACACCAAATAAAGATATAACATTTAATTTATGTATCTTTTTCCTAATTATTATTTTTGTTTTGTGAAAACTATACTAATATATTAGTAATATAAACATAACAACTATATATACTTATAACAATTGACTAATAAAGTTCTGTTGAATTTGATAGTTCACATTTTGTAGTAAGGAATAAGTTCAGAAATATAAAAATTTGGGTTTCAAATCAGTCAAAAACGTTTTTTAACAAATTCATTAATAGTGAAAATAATAAAAAAACACATATAGACAATAATAAAAAAAAAATGTAAATTTGCTATAAGTATCTGATAAGCGTCACATGGCATCTACGTTTAATTTTTTAAACCACTAACTGACATTTGCAATTCAAAGTGCAGTTCCTTTACAGACGGTTAGATCCTTAGAATTTAGACAAAACTTGAACCCTTTACCAATTAAATAAATATAAATAAATAAGTGACATCACCGTCTGTCGCGAATGGCGCGGCACATGCCAACCTAAAAATAACTGAAACAATCTACCATATGCACGCCAAAAAACCGTGCAAAGCAAAAACCTAAAACCATCTTGGAACCGAGATGAATGCACCAGAATGAAAAAGTGATACCTTAAAATAGTTTTAATTAAATTTAAGAACCATATATGGGCCATAGAGAAGGGTAAAAAACAAACGAAAAGGGGTAAACTGTTCCCTCAAATTTTCAATTTTGAAGGGTTGTGTAGAATAAAAAATTTTAGTCTTTCATGTTGTGCCAGCCAGGTGTGTTGATTCGGAACGTCTTACCGGAAATCTGTGGCGCATGTGTCTGCACAACCCGTTCGTGGCGGAAACAGAGCATCCCTTATTTTACTTTCTTATTTTGAAAAAGTAACCCCTTTAGTTAGTTAAGTGTAAATTAAGTTGAAAGTATTAAGTTAGGTCTTTAAATAAATTGGCTTATCGTTTATAAATGGCCATTCGGTCGTATAAGATAGTTAAGCTTAATTATGGGTTTTGCTAACGTTCTATAGCAATTATTTTCGTTTATTATAAATACGATTGGTTGTGAGTTCGATTCCCATTCAATGAAATATAATATTTAATATTTTTTTCTGAGCTTTAGTGGTGAGGAATAGCGCGGCGTTAAGTTTAGCTACTCAACACGCATTGTTTCCAGAATTCGACGGTAAACGCAGTGTCTTATCACCTCTCCCTCTGCCTAGCCTGCTACATGCAGGATACAACTTGAAACTGAAAAATGCAATAAATTAAAAATATCGCAATAACAGAAAAAATAGGAAAAAACTATCTATGATAGCAAAATAAATAATAGACATTTATTGATATTTTTTAAGATATTACGCACATATCTATTATTTGTTAAAGTAAGTTCAACAAAATGTTTCATACAAAATTTCGCATGAAAATAAACAAAAATACCCCTTTGAATTCGCCATTTCGCGCTACCCCTTAACCAAAACATGGTGAGGGAAGCTCATAATTTATAAAGTCTGTGCACCGGCCACCAGTGGCCCCATAAAATCTTTTTTTCAACAGGTGCTACAACCATATTACACGAGGGGTCCCAGGTTCGAATTCGACGTTGCCAAGGTTGCGTTATATTTATTTTTGTTTTGTATTTTCATTCTGACATGTTTCAATCTGATGCATTAATTTTTATAAGTTGATTTTTTTTTTTGTATTTTGTTATAGTAAATTAGTTTCTTTTTCTATATGTTTATTCATCTATTAGTAATTCTTTAGTACAAGCACTATTAATAGTCTAGTTACATAGAAATGTCAGTATTGTCAGTCCTGCAGGAACGTACAACCGGCTCATATGGCTGCCTGATCAGATTCTCATAGTATAAAAATATTTAATTAGAATTTAGACAGACTTTTTAGTCAAAATACTTATACAATTACTTAAAATTATTACAATAAAAACTAGATACTATAAAAATGTGGCCAGGCGACAGGCAATAAATTCAATTCCCATTCGAGGAAATTCAGTATTTAATATTTTCATTTTTTCGCTTTGTTATTGAGGCAAGCCGTGGCGTTAAGTTCCGCCACTCAACACGCAATGTCTTAAGAATACGACGGAAAGTGGGGTGTATCTTAACACTAGACTACCTCTGCCTAACCTGCTGCATGCGGGAAACACTATGAAACTGAAGAAAAAATATTAAAAAATCCTTAATATTTTTTATAGCTCGCGTGTCATTTGAAGATTATTTTGGTGACCATAAATCACTTCTGGTTAGTAATCACGTTCAGTGCCCTCTTCACTCTATATGATTTACACGCGTAAGGGTTCGAACTGAAATTTATAAATCCTTTTAGTGACTCACTTACCACATATGTTTTGGGCACGTTTGTGTTTTAATTAATTTCATATATTATATTAGTCGATCATATTTTTTGTATGACATAGTGATGCTAAAAATAAAGATTTTTTTTAAATTATATTTTTATCAGCTTTACGTTCTATCCCGCACACAGCAGGGTAGGCAGAGTGAACCTAGCGTTAAGACACTCCGTTCTCCACTTTCTGCCGAATTCTGGAGGCATTGCGTGAGCGAATTTGTCGATGGAAATATAAACGTAAATAAATATTTCATTTCCTCGAACCCATCGAACTTACAACCATCGCGTTACAGTCACACCCTTGTGCCGCTGCTCCACGACGGCCTCGAGTATAAAGTGAAATACAAAATGTCAATAGAGATAATCTACATTGACAGCTGATTTTTACTCTGTGCAGAATACAGATTAAAAATAAAAAAAGTTTAATTATTAAGAAAAATAAAACAGAGCTTTATCTTATCTTATCTTATATCTATATATATAAAATCGAAAGGTCACTCACTCATCACGAAATCTCAGAAACTACATGTGCTAGCAATCTGAAATTTTGCATAGGAGTTACTTATAGAACGTAGGTGCTCGTTAAGACGGGAATTTACAAAATTCGACTTCTAAGGGGTTGTTTTTGGGGTTGAAAGTTTGTATGAAACTTCGTTACTACAAATGCTAGGAGTCTAAAATTTTGCATGGACGTCACTTAAAGGACGTAGGTAGTCATGGAGACAGAAATTAATTATAACGTAGTTCACGCGGGCGAAGCCGCAGGCGGGCCGCTAGTATTATATATTCGTATAGAAAAGAAAAATATTATTAAATACAAATGCCTCTTCCTAGAACCACCAGCCAAAACAACTCCAACATTAATTAATAATGATGAAATAATTAAACAACAAATATTTGTATATATATTGACGAAATTTATTATCTTTTCATATTTGCAAAGTAAGTACCAAATATTACGTATATAATGCATCTCGCCGGTACCTCCGTAGCGTGGGAGGGCAAACAGTAGTGTTGTCTTAGTGTATAGTTGAGATGGATGGTGGCAACGACCCCATTGATCGCTACCGGCGTGTAAACATCACGATTTACTAGGTTACATCACTATTTTTCTATTTAAAAAAAACGCCGCCTTAATAGATAGGTAGTGTTTTAAATTTTGTTGTGATCAGTGAATTGTTTGAGCAGTAAGTTATCATTTCATTGCTTTTTGTTTTGTTGTTTTTTTTTAATTCTGTTTGGATTTGTTTTAATTTTTCTCATATTAATGATGCTAGTTTAACAGCTCGATAGGTAACGTACCGTAAATACGTGTGTAACTTAGTGTTAAGACACTCCGTTCCCCATTTTCAAGATATTGCTGCGCTTACAGTGAAAAGCTGTGCCATAACACCATAACGACACAGCTTGTCATTGTTATGAAATATGAAAAATTTTGCAAAAAAAAAAAATATTATAAAGAACCACTTATTTAGCTAATAAGCCTTCATGTTACAGAGACAAAAGCATGCGACCGTAAACGCGACCGCGCGTTGTGGGATTCGATTCCCAGTCTGGGGAATGCAATATTTATATTCCCAATTCCTCGCGCTAGTAAGGCAAAGCGCAGCACTACATATGACCTCACCACCACTCAACACACAATGCCTCAAAAATTCGGCAAAAAATAGAAAAAGGAATGTTTCATACTCAACAATAAGGTTCCCATGTTCCCCCTGCCAACTCTGCTATAGTATGAAGTAAAAAAAATAAAATAACTCATACCAAAAAACATTTATATACGCAATCAAAATATCTACCAGCATAAAAATCGCATGTAAAATGATAACCAAAACAAACCTCACCAATATCTGTTTAATTCTTGCACCATATGATCGCCAGTTGAGCAGCAGGTGGCTGGCGGACAATCTGTGCTCGAAAACCTGCGAATGCTGTAAGGCATGGGGTATAAGAATATTTGCTTATATTTTTAGATGTGTTGATATGAATTTGATTTTAAATTTAAAAAATAGTTTAGTAAACGAAAATTAGCTTTACAGTTATTATCCGTGCAGGTGTAGTGTTAAAATATTTTGCTACTTACTATTAAAATGTATAATGTTTTCAAATGAATATATATATATAAATATATTAATGCATCATAGTGTATCTCGCACATAACAGAATAAGCAAAGAGAACGTAAAAATCTAGTGTTAGGACACTCTGTTCCCATTAAGACACGGAAAAAAGGAACTCCACTTACCACTGCATTTTGGAAGCGTGGTCTGTTGAGTGGCGAAACTGAACACAGCCTTATCAGAGCGGAGAAAGAAAATATTCTAGTTCTATTTCCGCTGAGTAGAAATCGAACCCTCAACCATCGAGTTTAAAAACAACAAAGGAAGTTCACTACGCCAGCTTTATTATATTATTATTAAAGATAGAAAGATAGATAGATTCCTTAAGACAGAATACATCACGTGTGTGCTATACTTTATAAAAAAATCATCGGAAATAGTAAGAGACGAGCTTTGTGTGAGTGAGATAGAATTCTGTCTTTCCGCTTCCGTTTTATTGTAAAAACTTGAGAGCATCTGGAGATTTGTTCCATGGGAAGGTTGGCATAGACATGTTAGAAGATTAGAGTTTTTTAGTGTTAATATTTGAAAAAAAAATATTTTTTTTATAAATCTCATTTGGTTAACTACAGCTTTATTTTTTTTGTTTTAAAAATCTACATTTGCCTATTATCAAAAAAGTGACGAAAATTTGGGTATATTTAGTAACGTTCATAAAAATATATAGGTAACATATCAGGCAGGTCGCATAGTAGGCCAAGTAAATGGGCCCTAGTGTTAAGACACTGTGTTTCCCAATTTTTAAGATATTAGATAGATATATTAGATTTTTAAGATATTATTAGATATTAGATATATTACATATTAGATGTATTAGATTTTTAAGATATTAGATATATTGAGTGCTGCACTCATCGCTGCATCTTGTCTACCTGAGCGAGGAAATAAACGTAGTATACGATTTTTTACATATATTACTAGGTATATATAAGAAATAAAAAAAATAAAATATATTTATATAAAATAAAACAAAAATTAAATATCCTATATTTAAACATGAACATTTTAAAATAATCCTTTCCCAATCTGGTTACAATTACACACCCATTAGATATAGGAAGAAAGGCTTGAGCGTTCTTCCGATCTCGAACAATGTAGAACCATATGCCGTTCCCAATGAAAATAGAAACATATAAAAACTACTTAATGAACATAATTCCCGTATAAAAGGGGTACTCAAAATAAACTTACTGGTGGCAGGAGTATTCTGGATGCGTCAATCTTTTTTGATGTATGGCGTTTTTTGTTAATTATTTAAAAAACTGGTTAAGTGCGAGTCGGTCTCGTGCATAAAGGTTTCCGTAACATAAAAACAACAAAATATCACGCCTGGTGTATGGGAGCTGCATTTAATTTTTTATTTTATTCAGATTTTTAGACTAACTATCAACTACCTAGTGACAAGTGCCAGACGGACACACAGATAGTAGTCTGAGTAAAAGGGTGGAACCCTATCTATTTACCTTTTAGGTATGGAACCCTAAAAATATTTTTTTTACTATTCACTTTCATATAGTAATAATAAAAAAATTAATTTGATATTATAATTTAGAAGGATAAATATTATAATTCAGCAAGAAATTCTTTCTAGGTTTCTTTGTTTAGAAAGAGTCAGAAAAAGATGAAAATTATTGTAGACGTCGAAATTTTAGAGACAATCAATAAAACTTTTTACACAACAAAAAAAATGTGAAATATTGATATTTTTCATCAAATTACTGTCAATCAATCCATAATTAAGAAAAATGGTATGTCCTGTTTACTCTAACGGTATTTATTACAATTCCCGCTGCCCCATCAAACGTAAAAGTAAGCTTTCATTTGAGAATAAACAAACTTGATTTATAACCATTCAAAACTAACTCATCTATATCTACGAGTATATTGTAATTAAATTAATCTCGCACCTATGAGAATACACAATCACTTATCAAGAACGTTGACTCGGGTCGTTGGGCATGTTTGGACTTTAATTAAAAATGTATGTACACTGGAGATACAAACGGCTTCGCCCGCTTAAATTTATTATTATATTATGGACAAGGAATATTTTTTTTTTATTTAAAAGTCCTATGTTCGTTCTGTTACCTAAAACAATATGTGTACAAAGTTTCATGATCATCGGTTAAGTAGTTTTGGTGTGAAAGCGTAACGAACAAATTTACATTCACTTTTATAATATTGGTATGATGATATTTGAATAAAGAATTCTTTATGTGACATTGTTGGTATGTCGATGGTTGCGGGTTCGATTACCACTTGGAAATGTGTTTCCTTTTAAAGCAGCGTTAGATTCTAGTATCGTCTAAACTACAATTGATAGAAATAGCTTCTACCATGTAAAATTGGGAAAATAATAAAATGCTAATTTCACGGTGTATCACGCACTAAAGCAGGATAGGCAGAGGGAACCAGGGAACCTAGTAAGCATAAATAATATTTAAATAAACCAGATATTTTTTTAAATACGTACTTACTATTTGTTCAGCAATAATCAATGATGATTCGTTTAACAGAATAAGGCCGTGGCTTTTAGAATTTGACGGGTGTGATTTATAGCTGTAGCTGTAGAGCGCCGGTGCATCATATTTTTTATTTATATTACGACATTGACATTTTCTCTTCTATTGGACGGGAACTTTTATTATTCTAAATATTGGAACCTAAAATTAGGTTCCGATAAGAAATACATTCTGGACGTATTATCTAAAGTAATTATTATAGCTATGAATATAATAATTCTCTCCACACACAATGCTTCAAGAATCCGACAGAAAGTGGGAATCTTATTGGGAACAGAGTATCTTGACACTAGGTTCCCAGGTTCCCTCTGCGTACCTATATGTGAAATACAGGGTGTAGCTAAAAAACAAATTATATTGAACGTTTTAACTTAACATTATAAACCCCCGATTTGGACTTCAATCCATTATCTTTATCCAAGCATGTCTCAACTATCGAAAGGTATGAAAAGAGAATACGATATTTTATTATAGAACTATCAGATTACTTTCACTAATTCGGAAGTAGCACATGTACCAACATAAAGTGCACGTGAAAACGGAAGTGGAGCCTACATCCGGTACATCCGGTGCATCCCACCACAAATGGTTTAGAAGATCCTGGTTTTTGATGATGCTCCTAAGCAGGTATTGCATAAAGTTTTAGGTTACAATGTCAAAAGATATTTGATATTTGAACTTTCTATGTTTTTTCTTTAGTTTAGGAGAGAGTTAAATTACTCAGGCGAGAAAAAGGCTTTTTAAAAATTATTTATTTAATTTTATAAACAACCTTTCTGTTTTAAAGCAAGTTGAAGACAGAGAATCTTTATTAAAATTTTATATAATTCAAAACAGTTAAATCAGCAAAATACTACAACACTATTGTTCGATTCCGCGAGGTGCAAGTGCGGCGTCATGGGAATGTATCCTTATGCATTGTTAACTAGAGTTGTTATTTTTTTTATAGTTTTTATTTCTAAAATTTCTAGGAGGTATATGGTATTTTCTTTTCTAATCAAATTATTTTGGCAATTTTCTCTAATACTTGCTTGGTTTGGTTAAATAATAAATAATCTATACTGCAATATTAATATTAAGTAGAATTTGTTTGGTTGAAGGCGTAAACCTTAGGAACTATTATTAGTGATCTGGTGTGAATTAAAAAAAATGTTATGCTATTATGTTACAGCACATTAATCGTTCTTACGTAACCCTCATAAAATTGATGAGAGTATCCTGAGGGTTCCCATTCCTCAGAGTATCCTGAGGGTTCCCATTCCTCAGAGTATCCTGAGGGTTCCCATTTTACCTTGGTTGGTAAAATTACATTTCAAAATCAATTTTATCTCTGTTATTTTATATTGATTCACGCTGGCAAATACTTGACAATAAATAAATCGAAAACCTTGTAACAATAAAGTATTTTTTTCATCAAAAACATCAAATTTTGATTGTATTTCTCCACGACGGTAAGTGGGGAACGGTGTGTCTTAACTCTAGCTCTCTGCCTACCGTGCTGTGTAAAAACATAATCAATAAAAGCAGTTTAAATTTTGATTGCATATCATAAGAACTTTATCAAAATGGGTCACACCTGCAAGACATGTGTAAAGCAAACTTCATCTATTCCCCATCCTTATCCGCTTCGTCCCATATCCGCATTCGATATCCGCTTGCAGGTAGGCGCTGGGCGATACTGACAATTGTATAAATATTCGCAACCCTAGGTTTTAAGTTACATTTGAAATTCTATAAACAAATGAGTTTTAGTAAAGAGAATATTGGGGTCGCGGGTTCAATTCCCTATATATTGTATATTAAAACCATATGGCCGTTGTGGGGCAGGAGCAAAATCGTGTAACTGTAAACGCAAGAGATTGTGGGGTTCGATTACCACTCAAGAAAATGAGTTATTTTAATACTTTAATTTCTTCGCTCTCTAATTATACTATTTTTTTATTTCTCTTGTTAGCGTTAGGTTCTGATTCTCAACACGAACGCCATCCAGAATTCCGCGGAAATCGGAGAGTGGAGTGTCTTATCTCTGTGCCTACCCTGCTACATGCGGGATACAGCGTGAAGCTGAAAAAAATCATTACAGTACCAAGTTCTACAGATAAAATAAAAATCAGAAATAAAAAATAATTCATGATTTTTCCTTCTTTATTATTCATTTTATAAATAACTTGACAGTTGTATAACGAGACCTATTACTGGCTAACATACCGAAGCCTCTTTACCTACTTTGTAAATCGAGGTCACTAGTTAAATTGCTTGGCCGAGCTTAGATAATATGTTTAATATTTAACTTCTAGATTCTTAGAGGCCAGCGTAGAGTGATGTGGGTTCGATTCTCACTTGGGGGAGTGAATTAAAAATTCGGCGTTGGGTTACGTCATTCCACACGCAATCCTCCAAGAAATCGGTGGTAAATGGGAAACGGAAGTGCCTTATTGGAGATCGGCGTGCGTATACCTACGCTAGTTTCCTAGGTTCCTTCTGCCTACCCTGCTATAAGCGGCATATAGCGTGAAAAAAATACTTGTAATTTAGTAATTGGACTTGATAGGAAAATATTTATATTTATTAAGAGTTAAGCATATCGCCGCTATGTCGCAGTGGAACAGCATCTAAATGTAATCGCGATGGTTCTCCGTTCGATATCTACTCGGAGGTATTATTATATTAAAACAAATATTCCCTTGAATAGCTCAATACGGCAGAGATTTAAAATTGAAAATTCATCAGAAATTGGAGGACGGAGAGTTTTAACACTAAATTCCTTCCATTTATATATTCCGTTCAACTATACTACTAAAGTTCAACGTACATTTGATGGATATTAGACCAATTATAAGACCCTAAACATATAAAATTCACATAGAATTCATAACTATTTAAGTAAACAGACCAAATGCACCTTCCTTGTATTCATTACACTATTTTTAAAATGTCAATGATTAGTTAAATCTAGCAGATGGTACTTTTTCGTTTTATTTTTTAAGATATAAAATGAAATTTATGAAGCCAGTCAGTTCAGTTAGTTAGCGTGTGCCTTTAAGAGAATAGGTTATGGGTTCGATTGCCGATTTTAATATATTGGTTGTTGAGTTATATCTGTATTTTTTTTAATATAGTATTAAACACGCTGATACTAAGACTCCATAATTAGACTGTAATAAGGGCTTTCAATATATAGCGCACCTAAAGGTATTTACATGATCCAACAATGTGTACCGTACTAGAACTGTAAAAGAAGTGGTTTGATTCTTATTATTACTAGAGAAAAAATATTTTTACTATTATATATTTCAATTTTTTATTATAACATTCTAATTCAAATTCTTTTTTTTAGCTTAACGCTGTATCATGTATAAGGCGGAGTTAGCAGAGGGAATCTGGGAACCTATTGTTTAGAGACTACCACTATCCCAATAAAGACAATTCCGTTCTCTACTTTTCGGCGAATTCTTCAGGTCATGCTTATTGAGTTGCGGAAATCAACTGCGCCCTATGCCTCGTTACCATAGAGAGAAAATAAAAAAAATCCATGCATTCCCTCGAGTGGGAATCGAATGCATAACTGTCGCGTTTACAATCTCACACTTGTGACCACGTCGCCCTTATAAAAATCTTCAATTTAACTTATTTAGATGTCTAATTGCCCGTGTGTAATTGTCATTATATTAAAACAAATAAAATATTTGTTTTATATAATAACTGTAACAATTATTTTTAAAATATAACGAGAAACATAAAGCCATAAATTTAATTTTATTTATTCCTGCGTATGAGATCGTTTCAAACCGTGTATTTTCACTAACTACTGCCATACGTGTCCTTGTAAAATATGAGATGAAGAAACGAAGGCCATGAAGGCCATGAAGGCCACGGAGGCCATGGAGGCCATGGAGTTCTTCAACCGCAAACCACAAATTAAGTACATTTAATTATAAACGAGACAAGTCCTCTTTTATATCATTTGCTATGCCATGTTTGAACAATAAATAATATTTATAGTAAAAATTAAAAATATTACTTTTAATTAAAGACTCCATGCCTACGAATAGATATTAAAATAATAACTACACGATTGTTATAAATTGTTTATTGTTAATGAGAAAATTGTATATAAATAAATATATATTGTAAATTATATCTATATTTTTATTTATTTATTTAAAGTTTGGTTCTAATATCCAAAAATGGTTTAAGAGATTTACGTTTTGTTACTACTGGACTGGACAAGTAGATTTTCAATGTAGACTTTAAAATTAAATAGTACATTACAAGTAAAATTGGGTCCAGTAACTAGTTTTTAGGCATTTAAAAAGTCTTTGAGCATTCCAGATACAAATCCACAATCCAGCGAAGAAATGAATATATTGAATATTTAGTTCCTTCAAATGGAAATCGAACTCACAACCTTTACAATCACAAGCCTGTGCCCCTGCGCTGGCCTCTATCATTTTTAATTAAAATTCAAGTAGTAGCATCAAACGTAATACTCTATCTTGTTAAGCAATAAAATTAATATTTTTATTACATACCAGCTACGCTATAATTTGTCCTCGAGCGAAATAAAAGCAAAATAATCTATTAATTAAAGACGATGGATGATAAAAACTGGTATTGTGGTGCAATTAGGAATATCTGGCTGTAGTTGTCAGTTCGATTCCCTTGTGGGACGTTATATTGCATTGTTTTTTTTAGCTTCATTTATTCTATCAGGATAAGGATAAATTTCGCATTTGAATTGCGGAGCTAAACGCAGAATTAAAATTATATAATTATATTTACAATCCTTTTTTTAGCGTCACGCTGCAACCCGCATTTTGCAGGGTAGACAGAGGGAACCTAGTGTTAAGGCACTCGGCTCTCCACTTTCCGTCTAATTCTGGAAAATTTGCGTGTTGAGTGGCAAAAACTTAACGCCCCGAAATTTCCTCAAGTGAAGATCGAATCCACAACCTGCCTGGAACCTGTCACGTTTACAGAACCACTTGTGCCTGCGCCACGATAGCCCTCATGTCGTTTAACTCGAAAATATTTTAATTGCCACTCGATTAGTAAATATATTCAAATGTCATGTTCACACCTGACATAGCCTGCTGCTAAATCCAAGGCATCTGGTCATATATACATATCCATATCTATATTATAAATTCGAAAGTAACTCTCTCTGTCTGTCTGTCTTTTACGCAATCAGGACCAAACCGCTAATTTAATTGTGATAAAATACTCATATAGAGATACTTGAGGGTCTCGGGATGAACATAGGATACTTTTTTTTCTCATATTTGTAATATTTTCGATATATACCAATATATTAAAATATTTATTAATTTGACATGCAATTTATTCCGCCATGTTAATAACAACCGTCGCTAAGCGACCGTTCCTAAGCAACGATTTGCAAAGTTTGTTGTTAGAAAACGTCACCCAAAATGAGCTTGCTTAACGCATCTCTCTATTGAAAAGTGAAAATAATTTCATAAATATATTTAATAAATATTCGTATAGTTCAAGCGGGCGTAGCCGCGTTGGGGTCCACTAGTTATATATATGTATTAATATTCAAAAACGTATAGTAAAACAAAATTTTACCTAATTAATTTATACATTCCACCTGCATCTGGCGCTGAATCGATGATTATTATCTATTTAACTATTTTATCAGTAAATTGTTTAATTAAGTTATAATTTCCAAATTATAGGAAGAAAGTTCTCTTGGTTATCGTAATGGGCTTAAGGTGTGCCTATTTAGTATAAGCTATTAGTTTTGAGATATAATTAAACTAATATCGATTACCAGTGTATCCCACATACATTTGGTATGGTTGGTTAGGAAGGGACACTAGGTCCTAGTGTCAATTTTTTACGTTTTCCACTTTTAAGTATGAGACTTTAAGCGTTAATTGGCGATACTCGGCCCCGCTCTCGCCTTCGCTCGGTTCCGCCATTCACAAGGCCTCTGCAGCGGAAAGTGAGGAACAGAGAATCTCAACACTAGGCTCCCAGGTTCCTTCTGCCTATCCTACTCCTAAAAAAACAATAAAAGTACACATTTTATATAACTAAAATGATTTCTGTTGAACGTGGTCCAAATTGAAGCATCTGTTATTACCGTAGAACAATCTTTGATATCTCTCATAAATCATTCTAAATGATTGTAGTGATGCTCTCAGGCATTCCCTAGTTATGCGGAACACGGTATTTCCTCCGCTAATCACGAACAAATTATATTTGATTTGTTCTGTAACTGTTACGGATGTTCCGAGATGCTGGTAATATGGGGGAAGAGGGAAAGAATTTCGTGATTTATTTATTCGTCATCAGCATTAAGAATCAACATTTAGATGATATGAATAATTGAATTAAAATTAGGTATACATTATGTTTAAGTAATTATATTTTTTTGAATTTATGATAATTCACGAGGAGGAGATAGGTTCGGTTCGTTTCCAATCGGGGATGTTTACTCATTTAAAAATTTAATTTTCTCGTTCTGATGATGAGGCAAAACGCACTGTTGAATTTCTGTTGAAAGTTTCACGAATTTGTCGAATGGGAGCGAAGTATCGTAACTAGGTTCCCTTTGTCTACCCTATTATGTGTGGGATACAGTGTGAAGCTCTCTGTAATTGCTAAATTGTTATATTAACAACAATGAACGAATGTCTGAGTGTCTCAACACTGGGTTCTCCACACCAATCCCACCAAATTAGGGGTACCTCGCGATACAACCAAACCCAAAAACATAGAAATACAAAAAGAAATACTATATCAAACGTCCAAACTAACAACTAATGAGTAATTACAAGAATCACGGACCCCCAGAGCGTCACCTGCCACCAGCGTAACCGGTGAAAGTGGATATGATAATTGGTTAAGCGATGTGCGACCGGCCTTCTCCACCACGCGAATGTATGTGGACTTGCCTAAATAATGTTTGTAAGCTTGTATTTATTATATTTTTCACTTTATTTATATCTAAATACTAGTGGACTTGGCCGGCTTCGCCCGCTTGAACTATACGAATATTTATTAAATATATTTATGAAAATATTGTCAGTTTAGAGGGTGAATCCTAATAAACCATGAAACACGAGTTCAATGAAATATTTTTAAGAATCTAAATTGCAAATCTTATAAAAATCGGTGGCGACTTAAAAAAAACTCCAAACAAACTTTCAACCCTTATTTCATCTCCTTAGAAGTCGTATATTGCAAATTCCCGTATTAGCGAGCACCTACGTCCTATAAATAACTCCTATGCAAAATTTGAGATTCCTAGCACATGTAGTTTCTGAGATTTCGTGATGAGTGAGTGACCTTTCGATTTTATATATATAGATATATTAAATTGTAAATTATCGATGTCTGTATATTGAAGATGTACCTATACGAAATATTGTTTTTGATGCTATTTCATATTGTAATAGAAACCAAAACAATTTGTTTATTAATTTTGTCTCTTTGTCTGTGTATTTGCTGACGCTAATCTTAGAAAAGGCTTAACCGATGTCAATGCAGTCTTTTGGCAAATTTCCCTTAACATTTAGTTTGTTTCATTTCAATCGGTCTATAAATAAAAAAGTTATATTAATAAAATAAAAAAAGTATTTTCTAATGAAATTGCTGTAAAAAAAGCAATTTTTTTTAATGGAAACTTATTATATTAAAATCAAATGAGTCTCAAGTTATAGGTATAGAGAGACTCGTAATCTTAAATGCAAGTAAGAGAAGATTCTAATATCCTAAAATGAAAAAAGGAGAGATATTTTGAACTAACAACTTATTAAATAAATATGAAAAAGAAAACAACGTCCTCTTGTTTCTAACGTGGTCATCTCCAACCATGCGATTGTTCCTCTACAGCATTATCAATCATTTATTTATACTATTTACTATTCCAGCGCTGGCGGCATTTTATGCAACCGTTTAAATATATTTTATTAGATTTTTAGGTCACTTTACCATATTATATAAGCGTCAGTCGTGATGGGTAAGCATGTATTCATTATAATTAAATTACAACCTTCTATAATATATAAAATACATAATTAGTTTTTCAATTTTGTTGGATAACATTATTATGTTTAATAGATGTTAGTTTTTTAATTAAAATAACTGCCGCGGCGTTGAATTACGCCACTCAAATGCAATGTGAGGAAATATTGTCAGATATTGGGTAACAGTATCTTTTTTCTCTTTTTTTAAGCACACTTTATACCGCAAACATTAGGGTAGGCAAAGGGAACTGGGGTACCTACATCTAGTGTTTAAACACTCCGTTCTCATTAAGACATTTCCGCGACATTTCTTCAAGGACGATTAGAGAGAGGCAGAGAGCTTAATTTATCGATTAGTTAAAAACTGAATTCTCTTAAACTCTTACTTAAGCAGAAGTCTGGTTATATCCATAGATATCTAAAATTAAAAACAAAGGAAGATTTTTTATTCAAAAGCACGACTCTACTAGGCAACTGAATATAAATATATTATTAAAATAGATTATTATATAGCTTAGAAAAAGTGATATATCATTAATTTTCTTTCTTTATTACGTATCTTTACATAAAAATATACTTAAAACGGGTAGAAAACAACAAAACAAGCAGTCTTACCTTACAAGCATAACGGTATCAGCTTTATAACAAAAAAAAAACAATAAATAGGTGTTTCTATAGAACACCGGATGTCTAGAATGCTAATTTTATGCCTAGGCCTATATAAGTAATAATCGAAATGCTAAATATATATAAAATGACAGACTTAAAACATTATTATGGTAATTGTACCTCGTCATCTTATACTGTAATTGAGCATTATGTCTGGATCAAGAGTCAAGACCAGTCAATCAAGGTATTATAGATGTTCTGTCCATCTTTTTAGGGTTCCGTTGTATAACGTAGAAAAAGGTAATTTAGTTAGTAAAGTATCGATGACTTAACCTACTTTAAATTCATCATCTAAATTACAAACAAAAAAGTTATTAAAAATGACAATGTTTTTCTAAAATAAATCTATATTCTGAAAAATATCTTATTTTAATTGTAATTTTTTAATCTATTCAGTACAAGATAGCATATTGAAAACATATATAAAAAGATATCAAATAAATTTATATATATATTTAGGTTTTGTATTATTCGAAACACTTAAAAGGAGATACGAATTCGTTCTTGAAAAAATATTTTTAAATTCCAATCTATAATTTTGCATTAACCATGTTATAGCTACAATAACTCTACAATAATAAACTTGTCGAGTTTTCTGTCTGTCTGTTTATAATAAAATTAGTAGTTCCAAATGAAATAAATGATATTTCATGAGTAATGGCAGAACCAGTGGGGAAAACAAACACATATAATTCGCAATAGGATCGGGAGCTCTGGCACACCCTGGGGGGAGGCTGATTTGAACGTATACAAAGTTAAAAATACAGTTTATGTAAAAATTACTTAATATTTATTAGATAGGAGGATAAAAATTGCTTAAATTTAATGTTATAATATTAAACACAATTATATTTGACATATATATTTCCGCATATAACTTGGAATATAGGTGATAGAAAGAACCTAGTATTAAGATACTCTGTACGTAAAACACTAACCACCTAATCGAGTAAACGTAACAAGTGACGAAAGGAGTGGTAAACTGAAAATAATTAATTCATCTAAGTGGTAAACGAACCCACAACCACCACGTTTACACTCAGAAGCTCCCACTACGCGACGACGACTTCAGTAAAATAAAAAACAATACATTCATATAATCATAGACCACGAGATTAAAAATATATAGATTATAATAGTTACTCTAAATAGGTGAACAACTTCTCTTGTAATTTATTTTAAAAAAAAAACAAGTATCTACTCGGATTATTATTAGTTGACTGATGACGTCACATGACAGCCACTTGACAGGTACATACATACTCTACAGATTTATTACCACTTCGCTAGTTGACATTCATTTGTTGAATATGAATCATTAGAAAACTTTCTCGGTAGGAAAATATTTAAAAAATTAAATTAAATCAGTTTCACGCTCTATCCCGCGCACTGCAGTATAGGTAGACCTAGGGATTAAGATACTCCTTTCCCTTAAGATTTCCTTTCCTTTCCTTTCCTTTCCCACTTTCCACCGAATTGTGGAGGCGAAAATTGGAGAACAAAGTGTCTTAACTCTAGATTTCCCTTTGCCTGCTGTGTGCGGGATACGGCGTGAAACTCATTTAAATCGTATAACTCTACTATGTACACTAAAAGGACAATTAGATGCGAAATTTAATTTTAGCTTACCTTATATAAAAAAAATGGTTTTTTTATCGTAATAGCGTCACAATGTATCCCACACACCACAGGATAGGCACCCCCCTACCTTGGCGCCCTAGTGTTAAGACACTCCATTCACCAAATATTTCATTTAAGTATAAATTAATAAATACTAAAATATTATTTTACCAAACCGCAACTGAAAACTAGTGATAAAAAATAACAAATTAACTTCACCTTGTACAAGAGGTCAAGGAGAACTTTTACTTTTAACAATTATTAAGTAGAACGTATTCATTAAGACCGTTTCAGCCTTGGGCACTCGCCTCTCTACAGTGCTCGTACTACAATACCAGCTTTTCAGGTGTGAAATGTGTGGAATATATAATTTTTTATGATTTATTTTACACTTGCTAAGAAATGTTCTGAAAAGGGAGTTTTTATATTTAGAAAAATCTCTAAGCTTTTGTTCCTTATATCGTGAATTCACAAATTAGGTCATAGTGTGGATTTGATGATTGTAGGTTTTATTCCTATTCTTCTTCTTCCTGGCATTAATCCTGGCTATTATAGCCGGGATTAATTAGAAAAAGAATTGTGATGAATTCTACCTACTCCACTTTGCACGGTCTTTTGCGTCCTCGGTGGTTAGACTATTGGCTTTCATGTCTTGCATCACGACATCCAACCAGCGCTTCCTTGGGCGTCCGGGAGGTCTCGCTCCAGGTTTGGAGGTTTTATTCCATTTGAAATAAATTATGATATATTGTATGTCAATGAAATTCTTCAAACAATCCAAATATAAAGTTTCTTTTTTTAAGCAATGGCGGAACCCAATGCCCCAGTATTGCTGCGACCCCAGAACGTAGAAAAAAAATTGAAATAATTTCCTCGGATGGGAATCGAACCCACAAACCGCGTTTACAGTCACATGCTTGGGCTCAAGTTCCTTAAATTCATTAAAATCATATTATCATAACGAAAGAATATCATTGTTAATACCAAGGGAACTTTTTAATGAATATTAATGATACTTTCAAACGTTACCATTCGAGAATCACTTACCAAATAAATATCATTATCAGATCTAGAGTCATATAAATATTATCATTGTCATTATTTTCCAACTGACTAAACTTTTGGCTTTTATATATATAAATATATATAAAAAAAACTATTATTTTTAATTAAACATAATAGGCCTTAAGAAATGAGTTAATGAGTCCAATTCATTTAACTTTGATGATATCGATTCTCTCATTAATTATAGTTGGAAGGTGGAATGAAGTTCGATATCTAACGGTTAGTACCGGAAATTATTTTTTTTTATATCTTTTTATATTCTTTTCCTTGGTTGAAATATTATTATGCATTTACGTACGCAACATTGAAGCTTATAAAAAAAACTAGTTCGAGAGTGGAGTAAATGAGGTAACTGCGTGAGCCAAGTTGTGAGTGATAGCGTTTTATATTATGTTATTTTTAAAAATATATATAATTGTTCGTAATAACTACTAATTTATTAAGAATTGTACCCCGAGGGAACTTGGGAACCGAGTGTTAACACTCGGTACAATTCGAATTTCGAATTCGAATTTCGAATTCGGGGTACTCGGAACTCAACGTGCTTTGCTTCGTGCAGAAACGGTAATATTGAATATTTCATTTCTCCGAGAGGGAATCGAATTTACAACCGTCGCGTTTATAATCGCACGTTTGTGCCCCTAGGTCTCGACGGCCTCAGACTGTCTTTCATAGTATGTTTACAATTATTATTTTCATAATCTAGATTTTTTGTATTGACATAAATATTTCACTTGAAAATAAAATAGAAAATAATATTAATAGTAAATTAGGCAAAATATATTGTAATGGGCCATACAACAAACAGATCCGAATTTAAATATTTCACGCATCCTGTCCGCCACGCGTGTCCGACTCCACTGGCAGGAAGTAATTAGAACCCTTTATTCTGTTAAGAAGCTAGAGGTAGAGGTTCGTGCCTTTTATTAGTTTATGATTCGAAATTGTTAGACTTTGATATTATAAAACTGATTATATTATTATACAATTATTAACAACACGAATGTGAAAATTCTCTTGAAATAATTAATTGTATGGAACAGATAAGGTAAGAGGAAGAAATGTAGGGTTAAAGTATTTTTTGTGTTAGTTTGTATTTATAGTGGGGTCATGTCCTTGTTCTGTTTTAATTCATAGATTTTTTTATAGGTAATGGTTCCACTCTATAACGTTTACTATGTTTCGCTTTGTACTAAAATTTACCATTTCATTATATTGAACGAAAAAAATTAATTATCTGTGGTTCTTTAAGATCAATCTAAATATATCTACTAATAAAACTTGTCTACTTCTCTGTTCTTGTTCCAGAATGAGAGAAAGGAGAATAGAAGAGAGAAAGTTACTATCTTTTTAGTATACTTAGATCACATTTTTTCAGTAGCATATAGGAGAAAATTTAGACAGTCCGATCTCCATTTACAGCCTAAATTTGAGACATTCGGTGGCGAAATCAAAACCCAACACTCCACCGTGTCTTATCACAGCGGGAAAATGAAAACAATTTATATATAAGCACTTATATATAAGCGGGTATATATTATCAAATTTAGGTAAATTTGCAGATTAAAGCAGTTAACGTGCATTAAGATTTACATAAGTAAACATTTTCTCACAGTTAGATCATGTGAATTGCATTATCTTGATCCAAAATGAAATTTAGAACGCAATCCAACATGTACTCGGTAAATTTACATTGTATTGTATTTTTCCATTTTATCACATTTACATTTTAATGCTCTAATAAAACAATTTCCTTTGTAAGTAAATTGTATGTCTTATAACTTATTTCCTTGTGGTTATAATAAAATATTTAATTACTAGTGAAGTAACGGCTTCGCCCGCTTAAATTTATTGTTACATTTTAGTACTAGAGGATCCGAACGCGGCTACGCCCGCTTGAACTATACGGATATTTATTAAATATATTTAGGAAATCTTTTTCAATTTTCAATAGACAGGTGCGTTAAGCAAGCTCATTTTGAGTGACGTTTTCTAAGAACAAACTTTGCAAATCGTTACTTAGCAACGGTCGACATAGCGACGATTGTTATTAACATGGCGGAATAAATTTCATGTCAATTTAATAAGTATTTTAATATTTGGTATATATCGATAATATTAAAACATGAGAAAAAAAATATCCCGATGTTCATCCCGAAATTCTGAAGTATATCTATATGAGTATTTTATCATAATTAAATTAGCAGTTTGGGCCTGATTGCGTAAAAGACAGACAGACAGAGTTACTATCGAATTTATAATATAGGTATGGATATTATACCAAAATCTTTATATGTATTGTAGGCTAAGTGTCTATATTAGTTTAAAGTTTCATCTAAAAGCATTAAGTAGTTTTTGCGTGAGACAAATCATAGTACTTCCATATTTATAATTTGTAGAGTTTTAGTATAAAAAAATACAGTCGAATTGATAACCTCCTTTTCTTACAGAAGTCGGTTAAAAAAATTTTGTGGCCATTATACAAAATACAGTAGTAGTATCAAATACGAATGTCTTAACGAAAACTAATAACGCAGTACTTGCCAAATATATTTACGAAAAATAAATAAGCAGAGAGTTAAATAGAACTCTATTTTAAAAGACTTTACCCACCATTTCAAGATATTTGAAGCTGATGTATGTAATCCAGTGATATCAAACCCACAATCGCGCTTACAGTCAGTATAACTTCCACTGTGCCATTACGGACTCTTATATGAAAATTAGATTTCTCTTTATAAATAGTATATTAGTTTAAATTGAGTAATCTTATGTATTTTAACAGTCACACCTTTACAGTTAATTATATGATTAAAATTTTATCGGCGAATTAAGATCTACTGATTGAAAACGGCTTATATTATAAGTGGAAAAATGTTGATTTCTATTAGATAAACAGAATAATTTAAAAAACAAGATGGCATGAAATCTATGCATATTTTTGATTTCCAAATACAAATTGGCTTTGGGTTTAAATCCCAAAGAATTAAATTAATTAAAATTATTTAAAAATTAGTAGGTATGTTTAAATTTTTAAATATTTTAATTTTTTATTTACTATATGCTCGTTCTTCTATTTTACTTATATATTATATTCAATTCACAACATGCCTTTATGGGCGTATCTAGAGATATTTTCTGGGAGTCTAGACTTGTGTTAAAGATTTTTATCAACTTTTCAGTAATATTTACTGGATAGTAATATTTCTGAGATAGGCACAAGATTATTCTGGGGTGGACATGGACCACCTGGCCCGCGCTGTTCCTATGTCCATGTATGCATTATGTTTCTATATTATAAGAAAGCTGATATAAAACAAATATCGTCTTAAGTGTATTATCGATTAATCACAATCGATTATTAAGAGCAAAATCAATATCAGATAATCGATTGGAAAGTCGTAAACAATTTTGGAATGCTGGGCGACCGGTTTTATAAACCTTAAAATACTTTAAATATATTTAATTCCATATGTATATAGATACTTATTGAAAGACAACGTTAATTTTCTTAACAATGCAAAAAATATAATTCCACCCCTCTATACGCAAAAACTTGAAAACGAGAAACGGAGTGTCTTATCACTAAATTTCCCTGCTATTTTGCGGGATACAGCGTGAAGCTAAAAAATATACGACATATACCAATCTACACCAAACAGGAACTGTTTGTCAAAATGTCACCATAACTTCATAGTGCGGCATTGAATTTTATCATCCAACAAGCGATATGGGTTCGTAAATTTGATAGCCTCTAATCTTCCTTCTTCACAGGTTACTTATATGTAGGCTCTAGCGTTGTCTTTTTTTATATCTTTATTTACAGTACGGTCGACAAGTTGTGGCCGCCTTCAAGTTAGATTATATGAACAAACATAAGAAAAATCGTAAAATCGAATCTGCGCAGCCTCACAGCTCATGGCTAACTTCAGGGCGGCCACAATTTGTTGACCGTATTGTATATTCTTAATTAAAAAGTTATAAAGCCGTAAAATACGGGGTTAGGTTCTGCCGTTTAAGAATTGAAATTCACTTTGGGCAGAAAATGGAGAACAAGTGTATTGACAGTAGATTATTCTGCCTACTCTGCTATTAGAAAATAGTAAATATTTAAAATATGAAAAACAATAGAAATATAAAACTGTTTAAGTAAAATATATTTTCAAAAAAAAACCCCTAATGAAAACCATCAACCCGTAAAATTAATAATGGATGTATAAATTCGTTCCTGTTCCTTACAAAATGGCTGACACCTGCCTCGTTACATAGTAATTATAAATTAATGTATTAATTCCAGAAGTTTAAACTGCTTAGTCCTATATGGAGGAAATACTCGTAAGTCTAGGGTAGGTATATGTTTTTGCTTGAATTAGTATTAATTTTATTCATCATCAATAAAATAAAGGGAATCTATTTTCAAAACACTCACAGCTTTCTGCTTAAATTTGAGAGTTAACGGAGAGTTAACGTGGTGAACGGAGAATCTTAAAATACTTGGAATTCTCCTGTAAAAAAAACTAAAAATGATAGAAAATATGTTCTTATAGTATTAGAAACAATTTCGTTTTCCTCATATGAACTATTTGTTGAATGATATTCATAGAAAGAGTTTAATATTATGTTTTTACTTTTAATTTTTCATTGACTTCCTTAAAAAATTAAAATATGTAAAAAGGATTAAGTTATATTTTGATTTCTTTTAATATCTCTTTCAGTTCCTTAACAGATAGAGGCTCATGATATTTTACTTCATTACGTTTCCCCTTTCAACCTATAACATAATTTTTACTAAGAACTGAAGACAAATCTACATAACTCGTATTTTTGTTTCATATTTAGATGATAATCTTAGAATTAAATTAAACTTTCTTATGCATTTCATTAAGTATGTAGGCTAAAACTTGCTGTTTGCCTGCCCATTAAGTCCTGCGCACGCGCCGTGACCGAAGGGTTGCCTATCCCCTTATATCTTATTAAAACACGTTATAATTTGAACCTTAGACTACTATTAACAAAGTCTATTTTTAATATTCGATTTTTTTATGATATTACGTAACTGAAATTATCATCTCAAATGAAATTCAAATTTAAAAAGGTAATAGAAACTTTAAGCCGTAAATTAAAAGGTTCAATTTTCATTGTGTTTGTTAAAATTCATATCTTTCACGTTCTGCATGACAGATCCCAGTATCGTCTGAGGGCTTGCTGACCACAAGTTTATTGTTCGAAAATTTTATTGTTTCTTAGGGTTTATAATATGGAGGAAGTGACATGTCGTTGATCGTGGACGTTATTTTATTGTCGGTAGATTCGGTAAAACCACAATCGTTAGAAGATATACTCGTATTATAACAAGAGGATCTTGTTAAAATAATAGAAAAACCAGTAGATTAATATATATTATATACACATAATTAAGTCTTTATTATACTTTTTTAGAAAACTTTAAAACTTCGTTAAAATTTTTATGCGTTTTAAAAATATATATTTCCAAAGGAAAATGAAAATGAGTTGAAAATAATTAAGCCTATTTGATATAGTACGATTCATGTCAATGATTCTATCTATATCTATTTATCGAGGTACCAATTATTATTATTTTTTTCACCTTCACGCTGTATCCCGTAAGTAGCAGTGTAGCCTAGCGTTAAGTCACTCTACTCTCTGCTTATCGCCGAATTCTTAATTTGAATTCTGAATTCGGAGGCATTGTGTTGAGTGGCGGAACTCAAGATCGGGCGGGATCGGGAATACAAAATAAATTATCACTAACTTCTCTCTCTCTCTCTCTCTTCTCGTATATACGACATTTAACAAATATAAATAATTCTCTCTCTCTCTCTTCTCGTATATATTTAACAAATATAAATAATTCTATAACTAATCTTTTAATTAATTCCTAAGTGAAGATCACGAATACATTAAATCCTTCAGCTTCGAGGGCATCCATCACTCTTAGTATTTCAAAAGGCGAATATTTTTAAGCTTTCGATCAATTAGACCCCATCATCTATTAGTTCTACCGTTAGGTAATGTTAGAGCGGTGCAGTTTGAGGCCGTGCACTAAACGCTCGAGATCGGGTGACCTCTGCTTGGAAATAGGGTTGTGTGTTTTAAATTTAACTTTTTAATCAAATTAATTATGTATATCTTATACGCTTATACGTCGGCCCAGGAAGTGAAATATTTATTTACATTTATATTTCCATTCCTTCGCTCTGGTGTTCAAGCAAAACGCGGCGTTGAGTTCTGCCACTCTACACGCAATGCCTTCCGAATTCGGCAGAAAGTGGGGAACGGAGTGCTTGAACCTGGTGTTAACCAGGTTCCCTCTGCCTACCCTGCTGTGTGCGGGATATAGCGTGAAGCTTATTATTAGTATTGTAGCACTTTGAAGTAGTCCGTGTTCACGGGTGGCAAAATTTGTCATATAAACAACAACTATTTTGAGATTAAAGCAATAGTCTAAAATAGTGTTCTAACTTGTACTAAATTATCTCAGATTTTTCGTTTCAAACACTTTTTTGTAAGCTTAATAACCTCTAATAAATTTTGCTTCATAAATGTATTTAATAGTCTTTCATCACCGTACACTACCATCGTTTTCGCTGGCAACTAGGCAAAGCGTAGCGTGCAGTTCGCCATTCAATACACCCCAAGAATTCTGCGGAAATGGAGTATCTTAACACTAGTTTCCCAGGTTCCCTCTGTCTATCCTGCAATGCCCAGGATATAATTTGAATTAATTTAAATAATTAAATTAATGATTTCAAATTAGCAACAACCCTACCTTTACGGACCTCTCTCCGAGATGTTGCATGTGTCAAATACCGGAACAACATTTGTAAATGTTTTTGCAATTTATAATCATTTTAAAGGTTAACTCAGTAATATTATACAGCATATATATATATATATATATTAGACATATAGTAATTACTTTTTGCTATGTTATTTATATGAATAATTAAGTTATCAAGAAGCTAGCAGCAGAATATATAAAGGTTTTCTAAAGTATCCATGTTTGTTTTTTTATGGTTCCTTACCTAAAAAGGTAAGAATGGAACCCTTATAGGAAGGATCATTTCTTCATCCATCAGTCAAGACCATTTGTCTCCAGATCGCATGGAGATTTAATACTAAAATGAATATAACATATTCAGATCTATAAACCCTTGAAGCCTAGAAAAAAATCAAAGGAATAATATGACCTTACAATACAAATAAAACAAAAATCTGAAAAGTGAAATTTTATATATTACTATTATAAAATTATATTTGTTTTTCAGCGTATAGTTGTTATAATTGTTGGAAAATTAAGTTTGTCAAGTTTTTTTTTATTTTACTTCCCTTTTGGCCTTGAATAAAATACAAGTAATTCGCTTAAAATTCGATTTATTTAACTATTCTGTAATAAATTGATAATTGAAAGCTTAATGTAGTGGAGACAGCATGTTCTGCAGGAATCCAGGGCAGTATGCGAGGACAACTTTAGAACCGGTGAGTTGTTAACAATATTCGAATTGAATTGACTTAAAGATTTATAAAAGAATCGTATAAAATTCCAGTTAATTTACATTTCTCAAGCGTAAAAGATAAGTAAAGTATGTATAAAAGTTATTTTTTGCATGTATATAATACATGATTAAATTATATTTAAAAATCTATGAAAGCGAATAGTATATTAAAATTCAAATTTATTATTTTATATGAGTATTTTATTAAATTATTTCTCAAATCTAAACTAAAAGCGAAAATACGATATATATGCATGCATATTTTAACGAACTGACTACTTAATGCTAATTGAATTCAGTCTTTCAATTCCTTTCTCTTTCTTAGTAAAATAGTTTTAAACATATATTCTGGAATGGATAAAAACTGTATTTAAAAAGCTTATTCAGTTATTCATTAATTAACAACTAAAATGGTATAGGCATGCATATGCATTCAGCAGGGTATACAAAGGGAACCTCGTAATAAGACACATCGGCCGAATTCTGGAGGTATTGCATGTTAAGGCGGAACTTAACGCCGCTGTTCTGACCTTTTTTTTAATTATCTCTACTTATACTGATAATTGTTTTTAAATTATATTACTATACTACATATTAACTCAGATTAAAGCAAAAATAACTTTACAAACCACAATCATTACACGAACACTGGCCCTACAGATTATTAATAGCAAGTAAAAACTCAAAAACATCGTTAATTCCAACGCGGTTCATATATGAATATGCATTTTCTCCCTTTTGCTGGTCTATCAAAAGTTTATATTAATATAACCCATCAATCAACGATGAACTTTGAAGATAAAACACAAATGAGTTGCTTTTTTATTATTTTGACAGCTCATTTCACATGGTTTTTTCTGTATCCCGCACACAGCAGGGTAGGCAGAGGGAGGTAGTGTTAAGACACTACACTCTCCGCATTCCACCAAATTCTAGAGACACTAAATGCGAATCCACAACCTGTCGCTTTTACAGTCACGCTTGTACCACTTCGGCACGTCTCTCCCCATATTTTGTAGGTAGGTGCAAATATAAATGTTAAATTAATATTGTGAAATAAGTAAAAGATTCGACTAATCATTGCTAAAGTATTTGCGTGATGACTCAATAGACGAAACAGTGTCTATATATGACACAGAGGTCATAGGTTTGATTCCCATAGTGGTTAAAGTTGAATCATATCGACCTACAAATTTGGTCGGTAAAAGAATTGAAAAGAATATATTTAAAAAAAATATAGGTGAAAGGTACGTTTAAATGTAAGAAAAATTTAATATAATTAAAAGATATTTAAAACCATTATTTTAAATCTCATAATAACTAAGATTATAGTATGAGAAAAAATTATTGCTTAATCTAAGTAAGCTATCTTACAGTCGACCTTCTATTGTTTGCGTGTAATTAAAATTTCAAAATACAAACTAAAATCTTTCAATAAAATTATGGAGTAGATGCACTAAGGTATTTTTTTTTTCATTTTGTTAGCTTTACCTTGTATCTTACATATAGCATGGTGGGCAAAGGGAACCTAATGGGTACCTACTAAGACTGATCACCACTTTCTGCTCAACGAGCTGAGAGTGTGTGAATGAGAATCGAATTTGCAACCGTTGTGTTTACAGTCTGTTGCTCCCTCATGACGATCTCTGAATTGTGTAATACAAGAGAAATTATAAAATATATTTTTTTTAATCTGGATTTGAAGGGATTGTCAACAAATGAAGTAAGAAGTCGTCCTTTAGCAAATACTTACATACAAAGAACTCTTAACAATTGAATCTCTGTAACTTATTATTATATGTCTACGAAAATTAAAATAATAAAAAGAACCAAAACTACATAAAATATTTTATTAACTGTATTATTTAATTAACTGTAATTATGTGGCCATATAAGATAGTAGTAGAATCAGGTATCATTTGATTAAAAAAAAATGATCAGATTCATCATTCATTCTTTACACAAATTACAAATAGAATAGAAATAAAAGAGCGAAAGAAAATATTAAATATTTAATTAAATAGAAGTTGGAAAATGGAAATTTTAACAAAAAAAAACATATATATAGTATTACATATATACCAACAATGTAACATAAGGTATGTGCAAACTAACGTTGCGTAGCGTTGCGTCATATAGCGAGCATATCTTCAGTTGCGCAACAATAACTCACAGGTGGAATGCCCGTTTATAGGTCTCCACGGGTGCGTGGACACCGTCTTAGGTAACGTGTTCAATTATATATATTGTCTATACACTTTAGTCTATAATATAGACAGTTCTTTCTATAAAAATTAGCACTTTCCGCCGATTTTTTTAGTTTTTTTTTTATTTTTTTATTAGTACCGTCCTGTGTCTTGCAAAACTATTGGTGAGTTTGACTGCAGGATCTCGAGTCTCTTTACATATAATTAAAATTAAAATTAAATTAAGAAGTATTATCTATCAACTGTTCCAATTAAACAGTTGACAAAAAATACTCCCTAAGTTTAATTTTAAACCTCTTTAAGTCTGGCTTCTGGTCTGGTTTGGATTCTGGAGGATCTGTGTTGAGTGGCAGAACTTAACTCTGCGTTTTACCTCGAATGGAAATATACATTTAAATAATAATTTCATCTCCTCGAGTGGGGTTCGAACCCACAACCAGTCGGTATTACAATCACACTCCTCCGCACCACGATACCATAAATTATTATGACGATATCATAAATTGTCTTAAGTCTTAGACATTCAATCTTTATTTAATATCTTTGAACAAGTAGAATGCAATACCAATTAAGCCTTCCTACTTTCTCTGTAAGATTTAGAAGATGATAATAATTAAACATTTTCTGCAATTTCGTCTCTACAGACTCCAACAAGAGATATTCTATGTATGTATTATTATTTTTTTAGTAAGAAATTTTAACAGTTTTTAAACATCTATTATTTATATAGGTTATTCGGATATAAATATGTGGATATGAAGGAAATTTTCATCCAAATATGTCAAATTTACATATATTTGGGACTTATTAGATATATAGGTTTTTGAATTAGAAAATAATAGATAGATATACCTTTTTTTCATATAAACAAAAAGAAAATAATAGTAATAACAATAGTAAGTCTAAGGAACCTAAAGTTAAGAGGTTGCACGTCCACGCTCCGGAACGGCGCGCACGTCACGCTCGCGGTGCACGCCCGTCGCGTGCGCGTGTTCGGCTACAGTTAAACTGTGTACTAACATAACATATGCTAGTAGTAAATTTAGAGGAATATATGAAATTATTTTGGACGTTATTGTGTATTTAATACTAAATATTTCAAAAAAAGGTTTTAGAGAACTTATATTTGTCCAATAGTTAATTTATGTATAGATTTATTTCCTGGGAGCAAGGAGAAAGAGAGAGAGAACATAATACAATCCGATCTTTACATTTCTCCCGATTTTAGGAAACTCTAATACTTACTCTGTCCTCATGGACCAGGAAATAAAAATAATTAAAAGATAATTTCACCGAGTGAGAATCAAACCTGCAACCATTACTTTTGTAGTATAACGTATAATTTTCACCTTTTTCTATATTATTGAACTACATGTTATATTAAAACACTGTTCTTATAAATACTGATCCATATATTTAACTCTCTTTAATTGTTTCGGGACGTAATACTAGTACATGTAGGGTTTACAACGAAGTTCTGTTTTTCACGGTTCATTTAGTTTATAATATAGGTACAATGTATTTGCAGGTTCATTACCCGTGCTAGGTCCAGTGACCTAGGCGCCAGGAATTATCTTAATATATGTATGTTTGCAACTTCATGCCTTTTCTCGGTAACAGGGTTCAAAAAAAGTGCCAATTTGAGACGTTTTGTTTATGTGGCCTGCATGACAGTTCTTCTCACATCCCGTCCCTTATGTGAAGTCTTTCTTTATAAAGCTCTCCGTCCCCTTAATGTTGAATGTTTGTATTTATTTCTCCGAGTGTAAATAGAATAATCAACCAGTGTAGCATTTATTAAATATAATTTTATCAAGTACGTTTTCATTTTTTTTTCTTATAAAAGCTATACATAATACTTTTTTCGCAATTAACTCAACCTTCTCATCCATTAGTAACTAACAAATAACAAGTAATGCATTACAGAATTATAATTTTAACCCTCTTTATTATATAAATAAATATACGAGTATAACTTCATAAGTTAATTTTCTTACTAATTACTATTCTAGTAATTTCTATAGATCGTAAGAAGCACTTGTATATATTTTTTTTTCATTTTAGTTTACCAGGTATTTGTTTATGTAACTCACATTTGTTGATCAAATAAAGGTAATATAAGGAAAAATAACTAAATATATTTACATTATAAGCAAAAAAATACTTTTAGTCGTGATACTACAAGTAGGTATATAGAATTTTACATAGATCTATATACCTATATAAAATCGAAAGGTCACTCACTCATCACGAAATCTCAGAAACTACATGTGCTAGGAATCTGAAATTTTGCATAGGAGTTATTTATAGGATGTAGGTGCTCGCTAAGACGGGAATTTGCAATATTCGACTTCTAAGGGGTTGTTTTTGCGGTCGAAAGTTTGTATGAAACTTCGTCACTACAAATGCTAGGAGTTTCAAATTTTGCATAGACGTCACTAGGACGTAGTCATGGAGACAGAAATTAATTATAACATGGTTCACGTGGGTGAAACCGCGAGCGGACCGCTAGTACTTTATATTTCTTCGAATACTTCTTTTTATTTGACCGTACAAGTGTCGATTTTGGCGAACATTCTGAGAACTGTCCTTGAACAAGAATCCAATGAGTGCTTACTCAGTGCTTCACTGTAAACAGAAAACAATATTTCAATTAATAGAAAAAAACGAATAAACTAGTTGAAGTATTTTTGTTACGTTTTTAAAGTGTTATTTTTCACTTAAGAAAGAAAAATACTTTTTTAATGAATACCCGCGCTTGAAACCTTTCGAAAAGTGCAGGTTCAAATCGCGTTACATTTCTTTAACAATTATTCCTAATAATTATTTTTTTTGAAGCTTCAGGCTGTATCATGTATCATCAGGTAACCCGAGGGAACCTGGGAACCTATTTTTAAGACACTTTCGTTGACACGTTTCCATTAAAACTTCTGTTCCCCCTCTTTCCCCCGAATTCTGGAGGCATTGCGTGCCAAAGAATTCCGCGGAAAGTGGAGAACGGATTCCCGTAACGTTAATATTTATCATTCAAAAATAATTGATACAAAAAACTGCAAATCTCTTTTAAATGAAGGTGTCCCTACATTTTGACGGTTGAAGGTGATGAGCCATATGAGCAAATTACCTTATTTGTCATGCCCGAGACAACGTGTTTATTATACGAACTCAAATTATAACCTTTGGTTACTTACATTATAAATCAAAGATGATTTAAGTTAATAATAAATACTTTAAAACATAATATTACTAATTCAGTATGTTCAAATATATTTTTTTTCCTTTTTAATATTTAAATATTTTGCCAACTTTAAAGAATAGAAAAATCAACAAAAATAAACTAGGCTTCCGTGCTTATATACCTATTTAAATTATTGTCTACAAAATTTTCAAAAACTAAAAGTCATATCGAGTTAATACTTTTTGATTTAATTGAATTCTATTTCAACTAACGAAACAGTCTAAGTTTCATCAAAATCGTTTTAGTACTTCATTAGACACGAGTATCCATACATTTCTCTAGGAATTTAAAGATTTTTTACTCAAATGCTATAAAACAGTAAAATAAAAACAAAATATCTAATCGACAGTGTTAAACTCACAAAATAATAATATCTGACAGCTGGTTATGTCACTTCTATAACAAATAATATAAAAATCGCCAATACCGACTCTATCCCTTTCATATAGCGTCTATAAAAACAAATACAGTACTAACAATTACACAGTAGGGTAAACACCCTCCGAGGGAGTAACACAAGTGGTAGTACTGGGGGGTAAAAAACAACTGTTGGTATTTATTTTATATGTGTTGTTTGAGGTTTTTGTCTTTGAATCCACTTCTAACGAGAGCTTTGAACTATACTTGTTCGCTTGACCTGTTTTTATTAGTGTGTAGAGGAATTATATTACTATTTATTTTAATTTAAAAGGTAATATTTTTTATATAGGCTAGTAGCTAAATAGATCGTTCGAATGATTAATACTTTTTTTGGTACAATATATACTTTATTAAGTTATTAATATTCTTAAAATTAAGATTAATTAAAAGTTTTAGCTACCTTATTTATCATATGCTATATTGAGGCCAGTAGTGGCCAGAGTGGCAAGGGTACAAGCGTGTGTCTGTAAAGGCAATAGGTTGTGGGATCGATTCCCACTCAATGAAATGAAATATCTAATATTTTCATTTCTTCGCGCTGGTGGCGAGGCAAAGCGCGGCGTTGAACTCCGCCACTCAAAGTACAATGCGCAAAATTCGGCAATATAGGGGAAAGGGAAGTGTCTTAGCACTAGATAGATAGATAGATAACATTCTTTATTGCATACACAAACTATAAGTACAATAAAAAAAAAGAAAATCGATAGCTGTAGAAATATAACTAGCATGCAAAGGCGACCTTATCACTGCACTAGGTTCCCTCTGTTAACCTTGCTGTGTGCGTGATACAGCGTGAAGCTAAAAAAATATATTTATTAGTTTACATTAAAAGCATAATTTATCAGCTGACACTAAACGAGCAAAATTATATAAAAAAAAACTGGTTTAAAAATTCTTTTACCAAAATCTATTAAAAAGTTCTCATAATGTAATATCAAATAAGAGTTCATTTACATTCATTTAAATGTTTCCAGTTTTGAGCGGAAAAGGAAACATCAAATTTAAGATTTTAGTCATTTGAACTGCATTGGTACAGTATCTTACTATATACACGATGATTGCAAATTCGATTTCTTTTCGGTGTAATTAATTAGCTTTATTCATTTTCTTACTTATGTTTCGAATTTAGGCGAAAAACTCTATTCTCGCTTTTTTTTTAGCTTTACGTTGTATCCCGGCACCTAGCAGCAAGACATTCCGTTCCATACATGAGCATCTTCGCCTTGATGGCCTCAATCTTTTTATAACGTACTTACGAAAAAAATTAGACAAAACTCAATGAATTTTTTATAATTTTTAAAGTATTATTCCATACTGAGAAAAGTCAAATACTTTTTAGAGAAATATATAAAAAATTGAACGTAGCTGGATTTGAACCTGCACCTCTTCGCTTTTTAATTATTTTAATTTTTCTAAAAATTACCCAAAGACGTTGGCACCCACCACCAGGTAACACCACACCATTTAGGGACGGTTCAACAACCTATCATCACAGCACAGCACAAGTGGAGTCATATATCGCGGCGTCCACCGGAACGGGCAGACCGCGGTCACCGCATCTAGTTTACGTTACATCGCCATGACCCCTCTTCCTTTAGTTAATTACGTATTTAAAATTCTAAAGAAAAAAACATATTCTTAGGTATGTATTAATATATATTTTAGTAAAACTTGAGTTAAGGTAAGTGGCGCAGAGGTGCAAAGTGTGAATCAAAACGTGACTGGTTGTGGGTTCGATGAAATTTACATTTTCATTTCTTCGCTCTAGTGTCGAGGCACAACGCGGCGTTGAGATCCGCTACTCAAGACGCAATGCCTGCAGAATTTGGTGGAAAATGGAGAACAGAGTATCTTAACACTAGGTCCCTCTGCGTACCCTGTGTAGGATATAGGGTGAAGCTGATTTTATGAGTTACACAAAAAAATCTTTTAAGACAATTTTAATATATGTTAAAACAATCTTGCAGTTGAATTTTAGTAGTTTTATAGTACTTTTTCAAAAATTAAATCTACAAGTACTTTAAAGTTGTCTTTCCTATTTCACTTGTCCACTTGACTTATAAAACCAATAGCCTGGAAGTACTATAGAGACTTCTGCCTGCGGTTGCGCACGCGCATATTTTATTGCCTATTATTTAGCTTATACTAACAATTTTAGATAATGAACTTACAAATATGTAACAATTATTTATTATAAGCTCCTTTAAAAATGTCATATTTAGCTTAAATTAAAAAAAATATATAAGTTGATTATAAATAAAATATGCAGATAATTAAAAAATAACACTTTTATGTTTTTTTCCTTAGCTTTGTCTTATTTTTTTAAAATGCCAAAATGATAAATATTAATTTTCTATTAGCTAAATTAAAAAAACTAATTCGTAATATATTCCTATTTTATATATTGGTAATAAAATTTAAAGGCAACACTACTGTTCACGCCTAAGAATGTTATTTAAAAAATATATATCACGTTTAAAAATATATTTTTAACAATTTTAATTTTATTTGTATGTAAAGCAGATGATAATGAACATTCGTCTAATAGTAAACGAAAAAACTTAATTAAAAATGTATATAGACAACAAACATTTATTGGAAATTTAATAGTGTTAAACATAGTGATTTTTTTTTTTTTCACGCTGTATCCCGTACATAGAAGGATAGGCAGAGGGCAGGTCCCCTCTGCCTATCCTTCTATGTGCGGGCGGTGTTAAGGCACTCCGTTCTCCACTTGTCGAGTTTTCGAGGCATTGCGTATTGAGTAGTGGAACTCAACGCCGCGCTTTGCTTTGGTACCAGAGCGAAGAAATAAAAATATTAATAAATAAATCATACCCCCCAAGTGGGAATCGAACCCACAACCGTCGCGTTTACAATCACGCTTGTGTCACTACGCCACAACGGCCCCTACCAAAAAAACAAACAAACTTATCATTATAATATTAATTATTTACTTTGAAAATAATAATAAAACAGAAGTTATAAAGAATATTTTTATAATGGCCGCAATTGACGCGAAAATAGAAAATTCTTGTCATAGCACTAGGTAATGTGAGGTGAAGACGGTAGTGTCTCTGGAACGTACAATTTTACCGTCAATTTGACGCGATTTCTGATTACCCGTAACAATGGCTGACGTTTGAAAGTGTAACTGCATTTTTCTATATGAAATGCCTTTTTAATATTAAAAAAATATATATATGTATATTTTTGTGCAATTGTTGAATTAACTAACATAAAAGATGGGACCAAATTATAAAATTATTATTAAGCTTACATAGCCGTATTTACATATTATAGTTAAAAAACGCGGCATCAACGATGTGCAAATGCTCGTATATTTAGAGTTGACTTAGAAGTTTGGTTTTATCTGTGCTTCAAAGTACCGTAAACCTGAATATTTGGTGTTCATTTCAGCCTGATACCTCCACGCGATCTCGAAATAATTGGTCTAAACAGACGGACAGATGGACAACAAAGTGATCCTTTATTCCGGTTCCGTTTTTTCCTTCTGAGGTACGGAACCCTAAAAACAAATGAAGAAATGTAAATATCTTCGTTTTCATTCGAAAATAGCTAAACTAAATTATACATGTTTAAATTATCTATTTTTTAGCTTTTTCGCTTTTGGTTTTTCGCTTCGCTTACGCTGAGATCCGGACAGCAGAGAAGGCAGAGGGAACATAATGTTAAGACACTCCGTCCCCCATTTTCCGCCAAATTTACCTCGAGTTTTTTTTCTGTTTTACCTCGTTAGATAAAAATATTAAATATTCCATTCTATTTATATATTTCAAATAATATATATATATTGTATTTGAAATAAAAATCAACTTTCACGATAACACTGTCCTGAGCTGGCTGCTAACGTAACGGTCGTCGCGGTCTGCTTGGTGCGCGCGTGCAGCTATCGTAAGTTGATCCTGTAGATAATATTTGAATTAGATTTTTTTTACTTTCAAAAGATGTAGGGTGCGAATAACTGACATTTTGAAATGTTTTTTAAATATGTTCAAAATTATATATTTACTTGCTGACCGTACTGGTCAACGTGGCTGCAATGAAGTTAGCTGTAGACGGCTGCGCAGATTTGATTTTAGAATTTTTCTTACTCCTGAATATTTTGTTTCTGAATGAATCATGCGTATAAATTAAAAAAAACTAACTTCAGGGTGGTTTGATCGTATTGTATTTTTTTTACTTATTTCCCTGGAAAAGGTTTGTAAATGGCGAAGTGGGGCAACATCTGTCTGTAAACTTATTTATTTTATTTGTTGACATTTATTTATTTTAATTGTTAAGATCTATCTAATATGCAGTATCTTGAATTTGGGCGGAAATACAAATACTTTGGAAATATATATTTTAGCTCTGGCACCAAAGTAAAAGCCCGACGTTGAATTCCATCACTCAACACGCAATGCCTTGAAAAGTTAGGCAAAAAGACGAAAACGGAGTGACTTAACCCTAAGTTTCGTCTGCCTACCCTGCTATGTGCCAGATACAGCGTAAAGCTGTAAAAACCAAATTAATAGCACAATTACAATTAATACATAAGAAAAATAAGAAAAGTAGGAACAAACTAACATTTTAAGACTTAAGCAGCTGTCTGTATAAAAAAATTAAAAACAATTAACAGATGTATCCAATTTGAGAAGTCAAAAGTCTTACATCTGCTACAACCCTTCCGCGGGGTAAAAGGGGATACTTCCGAAAACACTGGCCCAATAATAATCCAATTAGGGATGGGCACGCTACAATGTGCATGGACAATGGAAATAATTAAAGTTTCCACCTTCAAACTACCCTCTAAAAATTTTTTTTAATTATACGTAACTTATTATATTATTTTTTAACTTCGCACTGTATCCTGCACATAGCGGGGTAGGTAGAGGGCACCTGGGGATTGAGTGTTAAGGCACTCGGTTCCTATTCTTTTCTTTTCTTTGGTGCCAGGGATGACATGAAAATATTAAATTTCTTCGAGCGAGAATCGAACTCACATCCTGTTGTCTTTATAGGCACACGCTTGAACCACTACGCCACGACTGGCCTCATGTACTCGTATGTATGTACAATGTCCATATAAGGCGCGGAAATAATATCTATAAATCAAAATGGAATAACCATATATGGCACTTCTTATCTCATTATATTTTATTCTTTTTGTATGTCCAGACAGTCATTAAATATTTATTAATAAGTCTTGTTCACTAATCTCTAATGTTTAATAGAATTGCATACTGTAATTGTATACGCTTATAGCAGAGTACGCATTACAAGGAAGCTAGTGTCCAGACACTCCGTTCCTCACTTTTTATATGTATTAATAAATAATAATTCATCCTCAATAATTTTGAAATTCTTATCTACACAATTATGCAAAGATGACTATAATAATTAATTTCTGTTTTTGTTAATGAAAATTATTATATTTTTTGTTTTATCAGCTGAAATCCATCCTTTATATATAATATAAATATATCCATCCATTGGAAAATGATAAGCAAAATTGTCTTTATGGGAATGGAGTCTCTTAACATTAGGTTCCCAAGTTTCCTTTTCCTATCCTACTTTGCGATATAGCGTGAAGCTTTAAAATATATATAAAAATGGAAGCAAAAACATACTAAAAAGCTAGTCAAATATACCTCAACCAGAAAGAATCATGACAACGACACGTCGAGGGTGTATCGGAAGTACACGTGCCGAGCGCACGTGTGCCCAACCCTTCTAAAGGAAATCTGGTGCCCATTTTAATTATGACCTCTTTTTAATGTAAAACTTAGTATAAAACATTATTTTGATAGGTAAATGAATTCGTATATTTTTTAATTTTTTCGCCAAATTCTGGAAACATTGTGTGTTGAGTGGAAGAACTCAGGGCTGCGCCTCAACACCAAAGCGAAGAAATGAGAATATTAAGTATTTCATTTCTTTGAATGGGAATCGAACGCACAACCTATACTGTTTTTTTTATAATTTAATTACCATGAAGCTCCAAATAAATATTATAATTATATGATAAGTAGCAGAGTGCTATATGACAATAGATAATAATTCTATAACTAATTTACAAATTAACTTCGAAGGTCATATTGTCGCGAAACTTTAATCGTTTTAGATAAAAATCAATATTTTTTTCAAACTATTTAACGCACTTAAATTAAATTTATTTCTAAAATATTCATTTATTTTTTAAAAAAAAGATAACGTTCAAAGAAACAGCATTATAATATGTATAATTATTTTAATAATATTATATTATATTACAATTAATTATGGATGTCTAGATCTTTCGAAAAATATCGATTTGAAAATAACATCTTTCCTAGAAGATATTTGCTTAATAGTCCGGTTCTGGTTAATATTAATTAGGTCTATATAAGGGGAATTTATGGTTCCATTATACTTAATAAATACTTAACATTAACACACAGAAGTTGTCTAAATTTGTTGCAAATCAAGTTATTTGTTTTTTTTATTATTTAAATGAAAAATGTAACACCTACAAACGCCAAGACGACGTTTTTTTCTCTTGTCTTTATAATATTTTTTAGGAGTCCAACTTTTTTATACAGGTCTATCGTGTGAGCCCGTAAAAGCGACGGTTGTGAGTTCAATTCCGGCTCATGCATTATTTAATATTTTCATTTCCGCCACTCAACACGCACGGATAAAGTAATAGTGACCGGAGAGTCTTAACACTAACATCTGCCTATCCTGCTACAAGCAGAAACAAGGTCTATTATCTATCTACATACAGGGTGCCCCGGGAGTGAACGATAAAACGAAACCAGGTGATAGACCAAGTCGTGACAGTTATGAGAAAAATATAAAAAAAAATCTTTGCCATGTATTTTTCATATTATATTGATTTTAAAAAATATCGCAAAAACCAGATTCCAAAAAACGGAATCCAGATTAAATGCGCCAACTTTTAAAGTTACTTGCAAAAACAGTGTAGTACATTTTTTATTATAGTACAGTCGGTTAAAGTTGGGTGTAGTAAATATTTTGAATTTAATGTTTGGCAAAAACACCACATTTTATTGAAAACTGATGCAGGTATGTTTAAATCTTAAACTGTAATTCACAGAAGGGTTACTCATGATTATATTACAGAAAAAAAAATTAAGAAAGAGTAATATTTGTAGTCTTAGGACTTGAAAAATCATCAAATTGTGTAAGTTTTTCCGATATTTTTTAAAATCAATATAGTATGAAAAATACATGGCAAAGATTTTTTTTAATATTTTTCTCATAACTGTCACGACTTGGTCTATCACCTGGTTTCGTTTTATCGTTCACTCCCGGGACACCCTATATAAAAACGAAAGTTCACTCACTCATCACGAAATCTCAAAAACTACATGTGCTAGGAATCCGAAATTTTGCATAGGAGTTATTTATAGGACGTAGGTGCTCGATAAGACGGGAATTTGCAATATTCGACTTCTAAGGGGTTGTTTTTGGGGTTGAAAGTATGTATGAAACTTCGTTACTACAAATGCTAGAAGTCTCAAATTTTGCATAGACGTCATTTATAGGACGTAGGTACTCATGGAGACAGAAATTAATAATAAGGTAGTTCACGCAGGCGAAGCCGCGGGCGTGCTGCTAGTATTATTATATTTATTATCATATTATATCACTATAGTTAAATTTTCTAACAATGTTAACAGCTTAAACGATACGCATCTCGTCAAAATATTTTGCTGCAACAAGCGTTATCTGGGATCTGTGGTTAAGGCGGAAATCGCCAATTCAAAACAATGCTGGCCTCCTCGCCGCTATGATGGGTATGACGAGATCAAACATTGGATAAAACAATATAAAATGGGTTTTGTAAACAATTTAATGCTGTTTTAATATCTGAAGTATAATTTTTGTTGCTTTTTTTTGGTTTTACGCTATATGCCGTAGGTACGTAGCGGGATAGGCAAAGGGATGGGCATCTTGTGTTAAGACACTCCGTTCCCATTAAGACACTTTCGTTCTCCATTGCAGGCTGAATTCTGACGGCATTCCGGCACCTATCATTTTGTTAATACAAATAATAAAATCATATAAGAATTAAGAAGACATCGTTATATACTTTATTAGAAAAAATAAACGCTAAAAAATATAATATTATGTCAGCATTTTTCTATTTAAATCTGTTACAACTACTTTGAAATTTTGAAAAATCCCTTTAAAGAAAATACCGCCCTAATTTTCACGTCCCCTGAACCACCAACCCTCCCCCTTTATATAGATAAGTACTATTCTTAGTAGAATGCAAAATTATCAAAAACTTTTAACATTCACCTACGTGATGAAGTATAGATAACTAGATAAAGACCCTTGACTATCCAAACAAGTGTTAGGGCGCGTGCGAATGCTCTTTTTTTACCGTAAATCCGTAATTGTTTCCGGTATAATTAAATTTTAAAGTATAACGCTTCACGCTGTATCCCGCATATAGCTAAGTAGGCAGAGGGAACCTAGTGTTAAAACACTCTGGCATAGCACAAGCGTGTGATTGCTTACCCGACAGGTTGTGATGTCGATTCTCAACTGAGGAAATGAAATATTTCATATTTCCATGTCCTCACAAATGCCTCCAGAAGTCGGCGAAAAATGGGGAACGGAGTGCTTTAACACTAGATTCCTTCTGCATACCCTTCTGTAAACGGGATACAGCGAGAGGCTGATTTTTATTGTTTGTAAAAACAAATTAATTTTTCAAATAAAAATAATAAGTATCTTAATAAATACCGTGTTACTTTTCAAAACCTTGAACCGCAACTAACATTCGCTACCAATAAAAAATAAACACAAAGAATCTTAAAACAATAACAAGTGAATGTTTATGTGCACTAAACAATAGATATAAATCAATATGTTAAAAACAAAACAATTTATTGGTAATACACTGTCGCCGCATAGCTCGTACGTTTATCATGACGCAAAATGGCGCTATACTTCCCATAATTTTTTTTATAACTTCACGCTGTATCCCGCACATAGCAGGATAAAGGAAACCTGGGAACCTAGTGTCAAGATACTCTGTTCTCAATAGAACACTTCTGTTCAAATCTTTGCGGCGAATTATGAAGGAATTGTGTGTTGAGTAGTCAAACTCAACACCCCGCTTTACCTCGTTTCCAAAGCCAAGAAATGAAAATATTAAATATTTCCATTCCTCAAGTAATAATCGAACTTACAACCTATCACGCTCATGCGTCTGCACTACGACTGGCCTTAATACAATACAATATTAAAACACTATTCTCATTAGAACACTGCCGTTAAATATTCAGCACTGAATGTATGAAGGCACTGCAGCGAAGGAATGAAAATATTAAATATCCTTGAATAGGAATCGAACCTATAACCCATCACGCTCATACCTGTACGCCACGACTGGCCTCAATAATAAACCAACTATTATACAATAGCAAATAAATGCGCAATCGAATCTGCCTACAGATGCGTCACACCGTGGGACCGGCGTAGGCGCACGCCTCAAGTCACCACGTGGCCTTGCCTGCGATCATTAGCTGTAATGACTGTGGAAGTGTGGACCGACAGGGTCACGAGGAGTTACTATTTGTTTTACACTTCTTCAAATTGTGACCTCTGGCTTTATAAATTATTTGAGCTTAGATGTTTTTTTAGAATTCCGTAGTTTATAGTTCAAATAATTATAATTTTTAGCAAAGAAAAACCGATTTGAATTGGATCTCTTATTAAACTACTCCTGAAATGTATGCCAATAAAAAAGGAATCATCGAAATCGGTTCAGCCAGTTTAATGTAAATTTGTAACGTCATTAAATGGTATTATTTTATATGATATTATTAATAAGTAACTAATTAAAATATTAAAGTAATAAAACAAATAACAGTAATTCGTGAAAAACGGGACAAAGCATAGGTTCCGTCCCGATAGGGACGTTTAATTTTTGGGCTAAAAATCGGAACATCCCGTCAAAATCGGGACATCTGGCAACGCTGGTGCAAACCCATTCATATTTGAATTTATCAACTTTAATAAATTGTAAGTACTTTTCGTTGACGGTTGACAATGATGGAATTAACACGGAACCATCAATGCTTGTATTCAACTCTCACTTGACCTTGTTTTTTTTTATTCATAATGTACACATAATTAGAATAAATATTTTTAGATGTCAAATTGTATAAGGAAAACTATATTTTTGTCTTACACATTTTCATTTTTTTTTCTATGTTCGCATGGTAATGTAGATTAAATATTAATTTAAAATCCATTTAAAACCTACTTTACATGAATGTTATTATGTTACAGATTATTTGTTTGATTATTATGTAAAAAAAACCAGTAGCTATTAATAGTGTCTCATATTTAAATAATAAAGCTTTTTTGAATATAAAAAAACCGACATTACCGACAAAATTAAATCGAACATTTCGAAAAATGTCATTGGCCACATAATTTGAATTTCAAAAATTATATGAATTTTAAGATGTCAAATTAAATTAACAACTTAGTATATTAATCGATAAATGGTTCTATTTTATACTGGCTGTCATTTTCTTTGCGTAGGAGAGAAAATTAAAAAATTGGTAAAGTTATAATATTCGTCACTATTAGTATGTTAAAACATAGCCAATGCTTTTCTGGCTTTTTTGTTTCAAGCTCTTGGATTTTTTTTTAATTTATAATTGTAGAAATTATTATTTTAAAGATAATAATTATACATTGAAAGTTGTTACAAATATTTTAAATAGATATGTATTTTTTATGTTTAAGCCAATATAAAACAAAACACTAAATGTTCAATAAAAACTAAATTTTTAAAATACTAAGATTAAGGTGCGCAAGCGCACAGACAGAGATACAAATTTTAAAAATCTCTGTTTATGGTTCTATTTGATTGAAAATGTCCCCAATAATAAATTTTACACTATTATTATATGAACAGAATAAATAAACTTTTAATACTTTTTAATTTAAACTAAAGCTATTTCACGATTTTTCCTAACATAGCAGCTTATTTTTTTTATTTTATTTATATATTTTTGTTGTTTTTAACAAAATAGTTTAAAGGACTACTTTGTCGATTATCTGAACGCATCCAATGCTATGGTATAGAACAATAGAGTATTTGAGTCACAATTACAATACTGCGAGGTTTCACGATCGTTAACTATAATGACTTTAGATTGACATTTTCTTGACGTTAAACTACTAAAGTACTAGTAGAAGTTTAATTTATTTTATTTTGAAATAAAATATATTATACTCTTATTTTTTTAATCACGACTCTGTTTGCCTTATATGGATATAAAAATTTTCGTTTAACATACAAATTGATCGACAATTTAAATTCCACATTAATTTTTATTTTAAACTTTAAAAAATAAATATTTTATTAGACTAAAACGTGCGTTGAGAACTATTTCAAATAAAAAATAAGTATTTTTTTTTAAATATGCAGGTATTTCATAATGAATATTTAAATAACCTAATAACTATTAACAAAATTAAAATAATTTTGCAAAAAGTCATAGCTATTTACAACAACTTAAACCCGTCTTCGTCTACAGATATAAAGAAAATTGAGTGATACGACACTTGAATCGTTTAATTGAATAAATCAAAGTTATCGCACATATTAAGTAAACATAATATTTTCGAAATGATGATTTTTAAGATTTTCTTCTAGTGTACTTTTGACCCTAGTGTTAAGACACTCCGCTACCTTCCGCAGATTTCTGAAGGCACGTGATGAGTGGGCACCACACCCCCAATATTATTATATTTTAGTTTTCTAAAATATACGAACTTATTATTATCCTGTAAATCAAAAGATTAATTATGTTATAATAATTGTTATACTGCATTACGAATTGGATGAATTTACTATGATATCATGGCGTCTTATGGCATCGATGACTACAAAGCCTTGCAATTTATTGTTGTGGCAATCATTGAAAATACTAGCTTAGGATCGAATTACAACAAATATTTACAAATTATTTAATAATAATAATAATAATAACCAATAATGAGATATGCTATGGCGCAGGAGCACAAGCGACTGTAAAAGCGACAGGTTGCGGGTTCTATTCCTACTCGTGTAAATGACATATTTAATAGGTACTTTCATTTTCTTGTTCTGGTAACAAGTCAAAGCGTGGCTCCAGAATTCAGTGAAAAGTGAGCTGTGGAGTGTTTTAACACTAGGCTCTCCTATGTTTAGCCTACTGAAAAAAAATAGACAAGCAAACTTTTTTCAATAAAAACAGGCTTCGTTGGATGGATTAATTTTCTTATAGTAATTTGCAATGACATACCTATAGCAAATGTTCAATTATATTATATTCCAATCAGTAAATACCTTTATTATTACAATGTTCATTCTAGTATAAGTTATGTCTAATCGAAGATTACTAAGAAACCAAGTAATTTATAATGTGAAACAGGCGTAAGTTAATGCTGTGACTGATATCGACGAAGTGCCTAGAGTTACATTAGTAATAAGAATTATTCGATTTAAATTAAATATATTATTTGTTTAAATTAGTTAATAAATCAAAAAATCTGCAAAATAAGGGCAGAGGGAACCTATTGTTAAGACACTTTATATTAATTTTCATATCAATTTGAGGGTTAATTAAAATTAATCTTGGGATAAATCACTCCATCCTCCAGTTCCTGCACCTTATGTGTTGTTTTTACAGCACTTCCTGCTTGAAACTCCTATTGAGACTAGAAAAATAAAATTGGTATGTCGAGACTATCTTTTCGCAGAAGGACAGGGTGTGGGACAGCATGAATTTCATCTAAATTTTGAGAAATTAATCATTCCCATCTTCGGTATAACAGGACATAGCAATGTCTCGATATCGGGCGATAAGTGGAGAACGAAATGTCTTGAAATTATGTTCAATGTACCCTCGTATATATTAGAAACAAAAAAAAATACTAATATATTTTAAATTCAATTAATGTCAATAATCACCAGTCATCACTAATACTACAGCCTGTTAAAATCGATATTTTATAACGACTCGTAGTATCGATATTCTCCGAGTGAAATTGGAATCCACATAAACCGAGCGAGCAGGCATTCAATGACCTTCAAGACCTAACTATTCTTAAGGCTTAAGTATAATATGTTTTTTTCTTATAAAAATAAAAAAAAAAAACACTATTATATTATAACTTAAATCATACTCTACCATCAGTAAGTGCATTTAGTACTTTTGCATTTAGTACAATTATTATATTAGCATACTAGTATCTAACTGTCTTACACCTCAATTACGTACTTAATTGTTATCTTATCATCTAATAGCGTCTAATTATCTCTTATTAGGCACAAGGATTGATATAACGTAAGTAATTGTGACGTCTTCATGGCTATAAAATGCCATAATTATAGAAATATTTTTTTTCAATTTCACGTTAAGTCTTGCTTATAGCAGAGTAGGCAGAGGAAACCTAGAGTTAAGACACTTAGTTCTTAATTTGTCTTTTTTTTTGATCATCTAAATTTCAAATTTTGTAAAAATCGGTGCCAATTTAATGATTTTTCTATACAAACTTTCAACCCATATCACCCCTTCAGGGTTAAAATTTTTCAAAATCCCTTCTTAGTGCACGTTATGAAAATAAACATAAGGTGACAATATTAAAAGCAATTTATTACCTCAATCATTAGTAAATTAATAACGGAGTAGTTAACTCAACTTCACGCTATATCCTACAAACAGCAGGTTAGGCAGAGAGAACCTAACACTTCGTTCCCCACTTTCCACCGAATTCGGGAGGCTGATTTCCCTTGAATTTAATTTAACTGTAAATATTATCCAAAATATAGTCACAAGTCTCACATACCTACAGTTGATCAAAACAAAAGGACATGGGAATGAAAACCATGAATGAGCTCCATTCATGGAATTCTATTCTTTAGAAACGGTGAGAATATAAAAAATAATATGGCAGCGTTCAATTAAATGTTTAATTTAAATTTCAGCTACCTCTATCTTGCATATAGCAGAGAAAATTTGGGAACCTAGTGTTAACACACTCCGCTCCCATAAAGACGAGTCCGTTCCACACAAATAAAAAATCTCTCGATCTTTATTTTATTTATAGACCTATGAGAAAAGCGAACTTAACAAGAAGAATATACTAAAAGGATTCTCCATTTAAATTAATCTTATATTTCTTCTTTCATCTGGGAACCTAGTGTTAGGACACTTCCGTTCCCTACTTTTTGCTAAATCCTGGAGATTTTTATTTTTAATTTGTTGAACGCCGCGGTTCGCATTAATACCAAATTGTATTTCAATATTACGTATTAATTTTTTCGGGTGCGAATCGAACTCACAACCATCACGTACCACCACGAGGGCATCAATATAAAAATAGATCATGCCATATAAGGTCATATCTAAATATAATCGAGCACCACCGCACCGTCGTGGCGCAGCGGCACAAGTGTGAGACTGCAACGCGACGGTTATGGGTTCGATCATCAGCCAAGGAAGTGAAATATTTATTTAAGTGTATATTTCCATTTCTTCGCTCTGGTGGCCTTCAGAATTCGGCAGAAAGTGGGGAACGGAGTATCTTAATACTAGTGTCTCCTATCCTGCAGTGTGCGGGAAACAGCGTGAAGCTGATTTGATTTAATTTAGTTTACCACTATTTAATACCACATTACGAGTATATTACGAAACGAAGCATCGCGAAGATGGCTGAACGGTTACGTATCGGCTGCGCCTGCGCACGCTCATACCTTAGGTTACCTAATTTTAGTGTTTCGTTGCGTGGGCAGCGTTCATTGTTATTGTGATTTACACTCATAGATATGATATGGTAAAGGAATATATGAATTGATAGATTAAAATTTAATTTGTATTTTGTAAGATATATTTTTTTTGTATTGTAAAATAATATAAATAACGATAAAACAAATAAAACTCTTTGAAGACAAAAGTTAAGTACTAGTCCTATTTTTTTTATTAACTTCACGCAGTATACCGCACAAAGAGACAGATAACCCGGGGACCTAATTTTAAGACATTCCATTCTCATTAAGATACTTCCGTTCCCATGTTTCCAGAATTCTGGAGTGATTGCAAATATTTTTTGGGCTTATTTACGTAACATTAAGTAAATACTTGCCGGCTCTGATATAAAAAACATAAAAAATAGAAACAAATTAATAATTTCAAGTACAAAACGTCTCAATCATCTATAATACAAATTAACAAACTATAGACACACAAACGTACACTCCATCATTCCTAATGCATGTCATTCTAAATAATAAAACTCTATTGAATCTATCAAAACATTTGATAACAAAGGCACTACGTACTCCCACGTTTTAGGCTCTTATTTTTAAATAGATAAAAAAGAACAGCTTCAAGCTGTATCTCGTATACAGAAGGGTAGGCAGAGGGAACCTAGAGGGGACCTAGTGTTAAGGCACTCCGTTCCCCATTTTCTGCCGAAAAAAGGAACTGCGTGTTGAAAGGTGGTACTCAACGCCGTGCACCTACACCCGAGCGAAGAAATAAATAATAAATTTAATCAAATATAACATAACTCGGATGGAAATCGAACCTACAACCAGTTACGTTTACAAGTTAACACTTGTACCCGCCACCACTGGCCTCAACACCACTGGCCTCAACACTGCTGGCCTCAACACTTTATATAAGCTTTCAAGTACTGAGTGCAGTAATATTAGCTATAGCTAGACCCAACTGTACGACGATGTCGACGGCATTGAAAAATATAATTATTAGAATATAAAAGTTAAATATGAAATTAAATATAGTAATAGTAGGTTCTTATACAGAAACTAATATAAAGAAATATTATTATTAGAAAAACAGAGAGAGATACCTAGCCATAAATCACTTCAAAGTTGGATGTTATTTAAAAATGATTTTTTTTATCATACTGTATCACACTGACAGTAGGGTAGACAGAGAGAACCTAGTGTTAAGACACTCCGTTCCCAATTTTCCGCCGGAATTCTGGAGGCATGGGTATGTAGAGAGAAAATAATGATAAAATTTTTCCATTTACATATACCACTCAACTTTTGAGACATTGTATGCTAAGTGACGGTATTTAACGCCGCGTTTTGCCTCGAAACCAGTGCTAGCGAAATGAAAATAAATAAATGAATGTGAACCTACAACCTATAGTGTTTACAGACACACTGTACTGTGCCAAATAATAAAATGCATTTATCTTTCAAAATCATAATTCTAGTAGCTTTCAACTAGCACAATTAATATATCCGTACATATATATTCTACTTTAAAACAAAATTTTACCGCTACATAACTTAAGAAGACTCAAACAACGGAGAGAGAACCTAAAATCCTTCACCGATGATTTCAAATAAGAATTTCAAATTGTACTTACTTGTAATATAACGAATTAACCAATTCAAACTCTATCTACAGAAAATAGAGTCCAATTTCTCTTCCGTTACCACTACAGCCTTTTAGCTTACCTTCAATGGAAAATTAACTTTATTTCATATTGGATTTGGTTTAGAATTGAATGGTTTTATAGATATGTTATAATAATAACCTGTTCTGTGGACGCCGTGGGAACCGACTCGGATATGCGAGGTAAAAATGGCTGTCGGAACAGTCTGCAATAGTCCAATTTCTGCCTTTTACTTAGATTATATTTGAGCATAAAAACTTGTATCTCAACGGATGTAGACGTAGAGTTTAGTCATTTTAAAGTATTCATCTATAAAGTTTCCTTTTTCTAATAGTAGGAAGTAGATTTAATGAATAATTGATTTTTTTGTAAAGTTTATTTGTTAACTTTTCATATTTAAGTATAAAGATTCTTCAATTATGTATTTTCTTGTTTGTATCTAATCTAAATTGAATTTAGTGCCTTTCTAATTTAGCTCGACGTAATCGATTTTTAAGCCTAAGAACTATGTTTATAGAATTTAATATACATCATTAGGTACGCTATTCTTTCATTTGTCGAGAATTAAATGTCTTGGTGAGGCAGGTTGTGGACAATGAGGAGTTATGTTCCAATTCGGCTGATAGTGGATAATGAAGTCTTTAAAAAAAATCAACTTCACGCTGTATCCCGCACATAACCTAGCCTAGTGTTAAGTCCGCGAATGAAGATAAGTTTGTGTAAATAATGCAAATTAACAATTACAGTTGAGACAAAATATTTAATTAAATTTATATGGAAATATATAATTACTTCGCTCTGGTGTCGAGGCAAAGTGCAGCGTTGAGTTCCGGTACTTAACACGCAATGCTGCCAGATTTCATTGGAAAGTGTGAAGCGGAATGTCATAATACAAGGTTCCCTCTCATTACCCTGCTGTGTACGGAATACATCGTGATACTGATTTTAATTTTAAAAATTACAGTATAAAAGAAACTGACTCATACATTTTTATGCGTTAGAATTTTTTAAAATAATAAAATATCTCATAGTATTGTACTAACATGACTATATGCTAACAGGTGTAAGTTTATTGACATCTTTCTCATACGCCGACATTAAAAACGCTATAACCTTACAAAAAACGACGACCATTTCTTTTTTTGTATACACTAGTTTATTTAACTTTCTAAGTTAACGTTAAATGTACGACTTAGATATAGGTTTATGTTTTAACACGTTTGTGCATGTGTGAGTGTTGCGCAAGCGCATACGTCGAGACGTCGCTGACTCATCGCACACATAAGGCTGTTATATACTTAGCTTTTCTAAGATTTATTTAATTTTTATATTAAATTTTAATAATTTATATTAAATTATAATATATCGTTAAGTTTATTTTTTATGATTAGAATAAGTGGATATTTATCCTTCGTAATCTCAGACAATATTTGTATATGAATATTTATTAGTTTTTAAAATCTGTTAATGTACAGATTAATATATTTTTATGTATATTATACATGTATAAGTTTCACTTTCCACCGAGTTCTGGAGGCATTGCATGTTGAGTGGCGGAACTGAACGCCGCGCTTTGACACCAGAGCGAAGAAATGAAAATATAAATTTAAATAAATATTTCCTTTTCTCGAGTGGGAATCGTACCCACAACCAGTCGATTTTGCAGCACACTTTGGGCTCCTGCGCAAAGACTGATCTAAAAATATACTGGCTAAAAATATTGATTATAATATAATTGTTAATTGATTTAGTATTTCATATCTTGCACTTTTATTTGCAACTGGAAGAAACTCGTAATCCCTCCGCTCTACACCCCCCCCCCCCCCCCCCCTCTCTAATGCAAGAAACCAAGGAAATATCTATAAACATCAGTTTTAGCAAACAGTTGTAAAAATTTTATAATCTTTTTGAAATCTTATATGTATCGCTGAGCCAATTTTAATAAGCACATTTTTATTCTCAAATATATAATGAGAAAATATCAAATATCAAGATGTCAGTTTCATTTTAAGATAGAATAGAATCGTTTCAAGAGTTCCTTTTTTTAAAAAAAAACAAAGAATCTTTTAAAAGATAAGTTTATACAACGGTAGTGTCTTCGATTCCCGCTCGAGGAAATTAACTATTTAATATTTTAATTTCCTTGCTCTGACAAAAAGCATAGTGAGAGAATTCAGCGGGATGGAGAATGAATGTACATAATGAGGTCAGAGTGTATTAGCACTAGCTTCAACAGCTGTGTGCGGGATACAGCGTGAAACAAAATAGAAAAAAATAAAAATATAATGCCAGATCTATTTTATTTATTATCTTAGATGAGCCATACAGCCTGACCTCGTAATAGAGATAAAAAATACTTTGAACTTTAGCATTCTTTACGACCTGTTCTAAGTGGATAATCCGAATATAGAAAAAAAAATTAATATGATAAAAAATAAATGTTCATATAAAGAGCTGTTTTAGTATTAATAAGCCTAATTTATTAATTTTAGAGGCCAGTCCTGGCGCAAGGGCACTAGTGTGTGCCGCTAAACGCGACTGGTTGAAGGTTCGATCCCCACTCGAGGAAATTAAATATTTATTAAAAAAAATATATTTTCATTGCCTTGCTCTGTTGCTGTGTTGAGTTCGGCCACTCAACAAGCTATACCAGAAAACAGCGGAAAATGAAAAAATCAATCAAAATTCAAAAATATTTATATTTATTTTCCGTATATTATTTTAATATTTATATTCCGTACTTTTTAATGAAAAAGGAACCCTTATAAGATTACTCTGTTGTCTGTCTGTCTGACTAAAAAAAATATATTTCTATATTTACTTAGAAAAAAGATATAGCTGTTTGTATCGCAGAATACGCGTATTTCGACACTATAAAGGGAATCAAAATTCATAGAATACTTCTGGCTGACCTAGAATTATGAAATAAAGAGGCCAAATTTTTTTTTTTTTATTATGAAGATAAAGTTCAAAAACTCCTATTTTCATACGGAACCCTCAGTGGGTGAGCCCGACTTGCGCTTGTCCGATTTTAATTTATATTATTAGCTAATTTAAATGAAAAATCGAAGTTGTAAATTAACACGATCTTTGCCTCGGCAGGGGGGAATATTTTTTCACAAACTAAATTAGGTGATGATAAATACATTAGGCATTTAGCAAATTGATTTTTCATATAATTTTATTTAGAAAAAAAACCGGTCAAATAAGTGAGATCAGAGGAGAGTTGCCCACGGAGAGTTCCGTACCTATTTCAGGATTATTCACCGATTTCCGGAAGCCTCTGTGGGCGAGTCTGAATCGGACTTTACCGGTTTTTATTATAAAATATACATTAACTACTATTGTTTTGTTTCTACATTTATAAATACCATCAATTTTTACAGACGATCAAAAAAAAATATATTATAATACGGATAATGGACGACGTGGTTAATGCATACTGGAGGGAGTCGTTATAGTAAAATTAACAAGATATTTGATTTTAGTGATTTTTAACACATTTTTAATGAATTTTAAATCATTAATCGTGTATAATTAATTTATTATTATTTATACGCTTTTTGGAAACCGGCACGTTTCGAACAATATAATTAAATTATTTATCTTTCGGGGGTTAATTTCCTCTAATTTGCAAGCTATGTTACGAAAAGCAAAAGGCAGGGAACCGAATGTCTAAGCACTACGTTCCCTCTTACCTAATCTTCTATACGAAAAATAATTGCTTTCTATAAGAATTTAGACATTTTATACCTTTTTTTAATATAAAATTTTACATTAAAAAAATATAACCTAATCAACGACTAAATTATTGTAGATGTATGTATTAGTAATAGCTTCAGCAGGCTGTGCCCCGTCTAATTACACGCAATACGATCTAAGCAAATAAAACATGTTGTTTCTTAATATTTAAACACCAAGCTCAAATCACGTCTGATTAAAACAAACAATATACCAATCTAAGTTCTATAATTTCATACTAACAACCAATTTTGTACGACGAATCATTTACAAACAAACCGAAATACGTTTTACATATCTAATATAAAATAAACAGCAAATATAAATAGTGAATCTAGTAATGTATACCTAAGAAGCCGCGTAGTGATTTAACTTAACGGAATTATTAATATTGATTTTGGCTGCTTAAAGCTGATTTACATAGCTCAAAGTTCGATTCCGAATACATATTTTATAATGCTTATTTGGGTAGTTTCATTCAATTTCTTTACAGAATGGTGACGTTTATTAAGTATAATGTAAAATGGAATTAATAAACATTTCTTTAAGATATGTTGACTTTTGAGTACTTTATCAATTTAGTATGGGAGAGGTTTTTATATGAGCTTTTGATATACATAATTTAGTTAAGTATTACGAAATCGTACTTTATATTTATAAAGGCAGAGGTGGCGGGTTCGACGCGATTTAAATATTTGCTTAAACTAACATAGAGTTCACTTCAATGTATTTTTCATTGCACTCTCTACAAAATATTTTTTTTTACTTATTGCTTTTTCTTAATTATTCTTTCAATTTCTTACATAATTTAATCTTTTGTATTTTATTAAATTTTAGTTGTTTATTAAATTTTAGTGCATATTAGATATTATACTCTCTTATGAGGCCAGTTGGGACACACACAGTTTATGGATTCGATTCCCACGCGAGGTAATTAAATATTTAATATTTTCATCTCTTCACTTGGCAAAGATTTAGTTCTGCTACTCAACACGCAATACCTTCAGAATTCTGCGGTATGTGTGATGCGGAGAGTCACAACACTACGCTCCATGTGTCTATATGTAGGATACACAGTGAACCTGAAAAACAACTCTATATTTTGCTGAGAGAACTCACCACCATTGGACCTTACTGAAAATATGAAATAAATCGAAAATTTTAACTGAAAATTCGAAAAATCTCAAATTTAAAACTAAGACGTTAAACCCAGTTTCCGTTAACCATTTAATATTCTATTAAGGAAGTGGCGCCGTGGGAAAATACATGTCTATGGCTGAGTGATAAAAATCGAGTGAGCATCATGATTTACACATCCTCATGAGTTGTCACATGCAAGACAAATGTATGGAATCATATAATTACATGGATTTACATTTTTCTTAACAGGTTTCGTATGGCAGAAAATTATTTAATATACGAATTAGAAGAAGAATATTTTATAAATAATTGTGTAAACGCAAGTTATTTAGGCTCTACGGTATATTTAACTTCACGCTGTATCCCGCACACAGCAGAGTAGGCAGAGAGAACCTAGTGTTAAGTAACTCCATTCCGCACCAAGAGTTCCAGTGAAAAATCCCGTGAAAAATGGGGAACGGAAGTATCTTAATGGGGAAGGAGTGTCTTAACACTATCTTCCCAGATTCCCTCTGCCTACCCTGATACGTGCGTGATATAGCGTGAAGCTAAACAAACAAACATGTCGATATTAAAAACTTATTTTTACCTATTTAGACAAATAATAAAGGAGTGACTCTTCACTGGGTTCAATATAGATAATTGGGATTAAATATGGAATTTGATGGGTTAAACGTGCTAATTTCAGGAAGTACTGGTTATTAAGTTTGTAAGAAAAAATAGAACTTATTGAAAAATTCCCATATATCCTACCTGGTGAGACATACCTACCACCGGCACTTAGTACATTCATGACTCACTTGTCATACACTACTCAGCTCTTAGCTATTTCCAGTTAATATAATTCTTTAGAGTTTTTATTTAAACATCACTTACTTAACATTATTTCTATTTTTTAACTAGTATTTATTCCGCCATCGGAAAGTGGAGAACGGAGTGTCTTAACACTAAGTTCCCTCTACCTAAGCAGCTATGTGCGGGATACAGCGGGAAGCTGATTTCAATGATATAAATACTTAAAACATCAGCTCTAATAAAACATTTCATAATATAAAGTTACCATCTTTTACTTCGCGTGCGCATTGAAGCGTAAAATGACCGCGGACAATGTTGCGATGCTCTTTTGTTGGCAAGTATCATTTTTTCTCTGCTCTACACGAACAAAACTTACCTGCATTATCTTCTCCACTTTGTCAGGTGTCCCGATTATTCCATTTTGAAAGGACCGGATCAAAAATAATTGAAAATCTCGTCCAAATTTGGACTCTACGTTACTACAATTAAATATTATAGAGAATAAAGCTGAAATTGAAGATATTATTTTTAAGATGCTGTTTCTTTTCCTTGTTGTATTTTGAGGCATCTGTTTTTGGAATTCGCGAAATGATCACCGTAACACGTGGGCATCTGTCGCTAACATTTGGTACGTGCCATGCTGAAGAAATCTTTATTTTTTTTCCTCGTTCCATTAAGAAATATGACAGATCTCGTTCGTTGCTTTAGATTTTTTGTTTGCTAATGTATTTAAATGTTTGGAATGAAAAGAAAAAAATCTATAATATTACAGTTTTATAATTTTTATATTTTATGATAATATGACATTATCAATATGGGGAATATGGGGGGAAGCTGTCGTTGTCTTAAGTTGAGTTTTAAATAAAAATAAAATAAAAACGATGAAGTACGAGTACGGGAAGTTTGTAATTATTTTTTTTTTAATAATTACTTCTTTCCTTTATTTATTCTGCTAGCTTTCTCCGCTTAACTAATTTTATAAATGTAGGCCTATGGGAAATATCCTATGAGTTTTAAGTAAGTAATTATCATTTTAAAGTAACAATATAAAATATTTATTTGATCTGTACATTGAGAAACACTTAGCACGATAACACAAGAGATTAATTCCACTATTTGGTTTTTTTTAGCTTTACGCTATATCCCATACTAGCGGACGCTCGCAGCTTCGCTTGCGTATTTAGGGTTGAATACTAATAAACCATGAAACATGTGTTCAATGAAATATTTTTAAGAGTCTAAATTTCAAATTTTATAAGAATCGGTGCCGATTTAAATTTTTTTCCATACTAACTTTCAACCCCTATTTCGCCCCTTTAGGGTTAAAATTTTCCAAAATCCCTTCTTAGTGGATGTCCAGATTACGAAAGTAAACATCTGTCCAAATTCCACGTTTCTATCATCAGCGGTTACGGCTGTGCGTGCGTCTTACCTCAGTCAGTGAGGACAAGTCCTTTTATATATATAGATAAGCAGGGTGGACTATAAAATTTTCGAGACATTGCGAGTTGAGTGATAGAATTGAACGCCTAGCTTTGTCTTGTCACTAGAAAATTATAATAATTCATTTCTCCGAATGAAAATCGAAAAAAATATTTAAATTGTGATTATAAAAAAATAATTATAGTAAAAATTACTCTTGATTTTTATACATAGATTTTAAAACGTATATATTCTATTCTTGATATAAATACTTTAACAATACAATACAAGACGGTGTCTGTAGGTACCTGATCTCAGCCTTATGCCTTCCTTAAGAAAAAATATAATGATTCTAAAGTTTTGAAACTGTGTGAAACACATCTGCTCTCACTATGGCACAGTTGAATTTCACGATTGTAATTAAAAATACACCTTATATTGTAGTAGTAGAATATAATTTACGTTGGTGTTGTTTTTCTTGATATCTTAAGAAGGTCTTCGTCCGTCTTCGGATATATTCGAAGGCAGGCCTGAAAGATGAATTTGCACTTAAAAATACTATTTTTTTTCGCGCTTATTCTAAAATGTGTGAAGTATGTAGGGAACCTAGTACTTAATTCTTCCAGCTTCTGGTTTCCACCTATTAAGATTGCATTTCGTATTGAATAGAGGATACTTATCACTTGTTTTGTCTGTAGATATCACAAAAAAATATTTAATATTAAAAATATAATAATATCAATTGCTTATTTTTAACAACTAAAGTAAAATTGTATAAATTATAGGTATACAAGGTAACTGACCTAGACTCTAGCTTAAAAAGTTAAAAGCACAGCTTTCTTAGATTAAGAATTAATTAAAAAATTAAGTTTTAAGAAACGATATCTCATACATCTATTATAAAAATGGAGAAAAAAACCACTATGGAGTCCTAAGCAAAGGTGTTTACTTTTTTGTAGCATCTTCAAGGTCTGCACATCTGCCTGATCTCGGGAACGTTGTATTTTTTAAATACACATCTGCATAATAATAAATTAATAGCAAAAAGTTGACCTACAAAATTTAAAAAATCACCTAACGATTTTTTTGTTTTTCTCCATATTTTTAATGAAATACAGAAAATATACGTTGTTCCGTTGTAATAAGGTTCTCAAAGTTCCCGAGGTATGTTTTGTTAAATGTTTGTAAATATAAAAAGCTGCCAATTTCCGTTCGGATGTCGAATATCCGTTCTTAAAAATCGGCAGCGAGTGATTAGTGTCGCATGTGCTTCGATTTTTTGACATTTTTAAAGATTTTTCGAGGCCTGAGAATAATTTATTAAGTTTTTTGGGCGTGCAGCTGAAAGTGTAATTTTTTACATTTCGTTTTATATAATACTAGCGGCCCGCCCGCGGCTTCGCCCGCGTGAACTACGTTATAATTAATTTCTGTCTCCATGAGTACCTACGTCCTATAAGTGACGTCCATGCAAAATTTGAGACTCCCAGTATTTGTATTTGTAGTAACGAAGTTTCATACAAACTTTCAACCCCAAAAACAACCCCTTAGAAGTCGAATATTGCAAATTCCCGTCGTAGCGAGCACCTACGTTCTACAAATAGTGACCTTTCCATTTTATATATATAGATTACTTAAAAATATATTTTTATACCATTTATTATTTTCTGGTCTTTTTTTGATAATTTGCAGAGCATACATTTAGAAAATTAATTCATTCTGCTTTTAAAAAAGAACAAAACATAAATTAATAATAATTTTATGTTCATCTCATATGAATCTTTATGAAATTTTAAACCGACAAAGAAAAAAAATTATTCCCATAACTAACTACATGTGTAGAACTTACAACTATTACTTATTGAAAAAATATGAATAACAAAAGTTAACTTCCTACTTTTTTTGTAAGGAAAGACACCTAATCTACAGTGACAATGGCAAAATAGCAGTAAATATATAGAGAGCACCTTGCTCGATTTCGATATCCGATGTGATTTTCCCACAGCCCACACCTTTGTGTTACTTGTTTAAATCTGCGATGGGGTTGCACCTTGCACCCTTAAAAAAATCAAAGTATGGTTTAAGAGGAATAATATATACAGGTGTATTATTTTATTATAACTTAATATTTATTTTTTTAGCTTCTTTCTATATTCCACATATAGCAGGATAGGTAAAGGGAAGGAACCCTTAAGACACTTCGTTCCCATTAAGTCACTTTTGTTCTCCACTTTCGAGAACAGCCACACGATTGTGCTCCCTGCGTCACGACTGTTTAAGGGTTCGATTCCCATTCGAAAAAATGAAATATTTAATATTTTCATTCAGTTCAGCGGAAGGTTCGGAAGTTCAGGATTCAGTTGAAAATGGAGAACGGAGAATCTAGGTTCCCTCTGCCTACCCTGCTGTGTATGGGATATAGCGGGAAACTTAAAAAAATACGCCCACAGCTTATAATTTACACCTGATATCACAGATAGCAGATGTCTTCCAACCCGTTAGGTGCTCACATATCACAATACTTCTCAATTCTCAATATACCGTATGCTTTACAAACGCTAGTCGGCGGCCAACTGCTTTGATATTGTTTTTATTATTGTTTCTATGTTTTATATGTCTTATTTAAAAAATATTTTAATAAATATTTTAGTAAAAATAATCTAAATATATAAAATCGAAAGGTCACTCACTCATCACGAAATGTCAGAAACTACATGTGCTAGGAATCTCAAATTTTGCATAGGAGTTATTTATAGGACGTAGGTGCTCGCTAAGACGGGAATTTGCAATATTCAACTTCTAAGGGGTTGTTTTTAGAGTTGAAGTTTGTATGAAACTTCGTTACTACAAATGCTAGGGGTCTTAAATTTTGCACGGACGTCACTTATAGGACGTAGGTACTCATGGAGACAGAAATTAATAATAACGTAGTTCACGTGGGCAAAGCCGCGGGCGGGCCGCTAGTTTATGTATAAACGTATTGACTTAAAATTTGACTTGGACTATGTGGCACACCACCAACCTTTAAAAAGGACGACCTCGAAAGCTCTGTCAAGAGCGAAACGACAAAGAAGAAGAAGAGGAATAAAAGTGTTAGAAATTATTAGGTAGGAGAAGTAGATAGAAACACAGAAATAACCAAAAAGAAACCGAGCTTTTTAGCAAAATTTTAACACATTGAAATTCAAAATATTCTTTATATCTTTATTCGAAAAGACTTTTAACTTTCAATTAATTTAAGGCATATTATATAACATCAAATTATTCTTTGAATTTATGAATTATACACAAATCTTACATATTTCCATTTAACCACGCGGGTGCAACCGGTATTAAAAGCTAGTTAAACTATCAAATAATATAAAAATATATTTACACAATGAAATTATTTGGCTTTACCTTGGTTACAAATATTAAGCTTATTATAATATGAAGGTCGTTCGTTGTTCTCTTAACATCAAACGCCTAATAGAATTATTTGTTAAAATAAATAAATTATACTTAATTTAATGTAAACTAAAATTGATGGCTCATATTTTAAAATAAATATAGTGGTACCAATCCAGGAAATGCTTACTCTAGTAGGGGAAATCGTATACAATTTCTGTATAGAAATATATAATAACTAGAGGACGCGCGCAGCTTCGCTTGCTTATTTAGGGGTGACTTCTAATAAACCACGAAACGTATTCATTGAAATATTTTTATGAATTTAAATTTCAAATTTTATAAAAATCGGTGGCGATTTAAAGATTTTTCCATACAAACTTTCAACCCCTTATTTGCACCCTTAGGGGGTGAATTCTAGAAAGCCATGAAACACATGTTCAATTAAATATTTTTAAGAGTCTAAATTTCAAATTTTATGAAAACCGGTGCCGATTTAATTTTTTTTCCATACAAATTTTCAACCCCTATTTTACCCCTTTAGGGTTGAAATTTTTCAAAATCCCTTCTTAGTGGATGTCCAGATTACGAAAGTAAACTTTTGTCCAAATTTAACGTTTCTACGTTCTTGCGTGCGTCTTACCTCAGTCAGTGAGGACAAGTCCTTTTATATATATAGATATATATATATTATTATCTTCTTACGCATCTCCTTTATTACGCAATTAAATTTTGTGGCCAGTCGTGGCGCAGGTTGAAGTTGTGGGTTCGATGTCCACTCGAAGAAATGAAATATTGAATATTCTTATTTCTTCGCTATGGGGTCGAGAGAAGGCAACGGAAGTATCCTAATAGGAAAGGAGTGTCTTAGTTCCCAGGTTCCCTCTGCCTCCCCTGCTTTGTGCGGAATACAGCGTAAAGCTAAAAAATAACTTAAAAAGTAAGTACAGTTACTTCATTCAAAAATATATTCGAGATTCAAATTAATTAAAAATCAATCGTTAATTTAATTTTATTTTCAAAAACAACAACGCTTTTATAAAACAATTTTTATAGCGCTATTTGCTAATTATAAAAAAGATCGTTAAACTTTTAACTCTTTCCAATAAAACGTATGTAGGTAAAGAGGTAAAGCAAACAGACATGAGATTTACTGTCCATCTAATATTAGATGTAACCTGATGTAATGGATGACGACGACCGACGTATTATTACTTCAGAAAAAAAAAAGGGGGCCCAAGTGTGTTAATTAATATAAACGTAACTGGTTGTGGGTTCGATCTCCACTCGGGGAAATTAAATATTTATGTAAATTTATATTTTCATTTCATCGTTATAGTTGCGAGGCAAAGCGAGGAGTAGACGCCACTCAACACGCAATGCAACGCAATGAATTCAGCGCAAAATGGGAAACGGCTTAACACTAGGTTCCTTTTGCCTACCCTACTGTTTGCGGGATACAGCGTGAAGTTAATTTTTGTATTAAGGTCAGTGCAAAGCGGTGCATTGAGTCCGCCATTAAACAGGTAATGTCTTAAAAATCGGGGAGAATATGGAATCCATATACTGGAGTGTCTTAACGTAAGTGTTTCTGATGATCTAGATCTTATCTAGATATAGAAAACTGAATATGTGTTATAAAAATATTATTTTAAATTTCTTTTTTATTCGTTCCTCGTCACGTTAAATCATATAATCAAATAGATATATATACGGTTATATTTTTATGGTTAAAGTATTATTACATATAATATTATTGTTGTAAAATTTCTTGCAATTATAGTATAGGAATCCTAAACTTCATTTAATTTTCAAAATTATATTTTTAAACTTTATAAATAAAGATTTGCATTCTTTAAAATCCAAGTCAATATGTAAATATATATAAAATTTGAGTACTTTTTAAACGATAATCAAAGGAGTTAAGAGTTTAGTAAGAATTTAGGGCTAAGTCAATTTACACCTGCAGGCAGGTGATCGGTGATGTCTGTCCATCTTTTTTTTTGTTTTTTTAATTAAAAAAATCATCAAGGCGTCATGTGTCGCGATGCAATCGGGGGACAATATAATACATACGATAAATAAAGGTGTGTTTTGGTAAATGTTTTAACTATATTTTATATATATATTTTTTATATATAATAATATGAATGTTAAATACCTATCTCACTTGTTTATAATAAGTTTTGCTTTTCAGCTTCATTACGCAGGTAATAGGGTAGGCAGTAGGAGCCTAGTGTTAAGACACTTCGTTCTCCACTCTCTACCAAATTTTTGGCATAGAGGCGTTGCGTGACGGAACTAAACTCGCTTCGCTTCTTGCCTGGGTACCAGAAAGAAAAAATGAAACATTAATAAAAAAAGAAATCACAACCATCGCGTTACAGTGCCACTGCGCCACGAAGGTGTCTACATTCCTCTACATACTACATTTATATTAAATAAAATATATAAAAACATAATATTATATATTATTTATTTGGTAAATCCATAAAAAATGTAAAAGCTCCCATATAAAAACATCGTTTGTCCAAAAAATCGTCATCATGAGCCTGTCGAGGTCCGATGACATAAAAGTGTCGCGGTCGCATCGAACTATAATAACCCGTACGCTTTACGACCTTCTTAGCATAGCATATGCAAAATGGGCACGTGTCGTTTGGCTTTAGTTTTTGTTTGTCTTTTTTAGGGTTCTGTATCTCAAAAATAGGAACCCTTATAGAATTACGTTGTTGTCCATCTGTCAAGAACTTTTACCGAAGTATTGATCTGAAATGAAGTAAAATGAATCAAATATTCAAATCTACGTATATATCTTATGTATCTTCAACTCAATCAAAAAATACGAGAAGAAGTGTGAGAGTATAAATAAAGGAAAAAATCCAAAACGTAAAAATTTGTAGATATTTCAAAGAAACAAAAAATACCTATAATTGTAGTTAATTTCAAATAAAATAAATGCCTTCGTCCGCAAACATATTGTCAACTTATGTAAATTGTACTCTCCGTTAACATACAATCCTGAAATTGGTACGGAACCCTCAGTACGCTAGTCCGACTCGTATTTATCCATATTTTTATTTAATTAACCAGCTTAATTTCTCGTACACAGCATCTGTGGTTCAACAGTTGGTTGGCCGATGAAAAATTTAAGGTATGCCATTTTAATTTTAGCAGTATCAATCCTAATTAAGCAATTGTAACAAATTATTGGCGATTTTTCAACTCTTATCTCTATTATTTATGATAGAAAACCGTTACGAATGTTCTAATCCTCCTGCCTTGTGGAATGTAATTAATATTTGAATAATATTATGTAATTTAGGTAGCCATTGATAGCCGTGTCATTATTTAATGCTTTGGAAATTTCATAAGAAATTTTAGTACTTTTTTTCAACTTAGGGGGCCTTAAGGAGCCTAGTGTTAAGTCACTTTCCATCTTCCGCTGAATTGTGGAGGCATCGTGTTCAGTGGCGGCATTTAACGCCGTGTTTTGCCTCGATACCAGAGCGAAGAAATGAAAATATTAATAAACAATAATTCATCCCCTCGAATGGGAATCGAATCAACAACCGTCGCGTTCCAGTCACACCCCTATGCCCCCTATTCCACTACGGCCCCATTAAATATATTTTTTGTAATAATTACGATAGGCAATGAATTCCATTTACATATATATATGTGTATATATAGTTTATAATTTATTAGAATTATAGGCTTAGAAAAATGTCAAATGACTTTCCAGTCGAGCTAGGACAATAAAAAACAAGAAACGCCGTAAACATAAATATATAAACAAATTAACATCATAAAATGTTTTATTGATTGTACTTGCGTTGACTTATTACTTGTTTTATTTAGAGTTTTATATAAAATGTAGCGTAGTGTTAAGGCACTCTGCTCCCCACTTTCCGCCGAATTTTAGAGGCATTGCGTATTAAGTGGTAAGCTGCATTTTACCTCGAAATCGAAATCATGAAAATATTAAATATTTCATTTCTTCAAGTGGGAATCGAACCCACAACGTCACGTTTAAAGCCTCACGCTTGTGTCCCTCCGCCATGACTGAACTCACCTATAAAATTTGCATGCTATTTAAATAAAATAAATCATAATTTAAAAAATATATATATAATATTTACATTTTTTTTACATTTACAGTCAATTAATACAATTAAATAATTAATACAATTAAAAACAATGATAATTAAAATTTTCAATTCATAAAATTGTTTTTACGTATAAACAGAGTTTATTTTTTTTACAAATTTAAAGAGTAATTCCACACTAAGAAAAGAAAAATATTTTTTAAAAAACATGTATAATTTTTAACGTAGCGAGCGGGCTTTGAAACTGTGTTTTTTTGGACCTTGGATGGTTTCCAAAAAGATAAATAGAGAAAAATAGAAAAAGTAAATACAGTTTAATTAATAATTTTTTATGTTGTTTCTATTCAGACTAGCTATAAAAAAATATTATGTATTTATTAAATACCTAAGCATAATACAATAAGCAATGTCAATATAATTCGATACTCGTGGGTCTGTGAGATGACTTGTTCAGTAATTTCGTGACATGCAAAATGATCCATTAAAAAATGCATCTGAGATATTTTAGTTGCTTTAGAAGTAAATATTTTGTATAATTTTAATATTTAGGAAACATATTTAACTAGCGGCCCGCCCGCGGCTTCGCCTGCGTGACCTACGTTATTATTAATTTCTGTCTCCATGAGTACCTACGTCCTATAAGTGACGACCATGCAAAATTTGATACTCCTAGCATTTGTAGTAACGAAGTTTCATACAAACTTTCGACCCCAAAAACAACCCCTTAGAAGTCGAATATTGCAAATTCCCGTCTTAGCGAGCACCACGTCCTATAAGTAACTCCTATGCAAAATTTCAGATTCCTAGCACATGTAGTTTCTGAGATTTCGTGATGAGTGAGTGACCTTTCGATTTTATATATATATATAGATATAGATTTATAGAACAGTCATGGCATGCAAATGTAAATACGATGACTGTGGGTTCGATCCTCACTCGTGTATTTATCACGGTATCAATAATTTTCTTGATCTGAAAAGCCAAAACAGCGTTGAGTTCCGCCATATAACAGAATATCTTGACATCTTGATATTATCTTTAATTGTATTACTTTATCACCAAACATCTCACCCAAAACGGAAATAAACTTATTTTTTTATCTTATCTTTTGTAGTGATGTACGCATATCTTAAAATTAAACTGCATTCATTCAAATGAACAAACAGTTCAGTCATTCCCTCTCAGGTAAGGAACAGATGTTAGAACGTTATAAATCTCCGTACCCTATTGTCCGTCTTGGGCTGTCTTGTTTTTTTAACAATTTCATTTTTCTGGACACATGGAGCCTTAAGGGTTGGCAGATGGCGAAGCCCTACTAATCTTAGCGCTGGATAGCCTTTGGTAAAACAGTAGTACCATATTTAATTATATATGGTATAAACTTTTTTATGAATTTACGAAACTAGTGTGCTGTCCCAGGTTTTTTTGTATATTCGTATTTTTATAATCGTTTTCCATCTTGAAGAAACGTCTGAACGTACACTATGCTTGTATGCTCAATTCTCGCTCGAGTGATTAATTAAATATATTTTAGCTTCTCTGCTTCAGCAAGATAAGCAAAAGTAAACTAAGACCTAGTGTCAAGATACTCCGTTCCCATTGAGACACTTCCATTCCCCAATTTCCGCCGAATTCTAAAGACATTGCGTGTTGAGTAGCGGAACTCAACGAAGCGCTTTGCCTCGACAGCAGAGCGAAGAAATGGAAATATAAACGTAAATAAATATTTCACTTCCTCGAGTGGGGATCGAACCCACAACCGTCGCGTTACAGTCACACCCTTGTGCCGCTGCGCCACTACGGTCTCTAATTCATGAGTAGCAAGTAACTATAGAATTCAAAACCCAGTTTACACCGGAATGTAAGTAATTAAGATAATCTATTTAAGTTTTTTCTCAAGCTTAGAATAGTCATATTTTTAGTTTATTTGACCAGATCATATTACAATTTAATGGTGGCCACCATATGGGGAATTACATCTAGTTATAATATATTTAATTATTATTTATTTTTATTATACGAGTATATATGCTACTGCTATAGAAGTAAAGAAGGTGATTGCTTAATATGCTTTCTTTATGAGAAAGAGATTATATTACAATTATTAAAAATAATTAATAATAGTTGTTATTATTAATTAATTGATATCCTTTTTTTATACACACAAGTCTAATTGAGACTATTATTAATTTTGTGGCCAATTTCTCTTAGTAATTAGTAATTGTGAAAAATGGCGGAACTTAACGCCGCGGTTCGCCCCAACAAAACCGGAACAAAGAAATGAAAATATTTAATATTTCATTTCCTCGACTAGACATCGAATCCACTATGTGTTACAACTGGCCTTTACGATTTTTAGATAATAATTTAATATTTAATCAGAAAATTTTTAAATTTTAATTACACTAACGATTCAAAAATCGATATCTAGTATCTTCCAAGTAAATAGTTAAGCAATTCCACGCTGAGAGCTGAATTGGGTAACGAATTCCTTACCTTCACGACGTGCCGATGATCTTTGTACCTTAAATGTTTTGCATTACCTGTTACTATTACATTGTATAATATTGACAACAATTATAATAAATAATGTCTAAATTAATTTAATTTTGCTTGTAATAATTGAGTTATTCGTAATAAATTATTAATTTAAATTAAAAATAAAAATTTGCATTTGAGTTTGAGAAACTGCGTGTTGAGTGGCAGTGCAGAACAAAAAACAGATAGTATTAATAAATAATTATTAATTCCCTCGAGCAGAATCGTCTCGTTACCTTTGTGTCGGCCTCCCTAACGAAGTAATCGCTTAACTAATTTACAAAAAGACAGTTGAATTTACAATCTTCTCTTTTCTAAAGCCAGTTAAAAATATAACTAAGCTAAATAAAGCCCTTCAATGTCCTAAACATTTTTTTCGACAAAAAATCAAAAATATATATTTTTTTATGAATACCTCAAAAATAATATAAAATAACCATTATATATATTAGTGCAAATTACCAAATAACAACTACAATCTAAACAAAGGCCTACAAAATGTCATACAGAAGTTTGGGAGCCGGGAGTGCCGCATGGCCGACCTCAAAAGGTCGCGAAGCCGGATTCCTAATGTGAACGACGACTGAGTGTCTCCCAAACCTTTACTTTCTATATACATTTATTATGTTTTCTATATGGTATATTTCTATATATATATATATATTTATAATATTTTCTATGTTGTATTTGCTGTTATTTGTATGTATTGTATGAAGATTTGTTTAAGTTTTCATTTCTGTGTGTAATTGTATTGTTTTTATTGTAAATATGGATTAAATTGGCTCTATTTTTTGGAGAGAGAGAGAGAGAAAATAGCGCTTAAAGCTCTATTATAAGTATATCTAAACGTACTATGGCAATCATAAATTCATGATTCATAATTCATTCACTCGAGTGGAAATTGAACCCAGAACCGACGCGTTGCAGTCACATCTTAGCACCACTGCGCCATGACGACCTCGCATAGTAGATATTCTAAACTAAATCTTTTCAACGTAGTTTTAATTATCTTACAACAATTTTCTTCTATAAACTTCAATAATAAAACGCGATAGGTAATTCTAAGATAAGTTTGTCGTGAATGTACAGTACGTACCTAAATTCCCGAACCCGTATGCCTATATATTTAGAGATAGCCAGCCAGGTGGCTATCGAAAGTGTGTCTTTAGAATACATTTGATAAGTTTAGCATAAATTATAAGCTTTAACGCATATATATAAGCAACTGTGACGTCATTTTACAACGAAAGTACCGTACTATGGCTTTTGTAGTATAAAAATGTTTAATTTTTTCGGTAATTTGTTGAAATTTTGGCATTAATCATTTAAAAGTTGATTGGAGTTTGGAAATTTTATGAGGCGGTCAGTCAATGAGGTTAATTAATGTTTGTATGAAAAACTCAAATTCATTGAATGGGTGAAATAATAAACAAAAGTAAAGGTTTTTTTTATTGTCAACTTGTTTTTCTTGTTTTTTTGGATTATTAATATTTTGTTGTTTTGAAAGTTCATTCAATAATGTTATTTATTAATGAATACTCTACATTAAATTTTGCAAGTTACATTTTTATTTAGTTATATTAGAATATCTATACTAATATAATAAAGCGGAAGAGTTTGTTTGTTTGTTTGTTTGTTTGTTTGTTTGTTTGTTTGTTTGTTTGTTTGAACGCTAAGATCTCTGGATCTACTGGTCCGATTTACTATGTTTTTGTTTTGTATGAAAACTGCATTCTTCAGAAGCGCTATAGGCTATATAACATTACATTACACATATGTACTAATAAATTAAAATACTTTCTAATTTGACATGCAATTTATTCTGCCATGTTAATAACAGCCGTCGCGTCGCTACGCAACCGTTACCGCGACATTTTGATATTCATCCTTATGAAGTTTGATAAATAATTAAGGAGATGTCACTGATTCTAAATGACCTAGCCTTCGGGCGGCATAGTATGAGTATGTCCGACGCGAAAATATTCTTATAGTTCAAGCAGGCGTAGCCGCGTCCGGGTCCACTAGTATTAGAATATAAGACATAAATTAATATTTCGAATTTGAAAATTAAAAAAAAAATTGAATATTTGAGTTGGTTGTGGATTCGATCCCCACTCGAGGAGATAAAATATTTATTTAATTTTATATTTCCATTTCGCTCTGGTGACGAGGCAAAAGCACGGCGTTGAGTCCCGCCACGCAACACGTATAATGCTTTCGGAATTCGGCAGAAAGAGGGGAACGGAGTGTCTTAACACTAGGTCCCCTTTTCCTATCCTGGTATGTGCGGGATACAGCGTGAAGCTAAAACGAAGCTAAACTCTTAATAGCTCTATAAACAAACATAATTTTAACTATTGGAGTAAATTGCACAATAAATAGTTGACTCTACCAACTAAGCAACCATCGCTTAGATAGCAACTGCTCGCGGATCTCTCGACATTTAACTAAAATACAATCAGTTGCAGAAATATTTACTAAACTAGTTTGTTGAATTTATTTTATGTCTTTGTGTTTCAGCTTCACGCTGTATCCCGCACACAGCAGGATAGGCAGAGGAAATTTCGTGTTAAGGCACTCCTTTCCCCACTTTTTGTCGAGTTCTGGAGGCATTTGCGTGACGCCGCGCATGCCCTCGACACCAGAACGAAGAAATAGAATTATAAACGTAAATAAATATTTCACTTCCTCGAGTGGGGATCGAACCCTCAACCGTCGCGTTACAGTCACACCCGCTGACGCAACCGCTGCGCCACGACGATAATAAATTCTTTATATATTATCTATATATATAAAAGGACTTGTCCTCACTGACTGAGGTAAGACGCACGCACAGCCGTAACCGCTGCGCGTAGAAACGTTAAATTTGGACAAAAGTTTACTTTCGTAATCTGGATATCCACTAAGAAGGGATTTTGAAAAATTTTAACCCTAAAGGGGTGAAATAGGAGTTCAAAGTTTGTATGGAAAAAAAATTAAATCGGCACCGATTTTTATAAAATTTGAAATTTAGATTTCTAAAAGCATTTAATTGAACACGTGTTTCACCGTTATCTAGAATTCACCCCCTAAGAGTGCAAATAAGACGTTGAAATTTTGTATAGGTTTTTTTTAAATCGCCACCGATTTTTATAAAATTTGATATTTAGACTCTTAAAAATATTTCATTGAACACATGTTTCATGTTATTAGAATTCACGCTTAAATACGCATGCGAAGCTGCGCGCGTCCGCTAGTTATTTATATACGAAAGATAAAACTAAAAAACGTCATGTCAATACTTGTAGGTGTAAAATAGAGTACATTGTATCGCATATAAATGCATAACACCATTTGGTTCGGATTAAAAGAGAAAAATTCCAAAAAAACAAAAGAAAACAAAAAACAATAAAACTTAAGCTGCCAATGAAATGTTTTAGTGTCTGTTCACTCTTTTATGCGTTCTAGGTGCAGGTATGGACACACGTGGACAATGGCTGGCGCATCTGGAGATAAACTTAATTACTAACATCTGTTTATATTGTTTTTAACTTTTACAAATAACAATTAAGCTTTAAGAATTCTAAAGTATTTGTTTGGGTGATGGCTCACTTTGCTCTACTGGGAACTAAGAGAAATTCGTTTATTTCGTTTTTGCGATTATTAATGATTTTTTAGCGCCATAGCGGAAGTTGATATTGGACTGTATAAGCCATAGTTACAGGTTCGACCCGTTATTGACACTTTTTAAAGATGACGTTTCGAAATAAACATTACCATCATATATTGCAAATGATATAATTGCTTTTTAAATGACTATACATATAGATCTATTTTAAAAAACTTCATTGTGGATTCTAGTATTGCATTGCGTGTTAGTGGCGGAACCTAACGCCGCGTTTTTATCTCAACACCAGAGTGAAGAAATGAAAGTATTAAATATTTAATTCCCTCGAGTGTCCACAACAAAAACCTGTCGCGCTTACAATCACACGCTTGTGCACCACGACTGGTCTCATTAACGTAAATTTCATATCACTCGAGGAAGTGAAATATTTATTTACGTTTACATTTCCATTTCTTCGCTCTGGCGTCGAGGCAAAGCGCGACGTTGAGTTCTGCTACTCAAGACGCAATACCTCCAGAATTCGGCAGAAAGTGGGGAACGAAGTGATTTAACACTAGGTTCCCTCTGCCTACGCTGCTGTGTGCGGGTTACAGCGTGAAGCTGATTCGTATAGCATATTATTTCATATATTATAAAATATACATATATTATACTTGGTACTTTCAATAGTACCAAAAGAATATCACTTATAGCGGTTTTTAGTCATCTACTTGGTTTATGTAAGGATTCGGTATAGGATTCAATCGAACCCCCAATCGAAATCAAATTTCACTAAAATGTTTTGATCGAAATGTATGTGCAAATTTTACATTGTGAAATACTTTATAAATAAAATGCAGCATGCAATTTTTGTCAACATATATTTTTAGGTTCACGCTTTAGCACGCAGTTCACGCACTTTGACAGGAAGGCAGGGAAACTAAAAGTACTAAATTTGTGACACGATATATTAAATGGAGAATTAAATTGCCACTCTTCGGCTTGGCTGAGCGAGAAAATACAAATGACTCATTTCCCCGAAATAAGAACCGAACCTACAACTTAATCCCAAAGTGCCTTAATGGCCTCAATATTTTATTAAAAAAATCAAACATATTAAACAAAATTTCAGAACGGAGAGCTTTGTCACTATATTCACCTAAACATCTTACAATATCCAAGAAATTCTTAAAAATACCGGAAATAAATGAAAGTATCCACAAATAACTGAAATTCCTTTCGTGATCGCGCCGTATTCACTGATTTAATGCCAACGACCTGTTCAGGTCACCCCACATTTTATTATTCAGTTTGCAAATCGAAGACATGATTCAAGAGACAAGTATGAAGGAAACGGATGAAGATGAACAGACAAATATTTTTCAGTTTGTATGTATGTATGTATGTATGTATGAGAAAAATAATGTATGGGTGTGATTAATAGGTTTATAGTAACTGGAAGTTATTTAAATTTCTCATATGGATATTCTGTTTCTATTTTTATTAATATTTACATTAAACAAGCTATATATGTGAGACCGTGGCGCAGGTATACAGGTTCAATTCCCGGTGGAAGTTGGGAAACGGAGTGAACCAGAAAAAATAAAATAAAAACAAAAGTTAATAATTTTTAAGTAGCTAAAGTTAATGAGCCTAAACCAACCAGCTAAAATGATTCATTTCCCATGAAACAGGCGTGATTCAAGAAATGAGTTATAAATCTTGAGATCGTGAATCGTGATGCATCATGCATCTGCAGTATGCACATGCTGAACTGTTAGTTCTAGCATTAGCATATTTACTGTAATCTTTGATTGTGGACGTGGAAATTCGCGGTCATGGATATAATTATAACCTTTGAGGAGGATGTGCTTGATGCTGTATGGCTGTGTTGGTTTTGAGGCGTGTGGCTGTGAATCCGACTGGTTCTGGGTTCGATCCCCGCTCGAGCAAATGAAATATTTATTTAAATTTAAACCACCACCCACCACCCACGCCATACCTTCACAATTCCGCAAAAAATGGGAAACGAAGTGTTTTAACACCAGGTTTAACTGCTCTGCTATATGCGGGATAGAGCGTGAAGCTAATAAAACAATATTTTAATTAAAAACAAATAAATAAACATATTTAAAATGAAACGAAGCCTTGAAGTACCGGCGTACTTGTTTCGTTCGACCACGATCTCGCTTTCCGGTGAAAATGGAAACATTCCACACTCGGTGCGCCATTTAGCATGCATTGACCTAAAACAATTTAATATCGAATACTATATTTAAAGTTGTTAAAAAATATTTTTTTTTTTATTTTGAGACCTGTCGTGGTGCAAGGCCTGGTTGCAACGACTGGTTGAGGGTTTGATCCTCATTTGAGAAATATTCGGCGGAAAGTGGAGAACGGAGTGTTTTAACACTAAGCTAAGGCCAGGTTAGGCCTATCCTGCTGTGTACGGGATTCAGCGTTTAGCATTTCAGCAGCTAATATTTTTATTAATTATTTTAATGTAATTATTGTATTTGTATTAATTATAACTAAAGTAATTATATGATATCTCTTAATAATTACATTTATATATGTATAAGGATGTTGTTTTTTATTGTTATAATAAATAATTAAATATTTATTTTTATATTTAAATTTCTAATATAATCAAGGAATAACAGTTCTAAAAAATTTAAATAACATTTGTTATTAAGCTATGCACACATATATACACACACACACACATATTGGCGTTAAGGCAACATGTGTACACAACCCTCTACATATGTGTACGTGAATAGCTATAATGATATCCCGCGAGCTCTAGGTCGCAGGCCATGCGCCCAAAGGTCGCACGCACACACAGACATGTACCGTTGACAAATTAATATAATGAATTAGATATTCGATATATATGAATAGGTTTACAGTTTCTCTTATCACGCTATATCCTGCATATAGCAGGGTAGATAGAAGAATTTAGTGTTAATACACTCCGTTCTCCACTTTCCGCCGAATTCTTGTGGTTTGAAGTTGAATAGTGGAACTCAACGTCGCGCTTTTACTTTGATATGAGAAAATGAAAATATTAATAAATAATTATTATTTCCCAGAGTTGGGATCGAACTTACAACCGTCGCGTTACAGTAACAAGCTTGTGCCACTGCACTACGACAGCCTCATATCAATGTATGTTATATACGATAGTAAAATTTATCTAGGAAACTCTATATTGTGTTAGTGATATATTAACATATGTTAATTAATTGTAGTACAAGATACGAGTGTATATGAGCATACGTTTTTTAAAAATATAGTTAAACAAGCTGCCGACAATATTTAAAAAAGCGGCTTCACGCACTTTCCCGCATTACGCAGGAAAATAGAAACTGATGTTAAGACACTACGTTTCAAATGTTGAAACATTACGTGTTGGATATTTTTCTAGTACCTACATTGTTATTATTTTGTCTTCAGTACTGTTTACACGAGCAGTTCGCTATGAAGACGGCACAAGTTCAACCTTAGCTTTCTATGTTATTCTAAAAAGGCTAGAACCCTTTCATTTTGACTTTGAAAAGCAAAATCTTGCCTAATAAAGTGCATAGCGGTTCCTGCATACCTCTACCGCTATGGTATTTAAAATATTTGAAGTAGGTACTGTCTTAGGTATATGTTGTTTTATACAAGATGGGGCAGCAATGAGGTGAATGTAGCGGAGTGTGTCAGGTTATGATTGCAAGTCCGATGGCTTAGGGTTCAATACTCACTTGAGCATTGTTTTCCACCCATTGAGTTCCACCACGGCACCTCAAATTCGCGAAGTGAGGAACGAAGTGTCTTGCCAATATAGGAGAATATCTCTTTCTCTTTGCCTATACCACTAGTTGGGATAAGGCGTGAAGCTGAAAATAATATGTCAATATACCTATGGTTTTAAAGGCCGTAAGAGCACAAGCGTGAGATTATATACTTGACAGATGTGGGTTCGATCCCTAATTATGAAAATATTATGTTTAATATTTACATTTTCTTGCACTGATAACGAGTTCACCACCCAACACGCAATGCCTCAAAGAATTCAGCGAAATTGTTTTAATGGGAATGGCGTGTATTAATATTAAGTTCCCAGGTTCCCTCTGCCCTCATGACGCTATATACATATATGTACATAATTGTTTCAAATTATATCATTCTAGACTTTAAAAACTATAGACATATTCACATCACATACGTCTTTTCGTTCACAACTTTACATACAAACGACATTTTATATCAACTATCAAATATCATAAATTATTAGTGTTTATTGAAAAATACATACATTTATATAAAAAAAAACATTACAAAAGTATAAATATTATAATAACGGTACTAATGTACCTACTTCATTTAGAAATACTTGTTTTGAAGGAGCCACTTGCTAAATGAAATATTCTAATCAACTTCTTATGCTAATTGAATGAATGAAGAGAAGAGGTGAATGTTACAAGCATTTTTATTTTATCCTACACATAGCTGGTAGCCAAAGGGAACCTGGGAACCTACTTTTAGGACCAATCCTATTAAGATTCTACCGTTCCCCGTTTCCTTCTCCCTAGTGGGATCAACCCACAACCTTCACGTCACCCTACTCTTGAACCATAACTTCCTCGTTGATTATTCTAACTCGATAACCATCTAGGTACTTGACACGTTTAATAACTTGAATAATATTCATATCTTCCTCACAAGAGGAGTTAATATAAACGATAATATAAATGTATGGAAGTTATTGCTGTTTTCTCATTAATATATAAACGTTCATTTTAAATACAAACCCATCCCGAGTCACGAAGTTGCAGAATAATTATCATAAAATTATATTTTTAATGTAAACAACATTAATTAATAGATAAATATTGTAAAAAGGTCAAAAATGCAATTTTGTTGCATTTGTATGTATGTATGTTTGTATGTATTCTGTGGTATACATATATAATTAGCACTAACAAGATTAGGCCCCCATTTTTAATAAGAAAAGACTAATATAATACTTTGCGCAAATTGGGGAAAAGAAGTGTCTTAACACTTGGTTCTGAGATTCCCTTTGCCTACCCTCATTTTTGCGGGATACAGCGTGAAGCTAAACGGAAAATAACAAGTTTACAAATAATTAAATTGAATAAATAGTAATTATTAAATTAACATTTCTATACAACTTAAAAGAGAGAAAGCCATACATCTAACAGAAGTTGACTGAGAAAGCACCTTGTCCCAATCACCATCACCCATCTTGCATCTTAGATCAGAACTCCAATCCACCTTACATAGATATTATATAAGCGCAAAAATAAACCCCATCTGTCGCCATCTCTCCGCCAATTTATATCTTATTTAAATAGAAAATAGAATCGATATTTGTATAAAATAACAAAAATTTACATAGCACAATATGTCGAACGCCGATTTCGATCCTGTATCCAATATATTAGCGGTCACCAAATCACCTGTTCCTCTCGACACCTGTTCAATCACATCTGACGGTCAGGTTTGAGCTCAAAGAACTCTATCCCGAAAGCAGTAGAGTCGGAATTCGTGGAGTCTGAAAGTCAATTTGGTATTTTTTGGATCAGCCGGCAGAAACAAGTTAAAAACTTTTGGACAGTTGCTGAGAAAAAGATACGGTTGTAAAAGAGTACCTCGTTGATACCGAGCTCTGGGATATGATATTATCAACTTAGTAAGGTGATGTGATCTGGTTTTTCATTTTGTATGGCTATATAAATATGTATGGATAAATAAGTATAGGATAAGTATTATTTTTTATATTCGTCAAGAGAGTTTAAACTTGGTGTTTTTTTTTTTGTATTTTTAAACAAACACGTTAAAATGTTGAAATATGGGTTCGATCCCCACTCAAGGAAGTGAAATATTTATTTACGTTTATATTTCCATTTCTTCGCTCTGGTGTTGAGGCAAACCGCGGCGTCGAGTTCTGCCACTTAACACGCAATGCCTCCAGAAATCAGCAAAAAGTGGGGAACGGAGTCTCTTAACACTAGGTTCCCTCTGCCTACCCTGCTGTGTGCGGGATACAGCGTGAAACTGATTGTTAATTGTTAAAATTTTTATACGTTTATATATGAAATTATAAAAATATAAATCCCAGTTAAATATCAGAACGTCCATAAGTTATTTAATAACTAATATTAAGCTGTCTTTGCAAATATTTTATTGGATAAGGAACTCTCAAAGCATTATTAGAAACCTCCTAACTTAGAAATACATAATTCTATCATTTTATAGACTTGCTAGTTGCTTATACATCCTCTTGTACTTTCGCTTACAAATTATAATAAATATAGTAAATATATTTCAATGAATAAATATATATGTTTCAAGAGGCCAGTCGGTTCGATTCCCGCTTGTGGAAATTATTTTTTTCTTCGCATTGATAAGGAGGCAAAGCGCGGCGTTAACTTCCGCCACTCAACACCCAATCTCTTTAGAAGTCAATCGTTATGCCACTGTGCTACGATGACCTCTATATGTATAGTACATTATATACATAGATATTGAAAGATACTCAAAACGGAAAGTAGGAAATATTAACTTTCTTCGACTTGTCTGAAACATGTGAAACAGGATGGTTAAAATAATAATATTATTTTAAGTTTTTGTATCCGTTCATTTGGTGTAAATGACAGGTTAAATTAGAAATAAAGTAAATGTCTTAGCCAATTAGAAGAATTATTAATTAATTAAAATTTGTCTAAAAATTATATGAACAAACTGAGAATATGGGGAACAGAGTTCGCTGCGAGATACAACGTAAATCTGATTTAGAACAGTGTTAAAACACTATTTATATGTATATTACATAATTACTTATCTATTTCTACATTTCTGGGTGTAAAATAATGGCCTGTCATAATATGTGGCCAAAAGCGTAGAGCTACTACTTATATTATTTTTCACGTTTTTTAAGTAAAATAAATTATATATTTAATTTTTCATAACGCAACATCAAGACCCACAAAACACACAATTAATCGTTTATTACAATTACTTTTGAAAAAAAAAAATAAAAAACTAAGAACAGCAACATTAATAAATCAAATAAAAATTTTAAAACCAATTCACCGATATTAAAAACTATAATAAATCTATATCATTTCTTGCGCAAACATGTCAAATATTATCACGTTCTCATATTAATAAGAATATAATAATAATCATTAATTATTATTTATTAATTATTTTTCAAACTACCCACCCACTGTAAGGCACGAATTTTCTTGCAATATAATTAATTGTATGAGATTTAATTAAATAGCCACGAAGTTATCTATACTAATATATCAACGATGAAATCCGTAGACGAACGCAGGCTACCGACATAACTCTCAAAATCTGCAAGCTGGAGTGGCTATGGGCAGGCCATATTGTCAAAGGACCGAGAACCGATGGGGAAGGAAGGTCCTCGAATGGTGACCTCGTCTCGGCAAAAGAAGTAAAGGCCGCCCTCCAACCAGGTGGACCGACGACCTCAAGAAGACAGCGGGAACCCGCTGGATTTGAAGAGCGCAGGACCGGACAGAGTGGCGAGCATTGGGGGAGGCCTATGTCCAGCAGTGGACTTTAAAAGGCTGATGGATTGATGGAATATATCAATATATTCCTTCTGAAAAGGAAATGTTGATTTATAAATAAATATATATAGTGGAACTGTAATCGCGACTGGTTGTTTGTGGGCTGGTTGTGGGTTCGATCTGGTGTTGAGGTAAAGCGCGGCGTTAAGTTCCGCTGCTCAACACGCAATTCCGCCAGAATTCAACGGAAAGTGCTGAACGGAGTGTCTTAACACTAGGTTCCCTATGCCTACCCTGTTATGCGCGGGATACAGCGTGAGCTGATTTAATTTGTTTTATATGTTTTGTAATTTTAAATTAAATTTATCTCGTTTGTTAGCTAGTCGTTTGACTCCCACTCCAAGAACGATACTTTTAAGAAGCTTTTACAATTAAAGTTAGAATCGCCGCCCATATTGCAAATTGCAGGGAACCTAAACGTGATGATACAAAAATAACATCCAATTATAACTCAAAGCTAAAAGGAAGCTGTTATCCTAATAATTATAATAAGTATTAACCAATAATTTGAGAAACCATTCACTCGCAGAGGAGCCTTCGCCCCCAGCCATACCGCCTTCGGCACTCATGCTACCGAATGATGACCACAGATCAATATAATTATTTTTTTTTTTAAAATGCCGACAGATTATATTAGACATTGATGCATTTATAATGTCAAAAGATTTGGTGGGTCCGGCCAAATGAATGCTATAATTAAAATTTTTATAGTTAATTGATATCTGGGAGATGAGCTTTCTAAAAGTTACAAGGATATATCAAGTTTGTTTGAAAGTTTATTAAATAATAATATTGGTTTTTTTTTTTGTATAGCAGGGAAGAATTTTCTAGACATTGTTGTTGAGTGGCGAAACTGAACGCCGCGATTTGCCTTGTTCCCCTCGATTTGATTTTGGTAAAACATTTCATCTTTTTACTTTCACATAATTAAAATATACTTATTAACTATTCAAAAAAATAAAACATTTTTTTCTTTAACTTCGCGATGTATCCCGCAAATATCAACCTGCTAAAAGCGGGATACAGAGTGAAGCTGAAAAAAAAAAAATTTTTTTAACTTGTTGGACCTACAGTCACACGCTGATACCCCTACCCCACGATTATACCCAAAAACTATTCATAACTAATTTATAGTCAAAAATAATATTTGTAACTATGAAATTTCACGGCTTTTTCTTAAACTACAGGTTTCGTCAATGGTTTTGGTTGTTAAATGGTCACTTACATCTTAAAATCCGTCAGAATGTAGCGCACGTTCCAATTAGACGTTTATAGCTATATAATATTAATATGCGTGCCTTTATATCTGTCTGTAGTGCGCACGCGAACCGATGGGGTCGTGTACGGAATTATGCCGTGACTTTTGTATGGCCACACTACGGGATTTTAAGAAATCTCGTATGAAATATTTATTTATTTTAATACTTTATTACACTATATTTGATATTAATTAACTAAAACAAAACGAAAAAACACACATAAATTAACTTAAACAAAAAACGGAAAAAAAAAACAAATGAAAAATGGTGTAAAGGCGGCCTTATATTTGTATGTGATTTTTTTCCTTTATCTAGTAGTACATAGTGATAAATTCCTAGGTCTGGTATATTAAACAACGGCGTTGAGTTCTTTAGCGATTAATAACATCTATCATTTATGTGCGCGATAACTGTTAATAACACACTACATTCAAAACATAATTTATCTGCATTCCCAAACAAATAATCTAAATAAAATTAAAAAAAAAAAACATTTATTAAAAAAACGCGTGTTTACCATTTAAAAAAAACGTTTAACTGAAAGCATTGACTCTTGATATCTCTGTCCAAATAAATATATTTTAAAGATACATAAATTCTCACGGCTCCTGCATATACGAGTATACTTACTGGATTTAAGAAGCTGGAATGCAAAAATCTTAGGCACGTCGCCAAAAAAAACAATCACTAAATATATGGCCGTCAGCTACGTATCTGTCTAAAAATGTCCTATAATTCACTTTGTGTGGACAAAACATAACTAAAAATAAATAACTAAAGAAAATTGTTAACATAGATGAACGTATATATTTTGCTGTTTTTCTTTTAGTTCCACGCTGTGCCTGTATACCGTACATAGCGGAGTAGGCAGAGTCGGAAATCTAGTGTTGAGACACTCTGTTCCTATTAAGACACCTCTGTTCCCCACTTTCCGCCATATTCTAAAGGATTTGCGTTACCAAAGCGAGATTGAGTCCCTGCGCCACGAAACGACAATAATAAAAAATAATATAGAGTGACTCAACACTCGGCTTTCTCTGCCTTCCATATGCAGCAAAGCGTGAAACATTAAAAAATAATTATTCATCTAAAAATTAAATGGATACGAAGTATGCAAAAAAATGTAATCGTATTTCAAGTGAAAGTAAGCGGTATTCAATTTCACGAATATATTCTCTGAGCGGTGCGCCTTATGTTGTATACATTCCACAAATGTAAGCCATAATAAACTTTTTTAAGGCAATTTTCCAAGCTATCTTCACGCTACATCTCACATACCAGAGAAGCCAGAGGGAGCCTAGTGTTAAGACACTACTCTCCCCATTTTCCACCGAATTCTGGAGGTAGGTATTGCCTGTTGAGTGGGGAAATTAACGCCAAGTGAAAAGTGGGGTACGGAGTGCCTAACCATGTAGCTTCCCTTGAAGCATACACCAAAAATATTGGAGAAGAGGCTGATTTGACGACTTCTTTATAAATTGTGGAAATTCTGCAAAAGATACCATAGATATTTGTTTTAACTCTTGTAAGATTATTTTAAGAAACCAAAACCACGCCGTGTACACCACCGGTCACAGTGGTTACATCAAACCGTGTTGATTGCTAACGATCTCTCGATTCGTCATAAAGCATAAAAACTATACCATACACACACGATAGTTCACTCTATATAGGTACAGCACTAAATTTACCTTTAAAATAACTTTACGGCCTTTACCTTATTTTACCTTTAACTTACCTTTGTACCGCCGAATGAATGAAAAAAGATTAATTAATACTAACGTGAGAGTATTCTTCTGCATTTAAGTTCATTCTCAGAATTTTTTTTTGTTTTTTATAGAAAAATCGAGCTTCTAATACAATCAAAAGATCTAGCGAATCGATATATAAATATGTATTGATTTTGCTGAATTCAAAAGAAAAATGAAAACCTATAGGATATTTCTCGTGAACCTACATGAAGATGAAAATTAATAGGTATTAGGTATTTCATATAGAAAAAACATTACAAACTTATGTTTGCGGTTCATTTTATACAAAATGATAGACAAATGCCCGCAAATTTAAGTTTGTCAACTTATATAAAGTGTACTTAGTTGTACGTGTCCTTTGACCTACAATCTCGAAATTGTACGAGAGCCTCAGTGGGCGAGTCCGACTCGTACTTAACCGATTTTTTATTTTAATCGATTAACGGACACTTAAGTAGCTATACAACCTAATATCTAATATCCATATCTATTATAAAGCAGTCAACACTGAGTGCTCTAACTAAAATGGACATGCATTAAACACTATCAAATTATGTAAATGTAATTCACGCCCCAAAAAATCGATTCGGCGTTACACAATCTATAATCGATTAAAATAAACAAGTTAAGTGACAGAACTTAACTCGATCCATCGAAATGTGGCAACTCTAATAATCTAAAAACAACTCGTATAAATGTTAATTGATGAATTAGGGATTTTGTTGGTTGAGACACCTTTATCTATTTATATAGATACATCCAAATACCTTGGATTTTTTTTTATTTAGTGTCAAGACACTTAATTTTACAATTCTAAACGTTTTTGACAGATCGTTATTTTTTTTCACGTTCATGTGAAAGGTAGAGTAGGCTGAGGAAGCCCAGTGTTAAGATACTCCACTTCCCACTTTCTGCCGGATTCTGGAGGCATCGAGTGGCGGAAATCCCTCGACACCAGAAAGAAGAAATGAAAACATAAACTATTTCTTTTCCTCAAATGGGAATCGAACCCACAAACGATGGCCTCAGTAATTAGTCATGTGAGATAAACAATATCTCATTGGAAACTACCATAATTATATCTATTTTTATTGCATATTAGAAGGATTATTATTTTCTCATACCTACATATATAAACCGTGTTTGCTTTGAAACAGCCAACTGTCATTGCCACGACAATTAATAGATAACATGCAAAGAAATAAAACATCCAGAGGGTGTCCAGACTAATGTCTGTCCGATATTGGTTTGTGGGCATACGGGTACGCGACCCCGGATCCTCGAGCCGTCACTCTTATATCCTCATCCAGTCCGTAAGAATGGTGTCCCCCCCCCTCCTCCGTTCTCCAGCTCCCTCCTTTACCTATCCTACCCCCCCCTATTTTCCTCTCCCTTCGGTTTTTCCCCACAAAGGGGTTTGTGGAGGTCAGACGGCAGTCGCTCCACGAAAACCACAAACAGCCACAATATGGAACGAACCAACAACAGACTGGGTACGGCTAGGGCGTCGCCGCGAAACGACGCGCAGGCACATCGCCCTACACCTGCGACAAGTGGGCAAGGGCTACCGTGTCAAGTACGGGCACGGTTAAAGACGCAAGTACCCAGAAGGAAACTCCGCTTTGCAACGTGGAATATTGGCTCTCTAACCGGACGATGCAGGGAACTCGCAGATGTACTCATGAGACGTCGGGTCCAGTGTGCTTTCCTCCAGGAAACTCGCTGGAAGGGCAATAAGTCCCGTAACATCGGACAGGGTTACCGGCTTATATACACTGGGTCACCTTCGGGTAGAAACAGTGTAGCGGTAGTGCTATCTGAAGAGCTACAGAATGGGCTCCTTGAAGTTGACCGTCGCTCCGACCGCTTGATGCGAGTGAGGGTACTGATTGAGGGCGTTATCACAAACTTAATCAGTGCCTATGCTCCCCAGGCGGGATGTAGCGCGGCCGAAAAGGAGACATTCTGGGAGCAGTATGAAGAGGTGCTACTTGCTGTGCCGTCTACTGAAGTAGTCTTAGTTGGGGGGGACTTGAACGGACACGTCGGTAAGGCTGCTGAGCCGTATGAACGTGTTCACGGGGGTTTTGGGTACGGTCTTCGCAATACAGAGGGAGAAAACATTCTGAGAACCTGTATTGCGTCTGATCTGGCCGTCGTGAATACGTTCTTCCAAAAGAAATCTCAGCACCTTATCACGTATAAGTGCGGGTCCCACTCAACTCAAATAGACTACTTATTGACCAGACGGTGTCATATGGGCAGGGTAACTAACTGTAAGGTCATTCCAGGCGAAAGCCTAACGGCCCAACATCGTCTTCTTGTCATGGACTTTAACGTCACTCCGAAGAAGAAAGTAGCCGAGAAACGTAAGCCTCGGATTAAGTGGTGGTTGCTGAATGGACCGATGCAGACCGACTTCCTGGCAGAGGTGAAAAGTCACGATCTTTCGACTAACACCGAGACTGCTCAGGATGCTTGGGATCGGGCTCAGTCGGCAATCATTGCGGCGGGCAGGCGAGTTCTTGGCCTTTCTAGGGGAGGACGTGTCATCGACAAGGAGACATGGTGGTGGAATGACGAGGTGCAGGAGGTGACTCGTGAAAAGAAGGCTGCCTTTAAGAAGTGGCAGGAATTCAACTCTCCTGAAGACAGACTGGAGTACACAGTAGCTAAACGTGCCTGTAAAAGAGCTGTAGCCAGAGCCCGCAGTGAAAGTTTGTCACCATTATATGATAAACTTGAAACTGTGGAGGGGCAGAAGCTCATTTACAAACTGGCACGTTCCCGGGATAAAGTGACGCAAGATATCGCAAAATGTCTTTGCGTCAAAGATTCCCAGGGCACGCTGCTCTGTAGTCATGCCTCTGTGAAGGAGAGGTGGAGAAGCTACTTCCAGGAGTTGCTGAATACTCAGCACCCATGCAGTCTTCATCACGACCCACCGCCTAACCTCGGACTTATTGCCCCAATAACCCTTGACAAAACACGTAATTGCCTTCGACGCATGAAGAACGGAAAAGCGGTGGGACCTGATGACATTCCGATCGAAGCGTGGAAATCGTTGGGCTCTCTTGGTGTGCTCATGCTTACTGACCTTTTTAACCATATCTTGAACACTGGTAAGATGCCGCATCAGTGGCGGCTTAGCTTTATTACCCCTATTTACAAAGGAAGGGGCAGTGTTCAAGATTGTGGTAGTTATAGGGGCATTAAGCTTATGAGTCATACCATGAAGCTCTTCGAGCGCATGATCGACCTCAGGCTCCGCCGAGAGTGTACTATCTCTGAGTCTCAATATGGATTTCAGCCAGGATCGGGCACCATGGACGCCATTTTCGCCCTCAGAACTTTGATGGAGGCATACAGGTATACGATTCCGCTTCTATGGTTAGGACTGCTGTTGGCGACACTAGACCCTTCCCGATTACAGTGGGGGTTCACCAGGGCTCGGCTCTTAGTCCGTTCTTATTCAATGTAGTGCTCGATACTGTCTCGGCTCACATCCAGGACCAGCCTCCATGGCTGATGATGTATGCCGACGACATAGCACTCATTGCCGAGAACCGACTGACGCTGGAGCGTAAAGTGAACCTCTGGAAGGGTACGCTTGAGAACGGCGGTCTTAAACTAAATGTGTCGAAGACAGAGTACATGGCCTGCGGAAGCCGGGACTCGAGCACCATCCTTATAGGTCCTGAGCCAGCCGTTAAGTCGGAGAAGTTCAGGTACCTTGGATCCGTTATGCACGAGTCTGGAGGCATCGATCACGATGTCCAAGGGCGGATAAGCGCTGCCTGGGCCAAATGGCGGGAGGTCACTGGTGTGGTCTGCGACCGCAGAATACCGCCCAAGCTCAAGGGGCTGATATACAAGAGTATCATCCGACCGGTTCTTTTATACGGCAGCGAATGTTGGCCGGCACTATCTCGGCACACTCAGGAGCTTCACGTCACGGAAATGAAGATGCTGAGGTGGATGTGCGGCGTAACGCGGTCTGACCGCATACGCAACACATTCATTCGAGGTAGTCTTGGGGTCCGTGACGTAGCGGATAAGCTCCAAGAGCGTCGTCTGAGATGGTTTGGCCACGTTACGCGCCGGCCTAAGAACTATGTCGGATGCAAGTGCCTTGCTATACCAGTTCCTGGAGTGAGACCTCCTGGACGCCCAAGGAAGCGCTGGCTGGATGTCGTGATGCAGGACATGAGAGCCAATGGTCTAACCACCGAGGACGCAAAAGACCGTGCAAAGTGGAGTAGGTTGAGTAGGAGGGCAGACCCTGGCAATAGCCGGGATTAATGCCAGGAGAAAGTAAGAAGTATGCAAAGAAATAAAACATTATTTTAATTATATTAATAGCGTTTTTATTTTAAATTAGCACCAAAAACAAATATATTATCTAGATATAAATTGTTTTATCTAGACCAAAAGCGTAATAAACAAAATCATAGTCTAATTAGCAGGTTGTTAAAACAAGATGTCATCACCCGTGAGAATGTTATGTTGGTAATAGGTGAACTAGTAAATAGTTTTAGTTTTTTTTTTAAATTAAAATAGCGACTTTTTTTTATCTGTGTAATTTTAATAACTGTTTATGCTAATATGATAATAGTACATTTAAAAAAATATCATAACAATGGGATAGGTTGTGGGTTTGATTCCCGTCTCGGAAAATAAATTAGTTTCATTTCAACGCTCTCAGGTTGTCCGTGGGTTCGATTCTCACTCTTAGGAAAAAATATGTTTATTCTCATTTACTCGTTATTATTCTTCCACTCAACATCCTCGCCTAGAGAATTCTTTAAAAAATGGGGAACAGAAGAGCCTTAAACGAAACTAACTGTCTCTACACTAGGTTCCCAAGTTACCTTTGACTACTATACTCCTTATACAAAAAAATCTTAAAACTCAAACTTGATCGTAAATAACAAATGCAAAATATTCCCATTCTAGATACCACTACCAGTATCCTAGCTGGTACTCAGCGACAGATATTTAGCTAAAATTATTTAGATATTACAAGCGACGGTAGTTTATTCGGAACTAGTTACGTCTCTACCTTCGGTATTTTGATATTTGCAATTGAATTTAGACATCGGTGTTGCGAAATTGTTAGCTAATAGAACGATTTGAAGATGATTGCGCATGCGCAGTTACGTGTTTAGTAAACATTATCTAGGGAACTAAAAATGGATTTTTGTTTCTGTTTGTTTGTATTATATTCTTAATTATTATAGCTTTGGGTATAGGTTCGCATTTTGATTTAGGGAATTATTCATATTTATAATAAAGGCATTAAAAGGAATCAATCAATCGGGTTTTTTTATAAACTGATTGATGGCTAGTATAAAAAACGCACTTTCATAATAAATAAAAAACTTATTTTGTAAATATTTTATTATGTAATACATATGTACTTAACTAGAGTTTAAATGTAACTAAATAATAAATGCGTATTTTATTATTTCTACATATTAATTGCATACCTAAATATTAATTGTTTGAAATAAATACAAAAGTCTTTAAGAAAAGAGTATAAAAACGTATAAAATAAAACATATAGTTGTACCTAATATAATTTAATTATATCAAAGTAATTAATATAAAATATTATGCTCTAAAAGGAACTTTTATTACCTTAATTATCTATTATAATTTATTAACTCATTATTAAAAATTATAACATATATACGTCACAAAAAAAAAGGCTCTACACTATTCCATGTGTAGAAGAATAGGCAGAGGGAAGATAATATTCTTATACTGCTTCTTCTTTTTTTAACTATATATTTGAATATAGACATAAAGATGATTATAATTGGCTTAAATTTGAATTAGATGTAAAATTTTATTATTTTGTATCAAGAAATTAAAAATCATCAGTAATTTTATTTTTAATTTAGTTATTTTAAATTTTAGTAATATTTATCTTTTAATTTTCCTTCCTTTATACAAGAACTTAGTGTTGAAACACTTCGTTCTCCTTACCCAGCTATGAAAGCATGTGTTGTTATTACCAAATCAACCTTTACCGCTTGTACTAATTCTCTCCACGAATACCAAATCAAAATACCAGGCATCACCTTAAATGTCCAACAAACGTACTACGATAAATGCTAATTCGGCTTATAAATAATCTTATTACCAAAGCTAACAATGTCAACGGCCCATACTTGTTTTTTAATTAAATAATTTTGTATAATATATTTATTTTATTAAATTAATTTAATATAAGTAATTGTTTGTTTTTTTTTGTTATTTTGTAATAGACCATAGACACTAGACCAGCAGAATTGGAGGGAACTTGAGGAGACCTATGTCGTAGGACAACCTCACCTGGTAGCTGATACTAGTTGAAATAATTATTAAAAATAAAAAATTAAAAAAAGTTTTAGTTAACATTCTAAAAAAAAAAATTATATAGTTTGTAAAATGTTAGTTATATGTAAAACGAATTTTGTTTACAAAGAATTTTGTGCTCAGAGGAAATAAAGGCTCTTTTTATTTTGTTATTTTGTAATAGAGGAATTGAAATGCATTTGATACGTTCCACACGATGTAATTAAACAATAAAAAAAAATTCCAAAGCACTTTTTTTTTCAATTTCACTCTTTACCCCGTAAATATTAAAGGTAGTAAGTAATAAGTGTCAAAACACTCTGTTCTCCGAAATTATTAAAAGACGACGAGTTTCCATAACTTAATTTACGTAGGTGCTAGGTTCCACATGAACATCACATGAAATACCTAACATATGACTTTATAAAGGAAAGTGATAGCAATTCCTTTGTATAGGCGAAAGCAGCTAGTGTTGTACCGATGCCTCCATCCCGGCGTGACCCCAGGTCGAGCTTTCTATGACCAACACTAGTAATTAATGGCAGACGGGACCAGAAAGCCGTCTTTCCGTTTACAAGCCGGTCTTCAATTCAATTATTCAATAATTTTGTACGAAGGAATGTTTTAAAGAAGCTAGTTTATATGTATACGTACTAAAAGGTAAGAAAACACTTTTGTCAATTGTTAAGTGAATAAAAGAAAGAATTATTATTTGAATACTTAGGCTCGTATTTGTAAATCGCTCTCAGGTTTGAGATCGATCTTGAGATGCCGCTTTCATTGGATTGGAAACGCTATCTCAAGATCGATCTTAAAGTTGAAATCGGTTTATAAATATGAATGTTAGTACGCTTACAATTAGAATGCACTTTTATGATATTTAAATTAAAAAGTTAATACATATAAGTATTCATAATATTCATATTTTACTCTTAATTTTCTACGCTCTAAAAGTAAATGATTTCTTTTCATTATATTCAACTTTCATATAAATGTTAACGGTATAATTTATTATAATATTTTTTTTTACAAAATAATATGATAAAAGCTTATTGCTTAACTGGCTGAATACAGGCCTTGAAGGACTTGTATCCAGTGCAGGCATTTATTAAAAAAAAAATTATAATTAATCCATTTTTTTTCAACTGTACAAGTAATTTTTATAGCTAAAAGACAATTTAAGCAAAAAAATCAATTCTAAATAGAGACTAAAACGGTAGACAAAACCTGATATCTACTAATTATAAAAATTAACATAGAATAATGATAAAAACTGTATTATACTTGCAATATGACGGAAATTGTATGTATGTATTAATTAAATGGATGGATCTTAAAACTACTTTGTCAGTTGACCTAAAACTACCAACGCCGATACGTACTCGAGCCTTATTTGTGGGTATATTATTTGCTAATAGCTAACATAAATAACTTTTAATGCTTGAGAATATTCTATTTTATAGCGAATTTGCTAATTTCTAAAATCATCAAAATAAAATGTGAATTTTTATTATATACCTAATTAAAATTTAAGTGTTAACATATATAAATCATTAATTCTTCTCAGTGGGAATCGAACCCATTATAATTGCATTTACATTTACATTATCCTGGTGCGCCAATACTCCCAAAAATTGAAGGCAATTTCTCGGCAAGTGGAGAACAGTGTGTTAAAACTAGGTTCCCAGGTTCCCTCTGCCTTCTCTGCTATGTACAATACAGAAGATAGAAGACATGAAGCTCAAAAAGACATTCATTTAAAATTAATAACATTATTTAAAATCCCACCCAAACAGATGTCTCATACAATGAGAAATAAGTTTACTTAAAACTTGTATGAAGCAATTAATCAATACAACGTCTTTTATTATACTTTCTAATCTCAGATCCTTATAGAGTTAATATTAGAGACAGTGATAAGTGTTCAGGCCACTCGTGGCGCAGAGGCTGTGAGAGAGTGGCTGTACGCGACTGGTTGTGGGTTCGATCCCCACAAGAAGAAATGAAATATTTATTTAAATTTTTAATTTTCATTTCTTGGTGTTGAGATAAACGCAGCGTTAAATTCCGCCGTATGCCTCGAGAATTAGTGAATCTGATTTTTTTGATAAATATTAATATGTAGTTATTTATATTGCTTCTTTGCAGTAAAAAATTAAATACATCCGGCTCTTAGCACTGTGTTATGTAAAATTAGGTAATAATTTGAATGAATTGACCAAATAATGGTTTTAAGGTTAGGCAGAGGAGAACTGGGAACCTAGTAATAAGATACTGTTCCCATTAAAATTTCAACTAATTTTTCTTTTGTTTTTGTTGGCTTTTGCCTTGGTGCCAGAGCAAAAAAGAGAAAATATTAACACGTAATATTTAAAGGAATAATACCTCGAGTGGGAATCGATCTCACAACCATCAATCCAATGAAAAAATCTAAATTTACTATCGATTTTGTCACTCGTCTTTGACAGTGTATAATAATCTTTATATTTATATTCTTTCCGCAATTAAACTAGAGACATCTTCTAATAAATAACAAAAGCCGTTTCCTAATTAAAAGTTGTTTTATCGTATTACTTTCTATTTACAGTGGCAATAAACATAATATCTAATCAGGTATGTCATTAACCTTACAATCAAAATTAAATATAAGGAGCTTTTGATATCAAGGCATTTTTTTTTTCATCATACTGTATCCCACAACATAGGAAGGAACCTGGGAACCTAGTGTTAAAACATGCCGTTTAACAAATTCCGCTTTATCCATGAGGCGTTGCGTGTTGAATGGCGGAGTTCAACGCCGCGCTTTGCTTTACCATAGGAAAAAAAACCTGTCGTGTTTATAGTCACACGCTTGTGGCCCTGTTCCACGTGTGACCTCTCAATATTATAATGAATACTTCAAAATAGATTAATTTCTTTAAATTAAAATCTGTTTATATATTTTTTATATTCATTAAAACATTAAAACACACAATGCCAATTAAGTCATGCCCTTAATATGCACATTCTACAGTTAACGCTTTAGTTTCTTAACCATATTTAAATAATGATAATAATCGACATTCCAATTAAGAAATATAAATAAACGTAAGTATACCCTGTATATATGTATATATATATGCACAAGCGCATACGCAAGTGTTCCGCCGAAAAAAAATTTGAATGATACAAGTATTACAAGTACCATTCTACTTTCAGTCGCATATAATCGCGGTAATAGTATATAATAAGATTTATATTTTTTTAGATTCACAGCAGTGGGAACCTGGGAACCTAGTGTTAAAAACCTACGTTGCCATTAAGACACTTCAGTTTCCCATTTTCCGCTGAATTCTTTACTGGTGTACTTAGTGGCAGAAGTAAACGGTTTGCCTTATCATTATAATATATTTAATTACCATGATTGAGGATTGAACCCACAACTGTCACGTTCACAACCACACACTTGCACCACTGCGCCATAACAGGCCCCAGCACACACTCGTATTTTTAAAATGCATAAATTGAATGAATTCGACTTGCGTAACTGCATTCTTTCTGCATCTTGCATCTGAAAACGAAGCTTAGTAAATATTTTAACTGATTAAGTTAAATTTCTAAGTAATATTCAAATGATGTTGTATTCTTTTGACCCGTCAAGAGGACAGGTCACTCATCTTTGGACCGCTTAGACCAGTTTAGCTGTAAGTCAATAACCAATATGTGTTTAAAGTTTATACTTTGCTTGGTCTTTCACTTAGTAAGATTTGCTTTTTAGTGTCACGTACACAGCAGGTTAGAGGGAGCCTAGTGTTAAAACACTTCGTTACTCATTTTCAATCTTATTCTTTAGTGGCGGGACTCAACGCCGAGCTTCGCCTCGACACCAGAGAGAGGAAACGATAAATATTTAAAAATATTAATTTCTTAGAGTGGGAGTCGAACCCATAACTTGGGCCGTTTACTTGCACTTTGTGCCTCTACACCACCACTGGCCTCATTATGTAATGCCGTATTTATGTAGACGATTATCGAATAACTGTTTAAGTGAATTGTTTTTAATATTTGTTTTTGTATTTGTTTGAATAATTTATTTTATGAATCTAATGCTAAGAAAGGTTTTGTACAGAATGATTTAAAATATTAAATAATAGTCATATTTCATTATAAATCAATAATGATAATAATTAAAGAGAGGTAGTGCGACGTCACTGTATTTTTCATATTTTTGTTGTGTCTAAGGCCGTTGTGGCGCAGGGGCACAAACGTATGACTGTAACACGACGGTTATGGTTTCGATTCTCAATCGAGAAAGTGAATTATTTATTAACATTTCTTCGCTCCGGTACCAAGATAAAGCGCGACGTTGAATTCCGCAACTCAAAACGCAATACCTCAAAAATTCATCGTGAAGAACGGAGTGTCTTTACACTAGGTTCTCTACCGTGCTAATGCGGGATACAGCGTGAAAAAAATATATAATCTCATCTCTTCAATTTAGAACCAATGCCTACTGACGCATCAGTTACATCGAAGAATCTATGAATAATATATAGTTACATCCTTAAGAGCTGATAAAATCTTTTAACCAACACGGAAATTAATTTCGTGATCGTGAGATACCTGACTAATGGGTATATCTATCTACGTGCCTTCTTACAAATATACAATATTATTATATGAATAGTGCGCCCGTGCGCGGCTACGCCCGCTTGAAATAGAAATATTAATAAAGAAATTGAAAACTAAACATTCAGTCAATTAGTAAATATTTAAAAAAAAAAACAGTAAATGTAAAACAGTTAGGTATATAAAATAATTGTTACGGCAATTAGCAAATTTGTCGAACTAAATACTTTAAATTGACATAACTTTTTTATTTATGACCCGATTGTAATAATAACCCTATACGTTTTCGGAAGCTTGCCAGAAGCCAATAGTGAAAACCGCATCTAAATCGTTTAAGTCGATTCTGAGATTAGCGATAACAAACGCACAGACAAACGGACAAACAAACAAACACACAAAAATTTTAAAAATCATTGTTTTTATCTATTAAATCGTTATTATAAGTATAGATAATCTTGAAGTAGCTACATCTAATACCAGTTATTATAATATGACCTTGGGCTTGTATGCATAGCATCTAGTAGTTTATTTATTTTTCAATTTTTATAATATATTCTCCACATAGCATAGGTGGGCAGAGAGAACTTGGAAATCTAGTGTTACGACACTCTATTTCCAATAAGATTCTGTTCTCCATTTTCCGCTAAATTCTGGAAGCACCTCGACACCAGAGCCAAAAAATGAAAATATTAAATCTTTCATTTCCTCGAATGGGAATCGAATCCACAACCTATCGCGACCACGTAGGCAACTTAGTTTATATACGTATGGCGTATGGTATAAGTATGGCCACAATAACAACTACTTACATATATGCAATTGTTTCACTGTATTGTTGTAGATATCTCGGTTTTTCCTACACCGGAAATCCTTCTGATTTCATCAGCGTCCAGTTTATTCTAATTAAATCATTTTAGAATTATATTATACAATTATTTTATTATCTATTAAATTAACTATTAACTAAGACCTATGTAGGTTATTAACAGCACTTCCTGTTGACTTTTTTAACTAAGTCTAAAAATATTATTAGATTTGCCAGTACATTATATCTATATTTTATTTGAATTAATAATAGTTTAGTAAAAATGTTCGGGTATTTTAAAATTTGACACCAATTTTTCTATTAGGTTCATCACCCAATACACCCAGTCTCAATGAAAAATTATTTCATTGGTGGATTCTTAGTGCAGTACTACACGCAACTTCAATCTATCAACTGTCGACTTTAAAGATAAATACTGAAGATTTAACTGCCCTAATTAAAAACTAAACTACAATAAATGGATAATTAATATAAAAAACTGTTATTTATATTTTTTCCCAGTCCCGCTTTCCCGCTTCTCCCCAAAGTAAAATCTGGCGACGCGAGTCAATATGCAGTATACAGCTTAGTCTAGAAAATATTGGTGCTAGGCTAAGAAACAGAATAAACAATTGACTATTCAATTAAAACAAACAAAATAAAACAATTATTAACTACAACAATTATTGTTACTATACTTAAAACTTTTTATAAAATCTTCAAACAAAATTAAATACTTTATATTAATTAAGTACTTAATTGTATAATCGATTAAACAATAACATTATAAAGAACCTAAACACAATTCACACTAACTATGAAACTTTTACATTTAAAAAGGAACTAATTATAACAAATGAATCGAATAATAGGTTGTTATTGTGTCAGGGGCAGTAGGCGCGGTGGGTGGAGTTCTTTGTTCATCATTATAATTAATTATATTTATATTTTTATTTCTTCGCTCGGGGGTCGAGGCTAAACGCGGCGTTTAGTTCCGCCAGTCGACACTAAATTCCTCCAGAAAGTGGAGAGTGGAGTGTTTTAATAATAGGCCCCTTTAAAATAAAAAAAAATATTCTGAGGAATTGTCAAAACCAAAATAAGTGATTATATATATTAAATAAATATCCTTATTATTTTGTGTAATTATTAAATTGCCAATAATAATCCGACAGCGTGTTAATAAGGAAATTCATAATTTCATACAGACAGATTAATTGATGTCTCAACACTAGGTTTTCCCTCTGCCTTCGCTGCTGCGTGCGGGATACATCGTGAAGCTGCTTTAATTAATTTATTTATTTTTTAATTTTAATTAAATAATAATAATAATAGAAGGTGTTATTATGTCAGGGGCAGTGGGCGCGGTGGGTGGAGTTCTTTGTTCATCACTAAATGTAGGTGCATTGTGCACGAAAAACCTGACCTCGTCACGTGAACGATTAATTGTGGAATTTGTGAAAAAATACAGTTTCATCCGTTTGTCTATTATTCTAAATAGGTATCTAATTATTGTATTTGTTTACTTGTTAAATTTATTTTTTTCAGATTTATGATGTATCCCACATGTAGTAAGGTAGGCAAAGGGAACCTAGTATTAAGACACTGAGCTTCCCTCTTATCCCTGAATGCTGGAGGCATTGCGTGTTGAGTAGCGGAATTGCCTACTATAATACACTATTATGTAAAAAAACAAATGTTGATAGATTGAAGTCATGATATTACAAAGCTCATACGGAAGGGTTCTTTTAAACTTCATAATTATTTATAATAAAAAAAATTAAAAAATCGACCAGTCCTGCAAATTCCGTACAGGCTTATTTTTTTTTATTTTGATATTTACGCATCCTGCAGAGATGGAAGAATTAAGCCGTAAAACACTGTTGTCGTCCATACAAGAATTAAAGGTATTCCATGGTAATTGCTGGTTTCCAACGTTAAGGTTTATTTTATTATCCCTAGAAAATTACATGCATATAACTATAAAGTTCGTGGCTGTTGTGGAGTAGCACAGCGTCTGATTGTAAACGCGAGAGTAGGGGGTTCGATTTCCACTTGGAACAATAAATTATATTCGTTACCTCGCTCTAGCAACAAGACGAAACACGACGGTGAGTTCAACCACTCAACGCTCGACACTTACAATGCGGGTGGTGTGTGGGGAACGCAGTGTTTTAACAGCTTACTCTAGGTTCCCCCTGCCTATCCTGCTATGTGCAATACTATATGTGGTAATCGAACCCAGAACCATCAAATGAATATAAACTATTAATAACGTTTATATGAATGTTAATATTTACATAATATGGTATCTTCCAATATGTCGTAAACTTTAAGCGAAATTACATTCTACAAATATTATAATTATTTCTATCGTTCGAAATCAACATAAATAGTTTTCATATATTACGTACATTTAATTTCGCTTTTAAATAACATCATGCAATTCCATTTGCGAAGTAGCCATCATAAAATAAGTTTATATTATAGACGATTAATTTTGAATTTGTAATAGATATAGCAATGAATCTTGTAATGTTTGTTTGCTTAAATAAGAAAATATTAATTTAAATCATTCAATATTTTAATCATATTTTACCTGAATTATATAAAGAACTAGATTCCCTTGCCTTCCTTCATTTGGTTGTATTAATATTTATAGGTATTGAAAAATATTTTACCAGTTAACACTATAAAATAAAGTAGTAAATAAGTGCCTATCTACGTAGGTACTTCGAATATTTCTCACGATAATATCGTCGGCCTTATTGTACTATGAATTAATATTTAATATAATAAAATATGTAGATATGTTTTATTGTAATATTGTGAAAAAGTGTATGAAAATTACAACTAATTTCGCAATTCCTTATCTAATTAAATCTAATTACGCTTTGATATAAATATTTAATAGATTCAATGAATTCTAATTAACTATTTAAAAAAAACAAATTATCAAAACGCCAATTCCGCCATTGTTGTAAATTGTAATGAATAGAACACAAATGTCAAATTGTTTTTTTTTAAATCCTCATTAAAAACACTGGTCATTGAACGCATAATATAAGGATATCTTAAACTAGTTTTTTAATTTCAAATAGGTAGATGTTACATCAAATAAATTGTATCGGACCGTTTTACGTGCTTTAATTAATTCGAGTATTTCAGTTACCGTTACATAGTAAATATAATTTCGTATTTTGCACTATCTACGAATAATGACTTTTTATAATCTGGTGTTAATGAACAAGTAGGTTTGGTATTTCCAGAAATAATGACATTTACGACCACATTGTAAATATATCACTCTTGAGTTATCTAATTTGATATGTTTAAAAAAGTTTATTTGCGCTACTTTAAGACCATTTAAAATATCGTTTTTTTTTTCTAGCTTCCCATTGTAACCCGCTCATAGCAGGGTAGGCACCTAGAGTTAAAACACTCAACGCGCGCTTTACTTCGTTACGAAAGCGAGATAATAAAAATATCAAATATCAAATAATATTTAAATTTATTATTATTTTTTAGTTTCCTTTTTAAATAGAGACATACCGGGCAGATGGGTCCCAACTCTTATATAATCTGTCGTAAGTGTCATCATGTTATATTATCTACGCATAACCCACTACACAATAGAAAAGTCAAAGCTATGATTGTATGACGCGTCATTTTACCTACTTAGTGTAGGCGTGGCCTAAACGACCAATAAACTGTAGCGGTTAGGTCTTATGCCATTAGCTTAAGCATACATAAAAAAAAAGTCACTTTAAATATTGAAATACTTAAAACAAAAATTATAAAATTATTTAATGATTGTAATAATAGATTTTTATTCACAGGAAACAGATTTCAGAAATTAAACGTTTAGTCGTTAATTAGATGAAATTTGGAAATTACATGAACCGACTTCCTTTTTATTCGCGTGTTTAAAATTTAAATCAATCAAAGTATTGCGTGGTGCTGGTACTGCTACCACGTTTTATTTGGCCTCAGGATAATATTATTAATGTTAAAATATCCTGCAATCACCCTTCGTGAATATGTTTATCGGCTTGCAACGCAACGGGCAGCTGCGTTTTTTAAGATTCTTAAATTTGCATATGTGAACGGACCTCTATCACGCGAGTCAAAATTTATCAAAATATAAAAGTAATAAATTTAATATTTTATCGTAATTAACGATCTTCGTTAACTTAACTATAACTTAATATTTAAACAAATTCCCATCGCTAATGCTATGGTTAATAAAAATATGTAGTAGATTCTAATGTAAATGTTTTAATGGGATAATTAAAATGATATGATATTTAATATCAGATTCCTCTTATAATCTATTCTAATGCAATTAATACAATATTTTGAAAATTTTTTTACAAGTCTATAAGATATAAAAACATGCCCACCAATTTACACATAACTTTTTTAAATTAATTATAAATAATAATCTATTAGCGTTCAATTTTTATTTTATCTTATATCGTTACATTTTATTATTTAAATCTATTTAGATAATTATAAGCACAAAATTAAAAAAAAATCTTCATAACTTAAAAAGGCAGACAATACCATATCCCAAGCCTATTCACGTCCAAAACAGAAATTGATAAGAAACCGCATCTAAGGCGATTCATTTTAAAAACTTTTCTTACCTTACTACGAGCACGTGTGCGCGGGGCGGCGGGCGGCGGGCACGGGGGGGCAGTCGGCAGATGTGTCTCTCAGCGCCATCTAGCGTCGCCCCCTCCCGCCAGGTGCGCGGCCCGCACCGCCGCCGCCGCCCGCCCTCAGTCCTCAGTCCGCCGTCACGCACCGCCGCGATCACACGTCTGTACGCCTCTCTAAACACACGCCGGTAACGCGCGCGAATCACGTATACTGTACGCCGTAGTGACACCGTAGTGTTTTGTGACTTAGTGTTAACTTAGTGGAATGCATGTGATGGATTTAGCAGTCGTCGACTGCTGACGGGTGTCGGATCCCGTGTATGCTCAGGCGCCGGTAGTGGACGCGCCAGCATGCGCGCCCAAACGGTGCTCATCGCCCTCCTAGGGTTTCTGCCCCAGGTACTGCGAAACCCACACTCGAATCTCAATTCCTTGTTTATTTACGATATCCTATCAATAAAGACAGTAGTCGACGCTTGCGAACTGAAGCTAGCTTTGCAAGAGACTGCCCGCACCGTCACGACACTCACTTTCCCACGGACGCTGCTCTAGGCCCTAGATCGTCCAGGATAGGGGGGTGTAGGTTAGATGAGTCGTGACCGGGCCCGAGCCAGTCCGCAGCGCCTGTGTGTGTATACTTAGTGCATAGTTGTAAAGAAAGTTCAGGTTTTAATACGGACGCGGGGTCAGCTAGGTCGCGAGCCTCTTCGTTTAAAATTAGATGCATACCGAGGCTTCGCGATGGACTGAAGTCCATTCCTAAAAGGACTAATCTGAAGCACGGACGGGAATAGCATCAGACATGTCGATGTTAAATGTAAAATCAAATACGTATTTCTAACAGAGTTAGTGTTTCTATCGTACATAAAATTTGTAAATTGGGCTCAAAAACTCATGTTTTATGTTAAAGTACTATTTTTATACTAATTATTTCTTTAAAATCGTGATTAGTGTGAAAGAAAATAATATTTTCTATAACATAATGAAGGTCGGTGCCCTAAGAACGGTCAAGGTTGTTACCCCATAATAAGGGATGTAATTATTTGCAACACGAAAATACGTATTACACAAACTAATAATTTGTGTAACTTTCATATATAAATTCTCTTTCTTATTATAATCTTTACTTACTTTTATAATATAGTAAATTCAGTTAAAAACTTGAGTAGAAGTTAAATAGTATTTAAGCATTAATTTAATTAGTTTCAACATCCAAAGAGCACTAAAGCGAAAGATATTTATTTTCATTACATACTAACTGATCGTAACTCTAATGCTTGTAACAACTTAGCCGCCAAGTTAATTTACGACTTAAATAAACAAATAAAAAAAAAACTAAATAACCTATATATATATTGTCATATAAAATCAATATTATTATTCTTTTCCATTAGTAACCAGTATTTAACTATTGCCCCATAGAAACTTTAGCTAATAAATAAATCAGCTTCACCCTGTATCCCGCACACAGCAGAGTACGCACGGAACCTAGTGTCAAAACACTCCGTAACCCATACTCCGCCAAATTTTCCAAGGCATTGCGTTTTGAGTAGCGCAACTCAACGAGTTTTGCCATAATGCTAAAGCGAAGAAATGAAAACATTAATAAATATTAATTGATTTTTCCGAGTGGAGATTGAACCCATAACCGTCGTTAGAAACCTTTGCGCGACTGCGCCATAGCGACTAGTTAAATCTCATGCGCTTGCGCATACGAACTATTACTTATTATATTAATATGTTCGCCTATACACCGTTATTACAAACACAAACACCTTCTAGGTACATATATATATTATTATACATGTATGTCTATGTAACCGGTGTGCTGAGAACGATCTTGAGATATCGTGTGATTTTCGTGCACTTTCAGTTGCCCTTCCTTAAGTTTTATATTATTTTTCTTTTATATGATAGGTATAGTATAATTATCTGAATGCGGCTACCAAGGTACCTATTACTGAGGTCGAGTAAAAACTCTTAGTTTGTAATTCAATTTGTTACGCTTTTTTTGTTAAAATAGATGAGAAAAAGTTAAGTTAATTACGAAAATACTTCTCAATGAAGAACAATTGGTTTTTTTTTACAATATAATTAAATTAAATCTACAGACAGCCAGTGTTAGAGAAAATATCTTAATATATATTGTATATAGAGAAACATAACAAAGCCACATAATAATCGAAGTTAGGTTTTTACTAATATGAAGAACAGCATTCGTCAACTGGTTTGTCCTGTCCACCAGTGCAGTACGTGCTGTGGTGCATTGATATAATTGTCCCGATCCTCTCATTCTTGTGAACCCAGTACATCCGGAGGAATCAATCGCATTCCTGTTCTTGTGCCACGTGCATATTTATAAGGATAAACGAGTGTGAACGACAGGTCGCGGGTTCCATTCTCAGTGGAAGAAATGAATTATTTGTAATTTTCTTGAAGTTCCCTCAACAACACGCAATGCCTCCAAAATATGGCGGAAAATTGGTAACGGAAGTGTCTTAATGAGAACAGAGTGTTACACCAGGTTAGCCTACAAACCTACCTACTAAAAATTACCCCACTGGGTTCAATCGCGTGATACCATTTGATCGGAACAACCATCGGAAACACGTCTGTCTGTCTTAAACCGCAACCGAATAATCCCAATTTCCATTTATTATAAATAATTCGACGAAGCGAAGGTTGAGTTCGTTCGCATCCCCAATTATTATATCGAGGATAACTTAAACTGCTACAATTTTATACTTTAAAAAAATATATGTTTAACAGAGTGTGACTTGAATTGACCAGAGATTGTGGGTTCAATTCCCACTCGAGATCATTTAATATTTTGGTGTCGAGACCAGTTCCATCACTCAATACGCAATTCCGCTAGAATTTGACGGAAAATGGGTAACGGGAATTTCTTAACACTAGGTTAATAACACTGCTTTGCGGGATACAGCGTGAAGCTGAAAAAACCATATGTTTAACAGCTCAATGCGTGTTAAACAAGATTAAAGTAAAACTCATTTGAGGACCTCAAATGGACGGCAATAGTATTTTTATCGGTTTGCGACATAGCTGTATTAATATCGAGATTGTTCGGGTGCCTGTCGGTTATCTAGGACATAGCATGTCAGCTCGTATGGAACGTAGCTGGTAATAGGTATTAGTTGCGTACGATTCGTGATATAATCACTTATATTTCTTAACCTGAGTACGACTGGTTGTGGGTTCGATCCCCATTCGAGGAAATTAAATATTAATTTAAATTTAGCCATTCATTTACTCGCTTGTTGAGCCCCACCACTCAACTGCTAGAATTCGGCGGAAAGTGGGTGACGGAGTGTCTTAACACTAAGTTCCTCTGTCCTGTGTGCGGGATACAGCGTGAAATCGTGAAAGCGTGAAGCTGATTTGATTTTTTTTTTAATATTTCTTAACTTAGTATTCTTAGTATGTATGTACATGTATGTCGCTCGGCCCACATTGCAAGCAGGTGCTACATTAATGGCTACTCTTAAGAACCCTAACATCTGCTTTTTTCCCATAAATTACTTGCTCACACAAATTCGAACTGACCGCGTTGAGGACTAGAGTTCATTTTCCGGGTGAAATTTCTATAACTTTTGGTAGTGTAACTTAATTGACATGTTTATTACCCAAATCGGTATAATAAAAATACAGTTAGTTGAGGCTAGATACCAAAAAAAAAGAAAGCGCTCGCGCATGACTGTATGTCTCAAAATGTCAACTGTCATTGTGACGTAGAAATTGCAATTTTAAGTCAAATATTTAATATGGCCATTTATTCCCACATTTTATAAGAACTCCATTGCTCAACAGAAATACCAGGTATTTACATTGTTCCATTCCCAACGTAGTTACCAAATATCTTAATAGGCAAGGCAGTTCAAACCAAGCAATTTCCTCCCCAAAGTTTCCACAAGAATACAATAATAATTAATCGTCATATGTCATGTTGGTCCACAATAAGCATATAAGTATGTGAAGGTATTTAACCCTGTTATAATTTGGTCCATTGTCCAAACGGTTTTTGTTCTATGAGAACCAACTCAATTATAAGAAAACTCGTACGAAATTTGTATAATCGTCGGTTTTTAACGTTTTAACTATGTGAAATTTCAGTTTTCGTCCCATTGTATGATGAGAGGATATAATGACCGATTGTGAGGCTACATCATCTTAGTTACGACTTCATTATTTAATATTTCAGTATAGCATTACAACACTAGAATTAAATATTGTAAAATATTCAAATATACACATTCCTAAATTAATAATTCATCTAATTGTGAATTCGATTCCCACTCGAGGAAATCAAATATTTGATATTCTCTGATATCGAGATAAAACGCGGCGTTCAGTTCCGAAAATCAACACGCAATGCCCCCCCATAATTTGGTGGAAAGTAGGGAGAAGAGTGTCTTACAACTACAACAAAAAAACATAATAGATATTATTTAAATCCCATGCATCCCAACTACTTTATCTTCGTATCTGTTAGACAAACATTGACAAATGACAAATCCATTACGCCTCCAAGGCGGCAGTCGCGCCTCATTGTGCTCAACCAGCACCATCTTTTTTACGACCATCTTATTTAAAACAATTTATTTTTCTTTTCAATCACTTTTTCATTATTGGTGTCGTACTTAAAAATCAGATTCAACTTCACGCTGTATCCCGCACACAGCAGGATAGACAGATGTACAGAGACACTCCGTTCACCACTTTCCGCCGAATTCTGGAGACATTACGTGTTGAATTACGAAACTAAACGCCGCGATAACGTGCGCGTATTTAAAACAATTAATTTCATTTATTTTTCTTTTCAATCCCGACCGGACGCGGTTCGATTCTCAATGAAGGCAAAAAAGCAATATGGCGGACAGGATCATTGATCAGGTTGCGTAATGTCGCCGAACTGGATGCTTGGGGATGTTATTATGCATTATTTATCAACACACGCATAGCTCGGCCCGTACCTCGAATTAAACAATCGGCACTAACAAGTTAGATTTGTTATTTGTCCTGGCTTTTCACTTTTATCGTTTAATAAAAAAAATATCAGCTTCACGCAGTATCCCGCACACAGCAGGTAGAGAGAATCTCGAATTGGGATTGAACCTGCAACCAGTTGCTTTTACAGTCACACATTTGAACTCCTGCACCACGACTGACCTCAATCTACCATTTAAGTTTCACCAATTTTGTAACATTTTTGACACCCAATATATAAGTTACGTAAGGTTCTATTGTTTAGCGTCTTGTGAATATTATTCAATTTCAAATTTCATACGTGTCAATTGGTGCCTTCTGCTTCAGGCTCTAAGAGATGAGAACTGACGTGGGATGGAAGTAGAGGCCGAAAGGTGACACATACAAATGTATAAACTTCAACTAAACTAACACCTGGCCTCGTAAAAAATAACTTAAATTATTATAATACTATTATATCGTATTATTTTTATACTAAACATAAATAGGTTCTTTAAAGTGTAATTTTAAAACAATCTTTGGAAACAGGCCTATTAAAGTAGCAAACAGCCACAACTATTAAGGCGTTTTATAGTGACGATCAAGTAAAGGTAATGTCGAGATGCACGCAATTCGCCTCCTAATTGACAAGGCAAATTGTATTTGATACTTAACTTACTAAGATGTAGACAGTAAACATAATCTAAAAATAATTAAATATATAATATAATTTAGAGTTCTTTTTGTAACTGGCAGAGTTTTCAATCATTAAAATTCTTTTGTGCTAGAAACTATTTTAATAAGTTCCGTTCCGCCAGTTACGCAGCCCAGAAAGGTTCACACGTACAAATCCAATAACAATCCACCTTGGATCTGGTTTACGATACCCATCCCATCATAGCGTACACCGACGCACGAAATCTCAATTCTCTTGGGCAATGCTTAAATAACCGCAAAATACCTCATTATTCTTCCATATACGTTCTAGGCATTATGCCTGTACGTACCCATTAGCTATGATTCTGCGTCCATTTTCGCTATTAGATTGCATGTTTCTTTTATCCTGATGCAGCTGCCAGGAATTAGTCGTTGAACAAAGACATGGCAACTTTTGTCGCTTCGAACGTCGATTTCTGATCGTTTTTTTTCGTATTCCCTTCAAGATTTCTACATTTATTTTCTTAATACAATTGGAAACTGTAAATCTATTATATTCTCAACTTTTACCCTCTGTTAATACAACAGAGGTTCCTCTGTTAATAACCTCTGTTAATACAATATAATAATATTATACGTGACTTTTAAGTCATCAATTAGCTATACTTAAAATGATTTAAGCAGAAAAAAAATCATACCTAGTAAGTCCTAATATAAATTTCCATTTCTGATTTTGATGCACTGGCCACATCGTCGCGCTATTATAAGACAAGACTGTTTGGGTGTTTATTTTAACACATTTTGCGTGTGTACCGGTCCAGATGAAAAACATTCCCCTTGTGTTTCATTATTTGTGATATTTTTAGATACTGACTACTGGAACAAGTGTTTACGCTGCTGTATACAATGCTGTTCGTGTAATGGCTCCTTAATTGGATCATACTATTTTTATTTGAATACTCCAAGTCTCCAATCCTCTTTTATAGTTACAATTAATTTTAGATATCAAATAATTATTACTTGTAATAATTGATATTTAAATTGTTAATAAATTAAAATAAAATCAGCTTCACGCTGTATCCCGCACTCAGCAGGATAGGCAAAGGGAATCTAGTGATTTAAATAGTTAATACACGATTTATTAAACAATAGAGCGAGATAGAAGATTAGGTGTTCAAAATCAATTTGGTATCGAGACATGCGCCGGCGCAATTAATGTTACATGCCAGTGTTACTTTCCATTTAAAACGGATAAAAAAACAATATTGATGTTCACGATTCTAACGTCCGATGCATTAAAGCAAGTTAAATAAATTACTTACAAATATATTATATACTTATTTGATTCATTGCTAGATGGATTAAGTTAAAGTTTACGAAATTTCTCACAGAAATAACTGTGTTTTTTCTCTTTATTTAAATAATAATATTATTATAATTAAGTCTTTTTTATTATTTTGTTTTGAATAATGGACCAGAAGTTACTTAGCATTTTTTTTACTATAATGAGTCAGTTCTTCATAGCGTTAAAACGCCTCAAGACATTCTTTTATAACTTACTCGGTACGTAAGTATTATTTAATTGTTAACCAGTGGCGCGCTTGAGGCAGAACGGACCTCACACAATAAAACTCCTTTAAAACATTTAATCCAATTTGATTTTCATTCATAAAATTGTTGAAGGAGAATCCGTGAGACCATCTTTTAAATAATTAATTTTGATAAATCTATGCTACTATGCTTTTGATAAACAATCCATCAGCTTCGATAAAAAAGGGGATGTTTAGAGTGGCAGTGTGTTTTTTTGGTTCCTTTTTTTTACGTTCCGCTCCTACCTGGCGTTTACCACGTGGATGTTATACTCTGTCCCGTTTTAACATTTTCAATGAAACGAGACAGACATATGTTTTGCGCGTTCAGAAACAACCCCTATCAACTTGGCAGGAAGTTGGTAGAAATCTGGTCTTTTTTACATATAGCGTGCTTTGTTTAATTTTGTGGTTCAAAATTTTAAATATAAAGTTCTACCGTCTCTAGATAAGACATCATTTGAATGGTTCATTGTTCCTTATTTACTTTCTTTTGTAAACTTTTTGACAAGTTCAGCCAGCGTTGAAGTTCACAGTGCGTGGGAATTTTTAATTGTTCGAATTGTACGAGAATGGTTATTATTTAACGTTAATTATTATATTACTTGTCGTATAATGTCATTATTAATAGATTAATTAATTTTCTTTTTTTGCTCTGGTATCAAGACAAAAGCGCAGCGTGTTTAACACTTCCCTCTGCCCTTTCTGCTTTATGCGGGATACAGCGTGAAGCGTGAAGAAAAAAATACAATCGATTTAAAGATTAACAGCGAAAGTGAGCAACAGGAAATTACCAACATTATTTTCGCGTTATATACACAAACGCCATTACACAATAAAATAGTTATAAATCGTAATGACGAAGTGCTATTTGTAAAACGATTTAGTTTATATCACACATTGTATGGAATCGGGCAGCTGACTGTACGTACATATATAATAATGATTCGAGGAGACACGATCCACGCTTCCAAGCTCGCCACTTCCTTCCGATGCCGTATAATTACTTACGGACGTCTACTTTCGATACTTAAGGAAATGCGCTTCTTTAAAAAAAAAAACAAATATTTTTTAACAAAAAAAATTGATTTGAAGCAGTAAACTATGCAAATTTAAGACTTATATGCTTTTCTCTATAATAACATTGTCAGAATTGGAAAAAAAATAAAATGAACACACGGAAAGCACCAGCTTTCGTATAAGAAAGGATCGTCAACCTCAGTCCACCTGGTTGAAAGTTCTGAGGTAACATACCCACTTAAAAAAAATAAAACAAAGTCGAATTGATATTCTCCTTTTACAGAAATCGGTTAAAAAACAAGGAATTTTGTAAATTTGTTTAAGTTAGTTTAAACATACCACGTATCTACTCCCTAGTCTATAGCATAACTGAATTAAAGCTAGTTTTAATCCCACATGCGTCGCTGCCAACTGCGCATTCTTTCATTAATACAAGGGTTGCTTGCTACCCTAGAGGGCAGTGCGCTATTATTATTTATATGACAAAAAACAATACCAGCTACAACTTTTTTAACGTCTACGTATCTGTCAACGCTAAATAGATTCTTAAGAAGCATGCCCAACAAAAAAGATCGCTTAAAACAAAGCTGGGGGCTTGTAAAAACTTATAAATGACAGTTTTATACAAGTAAATATTAATTTTAAAATCCTCTCGAACTAAGTCGACGTTCAATTCGAGTTAGGGTTATCACGTCACCCCATGTGTGCATTGCCAACCCCAATATTAAGCGACCTACATAACTGTCCGGTGGAACCGTTAATGTCTCAACGGGACCGATCTCTCGGACAGTTGTGCAAATAATTTATTTTTAGAATTACATCTTATTTGGTGTCGAAACTTATATAGCTATTTACTTTTGTTTCCATATAAGAAAACAAAATTTATTAAATACTTAAAGTTTTATATGTATTTAATTTTTTTTTCTATTTCAGGTGCTGACATCTGGTTCCTTCGAATTAAGGATAAAAAGTTTTACGAACTCATTGGGTAGGTTAAGTAGTGGCCAGTGCTGTGATGGTTCCTCAAGTAGTGACGCGCCGTGTTTGGCGCCGTGCAGGACTAAATTCCGAGTGTGCCTCAAAATTTATCAAGCAAACATCGATACAACATCACCGTGTACGTTCGGTGACATAACTACTCCAGTGCTCGGAGGAAACTCCTTGGATGTGCCGAATCTTAACGTGGAAGGATTTACCAATCCCATCGTCTTTCCCTTCGACTTCACGTGGCCGGTAAGTGTTAATTTATTATCTATATAACAAGATATTGTTTTTGATTTCAATGATTGATAGACTGTCAGTAACCATTTCTCATTCTAAACATTAAATCTAACATTCACGTTGATCAAGCTCACGCTCTCAAATGAAACGTTCAATAAAAACGTCGTATTCGTTTTGTACTTGAAATAAAATCGATATATCATTAAAGAAATATTAAGTAGCAACCCTACATCAATAAATCAAAATCGATGCTAGTAAGAAATTCGAATAATCCACACCAGTTGGCATCTCAGCCAGTAAATAATAGAAAAAAAAAAAGAAATTACGAGATTCGATATTCAAATTTGACAGAAGCGATGACGATAAGAATACTTGATGGTTTAACGAGTCGCCGCGTGGGACGGTAACAGCGTTCTATGGTTCATATTTAATTAATTATGAAGTCGGGGTTTATGTTTGAGCTATTCGAATCGTATTAAACGTTTAGCCTTTGGTTGGCCGCCATTGTGGTTTCTCATAATAACACGAGTGCAGAGCCCGGCATGGATCGTGATCCAATATTACAATTATCTATTATTTATTTGCGAATCAAGGATAACAGACATTTTATTTCCATCTTAGTTAAGGCTAAACTTGCGTGAATTGTCTTCAGTTTACACTGTTTCCGTATACTCGAGAATTGGAGAGCTATTTGCGTTTTATTTAGCGGCCCACTTCAAATGTCATGCCGTCTCGTAATGTTTAACCAAACAAACTCCCATGCTGCTTGCACAAGTCCGACCATCTGGAGAAACGTGACATTTGGTAACTTAGCAGGTAGGAATGAGAGGCCGTAGATGAAATTCTAAACTTTTTTTTTTCTCAACCATCGATATGCGTCCGGTTCCTTTTCTGCCAGTATCATTCCATGTGAATTGGCGTTAAATTGGAACTTCCTGTTTCATTTCACATAGAGTTTACTATTGTCAGACATTGTGACATGCGATCAATTGAGCGAAAGTGACGCGAAACGATCCTGTAGCGAGTTTGTGACAGGTTAAGCTTTGAAAGAGAGCTGTCGAATTTACGCCATATGCCGTTCATCTCATTTGATAGGAATTTACGGTAACATCTCCCACATGCTCATCCATATGCCATGAGTAAACCAGGCTTAGGTACGCGAAGTCGTGACCTTTACAAGTCATGTTATAGTTGGGTGCGCTGCATTTAAATTAAATAATCTCCCATAGACTATTAGCTGTTTTTTCGCAATGAGGTCATCGAAGAACCGCCGGTTACATGAGCCATAACGTTCATATGAATAAATATTATTTACTGCACAAATACCAACTTTGTATTATGTTTTTTTATGAAAAAGTTTTAGAATATTAATATATTATTTATTAATCAATAATTAATAATTATATGTTTCTATAATTCATTAAGAAGCATGGGTCAGTGGTCAGCATCACAATATTTTGAAACATGACGCCGCCATGGTCCCGCAGGCGGAGTTGTAACGGTTGTACTCGTGTTACCTGGAGTAGTCAACTTTGTCGCCACCGTACGACAAAACGTACCAACTTTATCTTGATCCCATGAAACAAATCGACTTTAGAGCCCGCATGGAGAGATCTGACCCTCGCGATAACAGGTCACTAGTAATATTAATATTACTAACAACATTGAACAGTGAAATTACAAGTAAAACGGCGCGAGTTAACGACCCATACAAACTATTCATCATACGTTTAGAGAAAGATGGCTCACTCGAAAAGAAACTCATTTGTATTCACAGCGAGAGCTTCATTTATTTTACTTTAAACAATTTGTGTTTGTAAATCACAAGTTCTATATTGAGAGACGTTAACGGGCACGGATGTGACAAAGTTGAGGACCGGATTAAAACAAATATTACATATGCATGCAAAAAGTTGTTTTTAACATTTTATATACAATGAATGGTTGGAAATTATTTATCGTGTGGGGTAGTGGTGGCCTTTAGAGGGTGTGGACCTCGACGACATGAACGGGTTCATTCATTCCATGTCAACGGGAAACCGTTACGGGTTTGCGACGACGTTCTTGCTAAAAAAACATGGAAATCCACAAATAGATATTCAAAATGCACCTGCCGTAGTACCTGATGTTTTCTTGTGTATGAACCTACTATATTGAACACCTTTATAATAAACTGGCCATGAACTATACTTTTTATGGACAGACAGATCCGTATTGCTTCAAATATGATTTTAGACGCCATTGTTAAATCTTATCAAAGTAAATTGTCTTCATCTCGATACATTGAATACAACCTATCGAATGATTAATTACACACAAATTAAATATCAGTTATTTTATATTCGATAAATAATTCGGATATCCCTGGGAACAAAATTGTTTTGGCAAGTCACTTTCCCACAAAGCTTACGAAGGTCGGCCATCTTACAATAACAAGACGATGTTGCAGTATGAATCCGAGCAAATGATTTTTTTTTAAATTTTACTGTCTATGGTAGAATAAATATTAAAAAAAAGCTTTTAAGGAAATATAAATTATGGCTGCCTTTTCAATTTCTAAATGAGTTTCCAATACTTGGATGACAACTTTATTTTTAAATCATTGTCCCGGAAGGAATTAATTTTGAGTGGACGACGACATCGGGAGCTTTATAAGTGTGAAGCATAGACAAGAACTATCATGGATTAATTAAATTTAAAACAGACATTTACTATGGATAATTACTATTAGCCTTTTTGTTGTTATATATTTCCCTATTCGTGTTTAACTTTAACATCCATGTAATACCTGAGTTTCTAATAAAATACAATTAACACATAACAATTAATTACATTTCTAATGAGAAATCAAATTAATATGTTATAATAACAAGTTGAGTACGTACTTGATTAATGCATTTATGTCATAATGTGAAGAAACACGATTCTTTATTGTGGAACAAGTAGACTAAGCAACGGCGTAACTAATTCTAGAGATTGTTAGTTATTTTGCATGTTTCGACAATGGTTTCACGCTCTGAATGTTTGGAAAAATTTAAATGAAAGTAGCGTCTCCTGAGACGTTCATGTCGACATATATTTAATATGTATAGATATATCTATATATGTCATATATGACATACGGTATTTTATTTCGCGGAAATTAACGCTGTTGCGACGTCAAGCGCGATCCAAATCTCAAAACAATTGGAAGCCGTTGTCACGTGTGAACTGTACACCAGCTACAACCAACTTTTAGCACCGGTACTATCATTAGAAAGCAATTAAAAATCTGTACGTACGGTCTGTCATAAAGTATCTTCGCGCTGGTGAATCTTAACATCAAAATGTGGGCGCCACGAAAACGTAATTACTATTGAATTATAATCAGTTGGTATATCCGGCATTACTATTCCATTCGCGATGCGGCCATTACATAAGTCTGCAGTCATTTAAATTTCAAACTCAAACTCAAACTCAAACCTTCACCAGATCTTCGGCTTATTAGTCCATAATTTCAAAGAGTAACGTGATATGTGAACGCCTCGTAACCTTATGTACACGAACCACTGAGAAACTTCCGTCTACCAAGTTTTTTCCGAGAGTGCTCTTAATAATTTCCTTTATCTCGATCCGCTCGCGCCGGGATCCTCTTAAAATACTTACCCCCACATCCGCTTCTTTTAATAATCCACCGAAGCTATGGAATGCCTCATTCGATCGTGTTCCCTCTTTACACCGTCTTTTATCTCTCTCCTTTCCAACGAATAGCAATTAAAGTTGGACAAAAAAATGTATTGTGAAATGAAATTCTTCGCAAGAGTGTTCTGAGGGACGAGCTATAACACATACATACATATAGGGTTGCGTATATAACTATTATTTCAAATTTAAACAATCGGAGCGTATATAATTGGGCTGGGCTGGGCAGGTTGCATTGTTCACACCCACTGCACAGCTATTCGGTAACATATTAATTATTAAGACATTTTTTTTAAAAATTCCTCTAAATAAACAAACCACATAGTTAAATGGCCTCAAGTGGTTCGGGTGCTAAATCAACACAAATTTAGAATTGCCTCCAAAATCCCGACACCATAAATAATGCACAGTCATAGAAAGATAAAGAAAATAAACTCATCAAGAGAATGAATGGACAATAAAGTTTACCAGTCTTGTTATTATAGCGCATCTGAGCTGAACGCTTAAAACAACACCACTTTTTCACACGTACAATCTTCAAGTTCTTATTCTGACATTTTGTAATTATATTATTATATTTTTGTGAAGTAACAATTTCAAATTGTTACCCAAAAAAATTTAATCATCTAAGAAATTGTACTGCATTCCAATAAACCATAACAATCATAGTCCAGGGTCTCGTTCTCACGTCAGAGCGCCAGGGAGCAGCCCTAAAATCTGCATTGTTTAAATTCTTCGCATTCTTCTCTATATTCATCACACGTACAATGTTTCTAGGAATTGTGAGTAGCACCGCGAGCGCTCACATGCTCTGCCTGTATCCGCAACTGAGCGAATAAATTGTTGCTATTATTTAGTATGGATGGAGGCATTATTACGTGCGTCGTACTTACTTCGTCGAATTTATAGACGTGTCAAAATAAGATCACAGTTTGGGAACCTCCTCCAAAATCCTCAAATTGAAGGTAGCAATGCTCAATAATTTAGTAAATCTAAATTGTGAATCCAAAGCTTAAATCGGTCCAGGAAAGCCGAAAATCCTTTGAAGATACAATTACATTAGTACGGTTATCGCTAGCATCGAACTTTTGTATGTTCAAACAATTTTCTGTTTATTTCCATAACGCTAGTGATGAGAATATAAACAAGTTAATATCCTAGTTACATATATAACGAGAGTTACTCATCCAAGTCTTTTAATTTTATTTCATCGCTGGCGTAGGTATGCAAAGTGGATTAGAAAAAATGTTAGATAAGTATCAATATAATCATGTCTAAACTTATAAAGAAGCCTGGCGCACTGTTAGATCAAATCCGGATGAACAGATCTAGAGATTTGTTTTTTAACGTGGTTTCGATTTCAACGCTTTACCCTTCTCAGACGTTATCGCCGATCATGAAGCGGGCGAAGCCGGCGCGGACATCACCCGTCCCAAATTTGTTTATTTTTTAATCTTATGCTTCATTCAAATAATTCAGTTGTTTATGGCCGACATTTTCATTTTTAGAATTCTTCAAGTCCTGAGTACGGTCCGTCTGTCGAATGCCGCTGATGCCATGTGAAATTAAAGGTAGTCTTCTTTTTTCAATTCGTCCAGTTTCAAAAGTTCAGAATACCATAGTTGGTGGAGTTTTTTTCGCGATTGTTGTAATTGGGGGTAATAAATTATTAGTGTCTTACGTATTTCGTGTATACGACCACAGACGGGCTGTAAGTCTCCGAAACGTGATTATGTCTATTTTAATGTTTCTCGACTCCATCGCGTTAAATAAACGTCACTGGTATAAGGAATAACATTACTTTTAAGTTACGACCCGCTCTTCCACTTTTAATGTTACCCACTAAAACGACACAGGTAATTAATCCTTTTATAATTAAACTCATTTGATATTTTTTTCGTTTTGTTAAACCTCAATGTTTTTTCTAAGTAACACGAAACTAGTGGTTTAAAATTACTATTTTTTTATCTATGCTTATAATTAGAATGAAATATTTAATTCATTTACTTATATATATAAAAAATGTAAAGAAAATAATATTAAAATTTTAGCTAAAGAACAATTTATTCAAAAGTACAATTCTAAAACATTCTTAAGTTTAAACGACTCGTTTAACTATTTGAATTAGTAACGCCATAAGTTCACATAGGCCACAAGGTTGCTTACTTTGAGAACGTCTTTTGTCTATAAGCTTAGTCGAGAATCATGTACTAACAAGTACAATCCGACCATGAAACGAGGTAACGAAGATAATAAACAGAACTGAGGACGTTATGGAATTTACAATTCACCAGCATAACATATAGGCTGTGCCGCTCATCCGTCATAGCTGGTCGTGTTTACCACGAAACTGCTTAGCATTCTAACCTGTGCTTGTGTACTGTCGCCAATAAAATGTCGACCTGGATATTTTTTTTCTTATTAAATATTTGTGTACGGAACCAGTCGTTCACACGGTGTCAGCTAATTGTGTTTATTCATTTGAAGGTTTCATTTAGTGACTCATCAGGTCAATGTTCTGGACGATACTAAAGTAGAATATGCTTAATTAAAAACATTAATAATTTAGATTATACAAGTCCGAATTACTTTAATAATTTGTGCTTCAATTATTTATCGGGCGGCCGATGGAATTTGCATATCTTTTATTTGACTTATAGCTTAAGAATCTAAATGGTCTTGTTATCATTGATTATATATATATTTTTTGTCAGTGTATGTTCAATTTGTTGCATATAAAACCTTATTTCGATAGGTCGAACACCTGAAACGGGTTCTCGTCGGGTTAAGTTAAATGAAAAAACCTGTCCAGAACGATGTTGCTACACTAGTGAAGTGTGAAATATGAAATCACGACTTCTCCACTTGGCCGGCTGTTTGTGTTCCAAATAACTAGGTATTTTCTCATGTTGTAAGAAACTTAAGACGATTTTTTTTTATAACTTTCATTATAGATGCAGAGTTGAACTGAAAAAATGGTTTTAAGAATAAAAGAACTAATAATTTACTTTGTTTATAATAGTTTATTTCTAACACATAATTATGAGAATGTTAAATACGAACATCTGCGTTATTTTCTTTTCGTTACCAAACAAAGTTAAATAAGGAAGACAATAAATAAATAAAAAAAACAATAGTGCCCGAAACACGTGCAAGAAAGATGCGCGAAAGCACCGATCACCTGATTATACCTTTTGTTTTCAAAGCTGTAAAACCCGAACAGATGGCGCTTAAAAACAAAACACATTACACTTCTTTCCCACGTGTCGGTTCATTTATTTCCTTTGCCTTAATTAATACAAAAGTAATTTGGAAACAGGCTACGTTATGGGAGCCTCTTTGAGCACCCTCATAAAACCATTATCAAACAAATCCCCGTCATCGAGGCCATGATATCGCTTCGTTCGTTTTGGACTATAATATTACTTTGGACTTATGGACTTGGAGTAATACTTTCAAATACGGTGCAATCCATTTCATTGTTTAAAATAAATTAATTTGTAATGCTGTATAATTAAAATATCTTTTAAATATATTTTTATTATTGTTCATTTTGTATAAGAAGAAAGTAATTTAGCGTCCTATTCATGTTTTCTTATATTATAGCTAAATTATACGAAATCTTCATTCCGATCTTAAGCTATGTGTTATTCTGGTGTTATAAGCTGTATTACTGTAAAGTTTCATCTTAATCAGTACAGTGGTTTTCACGTATAAATGCAACAAACATCCATCCTCACTTAACCCAACTTTCATAATTATAATATTAGTAGGATTAGGTATATTAATAAAATTAAACATACAAGGCAGTCAGTGCCCGACTAGACTCGAGCAAGTAACATAAGCGTACGGTATCACAAACTCGGCACGTTTATAAAGGCTACCTGCACACGTACGCTGACTTCGTCGTCCGCTTTTTATGGGCTGCCTCGAGAGTCACTGCCGTGGGAACCGGCATATACTTACAACCATCTACAGCTGACCGAAATGCGCTCTCCATACACGATTAACAAATCAATAGCGTTTACTACGCTGAAGCACCATATTTGATCTTGCCAACTAATTGGTAATATATTTTGGAAAACGTGCCTCAAGTCCTTGTAAAGAGATCATTAAGTTATATTGGCTGCAAAAATATCAATTGTAAGGATTACATATGTAGTAAAGTTCCATAACGTCCGCCAGTTCGTGTATTGAACTAGGATTATTAATTTATTTAAAAATCCGTCAAAACGCCATATCGAAAGCTTAATCGAACATAACCTATCTACGTACTCGTATACAAGATTAAAAAAAAAACCTCATGCATTTTTACCGTACACAGCGTGTGATGTGCGTTGGGAAACTGGATTTCTACTATTGATTTCCACTATCCGACAATGATGATTGTTTCGTTGGAGAGGCTCGTATCAGTCGCTATGCAAATAGCTCATTGTTAGTGCTGGCTGATGCTAATGATGTTTTCATTCATCGAGCTACTTAATTGACGGGGACATCTGTCAGATCTGAATCACTCCTTAAGAGTGTGGTGATCTTATGAAGAAATTAATATGGTGACCCTTCGCATCCGTTGGACGCAGCTGCTGGGGCTGTGACGTACTTGTATCTAATTACGTTTGGTCCGAGCCACGACCACGGTTGAGGATTTGGAACGTCATTTACTGATCGGACATCGGCGTTTAGTTACTTCATTGATACTGAACCTGTTTTGTATTTATTTCTCGCGACAAAAGTGCTGCTATCAAAACAGGTCATTTTTATAGTTATCAAATTTATTGTAAAATAGGACGCGATATATATACCTGAATAATTTGAAGCATTTTACTTATAAATTTGAAACCAGTTATATATAATAATTTAAGTTCGTATGTAATAAGTAATAACCAGTAATCGAACGTACATTCATAAATATGTATCGCGAACTAAAATAGTACTTTTTTTATACTTAGCATTTGCAACCTATCCCAGCAATTATGTTTACTTAATTCCATATAATTTTACACATTTTTGCATGAACTTAACTTGAATCATCATAAAATTCATTGATAATTTGACGGGCGCCTACAAGGTGTTGACTTGGTGTCTTATCACCGATAATCGATTTTCGACTGCCGTTTCGCCTCCTTGCGTAAACATCGACAAATGTCAATAGCTTACTATCTGATACGCACCCGTTTTAAACATATTTTTTTTAAACATATCACGATTCCATATTGGGCGTTAAGTATAACTATGGCAGTCGTCCTATTGCGCCAGTATTATTTTTAGCTCGTATTATAACAAAGCCATCTGCTCCTCGGTTCACCTGTCGATCATGTTGTTAATTTACACTCATACCATACAGAACTGCGTCGTAAAGTGAAGGAAATATTTGAAATGCTCGAACGCCGCACCCATTTTAAAGGTCTTCGGTTGTGATGGTAGGATAGGTGGGACCTTGCGTTATCTCATTGTGAGGAGACACCAACGCGTACTCGTTGAACTTTTAAATAGAGATCGTCAAACCTATTTGCTTTTATTGCTTCTATAACTAATTTTCATTGTTTACTCGTGGTGCAGCGGCACAAGGGTGTGACTGTAACGCGACGGTTGTGGGTTCGATCTCCAATCGAGGATCTTCGAAAATAAAATATTTATTTACATTTATATTTTCATTTCTTCGCTCTAGTGTCGAGTTTAAGAGCGGCGTTGATTCCGCCACTCAACACACAATGCCTCCAGAATTCGGCGGAAAATGGAGTGACTTAACACTAGGTTCCCTCTGCCTACCCTGCTGTGTGAAGATACAGCGTGAAGCTGATTTTTTATTTTATTTATATTTATTTATATTATTTATATATTTTTTATTATTTATTTTATTTATATATTTTTTAGTATATTAATGTGGTATTAATGGTTCTTTTATTTCCAGGGCACCTTCTCGCTTATAGTCGAAGCTTGGCACGATACAAACGAAACATCAAGATCTGATGGTGAGTAAAATTTCATATTTAACGCGATTATGACGGAGAGGTTAACGAAATCGTTATAAATTTTGTAAAATTCATATCACGATCGTCACGACTCTCTTACATTCTTATTTCACTGTAATTCTGGGTGTTTATCGTGCATTTAACGGACTGTATGTATATTTGAATGCTTATATTATCATATCGTGGAAGACAAAAATGTTCCCATGGTACGGACGATTGGTGTTCAAAGCACGCGGCGGCGCGCGTGAGCTGCCTCGCAATGGATGCCGTATTCTAATAAACTCAGCCTTCTGTAGGACGAAAATTTAGTAGAATTGTTCTAATGTATTCTGATGGACGTTGACCGACGCATAGACGAAAAAGCTCATTTCGTATTCGTGAATTACGCGACTTTTTATATTTTTTGCGTTCCCACCATATAAGTAAATAAAGAGGAATAAATAATTGATCTATGCTTAGATATTTTCATAACCCATGGATAAAATCAATACAAAAGTTTGGCTTGTTGTTAACGATGATATCGCAGTTGAAACGCCCAATAAAGAATCGACAGGCCTACCGTGTACATGCGACATGGCGTGACCTAGAGAAAGAATCCAAATGATTTACAAACGTACAAAGCTTAATGTAAATATATCAATATAATAATTTAGAACATATGTACCTCTTGTCGTCAATATTTAAAAATAGACTTCTCCCAAACATAAACAACGATCCTAATCAAATTCTTCAAATATTAAAATGGCAAACGCCAAAACTGACTGGCGACGCCCATTTCCTAATTAGTTTTCCATCCCGATGCACTCTGACCGACATAATTACAACTCCTGACCGACTAAAAAACTTTGGGTGATTTACTCAAAACAGATTAAAAGATATGAGGATGAGGAGGAGTGCAGGCCGGTTTACCGAAAATCATTAGCCGTGGATAGCTTAAGAGGATGGGTATTTTTAATACGGCTCGGGAGCGATGGGCGGCGCCGGACCACTACCGAGAAATGTTACCAACAGAAATCTAATCAAGCATAATAACAGGTTACGTGGACCACGCTTGTGCTCACTCACTATCGAACCATTGGGCTAATGTTTAATTAAATCACATTTAGTTTTTCTAATGTGAAACAGCTGCATTATAAATTAATACGATTTTTCTATTTAAAACCAGCGGCATGCATCTTTCAATTCAATTTTACAGAGAATACATTGAAGAATTGAGAAGAATAGCGCACGCACGTCTAAGAATGTAATATATCACAGATAAGTAGGAATGCAACAAAGAGATGATGGCTTACGGTGATATATAAAGGGATTCTTGAACTAAACAAATAGCTTCGCGACAATGCCCGTTTGCTTGCAGTTCTGACGTAGCGGGCTCCTTCACCGAAATCTTTTGTGCGTCGCCCGGGGCGAGCAGGGTCGCACCTGGGACGCAGTAACGGCTTCGTGTTTTGTTTACTCGAGACCAAAAATGAATTTTGGGGGAAGTGGATTTTAGTTTACACTTCATCTTTCGTCGTCATATGGCTTCGAGTTGAAAATTACGGAAGATGGTCCGGAAGACTGGATTTATGATGTAACAGACATTGGCGTGGTCGGGAAGCGATGTTGACAGACACTAAACATATCTGGATAATACTTAGGTGTCGAACAATGTCTCGAATGTCTTGTTTATAGAATTGCCACTTCGTTTACGATTATTGCATTGTCTCGTTTTACACCTACCGACGTATTGTAGATAGTAGAATGGGAGCGTGTGAAAAGAGAGTAATGATAACAGATTCGAAGGCAATTACGTGTCTGGTCTCGCGCGCCGCTCGTAGCCGCGGGGCCGCTACCTAATATTACAAACCAGATGAGATTATGATTCTGTTATATGAGATTTACCTTACAATTAATTGAGTTCCTTTTTTATTTTTTTATTTATTTAACAATAACATTAAAAACAAATATTATAACTATTAAAATTTCATTATCTTTTTTAAAATTTATAAATAAGCATACTAAAGACATTTCTGGAACTAAAATATTGAAATTATTAATGCTTATCACCCAAAAATAAATAAGTGCTAACAATCGAACATAGAAAAAATCATAAATACCAAACCTTACAAATTCATTGGTTTACCAGTATTTACACAAGCGAGCGCACTCAAATTGAAATACCCTCCAAGCCTTAGAAGTGGACAGTTTTATAAACAAAAGGAGTACGTTTGTACACACTCCATTGATGAGATGCCGTTTCCCACAGCCAGCAACAGGTCGGCCGGCCGGGCAGGTGACTAAAACGAGAAATCGAAACAACTGCTCACGAATCAACGGGCACCGGGCACCGGTGGACAACTAGGTTATTTTATCATCAACCATGCTATGCTATGCTGGTTGACGTGACCAGACCAGATCTAGTACTTGTCAATCAACCTATATGACTAAGTGCAGCATCCGCTCCTTATTTATTGATCGATCGTCGATCAACGGAAGTCGGCTCGCATGTTCCCTAAAAATCGTGTTATAAATATACTTTTATATATAATAGTCTTACAATCCTATCCAATTATCTGTTATTTCTCTTTCTTTTGTTTTCTTTTCTTTGTATCTTTATTTATATCTTAGTTTATAATTTTGAGTGACCTCTGGGCCCGTAATTACATGGTGCCGTCCAGCACGTAGCAGTATACCTCGTTCTGCTTTTAATGTGTTATTTAATATCGAATTTGTACTACATTAATAGACTATAGGATACACCTTCATTTAATATCGTTTCGGTAATAATTTTCAATGATTGGTGTTATTTGGTTGAACTCGGCATCAATAGATGCGTTTTGTTTTCTTTAAAGCGTGTGGACGGCAAAAAACGAACCAATTTTTCGACATATTCTAACAATAATATTTGTATAATATATTGTTATTATTAATTTCATATATTCCTAGTAAATATATATTATATATGAGTAATAAACGTAGGTAATAGTGTATGTCAGAGCGGTCATATTTCACCCGGGTAGCAGCCCTAGCCCACCTGGGCCGTTTGCACGGTTGCCATAATTCTCCAAGCACATTCGAGCTAAATTGCTTCGAGTACGTTCCCACACATCATTTTTCTAATTCCCTACGAACTCTTCACTTCGCTTTAAAATAAACATTCGTTTCAAATAAACGTATCGTATTACGATATAATTTACAATTTTAATAAAGATTTAATTATTGACGCATTGGCACAAACGTGTAGCTGTAAGCGCGAGGGTTGTGGGTTCGATTCCCCCACTTAACTGCAATGCTTCAAAAATTCAACGTAAAGTGGGAAACAGAATGTATGAATTAACCTCTGCCTACCCTTCTATATGCGTGATACAGCGTGAAGCAAAAAATAATCATTTTATATTATAGACAACAGACATTCTAGTATTTTTTTATTTATATTATAATATCACATACTTACAATAACCTGATAAAAGGCTTCGAACATTCACATGCTAAAATTTTCTTTAGTAAGTACAACTCACATTTTCTATTCCAATATTAAATTTATTGATATTTATTATATTTTCGTTGCTCGAACATGTTTTATCTCATAGATTTATTGCGCAGATACAATCGGTGTAAGCTTACGTGCTGTATATACGAGTACTGTGAGGCATTCCGCCTTCGGAGTGCGATACCTCATTGGCTATTACTCTTTACGAGGATTATGTAAAGAATGGTGAATCACTTATTTATTATTAAAATAACATGTGAGGTCGAGGGCAGTCGTGGTTCAGGGGCAAGGGATAGGTTCGATTCTCACTCGAGGAAATGAAATTTTTCGCCACTCAACAAGCGGAAATTGGGAAGCGAAGTGTCTCTACACTAGGCACTCGTGGATAAAATATGAACCTGAAAAAACCATAAATATTTAATCGACCCAATACATCACAAGCATTGCTTCAAGATAACATTTATAATTATTGTAAACAAAGGAACAGAAAAATTCTATCAAGATACCCCAGCTCCATTATTTGATTCCCTTTATCACGCCACCCGCAACAAAGAACAGGTCTCAGCTATAGACAACGAGAATGCCATACGCCACAAAATTAGTCGAGATCGATCCTTTTCACATACCTTTTAATTTTGTTTCGCGTCTGGTTTAATTTTATATGCTGTCGGGATTACCGGCTTAGGAATGTAACGCCGGGCGAAGCGAAATAAGAGAAAAAAAAACACAGGCATACACGAAGAGAAATAAATAAAGGAACTGGTCGACGGTAAGGTTTCCCAGCGCGCCTCCGTCTCGCAACTCGCTTCGCTTTGATGAATGGATTGGCAATTCATTTTTTTTAATTGCGGAAGATTTTTTTTTAGGTTTTTCTGTTCAGTAATGAATCGTTTCTAAGCAGTACGTAGATTTAGTTAGTCAAGGACTCTAGTTAAGAATTCCTAATTTCTACAACTTGGAGATGTAGAAAATAGTGAAGAGTGTACTTCAAATTCTTAATGAATCAAATGAACGCCAACGAACCAAAACATTGAATCACGCTGGGAACAATGAAAGTCCCGCATTCGAATGCGGGCGTCGGACGGCCTGTAACAGGTCAATTCGCCTCGTACCCTTTCCCACGATGATAAACAAATTACTTTTTACTTTATCGAATTAAGCCGTGTCGTTATCCTTACGAGATTTCTATCTTTTGTATAGCATTAGCGGTATTAAACTTTCTCGTTTCTAATTAGAGTTGAAATTTGTATGTGAAATGTTGCTTCTTATTTTAGATACGCTGATCGCGCGGATGACGAAGCAGAGTATAGCTGATGTTGGAGGGCCCTGGAATGAGGAGGAGCAGCGGTGGGGGGGTGTGGGTGGAGCGCATTTGAAGGTGTCTTATCGGGTCACTTGTGCTGCTCACTACTATGGATCTGGATGTGAAGTCCTCTGCAGGCCGAGAGACGATCCCTTTGGACATTACACTTGTTCCCCCACTGGAGAAATTGTATGCAAGACCGGATGGACTGGCGATTATTGTTCGAAACGTAAGTTTTTTTAATTCATACATTTATTTTATTTATTATTACCTATTAGTTTAACCTTTGAACTTCTCCAAAAATTGTGGATTCGAATACCACTCATTTGAAATAACCTTGTTCAAAGATATATATTTCACAATCCACATGTTATCGCGAGTTATATGTGCGTAACGCCCCTTAATGGCTATTAAAATAGCGTTCACCAATTCACTCTTCCTCATTAATGGGTTAGGATGACAAATCCGGTCGAACATCCTCATAAAACCAATTTTATTTAGCATAAATGACCTTTCATGTTGTTCGTGTAATACTTTCTAGCCATTACATAGCTGACTCATTGGGGTCAAGGGAGGATTGCTACTTCCCATAGGAACAGCTAGCGTTATATTTAAACTATCGCCTGTTGTCAATGCGAAATATCTTTTATATTTGCTATAGAAAGAAACAAGTATTTATTGCTAGAAACATCGAAGAATAATAATTTTTAATAATAACGGGAACGACCTTATAGCGTAGTTTCAGTCTTAAAATTTCCGAGTTCAAAAACCTATGTACGACCGCAGGGTTACTTCACTTCCTGTATTAAATTGTGAACATTTCAATTGTTAAATAAGAATTTTTCACATCTTGTTATAATTTAATTAATTCTATCAAATGTTTCATGCTATAATGAACGGGTCGTTGCTTTAAATGTTTAATTCTAGATGTATATCTTCATCCATCATTAAAGTTTATTGCGCAGCATAAACTATATCACTAAAATTAATGTTCGTTCGTTCGTTCAGTTTCTTTTGACGCAAGCGGTCATGTGAAGTTGGATGCATTATTTCAATCTAATTTAAATTTTAACTTTCTAAATTTTAAACTGCCGTCATGGCGCAGAAGCGCAAGGGTGTGACTGTAACGCGACGGTTGTGGGTTCGATCCCCACTCGAGGAAGTGAAATATTTATTTACGGAGTGTCTTAACACTAGGTTCCCTCTGCCTATCGTTCTGTGTGCGGAATACTGCATGAAGCTGGTATAATTAAATTTTTAAGCGTCATAATAATTAACTGTAATTCTATTATACGTATAGAGTTACTTACATTATTGTCAATATAACAACTAACTACCTACATAATTTGACTATTGTTTTCTATTGACTTTAATAGATAATATAGTTTATTGTTGATAGTATTGGTCGAATACTTTGAAAAGCGTGTGACCGCTCGTCCGTCCGTGTGGTCTGTTTGTCTTTGAATGCCGCCGGAATTGTAAACAAAAGCAGGGAAAAACGCCGCCCGCGACGTCTCATTAGCGACATTCATCAATGGCCTTCCCTTTTATTATCACTTCAATACCGTATATTTATTTGTTAAATTACATTGTGTAAAATTACATTTTTTTTATGTAAATTTTAATGTTATGGCGTACGAAAATAAAGCTTGAGTCTATATATTATAATGTCCTAGATATAAAATTAATTAACTTCCGTTTCCGTGAAACGAAATTAATCTGACATTTCAATAAAAAAAAATACAGATAAACACAAAAAAAAATCTAAACGTTTCAAACGTCACTGCGTTCAGCCAGTGACGTATGTCAAAGAGATCGCGTCTCGTATTGTAAAACAAAGCGGTGCCTCTCAAGATGCATTGTGGCGGGCGGATGTCGTCGCAATCTCAGCCCCACCTGCCGCCGCGTTCCCACACTCCGGCGCCGCAAAAAAACAAGAGAAAGAGAGAGAGGGACGCATGCAGCACTCCGTGTAGCGCTCCCTCTCGCTCGCACGCCAGGGCTGCCCGTCTCAGTGCAATCCTGGATGACCACGAAATCACAATTTTCTGGTAACATTTTAAACATTTGCGGTCTACGAATATGACAACTGTTTTTTTGTAACGACAAAAATTTCTCATTTCGTCCGCGAGATGTTACTTTCTAAAATATGAACATGAGACAGGTAAGCCAGGTGACCCTATACGCTCGCGAGCACGTCGTCGATTACGAAAACGTAAAAGCGAGTGAAGCGGCCATAATGGAATAAAAACAACACTATTCGCACACGCACACACACCGTGAATCGCGAGTGCTACAGTACAGTACGGTTAACAAGTTGTGGCCGCCCTGAAGCTGGAAGTATCTGCGCTGATTTGATTTTACATTTTTTTTTTACTTTTGATTATTTTCTTCTCGAGTGAACATTGCGCAAACATTCAGCAAATCTAACTTTAATTCTGCCACAACTTGTTCACCGCACTGTACACTACGAACGCCAACCGGGTCAAAAACATCTACCAACGAAATCCGAACACCGATCGAAATACACCTTATAGCTGATCATGTCTTCAAACTTCCTCGCATCTGCTGAACGGTATCTCGCCTTCTGGGAAAGCTTAACAATCAGAAAAATGATTTGCATGTCCCGACGGCATTATCTCGATCCGGCTCTCCTTCTTAATGATAGGGTAAACATCGCGAGAGAAACCCTTTACGGCCGGTTAATTTCGCTTAATTGTAAGCGAGAGTGGAGTTCTCACGAATATTACTTTCTGTTGAATCGCGAATCCCACGCGAACCTAATATCCGTTTTGGATAGAAACAGATGTCGGAACAGTTAAATATTTGCTCCGGAGCACGTGTGCATCATCCTCGGGGAAGGTCACTTTTTGTCATTATCTCCTGAAAGACTAATGCCTTTATAGCTTCCACATATATTTTTTTGTAAGACCTTGGCTGGTCGCAGTGCGGTGTCCCTTAGTTGGTCTAACATTAGAAATCGATAACGTTCCATTCATTGATAATAATTAATAGCGAGGGGGAGCGGTGAACGTTTACTTTGTAGCTCTCTGATCACTTACCCTAATACATTTTGAAGTGTAATTTTTACGACTTCTGTTTTACCTAATGCTCAAGGGTTGAGATAAAACACTTCAAGTGATATATAAGTGTATAGTGTAACCAGTATTGGAGCCGACACTTAAGTCTTTGATGCACCTTTACGCCGACACAGACTGCCGCCTTCCTGTATTTAATTCTTTAATATTCTAAACGTAATTATAATAAAAAATCATTTTATAAAGCGAGAGCTGCTCATTGTTTTAAACATTACGAATTTCTCCTGCGAAATTCTTGCTCTGTGAAAGCGTATTACATTTACAATTTCATATACAATCTCCGTAACATTACCATGGTGAATAAATACCAAATAACATTGCTAATTTAACTGAGTGAATCGTAAGCGGGTTTGCGAGCGCTGCGAGCGGGTTCGGGGGCTTTGTGTTAGCCCGGATGGGTTTAAACCTGCATTACGGTCTAGGGAGCGGCGGCAGGCTAATCTCCTTTATTACAAGCCGGCGCTGCGCTCGGAAATCCAAAGATATAGCCGAGCTAAACTGTTTCCTCGTTCAATTTAGAACTGGAAAGCCAGGCTTAAAATTGCATTTGAATAGTTAATGCGTTCAACAAAATGGCGTCTTAGTATTTTTCTAGCGAGTTAGGGGACTAGTAACGGTCGAGCGACGGTTAGGCTCCCCGCGCTATCTGCCCCCCCTTTGTATTCGCTCCGATAAGTTGCCCATGCGCACCCGACCGATACGACGTTACGGCGCACTTCTCGTTTCAAAACAATTTTTTTAACAACGTGCACTGTGCCATTACTTCTTCACCTTTTGTTGTTGTTACCTTTGTCTGTACTCAGACCGCAATGCACGCGCAAATACAAGTTTCTACCATTACATTTCCATTACATAGTCACGCCACAGCGGGGTAAGGTTCGCCGTACAGCACGTAAATCACACGGTTAACGATGCGCACATATTACACTGGTAATACATCACGTCCGAATAAAATATGAATGTTTAGAATCCAATATAAATAAATATCTCGCTATTACGAAATAAAGCGATACGCGATGGAATGAATTTACGTCCTGAGCGGAAGGTATGCGAGGATAAATTAATTTGAGCAATAAACTTGGTATAAGCTCGCTATGGTTGGAGGTAGGAATAAATGATCGGTGCGCATGACCTCGCCCCCGACTCGGGACGCTAACGAACCTCTCTCTCTTTGTTGTCGTGTCCTTTGCGATTCTTCGCAGATTCCGCAGCTAATATGCGAAATTGTGTAGCATTGAGGAATTATCGACCGTTTCTGCCTTTCAGTGCGACCAGTGGCGTTCTATTGTGAAAGCTTTGTCTTTGTGATGCGCTAACGAACCTTTTCCTTTTGTTGCAGCGAGGTGCCTGCCCGGCTGCGACTCGGAGCACGGCCACTGCCTCAAGCCCGACGAATGCATGTGAGTACTTCGCACCCTTGTGTTAAACGCTTAACGTTCTTCCCTCTAAATCATTCATCCTCGTCATTGTTCGTTTTACATGAGCTTTTTAGACGCTTGTTATCACGTCGTATACTTTACTGACTTATGTTTTTTTTTTATATTTCAGTTGTCATTCGGGCTGGGTGGGCGAACTCTGTGATCAATGCGAGCGGCATCCCGGTTGCGTGCACGGAACCTGCTCGAAACCTTGGGATTGTATTTGCGAAGAAGGATGGGGCGGACTGTTCTGTAACCAGGACTTGAACTATTGCACCAACCATCGACCCTGCAGAAACGGAGGCACTTGTCATAACACTGGGCAAGGCAGCTACACATGTATGTGCCCACCTGAGTACACCGGCCCGGACTGCGAAAAGTCACTCCATTCGTGCTCTGTCCGACCATGTCTGAATGGAGGTGCTTGTGTTCCGGATGAGGGTGGGGAACTGTCATGCGCTTGCCCGTCAGGATATGAAGGCGCCCAGTGCGAAACTCGAAGACTGACTTGTGCTGATCAACCTTGCCGAAATGGTGGAACTTGTGAACCGCGACCCTCCGGATACGTATGTGTCTGTCCTCCGGGATACGCCGGCCTCGATTGCGCTCTCGAAGCTGACCCATGCGCTGCAAACCCTTGTAGAAATGGTGCAATGTGCACACGAGCAGGCGACGGTTTTCGATGCTCATGTAAGCCAGGATTTAGGGGAAACCGATGCGAAATTGATATCGATGACTGCGCTGGAATTATTTGTGAACATGGCGGCACTTGTGTGGATTTGGTCAACGGACAGAGATGCCAATGCGCCCCCGGTTTCCTCGGCCCTAGATGTGAAACCCGCGTCGATTTCTGCTTAGCAAAACCATGTGCTAATGGTGGAGAATGCCACGTCTTGGATAATGATTATGAATGCCGATGCCGGCCCGGTTTCGCTGGAAAAGACTGCAGCATAGACGTGGATGAGTGTGCGTCATCCCCTTGTCGGAACGGAGGTACTTGTCGGGATCGCGTCGACGGATACCACTGCAACTGTCCAGTTGGCTGGGGCGGAAAATCCTGCACTGTCTCACTAGCTGATTTTGTCGCTGCCAAGCCGGCGGGAGGTCATTTAAGAAGGATAGGCGATGAAACACCTGAACAAGAAAGTTTATCGGGAAGGCATATTGTGCTAATAGTGGTGTTATCAGTAGCCGTGCCGGTGGCCGCGTTTGGAGCAGTCATCATCGTGGCGTGTATAAGGAGAAGAAGAAAACGGGCTCAAAATGCGGCCGATGCTGAGGCGAGAGCGCAAAACGCAGCCAACGCCGGCAACGGCGGCCGCGTTATCAGAAATACATGGGGGAAGTGTGAGGGGCCAGTACCTGAGTGCCAGAACGCGCACAACGCGGCGGCGGAGGAATGCAAGCGAAAAACACTTAATACAGACAACGCTGCGAGACTACTCGCGACGCTCGATCCAAGGCTGTCGAGGATCTCGGCAGACTCCGCGTATTGCGCCAATAGGTCAGTACCTAATACTTCATACGTACACTCTAAAAATAATTACTAATTTTCTTTTGTCACACTAATTGAAAACCTACAATCGTTTAAAACATCTCATTTTGTAGAATCAAGAAGTAGAATAATTTATTTGGAAGCTTTATTATTAATTTGATTACTATATACTAAAGGTGGTTGTTTTTGTTACAGCGATACGTCGCTAGTGAAGAGGCCGCTGGAGGGCGGGGGGGTGTACATGTTGGACGACCACTGCCTGCCCACCTTTGCAACACAAGTGTAGTGCTAGCGACCGCGGCAATGGACACTTAAGTTATTTATTCACATCGGACGCTAGTGCGACCTAGGCTGTGCGCCGCTGTGCCCCGAGCAACGCCAGTGCAGTGCTAACTAAAGCGGCAATGGACATTAACTTATTTATTCACAACGGACGCTCGTGCGAACCAGGCTGTGCGCCGCGTGTACATATAGCGTAAAGTGTAAAGTGACCCCTGTATAGACGGCTAGTTTTAAGTATTCGGATATATTTATTACGATCGCGATCCGCGCGCCCTGTACATATTGATGGCGGGCCGGATCGCACTTTCCACCCTTTATCGGCAAGCGTCGCCCGGTGCCGCCTTGATTGTGCCCGAATCGATGACGATTATGACTGATTGTAAATGGACTAGTGATTTTAAGTTGATTTCGGTTATTATGGGAAACTATAGATATAATTATATTTCTTGACGTTTCCCATGGTAACTGTTTCGGTAGGGTGAGGACCGCGCTTGCTGTGGGGTAGTGGACGATGTTCCACTGTCTGCGATCTCTGTAGGTAACGGTGAAGCGCGACTCGCGCGGTCTCGGTCCGCCGCGCGACCGCGCACTGGCACGATACTAAACACTGCACTGTCACTAGATATATACAAATCCACACTTTAATACTGTCTCTTCCAGTCGTTCCATTTTCGAATTGTCATGCCTCGTTCACACTAAACGTTCAAACGCTCCTTCCGTTTTTTTATTTCTGATGAAATGGAAAAATGGTGTAGGACCGTTTGCGTGTTTCTTTCTTTCTCCTAAATTGAAACATATCCTTTGTGGTTTTTTTTTTACTTGTGACGTGTCGGTGGTCAGTATCGCATCTTTAATGTTCCCCGCTGTTCCCTTCTGTTGGCTTGTATAAACCAAATAATGCATTCTGTTATTACTATTACTTGACCAATTATAATTATTATCATTGTTCCTATGATTATGATTGTTAATTAAAAGCTGAAAAATCTTGTTGCGGTTTTCCTGAAAATCGGCGTAGATTTTTTTATAATCTCACATGTATTATCTGACATATAGAATAAATGTTCCTCGGTGCGAGCGCCGTGGTCTCGTCCTCCGCGGTCGGCGTGGAGGTCGCGGGTTCAGTTCTCGCACCACACAGTAATTACACAGCGCACTTTATTAGTCCATAGGTTAAACTAATTTGTGTACTTATAAGAAACAAATGTCGAAACCTAAGTCATTGTGTATAAAAAAAAACTATTAAGTTTTAGTTATTTAAGTATATTCTCCATTACTTGTTTAGGAGTACTGTGACAATATAAGCGTCATTAGGCAACATAGGATTCGATATTGCAAGTTGTTTTTAACTTATTTATTTTAATACAGCTCACGTTGTTTATATTGATTGAGTTCATGAGTTTTTACATGTTCTACAGCGAACACGTGAGAGCTCGTCGACCAGTCAGCTCTATTTTAAATTACAGTGTTATAAAAAAAATTGTAGATACTACTATTTAAGTGCGTTACCTCTTATGTTGCCTTTTGTACATACATTAGAGGTTTAAATCGACAAAAATTGTAAAATTTATATCAAAATATGAATAGACTGATGATCAATAATAAATAATGTTCTTGTATTTAATTTTGTAAGGTGACAAATTGTAATATTAAATTATGTATGTGTAATAGGTAACATCACAGGAACTGATGTCGTATCTAGTGTACTTAAAAAACGATTGAGCGACACTTTCATTTTTCTTTTTGAAATATTTTTTTTAATATTTTTAATGATATACGCCAATGTAATTAATCTCCGAACCCAATAAAATGACAGTATTTTTAATTTATTTATTAAAATTGAAAATGATTGCGATTATTGTGAATTACTTTAATTATCTATTACCTAAAAAAAAATCAACGTGTAATTATTTTTTGAAATGTTTACAATTGACTGAAGCGAAATTGCCTTCGAAAATCTTGATTTGTATTTTGTGGATTTATTGTTTTATAAGAATCATCGATGCATTTATTAGTTGTGAGTATACTGAAAGAAAATCCAATCATTCCATTCCTCATAAGTAACTCTTTATTTTTGTTTATTTCTTACTATTTCTCTATGTTTATTTTGCATGTTGCGAACTTCTTAATTACTTTATGTATTTAATTAGACAAAGTACAACAATTTATTCTTCTTTATATACTTTTAGTATATTCACATAATAATATATAAATTTTTAGTCGAAAGAAAAATGAAAGCCATTCCTGTAGACGGGACTAACAAAATAATTCCATAGATATTTCCTATAACAATCAAAAGTCATTGTAATGCTATTGTGGGTGATATCTCTGCGGCGTGTAAGTGACGGATGTGTATTATGCAGATGCGAGATGATAAAATGTTAATAAACAATTGTTTACAAAAATTATTAAATGTATTTTATTTCTTATTTACAATATACAATGTGAACCCAAATATGTCTTATAAAAAGCTTTAGTAAAATTTTATTAATTGGAATAAAAAGTTAAATTAGCAGTAAATACAATTAGTGAAGAAAATTATTAAGGGCAATTAGTTTATGCAAAGGCAAAGCGCAGCGGAGAGTTCCGACATTCAACTAGCAGCAGCCTAATAGAAAATTAGAAAGACGAAAGCTATATTTTTAAATTTTACCATTTTATTTAAGTTTTATTGTGTTTTTTAACTACATTAATATTTATTTTAAATAAATCTAAAATGAAAACATTAAAAAAATATTAAAATCTAAAAAGGAATTGTCAAAATAAATAATTGAAACAAAATATGGTAAAACTAAATAAGTATAAATTTAAAAGAAAAAATAAATAACTGTGACTGTAACGCGACGGTTGTGGGTTCGATCCCCACTCGAGGAAGTGAAATATTTTAGTTACGTTTATATTTTTTTTGTTCTTCGCTCTGGTGCCGAAGCAAAGCGCGGTGTTGAGTTCTGCCAGTCAACATGCAATGCCCCCCGAATTCGGCATAAAGTGGGAAACGAAGTGCCTTAACACTAGTTTACCTGTGCCCTGTGTACACCTTGTGCCGTAGCGCCATGACGGTCTCAATACCACCGCCACCTTAGATAGATATCGTCGTTGCGCTTGCCAAAACCGCTATGTGTTTTTAGTCAAGTTTTCAGGAGAGACAAAAAACTATCTTATTTATTAAATAATAGCTTTATCAAAAAATTATAAATGCAATATGGTGACAAAATATGTTACGTTTGAACTGACATACAAGCGAAAATGATAAAATGTACCCTTCGTCTGCAATAATTTTTTTTAACCATTTTGATGCACATATCAGATTTGTCTTGTAACCACCATTTCTTACAAGTGAAAAATATGCACATATCAGTTTTGTAAAAGAACATCTTCTTCCTGGTATTAATCCCGGCTATTACCAGGGTCTGCCTTCCTACTTACCCTACTCCACTTTGCACGATCTTTTGCGTCCTCGGTAGTTAGACCATTGGCTCTCATGTCCTGCATCACGACATCCAACCAGCGCTTCCTTGGGCGTCCGGGAGGTCGCGCCCCAGGAATATAGCAAGGCACTTGCGTCCGACATAGTTCTTAGGCCGGCGCGTAACGTGGCCAAACCATCTCAAGCGACGCTCTTGGAGCTTATCCGCTACGTCACGGACCCCAAGACTACCTCGAATGAATGTGTTGCGTATGCGGTCAGACCGCGTTACGCCGCACATCCACCTCAGCATCTTCATTTCCGTGACGTGAAGCTCCAGAGCGTGCCGAGATAGTGCTGGCCAACATTCGCTGCCGTATAAAAGAACCGGTCGGACGATGCTCTCGTATATCAGCCCCTTAAGCTTGGGCGGTATTCTGCGGTCGCAGACCACACCAGTGACCTCCCGCCATTTGGCCCAGGCAGCGCTTATCCGGCCATAGACATCGTGGTCGATGCCTCCAGACTCGTGCATAACGGATCCAAGGTACCTGAACTTCTCCGACTTAACGGCTGGCTCAGGACCTATAAGGATGGTACTCGAGTCCCGGCTCCCGCAGGCCATGTACTCTGTCTTCGACACATTTAGTTTAAGACCGCCGTTCTCAAGCGTACCCTTCCAGAGGTTCACTTTACGCTCCAGCGTCAGTCGGTTCTCGGCAATGAGTGCTATGTCGTCGGCATACATCATCAGCCATGGAGGCTGGTCCTGGATGTGAGCCGAGACAGTATCAAGCACTACATTGAACAAGAACGGACTAAGAGCCGAGCCCTGTAATCGGGAAGGGTCTAGTGTCGCCAACAGCAGTCCTAACCATAGAAGCGGAATCGTGATACATGCCTCTGATAATCTCAATATAGGCCTCAGGGATCCCTTTGGATCGCAATGCCCACCAGATACACTGACGAGGCACACAGTCAAAGGCCTTCTGCAGATCTAAAAAGGCCACGTGCAGAGCTCTCCTTTTTTCCCTGTATGCCTCCATCAAAGTTCTGAGGGCGAAAATGGCGTCCATGGTGCCCGATCCTGGCTGAAATCCATATTGAGACTCAGAGACAGTACACTCTCGGCGGAGCCTGAGGTCGATCATGTGCTCGAAGAGCTTCATGGTATGACTCATAAGCTTAATGCCCCTATAACTACCACAATCTTGAACACTGCCCCTTCCCTTGTAAATAGGGGTAATAAAGCTAAGCCGCCACTGATGCGGCATCTTACCAGTGTTCAAGATATGGTTAAAAAGGTCAGTAAGCATGAGCACACCAAGAGAGCCCAACGATTTCCACGCTTCGATCGGGATGTCGTCAGGTCCCACCGCTTTTCCGTTCTTCATGCGTCGAAGGCAATTACGTGTTTCGTCAAGGGTTATTGGGGCAATAAGTCCGAGGTTAGGCGGTGGGTCGTGATGAAGACTGCATGGGTGCTGAGTATTCAGCAACTCCTGGAAGTAGCTTCGCCACCTCTCCTTCACAGAGTCATGATTACAGAGCAGCGTGCCCTGGGAATCTCTGACGCAAAGACATTTTGCGATATCTTGCGTCACTTTATCCCGGGAACGTGCCAGTTTGTAAATGAGCTTCTGCCCCTCCACAGTTTCAAGTTTATCATACAATGGTGACAAACTCTCACTGCGGGCTCTGGCTACAGCTCTTTTACTGGCACGTTTAGCTACTGTGTACTCCAGTCTGTCTTCAGGAGAGTTGGATTCCTGCCACTTCTTAAAGGCAGCCTTCTTTTCACGAGTCACCTCCTGGACCTCGTCATTCCACCACCATGTCTCCTTGTCGATGACACGTCCTCCCCTAGAAACGCCAAGAACTCGCCTGCCTGCCGCAATGATTGCCGACTGAGCCCGATCCCAAGCATCCTGAGCAGTCTCGGTGTTAGTCGAAAGATTATGACTTTTCACCTCTGCCAGGAAGTCGGTCTGCATCGGTCCATTCAGCAACCACCACTTGATCCGAGGCCTACGTTTCTCGGCTACTTTCTTTTTCGGAGTGACGTTAAAGTCCATGACAAGAAGACGATGTTGGGCAGTTAGGCTTTCGCCTGGAATGACCTTACAGTTAGTTACCCTGCCCATATGACACCGTCTGGTCAATAAGTAGTCTATTTGAGTTGAGTGGGACCCGCACTTATACGTGATAAGGTGCTGAGAATTCTTTTGGAAGAACGTATTCACGACGGCCAGATCAGACGCAATACAGGTTCTTATTTATTTATTTATATTCTTTATTGCACAAAAAAGATTTAAAAAAATGTACAATAGGCGGGTAAATAGGCGGGTAAATGTACAATAATCAAAGACCGAGTATATGGCCTGCGAGAGCCCGGATTCGAGCACTGTTCTTATAATTCCTGGGCCAGCCCCTAAGTCGGATAAGCGTTGCCTGGGCTAAGTGCTTAGTTTAGGGAGGTCACTGGTGTGGTCTGTGATCGCAGGATACTTTCCAAACTCTTATCCGTCTTATAGAGATCGTGATCGATGACTCCAGACTCGTGTATGACGGATCCAATATACCTGAACTTTTCCAACTTAAGGGATGACCCAGGACTTATAAGGACAGTGCTCGAGTCCGGGGTCTTGCAGGCGATATACTCGGTCTTTGACACATTGCCAATATGCATTTCATTCATGGAGAATGGTTATGTAACGCAAATGCTGCAGCTAGAATGTATCGGAAAAGATACCAAAAAGCTGAACGTCATCCCGATTATCGTGTATTTCGATTTTTCTCTCTTCAACAAAGAAGTAATCCAGCAAGTGTCGTACCATTTCGGAATCCAGATTAAATGCGCCAACTTTTAAAGTTACTTGCAAAAACAGTGTAGTACATTTTTTTATAGTACAGTCGGTTAAAGTTGAGTGTACTAAATATTTTGAATTTAATGTTTGGCAAAAACACCACATTTTATTGAAAACTGATACAGGTATGTTTAAATCTTAAACTGTAATTCACAGAAGGGTTACTCATGATTACATTACAGAAAAAAAAATTAACAAAGAGTAATATTTGTAGTCCTGGGACTTGAAAAACCATCACAGGGTGTCGGTTTTTGCGATATTTTTTAAAATCAATATAATATGAAAAATACATGACAAAGATTTTTTTTTATATTTTTCTCATAACTGTCACGACTTGGTCTATCACCTGGTTTCGTTTTATCGTTGACTCCTGGGACACCCTGTATATATATATACACAAACATAAATATATATATACACTATATAAAAAAAAAATATCTACATATATACAACAAACCATTATATACATTTAAATGAATAATAGTAATTTAAAAATTCTTAGAATGTTTTCTCCCTCTGCATTGTGAAGACCATGCCCAAAACCCCCGTGAACACGCTCATACGGCTCAGCAGCCCTACCGACGTGCCCGTTCAAGTCCCCCCCAACTAAGACCACTTCGGTACATGGCACAGCAAGTAGCACTCCTTCATACTGCTCCCAGAATGTCTCCATTTCGGCCGCTCTACATCCCGCCTGGGGAGCATAGGCACTGATTAAGTTTGTGATGACGCCCTCAATCAGTACCCTCACTCGCATCAAGCGGTCGGAGCGACGGTCAACTTCAAGGAGCCCATTCTGAAGCTCTTCAGAAAGCACTACCGCTACACCGTTTCTACCCGAAGGTGATTCAGTGTATATAAGCCGGTAACCCTGTCCGATGTTACGGGACTTATTGCCCTTCCAGCGTGTTTCCTGGAGGAAGGCACACTGGACCCGACGTCTCATGAGTACATCTGCGAGTTCCCTGCATCGTCCGGTCAGAGAGCCAATATTCCACGTTGCAAAGCGGAGTTTCCTTCTGGGTACTAGCGTCTTTAGCCGTGCCCGTACATGACACGGTAGCCCTTGCCCACTTGTCGCAGGTGTAGGGCGATGTGCCTGCGCGTCGTTTTGCGGCGACGCCCTAGCCGTACCCAGTCTGTTGTTTTGTCGGTCCATATAAGTGGCGGTTGGCGGTTTTTAAATGGAGCGACTGCCGTCTGACCAAAACCCCTTTGTGGGGAAAAACCGAGGAAGGGAGAGGAAAATAGAAGGGGTAGGATAGGTAGAAGGAGGGAGCTAAGGGAAGGAGGGGGGGAGTTAGGACACCATTCTTACGGACTGGATGAGGATGTAAGAGTGGCGGCTCGAGGATCCGGGGTCGCGTACCCGTATGCCCACAAACAAATATCGGACAGATATTAGTCAGGACATCCTCTGGATTGGAGTTTTGTAAAAGAACATAATCGGATTTATTTAATGTTATTATGAGGATAACAACAATGTATTAAACTTAAAACAAATATGTATACTAACGATTAGTAATCATAAACGTAAAGAATTGTTGGTTTGGCCCTTTTTTACCTGAAAATGGTTAATCTGATAACCATAAAACAGTAGTAGGTACGTTATATTAGTCCTATGGTTATTAATACTAATTAACAAAAAAAATGTTTAATAGAAAACTCGAAGGGTTGTTAGAAAGTGGTTAGGAAAGGTTTATAGATAGACTAAGCCTTTAATGCTTATCCCTTAAATAACTAGGTACCTAAATTTAATTTTAATAAGCAGAGCGCGACAGTATTTCACGCCAAAACACCGATTGGCCCTGAATAGGGCCCAGGTTCGGCTTCATATGGAGTACTCTTCTCATCTCTGGGCTGGTGTATCATCATGTAACAGGTTGACCCATTTGATACATACGCTCCGCATACAACGTAGAGCCGTACGGAACGTTGGAGCCCCAATGATGTGTGAAAGAGCTTGGCTTTGTGCAGAGATGTCTCCTCGCTGTGCTTTCTCTACTGCATTTATTACAGGGAGTGTTCTGGAGAAATGTTTGACCTGTTACCTGCCGCCGAATTTTCTAATCGCACAGTACGTCACAAACTAAAGTATCATCCACATTATCTATATACGTGCCACTCCACTTTTGTGCGGTTTGGTAGGAACTTCCTTCCCCGCATCACGCAACTGTGGAATAGCCTACCTATGGCTGAAAACACTTTCAGGTTAATACGACATGGGCACTTTCAAAAACCACGTTTTCTCCTTTTTTCTCTGATGTTACACGAGGTCGTCGGCGGTGGCTATCATTTACCATTAGGTAACCCGTACGCTTATCTTTTTTTCAATAAGCAAGGAGAGTTTTCCAAGCTGAAGCTAATAAGGACATATAAATAATAAATATAAATTAAAGAATAAATTAATTTTTTTTTTTAAATAAGTAAATGGTTATTTCATTGTACCCATTCTCTTCTTTGGATGTTATTGAATTGTAGTTAGGTATTAGTGAGGCGTCGAAAAAACTTCGCCCAGGGCGCCGGTAGTGCTAAAACCTGCTGTATACTTCAAACATGTGTGTCGTGATGTGCTTGCTCTGCAGTAATAATTAAACTTGAACTTTTGGCAATAAGCCTAAAACCATTCTCACAGGTTTCTTATAGAAGCTGACTTACAAGAAGGATTTCTTGGTTTACTTTCAGAAGATGATTCTTTGGTGGCATGCAATTCCTTTATCCATGGATTAAAAGTATCGTTAGTTAAGTGTCTTCACCAATTGTATTAAGTACGCCTTTCCTATAACTCTCTGCTTCGTATTAATGTCGCGCTTTTTTATTGTCAATATCCATCAATATCCATCTCCTTGAAGTTTTCTCCAGTGACCAGTTCCGAGTTCGGCTGACTTCCGCCTTACAAATTCTCCAGTAGCTTCATCTAGGTACAAATGAGTCGTCAACCAATACTATACCTGCTCGCTATGAATCTGCTATTTCTATCGGCAGTGACTGAGATTTGAGCTCTGCCTCATTATATACCGATGAGATAGGGCTCGAGTGACGGTTCCCCTTAATGTATTACATTCCTCATCGAATCATTGCTGCTGGATCATAACTGCACATAACGAATTTGTCATTGCCAAAAATAAAAATTATGTGCACATATCGATTTTGTTAAATCGTCTTCTAGACGGAAATACTACATATTTGTTTTTGTAGGCTATGCAGAGTACTGTTTTAATGCTATTTATCGAATAAAAAAAAATCAAAAAAATACACAACGGTTTTGGCAAGCGCACTGACGGTATACTTCATCAACATTAAATTTGTGAGCAAAAATCGCTATTTGTTAAATTGCCATTAATTATTGTCATATGTGAATCAAGTGTCATGTTTCTCTACTATATGATTATAATGAAATGTGGTTTCATTTAAACTTGACAAAGCTTACGAATATTTAAAAAAATAAGCTAATATAATGTTAATTTAAATATGTTTTTGAAATAGAATTTCTAGATTTGATAGCAAAGTTGCAAGCGATCTATTTTGCTTACGTATTTTACGTATATCGCACCCTTAGAATTATTATAGTGACCTATTTAAAAAATATCAAGTTTTAGGAAATTACATTTTTGTACAAAAATTAGGCTTACAAAATCATTTTAGAGGATACAATAGGTAAATGTGTTTTAAATTTAATTGTTGATTTATTTATCTATATCATTTATTCTTTCTCAAAATCATTTTTTTTAAAACTTACTTGCAGATTTCAGTGCCCTTGTGATGAATATTTTTAATTACATTTTTGCTTGACTATTATCTCCTTTAATTTCTATTACATCTAATTTTCTGCTTTACATATATATAACATTTTATTTTTATTGTACTTAACTAGAAAATACAATTTTTTTGTAATTACAAATATAAGAGGACCAAGTTATTAAAATTCAATTCAACATTACAAAAGTGCAAGTAATGGAACAACAAAACTAAGCTCAAGTAAAAAGTGTATTGTGTGGAAGTCCTTACTTCATTTAGGTTTTTAAATAAAAAACAACACAAAAAAATCTTAATTATTTATTATTTGGTGCCTTACAAACGATACAGTATTTACAAAACACATTAACCTATTTGAATAGGGTGTCAATGAAAACTCATTCTAATTACCTACAAATAAGGTAAAATATACTTTTTTACACTTTTTCAATTCACAAGAAAGTTCTTTTGAAACTTATGAATAAAATATTTTCTGATTCCAAAACTTTGACATCTTGTCTTAAATAAATTGCATATACACATATAGAAAAAGAAATTAAAATAGCCAAATACAGGCTACATCTGTTTGTTATCTTACGCCCATGGTGTGCAGCACACTCACTCTCTCTCTGCTCTCTTTTTCGAAACAACATTCACTAGCCCACAATGACATTCCCATAATTTTGAAAAAAACGTGACCTTTCTTTTCTATGAAAATTGAAAAGTAATTGCGCTACAGAAAAACAACGCGTCAGTAATAATCAGAGACCCACACGAGAGCCAATCAAATATAAATTTGTCTCGAGATCAAAAAATCTATAAATTACATTAAAATTAATATTATAAAATTGAATTTTAAGTCTCGTCTCCCAAACTGTAGACCATATATTGAAATCGAAATGCATATACAAAATTGGGTAAAACTTATTAGTCTCCACTACGGGGTGAGCGGTCGCGGTCGGTACTGGCGCGCTCGGCGTCGCCGTTCTGGCGCGGCGAGGCGGAGCCTGAGCGACCGCGGGAACGGGAACGCGAACGTGAGCGGGAACGGGAACGGTCGCGCGAGCGGGAACGGTCACGCGAGCGTGACTTGGACTCGCGCGAGCGACGCTCCTCGCGCTCCTCACGTTTGGGCGAGCCCGCTTCTTTGCTACGGGAACGAGACCTTTCCCTGAGTAAATAATGAGATGCTAACTAAAGGGTACGCAACATAAAATAAATAAATGAAAATATTTCAATTCATTCAATTTTACAAATATTTTTTTTATTTTTTTCATTATATAAATTACTCAATTGTCATACATGTGCAAATACGAAAAAGAAATAAAGCAGGGATAAACTAAAGTGGAAAACAACAAAAAATTACATAATATAATATCATCAAAAGCTCAAAAAGCAACAAAACAAGGAGTGATGTGCCACTACTGCTAAACTATTGAAGAACATTCTCACCTGGCCTTGTCGACGGCCTCTCTTCAAATGTTGCAGGAAAATACGGTAAGAGTTAAATGAATAAACAATTTGTGCCATCAATTAATTACAAGAATGGAATTTGGTAATTTAACAGTGCCAATAAATATATAACATCAGTACAATCTGACAATCGTGCCTAATTTGGTTTGAGGTTATAATTCAATATATCAACAATGTACAGGACTCATCCATAAAATATTGGTGTGTATATGTGGTGTGATAAAAGATGGGGGTGTCCAAAACTTCATGACATTTAAATAAACAATATACAAAAGTAACTTTAACTGTTTTAATTTAAAAAAATCTATATCTGAAATTCTAAAATATGTTACATCACACAGGTAAAGGGAGGGAGGCTACATCTATGGAAAGTTGCAAAATTTGTGAAACAAATCCATGGACAGCCCCATATCACCGAATCAAGACCTCACACAACAGACAAAATACAGTCTAAATACTAAAATCATTTATCAGATATAATGAAAAATAACTACAGTTGACCAAACACCATTGTCAGACTTTTTAAATTTACAATGGCAACTTACTTGTCATCATGCTTGGGGTCACGAGACTCTGAGCGGCCGTTGCGGGCGGGCGAGGCGCGTTGCTCGGAGCCCCCACGGGAGCCCTTCGATCCACCACGGGAGCCCCGCGAGCCCCCACGGGAGCCCCCGCGGGACGCCGAGCGCCGCTCCGACTTGGCAGACCTGGATCGGCTGCGGTCCCTAGCGAGATTAGCTACGTTCTACACATCGATCGATATATACTCTTACGGGATTTGTCAACATTATACATCATTCAATTTATTATTAATTAAATAGGTGATAATTATAATGGTGGCAAATCTAAATATATAGAGAAATACTGTTAATACAGTTAGGAAGACAGTGTGCATACGCCATTACATCAATTAACGAAGCTACACCACTACATACGTAATAAACGTACTAGTACTATAATACTTACGATTTTAAGTTTTGCTCAGCGCATGATATAACACACCTAGCCAAATGAACACTAGGTTAATTTATTTCTCAGAAAGTCATGCAATATTCGATAAGGCTATATAAATTGTGAATTGATATTCATTTTAATTGATCACATGCAAGCAATGGTTTAAAGATGATTCGATAAAAAGGGTATGTTACGCCAAGCAGACCTTAAGTGGCATATTTACAGTAATAACTAGGTGATAGCTAATATGAGCGACATCGTCATTCATTCGTTCATTGTAAGCAGTAGGACTCACTTTGAACGGGACCTCGACCGGGACTTGGCTGGTGGGCTCTTGCTCTTAGGGCGGGACTTGGAACGAGAGCGCGAGGAACGACGAGAACGGGACCTGTTATGTATTGTATTATATTGATTAGAAAATGTTACTTACTAATAAAAAAATTACATAAAAACAGAAATTAATATTCTCAGTATGAAAGTTATCATTCACAGGTATTCAGCCCCGAAAGATGGTAAAAAATATAGTATCATCATGAACAGGCCTAACTTTAAAATTTATATTTTAAAATAAAGTAATATGAAACTCTTATTGTTTATTATAATACTATGTAATAAATATTTAATTAAAAAAAACTAGCCCTTTTTTCCAGCCCCTCTCTGTATCTCCCCATTTTTCACATCCCCGTAACATTGGGACAAACCCTGCGTTATCTTATCAGGACAAGAGGACCACATGGGTACCTATCGAACCACATAATAGCAATGGTACCTCGAGCGACGTCTCTCACGGCTGCGGCTGCGGGAGCGCGAGGACGAGGACCTGGAGCGACGGCGCGAGGAGCGGCGGTCCTCCACAAGGCGAACGCGGCGCCCGTTCAGTTCCGTGCCGTCCAGCTTCTCCATCGCCGCGCGCATGTCAGAGTGCGTCGCGAACTCTACCACACTGCATACAACACATTATAATCATTATTATTTCAGATAGTATTTATTATAGTGTTTTTGTCAGCACCTCTTTGAATGAAACCACTGTTTTAAGTACTCTATAAAAGCCTAATACTAAAATGCTTTTAATTATTTTTCATACTTTTAATTATTTTCTTCTAGAGTGAACAATGTTCAAATTCAGAAAACCTAACTTCAGGGCGGCCACAACTCAGCAGGTAGTGTATTAGTTGTCTATGTAATAACTATTTTTTAAACAACAAAACACTAAACACAACTGGTAGTAATGGGGTTTTATATAGTTTACAACTTTTGTAATTTGGATTTCTTTATAGTACATTAACTGCGTTTAGTGAGACAGCCAAAAAAACAGATACTGTTAGGAATTGTTTCACTTTCCGCTTTCCACCAATTGTATTTAGGTTAGGAGTAAATGCTGCATTTTTCCTTCACTTACCAAACCAAGAAGCAAAAAATAACTTAATATAAAATGCAATGTTAAAAGTTCTATATAGTATTAAACAGAACATTTTATTCAGAAAATGTTATTGAATCAGCTTACCCTTCATTTCTGTGTTGTTTGTGAGCATCAGCGTAAGTTACTTCACCAGCTTGACGCATGTAATCCTTCAAGTCCTGAAAGTCAACAAAGCATGTTAATAATCATTTTTTTCACCCCAACTAAAACCTTTTCTACAATCTTCATCAGATAAATGTTTATCATCAAGACTTTCAGCCCCGAAAGATGGTAAAAAAACGATATCATCATTAAGAATTTCATTTCTAATTAGTTTTTTTATTATAATCTCTTTTTTATTACTTTGAATGAAGCTTGTAGAAAAAGTGGTGATTCCCTAATAGTTGATGTGTTCAGATGAATAGTACCTTTGAAATTAAAAATAAATGACTGTGCCTATACAGATATTTCGTAAACGGTAAACAAGCAGGTTATCATTCATTACTATTTACGACAGCCATCATGGTATAGGTATATAAATGTCGTAATGTCTTGTCATATAGTAATCGACAGCTGATTCGCATCTTGTTTAAAGTTCATTGTCATCTATTTAATTTGCTTTGTTTTTCATATTATTTTGTAGTTTAGATCCATCCTTCCTCTAGACTTGTCCATCCGAGCCACACTAATGCCTTTTTGTCTATGGTTTATTCAATAAAAGTTTCGTCATAAAAATATCCTCTTCAAGAATCTCCTATAAAATATTTTAAGTCCCTCCTCCAGTTTTCACCAATTTTAACAGCGTGATATAGCAAGATCCAAGCCATCACCGGCAATCCATTCCATTGATTCTTCCATTGGTAATTCCAGTTACTGTATCCAATAATCCAGAAAGTCCATATCCATCGCAACGTCAAGTGTAAACGAAAAGACCAGTGAAGTTGACATCCTGAACCTCAAAACATTCAAATACTTAGGACTCCACTAAGGAATAGCAGGATCGCTCTTCAATCCTGACCTCAACACCGTTGCAGTAAGCAATGATACCTAGGCAGTACCGATAACGAAAAACTGTTTAGGCACCAAAATAAAGGAATTACAAAAAAAACTTAAAACGCCACATTAACCCTCGAGCGGTTAACTAAATATAAAATGAATGAAATTTAAAGTGCGATCGTCGTAACGATCATATATCCTGTCGTGGGCCCGACTTTACCTGTGGGCGGCGGCGGCGCGGGTCGGCCTGGCTCCTAACATCGCCTCACACACACGCTACATCGGCAAGGGCTCTGGCCATGGCACACGAAACGCCACCTTCTGTCGTTATTTAAAAAACTATAAGCTCGCAATGTTATGTAAGTTTTACTTTACAATTGTATATATGTATGTATTAACATTAAAGTTACAAAACATGAAAGCTACTTAGAATTTATTTTGCATTAAAGCAAACGCTGCATCGTTCTGCTCCAGGCTCGTCTCACTTTGGGTGCCGGATATCTCATTGGTTCATACAGTCTGGTCTGGTCTGGTCGTCACAACGCATCTTCTCTGATCCATAGCCTGAGTGGGTGTTCATCATTGATCGTCATTCATCTGGTATCCGTGTCTCGCTGGTCTCGTCGGGTCCGGTCTGGTCTGGTCCAGTCTGGTTTGGTCCATATTTGTATAGGCCCGTGGGTCCGTGGATGGTATTCGCGTGTGGGTGAGGTGTCGATAGCCGATTGGCCAGCCCTGAGTGATCGTGATGAGGTGATGATGACCGCCTCTCAATGTCTTACCTGCCAGCTAATGCGGCTAGACAGATTTTCGACGATAAGTCGATATTCTGTGCGCGTCGGCGGCCCGTATCTATAATTGTAGTCGCTGGAAAAGGAAATAAAATTAGTTTAGTTTAAATATATAAGTAGATTCATAAAACGAGAATTCTTATTGATAGTATTAGTTTTATTTGAATTACACACAGATAAACTAAATATTTAATTTCATATGGGAATTGAACCCACAGCCTGTGTTGTGTTAATGCGCCACAACTGGCCACTATAAATCTATAGCACCAATAATACATGATAAAACTAATACATATTGAACTTTAAGTATGTCATTGTCAATTATCAAATACTGAAATTTTTATTTATCACATTTAGCATATTTAATTAACAACACAGCAAATTCATTTCAAGGTTATCTAAAATCGTGTATTTATTACTGCTTGACATTACTTACTGCTATAGATAATTATATATCTAATGCCTTTATCAGTTTCAATTCAATCAATATTTCAATTTTCAATTAGTTATGTTTGTAATAATAATAATGTAATAAATAATGTTTGTAGAAATTAATCCTTTTTATTTCAGTGTAACCAACTTAAAAATTCGAGAGGAAACAAGCAAGGAGTACCCTTTGAAGAGTTCGGTTTTTGGATTTAATTATACTTCATTAAAACTTTAATAAAGTTGCAATCATGTGTAAGCAATAAATTTAATAATTAATAATATTATGTATGTGTGTTTTAGGTGTGCGCATGTGTTAAGTTCTTGCATGTGTGTGTAATATGCACGCGTGTGTACATGTGCGCGGGAGTGTAATGTGTGCGTGTGGTATACAGACGCGTTCTGCCTGGCGTTGCGCGGTCGCCGCGCCTGTGGGGCGTGGGTCGCGTGGGCGTGGGCGTGGGCGTGTGGGGCGTGCGGGTTGGCACGCCAGCGGTCCGAGCCGCGTGGCATGCCGCGCGCGCGCTCCACCGACACCCTACAAACAACACTCACTCGTATCGCGACCGGCCGCGGTCGCGCTCGTAGTGGCGGTCACGCCGGTAGCGGTCCGCGCTGCGGTCGATGCCCCTCGCCGGCTCCACCACCACCCTGCGGCACACCACACACCACCATCATACACCACAACCACGAGACCAGTGCGGTACCACTACACTACACTGATGCATACCTCATCTACAATTACCATTACCAGAAAGACGTATTGAAACATCATGTAATGCATGGTAACATAAATTATGAAAAGTTTGTCAATGTTCCATTGACATTAATTATAGAAATATGAAAAACCATTTATTAATTTATTTTCCTGGCTATACTAATTATTATTTGGTATTATAGAATTCACAAAATAATTAAACTGATGCTATATAACAGACTGTCTTAACACTAGGTTCCCTCTGCCTACCATGGTGTGTGCAGGATCTAGTGTGAAGCAGATTTTTTTTTAATGCTATATAAATATACTATACTCCTGTAATTATACCACACAACTCTCGACTCTCACATTTCAAACATTTTATTAAAAACACCTATGTATAAAAGAAAATTAAACAAAATAAAATGAATATTCTAAAAAGTAAATCACTTTCTAACAACCTCTCATGTTATTCAGATATCCCTTTCAAACAGGCTCACAAAATTAATGCTAGAATCAGTTCTCCATACAAATTCTTACAAAATGTGGAGCCGGCTGATAAAGAAAATTTATTAGTTTAACTTAGAAATTTACTAGTTATTTATTTATTCTATACATATATATTATTTAACATGTACTCTCAAGTTTAATCTTAACTTCACAATTATCTAAATTTATATTTTTACTAGTAGTATGATGTTGAAGTATTGCTCACCTCTCACCAAGCAGTTCTTTTCCATTTAGCTCATACACAGCATCATCCGCATCTCTATAATCTTCAAATTCCTATAAATAAACACTAATATTACATAAAATATATAAAAAAATTAAAAAATATGGCTATGAATGAAAAAATTTTAACATAACAAAACTAACAATGCACATCTCTTAGATACTGTTAAAGTCATCCAGCTATGAAACCAAATATTCTTATCGACATAGCTGTATAAAAAGCATTACTTTTTTGCTGTTAGCATTTGTGTAAAAAGACAAGTATATAATAACAAGTTTTAAAACTTATTTGCCGTTACAATTTTTTAAAATAAATTTTAACAAGTACAGTCAATCTGGGTAAGTCTAATAGACAATTAATACTCAAGTTCTCACAATTTTTAGTTTGCTTAAACTATTATGGCTTTTCTTTTTAATATGCCTAAAGTCTTCTATTAAACCAATGTTAGCTAGATTAATAAGAAGAATAGTTATGACTATCCTGTTATGAATGGTTCTTTGTGTCAAAGCTAGCTAGCTCAAATGGTTGACGGTAACAAACAGAGTAAAGGGTAATGAAATTAATTAATAATTTCTCTAGTGTATTTATGTTGGTCATAAATTTCCTTTAAAAGTCATATAGACATTTTCCTTTTTGAGTTTTAGTGACATATTCCATTTTGGTTATAGATATTTCCACGCATGTTTGAAGTGTTTAATATATGCCTAAATTACAGGTATTTGAAATTAGTTTATTTATACTCTTTGATACAAATTATGTCTTACCACAAAACCGTATCCATTTTTAATAAGTATATCCCTAATTCTGCCGAATCCTTTGAAGAACTTTTCTAAATCTCTTTCCCGGACACCGAAGGGAAGCCCGCCTACGTACACGCGGGAACCCACCATTTTCTTTTCACGTCTGTAAATAAACACATTGTAACAACGCTGTAACCTAAAATATAATAAATCAGGCACATTGCTTATTATTCATTATTGATTAAAAATTTTACAAAATGCATAGATAATTAAATCAAGTTAACCATCCTAACCTAAAAATGTTATGCTCATAAAATCAATGTTAGAATGTTTTTGAAAAAGAGAAAACTAGACAAATATTAATAAATTATATATCACGTTCTGAATAAGTAAATTACGTAATCCGAAAGTAAAAATTTAAAGCACATTTTTAGAAAGGTAGTAAGTCGAATATAGGCAATTTGTAATTTGCTATTTTATGAAAATATGGTAGTAGACATGATATTTAATCATAAACACTACTATTTACAAAGAAATATTAGACAAATTATGCATTTTAGGCATCTATTCAACATAATTTTGGTACAACGTAGTTAAATGAAATGGCGGCACCGAATTTTTAGTCGGCACTCGAGAATCGACACCACGCGGCATGTAAAAATAAACAAACACATTATTTATACTTACTGCATGATTAACAAAACAACAACGTGGCTTTATGTGAACATTACTAAATTAAATACAAGAGAAACTTTAAAAGCAATCCAAGTTTGTAGATAATCGAATGATGAATTAGTGGCGACTGGATACAATATGGCGACGCTTGCCCAATATCTTTATATAGATAGTCAAAAATATAACTTGTATTCTTTTTAAAGCTTACCTTGATTAACTACGTAAAATAATACGTATGAAAAACAATTATTCTATTTATTATTCACTATTTACCACAAAAAACAACTACAGTAAATATAAAACTAAATCGATACACGTGTAGATCCACGCAAGTTGCAAATTAAGCGGATGTGGCGTTTTCTAGTCTAGTACGCTTCTGTTGGTGTCTCTATGTTGGCGCCCATGTTCTAAGGCACGATCCATACTATCAAGTTATTTATAAATATTTTAATTATTTTTTTATTTTATTTTAAGTATTGTATTATTTATAAATTTTTATATTGCCTCTATTTTTTACATTTATTATAGTAATTGAAATTATAATATATTATATGTATAATTTGATTATACCTGAATTCTGAGTTAATACTTTCAACAAATATGTGTAAGTACCCTATCTTCAAATTTTAATTCATTTTGATTATATATTTTTTTATTTATTGTGAGAAATTTGCACTTTCAAAAAAAAAAACATGTAGTAACGAGTTCGATTCTTAATGACAAATGATGGCTAAAGGATGGATAAATAGAAAAATCTTATACTTAGAATTTCTCTAAAGACTTTTTACGTTTGTTCTCAACGTCAAAGTAAAAAATAGCATCAACAAAAAAATATATAACAAATAAATATTACAATTTTGTTTTGTCTGTTCTTAGAAAAACTGTTGTCATTTTATCGTTAAAGAAACATGCAAGTGTGTAAACATTTAAAAAATACGCAAGTTTTGTCCGACAAAAATTACTGATGTAAATGTGCAAGTATGGAAACTCCTAGATAAATTTAACTATATTTTTAAATTGGATGGTCTCCGATCAAAAATTCCTTTCACGACGTATGTTTTACTTACATACAATATAATAGACATAAACAGATAGCATTATTGGTCTTATGAATGTAAAATAATAATAAATTGTATTATTTATTAGTAATTTTATTGAAATTGCTATTGTTGTCATTGGGATTATCTATCTGTTGTGATTGTTAGTTCCATTTTACAGTAGATTTTCTATATTTCTAACGAAATTCTTTTTAAAGTTTTAAATCATGAATACCAAAAAATTTAAAATATTTAACTTAAAGATTTAAAATACTTACCAAATAAATAAATAAAACAATAAAATATTAAAAACATTTTCTTTATTTCCAATTCATAAAGCCAACATGATGTTATGCAACCTATATTATGCTCCCTTCCTTTAAATCAAAAAAATTAAATGCAAACCGCACGAATCGCTCATACACTTATGTAAAACTAAAAAGTTATAAGGAATATGACACGATGCAGACACATGCTTGTCTCACATATTATCAAGAAATAATTATTATTACTGTTATATACCATTAAACTTTTGATGTCCAATATAGCAAAAACGTATTGTAATTTAGAATCCAAACCAGAGTGTTAATTTGTGTTGCCATTCATTAACAGTTTTCTGCTAATAATAGACTTAAATAATTAAATTATATAACTTGTTTCAATATAATTTATTTGGCGGGAATATGTTTTTCTAAATGTTGTATTTTTCTCTAATTAATAATAATTAAGACGGCAAAATTAATTCTAAAATATTAGCTATATACTAATACTACTAGATATTAATAATAAAAAATATTTTATACATTAATTTTACCGTTAACATGCAACACACACGCTTGCAGAAGAAAACTTAATACAGAAGGTGTAACATAACATGCATTTTTGTATGAAAGAAATCTATATGTCAATAATTCATAATAATTATGTATATAATAACAAAACAATTACTTCCAAAGGATCTTTTCCTTGAATTTTTTCTTTTGTTTTATTTAATGTTTGGTAATCAATTTCTCTTAGAGTCACTGGTACATACATATATTTTGTATTTCAGTATAAAAATAATGGTTTATTTTAGCGATACACAGTATGAAAAGAAAATTGTCGCTAATAAAGAATATCAAACGATATAAATAAAATATTCAAAAAGATCATATAAATAAATATAGTAATGTAAAGTAATGTCAAAATGTTATCAGTTCAGTCTTAAGATACGATATATAATAGATAAGGCCACGAAGTAATTTATTTATTTGCATAATATATTTCCAAATATAGGCAATTGTGATTTCAATAGCATAATAGTTAACGTGCTCATCTAATAAAATAATTTATTAGAAACAAATAATTAATAAGAAACGAAATAAAATGATTATTCATAACCGAAATTGTTTTCTTTAAATTAATCCTTTATTATTTAATATTTAAAACTTTAATTAAGTAATTGCTTTATTAGACGGGCAACATTGATTAAATCGTATGTAATAATAATTAATCATATTAATTGAAAAATGTCAAATTTTATATATTGAAATAATCATCATTCAAAGACAAATATATAAAATACACAATTATATATAAAGTAGTTCATTCCTCCATAACTAGAAGACGGCAGTAGGTACTATTGTATTATTATCATTCAATAAGAAACATTACTTAGAAATATGAAGGTACTCGAAAAATCTGTCACTCTTAGTGCACGGAACACTCACTCACTAAACAAAGTAAGCTATTCATTAATTGTACTAAAATATTATACTTACGTACAAAACTTACTTAAGTATGTCAATTGTTAGTAAATTATTACTAAAGACAGCTAATTTGAACTTCATCTGATACAGATGATAATGTTTTTGGATATTTTAATTTTCTTTGAACTGTTGATATGAGCAAATCATTCTAATATGACATCCGGTCCTAATGAAATGCAGACAATTAATATTCTAAGTTTTATAGAGAGTAAAATATGTCACGGCTATTCCTTTCTATAAAAAACCAACACGAGACCGTAACTCGTATGTTACACAATTAAAATACTTTTTTATTATTTTTTCGTTCATTTTTAAAAAAACCTAAAACACAATTATTTGACACTAATGTTAAATATACGTGTCACTGACCATATTTGACTCACCAAAAAACCATCTACCAAAAACACAAAGTCCAACCCACAAATAAAAAAAGGTTACGATAAAATAAAAATTAGCACAACACTAATAGTTGACGTTATAATGTCACAACCTTAAAAATAACATTCGCACTGTTACCTACTCTCACGTTCAAATAATTGTAGCCAAAAAGCTATAAAACTTTATTTTTCGTGACAAATGATATTCTACCTTCATAGAGTTATCCTTTATGAAGTCTCGTAGTACGGATAAGATATTTGGTTTAATATATATATACCAATCCGTTTTATCATTCAAAATCCCCTTTTCACAAGATCATAAAAAAATAGTTCATCAAATCCTACAATAAAAAGTATAATTACTTATTATTATTAATGGCAATACTGTTATTAAACGCCAATTTCTCCACCAACATACTGTTATTACAGTAATTATCTTGATAATAGCTTAAATATAGCTAAAAAGTGTCCTAAAAATGTGTATCGTAATTATTTTTGATTAATTGCCACATTTAATTAAAAAACCACAAGTTAGAAATTTAATAATGCAACTATCTAAGTCTGCATATGTATAATGATACGTATCTAACGTAAAGTTGTATCAAATTGTTTTCGACAGATGTCACTTTGACAGGTGTCACTTTGACGTTTGCCACTCCCGCCAAGACATTGACATTCGACAGCCAGTCCAAATATTTGAATTCACACCGGCGGCGGTCCGCGTACGTAACGTAACTGCGGCGTTAAAGTCTGCGCAAGCGAGTTGAGCGCGTCACAGCACCTCGGTCGTTCCACCAACCAAGCTGCTAGAAGAATTGCTACGAGACATAACTGGATAGGTATTGAGGAACGAAGCACGCGCCAGACCCAACCACTGGGGGGGTTATAGTCGGGATCGCCAGCACCTGTTTTGTTGTTTGATATGGCGACTGCATGGTCGCGTCTGAAAATAAAATTATCTATTTAAAGTACTTATTTCTTTTATTATTTGTTTATTCTTTATTTACAAAGCCCATTAATAAGATATAAGATTAGCTATTAAACTATGACAGTTTGAAAATTATATATCTTACTGGGATTCCATATTCAGAAATAGTCAAAAAGTATATATATATTTTTACAAAATTTGCTATGTATTGTATTTTAAAAACGTAATAAAATTCGTATAATGTTAAATTCTGTAAAATGTTTTTTTAGGTTACTTACGATACTTCATCAATTTTCAAGTCGGGAATGCTCTGCTCGACCAGAGCGCGGCAAGATTCTTGTAAAGTTTTCACTTCGTTCTCAGTTTGCTCCATACGCTGCGAAAATAGATTAATTATTTTTTAATGTTTATATAGCATTATTTACGGTCTCTATAATGGTGTTTGTTAAATAAAAAAATCTATCTATTTCCGTCATTTTATTTACATTATATCGGTCATCATGTGGCAGTGCCATAGTCAATTCAATTCGATCCCCACTTAAGGATAATCATTATATCTAAATTGTTTTCATCTTCTTCAATACTCAAAATCGTTTCAAAAATTAGGAGAAAAGTTTGAAACGGGGTTCGTTTCTATCTACTAGCTTTCTATGTCTACAATGAAGGCAAAAAGCTGAAGTAGCTTTTTTACTTATAGTTTCAACAAAATATTACGTTGCCAGGAAATCGTTAAATATTACCACATCAAATGTTCATGGTGTAATATGAACTATATAATGACATGAAATTCTACCGTATTATATGACACTTAGAGATACTTATTTAGTAGTTTATATATAAAACGATTTCCAAGACATCTTACATAATTCATCTATAAATAAAAACTTTATCTATACTAGACAGAAATATGGATAATGTAATGTATATTACATAAATAAGGTTGTCAAAGCTCGTACTTTTTCTTCAGGCGCGAGCTACTCTCGCTCACTCCGCTCGGTAACGCTATCAACACCAGTCCAGGTCCAACAGCAATATAGCCAAGTCGAAAAAAAAGAAAAGAAAAAGGCAGTACATACCTTAGCAATAGCTCGGTGGGCAGGGGAGTTGGGCGCGAGCGCGGCCTGCAGGCGGCGCGCCAGCTCGCGCAGGGCGGAGAGGCGCCGCGCGCGCCCGCCAGCGCCCTCGCTGTCGCCGTCAGAGATGCCAGAGTCGGAGAGGGAGTCGCAGGTCGAACCCGCCTGGGGGGATGTACAAATTGTATGATACTTTTCCAGAAAATTTTAAGAAGTTATTATTAAATACTGGAGAACACTACAGGTAGAATCACTTTTTTTCATATGACATGATTGCAATTGCTCCGTTACCTATTGTATTATTTTTGTTATAGTTTTTGTTCTTCAAATAGCATTTAGACAAACAAAACAGTTTAAAAACCAAAATAAAAAAAAAACTACCTTCTTCTTATCAAGTAACGACACAGCCAACTGTCTGACATGAGCGGCCAACTCCGCGTGGTCAGCCAGCGCCGCACCACGGTCGCGCAACGCTTGCAACGTCGCGTGGTCACCGTGTAACGCTCCTTGCAGGTCGCGGAGAGCACTCTCCCATTCAGACCACGCTGAGACTACCTTTTCTAGGGATAGGAGCTCATTTGTTGTGCTGTGGTGGAAAAGAAATAGTTTTATTTTAACAATTGCTAATATTATATAGCCAGGTAGGCAGAGAAAATCTAAGAAGAACAGTCTCTGGTCTACGAATTTTAAAACTCAATGAAGAGATTACTTTGTACGAGCGAGGAAATCAAAATAATTAAACACAAATGAGAGTTAAACCCACAATCAACGTACATAACATTAGGACACTGTCTCTATATCACGATGACCTCAAAAAAATTATAAATAAGAAAACTATTAATAAATGAACTTAACACCTGTTACATACACCTCTAATGGTGATGCTAGATCGTAAAAAAACTAATATCTAGGCTATAGTTAAAGATTGGTATTACCACGATTGGCGTTTATATAAATCATTATATTTAAATGTTTCCCAGGTCTGTCAAAAAAGGTTAAGGTTCCAGGTTAGGTTAAGGCTTATTAAGAAGGATGAAACAAAGATTTTAGTTTAGTTTTAGTCATTAGTTTAGTTGGTCATATTAATGTGTATATAAAAATACATGTTCAAGTACTATTATTATATGTATCAGTTTAAATATGTTAAGAATATGCAATAATTTTAAATTCTTGCCGCAGCGATTGAGGGCAACCAATAAAGGGATTAGCATACGTGCGGGTTAAACAATAGTGAAGCTAGCCATAAGACAACTGAGGGAAAGTTTAAAAATATACTCTCAATAACAATTCATTTAGACATTCCTTAACAAATATTTAAAAAAAACTTTTAAAATAATCATATAATTAATTTAATGGAACTTTCTTGACCAAAAACCTCTAATGGCTATCACTTACAAATCCAAGTATATTGATGTTTAAAGCTGAATAAAGAAAACTAACTAATAGAAGAAAATATTTGAAAAAAGACACATCTTAAGAAATTTCCTTTTTCCGGATTTTTTTACTTCTTTCATTACTTCTTTACTAACTCTGTTATTTTATAATTGGCCATTATTTTCACATATTTTTTCATAATTAAAATCTCTAAATATCTAATTTATTTAAAATTCTAAACACACTATATAGTGATATAAATTCAATAAATAAATAATACCGTTGATGAGCATCATCCCAAGCGGCCAGCAAGGTCGTGAGGTCCCCGTCGAGGCCACAGTCGTCCGTCTCCATTTCCGCGAGCGCCCGACGCGCGGACACTGTCAGCTTTAGCTTCGACACTTTGCATTCTAATAGACGCGCAAGGCGCTCCTGGAAATAACATAGTGATTTGTTTAATAGTGTTAAGACACTACGTTTCCCATGCACCGTGTCGATGTTTCTCGATGCATTGCGTATTGTATAGCAAAAGTCAACGCAGCATTCTACCTTGCTATCGAGTACGAATTCGAAATAAAATCGATAAGTACGAGTACGAATTCTAGAGGTATTGCCTATTGAGTGGCGGAACTCAACGTCGCGCTCTGCCTCCACAGGAGAGCGTAGAGATGAAAATATTAAATATTATATTTCTTCGATAGATAAGATAAGATAAAAAGTCTTTATTGCACATTTACAAATCTTATAATAATTTTTTTTAAGGACATACAATTTACAAAGGCGGCCTTATCACTAAAAGTGATCTCTTCCAGGCAACCAATCCAAGGATAGGATACATCTAAAAGTGAGGGCAAACTGTGGTGCAAAGCTTGAGTAAACTTAATAAATATAAAACCTGTACATACAATACATATTTGCATATACACACATACATATAGATATACATATGTATATAATACACATACATAAATATATAGATAATATACATACATATATACATTAAATAATTCGAGTGGGAATCGAACTCCAGAATACGGCGGAAAATGGGGAACGAAATGTCTTAACCCTAAGTTCCCCTCTACCTACCCTGCTGTATGCTAGATACACCGTGAAGTTGATTTTTTTATATATTTAATTTTATTCCATACCTTAAGTTCCTCCATGCGTCTGTGAAGCTGAGCTCTCGTGTGCGGTTGAGGAGCACAGTCGCCAGGCTCGCAGATGTCATCGATGGTCTCCCTCAAAGCTGCGATCTCGCGGCGGAGACGACGCGCGCCCCCGCGGCGGATGGCGGCGACGCGGAGAGCTGACCATCTTGCTGATACAGCTGGTGGTAAAGAGATTTTATTATTATTTGCTGGTGAAATATTCAAATCGGTTTCTGATAAAAATAAGCTACTTATTTGAATGTAGCGGGATTTGAACCCGTGCCCCTTGGAAACCGCCCAAGCACTGTGGCCCACTAAGCCATACATTCTCTTCGGGCTATCCAGCAAGTATCGTACCATTTCGGAATCCAGATTAAATGCGCCAACTTTTAAAGTTACTTGCAAAAACAGTGTAGTACATTTTTTTTATAGTATAGTCGGTTAAAGTTGGGTACTAAATATTTTGAATTTAATGTTTGGCAAAAACACGGCATTTTATTGAAAACCGATGCAGGTATGTTTCAATCTTAAACTGTAATTTACAGAAGGGTTACTCATGATTACATTACAGAAAAAATATATGAAAAATATATGACACAGATTTTTTTAAATATTTTTCTCATAACTGTCACGACTTGGTCTATCACCTGTTTTCGTTTTATCATTGACTCCTGGGACACCCTGTATATGAATGTACCACAATAATATTACTTTTTTTCCGAGGAAGTTAAATTTTAATAGAGCTAAAACAAAACCTTCAACTTAACCCTGATTGACTGTAAATAACAAACAATGTAAAATTATAACTGTAAATATATTCATAAAGGAAATTACATTTTAATCTTTGTTTGAATAGTCTGTACTCTGTAGGTGGAGAAGGCTTGTAGACATTAGCCCAGTTGTTCCACAGTAGATACTTATGTAAATATCGACCTTTGATAAGCAACGAGTTAGTAATAGTCGAAACCAGTTTCAATCATAGGCGTAGGAGAAGGGAGAAGGGGTATTCAACTCCCCACCCCACCACCCCAAAATTGTAATACCAAAAAAATACCAATCAATATATCAGCTTTCGCTGGGTAAAATATCGAAACTGAAAAATTTCAAGAATCGTTTATTGCTATTTTGAACTTCCAACAAGGATATTTTTTTATTATATATATATTTTAAAAAAATCAAAAATAATATTGATATTTGTTCGAAGCTTCAAGACCACAACTCCAAAAAATATTTCTAGATACGCTGATTTCAATAGAATATTAAGAAGATATTTAATCGTTAAAGTACGTTCGAGTAAACTCATTTCAATACAGACATTTCTATAGTAAACGTTGTCACATTGAACAAATGGGTTTAAATACAAATAGTTCGCCATTCATAAATATGTAGCGCTATTCAAATCCAAATACGAACGTTGAAGGCGTCAAGTTTCACACAAAGCCAGTACAGAAATAGCTTAGATGCAAATGGAGATGTTCGGAGTTAGTGGTATTGAACATACATACATATATAGAAAATTTGTGCTAAATTACGTTATAATATATTAGTTTTTGTAATAAGTTGTTTGAAAATTTTGCGGAAAGCGGGGAACAGAGTGTCTTAACAATAGGTTCCCTCTGACTACAATGAGGTCGTTTTACTTATTAAAACTTTATATAATTTCTAATTACGTATCCGAAAATCTACGAGTATATATATATATAAAATCGAAAGGTCACTCACTCATCACGAAATCTCAGAAACTACAAGTGCTAGGAATCTCAAATTTTGCATAGGAGTTACTTATAGGACGTAGGTGCTCGCTAAGACGGGAATTTGCAATATTCGATTTCTAAGGGGTTGTTTTTGGGGTCGAAAGTTTGTATGAAACTTCGTTACTACAAATGCTAGGAGTCTCAAATTTTGCATAGACGTCACTAGGACGTAGTCATGGAGACAGAAATTAATAATAACATAGTTCACGCAAGTGAAACCGCGAGCGGGCCGCTAGTACTTACTAAAAACAATATATACAGAACCAATACTCAAAAAAACAGAAATTTACGACATCTCCATTAAACTTACATTTGGAATTTTTAGTATAGGACATAAAAACGACAGGAACATCCATACTAAAGTACAGTCGTCCTGGCACATACCCAACAGTTGTATCGACAATCGACATACATTAACCCACTAACTCACATAGCCCATGCCGTGCACCGCCAGCACAGAGCCACCGACACACATATCACCAGAGCACTGCCAGCTGCGTGTACGCAAATTATTTTTAAATGCACCTTGATATTGTTAAATCACAAGTATCGTACGAATCCAATTTAAACATGTAAAGTAGGTAAATCATTTAGACTAAGTCAATTTATTTTAACACCACTTAAGAAAATGTTTATTCTAATGTATATAAATGCATATAAACATTAGAATAAATGCATATAAACATTAGAATAAAGTTCTAGCGCTAGGTAAATAAGGAATATCACAGGAGGATCATAAATTTAAAAAATTAGATCCCCATTTGCGAGAATGAAATTATTTTTATAAATGAAGACTAGAGAGAGAAGAAAAATAAATAGAAACAGTAACTTTCAAAAATCATTTCTTGGCTAAAAAGCAGTTAAGATAAATTCACCTTAAAATGCAATTTTAAATTAAAATAAATCTCAATTTGTAACAAGTGAATTAAAGTTAAAAATAAAATTAACTGTGCATATCGCCATTATATAAGTGATAAGGCAGGATTCGTTTAATCAAATCCAGCCAGCCAGCATAAGAAATTGCATATGCATCGACTGCTATCAGTTTAATAGGTTTAAGAAGTCTTACATAAAAGACGCGATCTTAGGACGTGTAATTTACTTTAATAACTTCTCTGGTCTAACCAGACTAAGTACGTCCATCGTGTTAGTCCGCCAGCAAAAATTAAAATAATAATGTTTTTGTTTGGGCCAGAATTGGACGCCGAAAAGATTAGTTTCTCTTCTCTTACCTAGCCCAAAAAATGCAAGAATTATATACAGAGAAAAACGAATTTTAAAGTTATCCCAAAAAAAGCAAAAGCAATCAACGAGACTAGTTTAACATATTATTAGAGGCTGTCGTAAAAGAATCATAAATTAGGAGGAACGACAATACAAATTCCATGTAGAGTTTATAATAGCCACTAAATATGGTCGGGTCAACTTGCGTGAAGCACAATAATCCGGCAGTCCACACTCCAAATGAAGTCAACGATCTGATGAACAGACTTTATGAAGCACTTAGTTGTGAATTGCGGAACGCTGATACGATCTTCCATTCGTACAGGTCACATTTAACCATGTTTTTTTTATATTTGCAAGAATATGACGAGAAAATAGAGAAACCTTACGAATGCTTTTTCCATTTTTCCTTGAATTAGAAGAAGCATTGCGGATTATGATAGATAAATATAATATTAATATGAATAAGATTTGGGAGTGCTATCTAAGGTTCCAATCATAATCACGTAAAGTCAATCATATCGCCTTTAGGTTACTACGTTTACGCTAGCATTAAACTCTCTCTCTCTGTCTCTCTGTCGTTAGCTTATTTAATTTAATATTATCAAAAATTAGAATGCATGACTGTGACCTAAGTTAGTCATTGTGGTTAAAGAACCTAACAAAATTTGACTGTTATTTAACCTTGAAGTACTTTGCTAACCTAAAGTTTTTATAGCATACGTGTCTTGTCAATATCAATGAGGTCAAACGAAGGAAGTAATTTTCATAATTAGCAAAACGATCGTACCAATTGTTTTCGAGGATCGATTTTGATGAAGAGAACAATTTGCGTTCCGCAGGAAACCAATTTATGTTCCGCGCCTACTCATCGCATGTATCGCTTCCATAAATGTAAAACATACTATATAAATATTTATATACAGGCGTAGAAATAGGAATAGGAAGACCGGTCTTGTGCCCACACCAGAAATTTTCTCTGAAAAATAAAAAAAAAACTCTACACGAATATATGTGTTCAAAGTTAAAGTTCTACGAAGGGGACTGGTCCCCTACTCCTCCTAGACAATATCTCTAGATACGTCCATGGATATATCTTAAGAAATCATATCCAAAGCTTACGATAGCAGCTATAGTAAAAGTAATTTACGACATAATATTCTCAGTGGACACCGAATCCAACGACCCATTACTTCCTCGTTGAAAGTCATTTGCGAATTGGAAACGTACAACCGGTAAGTTGATGTTTCTTTATTGTTCTAAGAAAGATTTATCGATCAAGAAAAACACTAGGTACCTACTATATAAAGTTTCTTGAAAGTTGACACTTTTTGTAGTTACCTATACGTGAGAGGTTTTTTTTAGCATCACGCAGTATCCCGCATTAACAGGGTGGGGAATGGGAACCTATTGATAAGTCACTACCGTCCTTCACCCACCAACCAAATTTCGGGCTTTGTCTTATTATCAGAGATTGGAAATAATTCATTTCCCTTTTAGGAGCACACAACCTACAACCCTCGCCTTTACTTTCAGTCACTTTGCAGCTGTGCCACGATGCCCTCATAAATTTTTAATCTCCTTCATCACGTTAGACAAAGCGTTGAGCTGGTCTTCGTCAAACAATGTCTCTAATATAGGCGAAATATAGGAAACTGAGGTTATTTTCTCTGCTTGCTCCGAAAGAAAATTAAAATACATGAACTCGCAAAATAAGACGAATTAATTACTTAAACAGTTAGTACAATCGCTCCAGTTTACGTAATGAACTAAAACGCTAGCATATTATCAATTTGTCCTCCATTTAAAATTAGTAGTCTAATAAATTATTCAGAAATTACATAACGTTTAGTTCGTATAACAATATAATTTTGAACGGAAAATTTTAAAAACCACGAAAAGATATTGTTTTTTTATAAAATTTACAGTAATTTTCGCTATTTAGTATTACAAATGAAATAACCTTATTAAAGTAGACAAATGAGGCGGTAGGTATTTCACGCAACGCGAAATATCTCGAATTAATTTTAAATAATATAAAAGTGAAATGAGTTGATATGAATAATTTATATATTCAGAGGTGGGTGGGTATACCTCAGATTTTCCACGAATTAATATTTATGAAAACATAAATGAATTTAACTTTTGATGTTTTCGCAAACAGTGAAAAGTTTAACATGCAAATAAAAACGGTGTTGATTTGACTAGAGAGAAAGATACACATATCCACAATCCGGCGGAACTAAACACTGCATTTTGCTGGAGCAAGGAAATAAAAAAACATTTCCTCGTATCGTGCCAACGCTGTTAGCTGTTAGGAGACTGTTCTTCTCCTTCTTAATGTGCTTCTCCAACCAGTGAAGGTTGGCAGTCAACTTCGCATACTTAGTCCTGTCCCTAGCCAAATGAATAAAATCTACGGCGGTTTTAATTCCAGTCTATTCCTTGATGTTCCTTAGCCATGACTTTCTTCTACCGCCGGTTTCCCTTCAGGAGACTGTTAGTCTCCTACAGTCATACAATTCCTTTTAACTCTTGCATTTAACATATTAAATATATTGACAAAATAGAAAATTGACTAGTACTTTCCTAATTTTCAATATTTATGATTTTAAAATGCAAATATTCACTAGTTTTACGGTGTGTTACGTTATATCTCCAACGTGAGCGGTGAAAGCCAGTAAATTGTATAAGGTGTCATATGCTCAGCGGAAAGTCAATGGCTTTGAATATATGGGGAGAAAATTAAAACGTCGAACAAGAAACGTGAACAGATGCAGATATTTTAAAACTAGTATAAAAAAAGGTTTAAGGAAAATAAAAAAGAAATAGGGGCATTGGACGTTGAGTGGCGAAACTTAACGCCGGGTTTTTGCGGGCAAAAAAAGATTGCACAATATTAAATTACTTACTACAGTAATCTTAGGCAATAAAAAAAGTATTAAACTACAATATAATTTTTAAAAGATTTTACTTATATAATAATCTAAAATGAACACTACCTGGATAAGGTGGTAGACAATCGCGATCCATTATGACACTGTCAAGTCGATAGCGCGCGGGAGTCGACGAGGCGGCAAGGTCGATACTATTGCACTTCATATATACGAACACCTTTTGTTTTCTAGATGCTATTACCACTAGATATCTAGATCTAGATTTATTTGGCCAGCATCCTAGATTGCGATGGAAAATTTTGTTATTCAACGGCTGAAGTCAGAACTAATATGTATTTGTTATTATAAGAATAGAGCATCGATTGCATTTAATAAGTTCCACACGAGTGCCAGTAGTGACGAAAGAGAACGTAACGTTCAAACACTATTTTGTTATAATATTACGCGCAAAAAGAAACTATAAATACAATTTTATCATTCAACGAGTCCATCGCAGAATATTTTTTATTGAAGAAACCAGAATATCAATAAATGGCGACCTGGTTGTACTAGATATTGCGAATAAAAAAGTGAAATCGGAATAACAATTTCATCTGAATTTGGCACACACTTTAAACTATAAAATGTAAATGTTGTAAAATACGTTTTAAACTATAATTTATAATATAAAATGCGGGTTATCGTAGTTTGATAAGAGTAACCTTTTTAATAAATCGATAATAATTTAAAGCAATTTTAATTACTGCGATGAAAATATATGTATATTATACATTTTACTGGCTATTTGTATAATTCGGTAATATATAATATAATAATACCTCGGCAATGTATAGAATACCTAAAACGAATGAAATATTATTTATTAGATTTCAAGTGCTAGTTAGTTTGTTAGTTAAATAGGTTAACTTTTTTCATATTTAAAAGTTTCTAACTTAACTCGAATTAAAAAACCCGCTACATCTTCAGCTCGACTACGATCGAATATTCGTATATCGATACGAATATTGACCAAGTTCTATTTACTTCACACTTTATACAAATCTTGGAAATTTTATTGATTGCCTAAGTAAAGTATATAACAGAATTAATAATATTCCACACATTCTCTGGAAGCTCCAGGTATTCTATACATTGGCGAGGTATTGTATACAATTATTGAATTATACATATTACCGGTAACATACATGTTATATTTAATGGATAACAGTGTCGCTTAATTATATACAATGATTTTTGCAGAACTAAATTATTCAAAATTCAAGTTAAATTTATAGTTGATGTCTTGTGCTCGTGACATATTTACATTTTATCTTTTGATCTGCCCTATATCAGAGCTATTATAGCTCAAGAAAGAGTGTATCAAATTAGACCAACACAGAAATGGTATATGTAACGGTATAATATATAAATCAGCTTCACGATGTATCCCGCACACAGCAGGGTAGGCAGAGGGAACCCAGTGGTAAGACACTACGTTCCCCACTTTTTGCCGAATTCTGGAGGCGTGTTGAGTGGTAAAACTCAACGCTGCGTTTTGCCTCGACACCAGAGCGAAGAAATGGAAATATAAACGTAAATAAGTATTTCACTGCCTCGAGCTCCACATCTGTACAAAAATAAATTTCAAATACCACGTCTCTAAAAGAAGAAAGTATAAAAAAATTGTAACAATTTCTATTAAATTTGACACTAAAAAAAATTGTATCTGTAGTTACAAATGTACAATTTAAAATGTCATAGAACCGATAAAAAAAGTATTGACTGAATTAAAAACCCGCATTTTAGCAAAACATCAATTTATTTACGGTTGCAAAAAACTGACGAAGTAGACGGGTTGATGACATGCACCGAAGGCAGTCATTCACCCTAAAATTCCGCTATGCAAGCGAAGCATTCCACACCAAAATCGAAACAGGAACTGGCCACGTGATTGAAATAAATTAATTATGTAACTAATTCATTCGTAAGCTTATTAAGTGGTTGCGATATCGATCCAATTGGAGAAGTAATGTCAGTCGTTATCTTCTTTTGTATCTAATTTAATTTTATTATCTTATATCATCTAATTTCTTTTTGAATCACTTCTAAAATTGATTCAATCTATATAATAACAGCACGTAGGTAAGTAATATAAAATTTATTTACAAGGTATATGAAAAAAAAAATGTACTAAGTTACTAAGAAGGCCAATTCAAATTTTGTATAACAATCCATACCTATATTATAAATTCGAAAGTAACTCTGTCTGTCTGTCTGTCTTTTACGCAATCAGGGCCAACCCGCTAATTTAATTGTGATAAAATACTCATATAGAGATACTTGAGGGTCTCGGGATGAACATAAGATACTTTTATTTCTCATATTTGTAATATTATCGATATATACCAATATATTAAAATACTTATTAATTTGACATGGAATTTATTCCGCCATGTTAATAACAACCGTCGCTATGCGACCGTTGCTAAGCAACAATTTGCAAAGTTTGTTGTTAGAAAACGTCACCCAAAATGAGCTTGCTTAACGCATCTCTCTATTGAAAACTGAAAATAATTTCATAAATATATTTAATAAATATTCGTATAGTTCAAGCGGGCGTAGTCGCGTTCGGGTCCACTGGTATGCATTAAAAAGCATTTAGCATATCTTATGGTCTTGTAAGATCTAGGCTCCACAAATATTTTAAAAATGTAATATAATAATCACTCCACAGAATTAAGTAAAAAAATTCTATACTTTAAAATATTCAAAAGTGAAGCATTTACTACGACGATATAAGCCAAAACTAGCACAAACATACATAGTTACATTATATTCTTAAATAAACTTTATATTTAATTTTGGTTATGCAAGCAATGTAAGCCGATCACCTCTATTTCAGCATCTCAGTTTTAGGATAACAAAATTAAGGTCGATACCAAAATTAGTTTTAAAACTTAATTACAAATCGCCATAATCCCGTTCGAGAGACGAGCATGATGTAACCAAGCATTATAATTATTACGTACGTACAGTATAATTATATATTCGTTTACAATCTAAAAAAGTTGATAGATGTGAAGTAAATTAAATCAGCTTCACGCAGGCAGAAAGGAACCTAGTGTTAAGACCGTTCCCTGTCCACCAAATTCTAGAGGGATTGCGTGTTGGAGCAATGCCGCGTTTTACCTGAACACCAGAGCGAAGAAATTCAAATATTTCATTTCATCGAGTGGGGATCGAACCCACTACCAGTTGCGTTTACATATACTTGCGCCCCTGCACAACGACTGGCCTCAAGAACTAAATCTACTTTAGTTTCGAGATTTTGTAAACAAAATCAGAGCTAAAAACCGTACGGACGAGGGTCTATACTATATCTATATATATAAAATCGAAAGGTCACTCACTCATCATGAAATCTCAGAAACTACATGTGCTAGGAATCTCAAATTTTGCATAGGAGTTATTTATAGGACGTAGGTGCTCGCTAAGACGGGAATTTGTAATATTCGACTTCTAAGGGGTTGTTTTTGGGGTTGAAAGTTTGTATCAAACTTCGTTACTACAAATGCTAGGAGTTTCAAATTTTGCATGGACGTCACTTATAGGTCGTAGGTACTCATGGAGACAGATATTAATAATAACGTAGTTCACGCAGGCGAAGCCGCGGACGGGCCGCTATTACTATATATATATACGATACATTAGGATTATTTCCGTGCGCTCGAGCGTCAAAGGAGGTCGGATGTCAAAGTAATATGCGAAGTCCTGTCGCGCCACTGTTCTAGTTGTGCAAGGTCATTTGCATCAACATATACTCATAGTATATAATAGTATCACAATCCGTTGGCACGAACGGTTCTAGTTGCGCCAGAGTGCATTTGTGCAGATTGCCAGACAGCCACGCAAGCAACGATTGCCAGATAATGGCTTGGAAAAAGTACCGATTCTCTCGACCTACTTTAGTATATTAAATTTAAAAATTATATGCTCTTCTTACATCGAGTCTGATGGCGAGAATTGGGAAAGGCCTATGTCCAACAGTGGACGATCGATGGCTGTCAATGATGACGATGATACTCTTCTTCTGTGATCTTTTTTTAGTAGTTTTTAGTTCATTATTTTCTATATCTACTAACGTTTTTTAGGTGTATTGATCAATCAGGTGGGCGTTAATTATCTATAGCATTGTTCTTTATGCTACATTTTATATGAACAAAAGCGGTAGAGTTAGTAATGCATTGTTTAAAAGGTACCTACTTAAGAAGTGTAGGTGGGTATTTTATACATTATTATATTTACGTGTATGTCCACTGTATACAATAAAAACTTTTTTCAGCTTCACCCCGGAGCAAAGAAATTGAAATATTTCATTTCATCAAGTGGGAATTGAACCCCCATCGACAAAGCTTGTTTTTTCACCTTCACGCTGTATCCCGCACACAGCAGGGTAGGCAGAGGGAATCTAGTGTTCCCCACTTTCTGCTAAATTCTAGAAGCATGTATGTAATAGTCATCATGTCAAGTAGTAGTGGAACTCAATTAGCAATAAACTCCCACATTTTAAAGTGACCAAATAACTTAAGTTTGCCTTTATAAACCCAAAATCTCTATTTAAACGTATCTAGGATTACATTATATTACAGTAAAAATATCTATAATTACTTAAAAACTATTACACCTTAATTTTACATACTACAGAGCTGCGCCCGCGCATCTACACTACAAAAATAGCCGAAGTTGATCACAAACGAAAGCTTTATTTAGCTAAGTTGTATTACTAAGGGGTTTAGAACATAACACGTGGGCGAGCGTGCATTACCAACACGTATAAATATTCCGTTCACTTCATTTTATCTTATTAACATCCTTTATTTTTATTTAGCGTTCAGCTTCAACACAACGGGAAATGTATTGAAGTAAACGAGATATATGAAAAATAAAATCGTTTTACGTGGTTGCACTGTATTTCGACGGTCTTTAGATAAAATATCGAAAGAGAAAAATTGCACATTTCTTTTATTGTTTTTTCGAACTACTAACAAGGGTAATTTTCGATAACATACAGGTATAAAAAACGCATAAATAAATATTTGTTTAATTTTGAAAATAAAAAATATATTAAAACTATACTCCTTAGTAGTTTAAGAGAGCAATAGAAACATTTGCGATTTTTAACTTTCAATACTTTACCTATATACCTACTATCAATTTGTTCATAAGGCAAACTGAGTTAGATAGGTATGAGGATATAAATCTATTATTCACACAAAATGAAATGAAAATCTGAAATCTCAATTTTACAAACCTAATAGCGGTCTAGTATAAACTAAAGAGCTAATAGATGCTAATAGCATAATCAACGAAGGAACGAGAGAAACCTTCGTCGCTAATATCGACAAGCGTAGGATAGGCAGACGTAGGCGGACGAGACCGCACGCGGTCAAGTACACGATTCGCCAACTTGTTTATTTTCATTTAAAATTATATTTACTGTATATATTATTATAGATGCCAAGTTTATAATATTTTAAAGTAGGTATATTTAAAATTATAAATATATAGATTTTTAAAATGTTTAAATATGTGTCCTTATAAAACAATATAATTTATTTCTTTAAAACAAACTCTGGAACAATCTGCTTTAGAAGTATTAATAAAAAAGTCGTAGCAAGAGATGTTAGGGAGAAAAAATTATAATTAATTATTTATCAAGTATTTACTCACCAATTTCCTCAGTATTAGTAGCTGCTACGGAGAGGCTCATTTTTGACTCAAATATTTTGATTTTCAGATTATAATTTTATGCATTTGTTAAAAAAGGTATCACTTTATTAGAACCGATAAAAAAAGTATTGACTGAATTAAAAACCCGCATTTTAGCAAAACATCAATTTATTTACGGTTGCAAAAAACTGACGAAGTAGACGGGTTGATGACATGCACCGAAGGCAGTCATTCACCCTAAAATTCCGCTATGCAAGCGAAGCATTCCACACCAAAATCGAAACAGGAACTGGCCACGTGATTGAAATAAATTAATTATGTAACTAATTCATTCGTAAGCTTATTAAGTGGTTGCGATATCGATCCAATTGGAGAAGTAATGTCAGTCGTTATCTTCTTTTGTATCTAATTTAATTTTATTATCTTATATCATCTAATTTCTTTTTGAATCACTTCTAAAATTGATTCAATCTATATAATAACAGCACGTAGGTAAGTAATATAAAATTTATTTACAAGGTATATGAAAAAAAAAATGTACTAAGTTACTAAGAAGGCCAATTCAAATTTTGTATAACAATCCATACCTATATTATAAATTCGAAAGTAACTCTGTCTGTCTGTCTGTCTTTTACGCAATCAGGGCCAACCCGCTAATTTAATTGTGATAAAATACTCATATAGAGATACTTGAGGGTCTCGGGATGAACATAAGATACTTTTATTTCTCATATTTGTAATATTATCGATATATACCAATATATTAAAATACTTATTAATTTGACATGGAATTTATTCCGCCATGTTAATAACAACCGTCGCTATGCGACCGTTGCTAAGCAACAATTTGCAAAGTTTGTTGTTAGAAAACGTCACCCAAAATGAGCTTGCTTAACGCATCTCTCTATTGAAAACTGAAAATAATTTCATAAATATATTTAATAAATATTCGTATAGTTCAAGCGGGCGTAGTCGCGTTCGGGTCCACTGGTATGCATTAAAAAGCATTTAGCATATCTTATGGTCTTGTAAGATCTAGGCTCCACAAATATTTTAAAAATGTAATATAATAATCACTCCACAGAATTAAGTAAAAAAATTCTATACTTTAAAATATTCAAAAGTGAAGCATTTACTACGACGATATAAGCCAAAACTAGCACAAACATACATAGTTACATTATATTCTTAAATAAACTTTATATTTAATTTTGGTTATGCAAGCAATGTAAGCCGATCACCTCTATTTCAGCATCTCAGTTTTAGGATAACAAAATTAAGGTCGATACCAAAATTAGTTTTAAAACTTAATTACAAATCGCCATAATCCCGTTCGAGAGACGAGCATGATGTAACCAAGCATTATAATTATTACGTACGTACAGTATAATTATATATTCGTTTACAATCTAAAAAAGTTGATAGATGTGAAGTAAATTAAATCAGCTTCACGCAGGCAGAAAGGAACCTAGTGTTAAGACCGTTCCCTGTCCACCAAATTCTAGAGGGATTGCGTGTTGGAGCAATGCCGCGTTTTACCTGAACACCAGAGCGAAGAAATTCAAATATTTCATTTCATCGAGTGGGGATCGAACCCACTACCAGTTGCGTTTACATATACTTGCGCCCCTGCACAACGACTGGCCTCAAGAACTAAATCTACTTTAGTTTCGAGATTTTGTAAACAAAATCAGAGCTAAAAACCGTACGGACGAGGGTCTATACTATATCTATATATATAAAATCGAAAGGTCACTCACTCATCATGAAATCTCAGAAACTACATGTGCTAGGAATCTCAAATTTTGCATAGGAGTTATTTATAGGACGTAGGTGCTCGCTAAGACGGGAATTTGTAATATTCGACTTCTAAGGGGTTGTTTTTGGGGTTGAAAGTTTGTATCAAACTTCGTTACTACAAATGCTAGGAGTTTCAAATTTTGCATGGACGTCACTTATAGGTCGTAGGTACTCATGGAGACAGATATTAATAATAACGTAGTTCACGCAGGCGAAGCCGCGGACGGGCCGCTATTACTATATATATATACGATACATTAGGATTATTTCCGTGCGCTCGAGCGTCAAAGGAGGTCGGATGTCAAAGTAATATGCGAAGTCCTGTCGCGCCACTGTTCTAGTTGTGCAAGGTCATTTGCATCAACATATACTCATAGTATATAATAGTATCACAATCCGTTGGCACGAACGGTTCTAGTTGCGCCAGAGTGCATTTGTGCAGATTGCCAGACAGCCACGCAAGCAACGATTGCCAGATAATGGCTTGGAAAAAGTACCGATTCTCTCGACCTACTTTAGTATATTAAATTTAAAAATTATATGCTCTTCTTACATCGAGTCTGATGGCGAGAATTGGGAAAGGCCTATGTCCAACAGTGGACGATCGATGGCTGTCAATGATGACGATGATACTCTTCTTCTGTGATCTTTTTTTAGTAGTTTTTAGTTCATTATTTTCTATATCTACTAACGTTTTTTAGGTGTATTGATCAATCAGGTGGGCGTTAATTATCTATAGCATTGTTCTTTATGCTACATTTTATATGAACAAAAGCGGTAGAGTTAGTAATGCATTGTTTAAAAGGTACCTACTTAAGAAGTGTAGGTGGGTATTTTATACATTATTATATTTACGTGTATGTCCACTGTATACAATAAAAACTTTTTTCAGCTTCACCCCGGAGCAAAGAAATTGAAATATTTCATTTCATCAAGTGGGAATTGAACCCCCATCGACAAAGCTTGTTTTTTCACCTTCACGCTGTATCCCGCACACAGCAGGGTAGGCAGAGGGAATCTAGTGTTCCCCACTTTCTGCTAAATTCTAGAAGCATGTATGTAATAGTCATCATGTCAAGTAGTAGTGGAACTCAATTAGCAATAAACTCCCACATTTTAAAGTGACCAAATAACTTAAGTTTGCCTTTATAAACCCAAAATCTCTATTTAAACGTATCTAGGATTACATTATATTACAGTAAAAATATCTATAATTACTTAAAAACTATTACACCTTAATTTTACATACTACAGAGCTGCGCCCGCGCATCTACACTACAAAAATAGCCGAAGTTGATCACAAACGAAAGCTTTATTTAGCTAAGTTGTATTACTAAGGGGTTTAGAACATAACACGTGGGCGAGCGTGCATTACCAACACGTATAAATATTCCGTTCACTTCATTTTATCTTATTAACATCCTTTATTTTTATTTAGCGTTCAGCTTCAACACAACGGGAAATGTATTGAAGTAAACGAGATATATGAAAAATAAAATCGTTTTACGTGGTTGCACTGTATTTCGACGGTCTTTAGATAAAATATCGAAAGAGAAAAATTGCACATTTCTTTTATTGTTTTTTCGAACTACTAACAAGGGTAATTTTCGATAACATACAGGTATAAAAAACGCATAAATAAATATTTGTTTAATTTTGAAAATAAAAAATATATTAAAACTATACTCCTTAGTAGTTTAAGAGAGCAATAGAAACATTTGCGATTTTTAACTTTCAATACTTTACCTATATACCTACTATCAATTTGTTCATAAGGCAAACTGAGTTAGATAGGTATGAGGATATAAATCTATTATTCACACAAAATGAAATGAAAATCTGAAATCTCAATTTTACAAACCTAATAGCGGTCTAGTATAAACTAAAGAGCTAATAGATGCTAATAGCATAATCAACGAAGGAACGAGAGAAACCTTCGTCGCTAATATCGACAAGCGTAGGATAGGCAGACGTAGGCGGACGAGACCGCACGCGGTCAAGTACACGATTCGCCAACTTGTTTATTTTCATTTAAAATTATATTTACTGTATATATTATTATAGATGCCAAGTTTATAATATTTTAAAGTAGGTATATTTAAAATTATAAATATATAGATTTTTAAAATGTTTAAATATGTGTCCTTATAAAACAATATAATTTATTTCTTTAAAACAAACTCTGGAACAATCTGCTTTAGAAGTATTAATAAAAAAGTCGTAGCAAGAGATGTTAGGGAGAAAAAATTATAATTAATTATTTATCAAGTATTTACTCACCAATTTCCTCAGTATTAGTAGCTGCTACGGAGAGGCTCATTTTTGACTCAAATATTTTGATTTTCAGATTATAATTTTATGCATTTGTTAAAAAAGGTATCACTTTATTGCATTGCACTTTTCTTTCCATTTTTAATATCGCTTTTACTGCTGTTTATATCGCATTTATTGCTTATTAAGCTCACTTTTCTATAAGACCTATATTAGTTTCGAAGTTCAGTCAATTGAAATAAGTTCTAACGAAACGAAATAATAATTATTAAATCATTAAATATTTAATATATTCATTTTATCGCTCTAGTGTAGAAACAACGAGCGGCGTTAAGATTCGCCACTCAACCTGCAGTGTCTCCAGAATTCGGCGTAAAATGAGGAACCTCGACACCAGACACCGTAAATAAACACACTTCCTCGAGTGGGGATCGAACCCACAACCGTCACGTTACAGTCACACCCTGCGCCGCTGCGCCACGTCGGCCTCAACTATGATATAAGAAAAGAAATAATTAAGAATTTACATTAATTATCAACTCGATTTCATTTACAACGCACGCTCGGGAAAGCGGCGCGCGCGTCTCTCAGAAAACAATAGCTAGTGCGGCACCAGCAAAATTATATAATCGATTGTCGCGTGGGAGAGTTATATTGACAGACAACGAATCGATGTTTATCAATTATGTCCACGACCGCGGCTTAATTGATATCTCGATTATTATCTGTGTACCTACTCCGTGACGGTTACATCACTACGGTGACGAAATTTCACTTTTTAGTTCACGTTTATTTTGTTGATTCTAAATTTATCATTTCAATAATATCCCTATCGTTAACTTATAAGCCTGATATATTATATTTGGTTATAAATGGTTTCACATTAATTATTTAATATGTATCAATAACATATATTTTTATAGCTTCACGCTGCATTCCGCGTAAAACAGAGAACATGGAACCTAATATTAAGACACTATTGTTATTAAAGATTACGAAAATATTCAATATATTTAATTTCCTCGAGTGGGAATCGAACCCACAAACTTTCGCGTTTAGTCACACTTTGTTCCTTTACGCCACAATCACAAGATTAGTGAAAACATAAAGAAATGTATCAAGATTTACATCAGTTCTAATGGATTTCTAAATGGAAAACCTAGTGTACAATGTAAAAGAAACGTCGGAGGTGGATAGCGGTACACGAGATGAACTAGAATAGCCGGTCGGATAACCGTTACAAACTGACAAACTCAATTAACCGACGAATTAATCTTTAGAAGTTCTTACGAGAATTACAAGCGCAGTCTTAAGACATGGGCGTAGGAAGATGGAGGCGGCTGGTCTATGCCCACCCCAAAATAGTTTAGTGCCCATCCCAGAATTTTTTCTATTTAACCAACTTACTAAAAATTTGGGATCCAGTGGTCTATGCGCACCCCAGAACAGTTTGGTGCCCACCCCAGAAATTTTCCTATTTTACTAACTTACTAAAAATTTGCCCCGAAACAGAAAATATCTGTAAATAAGTCCATAGTCTTAGAATATTGTTGTTTTTTTTTATTATGTAATTAATGAGACCGGTTGTAAAAGTGACAAATTGAATAATAATTTAATTTGGAGTAAGCTGTACTATTTTCCCTTTTTATTATTAGATTGCTCAACTCAGCAGTAGTCGCATTCAAATGATATACGTAACAATTTTTGCATAATAATTACTTAAATGCTACCGAAAGTTTAGATTTTAATGTTAATTTATATGTATAACACGTTTATTTTAATGATTTTTTTACTATATTAACTTGCTTAGTTCATAAATTTTAAGATATTAAAGATAATAATAAGGATATCGAGGCTGAGGAAGACTGTAACGCAACGGTTGTGAGTTCGATTACTATTTGGGCGAATTAGTTATTATTTATTAGGATTTTCATTCGCTTGTTGACTTCAGCGGAAAGTGGAGAATCAAGTGTCCTTAACACTAGGTTCCCTCTGCCCTGTTATATGTGGGAAACAGCGTGAAGCTATAATTATTCTCGTTATTACGTTCTCTCATTCAATCGTATGTAATGCAGAGAAGACGAGATGTAAACATATAAAAAAATATATATATTGCAGACTGTTTACATGACGTTGCCAATATTTTTATAAAAAGCGTTATATAATACCTTGAATAAATAAATAATTATTATACGATGAAGTCATTTGTATACTGGTTTTACTAGTTATTATCTACCTAACTGTATTTATAATTTATATACAGATATATAGTATCAAAAAGCTATTTTCAATTAAATTTACCGTTTTAATAGAAATTTCGCGATCAATCATTAAAATGAATAAGCGAACGCTGCTAAAACAATTATTAGTAAAAAAGAATTAGTTAAGTCCAATTTCATACAATGGACCCGTATAACAAAATTTCCGGTCCATATATTTAAAAAGCGAGTTAAAGGTACCTTAAAGGTACCTCTCATGCAAAACAGGCTTCGCTTCGCGTGTTGCGTGAGTATGGTGAAACTGCCTCATGTATTACTGAGAATCCTGTGAGTCTACTTTCCTTTAAGTACAGTGCAGTTAAAATTATGTTTCGATTTGACTAATTATATAGATTTAGGAATGCAAGACTAGTATTTATGTAACATTCTAAAGTTACTTACTATAATTTTAGAAATTCTATAATACATATTAAATGTATCCCACAATATCTGTTATATTGCGCTGGCAGGCAGAGAAAACCTAGTGTTATGACACTCTGTTCCCCGCTTTAAAATATATAAATAATCGTGTAGTTCAAGCGGGGAAAGCCGCCAGCGGGTCGCTAGTCTGATATAAAAATGTAAAAATGCTGTAAGTTCACCTTTTGAGTTCAAAGGAGAAAGCGCCCTAAAATTGACAGCTTGTAAAATGTGTTCATTATATTTAATTTACTTAATTATTTTGTCAATTCAATTATTTGAGGCAAACCGTGGCGCAGGGGCTCAAGCGTGCTGACTTTAAACGCAACATGTTACAGGTTCGATTCTTACTTGAGGAAATATTTAATATTTTCATTTCCTCGCTCTCATAACGAAGTAAAATTCGCCTCCAGGATACGCAAAATGTGGGCAACGAAAGTGTCTTAATGGGAACGTTCCCAGGTTTCCTATGTCTAGTAAGCTGATAAAAAATGGTGTTACGTGACAATTCATTATTGTCACACTGATGACTAATGGTAATACCATTATCGCTGACTCGTACTAGTTTCCATAACAAGAGATCGCCGTATTTGGCAGACGTTTTTGTACAGGTTCTAAGATCGACCGTGATCTCACTAGTCGTGTCAAGACTAACTAGGTGTGATATATGTATCTATAGCCAAATTTAAGCAAAGAATTATTTTTAACCTACTTCAAAAAAAGGAGGTTATCAATTCGACTGTATTTTTTTTAATAATAATAATAATAGGCTTCACGCTGTATCCCGCACACAGAAGGGTAGGGGTAGAGGGAACCTAGTGTTAAGACACTCCTTTCTACATTCTCCGCCGAATTGCGTGTTGAGTGGCGGGACTTAACGCCGCGTTTTACCTCCACAACAGAGCAAAGAAATCGAGTGGGTTTACAGTCACAGTGTGCCCTACGCCACTACTGGCCTCAAAACAAAGAATATTACTTAATTTGCAATTACAAATCTTATTGTTAAGTTTCTGCAATTAGTTATTATCCAGTTATAATTAACTGGTAAAGATAAAGTTGTATCGTTAAAATGAGTCGTTAACCGCAGGTGTGTTAAAAATTTTGACTTTCTCGAAGTGAAATCACACTGACGCGAACAGCAACAATTCAAATGTCTACATTATTAATATTATATAAGCAGACGAAATTATATGCTTCGGAGTAAATAAGGAAAAATAATATAGAATGACTTGAATGAAATAGTTGCTTATAATAATTTTGTATAAGAAAATTGTAGAGCCGTCGTGACGCAGTGGCACAAGGGTGTGACTGTAACGCGAGGGTTGTGGGTTCGATCCCCACTCGAGGAAGTGAAATATTTATTTATGTTTATATTTCCATTTCTCCGCTCTGGTAGCGAGGCAAAGCGCGGCGTTGAGTTCTGCCACTCAACAAGCAATGCCTCCAGATTTTGACAGAAAGTGGGGAACGGAGTATCTTAACACTAGGTTCCCTCTGCCTACCCTGCTGTGTGCGGGATAGAGCGTGAAGCTGATTATAAAATGGTAGAGCTAAGGTTAAATTTAGATTAATAAATACATCTAGCTCTAGGTTATCTGAATGTCATCTGAACATTTCAATAGCTGCATGACGAATATAAAGAGAAAAAGAAACAATATACAAAATATTTTTACACAATAATACTTCAAACTTAAAAACTTCTAAACTCAATACATTTATCGATCAGAAGTAACCTTCAATAACAAGGTTAGCTAGTATATTTTTACATTAAAATCATTATTGATATATAAATTAATATTTATATATTTTATTGATTGTTTTAAAATAGAATTTAAACTTATTATATATATAAAAATCCAAAAAAAATGTTTTATGTCAATAATTGATATCGGAAGCATCAATGACATTATGCAATTGGTAACTAAACAGTTACTCGACGCATTATAGAACCCATTATATTCGTAATATGGGTAGCGGTCGTCGAACTGATGGGACTATTGTTTACAAATAATCCTTTGAACGTACATAAAAAGAATATTTTTAGTAAATATTTATTAAAAAATTGAAATTAGGTATTTTATAAAAATATAATTAAAATTGAGATAATAATAATTACAATTATCGAAGAACAAATCGGTCGCAAAATCTATATATAAAAATAGTATACGTTCGTCAACTGACGTATTATCGCTAATAGCGTTGTACACTTATACAACGCGAAGGTCGCACATGTACAAACAATATAATTGAGAATAATTGAACACTACTATTTCTTTCGCTTTATTACCTTATCGGACCCAGGTATTCCATTGAAATTGCAAAGTACGAGGCGAAAGCGTAAACTCATACGCATCTATTTTCTTAAAGAAAAGTGAGCTCAATAGAAAATGCACTACCTACAGAACATACATATAGAACCATATATTTTATATATAACTTTTACACGAATCACTCGCGATATTTTACGTAATATATCGTCCGCGAGACACGTCCGCCGCTCGCGACGTTCACAGCTGTTCTACTGCGTTGTATGAAAATCGTACTTCACCTTTCTTGTCAGAATGATCAGCGCTTAAAGCGATTACATACGAAGTTATATGTAAATTAAATATGAAATAATGTAGCGTTTAAGCGCTTTAAAATCGGTGATATCACTATATGAAATCATAATTAGAAGGTAGAGTTTAAAAAAGAAGAGAGTCGAATCTACCTAATATATTTTGTAGAGTCAAAACAATAATAAGAATACCTTATTATTAGTTAAATAAGTATTATGTTTATACGATTTATATTTGATAATGCCGTGAGAAATAAACAACCATTTTATATGAGTAAACGACAACGATAAAAAATATGATTTTATTTCATAGTCGAGAACACTAGTGTAAAAGTAATTTTCTCGATCTTTTCCAAGATTTCTAAAAACATTTTGCCAACGCAGTTTCGTGATGTTTTGAATCCTTGAAAAATGTAATAACTTGAGCGCATTTTTATTTTTGTTTATTGGCCTGCATCTCAGTATTATTTACAATTACTTCCGAAGGTTGTGTTTAAATTGCATACAATAAATATAATAACAGTCTATTAAAATCGTTCAAAGCAACGTTTTTCACTCGTTACCGGCGGCCATTTTTAATTTTATTTGAAAGCGAAGGCTAACTTGTAAGGTTAATAATATATTCCTTAGTAACTACAGAAATGTAAAGATGAATAGAAAATAATATTTGTTTTTTTAAGCTTCATTAATCTTAGATGTGAGAAAAAGAGACAGAGAAGTTAAACGCCCCATTCAATGGAGATTCGGTAGCAATTAACCAACCTGTAAGAGTTGTATAGTCCACATTCCGCAATCAAAGCCTTATTCGTAATTTTCAAAGAATACATAAGCGATGTAGCTAATGAGTAAGATTTTTTATTACGTTATCAAAAAAAAGTTATATAATAAAAAATTACAAATATAAAAATGCTATAATTTATAATCGGTATTTTAAAGATAAAGGATAAGCACTTTGTCGTTCACAGATAATTATTATGTTCAAATATTTTCTAAGCAGTTGGAACTCGCATACTACCACAAATTTTAGTATACACGACTCTTTTAGGAAGAATTGGAAGAATTTAAAATACATTCGTGTTTCCAATTCAATTGAACTAAATGTAATTCCTTTCCTCACTCTCCGCCGAAGTCTGGAGGCATTGCGTGTTAAGTGGCGGAACTTAATGTCGCGCTTCACCTCGACATTAGGTAGAGCAACGAAATGAAAATATTAAATATTTCATTTCCTCGTGTGGAAATCAAACCCATAACCTATCGCGTTTACGGTCACACACTTGTGCCACTGTATTAAACTGTCCACTAATCTAATGCCTTTAAAATAAACATAACTCGGAGAACGGAGTGACATAACACTCAAATAGTAAACTCGTAGAGCTAAGTCACATCAAAAACTTAACAATTAATTAAAAATTAATAAAAACTTACATTTTAAAGAAAACTTTTTCGATTTTCCTATATAAAACACAATCTTTTTGATCGTCATGATTTTTTACCACCTCTATTGAAGAGACACCTAAAAGTCACTGACTGACTGATTCTGAGAAGTGCATAACGAGACTTATTATGTTTATTTTTCTTTTTAGATGTTTAGACGGAATGATGTCAGCTTATCGTGACCTAATGTATATATAAAATATTGACGATTATAGTTAACGTATTCTAATAAATTTGTAGGTTAATTGTTAGCGAAACAAAAGGTATTTAAAATCTACGTCTTATTGTTATTGGCATATATATAGATATTTGTATTTCTGTTTCTATGTGCTTGTATGAAAAAATATATTAATATATTTAAAACGCCAGTGCTAGTTTTAATTGAACTTTATCTATGGTCAACGGTGTTATTATAGAAATGTATTCTTATTTAACATCCGGTGGGACGACCCCCTCCTAGATGGACCGACGACCTAAAGAGATTGGCGGAAAGCGGATGGATCCGAAGAGCTGACGATCGAGTGTGGTGACGAGAATTGGGGAAGGCCTATGCCCAACAGTACACAATCGATGGCTGTTGATGATGATGATGATGATGATGATTCTTATTTATAAATTTCAATAAAACTTTATATAATAACTTATTTATTCATATAATTATTGTAAATATTTTCCGTAATTTACCAAAGAAGTGACAATCGGAATTTCCCAGGCCAAAAATATTTAAAAAATACATATTTTAAAAACATCGTTATAATCATTATTTACCTACATAATAATTGCTTATTTATTGTCAGAATATGCGTTATATTCCTATATATAATACCTATTAAGAATAATGTTAAACGGCATCCATACAAGTTTGTATAGTAATCGACTGTCAAGTATTTTCGGTGTAACTATTTCTATCTTTACTTATCTGTTTTGAACGCTTTTAAGCAACAACCACTTAAGAAGTAAAAGCATGTTAAAACATCTTCTTTAAGTTATATTATTTTTACTTTGTTATCTCTTAGATTTAATGTTTGTTTTGTTTATCGATACCTTGTAGAGTTAGAGTTGTTTAAAATTATAATATATTTGAAAGGTTTTTATTTATTATTATTTATTTATAAAACCGTAACGTCGCGTTATTTTTTTACTTAAATAGTTTTTGAGATCTTCACTACCATCCTATCATCTTTATACGACGACGACATATATAAAATTTTAAGCGTTTCCTACGGAAAAGTAACGTTATAAAATATAACAGCAACGGTTGCGAAATGAGTCGGACGTCCTCACTTTCGTTGCGTTCCGCTTTCTTAGGCAGAAATAGACACAGACGGCAAGCGCGAACGGTAGGGCGTGATCGCCATATCGCCGCTTCCGGGATACAAATAGTATGTGCTTTTGGACTTTTTTGCAATGTGTCGTCTACAGCATGTTAGCTATTTTAGAATCGTGTATTGTTTCTTTTTAGGTATTACGACTGGTTCCACTTTTCGTTTATTATGTAGGTATTTGCTGCAAGATGGTAGATCCCATATTACATATATCTACATATATATCGAAGGCCCATAGGGAAAATATCCAAAGTAAAAAATTGCAATTTATTTTATTGTGCTTTTACTACTAATGAGGGTAGTTTTCCATTACATACACCATTTATAAAATGCATAAACAATGATTTTTTTCAAATTATAAAATTCTCTAATTAAAACTATCTTTCTTAGTAATTTTACAGAGCAATAAAAATTTGCGATTTTTTATTTTCGATATTTTACCTAGTGACCATCGATATGTACACACATATCATACATTTTCATATAACAAAAAAAATCTTGTATAAAATCAAAATAAATTAAATTTCTTGTCGCAAGTCATGTTAAAGCACCGTAAATTTGGTCGATATTAAATTACGACGAAACTGAACCGAGGCGAACCAGTTCTGAAACTCCAAAAACAGAGTTACCTTGATCAAGAACAAGATTTTATTCAGAGAGCAAGGAGACGTTTTGATTTATCAACTACCTTCAATCGTACCAACTTGAATTCCCACTTGAATTTTGCTGTAATTTTTGGTAATTAGTACAAAATTTCAATCAAACGTTGATATAATTAATAAATCCCTCTCATCATCGTTCAGTCAATGGTCAAAAAATAAATTTATTTCATAATAATAAGTTCAATAACCTGCCTAAAACATGACAGTTACACTTTTGAAACAAGTATTTAAAAAAATACTATATATATACTTGATTTAAAAAAATGTTCCATAAATACAACTTTGATAAGATTTGACTTCTCGAATTTATTAAACCGGAACCGGTCGTAAGAAAATCCGAATAAGGAGACCGCAGACCACCGGCCGCTCGCATTTTTGCGAGTAACCAGATACATCCAATGCACTGTTAATACAATTACGCTTTATTAAAAAAAAGAAAGATATATAATAAAACAAAAAAAACGTAATGAAAAATAGCCCTCTCGCATAGCCAGTATATGGATTTTATGTGTCAATAAATATATATTTTGCACGATAAATCTACAATACATAAAATAACTCTTGCCTTATATACATTAAGCCGAGTATCACTGCTTCAAAGCCAGGCAATATGTTGAAGAACTATATAATAGTATATCTAAAGGAGCGCATGTACATTGTACGTATATGCATTTTTGAGATTAAAATAATAAAAATAAACAAACCTTTGACGTCCCTTTGCAATGCCACAGAGAGAGATCCATCAATGAGTGCCACTTCCAATAGATGTATGTTTTCGCGGCAGCGCGATATCACCTCCGTCTGCGTAGAACAAAAATTCAATTTTGCTAACGGAAAAACGTTCGAGCGACAATTTGAATTTTAAATTTCGAATCACCACAGACTGTTAAAATTTCGATTGATTTATAATTTTAAATTTCGAATTTGTTTTTTTTTCACTTTATAGCTTCTCAATTAACATTTAAAAAAACATGCATTATATTTAAAAACATACATGCTGTAATTTTGTATAGATTGTTACAAACTTGCGTAGCTTTTTTTCATTCAAATATTAATATTGCCAAAGCGTATGAAAATTTCAAGGCCAAATAGTTTAGAAAAGCTCAAAGAGAACCCAAATGCGTAAGACCACTTCAGTAGATTATATTCAAGAGAATATTCGTACAACTACGTAGTCACAACTTAATGTTGATAGAGATGGGTGTTAATTGACTGAAACTCCATTTTGATTTGCAAATTGTAACATTTATTCTTGTAAACATTTATACAAAGATCACTATATTTTTTTACATTTTGTAAATAGATCAATTAACAACCTAACCCTAGTCAACATACGTAATACATTCATAAACGAAACGTTAATGCGGAGTTCAGTCAAATCACATATTTGCACTAACACTACGAGAGACTTTTATGTAATACACAACCAATATAAATAATACTAAATCATAGTGAAGATCGCTTTAAATTATATAAATAAAATAAGTTAAGTAACTAAGCCCTGTTTAATCTGTGATGCAAATGTCATTTGTGACATCTGTCAATTCGTTGTGTAAATGTCAGTCGTGCTCGTGACTAAAGCGCCGTTACACATAAGCCGCCCGAACCCGCACCGTTAACTTTTATAAATAATACATATATTACTTTGAATATACCTAAAAGTTAGATTGTTCTAGCACCGAATAATAGCAACCAACAAAGGAGAGGATTAAATTAAAAGGGGAAAAATTAAAATAAAATGAATCAGGCAGTTAGTAAACTACAAAACACAACACAAACACATACAAATGTTAGTAACTAAAAAAAAAACAAAACAATCAAAACGGGAACTATGTTATTTAAATATTGGCACGATTTCACTTTGAAATTCGACAGTATAAATTAAAATATATTATTATAATAAAAGTAAAACCGTGCCAGGCATATGAACAGTATTAACACACACACGCACACTCTAGCAGTTATGTAAGCTGTCAACTGTCAAAGATAATAGGAATCTGACAGGTGTCACGACAATCATCAGGAAATATAATTAAAAAAAACTGCGTTTGTCAGACGTTATATCCATTAATAAATAGTTCCAAATGCGTATTATTTGTACGTACTTTACATTGACTTATAAACTGGAATGTATATATTGACTATAAATTAACAATCACAATGCAGTGTATAAATAAGCCCGTTTAAATATCATTAATACAGTGGTTTAAGTTGATATTCGATAGTAATAATGACTAAAGTTTAATTTTTGGCTTATTATACATTTTTAGTACTAATATTGAGCACTGTCCCGTTAAAAAAATCGCTATCGGACGGTATATAATAGGATTGCTTAATTCGTGTATATCATTACACGAACAAGCGGTACTTCCCCTCTACTTAGCTACCGCTGGGAGACGACGTCATCGCGTTCGACCGTATCTGAATATCGAGGTTCAATCTGACAATCGCAGCGTACCTTATACGAATACTTACATACATGATAATAACAATGAGACATGCCCAAGCTAAATGTCATTGAATGTGTATGTAAACTATGACTAATATGGAGAAGGCCGTGACAGCGAGGCAGAGGCGGGCCTTGAGGCAGTTGGGGCGCGAGTCGTAGCTACTATAGTCAGGGTCGAAGTGCCTTACGTAGTCGAAGGAGCGCAGCAGGTCGGGCGACTGCGCCGACATCATGGCCTCCGCTGCCTCCAACTGGGTGCTGGACCTCCGGATCAGCGACCTGATGCCGTCCGACTCCGAGTCCGAATCCCAGCTCCTCGCTTTCGGTGACGACTCTCGTTCGGAATTGGACTCCGTACTTTCGGTTGATCGACGTAGCTCTGATAAGGCCACTTTTTGCAGTTCCGTTTCCCCGTCTTCTTTGCGGCGACGGTTCAACGAGTCCAAGATGTCCGGTCGGTTGTTGACTTCGGTGTATTCTAGGGAACTATTGATTTCGTCGCTAGTTAAGTTTGAGCTGTGACGTCTGCGGCTTAGTGCTTGGATGTTGAGGAGGTCGAATTCCGGTGAACGTTTGCTGTTCTTTCTTTCGCTTTCCGATGGTTTTCGTCGTCGGACGCTGTCATTGCTTTCTATGCTCGTGTTGTTTCTGGATCGTTCTAAGCTATCAAGTAGTGTCTTTTTGCGTTCGGCGCTAGACATTGACTTTTTGGGTTTGCGTGAGGGCGTCTCGATTGGCGATGTTTTTGTCGGTCTCTTGTATCTTGGGAGGCTTCTTTCTCGCGATATGTCTGAAGGAGGTCTTCTTCGGCGGGTTCCGCTTGGACTCAAGTCGTTTTCGGGTTGAGCAGAGAGACTTGAGCAACAATCGGACTGTGAGTCGAGGAACGCTCGATAATCATCCCCGAATTCCAGTAGACGACGAGCGGCGTCGGAGTCAGGTGCTTCTGAATATGGTTCAGAATTGTATTTTTCCTGTTGACAATGGTTGTTACAGTTATATTTTTGTATGTTACAGTGTTGTGAACAGTTTTTGCTAAAAAAAATACTAATTTCATATTAAAACCACAAAATACCTGATAAAAATCCCACGCTTGTTCAGAAAATGAGCTATGTTCCTCAGTACCGGCGGTCACACTCTTATCTAAGTCTGAATCTCTATCCACACATACATCCCACATTTGGCTCGGATCACCCAAACTTAGTGCCAAAAAGGTTCTTTCTCTTTCCATACTCTTAGTCAGTCTAGGCCTAACAGATCCTCCTTCAGGACCTAATTTGAAACTGGGCGTGACTGTTTCTTCATTTTGTTCGGGAATGGCACTATCGTCTTTAGATATGTGTGTTTTTTCAATACTTCTACGTAGATTTGCGATCGTGGCTAGCTGTTTTTTGATAAGTTCCTCGTCACTGTCATTGCCAGATGTGGAGGTAGTATCGAACCTGATAACAGATTTTATCATAATTGTCATTAAATCGACAATAACATAGTTTTTTTAATAAAAGAATTTAAATGTTTAAAATAGAACCTCGCGAACATACAGGTAGCATCCATATCTTACTGGCAAGTAGAAGGCAAAGAATGAAGAAGTTTTGTATTTAAAAATACCTCTAAAAGTCTTAACATTCTCTTTGCTTTTGTTCCCTTTCCCTAACTTGCCATATGAAGAATAAATATGAATTACATGCATTTCTAATCTACATATATTTTCATGACCATACTATGTAAGTGCTTACCTATTTTTCCTACTAGTAGCGGGATCGCTCGCAGCACTCCTTTCATTTTTATCTTCAATTTCTGGACTCAATCTCCCACAGAACGACAATGACTTGACGAATCTCTCTCTTCTCATACTGTTGTTGTTGTTTCTTCGTAACTTTAGCCGTTTTCGTCGTAACCAACATTGTTTGTCGTTAGCTTCGACGCAGGACGTGCACGCTTCCGTCATTGTATTTGTGCTTGATATATGACCCTGTTATAAGATGTATATAATTAGATATATTTTATTAATAGCTATAACATATTGTAGGATTGTTCATTCACAATTTTTTTTAACTCGATTGTAAGAAACCTTAAAATAAAACAATTTTGATGTCATAATGCTCTAAAAGTTTCTCTTGTAAATAAATGGTAACATTGGTTAATACAAACACAATTATCCAAAAATTTATTAGAATATAAATCTATTCGATTTCTCTGTGCGGTGTTGTATTTCGCCAGGCAAAACTCGCTCTATAAATGAACAGTAATAAACATGAGAGTGATTTTAGTTAGTAAAAAAGCAAGCAAACAAAAACAATTTAGTAACATATCTAATGGCATTTTAACTGAACTGAGGTATGTTGACGTTGTCTAAAAAATATTCCAAAAAATAAACCTACCTAAGAACGTCATGATATAGATCAGTTTTAACTATAAACGCAACGGCTATGGGTTCAATCTGAATTTTTTTCGCTTTGTTAACAAGACAAAGTAAAGCATTAAGTTTCCTCACTCAACATGCAATGTATCGATAGGGCGGTGCTTAAAGAACGGAGCAAGAAGTTTATTCCCACACTGCTATATACGAAATAACAGCATGAACCTAAAAAACCAACACCTCAAAGAACACAATACCTGTACAGTTGTAGAACTACCGAGCAACTTCGAATTAGAGTTGCCAGGCGTGACTCTTTGCGGTGAAGCGAGCGTGTTGAGCGCTGACTCCGATATCGACATGTTGTGCATAGTGTTGTCGGCGGGCGCGGCTAGTGACGTGCCCGCGTTGAGCTGGGACAGGCACGACACCGACCACGGCCGCGCGCTAGTGTTGTTGCGCTTTTTGCGTAGTTGCACCTGGTTAGTGAATGTTAGTTACAGACTGTGGTGGAGATTATCTAGCAACTCGTGTCACAACACTACTTTGGCAACTTTATTAGTGAAAGAAACTCTCCTAAACACTATCATTTCGGTTATAGTATAATTTTTAGTGATTTTGTTGTGACATGATTTACTGAACAAACTCTAGTGATGTGTTAGTGCTTGTATATATCGTAGGCCGAACTTTGAATTGACTAAATTAAAATATGGCTTATAAAGTCTATGTTTGTTATCGACAATAATAATAATAAATTCAATGTAGCTAATTTAAAAAACGGCTACGATATATATAATCTGTGCGAATATATTAAAATATGGACACTTGTAAATTGAGATGTTACGAGTACCATACCCAGATGCTTCATTTCAAAAATATTACAAGACAATTTATTTATAATATGACTTTAGATATTGCAATTTTATCATAATCATTATGCATGATGCAGCGTGATGGTAACATATAAGCACAATCATTCATAAAATATTTATTTTAAATATAATTACAAAAGAGGTTCTTACAATGCTTTATCTGTCATGCTCCTTTATCAATATAAATATAATATTTAATTTTAACAGTGCAAAAGCATTTTAATTATATTTACAATATAAACTTCACTTCTCATTCCTCTGTCTTATTATTGAATAACAAAAATATATATATATAACAAAAATAATTACACACAAACATAAATGAAGTATTTGAAGTGTTTAATTTAAAAGTGCAATTGTTTTACCTTAGCGTGATGGGTCGGAGTGACGGTACAAGTGGAAGTGCTCATATCCATAGACGAATGTATGTTCCTTTCCTCAGATGTTAACGAAGTATCGACTTCACTTTCTGTTGTATATTCGCCTGATGCGTCGTAGCTTTCTGTTCCCTAGAAAAAAAGAGAAAAAATGGTTTAAAGTTCTATTAAACTCTGTAAGTAACATTTAAACCATTTATTAAGAATGGATTGTGCAATTATATATTAATACCAGTGGGCCACCGAGACCTAGTTCTGCTCGAATATGAAACATGATAACAAATATGATATTTAAAATTGGATATTGTTATTTAATTTATAAACTGATTTCTTATAAATAAGTTAAACATAGTATATAACAACTGACTAATGTCTAGTATTGACTCCTACGGACCTCCTTCCCCACCTTGACTGTTTAATTAATATAAGATATTAACAAAAATAACTAAAAATTACCTGATTACTATCGTTTTTGCCTTCTGAACTTTGATTTAACCATTCCTTGATACGTGACATTTTAGCGCGACCAACTGATTTGCCTTCGTCTTCGAAAATTAGTGATTTTAAACTTCTGGACGCTTTTTTCTTTGCTAGCTGTTGTTTCTGAACCAATTCCTCTGCCTCAATCACTAGTCTTTCTATGTCCTTACATCTTGCCGTCTGATCGACTCGTAAAAGATCAGGTGTTGACGATTCTAACTTTGGCTTTGATGGTATCTTTTGGTCTAAGGGTAGTTCACATTGAATTTCAACAGAGGAAGTCATAAGATCAGTTGAATCTTCATTACCTATCTTCGGTCCATCCACATAAGTCCATTCCTCTTCTGAGGATTCAGATTGCGATTTCTCATCAGTCTCTATCATTTGCCGATCCGAATCGGTGTCATGGTGTCTAAAGTAGAATGTGGCACAATTTTTTGATTTTCTATCTGATTGATTAAATTTAGACGTGTTTACTGGTTTTTTGCGTTTAACTACTGTCGGTGGAGTTTTAATTTCCTTTGGGATTTCTTCTACCTTGAGACATTCTTGTGAGTTTACGCCTGAGAATAAAAATAGATAATTGTCATTCACAAACGTATTTATGTGATTGTATGTTAGTAAACTACTCATATTGTCTTTGGTAGTACTTTATGCTAATAGATTCAACAAATCATTGTTGCACATTCAAATGAGTAGGGAAGAGCCATGAGTAATTTTCTTATGTGAGAAAATGGAAAGTTAACTGTCACTCATTTGTTGCAATTGATCACTAATAATGTTCTACAGAAACGCATGAAAAGGTATTGTAAAGAAAATTAGCAAATCTTAAATAGATGCATGAAGTATATGAATATATAATGTATCATAATAAAGTATGATATTCATAGATACTTAACGCATTATATGGTTTGTTGCAAGTCATCAGTATATAGTCTTGAGCTAGAAACTTCTGCTTTGTATTCAGCAAGAAAGTAAATATATGATTTGCTTTTATGATACAATGTACATTTGAAGACTAAGTTCTGCTACAGGTTCTACTACCCTTAACTATAATTATTTACTTTATCAAAAAAAAATCTTATTATTTCCAATGAAACTGACCATCTATCTGATCGCCAGGCACAGTCTGGTCAGTCTGTCGACTGTCCATGTTCTCGACGGAGGGAACGCGCGCGTCCGCCATCGTGTCTCTATCTCTATCTCTCACCAACTCCGACTCGCAGTCGGAGCCGAAACCGCGCCACGTGTACCTCACTGCATATTCTTGTTCCTCCTGCAATGTGAATGTAGAGAAAATGAACTTTAATTAAAAAAAATATTGTAGCTAAGAAATCTAATTCACTTTGCTTCTTTAAACTTACTTCGCAAATATCTTATAGCTAGAGTGACATATAGCCCGGTTCATGTCTTTGGCTTGGCTTGGCGGATTCGAAATTGCGGAGATAAGCCGCGGTGAAATAAACAATATCCTTAGCTTTATTATATTTGAAATAAGTTAATTTAAGTATTGATGTACATTAAAAACTTTTACAAATCTTTAATTTCTCAATAACAATAACATAGAGTAAATTGCTAAATGTTTTTTGCAGTTATGGCACAATATTGTTAAAAGCTATAAAATATCAACAAATATACGAAATTATTAGCACCGATTCGCAAGAAAAAATAATAAGTCTTATCTAAGTTTCTTAGTTTTACGACATTAAAAAGTTTGAAATATTTTTTTATCTTTCTTTTATTTCTTTTTATTTAAATGAATATATATTTAAAACAATAAAAGAAAATACTTTGTGGTATTAGAATTTAATAAAACATTGTAAATAATTCCTAAAGTGCGGGTGTATCTTTGTTCAGTGCACTTCTCAAACTGAATAGACATTGTTCTGGTTAGATCAATTGAGGTCTATTTCATAGTCACTATTCATTTAACTCTTAGCTTACTAAACTAAATTCTATTCAACATTTCACATACAGCTTTGAAGACTTATATTTTTTTAGGGTCAGGATGTATCCTGCACACAGCAATGAAGACAGAGGGAACCTAGTGTTAAGACATTCTGTTCCCCAATTACATCGAATCCTGGAGACATTGCGTGTTGAGTGGCGCAACTCAACACTGCGCTTTGCCTCGACACCAGACCGAAGAAATAACTATTTTAGATTGGTATTTCAAATTTATAGAGCCATAAAAATGCCGTTAACAAATGATATATTACAATGGAAGCTAAATGACGGATAGGTAATAAAAATACAATGATCAGAAAGTTAGCTATTATTTTTAGTTAATTGTTTGAGAAGTAACTAACTGCCTGTCGATTTTATCAACCCTGAAGTTATGAAGTATGATTGGTAAAGACCTCTAGAGGTCGTAAGTTAGATTCCCTAGCCAGATAAACGTAATATGTCCGATGAGTCATTTATAGTTAAGTAATAAATAAATATTACCTATGTTTATTTAGAGACATTAATGTGTTATCAATACAATTTATTAATTAGGGGCCGTTGTGGCGCGACGCGAACGCAACGGTTGTGAGTTCGATTTCCGCTCGGGAGTATGAAATATTATCTATATATATAAAAGGACTTGTCCTCACTGACTGAGGTAAGACGCACGCACAGCCGTAACCGCTGTGCGTAGAAACGTGGAATTTGGACAGATGTTTACTTTCGTAATCTGGACATCCACTAAGAAGGGATTTTGAAAAATTTTAACCCTAAAGGGGTGAAATAGGGGTTGACAGTTTGTATGGAAAAATAATTAAATCGGCATCGATTTTCATAAAATTTCAAATTTAAATTTTTAAAAGTATTTAATTGAACACGTGTTTCATCGTTTTCTAGAATTCTCCCCCAAAATACGCAAGCGAAGCTGCGCGCGTCCCCTAGTTTATTAATATTTTCACTTCTCCGCTTAGGTAATAAGGCAAAAGCGTGGTGTTGAGTTTCGCCCTTTAATCTACAATGCACCGAAAATACGCATACGGAAAGTGGGGATCGGAATATCTTAACATTAGGAAGAGAAAATAAAGTTTCAAATACACTATGTTACCTCTGAGGCAGATTGCCGGCTGTCTTCAGAACTGTCTCTATTCCTTGCATTGACCGGTGTGCGCTGTCTCCGCGGGGACCCTCGTCTGCTGAGCCTCGGCTGTTTTAGAGCCGGCTCGTCGTCACTGTCACTGGCTACTTCTACTGGCACACAGTTCTGAAAAAATATTATATTCACATATTAATATACGTCAAATACTAGCGTGTAACTTATTGCGACGGTTATGAATGCGATGAAAAGTGGAGAATGGAGTGTTTTAACCCTCTGCCTAGATACAGTGAAAAGCTGAAAAAAATATATATTTGATTAATCAAAACACTGAAAAAAAATTATAATAATGATAAACATAATTCATCATAACAGCTTACATTTTATACTAGAAGCACACTAGAAAATTATAATATAGGGCTTCGTAAATTAATTTATTGAGCAATAAACGTCATTTATGGCGGCCGCAATATATGAATACTATAGTTTATAAATCATATAAGTGTCAAAGTAAAGTCGCTCTACTATTACATACTAAACTATTCTAAAGTTAACTTTATTGAATTAGGTCAATGCTTCCAGGCGAGCACAGATCCCCTTATACAATTATTTATAGACGCATAACCCTTCAATGATAGTTTACAGTGACGTTTCGAGTCACCACCCCTTTTAGCAAACAGAATGTTTGATACAAACCCGGGGTCCTATCTGCAAATATCACAGCGTGTGGCTGATTGCACACTATTGTGATATTTCATGCGAAACCCACTAAATGCGCAACCATTTCAATTGTAAGCATACGTGGGGGTACATTGTATTGTACTAGAAGTGAAAATACGTTATATAATGCATTTTGGCTGAAATAGCCTCTTAAGTTTGCAAACAGAGCAAATTACAAATAAGATTTGATTTTATGGTTAATTATTTAAGTCTAGACTAGTCTGTACAATAAGTAATAGAAATAGATAAACTAACACAAATAACATTTCAATTGAATCTGACATCTCTCAGTGGCAGTAAAACGTCGAGTAATTCCCTAATAATTAGTTTCTTTTTGTCAAGCTCGCTTTCTTCATTGCGGTCGCTCGAAAGTAAAAATGCAATAAACGACAATTGCGTAACACTCTCAGATCCGTCCGATGATTCAAATTGATGTGTCATTATATTTTTCATACCAATCAAATAAATGAATACCTCACTTCTTAGAATTAATTGGAAAGGATATGAATCGTCTAGTTATTATTTATTAAATCATTAATCAAGCAAAAGTGAAAGATAAGGCTAACCTTGTTATCAGTCTTGGCGAGACAGGCTTCCAGATGGCACTGCCACTCAATGGCCCGCAGGTACAAGTGATGCCAGCGTCGTTCCAGAGCACGAGCGACGTCACCGCCGCCGCACAAACGCACCACGGAGCTCACGATCCGGCCGTGGCATTCCACGTCCTTTTGCAATACCTGCCGATGAAATTTGTAATTTAACAAGGATATATATTTTTATAAAATATAATGGAGAAAAAAAAACATTTATATCTTAACTGCGAGACAAAAGATTTTTTTTCGTTACTTGACTTACATAAGCGTTGAAATAAAACTCAACAAAAATATGAGTAAAACAATGGATTATCTAATGAAAGAGGTTATTCGTACCGACATTTACCATGTAACTCGTTTCAGTAATGAGATGGACCGTAACACAGATTCCAATCTACACAACCGCTATGCATTTACACAAATTACCATCAATACAGATAAACGCATCGATTGCTCTCGAAATTACATTTATCGAGATCGTTCGCGGCCATTTCGATTTCGATTTACGTTTGAGAAAACGCTCGATTGAACCAATCGAAAGTAACGTCTCGGAAGCGGTGGAGGCGAACAAGTCAAGAACATAGGTTGTGGGTTACCGATTCGTTTGTTATTACGCGATCGTACGTAATAAGTGCCTTTGAGTAAACAAAAATATAAAAAGACGAACTGGATGTAAGCGAAAGTTTGCGGAAACGAGCAAAAGCTGTTTATTATATATAAGATGGAAGACGAAACAATTGAGATAAAAATCTGGAATATTATGAACATGATGACCAATTGTTTAAATGTCCAGTGAAATTTTATGAACATCTTTCGAAGGCTTTTAAAAGAATTATGTAATTTAATTATAAAGTAGGTCAATCAATAAACTTTATCAAAATACTATTAATAGGAAATATTTTCTAATCACATAAGTTGTAATAAAACTTTAACGAGTATGCGATAAGAATATCAAAGGACTAAAGAATGTAAAATTCTCAGCGTTCTTAGTCCATTTGTGTCACTTATTTCTTACAAAGGATTGTTTTTTTTTTATATTTACTCATTACTTCAACAAAATTAATATAATTAATCATTTAAAATGAAAGCTTATAAAGAAAAAAATATATACTAATTTATTTTTTTCTATACAGACAAATATAGTAAAAAATAAATGCTCGTAAGTATTTTTTATTTAAGTATTGTAAAAGTAATTCCTACTCTAATTTCCAAGAGATGTTACAAGCTTAATTTTTTATATGTCTGCTGGAATCGATTTAAGGTTTGATAGCATCATGCTCATCTCACCGCCTATTGTTGGGGGCAATGCATTTCTTTATCCAACGTCACTGTAATCATGATTTCGTCATCAATTTCGGATGTTACATAACATGTTCTTATCACTAGCTTTGTTGCCTCTCAATAATAATAGAAGACGACGAAATAGTCTTGATGGTTTATTGACCCAAGCTTTAATTTTGTTTTCTTTTATTTGTATGCAAGTTTTGCTTTTACATAGGTATTCGAACGCATGGCGATGAAAACTCTAAAGTTACGCAAGTAAATTAAAATCCTTAGCGATATAGAGAAAAGACCCAGTTATTAATATAATGATGGTTTATATTATGGCTGAGGCCAGATAATGCATCCAATTGGTGTAATTGTTAGACGTCGTGGTGAAAGTTAACTATTGTTTTGTGATTATGACGCTTGAATGAAGTATTTAAATCAACGTTTTATTTATCTACAAGCTTTGAACTTCAATAAACGTCGATTCAGTATTTGTAGAAGTATTTCCAAAATAATTATAAATTTTAATATTTATAAATGTGTTTTAAGTGACATTTTTTTAGATTTGGTGCTTTTCGTAAGATTATGATTTGGTAAAATCTTAAGTTATATTTAAATACATATAAATATTTAAATTTTTCTGCCCTATTTGGTTTTTTAATACACCATATTCGCCTCCAGATTTTAATTTTTGTATGCGATGAGACGTATAAAGATGCTATGAACCTTTAGTGAAAGACATCCCTCATAAACGATATCTTCCTTCCATTATCCAATCCAAATCTACAATAGCCTTTTCGGACAAGAAGACAGAAGAAAGATATTATTCGTATCACTCTTTATCGGCAAGAGCGTCGTAGATCTGTCCGTGTCATAAGCACGGTGTGCGGAGATGGTTTGTTTACTATCATAGTAGAGCAGACACTTGTAGAAAACTGCACAAACTTCAACTATAAAGAGAAATTGTCGGAAATCGATAAAATGCGTCGATTAATTACGTCAAAATTTTAGCTCGAAACACCTTGAAATACATTTAACTGATGAAAAACGACTTAACCTAATCCCAATGCATAATACATTGTTTGTGAAAATTTTAACCGTCTAACTATCATAGTTTATGAGATACAGCCTAGTGACAGACAGACGGACATCGGAGTTTTAATAAAAATTAAAAAGTTCTCCTTTTACCCTTTGGGTACCGGAATCTAAAAAAATAATAATCACATGATAAAATGTAAACAATGCAATAATATATTTAGTAAATATAAAACTAAATTCACATGATTAGATAATTAGCATCAATACACGAACACTTTTGCTGAGAAACACAAACATTTACTGCCACACACGATGCAGTATATTTTATATGTAGATATGTATGTTTAAATACCAATAGGTGCGAAGTCAAGGCTGCGTGCCGTTAGCAAGTTAGCGTCGTCGTTGAGGCATTTGAATAGAGATTCATTACGTGATATGCCAATTTGTGGCCGTGGAGCTGCAGGGACCACGCCGCGGAAACGAATTTTAGTCAATATAAATTCACATACTATTTTAGTTACGAAATTGTTATTTACAGGTTAATTTATATTTAGGAACACTCATGACATATTGTGTGATGTATATTACTAGTATTGTTAATGTAACTCATCTAACCTGGTTTAATAAGACTTCGATTGCAAACACGACAGGTTGTGAGATCGATACCCACTCGACGACGAAATTAAATATTTCCATTTCAACGTTTTTATAACGAGACATAGCCGCGCCTCCAGAATTCAACGAAAAGTGGAGAACGAAAGTGTCTTAACGGGACCAGAGAGTCCTCAAGACTAGATTTTCCTTCCACTTACACTGCTATGTAAAGCCAAAAAACGATATTCTGTCCAACAAATGTAAAAAAATATGAATGTAGAGCATACTTAATAGCAAATAAGCAGCAACTTACTAAACTATTTTTTATACGTATAAACTGAAAGGTAATAGTCGTTGATGAGCTTTGAAGTGTGGATAAATTTGTTGATGATCATGATAATATATTACATAATCATGTGCTAACAGTTATTACTGTACCTGAGAGAGTAAATGGTCATTTTCATATTAAATGACATCGTTTCGTAGAAACCAATCGTTTTGCTCACATTAATGATGAAATCCAATACTATCTAAACAATTTTTAAAACGACTAGGTAAAGTTATTAACATTTAACGTTATCATTGAAAAAATTGCAAATTTGATAAGATTATTAGTTTAAAAACCAAATAAATGTTATTTACTAACACATTTATATCATACTTATTTACTAACTAGATTATAAGAAATGACGCAATTCGCTGAGTAATAAATAATATATTTTTGATAACAAAAGATTAAGGAATAATGATATTAAAAAAAAATAACACAATTAATCAAGTCTCATATAAAAATACAAAAAGAAAACGCTAATGTATACTAATATAATAAAGCGGAAGAGTTTGTTTGTTTGTTTGTTTGTTTGTTTGAACGCTAAGATCTCTGGATCTACTGGTCCGATTTACATTGTTTTTGTTTTGTATGAAAGCTGCATTCTTCAGAAGTGCTATAGGCTATATAACATTACATTACACATATAAACTAATATATTTTAAAGTACTTTCTAATTTGACATGCAATTTATTCTGCCATGTTAATAACAACCGTCGCGTCGCTACGCAACCGTTACCGCGACATTTTGATATTCATCCTTATGACAATAAATATAATAGTCACTTTTAGCATTTTATCTAGATTGAAATTATAGTTTACTGTATAACATTCTAATAAATAATTAAGGAGATGTCAATGATTCGAAATGACCTAGCCTTCGGGCGACATAGTATGACCGACGCAAAAATACTCTTATAGTTCAAGCAGGCGTAGCCGCGTCCGGATCCACTAGTAATAAATAATTATAGTTAGTTATAAACAAAAAAATGACATAGCAAGTTTAGAAAAGGCATACAAATCGATCGATCGTGCTTCGTCTAGCGCGCTCTAAATATTTTCAACGCTTTCCTTGTTGATAATCGACGTACAATAAGCACAGTTAACTCTGAATTAAATAGCTATTTATATGTATTTTCGCCTTTATTACTTAGAAAATAAAACTCATTCGTATGACCCAGAGGTTAGAAGTTTTCCAGGGCAAGTATATCAAGGTTATGCAAGCTTGCAGCTTCCAATAAGAATCCTAATGTAAGTCACGATTTTATTGTATGGAATTTTTACAGTTACCTTTTAATCTTCGTTTCAGTGCACACTTCTAACAAAAAGTAAAATATAATGTATATATTTACTGATGTTATATAATCGTAGTAAATTCATCAAACTTAAAGCAACTTTTAATCATAATTAATTTAAAAATTAAATAATTTCAATTTTTAAACTTGTGTTTAAGTATTTAAATAATTACTACAACTAAATTGATAACAGGATTTCATACAAAGGTAATTTCTAAAAATCGGCAACCTCTAAAATGATGATACACTCAATAATTGTAAACTAGGACAGAAAGTGGATCTACCCTATTTAATTATTAATGAAATATATTCTTTTAAAAAGCTACCATCAAATAAGAAGCTTGCCCTAGAAACACTATGAAAAGCGGATATGAGTAATCTACATACATTACAACGGATAATTATACTATAAAAAAAAAGTATGTGAAACTTTTGTAATTAAGGAAAAGTATATTAATTTATAACAACTCAGTCTACAAAAATTTCGGTCGTATAATTATTGCACATGTGTTAATTTTATAGCAACTGTCACGCACATACTTTCTATTATATTTTAGAACTAAATAATAGCGGCACTCTAAGGCATAGTATAATAGGCGTCTTTCTCAAATCACCAGCTGATCCAAATGTCCATGTAAATTATTTTGATAACTATCTTTACTTTAGATTCACAATTGTTAGATATTAATCTCACTTATATGATCTTCCCACGAAAATAATGTTATAATTTTCGACTTTCCCTGAGTTTCATTTTTAAAAAGATATATAAAGTTGCAAATCAAATGTCCATATGGCATGAAGGTCCTGAGCCAAGCGAACACCGTGGAAGTCATCGTCCGCAAACGCCGGAATTAGCCGAATAGGCGACGAGAATAGACGAATGACCAGAAAACAATCTTTCTGTAAATGTTAAACATTGTGGGGTGGGTAATGTTTGTAATTACAGAAACTTGTAGATTTTGTAAAGGTTGGAACTTCTTCTTCTTCTTAGTCGTACGCTCCTGTCGGAGTGGTATACATGAGCTGTCTTTTCCAATTAAAAGCGAGATTGAAACTATATTTACATAAAAACAAAGAAAATAGTTCACCTTTTGCTGACTGCATCAAAAGAAATCATAGCAAAAAATGACACACTAACTAATGTATTAAGAACCGGTTCCACAAACATAAGGTCGAACACTATATTAAATACAAGTTATTATTAATGTGTACAAGTTTAACTATGAAGATTTATTATTCGGATATAAATAAATAAGAACTAGACTAAAAAGTAATCCATTTGCATATATATAAATAAATGCCAATTTAAATTTCATTACCAAGATTGCTGATGCTCTATCTCTGTCAACATTATGGAGATAGTTGACAGAGATAGAGCATTAAATATACAATTAAATAAAATCGGCAACTGTAGGGCAGAGGGAACTATTTGTTAAGACATTTTGTTCCCCACTTTCCGCCGAATTCTGGAGGCATTGAGTGCTGAGTGGCGGAACTTAACGCCATTCTTTGCCTCGACACCAGAGCGAAGTAATTAAAATAAATATCCTAACCAGTCGATTTTACACTCACACTTGGTGAGTCTGAGCCAGGACATTCCTCAAATTATACAATTAATTTTTATTATAACAGCAGCAAAAAAAGAACATAATATAATGAAGAAGGCCCAAACTAAACGTGAAACGTGACTGGTTGTGGTGGTGATTGCGATTCCCATAAGCGCACGCACAGTTGGACGACAACTGGAGACCTAATGAGCTGGTCGATAAAAACTTGCAACTCTTTTTAGGGAGACGCCGTTCTCGTGTACTTGTATGGACAGACCGATTTATCAAATGCTGCGTGATAGACGCTACTAAATCTCTTCCTATATACCAAATCATTTATTAGTTTTTATTCAGTTGTAATGATGTTAATGAATCACTATTGTTAAAATGGAACATTGGTGTGTGAGGCCATCGTGGTGTGACTGTAACGCGACGGTTGTGGGTTCGATCCCCACTCGAGGAAGTAAAATATTTATTTACGTTTATATTTCCATTTCTTCCCTCTTAGTTCTTAGTAGTTAAGTTCTGCCACTAAACACGCAATGCCTCCAGAATTCGGCAGAAAATGGGGAATGGCGTACTTAACACAAGGTTCCCTCAACCTACCCTGCTGTGTGCGGGATACAGCAGGAAGCAGATTTTCGTTTTTTATTTAAGAATCTGATATTAAAAAAATCCATTCCATAATCAATTCACAAACGCAAACATAAAAGGAACGTACAATTTGCAAAGGTTTGTTAATCTTTTCTTTGTTACAAATTGAGGAAGCTAAATAAAAAATGAGCCTGCTCGCGTCGCGTCGGTTGAAGTTATTTAGAATACTTGGTAATTGGAACAACCAAGGCTACCGAGTCTGCTTCGGTGGTTTTTAAATTGCAGTATTTACTCGTATGCTGCCTCAAGCGACGTAGAAAAATGTAGAGAATAATATACCTATATCCTTGATCTAATTATTATTTTTAGCGTCACACTGTAACACATAGGCACATCAGGCTAGGCAAGGGGCACCTGGAAACCTAGTGTCAAGACTCCGTTCCCATTATGACACTTCTATTCTACATATTCCGCAAAAGGTGGAGCTTAACGCCACGCTTTGTCTCTGTGATTGTGAATGTAATTAATATATAAACGGCTGTTGCTAAAGAAAATTACATTACTTGTAATTTAGCTCAATAATATATTTCTGTGAGGTTCATAGAGGATCAAAAATAAATAACACCATTCCAATGCGCAAACCATTTCAGGTTTACAAAGCAATGTGTCCAAATCAGAGATAAACTACCGTTACAATATAGGTTATGTCACCACCAGCAGTCACCACAAAAGGGGGGGAGGGAGGTGTAGACGGTGCAACTACCCGCGTTCATACGTTTTCCCAGTAACTTTACCTGCAGTGTGGCATCGGAACTTATCAATTTACTGCTAATCCGACACGGTATGCGGACTGCAATAAATCTATTTCACGATACAAACATAATTCATAATAAACTCAAAATGTTTTAATGTTCTGGTGTTTTGTTAAGTTTTTTTGGGGTATCCATTGTTGGAAACGTATGATGAGATATCCTATGAGATCACTATTATTAAATATTGTCAAGGTCGCTTCAATTATTTCGTTTTTAGACTAGCTTCCAGTTCGTTAGACGGTGTGTATATTTTTTCTTATGCTATAAACTCAGAAGCCTAATTCCTAAACAAATATAACAAATTTATTGATAAATTAAAAATATGACGTAATTTTAAGAATCCAATAATCAAATTACACATCGATATTTATCATAACGACCAATTATTTATATATAGCCAGCCAGTTTGTCATTTTTGTCATTGGGAAAAGTCCTAAAATGATTTAATTAATTTTTTTTTATGAAAGTTGGTAAAAGTACATGACATCTACACATCACTTAAAAAGTTTACCTGTTTGAATCACAAACACTATTGCCACATTCAGAAACACTTCAAGCAATACAAACACTACACTTCTATACACTAGAAGTAGAATGCACGGAATCCGTGACAAAGCAGATGTCATACGAACTAGAAACGTCGTGTATATATATATGTATTTACACATTTGGTATGCGAAGAAATCAATCTATCGATGAATCGATCACGAGCGTCATCACCGTGTTTATTAAACAAATTTTTCAATGTTGGTTTCTCGCAACGGATATTACATCCGATAGTAGAAGCAATGACAGATTTTGTAGTCTATTAATATCTAAGCACGCTGTATCCCGTACACAGCAGGTATGGAAGAGGGAACCCAGTGTCAAGATACTCCGTTCTCCATTTTCCGCCAAATTCTGGAGGCATTGCGTGTTCCGTGATGGAACTCAACGCTGCGTTATACCTTCGCTCAAGAGCGAAAAAGCGGTACCCTTATATGCACCAGAATCAATTATCAAAATAGACAACTGCTGTAAAAATTACATACCCAAAAAATCTTCCCTTTAAGAAAAATAGAACATAAGAGATATTTCGTGAATATCTCTGATTCCTCATTCTATCGGGATTGGCACCAATATAACATGTAGTATTGCCACATTCGTCTTGCAAGATCACTTTTCAGTGCAATCTTGACAGATGTTCACGTACGAGTTTGTATCATGACCGACCCATGCCTGCCTTTACCATGTACGGTTGGAAGGCGCAGTAAATGTCTCATTTAGGGATTGAATAAGTGTGTTCAAGCATTACTAAAATTTAAATGTGAACCTGCTATTGACATTATTTCAAAGAATATATGAATAAAATCGCTAGATTTTCTAATTTTCCATAGTTATTATATTAAACTAACATCCTAAAATAGCAATAATATCTAATCCTCACATACAAGTCAATCACGAAGGCACGTGATGAACAGTTATTCAATGTTCGACGTGTAGGTTAAGAGACAACCGCAATAGCTATATAAATCCGTCAAACCCTCATTTCTGTTTCCCACAGCCCCACGAGCACCGCGCCGTACGTTACCATAACATCCTGATTACGACTCTATTATTAGAATGAATAAGGGTTATAATTCGATAGAGGCGGCTCCACTTGTGATGCTTACCGTACAAGTTTAAGAGCAATTGGGTCGTATTAGCACAGATTTACTATAACGACACGGGGACGGCTTCTTGGCCGTGTAATTAAGTGGACTATTTGAAACGAAAGAAATATGGTGACATAGTGATACAATTAATTGTGTAATTACCTCTGATACAGCGATAGATAGAAGATATAACAGGACATTAGCAGTAATATACTACGGCATTAAGAAAATTAATAGTTTAGTTGTTGTGATATTTATATTCCATAGAAAACAATAAATGAATTTTTAAACGTTTTATTTTCATTTAAATTTAAAAAGTATAAATAATTAAGTTAATGGAGAATGCAGGAGATCCTTAAAAAATGTGTATATTTAATTTTGTATAAACAGGCTGTGTATTACCAACCGTCAATTTGTAGCTATGGAATATAACTGAAGAAAACTAATTCCACCCACTTCTAATTCTTCATCATCATGAAGCTTGGCAGTTGACAATTATATAAAGATTAAGTGTCAATACAATATAATAGTACCATTATACATAGCTTGTATGATGATGAAAATGGAGGACAAAATCCAGAGAGCAGAGAGTCAGAGACCTCTTACGTAACCATAGAATTGGGGCTCGTTAGATTTATCTTGACAAAATTTACTTCGATTATTTTAATTATCTTCGATTATTCTTGGTGACGAAAACCTGTCCATGTCCACGAAACTAATAAGAATCGAAAGAATGATAGGCAGTTTAAGATTTTTAAACTAATGAATGATAAAGTATTATTAGGCCATTACAGCCGTTCAAAAATTGCCATAGCGGTCGGTATTTCACGACCACAAGGCGGGGTATTGGTAAAGTTTTCAACTAGCAATAATCGCACCTCGGATTAACCTCATTGGTTACGATATTGCCTCTGCGCAAAGTTAGCTCAAATATACAAAACAAAATTATTTACGTTCTCAAAAGAACGAAACGATAGCGCGATTCAGACTTGCCGTAACGCCATCTATGCTGTAAAGAGTGGAACCATTGGAAGTGACGTCACATGACACAAAGAGCTGAGAGAACAGGTTTCTTGCTTTTTGTAAATATAACAATGTGCAGCAATAAGTGCTAGTAATTTTAGCAAAAAGATAGCTTAAGATAAGATTCTTAAAGTTCATTTCATCTTAAGTAGTGAGTGACATAAAATCTGGAGGCAAGGCAGTGCAGTCCTTTGTGAACGAATAATATTTTTAGGTACATATTATACATAATTCTACATTTTTCCTATGTGGTATATTTAAAAATATTCGGACAAAATATGTAAAAAAGTTTTATTCTATTTTTAATATTTGTTTACTTTACACAAACTATGCAAGTTGGTGATTCTGATCAGCCTAAAATTACTTATAGCCCTGAATTAGCATCCTGCCTGCATCTCCTGCATTCTTCAGAAGATAGTCTCCACTTTTGAAATTACCGTCGTATAAGGTCAAGCACATTCCAACTGCATCACGGTAAGGTTACTTATATTCTTAATATAAATCTCTCATGAGACGTTTCATTGTATATAGTAGGAAGTTCTGAACACGTTCTAACACTACCTAGTACCTACCATAAGCAATGTTCACGTCTAAAAATGTATTGTAAAATGAAGTAAGCAAAAAAAAACAACACTTAAATGAACATATTTTCAAGTGTTCGTGACGTTAAGTTCCTTAAGTTAGTAAAAAAGACTTTCTTACATAATATTGATAAATGATATAAAAGCGAGTTAAAATTTTAAAAAATATATATAACTAAATCCTTCTCGTTCCCACTGTCTACCGTACATTTAAACGGTATAATAATCGAATGTAAGCGAAACTATTACAAAACTGATAGCTTAGCGAATTACTAAAATGGAATTGAACATTAGTGAACAATTTGAAGGTAATGTTGACGTAAGTGCCGATCACAACAATCCGAAGAGAACCGTGACAGAATACAGGCGTGAAATTATCGATCATGGTGATATAATGTATTGGAAATCTAAGATCGATATCGATATACCACCACAAGCTGTAAATTAGGAGGAACAATTAAAAAATAAATACCATGCTAAATTGCCAAATGTCATGGAGAAATATGAAAATAAAAATCATATTTGACTTTGATATATATACCGTGCTAAATTTACAAACTAAAGAAACTTTAATTAATCATAAGTATCTTTAAAATCCAAATATATATATAATATTTAGATTTTAAAGATACTATACGATAAATATATATATAATATTTAGATTTTAAAGATAATCATGATTAATTATATGGTTTAAAATTATGAAAGAATACTAATTAAAAAGGAGGGAGCCCTAAAGCCAAATTGGAAGTAAAACAAGTGATTTTTCAAATATTATTACCAAACAAAAAACCCTGTTTACGAAATCACCACCCCCCTATAGATTATATTAATTTTGACACGTCTCAATAAGTGCAGCTGCACAGTACTTAACATTTTCATTCAATGCAAACATTGATTAAATCGATTGCAATATTACTATAATTACATTTACGGATTATTAAGACTATAAAAGCAAAATATGCTAAATTTAAATACTAAAATATTTCTAAGTCAATGATATAATAATAACGATATATTAGCACATGACAATTATTATTTAGTCGAAAATACTCTTGAAACTTTCATACATAAACATTTAATTTACCTGCAACAAGAAAAAAAAGGAAATTAAAATTTTATAAACATTGAACTTGATTTGTACAATAAAGCAAACATTATAAATAAAGGGTGTGCTACAAATGCTACAATTGAACCTGGTAATTTCATTACTTCCCCCTCAACTATCGAGTTCAAGCACCTCCACCAAAGCACCATTGTTCTTGAACCCTACGCCCATTTCCGTGTCCAATGGTGGTTCAGTTACGCTGGCACAACTCCTCGCCGTACAAGAAATGAAACGAACGTCTAAAACTACTCTACAATTACTATGTAAACTCGCATAGTGCCAGGTGCATTGGTATTCGTTAGTCAAACAATACGTTATATTCGATCGTAAATATAAAGTACCGAACAGTACTGCTTTGTTCGGAGAGTGCTTGGAAATTATGTTTTCACTGTTAGTTGGTTTGAAGTAAATTTACTATAGAGTTTATTTTAAAAGTGCTTTTATTTACAATAATTAAGTTGGGAACGTTTTGAGATTTGTATATTTATTTTTAATTTCAAAAGCAATGCCTCCAGGTTTAGGGGGGAAATGGGAAACGGAGAACACTAGGTTCCCTCTGCCTACCCTGCTATATGGGTGATACAGCTTGAAGCCGATATAATATTGATTATAAAGCATTATCGGTTTCGCATACATATATATTTTGTATAGCGATAATGAAAGTTGATGGATCATTTGTCAGAAATAAAATTATATCATCATGTATTTACAGAAATGATGGACAAGAAATTGATAGTGATAATGAATGATGCATTTACGAAATATGATGATCTAACCAAATCAGGTATTACACAACCTCTATAATTTCTGCACTGAGTTACATGTGCAGAAAAAAAAAGACAAAAGAAAAGAAGATACTGTAATCATTATAGAATTTAAAGAAACTTTACAGTCTTCAGAATTTATCTAAATATTAATGATAGTATCATAAGATCACGCATCTTTCAATTGGCTAGATGATGTGCTAAGACCGAGTCATACAGCTATTAAATTACTCCAGAGATATGACTAACGCAACTCCAAGACCTTCAAATAAATTTGAAGGGAACCTACAATTTGCTTACAAAATTCTGTATATCTCGTAGACTAATGCCTCGCACAAATGAGCAAAGAATTTAAGATATATAATTTATTATAATTATTCTTTATGTAACAATGTAATAAGCAATACTTGAGAGCCAGTTCCAACCTTGAATTAACCAAACAATACAATTTGTTAGCTGTTTTGAACGAAACTGTGCGGTCTTAATTTTGCAATATATTTATTTTTCTTTAATAATTTCATTTTTGTTATTATACCTACTTTAAAAAATGTAAGAAATGCGTTTAAATAAAACTATATAATTATAATATAAAATATATATTAGAATGTTCTTTTGCAAGAGAATAAAACGAGAAAGTAACAAGCTAATCTAGATGCTAGACTTGCGTCTTAAAGACTGTAATTATATTAATGGAGAGTGATAATGTATTTGCATTTAACTATCGCGCCGCAGTAAATACTTGAAACGCAACCCATTCATTATATCAATATTTATTTAGCTTAAACAGTATGTAGGTATAACTGATAAGTTCGTATCTTTTCCTTTCTATAGGGTATGCAGAGGGAACCTAGTGCTCAGACACTCTATTCTACAGTTTCTCCAGATTCTCAAGGAATTGCGTGTTGAGTGGAACGCCAGAGCGAAGAAAAAACAATTAATATATAATTTCCTGGAATGGGAACCCAAAACCTGTCGCGTTTACCATTATATCTACTTTGTGCAAAGACAAAGTTAATATAAACCATGATTAAAGGAATCAGTTCTATGAATTAAAAGGTCACAGCTTCATAAATATCGCAGTGTACCAGACCAGATCAGATGTGATCATTAGCATTTAGTTAGTGAGAACACAGAGCGGGTTGTTCACCTCGTCTAAAAGTAAAATTACATGCAATCATCCTCCACCCACGCCATTTACTAATGCATTTACGATCCTCGCGGTATAACGAACACTACAGTGACGGCCCACGTGATACAACGAAACACTAATTCATCACTATCACGGTTTGTGATGAAGTTATTGTTTCATAATCAAAACATTGTAGAGTTTGTTTATGTAGTCGGTATACTAGGGTCGCAGGTTTATAAGCAAATCTTGGTTCATTATTTTTTTTAATTGGAAAATGTATGAAACTAAATGTTTGAAAGTGGAATAATAAAATTACATAAAATTGGAACATAATTTATTTTTTTCTTCTAATACAAATCTGATGTAAAGTTATTTAAACAATTATATATAAATACCGAAAAGAATATGATATAAAAATAAATATTTTATTACATATATTATTATTTTTAAATAAAGAAATAGTTTCAGAAAAAAAATGGCTGACATTTTTATCACATTGGAAATTGTGATAGTTGGATAATAATACCTTCATAATATATTACTAATGTAGAAATAAGATAAGAAGGTGATTAACTTCTTCTTACAACTTATGACAAGATGTCAAGTACTATATACTACCTACGTACAGTAATAATGGTATGCCCTCTTAGGGCTTACTGCTAATTAAATGTCATGTTATATCTATGATATTTATTGAAATATTGAGTTTCTATTAATTTAAATTATCAATTACATATTTCAGTTTTGGGTTTTGTAAGGCATCTAAAAATGTTCTAAGGCATCTAAAAATCATTCAGTAATAATTATTACTAATATAACAATATATATTACTAGCGGCCCGCCCGCGGCTTCGCCTGCGTGAATTACGTTATTATTAATTTCTGTCTCCATGAGTACCTACTTCCTATAAGTGACGTCCATGTAAAATTTAAGACTCCTAGCATTTGTAGTAACGAAGTTTCATACAAAATTTCAACCCCAAACACAACCCCTTAGAAGTCGAATATTGCAAATTCCCGTCTTAGCGAGCACCTACGTCCTATAAATAACTCCTATGCAAAATTTGAGATTAGTAGCACATGTAGTTTCTGAGATTTCGTGATGAGTGAGTGACCTTTCGATTTTATATATATAGATTATTTACTATATATTATTATATTAATAATAATATCTCATAATTAAAACCATTATAAACTGACCTTACAAAGAAGGAAGCTATTTAAAAAGTGAAGTTGTTAACGATTAAAACAACACTTCTTATTTATAGTATGAGATCACCAACAGCGGGTGTATGACTCATACAAATCTATTAGGTTCGCGAATATACATATATCTGTCTGTCCATTCCAATGCCATTGACCTATTTCTTGAATGTTATTAATTCTAATGCTGGTGTCGAGTTAGATACAATTTTAAATATGTTTCGCTTGTGGCTGTTCTTCCTATTAATAATAATTGCTAGTAATTTGAGAAGTTCGAATAAGATTTTGTTTGAAATATGCACATATTTAAAATAAAGAAAATATTTTAGAATTTAATGATGTTTATGTATATCTTCTTCTTTTTCTCTGAGGATCGAGTGTGGTGGCGAGAATTGGGGAAGGCCTATGGCCAGCAGTGGACAAAAGATGGCTGTTGATGATGATGATGATGATGATGATAAGAATTCTATTCTGTTGATAATGATGATGATGATAAAAAAATTTGATCTTATAATAAAAATATAATTTTATGTAACGAAGCATCAAAAACGATTACCATTTTACACGATAAATAGAAAGTATACACACATATGACTTCACAAGTCTTCAAAATCTTTAATTTAATATAAAAGTAAATATTAAAAAAAAACCAATACAAATAGGCTGAATAACGGAATTAATAAAACACGTGGTTCTTGACAATTTTCAAGAACCACCATTCATTGGTATTCAACGCGAGCGGTCACTTTTCACGGTAGATTTAATCGCCGAGCGTTGTTTACTCTCCGTCTGTGGGTTTATTGCAAAACGCCAAGTTTGGTCTGGTGATAATTTTCAGAAGAAAGTTATTACAACTTTATAGAAGTATCATTACAATGTTTTACACTGTCATGTTCACGAAGATATTATCATGATATTCCAATTACTTGAGCTTTTCCATGAGCTTTATCTAAATTGGACTTTCTATAAATAATTAAATTATAAATAATTTATAATAAGTTTATATGATAATAATATATTTTTCTTTATCTTCATGGTATTTCTTTTTTTCATCGTCACGCTATATCCCGTATGTAGCAGGATAGGCCGAGGGGCCTTGTTAGTTAATCACTCTGCTCACCATTTTACGCTTAATTCTGAAGGCAATTACGAAATAAAAATATTAAATATTATATTTCCTCGAGTGGAAATCAAACCCACAACCCGTCGAACTTACAGCCACACGCCTGTGCACTGGGATTGCCCTTTTTTAATTCATGATAAAAAAAAGAGGAAGTTTAAAGTAAATAATCAATAAATATTTACATAACTCAGTAATTAAGTTCATAGATAATAATAAATATATTAGATAAGTATAGAACGGTCAACGCACCACCATGATATAGGAGCTAACGTATCTAGTACGTGGTGAATTAAGGCCAAGTACAGTCGAGGAGCTGGCAGGCCATAAGCTGAGTGTTTCGTTTAAGCGGGATTGCGAAACACGATCCATTGTTACCATAGTTTATTGTGTTCCTAGATGAGACACCTTTGAAATTATCCATTTTAAAGTAATGTTAGTAAATATGTAAGTATTACTTATATTTAGTACATATTGTTTTTATTTCTTATTTTATGGTTTTTAGTTTAGATGAGCCAGTTGAGCACAGCTTATTACGTCAATATGAATGAAGATTGATCAGTTAAATATAAAGAAAGTACAACTTTAAAAGAGACTTTGGGGTAATCCCAAGTGGGAATCGAACCTATAACCGTTGCCTTTCGAGTCCGACGCTATGCCACTACGCCACGACGGCCTCATCTCCTTCAACTATGAAATATTTTCTAAATTTATGCGATATCCGTTTTGTCACGAAAAATTATGCAAATCATTATTGTTTTCTCTGCAGCAATCGTCTCTAAAGACTTCCGCGATGTCACACAATGATTTATTTCTATGCATCTTATCGTTTTTCACATTTTGTTTTCACATTTAAGTATTTCTCCATAATGTTCATACATTATTATATCATATTTAAAAGTTACGTAAATTTTGAAATAGCCATTTTCATTTTAATTTTACTAAGTAGCCAAAACCGATAAAGGAACTCAGTGATATATATAGAGACTCTAAGTTTTAAAGTGATTTTTAGACATATTGAAATAGTTTTTGTAATAAAATAAATATGTTATACCTACAGCCTAAAATTCTAAGTAAACGAGACGAGTAGAAACAAACAAACATTACCAATAAGGCTTGTTTATGCATAAAAGAGAAAGTAAGAAATTATAAGAACGGAGCAAAATTCGAGTGATTTAGGGCTGTATACAGCAAAAGGAGGTTTAGGTTAATCGACGTAAATTGGTCAATCCGTTGAGCAACGCAGTGTTTCTCTAACCTCTACTTAAAAAGAAACTACCATACCTCGACCTAAACGAGCGTTTTGAGCGCAAAAGGAACATTAGGCCGTGAAGACTATTGAAAAAAAGAAAATAATACATAACGAGTTCAACTTGAGAGGCCCAATTATTATTGAAAATTGTTTTAACTATCATTTAAAGTATGACTCTCCGGTTTCCAAAGGGGAGCGTAGTGTCTAAACACTAAGTTCTCTCTGTCTAGACTGCTGAGCGCGGGATAAAGCGTGAAGCTAAAATAGAATTTTAGAGTCGCCGCCTCACTTCAATTGGATATAATAACACGCTATTACATTAATGACGTAGGTTTCCATAAGAGCTCATAATATGCGACAAAATCGCGACAACTTTGATTTACAGAAAGGGGCGTCTAGGAAATCGATTATTATGACAGGGCCGATAAATCTCTCGAGAACCATTAGGGCACTGAATACACGAATGCAGCGTGATCAATTTATGGACTCTACTGACCGGAAACTATTCTATCGCCGTGACAAAATAATATCCAGAACATATTGGATCAGGATAAAATAACTGAAAATCACCAAATACCAATATACTTAAAAAGAATTAAAAATATATCAATTATCAAAGGCAGGAAATAGCAAAAATATATATTAAAATAATGAAAAACGTTTGAAATAGCACTTTGAACACAGAAATCTTGCTTCTCAGAGCGTGACGAGGTTTACGGCTGCAGCAGCAGGAACGCTTTTTGTACTTACTCATTATAGTTTCGCGGTATTCTCTGTGAAACTGCCTTACTCACGGCTGCTTTACGTGTTTTTATGAGTGGCCAGCTATAGATAGATGCCTTTAAAAATGACTTAGGGAAATAGAATTGTCGAATTTAAAATCACATACTACGTAATTGATATTTTTATTCAGAAAAGTCTATTATAATACGAAATGCGAAATTAATGAGATTAACATATTTCTACAAATTAGTAACTGTAGATTAATTTAAAAAAGATCCTCATATGAAATTGTAGCAAAAAGTCATTATTTTCAAGGTATTTGTGATTAATGATTTTCAAGAAGTAACTAATATTCTCTTAAAATTTATAAGCTAGCAAGCTATTATTCTCCATTTCTGTTCTTGCCCACTATAAAAAGTTTCTTCAAAAAAAAAATCACCATTTTAAACAACTGTCAACATTTAAACTATCTATATTTATGAGATATATGTAACAAACAAAACAAGCTGCACGAACAAACATAATATAATCACCATTGCGTCTGTAGTTTCAATGTAATAATGACCAATAATTATTTCGAGCATACAGGTAGAGGATGTGACGTAAGCATTCAATTAGCGTATCAAAATCCAAATCAAAATCTCTTTGTGAGGTGTTCCCATGGACATGTCTTAAAAGCGTCCGTAGTTAAGATCTGCGCGTGTGAGGTGACGCAAGAAGAGAAAGTGTGTAGCGAATATTCCACATAATGCAATTTAATTATGCCAAATTATAATAGGCTTTAATTTCGCTTTTTCATTTGAAGGTATTTTTAATTATTTTTTTTGTGCTTCACTCTGTGTCCGGCATGTAACTATGTAGGCAGAGGCAGTCTAGTGTAAAGACAGACCAGAGGTCAGAAATAAAAAAAAATATTTCATTTTCTTGAGTGGAGATCGAACCCACAACCTGTGGGGTTTAGTCAAAGGCCTGGCTTTAAAGCCAGCCAAAATTAATTTTAAATACATAAATACATATTTACCTTGTGTTTATAGTTTCTACTATGTTTTATATAAAAAAAACATCATATTAACTAACCCCCTACTATAAATACTCATCGACCCCCAAAACATCAATCAATCTCCAATCCAAACATTGGCCTACAAGAGTGCACTCAATTACGTTAGACTAAATCCTCGATGTCGTGTAATTCAATAGATGGTAGAGAATAATTAGAGGTTAAGTTACGCGTTAAGCTAATAGCGTCGACACGACATCTGCTTCTAACATTAAACTTTGAAGTTGGGACGAACAGATGGACTGCATAGAATGAGTCCATGTGGGGCCGAACCAATAATTTAAACATGTAAATAACTATTTGAGCTTACATATCCGTCAAAGACATTAAAACTTAGTTAATTGATTTTTTTTATGGTGGACATATATAAATTTATGAAGCAAGAGTGAGTGGTAAGAGAGGCAGTAGGGATCTCGGTTCACCTTCAAAAACACTAGAGAAAAGTCAGGTAAAAGCATGAGGTTCCCTCTAAAAAAAATATAATCGTAATAATCCATACCTATATTATAAATTCGAAAGTAACTCTGTCTGTCTGTCTGTCTGTCTGTCTTTTACGCAATCAGGGCCAAACCGCTAATTTAATTGTAATAAAATACTCATATAGAGATACTTGAGGGTCTCGGGATGAACATAGGATATTTTTTCGATATATATCAATATAGTAAAATACTTATTAATTTGACATGCAATTTATTCCGCCATGTTAATAACAACTGTCGTTGCTAGGCAACGATTTGCAAAGTTTGTTGTTAGAAAACGTCACCCAAAATGAGCTTGCTTAACGCATCTCTCTATTGAAAACTGAAAATAATTTCATAAATATATTTAATAAATATTAGTATAGTTCAAGCGGGCGTAGCCGCGTACGGGTCTACTAGTCTATATTTATAAAAGGACTTGTCCTCACTGACTGAGGTAAGAGGCACGCACAGCCGAAAAAAATTTAAATCAGCACCGATGTTTATAAAATTTGAAATTTCGATTTTTAAAAGTATTTAATGGAACACGTGTTTCATCGTTTTCTAGAATTCTCCCCCAAAGGGTGCAAATAAGGGGTTGAAAGTTTGTATGGAAAAATCTTTAAATCGCCACCGATTTTTATAAAATTTGAAATTTAGACTATCGTGGTTTATTAGAATTCACCCCTAAATAAGCAAGCGAAGCTGCGCGCCTCCGCTAGTGCTCTATATTTTCATAACACACGTTCAAACTATCATGACAATGAAAAAAATTATAATAATAAACGAATAAAAATATATGAACAGGTGGAAAGTGAAAGCATTACTAAATGATATCAATTTAAGTTATTGGTCCAAATTAAATATTCAAAGACCGCGTTGAATGTTTACAATGTGGGTGTGAAAGTTTTGTTGAGATTCCTGAATTTATGTTGAAAATTCCTATTATTCATTACATCTAGTATTTCACTAGATGTCCATAATGGCGCAGTGGGGCAGCGTTTGTAAACTATAAACGCGATGGTTGTGGATTTGATCCCCACTCGGAGGAATTAATTATTTCCAGATCCTAATTCTAGGAAATAAAGTGCGACGTAGATAGTAGATTCGACGAAATATCTCAAAATATTCGGGCGAAGAGCGGAGTGTTTTGTCACTAAATTCTCTGCCTAAACTACTATGCGGATGTATATGTAACTAGTACATAGAGACAGACCACAAATATAATTTTGTAGCAGCGTGGCTATCAAGTCAGTGCTAATGAGGTTAGTTTAAACAAGTATCTTAAGATGTTAAGATCGCTATCAGGACCAGGATAGAGTTATCAGCTCGTCGTTACACTTTAATTACACAAGTTCAAATGTATATAATGTAACAGTTTTATTAAGGACGTGTAAGATAAAGATGTCAATTGACAGGATACGTTGTTGTGTAATATTGTTATTTAATCCAGTAAACTGAATGTAAAAATCAGCTTCACGCTGTATCCCGCACACAGCAGGGTAGGCAGAGGGAACCTAGTGAAGAAGTAAAGTGAAGACACTCCATTCCCCACTTTCTGCCGAATTCTAGAGGCATTGCTTGTTGAGTGGCAGAACTTAACGCCGCGGTTTGCCTCGACACCAGAGCGAGGAAAGAAAAGAAAATATAAACTAAAACTAAACAAAACTAAAAAAAATCCTCGAGAGGGGATCGAACCCACCACCGTCGCGTTACAGTCACACCCTCGTGCCGCTACGCAACGACGGCTTCACTAGTAACTAAATTATATTGATAATAAAATATATTGTTATATAGGATCCTGGTACAAAATTATATAAAAATAAACACATTTTGAATTCTCTCCCCAAAACATTACATTACATTAAGCACATTCACTAGACATTTTAAACAGCTTCCCTAATATTAAGGATTACATACATTAATCACGCTACTTCCTAAATTTTCAATACTGTCGACTAATATTTTGCAAAGCTTTTATGAATTTGTTACGTCATTTAGGATCGAGCATGTGTTACGACTATCAATTCTCCGCACCCTACGATTTGTCTCGGCATTAATAATAGTGATTAAACCCTAAGTATACAAAAAATATATTTAATATTTTGTGCTTCCTGTAGAACCAGACAAAACTGGCGGGACGAAAAAGATTTTCAGATTAAATATCAAAAAAAATAAAGTTGTAAGATCTGTAGTAAGATCTCTTACCTCATTTTCTTTGTAGATAATTCAATATATAAATAGATATAAATACAATGGGAGAAGAGTCAAAGTTTTACCTGCAACAAAAACAAACATTCCTTAGTAAATAATAAGAATTTTCATTAAACAATAACTTACAACAAAGATCAAGAGTTCTATTAAAAGATTACAACAGTTATTTAACAGATAAAAAGGAGCATTTTTTTATAATATCGAGATAGCATCGTACGGTGTAATGTTTATTATTCATCAAGATATATTACATAGTAAAAACTTGTATTAGACCTGTATAGAAAGAGGCTTTAGTATAGACTCTTAAAATTACATATTAGTTTATATGTTATTTACCTATATAATGTAAATTAACACTCAGGCATGTCGATTAGAATTTAACTGATATTAGAACAAGAAAAATGTATAATTGTTTAATGGAAATTACGCCGGTGTTAATTATATAAAAACTTATATTTTTAATACTACAGTAAATATTATCTTGTTCGAAGTTTTACTTATTAGTTATAATAAATTATCCTACTTTGTAACAAGATTCAAGAGCAAGAGGTTAAAAGGGAACAGTCATAATAAAACAATTGAATCATCGTAAGAGCGCTCATTTATTCCAAATTAATTTTATTTCAGTGCCAGATAATAAAATTTTCTTTATATGCAAATATGAAATTTGGTTATAATATTATTTAAACTAACTTTTCCTAAGGCATAACAAAGTAATGTAAAAAAACATAATATAATCTTAAAAAACAAGAGGCTAAGAAAACAACAAAAAATAACACCCTTCAACGTCCAGCATTTACTTTTTTACCTCGAAACCTAGTATTAACCAATAAATGTATTAAAAAAAATCTGTTTATATAATAACATTTTTGTGGTATCGAAGAGTATAATAATAAAAAGTTATATCAAAAAAGTTGCGGCCAAGTTAATCTCGCGACACTTTTTAATTTTTTTTTCCACGCACAAACAACAAGTTTTGACATATTGGATTACACTTACTCGAACATTAAAAATTCAGTAGCTATTAGGTTACAACCAGTAAAAAAATCAATATGCATTTTTTTCGCAAAGAAAAAAACCAGTTGCGTTTCACTTTCACGGAACTAAAAAAAAATGTAGAGAAATATCGATCTGATTTCATCTTGAAAATTAAACGTTGTTGACAGTCGTCCAAAGAAGTGTAATTAGATATTATATAATTAAATATGTAATTGTACTGTAGTCTGTACATAACAAATATAAATTGTCGTAACAAATCGTTTAGTTATCGAGGCAAGTCGTGGCGTAGGGGCCCAATGTGACCGCGGGTGATTGTGGATTCGATCCCTACTTGAGGAAATGAGTGGAAGAATGGGAGAGAAATGGAAAGAATGAGAATGTCCTATATAATATAAAAAATATATTCTGATTCGAAACTTCAATGACCGCATTCAAACAGGCACTCTAATTTGATGCTTTTACAAATTATCTAAAAAAATAGTGCTTACACGAATCTAATATTTATAATATGTGAAATATAATTAGTCGAAAACATAAAAAGTGAAAGTAGAGTAGAACAATTTTGAATATACATATACATAAAAAAATATATAAAATACAAACTTATGAAAGTACGAACCTTTCATTATTTCAGTATAAACAAATATTAGTAAAAGCCATATTAAAATAGCTTACGAGTCGATATTTTCTCCATACTGTTATCTATTAGCTGTACAGTGTTTATTGGCGATAGATAATGCTTCCTACAAAAGCCGACCGTTTCATGCGCATATACGGAGAGTGTAAAAAGTTGTCACTGTCAAGTTCAGACGACGCCGCGCACTCTCGGCTCGACTCGACTCGACTTGACTCGGTGTCCATGACTTTCTCCGTATACATATTTCTAATGAGATAGTTGACTTTACATAGCATAGTGAACGGTGATTAATGACGACTTCTCATTAAGGTTTATCTTTTAAATGCTTTAGAAATGTTATTGAAATTTAATTTATGTATTAAATATTATTTATATTCTGTTTTGAAGTCAGTCGTGGCGAAGGGGCACGAGCGTGCAACTGTAAAAGCGTTAGGTTGTGGGTTTGGTTCCCGCTCGAGAAAATGGAATATTTAATATATTCATTATCTTTTTTCTCCACTCCACAAGCGATGCCTCACTTGTTGCCCAGGTTACCTCTTCTTTACTCTGCCATGTACACGATACAACGTGAAGTTATAAAAAACAATTTTCAAAGTAAGCACAGGTCCGACATTGATTTATCGAGGTGGTAAATTCTAATTGACATCTTTTTCAATAAAAATATATCTCTAGGATTACGACGACTTATACGCAACACCGAGTTTCGTAACAAAACATCTACAGATATCATAGATTATCATTTATCTCTCCATTTATCTCGCAAGACGCATCCAACGCGTGAAGATAAAAAAACAACCAAAAAATAAAAAATAACAATCACACCATGTATTCAACAGTTACCTAATCAAAAAGTTAATTACGAATGTGAGGGTTATCATACTATACAACTACTTCTAATTCTTAGGTTAGATTGTCCACAACCTGGGGTTCTCCTCACCGGCAGCCAACCCCCCAGGCCTCCCCTCCCGGTGTCGCTGTAAAAGCCGATAGGGCTAACAGCATTAACCTCATGATCGAAAAAAAAAACCTGCGGTTCAAGCCGCAAATTGTATATTGTGCAAGAAAAGCAACCAACGCCTTTTATAAGAAACATTTATTCAAACGAATGTAAAAACATTACGTGACCGCCGCCAGATCGTGAACCCATGGAAAATCTATTACAATGGGACACTCGGGCGTTTACGATTTTAGACGAACATAACAGAATAAGTATTACCTTTTTTGCTAAAAACCAATCACAAACTGTAACCTGTACAATAGATAAGGTTTGTAAATTTACGTTTTTTTTATTTATTTTTTATTTAACATTTTTTTATTGAAACATACATTTTAATAATATAATTTTCATTTAGAATTCGGATTTACAGCAAAAATTGTATTATTAAACATAATGCTTTTTAATAAGTTTCTTTTATTAATATAGTATGTATGAAAATATATATACGAGGTCATACTATTTCTATAATTTCTTCCTCTGTTTCTATTAGCATTCACATCATTCTTCTCACTTCTCTGTGTGTGTTGTTAATACTTTATTTAAAATCTATTAATCAATTTACACGTAACACATAATTAAATCATCCATCCATCCATCAGCCTTTTAACGTCCACTGTTGGACATAGGCCTCCCCTAATTCTCGCCACTCCATTTCTCTCTTCTCCATTAAATACTTAATTATAATTAGGATAAAGCGCTAATTTCAATTAACATTGTTTCACAGTGATATAGTAGCGTATATATTACATTTTTTTATGTAACGTGAAAGTACCAGATGTGATAATGCCTCACATGTTGCATATACATGTACACGTAATTTGCACTTTGTGTTATTAGTGTGGAGCGCACTACCTCTAACACATTAGACTGTATCATTTGAAATCAGCTAAGATTTGCAGTTATATTCTAAAAAGAAACTGGGGGGAACGGAGTGTCTTAACACTAGGTTCCCTCTACTTACTCTTTTCGTAAATTTAAATATGTCTATTATTCTAATTATTAATTTAGCGTAAGCGTATAAGCGTATATATTACATTTTTTTATGTAACGTAAATATCATATTTTTTTCTAAATAATTTAGATTCAATTACGAGTCCAATTGAATAGAAACGTGTGAGCCAAGTGGAAAATAAATCACGCGTAAGCGTCAGTAACCTGACAATCTCGATGTCAATTTAGCACTAAATTATAAAGTAAAGCTGATTTAAAAATTTATATAAATTATATATAAAAGTATAAAAAGAATGATCATTATTAAGAAATCTTAAAAAAATATAAAAAATGCTGTAAACAGGGTAGGCGGAGGGAAATTAAAGTTAAAACATTCCGTTCCCCATTTTTCGCTGAATTCTAGAGGGATTGCATATCAAGTGGCTAAACTCAACGCTGCACTTTACCTCGACCCCAGAATGAGGAAAATAAAAATATTAAATAGTTAATTTCCTCGAGTGGGAAATAATAAATAATTATATATTTTTTTATCAATAACGATTTCTCTAGCAAGATAAGCAAAATGATTAACAGTAAAATGATATTATTTCTTCAACTTTTTAATTTTGCTTCTATATCCTTAGCTATATAGCTTCTATATTAATGGTATCACATTACCTACCGACGTGACCTACTTAGAAGTTCCAGCACATAAAATATGTAATAAAGTACATAGCATGGTAATAAAATTGAAACTGTGTGAATTGCATGACGATTTTTAAAATGTTACTTCGATAAATATCCATTACACATAAAATACTATGCATTCGTAATACTATACGTATTTGAAATTGTTTTTTTTTTCAGTTTCACGCTGTATCCCGCATTTAGCAGGTTAGGCAGAGGGAACCTAGTAATAAGACCCACCGTTCTCCATTCCGATTAATTTTCCTTAACATTACATTGACCGTTTTGTACCACTGCACCCCCAATTTCAATTCTAATTGTTTATTTAAATTAATAATTAGAATAATAGACATATTTAAATTTACGAAAACAGTAAGTAGAGGGAACCTAGTGTTAAGACACTCCGTTCCCCCCAGTTTGTTTTTAGAATATAACTTCAAATCTTAGCTGATTTCAAATGATACAGTCTAATGTGTTAGAGGTCACTACCTCCACACTAATAACACAAAGTGCAAATTACGTGTACATGCATATGCAACATGTGAGGCTTTATCACATCTGGTACTTTCACGATACGAGGTATATACGAGTCACGATTTTATCATTATTCTATGTTCCTTGACAATAAAGTTTTTAGCTTAAGGTCTTCGACATATAATTACCTAATAAAATGAAAAGACTTAACAATAAAAAAATTAAAGTTGTGACATGCCAAAGAAACAAACAAAATAAATATAAATTAACATCCTTTCGAAGGAAGTTAAAGGTTCCTAGAATTGTAAGATTCTAAATAAATATTAAAAGAAAGTTAACAAATGAAACATATGCATCCGCTTTGGCAGGTGCAACTGCACCTTGAAAAACTGAGAGAAAAAAGATCCTTCCGAAGCAGGTGGTGCAGATTGAATCTGAAAGTTTCGCTTGAGGATATACATTTTGTTTAATAATACCGTGGTACCCCAAATACATAAAAAAGGCAAAAAACGTCATATTCTTAAAATTTTGTAACAAAAATATATATATTTTTATTTATTTTAACAATAGAAGCAGTTTCGTATTTGTAAACATGTAATTTACGCCACTCAACACGCCGCCAGAATTCAGCAGAAAGTAGGGAAGTATCTTAACAGGGACAAGGTGCCTGAACACTATGTTCCCTACAAGCGAGATAGAACGCGAAGCTTAAAAAATATAATATAATAACAACATACATACAAAAACGTTTCGCCATGACCAACTAAGAACTAAATTCAAACTAAATGTACAAAATAGTTATATAAGAAAGTATTTTTAACCAGTCTAATAAAAAGAAGAGAACAAAAACTAAGTTTTAATATTACGGAGGCAAAAAATTAGTTCAATCATTATTCAACACTTGGCAAGTAAAAAATCGCGGTCGTTTTTTCTGCGCCGACCTCTACCGATTATACAAAGAACTCTTTGTCGGAGATCACGCGAACGAGATTTTGATAATTATACCATGATAAATTCAAGTTCGTACTACATACGTTTAATTAGAATAGTTTTCTTCTAAAAAGCACATAGCAGAGGCCTGTCGTAGCCCAGAGGCACAAGCATGTGAATGGGGGCGCTTCGGGCTGTGAGTTCCATTTCCACACTTGCCACAAATGTCTCTAGAATTCAGCGAAAAATCGGGAGTGTCTTATCTCTTTATTGTTTCCCCAAATACTTAAGTAATTTTAAATTTAGTGTAAAATACCTATTTCATAAAGAGGATCCGTCGTCTAACAGTTTCACTAACACTAATCATTTAAAATGAAAAATCTGGATATATTTTTACTATGTCTGACTTTAAAATATATTTAATTTTTATTAAAAAGTAATAATTAACGATGAAAAAAATAGGTATTTTCTTACAAAAATGATAAATTTCATAATAAATAATTCTATCCCATCAAATTTTAAACCCAACAATACAAATAACACAATATCTCACAAAGGTTTAGAAGCTTTCACAGTGACTTATCTACCTACGTAGTACGTACATCAACTCCCACGCTTCGATTGATGTTCATTATAGTTTCAACTAGCTAATTAAATAGCGCTTATCTTACCTTTTGTTTTATATACAGCGTGTGTCTTATTATCTTTATAACGAGGTATTATTATACATGATGTTCTATTTCCTTTATGGTGAGATTCAGTTCGAGGTAATAAATATTTATTCGTCACACTTATGCTTCGTATATGATGTTTTTCTGTATTTCTAAATGTATTTCTTTTTAATATTTCATTCATCAACCACCATAACAGAATTATTAAGAAAAGTAATTTTTCGACAAAAACCCATTACTATATAATAATTGAATTTAACTATTTTTTTTATACTTAATGGCATTGCATGAAATTACACTAGTTAGTACCATTTTATATAACACTTGTACAAGATATAAGCAGTTCAACAATAAATCTTTCAGGTTATTGTCGCCTGAGACAAGTCTGTAAAACTTGTAGTGTAAATTCAACATAATAAACAACGCACTGAATACCAGAGCAACAGTTTATTATAAGATAGTTTAGGCGAAAGTTTTGCGAGTAAAACTAAGGTAATGACTGCATTACATTTGAATCTCAAGTAACAATGCTTAGTGTTTTCTCTTATTTTTTTTTACATTATTATACGAAAAATCTCTCTGTATTTAAGGTCATTTTTTAGTAGATAGAACCTGGGAACCTAGTGTTGAGATGCTCCATTCCCATTAAAAAAACCATTCCCCACTTTCCGTCGATTTCTGGAGGCATTTGCGTGTTAAGTGACGGAACTCTACGCCGCGCTTGTTGCAAAATTTTCTGCTCTATTTAACAACAACTTTCTTGAATAAGCTGAATAAATAATTTAATAAATATTTTATGCCAATTTTTATCGAAGAAACTATCACATTTTCGAGCATAAAGTTTGCAAGACATGCAAATTTAAAATGTCAAAAATGTTTTAAAATAATTATACATTAGAAGACAACATCAGTCTTCAATCAGTCCATCAATCAAGTGTACAAGATTACCATCAATCACTTAACGTCAAATGGCTAGTTAAAAGTGCCAGAAATTGAAGTGAAAGTGACTTCTTTAATATAAGATGCAACAATTTTTCAATTACATACTCTTAACAAGGAGATATGACATTTAAATGAGTGAAGGTCAAAGTTGAGGCCAGTCGTGGCGCAGGGGCACAAAGCTTGACTGTAAACAGGAAAGGCTGTAAGTACGATTCCCACTGGAGGAAATCAATTATTTATAATATTTTCATTTTTTCGCTCTGGAGTTGAGTCAAAGCGCGGCGTTAAGTTCCGAAACTCAACAAGCAATGCCTCCAGGATTCCGCGGAAAATGGTAGACGGAGTGTTTTAGCACTAGGTTCCCTCTACCTACCCTGCTGTGTGCCAGATACAGCGTGACACTAAAAAAAGTTCAAAGTTCACAGTATACTACTTAGCACGGGGTTAATCTACGTCATGTACAAGGATGTTTGATTAGCCGTCATTTCTTTAAGACGATACATAATCTATTATATCACCATATACGATGTACCATACAATTTCATTTTCTTATGCAATAAGTTGACGACTTCAAGTAGCTATATAAGTGTAGATAAAAATTGAGTGTCCATTTTTTATTTTTATTATTTTTTTATTCATAGAACGTTATACTAGTAGTTTTATACTAGAAAATCCACTCTTTCGTAATTTACATAAAGACTTACAATTCTTAATACTAGCCTAGGCCTTAAGCTCGGTTTCCACCGCCAGCGGAGTGGACCCATTAATGACTACGTTGAACTGGCAATAGTAAACAGTATCCTTTATATCCACCAATACATATTTGGGAGAACCGGGCGAGCAAAATGAGTTGTGTAAATTGAACTCGCTCACTTCTAGGAAGCAGAGCGAAGTAATTATTACAAACCACAAAACAATTTGATGGTGGAAATGTAAACCCTATTTTATTTAAAAGCAGTTCGTCCTGCATCTCATTTCTCTTGTCCCATACTCTCTCATTTCTCTCTCGCGTTGAAAACCAGGCTTTAGAACGTCCACAACGATTACAAACAAGGCGCGTGTCCAACTTATAGATATTTCGAAATATTAAAAGCCTATTGTATTAAGGTTCGACTGTGAAACTTAAATTATTTTAATTGCGCAGTCACGGTTGGGCCGAGGCGGCGTTTGTGTGCTTATCGAGTGTCTCGTAAACCTACAAGTTTATCGTTGTCGGGCACGCCACTTTCCAGCTGTTCCTTAAGTGGTTCAATGATTAAATGATCCAATGTTCCATTTTTCGGGCTAAAACGTGGCCTCAAAAACTTCATTTAAATGAAAAGCTCACACAGAAAAGCTTTGATAGTACATATACAGAGAAGACATGCTTCTCTAAAATCATCAACAGATTATTAAAAGGTTATATTAATACAAAATTATTTACAAATATAAATACAAAACGAAAATAGTAATTTTGGTATAATTAAAAAACATTTTGATAAATTGCTACTTCTTCTTTTTCTTTTTTTTTTCAAAAATTAAAAAGTTACAATTTTAAACCACAAATATTTAGCGAATAACAATTTCCATACACATATTCACATATTAAATATGATAACATTAATATATTAAATTACAACAATAAAACAAGAAATATAAGCTAAGCTAAAAAAAACGTGAGAAACTGGTGAACAGAACAAAGAAAATAACTTAAAACTTCGCGATAATGATATCCAATGACTAACTTCACTCGTCGGTGGAAATACTAAAACAAGAACAATTCATCCAACCACTTGAGGCCATACCTAATAAAACTGAAGCGTGTGAAGTTCGATAAATAAGAAAAAAAATAGCTTTCTGGAACATTTCCAGCGACCTTGAGCCTCTTCTCTTAGAGCTATGGCAACTCAAGACGAGCAGAATTTATAGATAGATCGCCCTACTTTACCCACCTTCATAGAGATATTGTCCAACAAAAGTGATGTGAAAAAAAACATGATAAAACGTGATTGTTTTTATGTAATTCAACGTGTTTCGGCCATAGCGTGTTTGGAAAGGTGAATGTAGAATTGATTTGTTGTATCAAATCTTGTTACAAAATCGGTCCATCTTCATATCGTGATATTCACTTACAAAATATCGATCATAAACGAAGTAGATGAGAACATAAAGTATGAAGAAATGATAATGCGTAAATGACTCTTAGTAACTTTCTATACGTTAATAATAGCAGGCCAATATAACACAGTTTAGTCATAGACATAGTTGAGAACGTCGTGGCGCAAGGGCCCAGGGGTGTGACTGTAACGAGAAGGTTGTGGGTTCAATTCCCACTCAGAAGAATGAATTATTTATTTATTTATGAATATTTTCATTTGTTCGGCGTTTGTTTCATTGTTTCTGGCACAATGCAGTATTAAATTCCGCCACTAAAAACGCAATGCTTGGATTTTTCCAAAAAAACGGCGAAAAGTGAGGAATGGAGTGTCGTAACACTAGGTTCCCTCTGCCTACCCAACCGTGCGCGGGATACAGCGTGAAGCTGATTTATTCTATTTTCTTTTAGTCATAGTCTATTAGTCAACTTCCGGAATAGTTAGAGTACCAAAGCAATTACTAAAACTTACAGTCATAAGTAACCAGGAAATATATTTATCTAATAACGGCCTTGTTAGAACGTAATCGTTTCGAGTTAGTACATCAATTCGTTAAGAACAAGGTCTGGTTGTATACAAAGAAGGTATGATTCTTCCGTTCATTAATTATTTTATACAATTTTTTTTTAACGACCTGCCCTCATCCTCGTTATATCTTAGAAAATTATTATTATTTTTTAAATATAATAAATACAGTAAAAGTAAACGAACAAATAAATTACCATATATTATATGCATTTTAAACATCGATATCTATCTATCTATCTATCTATCTATCGAAAAGTAATTTAAATAGGGTTTATTTTAAGATGTTCAGCACATGTTACGAAATAATAAAGGAATTGGGTCAACCAGACTGCGTGAGAGAATTCTTATTAGTGACTTACGCTATACAAATAGTCTACCAGAATTATTTTATTTTGCCCGTGGCAGTGTCACATAGATTTTTTATACTCGTATGTTAAAATAGCCCTTCGAGATTTCGGTATAGTTAAATAAAAGGAAAAAATATGTAAAAGATGAAGAATGATGATGAAAAGATGATTAAGCATGATAAAAGAATATCATGCTAGCTTATTGCAATATTAACAGTACCTATACTCGTATTGTAATAAAATGGACTGAATGACGGAGATATAATAAATTAGCAACGAATACAGTCTTGACGTGAGCGATATTTATATTTGTAATACAAGTGTTTTTCCTAGATAAAGTGCTGGGTTGGTTTCCACCATTGAACACGGCAATACTAAAGAGGTGGAAAGTAGAGAACAGAGTATTGTATCTTTTAAACAATTATATAATATTCAAAGCCTAATTAACTTATAAATAAATTTCTAATTAATTATCATTGTTAAGACCTAATTGTCGCTTAAAGGTCACAGTAATATAATAGTTCTGGTCCGTTTTAATAAGTAATTTATTTCAACAGATATGGAGATTTAATTTTCAAGACGTTTTGTGGCACAAATATTCAAATTATATAAAAAAAACAATGGCCATTTACGATACAAACATTATATGTCAATTTACATATGTATTGTTAATTATTGGATCATTCGAAATATTATTTATTATAACGATTATTATTGAATAGTCTCAGAGAAGGCAATTAAAAGTTTAAATAACATAAATGGTAGTGAAAATGGTGTCACGGAACGTTCTTTCCACAACATATAGAACCAGTAAAGAAACCATTTTATGGTGCAGTAATTATGGGTTGTTGAAGAATACCATTAAAATATTTCTGTTTTGTTTTGCATTCAAAAACACTATAAAAAATCGATATCGAAAATCATTTAGATATCGTTCATATTGTTTTATTTCGCTTTATATAATAAAATGAAGTGTTATACAATAAAAATATATTATTCTTATAGTTAATCTCCAAAATATAAAAATCAAGTAGTATCTAGAGACTAACAACATATTGTATAATACTTTCACTCGACGTTACTGGATTGAAAATAGCGGTTAGCCTAATGATATGATTATGAAACTCCGCTATTGAAATTAATATGTAATTATAGAATGACAACAAAATTGTTAACAACGTTTTCGATGTACCTACACTTTTCAATTATATCTTTGGAAAGTGGTTGCACCTTTATTACTTCATATAAGTTTTTTATGTTGTATTACATATTTGTTTATTTAATTTAACATATCTTATTGACGAAATTATATATTTATTTTATTGAATGAACAGCTATTAAACTTAATTTGTATTTACTTAAAAAGTTAAGTTAATATTCTACTTACGTAATATTAGGTAACGAGGAAACACCAATAAAATTACTCTTACCTGTGGACAATAAAAAAATACAATTAATATCGGAATTCAAAAAACATTAAAAAACCAAGTGAGCCAAGACGGCGCAGGGGCACTAGGAGTGACACGCTACAGGTAGTGGATTCGATTCCCACGAAGGAAATGGAAATTTAAATAAAATATTTAATTTGCATTTCTCCGTTCTGATATGGAAGCTGGAAAAAAATTGTATGTCGAAATACTATCGATCAATTAAACATGTAAACAAAATCTTTAAACGATTATCATATTACAGACAGACAGACGCGTCGTCACGTATAAACAGAGAGACGGTTAAAATTTGGCACCTAATAATAACATCGTTGACAATATCACCAGATGTCATCTCCCCCACAGCTCACAGCTCTGTTAAATACGCCTCTAACCTATCTTATATTTTTTATATTATAAAATACTTTTAGTATCGTCATTCGTATTTATTCTTTTATGTATATGATAAATATCATAAATCAATAATATTACGTAACAAAGTAAACGTATGTCAATGTAAATGCAGGCCATTCGTGCCGCAGTGGCACAGGCGTTTCAGTATAAACGCGACAGGTTGTGGGTTTGATTCTCACTGGAGGAAAAGAAATTTATTATCTTAATTTCTTCGTTCTGGTGTTCAGGCAAGCGTTGAGCGTTGAGTTACGCCACTCAATTCGCAATGCCATTCAGAATTCGGCGGAAAGTGGGGAGTGGAGTGTCCTAACACTAGACGTGGATGGAGACGTGAAGTGATAAAAAATGTAAATGTAATCGAATTAATAAAATATTATAAATATCTATAAAAGGCTATATATTTTTAGTAGTAGTATTGTTATACTAACAAAAACAAAAATTGAATATAATATACTTATTTGTCATTTCATTTTGTTACCTAAGTAAAATAAAAAACGTATTCTTTATCAAAAATTTCCCTGTCGCGATATTTATTTATAGCTTGACCAGACGCGTAGAAAGCGGTTCGGTGCGCGTGTGACACTATCAGGACGTGTTGGAGTGCTGATACAGAAGATAACATCCGATATGATAACGTTACTAATCCATAAAAATATGGAGAGATTTTTGCTAAATATGGTGAAAAAAATATTTATATTATATCGAAAATGAGCTGCTTTCGTCAAATGACATAACCAAATGAGTTCGTCATTTTTATCGACTTCATCATTAATATTTATATAACTAAAAATTCGTTCGTCCACGTGTTATCTTGGAAAATGTTTAGGTATATATACAAGATTACGTTAGTCTGTGGCATGAGTCGAGTCACGTATGCCTGGTATACATCAAAGCGAACAAGTGCTAATATTAATATGAACTTACATCACTAACAAACAAAACCTCGCTACGTTTATTATACACACTCTCGAACTAAGGATTATTTACAAGAAAAAAAAAACTTATGAAATGATACTTAAAAATTAGTTTCAAAAACGATTAATTTAACATATAAACTAAAGGCCGTCCTGACGCAGCGGCACAAGGGTGTCCCCACGAAGGCATCCCCACTCGAGGAAGTGAAATATCTATTTACGTTTATATTTCTATTTCTTCGCTCTGATGTCGAGGCAAAGCACGGCGTTGAGTTCTGCCACTCAAAACGCAATGCCTCCAGAATTCGGCAGAAAGGGGGGAACGGAGTGTCTTAACACTAGATTCCCTCTGCCTATCCTGTTATGTTCGGGATACAGCGTGAAGCTGATAAAAAAATAGACTAAAAAGGAAGTATCATAAACACAGATTTTCAAGAAATACAAGTCATATAGAGGTTGTTTGTAACAAAAGAGTTTATAAAATTTCCAAAAACATTAAGCATAACACGAATATACTATAAAAATGCAACGCACGGCAAGAACAAAACACGAAAGTACAAACAAACATAAAAATTCAACTCACGTTCAATTCCATTATAGTTAAAAATAATAATAGAATAAACAACCAAAAAAGACCAATTATCCAAGAAAACGACGCGAAACGAATTACAAATACCTTACAATGAGTAAGGAGAGACCGAAATAAACGCAGTCTACTCATAGCGTCCGGTAACTTAGGAAAATGGGTCAGTTATTATTATAGCAAGTGCAATTCTATTCGGCTATCGCGAATGGAACGTCATCAGGTTTTACAACGTTCATTCAAAAGATCTTCCTGGAATCCAAGAATAAGCAGGTATAACACAAATATTAACTTTAGAACGTTTGAAGCAAATATTGTTTATGAATATTTATTGCCTTATGCCATCTTGATGTAAAATGGCAGTTGTTCAAAGCATATTTACATGACTCTACTAATTCCGCTCGGTTTTAAAGATTATTTGTTAAGGTGCGAAACCAACTGGGGAAAAAAAATAATTCATTGCCTCTAATGGGGATCGAACTCAAGGTTTACAGTCAGACGCTCGCCTACTGAACGATTATTTCAATTCGTTATTAAATGTAGATTATAGCAATTTCTAAGCCAGCACGTGCCCTATTAACTCCCATAATTCGATATCACGTTTAAAGAAGGAGCTTTTAGAGCTATTTTTAAATAAACTAAAGGTATACCAATTCAAAGAAAGGAAACTATACGCCCATTAGCACTTCCTCTTGGGTGTCACTAACGGACGTCAGCGTGAGTGTTGCATCACGCGGAAATTAAGATATCCTTTGATGATCAAAATTTGAAACATATCACATATTAAAAATACATATTACAATAAATTTTAATTAAGCCAGTCCTGGCGCAGCGGCACAAGTGTGTGATTGTTAACGTGACTGGTTGTGGGTTCGATCCCCACTTGAGGAAATGAAGTATTTATTTTAATTTATATTTTCATTTCTTTGTTATACTTCCAGAATTCAGCGGAAAATGGGAAACGGAGTACAGTGTCTTAACACTAAGTTCCTTAGAAGGAAGGTAGACCTATCCTGATGTGCGGGAAACAGCGTGAAGCTGATAGAATAAAAGAGTCGAAATTTTATTTACATTTACAACCAGTGATTAATGAGATTAGCTAAACGACTAAAATACGCCTTCAACAATAAAGAGTTTCTTAATTACTTTTGACGATAGGTTTATTAAGATATGTACATGAAAAAATAAACTTTAAATTATCACCCATAAGATTCAAATTATATTATGAACTACGAGACATGGGTACAGTTTCTTTGTAGGGTTCATATGGCAAAGTGGCTAAGGTCAGGGTCAATAACCTCTCGCAAAGTCAAGCCCAGGAGGCTAGGCTAGGTACCTACGTTTATTTACAACGTCGGGGCACGCGAGTGTTGGACCTAGGCTTCGTTAGATAATTGCTTCGAAAAGTCATTTTTCGCTTCGTGACCGACTCTAATGAGCCGTCAGAGTATTAAATTTCTCTATAAACATAAGCTTCCGTTTTCATATCACATTACAATTTTACTAATTGAATATTTTTATTTAATTACTTTTATTACTTCAATTACGATATTACATTTTAATATATCAGTTATATAATTAGAAAAAAATAATTTGAAAAATATCATTATCACATGCAAATTGTATATTTAATTAATATTCTATGTAAATGTATACAAACGTATTACGTACTTCAATATTAAGCTCAATTTGACTATTTCGTAATAGTTAAACTTTTAGCAATTACTACTAATAACTTTACATATTAGCACATTAAAATTAAGAGGTGAGACCGTCGTAGCGCAGAAGCACTAGTGAAAGTGGGGAACGGAGTGTTTTACCACTTGGTTCTCTCCGTCTACCCAGCTATAGCTGCTGAGGAAGACATTTTGTTAATAGAGAATTACAACAATTCCCATCTTGTGGGTGTCACAGGACGTTATTAAATGTGAGTAACCTGCGAATTGGGAAGTACCCTATTTCACTAATAAAACGTGTCTCTAAATAGAATAGTTTGCTCTAGTTTATTTATTAAGACAGAACAAAGTACATCTGTTGAAACGATGCCTCTAAAAATTAAAATCAGCTTTAGTAATTTTAAAATTACATTCTCATTATTTTCGCCATCACGGGTAATGTTTGGACAGCTCACGAACAGAATGCCTTCAGGCTAATTTTTGGTTGTATAAAAACTTTCAACTGCTACATTGTTAGACGGTAAACATAAGATAATGAATTTTAGAAAAAAAATATAATTTTAACAAAAAAAGCCATAACCGAATCATTAATTAAAGCCAAATCTTAAACTATCCTTGAAATGTATCCTTTCCAATAAAAAAAAATCATCAAATTCGGTTGGCGAGTTATTTATCCATTTGTCGTGTAAATACTTAATGAAAATTTAAGACTTATGTAACTTCTCATGGAAACCATTGTCAGAAATGGACCAAATTGAAATGGGATTACACGGAAAGCACCAGCTTTCAAATAAAAAAGGATCATCAAAATCGGCTCACCCAGTCAAAATCAGAATTAATAAACATAAAAAAAATATATATACAGTCGAATTGATAACCTCCTCCTTACCGAAGTCGGTTAGAAATTCCACCCTACACTTGCAGTTTCGTGACTGACGGAGAAGTAGGCCACACCTCCTTGTGGCTGTTTCGACCAAACCACACGCCACGAAAAGAATGTAATATAAGGTCGTCCATTACCATATATTTGGATTTTATTGGTATGTCGTGTGCAATAAAATTCTATAGCGCATATTCTAGAATAATCAATATCCTTTTTGCTATTTGTTAACTATGGCACAATTTCTTTACTAAAATCAGGTCATAGCCATCATGATTTTAGTAATTTATTATTTCATTAATTTGATTAAGGTAATAAGCGTTTTAATAAACAATAGCTTTATAGGTTACAAAATATTACGATATATAATAAAACTAGTGGACCCGAACGCGGTTACGCCCGCTTGAACTATTCGAATATTTATTAAATATATTTATGAAATTATTTTAAGTTTTCAATAGAGAGATACGGTTTGGTTGACGTTTTTTAACAACAAACTTTACAAATCGTTGCTTAGCAACGGTCGCTAAGCAACGGTTGTTATTAACATGGCAGAATAAATTGCATGTCAAATTAGTAAGTATTTTAATATATTGGTATACATCGATAATATTACAAATATGAGAAAAAAAGTATCCTATGTTCATCCCGAGACCCTCTAGTATCTCTGTATGAGTATTTTATTACAATTAAATAAGCGGTTTGGCCCTGATTGCGTAAAAAACAGACATACAGAAAGACAGAGTTACTTTCGAATTTATAATATAGGTATGGATTATATATTTACATTTTCAAATAATATAGCACAGAATTGGTGTATGTAAATAAAGATTTAAAATTACTTCCGGCATCGGAACTACAGTGTCTGTTTCGCTCCCCTATTTGTTCTTCCAATAATAGTTAACAACTGTTAATGACTGAGAGCAATTATTACGTGATTTCAGAGGGTGCAGGCCCTTATATAGGACAGACGGTCATTGACTTTTCACTTGATGGAACCTGCTGTTATGACTTATTTCTATTTTTCATTTCAGTTCCTCGAATGGGGATCGAACCCACAACTAGTCGCATTCACTATTTCTATTCACATGTCATTTCGATTGTAAATAATCTAACCAGTTCCATGGGGTCCATTAAAACGACGCACACCTAAATGGAACGAGCACATACTCTAGATTAACATAAGATGTCTTATAGAGTGCGCCCAGCTTGGAAGGCGACTTGTTTAAAGGATACTTTAGTCGATAATTTTGACATCCTCGATTATAAAATTTATGTTTTATGCACAGATTCATCCAAATGATTTTTTAATCCAAAACTTATTTACGTTAAGTCAAACAAAGACATTTAACCACAAATAAGTGATTATTATTAATATTTCTTTGCAACAGTCTTATAATTTAAATAAGATTATACACATTTCTAGAAAGCAGAAAGAATTTCGTAATCTCTTGTCGATCCTCAATTTAATTTCCGCCCATTTTGAGGACATAGCGGTTTGGGTGGCAATACCTGACACCTGGCATCATGTCTGACAAGATCGATAGAAGTTAGGTCCTCAGCAATAGGTTTGTGCTCAACTGGCACGCTCGAAACGCCACATATCAAGAATTCAATTCAATTCAGCAATAGGTACTGACTGATTGTTTCCTAAAAGACATTAATACACGTATAAGTAAGAGGATAGTTATTTTAATTTACATCCTTCCTTGCTTATAAATATAATGTAATGATGTTATATAAAGAGTTTATATAATTATATATTATATATATAATTAATTATAACAATTAACTTGGCTCTCGTTTCTCATTCACAGTTTTGATGATATCTTAAATTAAACGTTTGCTGTTATAGTAGTATCAACTTACAACGTGCAGTCATAGATGTGACCAACTATGTAACGTCACAAGGTTGCTTCTCAATTGACATTCGAAATGAAACCTGACAACACTGAGCGACAAACAGAATCTAAAATTAGAATAAATATATGTCATATTGTCTTTGTAATATATATAGGTCAAGAGTTGAGTATTGTGAATTAGTCATTCGGTCATAATTAATATTTATAATCTTGTAAGTTTTGTAAATACATTTCCTATCTGATAACAACTTTCATTAGACTTTGAAACTTAAAACTTAAAATATTAGACAAAAGTGGAGACCGTAGAGATATACCACTATTCTCTATATTACAAAAGAGTACTATAAAAAGACTAGAATATATAAAATGTAAGTATAGTTTACCTAACCAATTTATTTTTGTATAGAATTACATTCGCCTGTTACATCGACAGCCTTGAACTCACAGGACAAATACACGAGGCCTCACACAAAGAGTTCAATATGTATTTTGTAAGGCTTCCTTTCACCCAGAATTTACTTAAAAATGGCATGCTTATATCTTTTACCTACTTCATAAAAACGAAATAAAAATAAAAGTGTACAAAAACAGTTATGGTTTTTAGAGTTCTTTTTTTTTTTTAAAAAAAAACCAATCGAAATACTTTCTTTAGTTAATATGACCAATATATGCAAAGCTTTAATTAAAAACCTGCCACTAATAATCATAAACATCATTATATTTTAATGAATGTTCTTTAAAATTATATTTCCTAGAACATTTAGACATAAAAAAATGTAGAAAAAAAAATGTATGCTGATCCTACAGCTTCGCGGCGAGATTAGCATTTTTTGCGGGCGTACTGTTATTCCAAAGTAGCAATTACAATGCAGACAAAGCCCGAGGCAAAATCTAGTGGCCGAATTGATTTACGACAGAGGTGAACGACCGCGGGCCGAAATGGCCGACTCGTGAAACACTAAAAGCGTACCCCGAAAAAGCTAAATTGATTTGCGATTCGCGTTGTTTCCTTGAAAAGACAAAGCACCGAAATACCTTACTGACATACAAAATATCTAATTCTTAAAAAAATATAATGACATTTTTTTCAGCTTTACGCTGTATTTCCTACTAGCAGAAGAGAAAGACGGAGCCTACCACTAAGACCCCTCCACTTTCCACTTTCCACTCTCCGCCGATTTCTGGAGACATTGCGCGGACTGACAGAACTCAACACCGCGCTTTGCCTCCACACCAGAGCGAAAAAAAATTTAAATATTCTATTCTCTCAAGTAAGAATATAAGCATACAAGAAAACAAAAACAAAATATTTTACTGTAAAATGTATGACTCATCATATAAATTCAAATTCAAATATGGACCGTTTATTTTGAAAGTGGTGTAAGTCCATTTTTGAGAAAAATGAGCTATCACGTAATTCATGCTTAATTTAATGTAATTTTTTTATATATAACTAGTCCGTGTTTAATTTCTCAAAAAAAACCCATGTTTTGAACAACTTAAAATCGGTCGGTAAATGAAATTGCATAATCATCGACATACTAACCTTTAATTTTCTCGAAACAAAAGAAAATGGACTTACACCACTTTCAAAATAAACGGTCCATATAACGTTTTCATATCAGCTACATCAAAATACAAGCCATTGATAGCGATAGCGGACAATTCTAGAATTCTCCTCGCGAACCAAAAAAACTTGCGTCCATTATTATCAAATACAATAACGCTACAAGATATTATATTTTATTATTATTATTAACAATAATAAAAGGTGTTCGCAACCTGCGTTTCTTATATCGTAAGAAAGACAGCGGAACCGATCCGACGACCTTCATTCTCTCGTTAGTTCCAGTTTTTAAAGTGCACAGAAACAGAGTGAAGGTAATAATGAAAATTGTTATATTATATTATATCTGAGATTTTGAGGTGAATAACAAAATTATTTATTTTCTATATAATAGGTACAGCTTCACGATGTATCCCACAAACGGCAGGGAACAGTTTCCACCAAATTTTGGAGACATTGCGTGTTGAGTAGCGGAACTCAACGCCGCGCTTCGCCTCGACACCAGAACAAGGAAATGAAAGGATATAAATTTAAATAAATACTTAACTTCCTCGAGTGGGGGTCGAACCCACAATTGTTGCGTTAAAGTCACACCCTTGTGCCGCTGTGCTACTACGGCCTTTTTAGTATAAATATAAACAATAAAATACTTCTCACAAAACAATTTTCAGGCAACAAGATCGCGTGACTCCTCAACATTAGTAAGTACAAATCAATAATTCATACGCGGTCGCTTTCTATTTGAGTTTGACACATTTTTCTTTGTTATATTGCCGAAACAAAACAAAAATATATATGTAAATAAAAAAAATAAAAATAAAAGAGAATTATTATTTTCCAAATTATACTAGATTTCAAGTCACCTCCCAATATTTATTTGCGACGATGTCGAAGAGAATTTAGTGATATTTTATTCTCTACTTATTGCTATTTTAGTGTTTTTTTAACTAACTAAACATGCATTACCGTACATGCCTTATCTAAATCGTAAAGTAGTATCGTAATATTTTTTCTACCTATATATTTATTAGAAATCGAAACCTCAAACTCACTCCCTAATATTAATCCACGACTTTGTTTATATACATCTACGAGCAAATATTAGTGAAAAAACCTTACACTATGACAAATATAATATACGTATGTATATAATACAAAAATGCTTCTATATTTAGACGATGCGTGTTGGATGAAATAATTCAACGCCGTATTTCCGTCTTAGTCAGGCCAAGACGAATACGTTTGTGAAGTAAAGCAACCTAATCTTTATTCTGTATTGTACTTGCTATAATCAATTTCATAGATTTTTTAATATTATAATACGAGCGTATAAAAAATATGAACGAGATATTTAAAAATAATAAAAAAAGAAGCTTATCAATTATCTGCTGGTTAAGGAACAATGACAGAATAGAAGACTGGTAATAGACAAAAATACACAAAACTCAGCAGGCTATGCCTCCTGAATTCAGCAGAAAGTGGGGAACGGAGTGTCTTATCACTAGGTTTCCTCTGCCTACCCTGCTGTGTGCGGGATACAGCGTGCAGCAATAACTTAATTAATAAGTAAACCAAATAATAACTAGATATTTTTATTATATTTGACAGCACAAATTTGATAAATGAATAATATAATCATCAACCACTTCAAACAAACGTTCGTTCCTTATATAGTATACAAGTTAATGAGAAAAGGGAAAGGGGGACGTTGGGAATTGAACACGTGTCCCGCCCGCTTCCGTTACACTGTTTACAGATGCTGTTTCAGTTGTTTAGTTTACTTTGTATCTGCGGGCTATGTGGTCCCAGCTTTATGTTCTAGCGTTGACGTTAATGTCGATAGTAAAATTCACATTCTGTTGAGAAATGTCATGTAAGGCGTTTCTTTAGAATAGGCGTTTCTTTAGAATAGTTTCTTTAGATAGTTCATTGTATAGTTTGGTGTATTTTATTTTGGAGGGATTTTATGATTTTTTTTACATAAATATATTATTCCGCACCGTATCCCGCACTCAGCAGGGTAGGCAGAGGGAACCTAATGTTAAGACACTCCGTTCCCCACTTTCCGTCGAATGTTTCGAAACATTTACGTTGCTGCCAGAGCGAAGAAATGAAAATATCAATAAATAAAATAATTCATTCTCACGTGTGGTGATCGAATCCACAAACGAACCCACGAACGTACCCTTGTACTGCTGTACTACGATTGCTTATCTATACTAATATAATAAAGCGGAAGAGTTTGTTTGTTTGTTTGTTTGTTTGAACGCTAAGATCTCTGGATCTACTGGATCGATTTACTATGTTTTTGTTTTGTATGAAAGCTGTATTCTTCAGAAGTGCTATAGGCTATATAACATTACATTACACATATGTACTAATAAATTAAAATACTTTCTAATTTGACATGCAATTTATTCTGCCATGTTAATAACAACCGTCGTCGCTACGCGATCGCGTTCGTTACCGCGTCATTTTGATATTCATCCTTATGAAAATAAATATAATTGTCACTTTTAGCATTTCATCTAGATTGAAATTATATTTCTATAGAAATTATATTCTTATATTTCAAGCAGGCGTAGCCGCGTCCGGGTCCGCTAGTCAAATATATTCATACAATTAATTTCTAGCATACGACGTTATCTATATTAATATAATAAAGCGGAAGAGTTTGTTTGTTTGTTTGAACGCTAAGATCTCTGGATCTACTGGTCCGATTTACTATGTTTTTGTTTTGTATGAAAGCTGCATTCTTCAGAAGCGCTATAGGCTATATAATATTACATTACACATATGTACTAATAAATTATAATACTTTCTAATTTGACATGCAATTTATTCCGCCATGTTAATAACAACCGTCGCGTCGCTACGCAACCGTTACCGCGACATTTTGATATTTGTCCTTATGAAAATAAATATAATAGTCAATAACAGCATTTCATCTGGATTGAAATTATAGTTTGCTGTATAACATTCTAATAAATATTTAAGGAGATGTCACTGATTCGAAATGACCTAGCTTTCGGGCGGCACAGTATGAGTATGACCGACGCGAAAATATTCTTATAGTTGAAGCAGGCGTAGCCGCGTCCGGGTCCACTAGTCAAATATATTCATACAATTAATTTCTAGCATACGACGTTATCTATACTAATATAATAAAGCGGAAGAGTTTGTTTGTTTGTTTGTTTGTTTGTTTGTTTGTTTGTTTGTTTGTTTGTTTGTTTGAACGCTAAGATCTCTGGATCTACTGGTCCGATTTACTATATTTTTGTTTTGTATGAAAGCTGCATTCTTCAGAAGTGCTATAGGCTATATAATATTACATTACACATATGTACTAATAAATTATAATACTTTCTAATTTGACATGCAATTTATTCTGCCATGTTAATAACAACCGTCGTTGCTAAGCACCAGTTTGCAAAGTTTCTTTGTTGTTTTAAGAAAACGTCACCTAAAATGAACTTATATTTTGATATTCATCCTTATAAAAATAAATATATTATATAATATTTAATAAATATTCTTATAGTTCAAGCAGGCGTAGCCGCGTCCGGGTCCACTAGTTAATATCATAAACTTTTACAATCACAACTCTATAAAACTGAACTGAACTAAATTTACTGACAAGCTATAAAGCTACCAATAATCTACCTTAAAAGGATCTCCACTTTTTTCATAGTTAACAAACAATGGTATCGTTTTACCGCCTTATCATTTTTCCCACGCACCCGTGAGACAACACGCCGCGAAGACATTACCGAAGTAGCATCAAACTAGCTAGCAGTTGAATAAACATCACAGGAAAAAAACCTGAAATTCCATGTTACGTAGATAAACCTTTTGGACGTTACAGATAAACATACGAGTAAGGTTACAAATCCAAAGGCCGTAAACCCCTATTTCTGGCTTAATTGATATTCTATGGATGGATGGTTTAGGGTGGTGGTTTTAAATAAAATGTTTATGTTCATTTCATTTATTATATAACATTTTGTTATCTATTTCTTTAGCGCCGTTACTATCTTTACGCTTCTTTTGGAAAAAACAAAAAGATCTTAGTGACAACATTTATTTATTATCTCTGTCTGTAAGTATTGGAATCCTTTGTAACCACGTCAATGCGTGAAAGTAAGGGATTGGTAGATAGATATACAAAATGATAAGTACAGGTGATATAGGTAATTTTCAAATATTTTTACCCTCCAAAAAAGATTCTAAATACCATACGAGTATGTGAGTAAAATGCTTAAAAGGTAAATATGTTCCATGTTAATCTACACCTATTGTTATTTTAATTAGTATGCCTCATTAAGTTGTGTAACATGGCGCCTGCATGTTTGACACCAAATAATTGTAATTAATTGTATTAACTTTTAAAGATATACGTAATTTACCCCTTTCTTATTCTTTTGTTATCTCTCCCCCCCCTTTATCATTTGTATCAGTTTTTTTATCTGTTACCAATCAACCAGTATATATATATTTAAATATAATTAATAGACTGTATATAATTTCAATGGGAACAACAGAGCTACGACAGTAACGATCATTCCTAAGTCTTTTATCACTCCTACACGGTATTGGTAGCCATTTAACTTTTTATTCAAACGCCATTCATTTAGACACAAAGATGAAGGTGAAAACGAAGGTGACTGATTGCAGACAAGTCGAAATGAAAAATTGATAACGGTATCGTACAAACGCAAACGTCAAGATAGCACCTATCGATTGTATTAACATTTTTTCTTGTTCACGCTGTATCCCGCAGTTAGCAAGGTAGGCAGAGGGAACCTGGGAACCCAGTGTTAACACAATCCGTTCCCATTAAAACCCTTCCGTTCCGTCGAAATTTAAATTATATACTACAAATTTAAACAGTTTGAACTATACAGGGCAATAACATCGGCTTCAATTCATATTCAAATGAGAACCAAAGCAATGATGGGAAATGTAATTTAAAAATACATCAATAATAACCTAGTGGCTCGTTTTATGTTATTTAATGACATTTTTAAATTTTGAGGCGTGATTGTAATGGGATGGTAGTGGGTTCGATTCCGACGGGGGGAACGAATTATTATTTATTCACATTTTCATTCCTTCACTAAGCTACCAAGATAAAACGCGGCGTTGACTTCCGCGTCTCAACACGCAACGCATCGAAAATTCAATATCAACTTCATTTTAATCTTAAATGAAATTAAATACGTGGGGGTTAATGAAACAAGAGCTCTGTGTAATGGTTAACACTACTTTTATCGGTTAAATTTAGATAATATCCGAGCGTGGTAGATTGAATTACGAAATATCAGTTAACTCGTGGTTTAACTGTATGATGGGTTCCATCATCTGTAAATACTTACCAAGTATAATGTAAATGAAAATAAAAAAAACTGTAAAAGCAGTAATACTCTGCTTTTTAATATGAAACGTTCAAAATGTTATTTTTAGTGTTCCGTACCTTACTCTTATAGAATCAGTTTGTTGTGAGTTTGTCAAGACCATTTATTTGGAGATCGCGTAGAGTTATTAAGCTAAAATTAATATAAAATATTGAAATCTATAATCTCTAAAAGCAGCGAAAAATTAACCTTTTAAATCAACGCAATTAAAAATAATTTTTACTGCATTATATATGAAATTCGCCGAGTAATCAAAACCTATAGAGTACTTCTCGTGGACATACAATTCTGAAATCCGTAAGAGAAGGCTCGGTGGTCGTGCACAACTCGCACTTGACCAGTTCTTTTAACAACAATGGAATTAAGTTTAACGAAAAGTTAATAGAAATGAGTTCTCGAACATACATACATAATAATTATATTCCTTACGTCAATAGTCAGATTAACGTTCCAAGTTAAACACAACCCACACAATCCAGGCCGCACAATAACGATGCATTGAACGTGAAGAACACTAAGCATTTAATTACAAACGCTCGTATAGATTTCTCTGCGAGCCTTACCCATTGAATAGCTGTCAGATTTAATATATAATTAGATGTGGTTAGGTTATATTAAAATTTAAAACTTTATAATATTAACTTTAATTAAAATAGGTTATTAATGACGAAAATAAGGCCAAAGGTGGCACAGGAGCACAAGCAGGTCACGCGACTGGTTGTGCATTCGATTCCTATTCGGGGAAATTAAATATTTTTAATATTTGCATGTCTTTGCTCTGGTGAAGATAGTAAGCTCGACATTAAGTTCTGCCACTCAACGCAATGCTCCCAGAATTCAGCAGAAAATAGAAACCGAGAGAGAGTGAGCCCTCTCTCTGCTTCAGCGTAAGGCTGAAAAATGACGAATGTAATTAGTACCTAAACTGAGAATAAGATTTCTGAGCTAGAAGAGATAAAAACCATCTATGAAACTGTCAAATTCAATTAAATAACACGGAAAGAAATTTAAATGTTCTATATAGTAAATAACAAGAAGCTATATTTATATATCGTCCATTTATTTAATTTACGTATATAAATTATAAGTTTCTTCATATAATTACCGTAGCTGGTGCTATAATAAAGGTCGTTAATCCTACACCTCGCCTATATCGTATAAATATTAAATATTACCACAACGCTTGTATTGCGTTTTACCTTAAATGAGTTATTATAATCATTTGTTCATAGATTCTCTCTATATATTGACTAACGCCATTAAGATCTACTCGTACTTTATTACTTGTAATTAAATAGAAGATTTTTTATTATTGTTTTAATATGTTAACCTGTATAATGCTTACTTAGAAGAATTTTCAAATAACCTTAACGATGTATCTAAAGAGATATTCTTGTTTATATCGAGAAAATATATTAAACTGCAAATAGTCTAAGAAAAGTGCGATCATGCTTTACATACACAGATGTAACGAGTATTTAATGTGATGATGACAGTGTTATAGAAATCTAAGATATATTTATATATCTAGGTTGCAGTAAAGACACTATAATCATGACGCTATAATATATAAGACATTCGGCTGGATGCGAAGAGCTGAAGATCGAGCTCAGTGGCGTGCCATTGGACAGCCCTATGTCCAGCAGTGGACGAGGACGACGAGGTGATGATGATGAAATAAAACACTGTAAAATATTTGCTTGACTGTCGTAATAGCGTTAAAACACACATTATGGTAGAATGTAAAATTGTACACAAAGCCAGAGCCACAAAGTACAATGTCATATTATGACTAGTATAGTAACCCGTCTATACCCACTATGAATTCAAAACCAGTAATTTCATTGAAATTTCCAAGTTTCACTGAAATCTCTAACAAAATAATGACTGAGCAGCGATGCCCCCTAACACTTTATCTCGTTTTCTCTCGGTTGATTCTTACCCATTGTGCCTCGCTCCCAGCAACTCCAAATGATATACAATCATTCACGATAAGCAAACACGATAACTTGGAAGATGCATCATTGTATTTATGTTACGACATTTGTACAACACGTACGAACAGATCTTTGCTGTTATGTACTGATACTTGTATACTGACTAGCGATCCGACCACGGCTTCGTTCGCTTTAACCATACAATTATTAATTTACTAATCTGAATTTCTTTCGTTTTCTATTAATAATATCAAAGTAGAGTTTCAGCCAATTCAATAAAATAGTGATTTATTGTAATTTTTCCGAATAATATTCCTTAACATGGTACAAGTTTTTATTTATAATACGATTGAAATAAAACATAAATAAATGTTAAGGGAAGTTTGCCTAATTGAATTGAAGAAATTGCCTAAAAACAATAGTGGAAACTGCAATCAAATCGGTTAAGCATAAACAAAAGCACGGACAAAAGAATAGAAATCAATGTTTGTGGTTCTATTGCGTTAGTAAATGCTTGGATGTATGTGCGGACCGATCGATTACGATTTTATGTTAATTCTAGATATCTAGATATCTTACTACGATTACCTATAGTACCTACATATAAATTAGTACAATTAACTCATAAATAGAAATATCCAATAACGGCAGAGAATCAATTGGGCCCAGCAGGAAGTATGGACGACGCAGTGGTAGTGCAGTAAAAAGAGGAAACTATTAAGTTGTCACTGTCTCCTATTAACCGTAACATCCACAGGATTGATTTATGTAACTACAGAAGCGGGTTATAAATAGTTAAGCTTAGGTGTAATAGTTATTAATAGTTAATAACTTTACAAATGATACGTCTAGTATGACACGCAGAAAAGTCAATTAGCGTATAAAGGACATTAAATCCGTACTTATGTATGTATTAATATATCTATTTATACAAGTAGATTAATTGTAATCGACATAAAGATGGGTATAATATTTTTATTTATCTATGACATGAAATTTCTATAGTACCTCAATTTTAAGAGCATATATTTAGATTATTAAATAATAAATATAGTATTTAACAACTTAAGAAATAGAGAAATATTATAATTGTACCTTTTAACTTGTTCACAGCATTCGTAGAGTTGTAGTGACCTCATTTTTTATATGTTCGACCTTATTTTAACTACGGCATTAGCGTGACTGAACGTTATTAAAATTCATTAGCATTAAGGGCCTAATTCTGTGAATAATAATTTTACTTACTGACATATGAATAAAAGCTGACTTTTCATAATTAAGAATTTTTACACGAAACCTAATAGATATTTATATATTATAATATTTTTTAGTTCTATTTTATCTATATATTAATACTTGAAGCAATAATTTTGTATCCTTTGTTACGAAAATGACTGATGCTTTTCAGTTATATTTGTATTCCTTTATCTATATATATAAAATCGAAAGGTCACTCACTCATCACGAAATCTCAGAAACTACATGTGCTAGGAATCTCAAATTTTTATAGGAGTTATTAATAGCACGTAGGTGCTCGCTAAGACAGAAATTTGCAACATTCGACTTCTAAGGGGTTGTTTTTGGGGTTGAAAGTTTGTATGAAACTTCGTTACAACAAATGCTAGGAGTCTCAAATTTTGCATGGACGTCACTTATAGGACGTAGGTACTCATGGAGACAGAAATTAATAATAACGTAGTTCACGCAGGCGAAGCCGCTGGCGGGCCGCTACTATCCATTAAATAACGCTAGACAAACAGCTTCTTACAAGTACAAAATAATTCAGAATCACCTGAAGAACGGCCGTTTATATAAAAAATGACCTAGTCCGGATATCAAACGACTGCAACATTAACGGTAACCTTAGATTACATTTCGCCCGACTCCACTTTCGGGGGGGAGCTATTGTTGTACGCTTTTTAGTTTGCGAACCGACAGATTGGGCAATTTACAGTAGAATTTGTTTATAAATAAAAGAAAGTTGAATAAATCTGACGCTGTGGTTGACTTGCTCTGACGTGATAAAATAATTGAATTCAATTTTATATAGAAAATAGAAAATTTTCTCCAATAGAAAAATATACCTAGTTTCTTTTTTATTAATCCCAATAACTCGACATAAAAGATCATAGGAGTTTATTTTTCCATTTTCATATTTACTTATAGCTCAAATTTGAAAATAATACTATTAATATTACCAAGCAACATATAAACCTAAATGCATAAAAAATCCAATCTAACAGATCAAATTTCATCAAAACTAAGGAAGTACATACTACTATCAACACACATTTATACGACACCGTGTAGTTATTTCTAACTTGAAGCGGCAAAGGTGTTTTCAGCAGAACAAAACGCGAAGTGATCGTCCCAACTAGACCGTGAAGAGATCGTAACTACGTCCGGACGCACCGAAACCTGCGCACGCGCTTCTAAATATATACATCCGGCTGCCAAACCTGGATGAATGAACACGCGAGGTAACTTTAAAAATATACTTATAAATTTGTAGTTGAGTGAATTAAATTAATAAATACAATAAAAATCTTAATGATTATAATAATTATATTTAATTAAATTAATAATTAATTATGTTAAGTGAATTTCTTAAAAAAATCCTTTAGTGAAGCACAAAAAATAATAGAATAAAAAGAGTTACATCATAGCAACAAAACATTGAAATTCTAACTTTCAACCACCACCAGCTAGCCAGCTCAACTAGCTGTATTTCTGTGCCGCCGCGCTGTTAATTGTAATAGACAATTATCATCACTTAAGTGAGTGGCACTTGAGAAAGAGTAATTCTAGCTTCGTTATATAACATACATAAAAATACTTGCTATAGACTTGACGCCATCATTTATACATAAAAGTACTTATATGTATATACGTAATTAAGAGATTATTTCTTTAAATCTTCAGCTCAATGCTTCACCCGCATAGCGAGTTGGCAAAGAGAACCTGTGAACAAGAGACTTCATTCTTCCAATTTCACTAAAGTTCCCGCTGTAGTCCGCACATAGCGGGGTTGTCAGAGGGAACCTACGTACGAACCCAGTGTTAAAAAACTCCGTTCTCATTATAACATTTCTGATAATATCATTCAATTTCATAGAGTATATGCCATAAAAAATAATTAAAAAACATACCTAGTGGTGTGTATCATCCCATGTAAACGTGAAGCTCTGTTGATATTCACTTTGTAAAGCTTGAAGTAATATTTATGTTTCCAATTTTAACTAATAACACATTAATTGACGTAAGAGTAAATATAAAAATATTTATCAAATATTAATTTGTACTAATATTGTAGGTTAAGAGCACTTTCATATCACTAAATTTTCGTTCGTTGATCTAAATAAGAAAAAAACACTCTTTTGTGTCAATTTGGTATACAAAAAAAAGTAACCATATCAAACATGCATAATAAACAAAAAAAAAAGCAACTTAGCGACAAAAACAATAATTTAAAGAAATTTTATTATCCCTATAAATATGAAACATGCGGGTACCAATAAGGAACCTAATAATTTTATTATTATAACAAAAAGCCCTCTATTTATACCGTTAAATAAAATATATTATTTTCCCCTTTTGACGTAAATCCTAGCTTTTCTATCTCTCTTAGCTGAGTCACACGCTGACTGGCAACCACTTGTTTTGTTCTTTGTATTGTATTTGAATTGCTCTGTTTCAATGTGCAGAGAAGGATCGTTGACTTTTATAATGAATCAATTTATCTTGAGATTTTACCAAAGAAACTGGAAAAATAGACATTTCACATTGAAAAACCAGCCTAGTTCTAAAATATAATAGATTTTTTTTTGTATTCTAAAGCATTAATGCTGATACAAAACTAAATCCATAATTATATTGACAATTAATTCACGTTAATTAGTAGAACTCCAATCGTGCAACAAGTGCTTAGAAAACATAAATAAATTTGCAACGAAGTGATTCAGTCATCGGAATGGCGACGACAGCGGGATCAAGACGATTTATGTAATTCCATTTACAGTGGAAACGGTACCAGATAAATTCTAAATTGATATAAAAAGAAGCCTTACAGCAATTAAACCTAGCGCCATGTCCTTCTAGGGCTTGCAGAAAATCAAAATGATTTATTTTTCTTTTCTTTAAGTCATATGGAATTGTAATTACTATTACAGTAAAGTTTATGGGTTTTAAAAATATATGTTTAATACCATATTGTTAAGAAGTATTTATTCTATTGCCTTCACAACTGAAAGTCGCCGTCTGTATAAATAAACAGCAGAAATGGTCAAGGTAAATCAGTTTAGACTTCTAGTAGCGGTGACATTTTGTATCACAAAAAACATATAAAAACGTGTGTAGATAAAATGTGATTACAATGCAAAACGATAACTTTAATCTTATAATAAGTCTTTAATCAATTTTTGTAAGCGTAAAATAAATCGCAATAATAATTAAATAGTTATATTCTAATAATATTTTCTTTAAGGGTATAAAGTATCTTTTGGTATCGTTACAAGCGAGACGGCCCGCATACTCTCAGGAGTCAGGATAACCACAACGAATGACCGCACTGGCAAACTGGTTCCAGTGGACTATTATTATTAAGGGCTCGTGCCAATATACGGGGCAAGGCGTCAAACACAATGAACCAAATACAAAGCTTAAGAACAAGTTAAAATACTCTTAGTTAATCGACACACTATATATACCAAAAGGACACAAAAGAAGATGCTTCAAAAAACACACACTGGATTCTTCATATACATTAGTTTGTAATGTCCAATATTTTCATGCACAGAACACATCCATTGATAAGGCACTGATTATAACTAAATTATAAAAGTTTAAAAAGTATTATTATTAAAATAAATTCAATAGTTGAGCGTAACGAACTGTCTGCACGGGTCGGCCATGCACGGAGCCGGCAACTTGCAAACTGTTCCGTTTCGTTTCAAACGATCAACGGACACGCGGACGGCGGTCGCCCTCCCTCTCCGTCTCCCTCACCGGTCGAGAATAAGCAGCGTGTGAAAGAGACAGCTGCTGTTCACTCGCTACAGTCTTTTTATCGCAGGACAAACTTTACAGCGACGTGAATACTTTCCGATTCCGTACATAGGTCTGAGTGAAACGGAACGATAATATTTTTTGTGTATTTGGCACTTGGCAGGATTTTTTCTGTCAATGTCGAAGTTGAAGTCACTTTTGGACTTCTATTTTCGATATCAATATCGGACTTCAACGCGACATTTTGCTTCACGGCAATTGAGCCTTTATTCATAAAAAAGCTGGTTTATTACATTTTTTAGTGTGAAACTGATTTTAAGTGCCTTTTTATATTATAAAATAATTATTGGTAATTTTAATTTAGAAATAGTTTACTATATAAATAATTTTAAAGCATTTTTAAGAAATAAATATGTTAAATGCAATAAAACAATCGGAGAAAGAACGTATAAAAGCCCTATCATAGCTACTCACCTACAATTGTGTGAAGTGTGCAACCGTACATCAGCGCTGGCCTCAATTCCGGCATTATCTAAAAAGATCTTGAATCGATCATATCGCATATCGTGAATGACGTCCCGAAACCTACTTTTAGTGTACAAACTTACCACTTTTCTGGTATGTGGGCCAACCATAATATTTTCCATATGGCAGTATACAATAAAATTTTATTATTAAACAAGTATTTTCAATATGTGTGCTTCGATAACTTTTATTAAATGAACAGTGAATGGGCTGTAAAATTTATTGATAGTGAAAAATAATAAATATGATAACTATTTAATAAAAGATATCGATGCAATTTTTTTTTAAATTACTTTTTAAAACTCATTCAATAAATCAAGTCTTTAAAAGTTATCAGTACACCTAAATGAAATAAATACCTACATGTAAAATTATTAAAGTAGATAAAGGCACCAATACATCAGCTGGCAATTTAAAATTTACAAAACAAAAGCATTTTGAAATAGTAGTAAAGTGCTATTACTTCCAAAAACGGTATACGCAATACATAACGATTTATTTCAATAGAATAAAAAGAACGGTTAATTTGTAAGGATAATGGATTGTGTTGTAATTCCTATTGACTCTCGCAAAGCGTAAAGCAATATCTAATTATATAATGACGCTATGTGGAGAGTAAGAAAGAATAAAGAAAAAATAATAGAATAAATTTAGTACAAATTATTATTATTGTCAGCTTCACGCTTTATCCTGCACATAACAGGGTATGCTGAGATAGCTTAGAGTTAAATCACTCCGTTCTCACCGCCGAATTCAAGATATAGTGTGTAGAGTGGCGGATATCAACGTGCCACTTTGCCGTAACAGAGAAGGGGAAATAAAAATTAATTCCATCAAGTAGGGGCAAACCCACAACCATCGTGTTTATAGCAAGATGTCATGCCACTGCGCTACAATGGCCTCAATCCTATAAATAAGTTGAGATTACTATTAATTAAAGATCGACTTTAACAATAATCAATTTTGAAAAAATACCTTCATATTTAAATATAAAATACCGCCTCAAACGGCTGAGAAAACAAAGCATTGCATAAGATAAACGTATCTTAAGGAAATGAAAATGACAAAGAAACAAAGAAAAACATACCTGTAATTGGTTCGTGGATGTCTGTTGACTTTCTCTATAGAGCAAATATAGGAAGTTATAAGCGAAGATAATTATGCTTGGAGTCGTTACTATATTTGTGTACAATATTAATTTCAGTCATCTTCATGACCTATTCTTCAAAGAAGTCTTTTAACATAAATTTATAAAAATATATATTTATAGTTTTTTAAATAAATAAAAATTACATAAGATTGATTAAGCTTTCAATGGAAACTCCAGATATTATCTTTTTTCTGTTAAAATTATACTTATCTACCTATCATCCCACCCGACCATTGCAAAACAATAAAACATAATTATATATCGTAGTTGAAAAGGTCATCTCAACATATATCTTTTGGTACCATCTCATCTAAGACAATAGCCGAAGGGTTCGAACATTGTACTTTTTTGTTTGAAAGAATGACCTGACATAAAAGGTCCACGACATTTAAAAATCGTGTACAACTAACCACAACAATTAGAACAACTCAGTTCTTCAAAAGATTGATGCTCGAGACGAATCTGGATCGTTCACAATGCTCTAAACTGATTTGGGAAAGATGTACGAACTTTCTCTTGGCCCTTGGGTACAAAGCGCCAAACTGTTATAGCATTTCTCTTTAAATCTATACATGAAGCTGTCGGACGAGGGCTATGTGACCAAATAACATGAAGTAAGATGAATGAAAAGTTATATGAAGTTGATGACTTAATTATTTATTATAGGTCTCATTCTTTATATAATTCCGCGTATATGTAGGTAGAGTTTAGATTACAGTAGGATAGGAAATTAAATCGACAGGTCTGTCTTAATAGTTTAACTAGAGTTAGGGTCTACATACAAAAAAAAAGCCCTAAACTTAAGGGCAGTTCTTCGTGATAATTGGGGTTTCCATATCATTTAATTAAATTCCTTAACAAGCAGATGGAGATTCAAAATATAGTTTTATATTACCAATTTTGCGAAAAATCTTAAACTTCACCAAGGCAAGACTAATAGTTAATTATTATTTAAAGGTAAAAACACTATGCAACTGATTAAGTGCAAAATATGATACTTGCGGAGATATTTCTGAAGATATTTGTGCAAGACGACTTCCTGGTCGCCATCGACCAGAGTCGATCACACTTCGATTATTATAAGCATCTGAACATAATGGTAACACAAAATAACTATCCTTCCTTAAACAGTGCAATCGGTTCTATCTCTCTTCACTTATATCGAGTTACAATTACTCTTCGCTTCCCTGTGTTGAGTGCATTGCGTGGGCGCACTTCCGTCTCGTTTGGCAGCTGATAGCCACTTCTTTTAATTGGCATTAATATATATGCCAAAAACAATGTTTCTATATAGAAATAGTGTTACTAAGTGGAAAATACTAAAACCTCATAAAGTATATGAGTAGCTCATTGAACTTGTATGAGATCATTCATTTAGTTGAGAGCAATTTACAATATTTTTGGCTATTTTCCAACGTCTAGAGTAAAACTAGCATCGAAATATATTTTCAACCCAACATTTTTCAATATGTATGTAATATTTCAAAATATTCTATCGTATTTTCCCTTGTGATAAATCAATTAAGTTTCAGTCAAACGCATCTGCCATGCAATTGTATTACCGCCTGCATTCACCCACGTGCAATGGTTCTGTTACTTAATGGAGAAGGATAATTAATGAATTCATTGTAAAAAATCTGTAAAATCACCTGAGAAACAACATTCTGTTGTAATTTTAGATTAGGGTAAAATAACTCTAATGATGCATGTGTATAAAACAATATAGTAATTTCCCAATAATTAAAATTGAGAAACTAGCCTCTTTATCTATAGTAGTAGTTTAATTTTTTAACTATGTAGGTCTAAAAATAAAACGACAACTTTAGAAAGTAGATCGTGCTATTTCTTTCAATATCCGTTTTAGTTTGAATAGACAAACTTGAAGTGAACAATACAAGGCACCATAGGAAATCCATTCTCCCCGAGGCGGTGTCGCGTAATTCCTCGTGGATGCAGCCAGCCGTGTCTAACGTGGGTGTTCTGCATGCTGATGCAAGACTATGGCGTGGAATACTATATTTTATCATATCATTACTTAATCGAAATTGCCTTTGGATTAAACAACTCTTAAGATCACTTCACAATAAGCTTTAACATTAACTGCGTCGTATGTATATATATACTAGCGGCCCGCCCGCGGCTTCACCTGCGTGAGCTACGTTATTATTAATTTCTGTCTCTATGAGTATCTACGTCCTATAAGTGACGTCCATGCAAAATTTGAGACTCCTAGCATTTGTAGTAACGAAGTTTCATATAAACTTTCGACCCCAAAAACAACCCCTTAGAAGTCGAATATTGCAAATTCCCGTCTTAGCGAGCACCTACGTCCTATAAATAACTCCTATGCTAAATTTCAGATTCCTAGCACATGTAGTTTTTGAGATTTCGTGATGAGTGAGTGATCTTTCGATTTTATATATATAGATAAATATTAATTAAAAGCTTTTATTTTCTAGTATAATTCATTAGAAGAATATTCCATATAGTTTTTTTACTTATAAGTGGCGAAATTTGATTATGTAAATCATTTATAATCTTTGATTATATGAAAATAAAATTAATTATAAACAAGATCGTATCAACGGACCGCTACGAACGTCGTTGAATTTTACGAAAACTCAATGATAATAAGTGATGCATATAAAAAATATGTCAACGAAGATAATGTTATGGATAATAATAATGTCAATTCAAAATTTAAAACCAAACTATTTAATAAACTCCTAAACAAAATTAACAAATTTTTACCTATATAAGTTTATATAAATTTTTAAGATAACAACCAAAACAAATACACTCATATCTCAATACACAATTACATTATACGTCCGGCGATAAACGCAGCGGATAAAGATAAACATTAGTGTTACCGTTAACCCAGGATTTGCGACTTAGTTAGTTTGGACCGTTTGTGTTTCCGTTAACACCGAGCTCGGCCCTCGGTTACTCTATTGGCTTCTGTTCCACCATAGAATAGATATCGTACGATACTAATAACAGGACTTCCAGTGTGGTTAAGTAATCGGACATACATACATAAAATACATTACAAGACGGCTTTCTCTTTGGAAATGTATATTTGTTATATGCATTCAACGATATTCTGGTAAAATGTCAACATCGAAGGCTGTGACATGATTGTTTTTTTACAATTATTATAATTTAACTTTTTTTTTATTTTTGGTTTTAAAACTTGTATATATGCTAGGGGGAACGATAATAAAAATCGATGTTTATTGTTAGACATGTGTCCATTTGTATATGGAGATCAATCATGCATGGAGCCCACCTGGCACATAAAAATGAATGTTTGCGTGTTATTAACTTAAATTCAAATATAAATGTACATGTATATAATTTGAATTATTTGTAATATGTTAGGGTTAAGTCACTTTTTAGGGTTCCGTACCTGAAAAGGAAAAAACCGAAATAGAATCACTTTATTATTTGTCCGGCCGTCTGTTAAGATCATTTATTTTAAGGTCGTGTAGAGGTACAAAGCTGAAATTAATATCTATTAGGTCTACGATATCTCAGAGTACCTACAGACATAGGGTTAGGAGTCTATTTGTATAGGGTACGCAGTGGACCTACAATTTTAAAATTTGGTACATAGTATACCGGGCTTAGTAACGTTATCTAACATCTTACAAATCGGGAAAGTAGGTATGATTTTCAATAAATGCTGATAAATTGAAGATGAGATAAAGTACAAAGTAATAAAGATCTTAATACGTATTATGAAACAAAACAAAAGAGTCGCAACAATGACGTTATTATTAAACATAATATAATATAATACAATATAATCTTATCTCAAAATTCATCGATAAGAATAACCTTAACAATAAAGACCAGTCACAATATGCTTATTGTTCTGTAATTATAACGTCACCTAAATACAGCCCAGTTTGCAAGAGAAAGAAAAACCTAAGACACTTAAATAAAAAAATAAGTACTTATAGTAGAAATTCGATTAAGCGGGCTAATTGTTGTCGTTAGTCATTCGGATAATCGAAAATCCGGATAATCGAATGTATTAAGAAAAGCTGGTTTTGTGTATATGTAGCACAAAATTGTTATATGTCTATTAAAAACAACAAGTACATATTAACGAAAATTAACGTTTATTAATTATTTACGTATATATAAATTTACTTAGGTTTCATTGTAGTAGGTTATAAAATAATTATCGCGGTTGATAGTCCGGATAATTGCGAATGCGTATAACTGAGGGCCGGATAACCGAATTTCTACTGTAGTAGCGAGAACAGAATGAATTTTACAATTTTACAACTTTTGTAATTTTACAATCGTTTTGAATAAAATTTTAACAGTCATCGATGTTACATAGAGTTTTAGGTTACCCTCTTGACTGAAATTGGAACCAAGTCATAATAAGTTCCAAATCCCAAAAACATACCATATATGTATTCACGTTCCATTGTAAAAAATCACATTATAGAATGTTCATCATCTCCTCTAAAGGTGGAGGACCCCTTCTGAGGGAACATACGAATTTTAGTTATCATAAAATTAAAGAAATAAATAAAAACGTAATATTAAAAAAATAAAACATATTTGAGAAATTAAAATCTGCAAATGCTTAGAAAACTTATTAAGTCACAATTCATCATCATCTCATATGTTTATTTACAGTAGATTCACATATTCATGAGTTTAATTATATTGTAAATTCGCAAAGCTAGGACGTTCTAAGCAGCTGGAAGCTCAAAGGCGAGGCGTGGTACGTCCATCCATCACGCAACAGCTCGATCAGCATGAATTATTATCGCACATGTTATTTATTGAACCCCTCAACGTGTAACTGTTTGGTTTCTCTTGTCGCATTCTCGAATGGAGAGACAAATTAGATTATAAGTTCTGTTATGTTATATTATGTTGATATTGACGTTATATTTAAGGAATTTCAATATTTCTAAAGCCGCCTTTAAGCCGCAACATTAAGAATCTATTTTGATTACTTAAAATACTTTTATACCAACATTCATAATTATGAATGAATAAGAAATATTTGTTAGATATACAATGCTAGGTGATTTTTTTCCGTGGTTTTCCACCACGGAAAAAGGATAGGCAAACGGAACCTACTGTTAAGACATTTCGATGCCCACTTTTTTGGATTGAATGGCGAAACCCAACAACCCACAACCGTCACGTTTATAGTCATAAGCTTGTACCAGTGCGCCACCACGACCTCTTTAGCCTCTTTTTTGAATATAACAAAAGTAGAAAAAAAAACACAAAAAAATACCAACAGAGATAATGAGTATACGTGATTTAAGTCACTACAGTCGTCACGTTCCAAGCAGGCAAACGCAACAGTTGGCAGTTTATACGCTCGTGAGGTTCACTGGGGTCATGTGGAGCTTTGTAAGCTGGCTCACAAATTGCGTAGCTACATTACCAATATTATTCTTAAATCACTAGCTACTACTGACAGGAAATTATCTAATTTATAATGAAATCATGAGGCCAGTCCTTGCCCAGGGGCACGAAGTGTGACAGGTTATGGCTTCTAACCCTACTCGAGGAAATATTTATTTAAATGTATATTTTCATTTCTTCGATCTGGTGTCGAGGCAAAGCGCTGCGTTAAGTTCCACCACTCAACACGCAATGCCTTAAAATTAGACGGAAAGCGAGAAACAGAATGTCTTCCACACTAAGTTTCCTCTGTCTACTCCTACCGTGAACGGGATTCAGCGTGAACCCGAATTATTTTTAATAACAAAATTACCCATTAGGCAAAAATCAACATATCTAATAATACACACGTAAGACCTAACACCACCACCACCTATCGAGGAACTGCAACGACCAGCTGGAAAGTTGGGGCGTGGCAAATCATTATAAACTATCACCGAACGCGGAATACTTGCATAAAGCAATACCCATGCGTCCATTACGAGCGTGCCGAATTAAGGTATCATTAATAACTAGGAAACAGTAAATTGTGTAAGAGAGCCCTACATTTAGACGGCTATCTTATTTGAGAACCAATATAATATGGTTGCTGCGTTGTTAAACAAATTGAGTTTAAATGCTGGGAGTGAAACGTTTCTCCGATTATAGTAGATCGTAACTAAGAGATTGATGTGAATTATTAGAGCAACTCCGTTCCTTAAAAATTTAATATAACTACATCACAAATACAAAGAACAAGAAAATTGGTACGTATGGGGTTCCCAATATCTCCGGAAGTCGCGTTACAAAAAGGACAAATCTCTGTTTTAGTTACAAACATAGTAATTAATTTGAAATAATTTAAAATTTATATATATTAAGTCATTTTCCTACAAATCTACATAGATTTATATATTAAAATGATATATTAAATCAAATCTAAATACCTCCTCACCTCTCAAGAAATAACAAAACCATAAAACGAAATCGCCACCACATCTCAAACTATTTCTAAGAAAACGTGTTTGCATATCAATTCATAGAAATTAAGATAAATCAGACCCAGTTATGATAGCAAGTAGACGTGACGACGTGACGATAAAACTTTAAGCTTACACTAATGTGAATAGAAGGCTGGGATAAACTTTGTAGTGGTCCCAGCTTACAGGTATTTATGTTTTTCATGGTCATTAGTGATGTGTTTACAAAAGTAATAAATGCGATTAATAGTTGACTATAATAGTTTCACTTAATATTATTTTATTCATACATTAACATGGTTTATTATATATCTTACGTTCGTATCAAGATTTAGAGAATATTACAGAAAATTAACACGTTTCCTCCTTCCGCTATAATATGTTACTTTTGTTCTTTACTAAATCGACGCTAATGGTGGCTGTAAAAGCGACAGGTTATAGGTTCGATTCCCACCCAAGGACATTAAATATTTAATACTTTAATTTCTTCGCTTTGGTGTCGAGGCTAAGCGCGGCGTTGAGTTTCACCACTCATCACGAAAATGCTTTGAGAATTCAGCGGAAAATGGGAAGGTTCCCTTTGCCTACCCTGCTGTGTGCGGAAATACAGCGTAACACTGTTCTTTTAAGTAAGTATAAGATATAATTGAATGATTTATCATAAGACATTAATTAAATAATTTCAAAAATTACCTACCAGTAAGACAACCGTGCAATAAAAATCAAACAAAGAGAACCCGAGTGTAGCACATACATAGTTATTACCTCAACAGCCTTAATTATAACGGTGACCTAAAACCAACGACGCAGAACCGGGTGACATATGCGCGTGCGCATCACGCAGTAATCATTCTAACGGAAAATCGCCAACTGTTGGTCAATACTCAATACTATTCAGGTCGTGGCGATGAAAGTCTAATATTAAAGAGAAATATTAAAGAGTATGAATTAGAAGATATAATATTTAAGAGTAATCACTAATTTCCGCTTTAAAATAAACTTATAGGTATAGTTATTTATTACAGTAATTCAAAAATTAGCTGATGCCTGTGGAATTCAAAAGAAGCATGAATTTATCAAATTATGAATAATAAACATGAATAATAAAACAAAAAACCCATTTTATATATAATAATGTTATGTGAACAAATAAGGAAATATATATAAACAATAAATATAGGTACATTAAATAAAGTTAATGAAAAACAGTTCTATCATCATTAATTTATTCTACTTCACACATTTTATGCATTATTTGTCGTATGGAGAGAATTTTTTATGTAAAAACTCTCTTTCTCTCTGTCTCTTCTCTCAAAAAAACAATGTTTAAATATACCACAGAAACAAAATACTTTAAATAAAAAAACCTTGCTTAAGAAGCAATCAGACAGACTAACAAACATTGGATTATAAAAAAATCGATTTTTATGGTGCCTCCACTAAAGCACAAAATTATATACGAATAACTTTTATATAAATAATAGAAATAAAATAAAACCGAAAGCCGAATACTAGTCTAGTCTATATATACAAAAACAGTGGCAACGACCAATATATACTCAAACCGGAACTAATAATTCTCAATGAACAAAATAACGATAACTCGCCAATGCAAATTAATGGTTGGCAGGATGTACGAACAATGACTTAGACACCGGATATTAAGATCAAAAAGAGTTTAACCTCGCGACGTTACTTGTTAAATAAAAAAACATAATTGAAATGGGAAATTAAAAAGGAAATAAAATATTTATTTACACTTATAAATATAAATATAAATGTAAATAAATATTATATTTCTTTATTTTATTTCATTTCTTCGCTCTGGTGTCGAGGCAAAGCGCGGCGTTGAGTTCTGCCACTCAACACGCAATGCCTCCAGAATTCGGCGGAAAGTGGGGAACGGAGTGTCTTAACTCTAGATTCCCTCTGCCTACCCTGCTGTGTGCTGGATACAGCGTGAAGCTGATTTAATTAAAAAAATGTACATACTTTAAGAGTCGACTTATCATATGTAATTACATTTTCAATTAAAATCAAACTAAATACATCAATTAGGGTTAATTAACTAATATATGTATGTAGAGATGTTGAATTTTTTTGATTAAATTTCTTACTCGCATGCATTCCGCGGGTGTTTTGCAAACATGCCGGACCGGAACCACCGTTCATGTCGTTAAAAATGATTGATATTAAACTATCTGTAACTTTCAACGATTTCTGTTACTTTTTAATGCAAAAAAAAATTAATAACATTATTAATTTAAACGATATTTAATAATTTATCGCGTGTTTTAAAAGAGTGAAAAGAAATTGCTTGGTATTTATTTTATTTCATTTACTTTCAAAAATATTTACGACCATGTAAAGTCTGTATAAAATTTGGGCAATTTGCCTTAGTATTGGAAATAAATAAAATAAGCATCACGCTGCACATATAGCAGGTGTCTAGACACTCCGTTCCCAATTTTTCGTTGAATTTTTTGAGGCATTGTATGTCTCAACGTCGGGCTTTTGCGTCCACACCACTACCCACCACCTGAGTTGGCACCACCAGAGCAAACAAATAAAAATAGTAATTGATAATTTATTACTCTGAGTTGAGATCGAACTCACAACCCTCGTGCCACTGCGCCACAACGACCTCAATTATTAATAGTAAGTACAGTATTTACCATAAACAATTCTCAGTAAGAAATAAAAATAAACTCATGTATTTAAGAGCACGGCGTGCAGCGTGTGAAATTATTGGAAACACAATAAGCAGTTAGTTATTAACCAGAGGAAAATGAAAACACTCAAAACCAAAACAAGAAACTTAGAGAAATAATCGTTCGCTTGTAAAGAATGGTCGGCGATACGAGATTGTAAAAGGGGGCAGTCAAAACAATTCAGGGCGCGGTGGAACCGTGTCTAGAATCTAGATTTTATTAAATCAAACGTCCGGTACGATAATATCTATAGGAGTTAAATGAATTGGCCCTTTGCGTTTAAACGTAGAGAAGTACTTGTATTTTTAATGTTAACAAATATATTTAATATATTTATCTTTATATAAAAAAATCTAACATCAGAGGTTATAACTATAATAAAATTTCAAAAATATATACCAAATACTTTGTGGTAGGTAATATTTTTGAATAATAATATAAGCTTACCTTTCTTAGAACTCTACACACAGAATAACCCAGAGTTCAATTATTAATTACACACTTACAACTATCGGCAAAGTGAAAATCATTAAAGTTCTGTCCGATAAATTATCATTATAGCATCATAATGATTCGTGACGCCTTCGAGCCATCAGAGCCGGTTATTGTCCATAATTCTATATGCAATTATACGTCAATTTGACCGAGCCCGGTGATTACGCGAACTTTCCGGGAGCGCGTGCGGTGCTTAATTACGTAATACGGCTAGCTTTGAATTATGCTCGGACTAATATAGATCACGATAGCGACACGAAAGCCTGCCTCGATTTATGACTGCTGGTGATAATGGTGGCGCGAGATAAAACAACACCAGCACTGTATTTAATGGTTTGTTATAAGCAACAGATATGAATTGGTTTTTGTTTGATATGAAAGGAAATGAAAATATTTCATAGTAAAAAATACTTTCAAAGAATTTATAAAATTGATATGTTTGAAATAAAAAAAAGTGCAAAAATCGTCTATTGCTTTAACTTACAAGTAGGTATAATTACTATTTTTAATTTATTTTAGCACTAGGTTTTCTCTGACTACCTTTGTGGGATACAGTGTGAAGCTGATTTAGTTAAATCCTTGTACAAAATCTTCATCATTACCCATTTCAATAGTTGATCAAATAGAAGAATATCATGAAAATATGTAACCTATCCCACAGCAACCATTGCTTATATATTTTCTATTATATTTTAAAAAGGAACAACCGAACAAAAACATAAAATGAGAACGTCATTTTTGCATGTCATCTATTCAAAACTACGATACGCACTGTTAAATTTCTATAGAGATAGATAGTTATCAAATGACCTGCATTCAGCTTCTAATATGACATACAAAATGAGAGGAAATCAATATATTATACTAGCGGCCCGCCCGCGGCTTCGCCTGCGTGAACTACGTTATTATTAATTTCTGTCTTCATGAGTACCTACATCCTATAAGAGCCGTTCCATAGAAAATTTGAGACTCCTAGCACTTATAGTAACGAAGTTTCATACAAACTCGAACGAAGTTTCATATCAACCCCCAAAACAACCCCTTAGAAGTCGAATATTGCAAATTCCCGTCTTAGCGAGCACCTACGTCCTATAACTAACTCCTATGCAAAATTTCAGATTCCTAGCACTTGTAGTTTCTGAGATTTCGTGAAGAGTGAATGAGTGACCTTTCGATTTTATATATATAGATATATATATAAGTTAGATTAGATATGTTATACCTACAGTTGCCATAGTGATGTTAAAACGTGCTTATATTATCTGATTACTGAGGGGCGACTGAATAAACAATTCATTGGAGAAATCGATATTCGATACGATAACGCGAGCTGCAACCACCCTCTTAATAAAATCAATATAAGTAGTATATGTTAGTAGTATTACAATGTAATATAAATATTAATCGAAATATATGGTTTTTATAAATTTTTAACTGCGATCACAACTTTACAATTTAAATATAAATAGTTAGTGTGGCATTGCGTGTTGAGTTACAATACTCCAGATATGGCGAAAAGTGAGGGACGAAAGTGTCCTAATGAGAACAGACTGTCTTAACACTAGATACCAGGTTCCCTCTGCCTACCCTGCTATTTATGGGATACAGCGTAAAGCTAAAAATAAAAATATATATAAAAATAAATGTTAGCGTCATGCGAAACCTGCAAAATGTATGCCATTTATAATTGGCGTGACATTTCCAGCTGAGAAGTCACGTGATACATTTACAAACATTCGTATGTCAATCTTATCGCAATCAAGTATGGAGAATTGTTATTTAGTGTATTATAACATACGATTTATTTTGTTGCTAAAGCGTTTAAGATTTTTTATATAACGAATATATATACAAATACAAGCTACAACGAAAATATATGTTTTTATAATACAAAGTTGCAATTTATTACTATTTAAGATTTTTACCATTTATGTAACAGCGAAATAAACTTTTTAAATTATTTTAATCGTTTCAAGTTTATTTTCAGCTTACAGCTTTCAGTATACAATCACAGTAATTAAAATTACTGTATACAGGCATGTGCCCTTAATTTTAATTAATTTATTAATAAAAGAATTACAATAGAGCAATTATTTAATTATTTTTAGTATGATGAAAGTTACTTTAATGAAGGTGTGGTTGAATCTCAGTGAAAACGGCGACAAACGACATCTTTTTCATTACCTACTCGGAACTAAAGTGAATACTTAATTAGAATCCTACCGTAAAGGTAATTTCCCGCACCTGGCTACTGAGTAATCACTAGTTGCAATCGAAATATTTTATCGTAATTACACTCTCCCTCTGAAAGGACGTCAAATAATATGTAAAAAAAATATTGTACTATAAAATGAGAGAATGGTTCACTAATTTCCGCTTAATTCTGGAGGCATCGCGGGTTGAGTGCTGGAATTCGCCGCGCTTTGCCTGGTTACCCGGGCGAAGATATGAAAATATGACATATCTCTCTTTTTGAATGGCAAATCGAACTCAGAACCTGTCACGTTTAGTGCCCCTGCGTCACAACTGGCCTTAATATATTGGCTGTATTGATAAAAAGTATAAATATATATAAAGGTAGTTAACGAAGATATTGTTCTAAATAAAAAGCAATCAATAATAACCAGCTCCATTACGAACGCAAATTATACTCGCTTCGATCTAATTCAGTAGCTTAAACTAATTATACCATTGAAAATAATCAAAAGCGAAATTACATTTGAAAATGGCTTCTAGGCAAATATTGTTATTAAGAGAAAGTTTAAATTGTGAAGCGAAGCGAAAAGCTGGTGTTTGTGGAGGAAACCAGCAAAAGGGCAACGTGTGACGGGTAGCGTATAGGCAGTGGTGACCTTCGACCCGCAGTCGCGTTGTGATGAAGATAGGACCGCCGCGATAATTGAGCGAGGCTCGTCCCACAAAAGCTCGTTTCCCAACAACAAACACTTATTCGGATATAATACATCGATAAGTAGAAATCGAATACATTACCTGGCGGAAATTGAATAATAAATTATACTATTGACCCGGTACAGCTACAGCGATCCTTTACGCTAACTGGCATGTTATGTGTGCCGGTGCCGGTAGTTGCTAGTTTGATTTCCGCTGGCGTACAGTATACTTTGTGTAAATAATATATAATAAATAATTGGAGACCAGTGGCACAAGGGTGCCACTACAAACGCGTCAGGTTGTGGGTTCGATTCTCACTGGTCGATTCTCATTTTCTATAGAGACAAGGAAAGCGCGGCGTTTAGTTCCACCACTCAACACGCAGTGAATCCAGAATTAGACAGAAAATGAAAATCATTATTTTCCCACAGAACATGAAAGTGAATGAGAACGGGAGACCGAAGTAAGTAATTCGATTAGAGGTTCCCTTGTTGCACCCGCGGTGGTCCGCGTGCTCGCTCACAATAAATCCCGTTGTCGTTTCAACGCCCGACTTTATAGCGACGCCTCGGGCTACGCAAGCGAGTATTGTTGGTGATTTTTGCTATATTACGTTATCGCACACTGCATGCCGGAGCCGCTTTCACGGCTCTTGCTTTCTAAATTTGCGAAAAGATAATTTCTGCAGCTTGAGGCTATTTAAAAATATATATATATTCATTATGAGGCCTGTCGTGGAGCAACGACACAAGTAACAAGTGTAGGTTCGATCCCCACTCGAGAAAATGAAATATTTAATATTTTCATTTCTTCGCTCTGGTGTCGACGCAAACCTCCAGAATTAGGGGAGAAATGGAGACCGGAATGTCTCAACCCTAGGTTCCCTCTGCCTTGCTGTGTTCGTAATGCAGCGTGAAGCTATAACCATTTCTCATATTTCAGCAGGTCGCAAAGCACAAGCAACCAATACAATAAATGTAGGTTAACAACAAACATTTATTTACATAATGTCCGCACTAGTGTAATCGCGGAACGTTACAGTTAATTAACTTAGATCTCTGTAAGTACTTGTAGAGGTAGAGATGAGATCTTATCGAGAGCATGCACCTGGGCGAGTCGAGGAAAACCATCACGCAGTACACGGGTACATTGATTCAACATTCACCATTGATTATTATCGTCGATCAAATATCTGAGATCAATTAAATGGAGTAGGTACGTACGACTGTTTCTAAATCGAATTAGCTAGTAGTTCTATATAAGCAATGAGGTGTTTATTTGACACTATTTTTTTTTTAGATTCGCGATCTCAGCAGGGTAGGCAGAGGAAACATGGAACCTAGACTTTCCCACGAATACTAGTGGCATTGCTTGTGGAGTGGCGGAACTAAAGGAAATGAAAATATTGCCTCATAAACCTCATAGGCCTTAACTTTATGCTGTTATAATTACAGCGATCGAGAACAAATAGCCTGTTCTGCTACCTAATGACGATATATTGCAATCATTATTGGTTATAGTACAAGAAATATGGGTATTAGAATTGCACTCAATGGTGAAAACAAATAAGAGGTTATCTGTCTGTATGCTTTACAGAACTACCATCATAAATTATTGTAATTGAAGATACTCGTATACGCTTTTAACGCAGAACAAGCACTTAAATAAAATAAAGAGGACAAAATACGTACGAAAAATGTATAAAATAAATATTATTAAGTTATGTTTATTTATAAAAAAATGTAATTAGAAATGATTTTGATATACAGCTACTTCTACAATAAGAAAATTATTTCACAATACGATAAAGATACAAACTATATTAAGTGTAGCAGTCGATTTATTAAGAATATTCATAATTATAGTAATATATATGTTTAGTTAGGCACATTCAATACTTATGTATTACTCTACTATGTGTAAAATAAAAACATAATTTTCCATAACTATGTTCACGCAAACCGCTCTATAACAACCAAGCGGGTTCCCATTCAACAGTTATTTATGTGAAACGAACAACGATATAGTATATCTATATAGTAATGAATAAACTAATATATTATAAAGTAATAGCCTATTCGTATGCAAGATATAGTTAGAATAAACAATAATTATACGCGTGCGCACGTTAATTATGTTTGTATAAATCCATCGTCGCCCGCGGGAGCGAAAGCTGGCTACTACTGGTAGATCTTACACATTGATAAGTTCATTAATCACTCTATTTCAAAGTAGGTTGTATGTTCTCTTCAAACCAAACACCTTCGATATTAGCAAAAGAAATTGTAACTTAATCTACGTGGACCTAATAGATCAGCTCTACGCTGTATCCTGTAAACAGCAGGGTAGGCTGAGGAACCTAGTCTTAAGATACTCCGCATCCTATTTTCCGCCAAATTCTGATGTAGAACCCTAGCATGAAAATAATACCCCCATGAAAATAATAAATATTCCATTTCCTCGAATATAATCGAACCCAGAACCTGTAGCGTTTACAGTCACACACTAGTCCCACTGCGCCATGAATGGCCTGAACTCTCGCATCTTGATCTACATATTGTTTGTCATAATAGATCCAATTTAAATGTTGATTTATTGCAACCAAAACTATTAACATAGTTTTAATTTGAAATCTAGACATACAGTCTACTTGCCACCATCAGTATTTCCGTTCTTAATAAGCCAATATTATATATATATATATATATATATTTTTATCGACATATAGTGTTATACATATAAACAACATTTCCAAATATCATATCGATATTCGCCAAGCTGTCGACTTTCTACTGTTTAAATCGTAATGTCAATAATTTACTTCCTATACTTACGACTTGAGTCTAGGCGAAATTATATGGTTGCTACGTGGAGTTAACAAAGGAATATTTCAGTATAGCACCGTGCGCAATCTCCATAACGTATGTCACTTTGATTTATGGGGCGTTTGTTAACCTTATTTCACTAGAGTTGCCATTACTAAAAAATATATAATAGTTTAAAATTTTAAATAAATAAATAACTTAATACTTGTCGTTTTGTCGCAATAAAATTGCATAAGATAATTATATTTTAAAATTAATATCAAGTTAATTAAAAAAACATTGCATAAATTAATTTCAAACGGATGTAACTAGTTTAACTATTATTTATGTCATATTCATTAGGTACAAGAAACAATATTAAATAGGCCAAATTGAGATTTATAGTTTAACTGCTAGAATGCATGGCGACCCTACAGCCTGGTAACGAGAAGTGTATTGCACAAATGGACTGCATAAAGCGTGGTCTAGAGTCGACTGACGTTTGTGTCACGAACTTTTGATTGCAGCAATTGGGTTCAAATCATGTATTATAATATACTATTAAGCTTATAAGAGGCCGTCCTGGCACATTGGCATCAGGGTGTGACTATAAAGCGACGGTTTTGGGTTCGATTCCCGCTCGAGGAGTTGATTAAGGCTACTCAACACGCAATGCCTTGAAAAAATTCGGCAGAAGTGAAGAACGGAGTGTCTTAACACTAGGTTGCCTCGGCCTAACCTTTTATATGCCGAATGAAGACATGAAGATTTATTTTTTGTTTTTTTTTTATATTTAGCTTATACTACCTTGCCGACTTTAATACGCAAGTTAGCACGCGTTTCTAATCTACTAGACAATCGCGTTAGCTATAAAACGAAGCATAGCGGTTAGTTGGCTTGGCAATTACGAGTTACTACTACCTGATTAATGACGTAAAATATCATAAAATCTCTCGATCTACTTCCATTTAGTTAGAAATGATGTTAATGACAACAAATATGGGCAGTGTTGGTTTTGTTTATATTATGGCTTTATACCTTCCGCCAATAAAATTAACGAACTGAGATTAAAGCTATCTTATAAAACATATTATTAAAAAATATGAATATTAAGACCAATCGTGGCGCAGAGGTAAACGCTACAAGTTCTGAATTCCATTCCCACTCGGGGAAATGAAATATTTAATATTCGCATTTCTACACTCTGGTGTCGAGGGTAGAAGCAGCGTTGACTTCTGCCACTCAACATGCAATGCCTCCAGAATTCTGCGACAAGTGGAGAGCGAAGTGTCTTGACACTAGACTCCTTTAGTATGCTACATGCTGGATATAACATAAAGATTAGAGCAAATTTTCATTATCGAATCACTTGTATTTCGACGTTGTCTTGTCGTCGGAAAAAAAATACTAAATATAGTAAGCCATAAAAATAAATCCAAATAGAAGTCGAGACTTCCACCTACAAATTGGCTTAATTCGCAATAAGTGAACACTCAGATAAAATTAGTTTCGCAAGGAAGTCGTGACAAACTATCAAATTAGACTAATTCGTGAAGGCCGGCCGAGACTTTTCTTGTATACCCAACCTAGATTTCAGTAATATCTAGTTGCTTTTGACTTTAACAATAATCAAAAACGTGTATTTTATGGCGAAAAGCGAAGAACGGAGTGTATTAACACTAGCTTTACTTATCCTCCTGTATCCGTAATACAGCGTAAAGCTGACATATGCGTTAATTAATAGATTAATATATAATTTAACTAAATTTCTTCCTATTTCAACCATATCTGCATTATCTCATCTACACCGACATAATAATATATCTAAAGTTACGTATATCTTATGTATATATGTATGTATGTACAGTAAAAGCTTACAACCGAGCTAGTTTCACTTTCCTACGCTCACATTACCGCATTAAAGGCATTATTAAGGAAACGATCCCGCTCCAGATAATAGATGGTCATGTCACACAGATTGAGTAGCGGGGGTTCATTTTGACGTCCCGCACGAGGCACGACCCGGTAGAAAGTTGGTACATACACTTCGCGTTAGTCAATCATGCTAACTATCGGTTCAATCATATATGAACTGAACCGATGTTGAAATATAGTGTGTGCATAGAATTTTCTGAGATAATGAAACTGTAAAATTTTAGATTTGTAATAATTTACAATTTTAACGATGTAAGACTAGAAATATAAAATATTATGTATTGAAGATTAATTCGGATACTTGAATGTTTATTTAAATCATTATTATTATGTCCTTCAATTTTAGCTAGACACTTTCTTAACATAGCAGAGTAGAAAAAGAATCTTTAGTGCCAAGACACTTTATGCTCTCCTTTTCGCCTGTATTTGAAAGCGATGAGTTGCGCTTTGCCCTTTTCTTAATGGGAAAGTAAAAAAAATCTTTTACCGAATTGGGATGGAACCTACACCCATAGTAATTAGACTATCCTACTGCGCGTACCAACCTGTGCTAATTTACACCAAATCAAATCAAATCCAGGAATTTTATATAATCAGTAACAATGAAAATCTACATAAAATAGAAAATTAATAGTATCTATATAAATCGACGTGCGAACATAATAATTTAATAGAGAAATGCCGATGCGGAGATAAACGCCAAACAAAGCTCTCTCACCCGCGGTCGGTGTTAATTAAGGGCATCGCTACTCGTTAGGGCGCATTCACACTGTTGACTGCGTGTACCGTTAGTGGGTAGATAATTATTCCTCACTTGATAACAATGCAAGTGCTAATAAGTTTATTTGTTTGGAATTTCAGTGTTGCAGGGTTTTATGGTTACTGTAGCTAATTGGTTGTGGATATTTTCTTTCGACTAGTGATTGGTTATAAGTATTTTCATCTTTTATTACACATTTAGTTATCCCGCATGTAGTAGGGTAGGCAAAGGAGCCTAGTGTCAAGACACTCCGCTCCCAATTTCCCACTGGATTCTGGAGTCATTGCGCTTTGGGTGGCGTTACTAGAGCGAAGAAATGAAAATATTAAATATCAATATCATTTCCTCGAGTAGGAATCGAACCTATTGCATCTGTTGCATTAACAGAAGCACCGTTTTGCGTTTGTTTATATTGTGAGGTCTCAAATAATTTTATACAGTAAAAAACTGGTTAACAAGTATTTTTAGATAATAAATGCACATAAAAGTGCCGCTCTTGCATGTCTAGCGGGTAATAGACGGAGAATTTATTCATGAACAGTTTACTTAGCTATTAAATAAAACTATTTCTTTTAAAATGTTTGACCACTCTGATATTTTGGCGATGTAATGTTTCATTTTCTAAATTGCTTCTATTAAAAATTTGAAAAAAAAATACATACAAAGATAGCACGTGTGAACTGGGAACTATACCATTAAATTAATTGTTTAAAAATTCCGAATTTCTTATATACCTACTCTGCCCTTTACAGTAGGTAATGAAGGTTACGTTATTATTTAATATGAATGTTTAGTTTTTTTTATATGCTATTACATTGTTATTATAATATACTAGCGGCACGCTCGCGGTTTCACCCGCGTGAACTATGTTATTATTAATTTCTGTCTCCATGACTACGTCCTAGTGACATCTATGCAAAATTTGAGACTCCTAGCATTTGTAGTAACGAAGTTTCATACAAACTTTCGACCCCAAAAACAACCCCTTAGAAATCGAATATACCAAATTCCCGTCTTAGCGAGTACCTACGTCCTATAAATAACTCCTATGCAAAATTTGAGATTCCTAGCACATGTCGTTTCTGAGATTTCGTGATGAGTGAGTGACCTTTCGATTTTATATATATAGATTTACACTTCGGACTGAACACGATGATGGAGGTTACAATTCCCACTCGGATAAATATTTATATTTATTAAATATGTTCATTTATTGGATCTTTAAATTAGATATAGCGCGGCGTTATGTTCCGCCATTCAACACTTAATGTTTCCGAACAAGTAAGGCAAGAAAGGGGTTAGGTCCCCATTGCCAACCTCTCAGTAAAGCAATAGTATTCTATAATAATCCACAAATTTATCTTAAAGTATTATATTACAAGAGGCCACATGCGAATATCCGCCCACATCTATCGAATTACATCAACTACGACATATATTACACCAAAATGATAATTTATTAAAACATACAACTGCGCACATCTTTTGTAATTGTTAACTATACACCAGTAGCGTAGCTAGGGGCGGACATCAAAAGGAAAGGGGCATCAAAGTCGACGATTAATTTTTTTTAAAGGTAGCCAATGTCACATTTTAGTGTATGACGCTTAATGTACGTGAGAGTAGAGTACACTTTGAATCTATTTTGTTTTTTTTAGACAGTTTTAAAGGGCATCAAGTCCTAAAGCCGCACCGGACAGCAAATAGCCTAGCCTACCTAGCTACACCACTGCTATAAACGAATTCAATAATATTTCGATGATACCTATGTAAAATATCGAAAGTGTAAGAATCCTAAAGGTTTTTATTGTTCCTATGAAGTACTAAGAAGGGTATTTTTAATGAAATTAAAAAAAAAAAGTTGTTTATGCTTTTTTAAACCTGTATGTAATCGAAAACTACACTTATTAGTAGTTCAAAACAGCAATAAAAGACATTTGCAGTTTTTCAATTTCGATACTTTATCTGGGCACCGTCGGTAACTTTAACCTAATTGTAAAGTATCTATATTATTTATATTATTAATATTTATTGGTGTTAATAATTTTGAATAAAATAACACAGTAAGGAGGCGATTAATTTTATTATTTTATATGAGTTATTAGTCTTCAAATTGTGTGTATAAAACATTAATATTAATATGTATATTAACAACTATATATAAATTTACACATTATAATAAATATATATATTTTCATTTACTAGTAGAAAAAGGAATAAGCGCGAAAAGCTATTTACTTGTACTGTAAAACTCTAAATGATTAACTGAGGTTTTGAACATCTTCTTAAAATTTAGTAAATTATCTGTTTCAGGTAGTAAAAGAATAATAAACACAAAATTAAAAGTGCTATATTATTTAGGCCATTGCTAAGAAACGTGAAATAATTTTAATTCTATAACAAAATAAAATTTCCTAATCATTTCACCTCTCCCCCTTCGTTGTCACAGCTGGTCTCATTTGTGAGACTCCTTAGGATTTATTAATTTAAAACAGCAATTGTAAACTTATATTTATATATATTTATATATTATATTTAAAATAAAACGTAATGTTGAAATTTAGCACGTCCGTCGACCTCCTTCGCTTCTCACAGAATTGAATTGCATATAAATCGATAGATGTTAATAATATTAATCCGTTTGGAGTTAAGCCTAGGTGTTTAATTATACATGAGTAGGTACATAGTTCGTGTTATGCGCAGTATGTTAAAAGAATTAAGGTGACGTATCCATAACAATGGAAGTAAATAAATAAATATATATTTTGAAATTCCATAATTACGTTAAATAATATTTTATAAAGAGAGTATAATAATACTGTCAAAGTACTGGGATCCAAACTCACGACTCTTGTAAAAAAAAATCCCTGCAGAGATGCTAACAACATAAATAATTTACAAACTAATTAATATAAAACCGTGCGTATAAGAACTTCGACGTAACCCGATGAGAACGTATGGCTTTTAGGTCGGAGGTCGGACTGTTTTGAAGAGGGGCGGATGCAGGTTCTTCTACTTCCAGAAATCTAATTGTCTTTTTAAAAAAAATAATGCACTAACCTGATGTTCTCGAAGTTTCCTCAACAGCTCGTGGTAGGAGGCAGCGCGCGCGGCCGACAGCGAGGGCGGCGGGAGGCGACCCTCCATACAGTGGAGCCAGCGACGGAGACAACGTAGCTCGTGGGCGGGGTCTGTTTAACGAGATATTATAGTAAGTAAGTTATATTAATAGTACATTTTGTAAGTCAAAATAATCACATAATTAATATTTTAAAATGTAAAGAGAAACTTTAAAAATAACTGTTTTTGTTCATCTTACACTTTCAAAGAGGGAAAAATTTCATTGTCAATATATGCACAAAAGAAGGCATTTTTCTATTTATTTTTATTTCATAGATTATTAGGTCCCCAACGATTCAAACGGCTGCTATCAAATGTCTTTTTCTATATATACCTACTATTTCAATTAAAACAGAAGGCAAGAAGTTGGGTAAAATAGCATGGCAAGATTTTAGATAGATATACAATTATTAAATTAAGATAAATATACAATGAAGACAATGATATATTTTTTAAAAAGAGTAATAATAAATTATATAATTATATGCTATATAAAACAAAGACTTGGACTTTACCTTCTAAGTGTTTTTATTATTAAGTAAAAAAATACTGCATATAATGATATAAATAGGAATTTATTTATTCTATATTTCTTTAGTTATTTTTTTAATTTCATATATCTTCCGTGTACAAACAGCGATCACGTACAATTTTATCAAAAGTATAGATTTGATTATTCTTAACTAGCAACCCGCTCGTGGCTTCGCTCGCTTGAATTACTGCGCGATTATTTATTAAATAAACTGAATTGGGTTCATATTATATGATTTGTGATTGTTTTGAAAATACAACTTATACAGAAACTTGTAGTGGGGAACAGAGTGTCTTAACACTAGTTTCAATGTCAATACACTGCAGTATGTGAAGCTAAAATATATAAAAATTAGTAACACGATCAGGGCTTCACCCGCTTAAAGTATATGATTATTTATTTAAAAAACAGAATTGAATGCATGAGGAAAAAAATAACTTTACGTATTACATTGCTATGACTTTCAAAAGTTTGAGTATTATTTTCTAAAATTGGTTCAGCAGATTTTTTGCTATATAAGTAGGTATATAACAATTTTCTTTAAATATATTTGAAAAGAATAGCTTGTTTTTGTGCTGTTGTATTCAGTGGTTTGAATTATGGTGATAATTCATATTTGTTATATATTAAAGGTACTTACCGACAGTGTCACAACACTCTCCATTCTGATTCTGTTGTTCAGGACTCAGCAACAAGCGGAGACTTTCCCACTTAACGTTTAAGTGTTCAACCCTCCAAGTCACCTGTAAAGATTAAATTAAGCTTTTATATTCATTTATACATTATTTAAGATATGTATATAAATTATGTATTTTTTTACGATATTATTTGGGCAATTCCGATGCAAGGTAATGAATTATTTTCATGTCACTGCTCTAACATAAGGCTCCCTTTGTCTACCCTACTACTTGCAGGATACAGCATGAAGTTGTAAAAAAAAAGATATATTAGTGGTCAGAGCTACTACAATGTAATGTGTCATATAAAATTCTTAGTTATTTCCATATAACCACGACCGCGCAGCTATATAATAAGTTTAAAGCTAGTATTATTAGCATAATTTATTTTTAAATATGAATATTAATCAATTTACCTCTGCAGCCGCTTCGGGTATACGTTCCAGTATGGCTGAGCCCTGTTCTATAAATTTGGCTCGACGCGGCTCCACAGACACCAGCTCCGACATTCGATTCTATAATATATTAAAATTGTATTATATATAATTTAATTGCCAATTTATGTTTAAATTTAATGGTGATGTTGATATTTTCGAATAATCTTCTAATATTTTTTTCAATATTTGTTTTTTATAAGAGATGAAAAGAACACAATAACATTTCTACTTAGATATTATATAATTATATCCGTTCTTTCTTTATTCACTATCACACTATGTAAGTTTAATTATTTATAATTATTATAATACAAATTTCACATTGAATTACAAGTTCAGAGGAGTACACAAACCATCGAAAAACAGTCTACGACTGTAGTGAAATTCTCCTTTTATCCAGGTTGATTTTTTGGATTAATAATTAAAACAGCAAAAGGTTATGTGGACACGTGCAATTAACGAGATGACGCCATGATGAATCTAATATACAATCTCGTGGGTAATTGTATAAACAAATTAAACATTCATGTCAAATTTTGACATTATAATTATTATAACAGGCATTTGGCCTGAACAAGGACTTTCTCATTGAAAAATGCATATTTTATACTAAACAGTAAGACAAGGAGAGTGGCGTGAGTACTTTAAAAAGGTAGAATTAACAGTAGGTTGTAATGTTTTTATCGACCTAGCATACATTTGCATTTTCCGGTCCGACATGACAAAACATGGCAACAACTTCCACGACACACCCACCAATGTCTAACTACAACAGAGCATCTACACTCCGTCTACCACACTATATAAGGAATAAAGCGTTAATCTTAAAAAAAGATAACATTACCAGTCTCAACTTCCGGCTAGACAAATTCTCTGGACTAGAATATATTTCCTCTTGCACGTGCGTCAACCACTGGCAGAGTTCAGTAAACTCCGATATCAGCTGGTTGAGCGACCACTGCCTGTTGAACGTTGTGGTTGGGTTTAGGAGACGCGGTGACGTGTTGGTTGATAGGAGCTCGCCGTTTGCTTCCTGGAAATAGAAGATATTGGTGGTATAAGGTTTCATGTTTGGTAAGGTGCATGTGTATGCAGAATTATATGGGAGAGGGCATTTGGTGTAATAACTTAGTAAGCTACTGTGTACATTACATGTCGTTCATTATAGAAACATTGAAATTGGCTATCAATGACGCTCTTTGTCTGACTGTACTAGAAAAAAATAAATATTTAAAGCAATAAAAGCTCTCTTATTAGAATAAGAACCCATGATTATTGCTATTACTGTCGGACATTTCCTAGCTTAATTAATGTGGTGTACATTATAAAACATATTATTTTAATAATATTAAACTGAATATATTATTTAGCTTCACGCTGTAACCCGTACACAACAGGGTAGGCAGAGGGAACTTAGTATTAAGAGACTCCATTCCCCACTTTCTGCCGAGTTCTGGAGACAGGCTTTGAGTGGCAGAGCTCAACGCCGCGCTTTGCCTCGACGCCAGAGCGAAGAAACTTAATATATTATTTTAATTAATCAATACATATAATGGAATATTGATCATGATCACCATTCTACATTTCGAATAGATACAGAAATTAATATTCCAGGATATTAAGCATACATAGCTACTTATTAACTAACGATAAAAGCAGTTTTCTTATACAATAAAATTATTTCAAAATACAACTCATATATTTCGTAATCCTCAACGGATCCATTGAGACATTGTACGGTTTACAAGAAAGGAACTTAACACCTCATAATACAATACTTAAAGAAATGTCTGTAAGTCATCTTCCTCGTAAAATAAAGGATCCGTACAGATTCTTTATAAATAAACTAAGCAAGAAATATTTGCATAATCTTTTTTTGCTAAGCTAGGGAATATAAAACAATGCATGTTTCTTACTTATTGACTTTTTCGTTTCGTAACAAACTTCTTGAAAACCACAAACATATAATATTATACACGGAAGTGACATACTAAGCTGTGGAGTTTGCTACTAAAAAATGAATTTTAAAAAAATCTATTTAATTAATTATAATTTTCATTTTCTCGCTCTGGTAAAGCGCGGCATTGAGACTACCTTTCAGAAAGCAATGCCTCAAGAATTCGGTGGAAATTGGGAACGGAAGTGGCTAAATAGGAATGTATTGTTTTAACACTAGGTTTCCAGGTTCTCTCTACCTACCCTGCTATGTGCGGAATATAGCGTGACACTAAAAAAATCTATTACGGCTTAACCCCATTACTTTAGTTCACACTGATAGCTTATATTGGGTGGGCTTGGTTCAGAATAAAAAAAACTATTTTTTTTGAATATTTCTTATACTACTTTTAAATATAAGTAAATAAAAGTATATATTATATACAGAACTCTTTATAAGTTGTTAACGACTACTACTATCACAAGTGAATAACTTAAGTCAACATTCGATTTAACAAGGGAGACAACAGAAAAACTATTAATATAATATTTCAAGGAAATCTATTAACATACTATATTATATGAGTAAGTATAGGTAACAATATTTTATTTTAAATTATAAATAGCTTGATATGTGCTATTAACATAACCAGTCAATAAATATAAGTATTTTATATAATGATTATACAGGGTGGAATTGTCAGCACCACTTTAAATGAAACCACAGTTTTAACTACTCTATAAAAGCCTAATATAATTCGGAAAAAAAATAATTCCCAAAAATGAAAAGTTATTTTTTCAAACAAAATAAATAATAAAATTATCGTTTTAAAATAAAACGCCATTTGTAAAGTATAACATAGGCACGCACACACTTACCTGTCAAATCGGAAACGTCGCACACGTATGTGTGCGTCACACGAAATACAGGTATGGATAAAAATCGTGAAATGAAAAAAAATTCCTACGTCCAAACTGTTGAGGTACGTTGATTAATTTCTTAGGTGTGGGTTTGAAATATATTACCCTATATGCAGTTTCAATAAAAGAAGCGCTGCCTCTTCCACCCTGTATAGTCAGGAATGTATATATTATGTATGAATGTGTATAAAAATGAGATAGCCGATTTTAGTGAAATTTGAAAGATTGAGTACATATTATTATGTGGCTAAGTTATATTTATAATAAAAAGTTTAAGAATCTAGCTCAACCATTTCTGTATACAGATACAGAACTAGAACATAAAAAGTAAGTGACTAAGTGTAAAAAAGTCACTTTAGGCACTAAAAGAAAGCTTAAAATTAATACAGCTAAAATTAACATACTTTGCAAGAATCGATGATCTGATTGTCCATGATATACTCATAGTGGTGTTGAAGCAGGGGCCAGAGATCGTCGCCAGTGCTGCCCCCACTCGCCGCGGAACCCCAACTACGACGCCACGCTTCACGACATGGTTCTTTCCTAAAACATTTAGAGATTATATTGTTATTTTATATATTTTACGGAAACGGAAACTCCGCTACCCAGTTACTGGATTACAATTTTGGAGATATTACGTTATAAATGGCGGAAATCTACGCCGTGCTTTGACATAAAAATAATCCATCTTATCGAGTGGGAATCGAACCCACTAACGTAGTTTTTATATCTATATAAATTACAATAATGCTAATATTCCACGGCGGTCATAATTTTAAAAAAATGTATAAAGCTAAATAATTATTTTATAACCATACAATCAATAAACCTATAAGCTTTTCAATGTTGAATAATTAAGCATTTAGGAGCCTAGAGTATTCAAGGTAAAGCGTCAATACCTATACAAATGTAGGTATTTTATGTATACACCGGTAAAACATTAATGATATACAGACACAATGAAGTTTTACTCAGAAGAAATAATTTTATAAAATCATTAAAATTCCTTATATATACACGAGTCTATGAGTCATTTAATGATATTTTAAATTATTAATTTTATATAACGTTGTCCTTATTTGGAGAAGCATTTAACCTTCGTAAAGTAAGCCAAGTTTAGCTTAGGTTAAGTACACTGTATTGATATACTATTAATATGGTATTTTAAGGCAATCAACAAAAAGAGGAGTTTATATTTTACATCTAAAATTTTACCTCTTTTTAGTAAGGCTATGGTACGGACGCTCGAGCTGGTCACTGACGCCACATGGCGGCGCCTGCGCAGACCGAAGCGACGACAACGAATAGCTGCTCTTCAGAATTCCGGCCGAATTCTCGCAACCTAGAATAGAAATTAAATTTATTTTAAAAATGAATTAAAGATATTAATTCAATTGTGATTTGCCTCGAGCCAATGACCTAAAGTAATGCTGAAATCTCATATTTTAACAATAATAAAGACCATAATAATTATGAAATATGTATGTTAAGTTTGAATATTATTTCTAGGATTTTTTTAAGTTACCAAATTTCATTTTATAATTTTGACCTTCGAATCAGACATATTTTCCGCGTTGACGACGATAAGGTTGTAATAAAAAGGACGAGGTCGTTCTTTACTACATTAAACCAGTATGTAATACTAATTAAAAAAAACGTTTACGCTATACCCGCACATAGCATTGCAGAGGAAATATAATGTTAATACACTCCGCTCCCCACTTTCCGCTGAATTTTTCGAGGCATTGCGTGTTGCCTCAATACTTATTAATTCAAATAAACATTAAAGTAACACTTACTTGTAGACATTTTGATTTCTTTCTTCGGGAAGAGGCTAATTAAATCAATTTAATTATAAATCAACATTAGATTTCCCGTTACGTCTTTGTACTGATGTCTCGTCTCTTTGTACTGTCTTGATATTTTATTCACTTATGAAGTAAAATTGCTCCGTTACAAAATAACTAAAGCGACTAGATTCGTTAAGTTAAAGTTAAAGTACAATAAATAGTTTTCTTAATCATGTAATCTTGAGATAAGACTCATGAATTTGAAGATAGCATTGTCTGTTTTGGTGCATTGGTCGGTGGTCACATGTTGCGTATTTCCTCTCGTTTTCTCTCTGCCGTATGCCTGATTGGCCCTGTAACGTAAGAAATAAATAATAAATACCTGTTTATGTATTTTTTTAAAAGTTTAATATTATAGTTACACAGTACAAATATAATAGGTATGTTAAGACTCTTTAAGACATATTCACAGGGGTGCGACTGTAAAAGCGACAGGTTGTGGGGTTCGATTCTCACTCGAAGAATGAAATACTTAATATTTTCATTTCCTCGGCCTAGTTAAGCTTTAAGGCACCTTTAAAACATTCAAATTACAAATAACATTTAAAAATACTTCAAACTAAATTATTAAGTTCACTGTCAATTGTGATTAAATAAAATAAGTAAAACCGCACGATTCTTGTATCACGTAGGTACTACAACTTGGAATCAAGTAAAATTACTAGCTAAGGACACTTAACAACACCTTATCGGAAAGCAGTAACATGGTCTTCCACCATAAACAGCTATGAGTTAAAAATGTCTATGAGTCATGTACCTTTGTACGTAGCTAACGTCTATATATACCTAAACCCTGACATAAAAATGATAAATTGAAATAAATCTTTTATTTATAAATTGTTCTCAAGTCCGATTCCGATCTTGAGATGCTGTTTTCATTCATAAATTGCGAATCTATGAATAAAACCATCTCAAGATCGATCTCAAACTTTAGAGCAATTTAAAAATACGGGCCCTAGAAGCTCGTTCGACAACTTACTTAAATCCAAAATGTTTTCAACCAGCATATTGTAAGCCTTATCTAGTTACCGCTGTTCTCTTATTTATACTTTTTATTTTAGTTTAAAAGTTTTTGGTAGAAAACAACTACACCCATAGTTATTAATAAAATAATATTATCAAAGAAACATTTAAATAAATAAACATGACTAAGATAAAGAAATGTTTTCTAAATTATATATTCAGGTAAAATCTTATGTCGTATTTGAAATCAATTGATTCGATCAGAGATATCCAGATAAGTTGAAACACGTAAGGAACTTTCACCAACAAAAATCAATTGTTTTCTTCGAACGTCACTAAGGGCACCAGGCCCAGCAATGGAATGGAAAGCTGGCAATTACGCGTCATTTTCTTTAGTTTCACACCAATTTACTGATTTGTAAAACAAACTGTTGAATTTTGACTGGTGATGGCATCGGTTAAATATCATTCTTTAAGTAATATGATTTAAGAAATGCTGTTACCTGATTTTATTAGAACATTATTTATTTATTTTTCATAATAAGTAATAGCGCTAAATAATAGTGTAATATGGCGTCAGTACAATTTAATAACCTACATTCATGAAAAAAAATACCAAACCTATGTTGGCTTCGCCTAATATAAAAGTACACGTTTTCATATAATTAAAGGTAAAAGTTTCATAAAAAAAGTATTACATAATAATTTATATATAAACATTAAACAAATAATAGAAGGTGTTAAACGTTTGAATCGATCACAATAGGCAATAACGACCCTTCCGGCGGAGAAATGCGGCCCCGATTTCTTTCCCATAAATGTATGTGGTGTAGAACAAGTAGAGTTTCAGCTTTCTAGGTCAACGAGGCTACTGAGGGCTAGGAAAGTTAGACAAATGGACACATTGAGAGAAATTATAACATTTATCTATGAGGGAGACACACTCGAGGGCACTGTTAGAACTGTCGCGAGGCAAGAAACACAACATTAACGCGATATATTATTATCTTTCCTAATAGGATTTATTTCCATGCCTACTAAGAAGTTTAAAGGAGTGTATATTACTTATTTTTATATAACATTTTTCGACGATTATCCAAGATTTTAAATTACATTCTGAAGGTGAAAAAAAAACAAGCATATAATAATTTTATACTATGAAACCTATCTTCGTTGTATATCTTATTGGTTATCTTGTAACTGCCGTCATTATGATCATATTAAATTGCACCTGCTTCCCTTCAGTGGTAAACAAAAGAATAATTTACCCTATAATTTGTGCGTGTTGTATCTTTTGACATTAATCTATATAATTGCCGGTGTTTTTTTTTTATAAATTAAGTAATTATTGAAATTAAATTCCATACCCAACAAAAAGAAAACACAATTTAAGTCTACGAGACATCTCTGTACGTATACAATATAAATTATACTGTCATTAATATAATATGAATCCATCATATTCGTTTTATTTTCTAGGATAATTCACATTGCCTAACTCTACATGAGTAATATTATTTTCTACATTCTTCATAATCAGCAGGTACAATATACGCTTTAAAAAAACTTAATAATAACTATAACGATGTAAGCAAAGACAATTTATGAACAAAAATATGAAGTTACTTTAAGAAAAAAAATACAAGGCCAATTAAATAAACAATTTCATAAACAGATAATTTTCTAAATGTTAATAAAGTCACGGGCTCTACACAAGTATAACAAAGATAAATGAAGAAAGAAAACATAGCGTGTAAGTAATGATGACAGGTTAATGATAAAACCCATACGAGACATCATTATTTTCTCCACCTCCTGCCACATGATAACGTGGATTTCGGTGTAGGTGTCGGTCACTTATATGTAAAAAACCCAATCAAGGCCGCCGACACATTACATCAGGTCATTGGCTTCATCTTCCGGTTTGAACTTGGATAGATTATTAATAAAAGCTTTCGTCTAATAAAGAAGTATAATTAACATTTAAAAATCAGGCACTTTACTAAAATCACTAGCCGAAGGCAGCTAGTTCTTGTAGTTGTAGACATAAGTTGACAAAAAACTATCAATTTGAGCCAGTCGTGGCGCAGGGATACAAGCGTGTAGCCGCGACTAGTTATGGGTTCAATCCCTACTCGAGGATATTAAATATATATTTAAATTTATATTTTAATTTCTTTTGCTCTAGTATCGAGGCACTCAATACGCAATGTCTCCGGAATTCAACGGAAAATAGAAAACGGAATGTCTTAACACTATGTTCTCTCTTCCTACCCTGCCTGATGTGTGCGCGATACAGCGAGAAACTGATATTTTTTATAGATTTGTTGTTTCTCTAGACAATTCAGCACTCCAACGATCCAATTCCGTGGCGCTGATAACCTCAACGATCGAATTCTAGATCAATCTCACTCCAAGCATGACAATGTGATCATCATGGAAAGCATGTACTCCATTTAAGTAAACGCTCACTTTCTAATATTCCGGAGATCAGATAAAATTAATACAATTGACCCCCATAAGATATTGCACGACAATTTAATCTGTATTTTCATTGTAACGGTATATGCATTAAAGTTTAAATTTATATTCTAGTCTAGATTGCTGTGGTCGGCCAGCTGGGCTGTGTGGATGTAATCCGATTCAAACCCAATGTACCATTAGATGCAAGTAATAAAACAATTTTCCACTTGTAAATGTAAATTATATTAAAATGATGGTAAAGTACTGTATTAGGTAATGTCGTCACGAATCTGTAATAAGAGTTCACTGTTTAACGAGAACTTATATCACGTTGAGAGGAACTTCGAAAATTAGAGAATATCATAACACTACACTAAGGGGACGAGAGGTTTAATAATAAAATTAGATATAGAGTGGTACAAGGCTGTGACTGTAAACGAGAAGGTTGTAGGTTCGATTCCCACTTGAGGGAATGAAGTATTTAATATTTTATTTCTATGGCTATAGTAACAAAGTAATAAGGCTAAGCGCGATAAGTAGCGCCAATATGCAATGCCTCGAAATTTCGGCTGAAAGTGAGGTAATGGAAGTGTCTAAATGAGACCAGAGTATCTTAACACTAGGTTTTCAGGTTCCCTCAGCGTACCTTACATACATACAGCACGAAGCTAAAAAAAGATGTTTAGAAAATATAAAATATTACAAATTAATTAAATTTGAAAGTAGGTATGTACAGAATGATGAATGATTCTCTTTTAATTGGAATGGTAGAGTCAACAAATTATGGACAACATCATTTAAACAAATTACATCTTGTGTAAATATTATTAGAATCTAAACTAATATGATTAATTTAAGAAGCAATTTTAAATACAATTATAAACATATCGTAGAGAAATTAAAATCAACTTTTCAATTATAATTTGAAGAAGCAATCAAAATTTATTTTACTTTTAATTTACTTACAACATTATGATGGCGTGAACGTTACTTTCATAAGAAATAAAACGACATTGATAGATGAAGCGTTCGTTATGAGCGGAGAGGATATTGATTTAGGAAGTACTTCCAAGCCGTATGAGTTACGTAAATTCACAACTAAAAAAAAAATGTTAAATTTTGCAAGAAATTGATTAGTTGCAATTAGAGTACTTCCTATCAATGATGAAAGCAATTTACAATATCTCAAGTTTCATGTAATTTTATACATCAACTAGCGGACCTGGACGCGGCTACGCCTGCTTGAAATATAAGAATATAATTTCTATAGACATATAATTTCAATCTATATGAAATGCTAAAAGTGACTATTATATTTATTTTCATAAGGATGAATATCAAAATGACGCGGTAACGAACGCGGTCGCGTAGCCACGACGGTTGTTATTAACATGGCAGAATAAATTGCATGTCAAATTAGAAAGTATTTTAATTTATTAGTATATATGTGTAATGTAATATTATATAGCCTATAGCACTTCTGAAGAATGCAGCTTTCATACAAAACAAAAACAAAGTAAATCGATCCAGTAGATCCAGAGATCTTAGCGTTCAAACAAACAAACAAACAAACTCTTCCACTTTATTATATTAGTATAGATAGATATAAATTTCAAATTCCTCAATAAAAACAAGTCTTCGTAGTATAAATAGAAAAAGAAGGCTTTGAATATCAATTCCAGTAATAATGGTACTGGCCCTAAATAAACAAAAAAGATAATGGACCTCACAGGAATGTACTGATTAGATTCTCGGTAAAGAACATAAAGAGTAAGGCATGTAATAAGAGACTTTTTAAGAAAATATACTACGATGCTGTTTATTTATGTTAGTTATATCATCCACACATTTTTCCAAACATAGCAATAGGCATAGAGAGTTAAGACATTCTTCTACATCTAAATATGGGATATCAGATGGTGAGTGATCCGTCACTCTCCAAGACTCCGACCAAACACCGTGCATTGTCGACGCTAAAACGTCAAGAGAAAACGCGACAAATATTTACATTGCTTTCTATTAAAACTTAACCATAAAATAACAACCACAATCTTTTATATAGAAAATTTATTCCAACTTAAAATTAATTTACATATTAGATACCAACAATAGTTAGTTAATGTTCAAGATAAATATCACAGCGACGGTCCGAGGAAGTTGGAAATATTTTAAAGAACGATTTTCTGTTCATCTACGCCTATTAGACGGTTGCACGCTACAATAGTGTAATTACGAGATCAGAGGATCACGGCGAGATCTATCTACCGTTTATACAGGTGTTTCGTTGTACTATATGAAAAATGTGAGACTAGTTGCGGGTCCAATTGCCACTCGGAGAAATTATTATTTATTTATATTTTCTTTTGTTCCTATTGCTATCAAGGTAAAAGCGCGGCGTTGAGTTCCACCACTCAACATGCAATGCCTCCAGAATTTGGCGGAAATTCGGATCGATTATCTTATCATTAGGTTTCCCCTGCCTGTTGGGAATCAAAACAAAATATTATTTACTACCAAACTTTAAGTATAGTCAATTTATTTCAACTATTTTTTATAAAATATTAACTGAGATAAAATGAAAATATCATTAATTTTAATAATATTCATTTTTAATTTCAATTCTATATAAAAATTAAATTTTATTTAAAGATTGATGAATTCTAACACCATGTATACCGCAGGTGAGTTACAAAACAACACTTGTAAAGCAAAACGAATCGTAACCGACAAGAGGAACATTTTTTATATCAAAGATATTCAGGATTCACTGACCTTAATTTAACAGAAATTATAATCGATTTATCATACACTGTTTTCTAGGCGTAGCAATAGAAATTAAAAGATTGTTTTATCTATTCTACATAATTGTTATGAAATTTAATATCTATCCATATAATAAAATTGTAGATCATGGCTGTCTATACATAAACGATATATGAGAAAATCTATTATTGGAGCTATTTAAATTTAAACAAAAGAACAGAACTCAAAACATTTCTTTTAATTTATTAACATTGTGCATAAGACAATGTCTCTAAAACGATAATGATATTGGATAACGAAAAAAATACAGGTGAGAAAATAAATAATTTTATATCACAAGCGGGCGAAGCCGCGCACGGGTCGCTACTCGCTGATGTATAATAAAAAAGTAATTATTAACAATTGAATGTCTTTTTTTATATTTATAGCAAGCATACGTTACGTAAGCTAGTTATAAAAGTCAAATAAAAAATAAATAAAAATTAATTGAGCCATTTGCCATTATAGCTTAAGATGCAACCACTGGTTACAATCAGCATCACAGTATCCGCTAATGTCATTTTCAATGATTAACGAGAAAATAATACGAGTACGTTGAAATATCAACAGCTCGCGCTCTTACCATTCTCTTTTGTATGACATAACTAAACTGTGTGTTAGATATAAAAACAATAGTTTTCACAATTTGTCATAGACGATTTCTTCTGCTTCGATAAAATCTCATTATATTACCGGCGGTCGTTACTCGTTAGTATCGGCCAGTTTCAGATTACTTTCGTTGATATTTGAGAAAGCCGCCATATATTTTCTTTGAGAAATTCCAGTAAAGATCGGCCGTAGAGACAATTCGAATATCTCACAATTTATTATATTAAAATCCAAATCTACATTCATAAAAAGAAAGTTAAAAAATAATACATTTTACTAACAAAATGTTTACAGAGTTAAAAGGTTAAAGACAAATATAAGAAGTATGTCACATATGTTTTAAAAAAATATTATAATAGTATTACATTTTCACAACTTATAAACATATACAAATATTTGTAAGAAAATTTCCACTTTTACAAACAATGAACAATTAACCACGATTATCTATATATATAAAATCGAAAGGTCACTCACTCATCACGAAATCTCAGAAACTACATGTGCTAGGAATCTCAAATTTTGCATAGGAGTTACTTATAGGACGTAGGTGCTTGCTAAGACGGGAATTTGCAATATTCGACTTCTAAGGGGTTGTTTTTGGGGTCGAAAGTTTGTACAAATACAAGTTTGTACAAGTACAAATGCTAGGAGTGTCAAATTTTGCATAGACGTCGCTAGGACGTAGTCATAGAGACAGAAATTAATAATAACATAGTTCACGCGGGTGAAACCGCGAGCGGGCCGCTAGTTCATAATAAATAAAAAATATTTAAAATATCAAACTTGCAATGGCGTCGAAACAAAAAGTAAAAAAGTAAGAGTATTAAACGAATATATATATACTTTAATTACAAAAATACATTACGATATGACCCGTCAATATATCAAAATGAAGGGCCAAGTTCACAAAAGTACATCGATTTCACTTTTCTCCACATGTCATAATAAAAGCGAGAGTTCGACTCACTAATATTTGTCTATTAAATATAAACACTTCAAAGGGCTCACTACAGAAAGTAAACTGTTGATTCTATTGAAGAAAAAGTGTTAGATATATGGTTATGCGTGATACCTGATAATTCAATGTATACCTTATCCTATATCTTATAAAACAAAGTCGCTTTTCGTGTCTGTCTGAACTTTCTAACTCTTCTTCTTCTAAACCGATCAACGGATTTTTATGCAGTTTTCACCCTTAGGTCGAGTATTTCTCAGGGAAGGTTTATATATAGTTTATTATTTGTACATTCTTATGTAAATTAACATAAATACGATAAATGTGTATAAAGTCCTACCCGCTGAGACACTTCGGCGCATGCGCTGCTTTTATGGTAAATACTACATGAAAAAAATGTACTGGAGTATTGTTCCTCTTAATAAGATCTACAAAAAAGTCCGCGAGAGCATATTTTTATCTTTTAAGGATAACGTGTAGTGATCATATTTCTGTCTAAAAATAGTAATTTCAATATATTTTTTATTGTGAGGGATATTTTTCCATAATTGTATTAATCCTTATCCTTTAAAATACTTTATTAAATTTCTACGTTAAACGAAGATAAAATTAGCTTTTTACACTATTTCGATATTGCGAATAGTTTTACAGAAAAACGCACTTAATTGTTGACACATCCCGCCGTTGACACATCAGCTGTATGTTACTCAAGTTTCACTTATCCCTTACTCTCAGCATATAAATAAGTATATTAGTTACGTTGGCCATTTAATGTAGATCAAAACTGTCTTTCACTGTTTTTTCATTTTAATAAGTACTTTAGAAGTTGTTACAATATCAAAACATCCTTGCTGCGAAACGCGCCCCGCGACGTTTTGCTTATACAAGCGCGTCATGAGCAGTTATCGGTGGTTCAGTGGTAGAATGCTCGCCTGCCACGCGGGCGGCCCGGGTTCGATTCCCGGCCAATGCATTCTATTTAATTTTCCTCACAGGCAGCCAGGTAGTGCTTGCTTTTCATCAGGGACAGAATACCCTCTTCAGTATTAACCACAAGCTCGAAAACAAAACCCGCCCGCTATAGAGGCATAGAAACGAAGATTTAGATGCGTTTGCACGTATTGGATAATTGGAGTTGAATGTATTATTTCAGCGCGATATATTTGGTTTTTATATTTTTTGTAGTAGTTATTAGTAGGTAGGCTTTTGTTTATAATTTCTTCCGTTTAAAAATAGTCATTTAACTATCTAAAAATAGACATTTAAATATATTTTAATAAGTACTTGAAAAGATTAGTAGCACAGATTTAAAATTACGGTACCTACTAAAAATCCTTGCCGAGTAAAACAATTGGAAAATCCTTATTGAAACTACGAAAATGCGGGTTGCATTAGAGTTTAATTAATTTTCACATTATCTTAAGTACTTTGCAAACATACATTATATGAATAATCCAGTAGTAAAAGCGGGCGAAGCAGCAAGGGGGTCGCTAGTTAAAGTATAATGTGAAAATTATTAAAATTTGGATGAAACTGTGGCAGGAAAAGTTTACTGCCTACTAAGGCAGTAGGTGGTTCTAATCTAAAAAAAGAATGTACCCATATTGGTATAAACGTATGTGTTGTTAGAAGAAATTTTTACTTCTATAGATTATTAAACATAATATGACAAAACTGGTAACTAGCCAAAACGCGGCGTTCAGTTCCGCCACTCAATACGCACTGCCTCAGGAATACGGCGGAAAGTTTGGAACGAAAGTATCTTAATGAGGAACGGACTGTTTTAACGGTAGGTTCTCAGGTTTTCTTTCCCTATCCTGCTTTGTGCGGCAAACGGCTAAAAAACATAATATGCATATTCAAAGTTAAGAAATAATTAACATTTTATTACAATTAATAATAAGCCAGATTTACACAAATACAATATTTACATAAAACGTAATAATAAATTCCAAAAGAAACATAACAAATATTTCTTAAAACGAAAGCTGGTGCGTGTTTCGCCTGTACACTTACATATTGTTAAAATATAATGTAATTTAAGTACTAAATACAAAAACCTTTCCAAGTTAAAATGATATTAGTCAACGACGAGGGACAGAATGAGATATGACGAGGGTGTCTCTGTTTATACAGGCAATAGGGGGGGGCCACACGCAACCTTCAAAAGTTAACACATTGGTCAAGAGTATGGAGCGGTCATTACACTTTATTACTTTAATGAGGCACTTTTATTGTACCTCTATCCACAAATACTGAGGGTTCTGGGGTCAATTCCTATTTGGAGTATGAATATTTTCGTTTCCTCGCTCTGCGACTAACTTTAAATTATTAGGCCAAAAGTGGAGAACAGAGTGTCTCAACACTAGGTTCCATTTTATACAAGAAATGCTTAAAGCTGCTGTATCCACAAAATATAACAATACATATTTAAACATTTTAAATACAATTTCAGTTAATATTCTATCTTTTGAATTATAATTGCAATGTTGATACATTGAGATGTTCAGATGGAAATTGTTTCACATTACCCAGGTATGTAATGACGTTACCCCACTAAAAATAAGGCTTTCCTTTTGCCACTTTAGACAGCCTCGGACAGTTACAATTTATCAACAAAAGTATAAACTTTATATTTAAAAAAACTCTTACACTATTTCTTCAGCTTGGTAAAAATAAAAACGTTTAAAAAGGCCTTTAAACAATCAGTAAACAGTCACGACGCTGTTGTTGTACAACCGGGATGGCGACCCAATAACAGGTGTCACGCGAGTTAGTATTGTCGGCACGCAAGTGTCAAATAGCAAAAACTAAAACTATTGAACATAGAATAAATAATAATATTTATTAATATAAAATTTTACATTACTTCGCTCTGGTGTCGAGGTAAAGCGCGGCGTTGAGTTCTGCCACTCAACACGCAAAGCCTCCAGAATTCAGGACAGAAAGTGGGGAACATTAGGTTCTGCTGTGTGTGGAAAACAGTGTGAAGCTGATTAATATAAAATTAGTTTAATATTAAAATGTGAAATTTTAATATTAACAATTTTATATGTGTAACAGACATTTACCTATTACTTACAATTAAGTAATTTAACGTATCTATTGAAAAAAAAAACGACAACGAAAGCGATGGAAAGTGGCAATTCACTTCCCGTGTTTTTTTTATAGAAAACGTAGATATAGTATAGGAACATACAATTTATAATTAATTCTAATAAATTAGTTATTAATATCACATTTTTTTTTCATTAACATGGTTGATTAATTTCTAATAGAATAAATTATTAATTCACATTTTTAGTTATTGTAAAATACACCAATAAGTGCTATATTAAAAAAATACAATATTTTATTGGCAGTTGTCGCCGACAAAACATATTATATAATTTAACAAATTGTTCTTTAATAAGAAAAATCTATTTTTTTTGTAACAAATTTAAGAAATATTTTTTTTAACTTTAAACGACAGATGTACAGCTTAAACTAAAGTAAGCTTCAATAATGTATTTGAACGATTCGGCAAGCATTCGCGTGACAATAGCTGTTTAACACGCGACGACAACTTACGAATACGAAATTAGTTTGGGCTTTAAAGTTATTTATATGCTAATATAAAATTCCCGTAACTTTATGTACAAATTCCTTTAGGTAGAATCATAAAAGCCGTGAGAAATTAAATGAGCCATGTTTTCAACGACGTTTCTACCTTATATTTAACGTACCTAATACATTGAAGATAAGCAACAAATAAGTAATATTACTTCGAATTAGCTGATAAGCTGTCATGTAAAATATAACACGTGCAAGCTTCGTTTTGTATCCCGCATGTAGAGAAGGGAAGGCAGAGAATAGTGTTAAGACACTCCGCTGCCCACAGTTCCTTGAATTCTGGAGGCATTACATGTTGAGTTCCTTTTATATTTTATGAATTTATTTTTTGATTTTTTTATGAATTTATTTAATATGATTTACATATATTTTAACAATAACGAATATAGGATAATACAATAATGCTTATTGATTATTTAAATATTACATAAAGAAAATAACAAAATAGAATACTTACACAGCTAAGAAACACTACATGTTTTTTTATTTATATTGAAAACAATGTAACAAGTTGAAGTAACACGCTTCGTTCTCAATCGCCTTATTAATTCAACTCATGCTCTACATCTGTTAGTATTCTAGACGGAAACACTCTACCGATAAAATTTCCTTGGTATTTGCAATAATGGTTTTTTATAATTCAAGTACAATTAAAACAAGATTGCAAAAATATATTCGTGTTTATGTATTATAAACCTGCTTTTTAAAAAATATAACAAGATCGACATTTACAAAAGTTTTTATTTTGTTTTTCACTTTACGCTGTATCCCGCATATAGCAGTAGGTATCTAGTGTCAATCACTCCGTCTCTCATTTCCCTCCGCAATTTTTCGAGGAATTGCATGTTGAGTCGTCATAAATGGAAATATCGAATATTTCATTTCCTCTAGTGGGGACTCGAACCCACATCCTGTCGCATTTATCCCACGCTTGTGCCCCTGCGCCACGACTGTCCTAAGTGACCTCTACATAAATCAAACTCGTTCTCACATCTATTTCAAGGAATCGAACCTATTTACTTAAGGTCTTAAAAGTGGTTCACTTAACGATATATCGCTTTCTTAAGTAAACATGCAGTATCTGAGAAAGCTGCTAGAACTCAGTAGGTGACCAAGTCTATGCTAGGAGATGAATCACCGCTGACCACACTCATTTCATAACAACCACGCGGTATCATGATTCACGACAATTTACCGCATAATTTATAATACTTGAATTATCGCTTTTAAAACTAATACTCATTGAGGTGCACAATATGCAAGTAAATTAGCAAAATTAATGACAACTATTCAATTCTTACTTAACTATGTATTTTTTATCAGCTTTATGCTGTATCTCGCATGGCTGTACTAGGCATCGGGAGAATGGTGTAAAAACACTTCGCTTACCACTTTCCGCCGAATCTGGAGGCATTGCATGTAGAGTGGTGAAACTCAAAACCGCACTTTGCCTCGACACCAGAAAAATAAATAAAAATATAAATTTAAATAAATAGTTTATTTCCTCGAGTGTGAATCGAACCCACAATCAGTCGCGTTTACAGTCACAATTTGTGCCCCGTTAGGAGTGGATTTACTTAACTTAGTAATTATTCTAAAACTCGATTTTTTTTCTTATGAACACTTACATAAAAAAAATATCAAAAAATCATCAAAAAACAGTTAAATAACATATAAATCTACTACCATATATTGTTAAAACAACGCGGGTGTCAAATCGCAACAGGTTTGATTACAATGCGCGGGCGCATCTCCACCGGCGGCCCGTAAAGGACATAGGATACGTTAGCTATGACGTATGGTGGAGCAAGGTGTCATACGAATTTATAATTAAATATTAAAAAAAACTCTACATGAGGTCGTATCAATCAATAAATACTTTTGAATGTAATGGCGTAATTTGATTTACACAGAGTGAATGGGCCACACTTGCCCCACATGACTATATACCTACATAAATATATTTATTTTATTCAATAATTATTTAATAATGATATTCAATAATAATTTAATAATGAGGTCCGTTGTGGTGCAGGAGCTCAAACAAGTAGTGGGTTCGATACAATCGAGAAGTGATGTCGAGACAAGGCACGGCGTTGAATTCCACCACTCAACACGCCTAACCTACAGAATTCAGCTAAAAATAGGGAACAGGGTGCGCGTTGTACAGCGTGACGCAAAAAACTAAAACAATAAAAATGTTTAACTTAACCAACAGAAGTTTTGAAAAAAACGATAACTATAATGTAATATTCATTTGTTCCATACCTATGTACTGAACCGTTGCAAATTGTGCTGAGAATATCAATGAGCTGAGAATTTTTCGCAGGTTACAAGCAAGCCTAACTGGGAACCTCATTTAAAAACGTTACAAGCGACTTCGAAATACAGTTAAATAATTTAACATTTATGTATATAACTGTCAAATGTCTACTTTACAGCCTACATATAGTTTTATAGCATAATTGCTTGCATTATAACGTAAAACAAAAACTGAATTGACTTAATTTACTAAATGTGACTGATACAATGACTAACATTAAAAAAATACAATGAAACCTCCTTTTCTTACAGAAGTCGGTTAAAAATGGGTACTATACTTAAACTTGCAGATCATTTCGTAACTCTTTAGTAAGAAAAAAGTGACAAGTTAAAGCAATCTGATAGCTTACATTACCTTATTTAGACGTAAAGATCTCCAGATCCAAATCAAGGTGGCTCATTAGTAGGTACATGATTAGAAAGCATGTAACAGCTAAATTGCCAGTCATTTGACGATATGAATATAAAACTCCTGAGAAGATGAGCATCCACAATGAAGATATCACTGTTATTGTGTGATCCAATTTATTCACAGCCACCTGCCTGTCGGTTCGTCTGTTATTTTCTCACGGAAAAGTTAGTTAATGACGCTGTACATTTGTAAAATAACCTTACAGTAAACAGTAAGATATATTAGTTGGGGCATTAGAACTTTTTTCAACATGTCATAATGTATTTTTTTATATAGCAGAGTAGGCAGAGAGAGCCTAGTGTTCAGACACTACGTTGCTCACTTTCCGCCAAACTTTTTTAGGTATTGCGTGGTAGTAGGCTTAGTGAGATATAATTCTTGAGAGATTAAAACTCTTTTCATATTAGGTATTTATAGAACATGGTAAGTGAATTCTAGGTGAAATGGTTAATATGTTAAATCATTTTTTCTTATCACAGCTAACCAATATTACCTATATTATTGATTACCTAATCCGCCAGAGGTTGCATCTCGACATTACCTCATCAGGCGGCGTTCTACTCTCAAGGTCTTGCGCATTGACAACCTTGTTTTACTAAATTCTTAAACTGTTTGGACGCCTAAATATTAAATTCTGTCATTTAAATAACTATGTAAAATAACTATCCGAGTTGATTTTTATTATATTAATTGATTTCAAAGTATATAAAAAGAATATTTATCGTATCATTTAGAAACAACTCTTTAAAGAAATTAAAAAGACTTCACCAAATAAAAAATATTGTAATGTGGAACGTAAAAAATGCACACCTATCGTATATATAACACGTACTGAACAAAAGTTCTAAGAAATCGATCGAATTCGATCAAGAATACAATAATGCACATAATATACACTTAAGGTTATTTAAGTAGTAGATAAGTTACTCGCACCGAGAGCGCTAAATAACCGTGTAAAACGATACAAAACTAAATAATTGAAAGAGTTCTTGTCTTCGTTCTGGTGTAGATGCAAAAGAGCGGCGTTCAGTTCCGCCACTCAACACGCAATGCGGTAATGCCTTCACAATTCGGCGGAAATTGAAAAACAGAGAGTCTTAACTCTAGGTAACCTCTGCCTCCCTGATGTACGGGATACAGAATTAAGCTAAAAAATACAGTTCTTATTTCTTCAGCTAAAAACGCCATCATTAGTATAAAACTTGACATATGACTTCCTGCTTCTACGTACAAACATACAAGTACACAATGTCTTCCAAATATTGTCAGTGTTAATTATCATTAACATCTTATTATCATCACATAAGTTCCGAGAACGCACCTCCATTGAGCAACAGAACTAACATTTAAAACTGTATGTTTACACAGTAATGGTTTACTCTAGTACGTTATACAAAACTACCTCGTAGGTACGCTTGTTAGCTATGTACTTAATCATTAGAAGCTTTTCTTATAAAACTGTATAAATTATATTTAAAAAACTAATATATATTTATTAATTTTTAGTATTGTTTGTATCTTAGTGTGTAATTTTATTGATATTAGGAATATTATATTAAAATTATGTGGATATACAGAATTTATGGTATTAAACACAATATGACAATAAAAAATCAAAAAAACTCCTAAATTATCTTGATTACTACACTAGTGCCACAAAATTGTATCTAAAAAAAGCACACAAAATAGTACTACAAAATTATTTCCACCGAATTTTCAAGGCATTGCGTGTTGAGTGGCGCAACTAAACGCCGCTGTTGTTACCAAAACGAACAAATGAAAATATTCGTAAATAATAATTAATTTCCCCGAGCGATCGAACCCACAACCGCCACGTCACACACATGTGCCAGCCAGTACGCCACGACCGCTTCAATAATAAATAATTTATTAAAACTATTTATAATTATATTAATAAAATTTTAATTTATTTAACTCTACACCAGTTATTATTGAACTCCACTTCAAGCCACCTACCACCAACGTTGAGAAACCTATGATACTTTTTCATTCATTTCTTTATTCTTGACATTGATTGCATCATAATCTACATAAGCATAACATTGACACAGATTGTAGAAGAGACATCTCGAGCGTTGCTCAACTTAAGTATATGTATTGTAGATAAATTATGCTACTATCAAATTTTGTTTGTTTAAATAACGAGACAAACAGACCGTACTACAAGATGTTACGATTTTTATTATGACAAATATGTCTCAATCAAAACAAATCAGCTTGCACGCTGTATCCCGCACACAGCAGGGTAGGCAGAGTGAACCTAGTGTTAAGACACTCCTTTCCCCACTTTCTGCCGAATTCTGGAGAAATTGCGTGTTGAGTGGCAGAACTCAACGCTACGCTTTGCCTCGACACCAGAGCGAAGACATGGAAATATAAACGTAAATAAATATTTAACTTCCTCGCAAAAACTTAATGCAGTCTTTTCAGTCCAAATATCCTTTTTTTTTTTTAAGATGAACCTTAAAAGAGGGATCCTCTAGCCCTCCCTAAACGAATTTTCCGTTATATAGTTTATCTTTAAAATTGAAATAATGTGTCAATTAATAAAAATTAAATTAATAAAAAAAAAAACAAAAGAAAATAACCAGAAAAAGACTCAAACTTGAGTTGCTCAAGGTGTTTTATTTACAAAAAAAAAACAGTAAATAAAAACTAAACGAATCTTTAATTTAACGATCAACTTTCTAACACAACAAATGCATCGTCCTGTCAATAGCTTGACCAGATAACCTTTTAATAGTGCACTTTCGGTGCAGCAATAGTTGCAGCACTGACTGCTCGGCGCGGTCGACCTGTCACAGCTACCTCGTAGTTTATTACGATCATACCTCTTACGGACTAAAGTTCACGTTTTTCCCTTTAGATAAAATAGATAAATATTCCTTGTAGTGAAGTTGGTATTTATATTTAGTTTATTATAACATTGCTTAACACGGAACAGTAAAAGTGAGAAGGAATGAGAATGTTTGTTTATTATATTTAAATTTTCTATATTATTGTTTTGTTTTTCAGCGTTACGCGGTATCCAGCATTTAGTAGGGAAGGCAGAGGGATCCTGGTATTAAGGTTCTTTGGTAATAGGTAATAATTAATTTCTCCGAGTGGGAGAAAAGTAGTTAAAATTACATAACATATTGCATATTTAAATAATGCCTTTAAAATTTCATAAAATAAACAAATAAATACCCTTATTTCAGTACAACTCGCGTCACATTGTAAAAACAATCGCCATCGTCTCAATTTTACAGTTTACGCACAAGAGCGTATCGAGGGCATATTAGATCATGCCACACCTCTCAAACATACATGCGAGTAAGATTTTAACTCTAATATACATAAAACAAATGATTAACCTAAAAATAATAAATCTGATTTTAAAGTTAAATTAACGAACATTATGTACTAATAATATGTGCCAAATAAAAATATGAATATTTACCAAATTTTAATAAAAAAACATTAGGAATATTTAATTATAATATAAGAGAAAACAATAATTAAATGTTTAATAAAATATACGGTAAAGATAAACCAGTTATTAATAGCTCATACGTTGAAAGAAAGCTGCGAATCGATAAACAATTTCATAGTGAAATCGAAATTCGCGTTCAAGGTAAAATAGTAAATACTATCGATTGTACTTGTCAATGATTTGCTTTATTTTGAAAAATGTAAAGAAACTGTTAATTTTTTGTATTATAATTTCATAATATCGGATAGCATCCTAAATGGCCATTTGTTACTTATTCTGCACATATTCTGCATTACTGAAGAATAGTTAATGATGACTTTACAATACGGTTAACAATTCGTGGCCGCCCTGAAGTTAGGATTTGTGAACTTACTCGTGCTGTTCACTCAGGAAGGTACTTTTCAAAAGTAAGGTGTTGGAACCTAGCGTCTCGCTTTGTTGAATTTGTTCTAAGATACCAAAAACCATACACCATACATATAAAAAACTAAATACAGTTAGTGGTAAGAGAGCTAGAGGGAGACCTCGGTTGACCTTCGAAAACACAGTATCAAAGATACTGAAGGAAGGTCACGTAAAAAGCATGAGGACTCCCCGGAGGGCATGTATGAAGATGTTGATGACAGTGGAGGAGGCGAAAGAGGTATGTAGAGACCGTACCTCTTGGCGCTCCGTTCTCACCGGCTACCCCCCCCAGGGATAAAGCCTGAAGTTAAGTTTAAGTTAAATACAATAATTAATACATATATAGATACATTATTTAATTCTTCGTTCAACATAATAATATGAAATTATATAATTGCTTCACGTTCTACGTGTGTTTAAAATGATATTTCGCGCTAACATTATACGTTTACCGGTTCAAAACAAACCTGCAAGACTTTCCCTTATACTGTTAACATGCAATCTTAGAATAAACAACATTTCAATAACATAATCTTTAATATCAAGACTGCCGATGCAACATTATACAGTTAGTTGCCTTCTGTATATAAATGATCTAGAGGAAACTGCAGTTCGTATAATGTAGTTTATTAAATGAATTATAATTATATTACTACAAATATAAAATATACTAGTACTGTTGAACTCCACGGGGTAGGCTTCAGAGCTACTCACTGCTCCAGCTCAATATAGCAAATAATTTTAAAAGATTTTTTCTAACTTGAGGTTAATGCTGTTAGCGCTATTGGGGATTCCCTTTTAGGGAAGAGGATACTCTGTCCCTGGAGAATTTACAAGCACAGCGTGACTGCTTGAGAGGATGTCAACAGCGACAAAGGCTCGAATCTCGGCTTGCGGCCGTCGCACGGGCTGGAGATCTCAAAAGAAATTAGTACGAACTTTTATATAATTTAGATACAAAGTTTAATATTTAAAGGTTTGACAAATAAAATATATTGACATATGAAACGTAATGATAAAGGTACAGTCCTTAATTTAAACGCTAGTTAATGAAATGAAAAATGACAACTTTCAAGTGTAAAGTACACTTTATAATTCTTTTAGATTTTAACGATTCGCAATGAAGTCACTGTGACACAGTTAGAAAATGACTGATTGTACAACGTTAGTGATGATATCGTTATGCCTTATCTATAAAAGTGAAAACATAGAGAATTAACATAGAATAAAATAAATTATAAAATATTCTATTGTTTAAAAACATATACTGTCAATGACTTCTTCAACATTATTATTCATAGATATGTATTACGTATATAAAAATACTACTAGAAACTACATAGTAATAAAACAAGTAACTCATACCTGTAGCTATTTAAATTCTAACATCAAATTTAAACATATAAAATCCATCAACAACCATTCGGCATGTTAGTTATTTGTATAAACAAACAATAAATGAATAAAAATTAAGTCAGGATGTGGTTAAAATAATCCAGTGGCGCCATACCACCATAAAAATAAATTTAATGACGTATCGTAAACGAGTTCAGAAAACTTTACATCATATAAGCCGTATTTTATAGAAAATTCGGTATAACTATGTTAAATTCTAAATTATTATTAAATGGCTAACTAGCCTTTAGTTTATGTTAATAATTCCGGCAATAACTATAGGTTTTTTAACACCGTCGTGGCGCAGCGGCTCAAGGGTGTGACTGTAACGCGACAGTTGTGATTTCGATCCGCACACGAGGAATGAATTATTATTTATTAATATTTTTATTTCTTCACTCTGTCACCAAGGCCAAAGCCCGACGTTGAGTTTACCTGTCATTCAACACGCAATGCCTGCAAAGGCAGAAAGTGGGGTACGTAGTGCCTTAACACTAGGCTCCCTCTTCCTGCCTGCTGTGTGCGGGATACAGCGTGAAGGTGATAAAAAAAAATTAGCATTAACATAAATAACTTAAGAAATCAAAAAGAACTTGTATATTTTACTTAAATGTACTTACTCCACTTATACTTACAATAATATCGTACATTAACATAAAATCTAAACTATCTATCTATCTATAACTATAACAGTACATACCGATAAAACTTAACACGTTAAAAGCTAAGCTACTATAAAACTTGTCAAGAAATAAATCTTTCCAAATGCCTTCTTCGAACAACGAAATAGAAACAAGAATAGAATAACGTAATACATCTATTTCCTACAATATAAGCAATACGAACTGTTGGATTAGTAAGAGATTGATAGCGCACTTTCTATTATATTTATTACTAGTGGGCCCGGACGCGGCTGCGCCCGCGAAAATATAAGCCTAAATCATTAAAATAAGTTAAAAAATAATAATAAGTGGAGATTTCTTATTAGAAAAAATATCTGAGTAACCGAAATGAACAAACCAAAGAAGTAAAAGTAACTAAAGGAAATTCTTAATATTAGAAAAAAAAACCTAAAGTTTGCTGTGCGCGCGTACTAAACATTTTTCTATATTAAATAATTATTAATTTTTGCGAACAATATTAAATAAAATCTCAAATGATTAAAATTACGATATTTTAAGTGTATAACATCGGTATAGATAACCGAACTGAGATAAATTAATTATAAGCAGCAAATAATTACATAAAAAATAATAGTAATTCGAAAATCTATAAAAATTTACAAAATCATCAAAGTCATCCGCCCGTTCGCGTCGGTCATACTCATATTATGCCGCCCGAAGGCTAGGTCATTTGGAATCAGTCACATCTTAATTATTTATTAGAATGTTATACAGTAAATTATAATTTCCATCCAGATGAAATGCTAAAAGTGACTATTATATTTATTTTCATAAGGATGAATATCAAATTATAGAAATCATCTAATTTTTGTTAATGTTTACAAATCTATATCGGCGCGCACCATGTATGCATTAAGCAAACTCACTTTGGCCTTGATTGCGGAAAAGACAGACAGACAGACAGACAGACAGAGTTACTTTCGAATTTATAATATAGGTATGGATATTGAAATGTAAACACATAATGTAACCTTTGAATTCTATTTTAAATTCTATTCTAATATTAGTATGTAACTTACAATATTATGATTTACTTGTGAATTTTCATACAATTCTTACATTATTTTTCAGCTTTTTATATCGCGTACTAGCGGACCCGGACGCGGCTACGCCTGCTTGAAATATAAGAATATAATTTCTATAGAAATATAATTTCAATCTAGATGAAATGTTAAAAGTGACTATTATATTTATTTTCATAAGGATAAATATCAAAATGACGCGATAACGAACGCGGTCGCGTAGCGACGACGGTTGTTATTAACATGGCAGAATAAATAGCACGTCAAATTAGAAAGTACTTTAATTTATTAGTATATATGTGTAATGTAATATTATATAGCCTAATAGCACTTCTGAAGAATGCAGCTTTCATACAAAACAAAAACAAAGTAAATCGATCCAGTAGATCCAGAGATCTTAGCGTTCAAACAAATAAACAAACAAACAAACAAACAAACAAACAAACAAACAAACAAACAAACAAACAAACTCTTCCGCTTTATTATATTAGTATAGATTAAAAGAGAACCAAGTGTCAAGATAAAGATATCTTTTTCTTATTTTCGCCAGAATATGTAGAATTGAGCGAGGAGTTGCGAAACTCAACACCGCGGTTTGTCTTATATAACAGTAATAAAATAATAAAAAAAAAACAAATATACAAAGATGGAATAATTACATTAGCCTTTACAAATAAGCTGCACTATAACGCAACGTGAAAAAGCCACCTTTGACTTGAACTATGTAACACTGGCGAAATGAAGGCTATTGATATTTTAATAGCTTACTACAAGTTAGGAAGTAAAATAGTACTAGTTTTACTAGTGCAAAGGTTTGTTTCACTTAATTTTATTCTTCATCATCATTAAGAAATAAATAAATATAAATATTAAATACTAGCGGCCCGCCCGCGGCTTTGCCTGCGTGAACTACGTTATTATTAATTTCTGTCTCCATGAGTACCTACGTCCTATAAGTGACGTCCATGCAAAATTTGAGACTCCTAGCATTTGTAGTAACGAAGTTTCATACAAACTTTCAACCCCAAAAACAACTCCTTAGAAGTCGAATATTGCAAATTCCCGTCTTAGCGAGCACCTACGTCTTATAAATAACCTATGTGCAAAATTTGAAACTCCTAGCTCTGGTAGTTTTTGAGATTTCGTGATGAGTGAGTGAGTGACCTTTCGATTTTATATATATAGATATTGTAGTATCAAATAACACCTATTTGAAAAAATAATAATTTTCATTTAGTAAGTTTTAATTGAACATTATGATTTTTAAAAGAATTCGTAGTTGTTAGAGTCAGTTGTAAGATTTTATATTTTCAACTGCGACGAGGGCGCAGACTTCGATTGTAAGGTATTTCGTGTCAACAAACATTGCAACACGCCCGAGAGCAGATAAGAAATGTAGGCTAGCACCTTATTTACTGCAAAGTTGTTTAAAACAAAACGATCGAATCAGGCACTGTAAATGTACTCGTATTGATTTGCTTTCAAATTATTTTAGGTTAAGAATGTGGTTTCATATAAATAAATCAACTTTACGTTGTATCCCCCGCACACAGTAGGGTACGCAGAGGGAACCTAGTGTTAAGACACTCCGTTCCCCACTTTCCATCAAATTCTGGAGGCATTGTGTGATGAGTAGTGGAACTCAACGCCGCGCTTTTACCTCGACACCAGACCACTTCGAAGAAAAGATTTCACTTTCTCGAGTAAGGATCGAACCCACAACCAGTAGCGTTTGCAGTCACACTCTGTGCTGCGCCACTACTGGCCTAATCGAAGTAATTTTACATAATATTTTTAATCAATCGACAAACAAAACATCTAAGATGTGATTTTTAAAGAACATAAATTAATAACAAAATTTTAATATAAAATTAGCTTATAAATATCTATATTCATTTACACAATCTTTATTCATATATAAATCAAAACAATAATGCATTTTTCATGGAAATATCAGCTTTACTAAATAGCACGTGACTAGTTTATATGGTAATAGTAACTGTAAGCCATTGAACTATTCTCATAAACGTTCACACGAATATATAAGAAGTGTGTCATCCCATAGATTGTTTTTACATTTTGTGAGAACCTAGTTACTTCTATAAAATTTCCAATACAGGTGTACAATACACTTTGACATTAATGGAAATAAAGATAAGCGTAAGTTACAGTAAGAAATCTTCCTATTCGTCGTTGTGGGTTCGATTCCCACTCGGGGAATGAATTTTCATTTATTAATCTTTTAATTTCTTCGCTCTGGTATCAAAACAAAAATGAGGCGTTGAGTTTCTCCACGGAACACACAATGCCTCGAAAATTCGACGATAGGTGGACAAAGGAGTGTTTTAACACTAGGTTCCCTCTGTCTACCATACAACGTGAAGCTAAAAAAAAATAACAGATTATGCCTTAGATAAGTTTTTAATAAAATTAGATCATTGTTCAATCGACTATAGGCATCATTGAATTTAAATTGCTATCCGAATACCACCGCTTCTCGTCCCACTTACGCCAATCTTAATAATTCTATTCGATTGTACTCTCTGTTTGGATTGCCTTAATTCTTATCTATGTTGATAGAAAGTGGAGGATTCCGGGTCAAAAGAATGTATATTGTTCACTTTTTGCCAGTTCAATGAAAGTGTGTGGACCATTTCGATCTTTTAGATAATTTCATAATCACGATCTCTCCGTATTCAATTATATTTACCTAGTAAATACTTTTAAAGATTGGCCATAACTGTTATTTACACTATTAAAAATTATTCCGTTTCAATGTTAAATACGTGATTCAAAGAAACTAGACAGAGGGAATTCCGTTTACCAGTAAGACATTTCACTTCTCCACTTTCCACAGAATTTTGTAAGCATTGTTTTTGCGTGGCGGAATTAATCGCCGCACTTTGTCTTGTTACCAGAGAGAGAAAATGAAAATATCTCTTACACATTTCATTACCTCAAGTGGGAATCGTGCTGCGCTACAACTGGCCTTAAGTAATAAAATTATACAATAATTAATAATTTTAATAATTAATAATAAAATATCAATACGTTCTGTGAAATTTATTAAACGTCTATTTACAATGGTTACTTTTGTACAAGAGTCATTAGAGTAGGTAATTTGTGGTAACAAATAGGAGCGATCACATACATACATAACTTGAAGCGCTATTACGTAAAAATATTAAAGACGATTCTTAGATAAAACATTTTCCCTCCAGTAAAATTAACAACAAAATTAAGAAGGCAATCTCAATCGTAATTACTATTTCACAATCTATAAGGCTAATATATAAATATATTTTATATATTTACAAAGAATCATAAGTTCTGAAGATAGATCTCACGATAGCTCGAGGCATGGCAAATAAACGGATATGACAAATCGTGTACGTACATGACGCTATGCGAAAATACGTGACAATCATTTAAATGGTTTTAATGCTTTAAAATATAACTTAAGACTTTGTCTATAACATAACAATGAAATAAAATAAAATTATTAGAGACCAGTAGTGCCGCAGGGGCACAAGTGTGTAAATACGACAGATTGTGCGTTCGATTTCCATTCCAGGAAATTAAATATATAACATTTTCAATTATTCGCTCTGGTGTCGAGGCAAGCGCGGCTTTGAGAACACGCAATGCCTCCAGAAATTCGGCAGACGATGAGGAGCTGACCGTCTTAAGCCTAGGCACCCTCTACCTACCCTTCCACATGTAGGGAGAGAAAAATAATTAAGTAAGAAAATGGTTCTACAAAACTAACTTAATTTTGTTAATAAAAACCATCAGAATGCATATTAGTATGAAAAAATATAACTAAATACTAAAACTGATAAGTCACGCAACAGACGTGATTCAATATAATTTAAAAAACATAATTTACACACTTTATAATATACAGTGTAAAAATGTAATACTTTAAGATAAACTTGATTCTATCTTTGACTTCCTTTAAAAAAAGAGAGTAATTAGCGAGTAAGGTGCGGTTGGCCGAATTTAACGTTGCTAATTTCACTTTCGTACGGTAAACGAAATAAACGCCTATGATATAACGTACGTGGCAGCTTATCGGAGTTTGAACTATTTTTTTTTTCAGTTTCACGCTCTTTCCCGCATACAGCAAATTAGGCAGAGGAAACCGAAATTCCAAGGCATGGAATGTTTAATGCCGGAACTAAACGCCGCTGAACTATAAATATTTTGACTTACTAACTTTAGCAATTGTCTTAAGACATTCATTTGTCTAAATATATTAATAATGCTTTCACTTTCGAGCTATTAGATAATAATTTAAGCACGTACATACGTACATACTGTTAAGTTTATGTTATAATCTAAATGAAACAAAAAGATTGTTAAAATAGAAGGACATTGTTAAAATAATGAACCTATTATTAGGATATTATGAAAATAGTGTTTATTATATTATGTAATATTTTTACTGTGTACACCGTTTCGAAGTAAATATGTCATATATATTTTTGTGTAGGTATATGACACTCTAGGACATAAATATAAATAAAACCATTAAATTTAGGGATTTAGACGGCATTTCAAATAGAAAGAACCTCACGTCTCATAATTTATGCCTTTCCCACATACTAATGCAAAATGATAACATTTTGTCTCATATTTTACAGGTACAGGTTACAGGTTGCTTCTACAGAACTGGCATTAATTATATTAAACGAACAGACCATTATTTAGCATTGCTGCTATTCAATACAAATCGTATTGAATTATAGATGTGACAATACCCCGATACATCGATTAGGCCCTTTCAACGAGAGCCCATTGAAATTCGAAAGTAAAATCTAGATCAGGATTACCATTTCAGTTTCGATTTTAATACAATCAACGTTTAACGGGAAAACGTTCTCTATACAGATGGGGAGTGGGTCGTTAATTGTGTAACGTGACAGGTGAAAATGAGGCGTGTTATATCGCGGGTCCCATGCTGTGAACAATACCTTTGCGAAAATAATTTCGAAGCTGATTCACTTTCGCCGTAATAAATCATTTTGGACGTTAGTGATAGATTAGATGGAGTAAAGTGGTTGAATGCTATGTGAACTATGAAATATATTAATTTTATATTCGGGTCAAGTTCTTATTCCTTATGGTATTCTATTATATGTATCTACCTAAGTCCTAAAAGTACATAGTCAATTTAGGCAAAAGTCACATTAGATAAAATTCATAGTTAGATTATCACCATTGTCTATTTACTATACAATATGTTTACAATAAAGAAATAATATTTCTTTAAAAAAGTCTAGAATACTCCCGAACATCTGTTGCGTTATGGAAACAATGTTAATTTTATCTGTGGGGATAAATGGCGGGAAAGTTATAAAAGGTTATGTCATGCGAAAATAAATTCTGAGAGATGTAATTTAATATTATATTGGAAGTAACTTTTTTAAATTCAACAATATGAAGTAAAATAATAAAAATTAAAACAAATTATATAATGATATTACGATTTTCTTTAACCTTTCTTAAGTACATTTCATAATATTTCACTATTTTATTCACTTTTTATAAAGTAAATATCTTATAAACAGGAAAATCTCTACAAATTTAATAAAGCAATCAAGAAACTGAAAGTGTAAGTTATATTCTCAATCATTACAAGTTACGGTTAATTTACATTAATGGCTAGGTTTAGATTTAACGAAGCCAGTTACAATATTTATACTAGGTTTAACCAGAAGGCTGTTAGTTATAGCGACATGGTTAAATTAATAGCATTGTACATATATCTGTCAACGGCGTACCCGATCGCACTGTACTGTATCTCGCTATGAAAACATAATTATAGTAACGATGGAATTTTCATCTTTGGAGAAAGCCAACATTTCTGCTTTCTTCGTCACGCCATTAAATATGTATTGGAAGAAATAACAATGGTAATTCACTATAAATTGTGTTAAATGTAATTCTAGATTATATTGTGAGGCCAGTCGTGGTGCACAAGTGTGCGACTGAACGTGTGTTTAAAACGCGGCGTAGAGTTTCGCCAATCGATGTCTCCAGAAATCGGCGGAATATGAGGAATGGAGTGTGTTAACACTAGGCTCCCATTGCCTACCATGCTACATGCGAGATAAAGCGTGAAGCTGAAAAAAATAATATCGTGATAGTCACTGAGGTGCTTTTGATGGTTATAATACTAAAAAATACATGTTATGGTGTTGGTGTTATTTCGCATTTGTAAGCATACGTGTGTTGATTGTATAAAACGTAACTACACGTAAGGTACATACGAAAAAATACTATTAATATGCTAAAATATACTGTACCCAGAATAATTAAATCATAATTTATTTTGACAGCATAGCGTCTGTAATTTACGTTTCCTTGATGTCATAAAAGTTTTATGTTTTCTTAATTCTCACAATATTTTAAAGAAATATAACGGTTCTAATATTATTTATATATATTTTTAAGCTATCACGCTATATCCCGCACACAGGAAAGTAGGCAGAGCGAACCTAGAATTAAGACACTACGTTCCATTTTCCGCCAAAATCTGAAGGCATTGCATGTTAAGTATATTTTTCTTATATAATTTCCTACATTCGATACTAATGTCTAATATTCCTTACATTTTTTTTATCTACTATGTAAAAACTAAGTATCTATAGAAACAAACCAGCTCAGTGACGAAATGACAAGTGTCATCAGCATCATAACTCGAATCCCGTTCGACGGACAGTCTAACAGTGACACACATCGATAAGAGAGGAGGTAATTAATCAGCCAGTATTGGAAAAAAACCTTAGAAGTTACGTCGGTCCTGGCCATATGACCATATGTGGTCGAAACGAGTTTGCGGTCTTAGTGAGATAGGTTTTTCATTAGATACCTAATGTACAGAAATAAGTTCTTTCACACCGTTCTCAATTAAAAATGAAAGATGAGCGAGGGCAATATGATGCAGGAGCACAAGCGACTCCACAACCTTCGATTCCTATACGGAAGAATGGAATATTCTATGCTATGGTCAAGAGGTGACCAAACCAAACCTATTACCATCAATGCATATACAATACAATGCATATACAATACAATGAAGCGTATTTAATAACTGTCAGTTGCATAGATAATAAAATTTAAACTTCTGCAAAATTGTTTAAGTCTAAAACATGTTTTAACGTAACTTAGGAACGGTAGATGCTAGAATATTTTATTTGCGAATTATGCAAACAGATAGAATTAATGACATAGATAAATTATAAATTAAATAAATTAAATAATATAATGATAAATTCATAGACTATTATTCGATCATTTGTAGTGAAAATATTGTATTTCCTAAATAAATAAGTATGTTCTTATTTAATTAGGTAAACACAAGCATTATAAGCCTGTTGGAAAGCTACCGCTGAAGCGGAAGGTAATTCTATTGAGAAGAATAAGCGAGAAGTCAACTAGTTATTAAGTATAAACTTCACTAATTTATAATATTCTTCACAACAGTGTGACTTTCCCGTGAGATCGTGTACAGTATTTAATTATAAACATTAAATTCATTATAATATTTGAATACAATTATATGCTTTGTTTCTTTTTGTTACATAACAATTAGTATTTCGCGAAATTGTGGTGTGTATGGTAATCTCAAAAATACGGTCGAGTGCGAGTAGGACTTGCATATCGAGGGTTCCGCACCAATTTCTGAATTATAGTGCAATTATTAAAAATTGACACACTTAAGTTTTCGGACGTTTCCATTAATTTTATATAAAATTAACTACAAATTAAGTTTGTAATGATTTTTTCCATAAAAAAGAACCCTATAGATTTTGATTACGTGGCTAATTTTATACAAAATGCAGTAAAAACGATGCATAAATACGCGTATCTTTTGATTGGGTTGACTTTAGAAACTAGATTTTTGTGTACTCAAAGAAACCGTAGATCTGAATATATGATATTAATTTCAATTTAATACCATCACGCGTCCATCTCGAAATAAATGATCTTGACAAATGGACAACAAATGAATCCTGTATGGGTTTCGTTTTTACCTTTAGACGTACGGAATCCTAAAAATAATGATCTTAGGAGTAACACAGTCTTTTATGTAGCGTATAGTTCGATATGTTACAATGTAATGCTGATGAAATCGACGATTAAATCACGTAATATAACATTGGTCCGCATATGAAGTACTCACTTGTGTTTATAAATTAAAAATATATAAAAAGTTAATTGTTAATTTACAATTTTTCAATCACAGCAGTATACTAGAATGTGGGTGCTGAACAGTGATTGGGCAGAACTAGGTGATTACTTGTCGGGTGGTAAAAAATTCTTCTTCCATTTCGTTATAAATTAAATTGATTGACATCGAATATATAATGAAGTTGTATTATTTTTGTCACCTAAAAACGTAATGATCACATATGTATAGAATGTTCTATCTATACTAATATAATAAAGCGGAAGAGTTTGTTTGTTTGTTTGTTTGTTTGAACGCTAAGATCTCTGGATCTACTGGATCGATTTACTTTGTTTTTGTTTTGTATGAAAGCTGCATTCTTCAGAAGTGCTATAGGCTATATAATATTACATTACACATATGTACTAATTTATTAAAATACTTTCTAATTTGACATGCAATTTATTCTGCCATGTTAATAACAACCGTCGTCGCTACGCAACCGCGTTCGTTACCGCGTCATTTTGATATTCATCCTTATGAAAATTAATATAATAGTCACTTTTAGCATTTCATCTAGATTGAAATTATATTTCTATAGAAATTATATTCTTATATTTCAAGCAGGCGTAGCCGCGTCCGGGTTCGCTAGTAATTTATATACAGGATGAGTGATAGATAGATAGACAAACTGATACAGGTGGCAGAGGGGGGGAGAGATAGACAAGAATTTGAAATGGAGATTATATACAAGAGCAATATATAGCATATCGGTAGTACGTGGTCTTCAGAGAATTTTATTAATTTGAAAATAAATTACGTTATATTTTAAAAATAATAGTTAAAATAACATTTATTTGGTGGCCAGTATCCCGGAAAGGATATATGAAAATAGAATTTCTGAATATCTCTATAATTGTTTTCAGACGGTCTACGTATCCAATCATGGTGTACGAGTATAATCGAAGCTTATACATAAAATTACTGAACCGAAGATTAACGCTCATATCAACCATAGCATAATTTCAATTACCGTCCAAATTGTAAATAGTCCCAAGATATAATTTAAAACTTTATCATTGACTTAGAATCGCAAAGCCTAGGCTTGTAGAACCATTATTTTTCACTTAACCCGGCACTGATCCAGTCCAGATAAGCTAACAAGCCCGTGATCAAGTACTCCCATAACGGACTCATAATAACACTTATTTAACATTATCCGTATTTACTCATGCAATTCAAAACATTTAGATCAATTTCATAGATAAAAATATAGAGGAAAATGTTATATAACGTTATTTTTTAATATATTTTTAATCTCATTGTAGTTTATTATAACGTCATACAAACATACAGTTACCGATTCTTATGATTTCAGCGCTTAATTGTTGGCAATCTGAGACTCGAATATTTTGATATTTTCCACATACTTTTAGTATAAAATATCAACTAACTAAGACTTACTGGCTTTACCTATAGGGTTGTCGAACATATTTTTAATAAGTATAAGTTATGGGCAACTTACTGATATAACAAAAATACCTTATATCCGCCCATTCTGTCTGACTACCCCGCTAGGAATACAGTATGAAGTTAACATAACATAGCTTCGTTTCTATAAAATTAAGCTTAAACTAAACTATAAAATTATCACCAGAATAGAAACAGACTAATGCGTTAATAGATTACATCTCCTATCCTTACTAAATAAAAAGAGAAGATAGAAAAAGAGAGAAAAGAAGAGAGAATATAAAAAAAATCATATATAACTTGGAAATTTGCTAACAGTAAAAAAAAATGAATACAGACAAGAACTGCCGCTTAACCAATAACAAGAATGAATCTCCAAAGCAATAATATCAATTAGACGTTTCACACTTTGAAAAGATTAACCGGTCGAAGTCGTTAGAAGTTGGACCCGTCCATGTTTTCACATCACTTCAATAAACGTGTTTGTCAACAAACAGCAATTACGGTGTGAAAGATAGTTTTTTACTTTAAATATGAAAATGTATTTACTGACTGTTATTTATTATAATATTGATAATAATGATACCAAATGACTTGTTTCTTATATTACCTAAGCTATTGTATCAAGTTCAGCAGTAGTTTTTTTTGGGAATTAAAATAAATAGATTTAAACGGTATTAAAAAGTAAAACTATGGCGTCGTTTGTTATATTTCAGATGCCTAGATTAGTACAATGGATTGGTTGAAACCTTTAAAACTGAATAAATGCAAATATTCGTTTCTTTAAAATACAGGTAGCCAAAAAACTTCATTTAATTCGAATAAATGCTAATATGCAAATGTGCGAGCACCTAAATGAGATTTACAGTTATAATATATGGTCAAACAATTCCATTTAAAGAAGCAACCATTAAAAATTATTGTTTATGATTTTATATTTTTTAGTTTAACTACGTATCTAAAAAAACGCAGCATTTACAATAAATCTCGTCATTTTTCCCATTAAGACTGTCTAATAAAAATAAAAGTAGATTTATATGTAATTTAACTTTTAAAATAAATGTCATATATCATATATAAACAAATGTCATTTGACTATACAAACATTTAAAAAGAGGCTGAAAGATTATTATTTAACGCTATAAGTACCTAGGTTTCGATAGTATTTTTTGTATTTATTTCATGTTCTTGTTTCTGTGTTCAAAAAAAAAAAAAGAAATTATTTTATAACCAAAGTATTATGTATTTATTTATATATTTATGTATGTGTGTATGTATGTATGTATGTATGTATGTATGTATGCATGTATGTATGTATGTATGTATGTATGTATGTATGTATGTCTGTATTTATGTATTTATGTATGTGTGTGTAAAACTAGATATCAGCTCTGTACACCCCTTCCCTTTTCAGACAATGTATTCTCTTTTCTACCCAAAGGTTGCCTGGAAGAGATCGCTCTCTTAGCGATAAGGCCGCCAATTGTACTGTTCTATGTTTTAAATACATGTATATGTGTCTTTTCTATAGTACAATAAAGAGTATTTTGTTTTTTTGTTTTTTTTTGTCATATAAAAATAATTAATTACTGAAACATAATCTTACGAAGATAAAAATAAATACATTATAAATTAAATAAAATAACATATTGTTATTTAGAATGTCGTTTCCGTATTGGATATAATGTGGTCCTATTCCTGGCACGTTGTGACAATCTGATACACATTTATCAAATTTCAAAGCCGCACACAATCTTTGATATAGAATACTTTAATAGAAAAATAGTAGGCAATAGTTTTTACTGTTAGTAATTAGTTAAAAAAAACCGATTAAGTGCGAGAGGGACTCGTCAATCGAGGCTTCCGTACCAATTTCAGGATTGTAGATCAACGGGAAATATATATTAAAAAAATTGACAAATTTTAGTTTTCGGGCTTAGAAGTTTGATTTTGTTAAAGCTCCAAAGGACAGTAGACTTGAGTATTTTATATAAATTTCAGCTTAATATCTCCACGCTTTCCTGAGAAAAAGGGACTTGACAGACAAACGAACACGTAGACAGCAAAGTGATCCTATAAGAGTTCCGTTTTTTCCCTTCGAGGAACGGAACCCTAAAAAAATAAATTATAAAGCAAAAAGCAATGGAATTAGAAAATAAGTCCATCCATTTTACACCATAATAATTAATGTAAGAGTAGTCTATTCGTAACATTTAATTATGTAATTTTGTGAGGCAATTGTTTTAATTTATTAACCTCAAATTAAGCTATATAATATATATACATACATTTTTAACCACACACCTATGATGAATGGAACTTAAGATAATAGACTCCAATTACGCGTACACTGTTATTATCTGTTGCATAATGGAATTTGACGTTAGCACGAGTGAACGTTATTTATCATCCATTCATTCATTCGGTTAATAATGAACTATATGTATATTGCATATTAGATATTGATATTTTTGATACATTTTGATTTTTGATTAGTTGTGGGTTTAAATTCCATTAAGGCAAATAATTATATTAAAAATATTTTTAGTACAGGGGCAAATTGTAGGACCTCTCCATTAAAATAAAAAAAAAAACAAATATAGTATACTAGAAATTACTGCAGACTTGATATGTAGTTTGAAACTAGAATAAAAATTATCAAAAGTGCTAAAAACATTTTAAATATACAAGACAATGTTTCTTACGATGTAACTCAGTGCCCTGCAATCTTACATATAAACTTCACCTGGGTCTTACGAGTAATTACTAGGAAGCTGTAAGTAATTACCTCTTAACCCTTATCTTCATTTTGCATAGTATACTATACATACAACTTTATAAAAATATACGATCGCTATAAAATACATTTTAACTTAGTTTTATTAAACATATGACATTTCTATACATTTATTTATACTTCAAAAATAAAAATAGTAGTTTATCTATGATAGTTTTAAAAAAATTGTCAAAAATAACCGTCAAGACGCGCTGCTCAGATTTCTCTAAGGTAAGTTTTATTTTATTTTTATGTTTGTACTCCTAAATATGTATGTTTATTATAAAATACACATGCCTAAATGTATGTTCTTACACATTTTTATATATATGCTGATGTCGCTATATGAATTAGTATGTTTTTTTCGTGTTTTTTAATAACGTATATTATACTATACATTGCCGCAGTTGCAGTCGTTTACCTTTCGTAGGTGGTGTATAGAATAATATACATTGCCAACTTCACAGGATCAATATTTTTTGGAACTTTACTATAAAATGTAAATTTCAAGTATGTCTTTCTTATATACTAAACCAATTTTATTATAATGTACAAGACAGTTGTACTGCCGCCTTCATATAGTGGTTCTAGAAAGCTTACACACCAAGTTTTGGGTTTGATTCCCATAAAAAATACTACTATTATTATTACTGCATGACTACCTAACTATATAAAGGGACAAATAATATTACATTAATTATTTACCTATTTATAACACAATATGGTTTGGCTTATCTTTGGTGTTAGTTTTTTGCATGTATCTTTTGCTTTGGTTTTAGACTCTATGGGTGATAGAGCTAGGCGCATTTTCTCCTTAGTGCCTGAAGAGAATGCAGACTCTGACACAAGTGACGGAGCTAGTAACAGTGATGAAGCTGGAATGATTGGATCAACAGAAAGTTTTCCACAGCCATCGATAAATTCAAATTTCGAAAGGTGAAACCTCCTACAAATTTCTGATTATGAGATAGGAACGCATGCAGCTAATATTTATGCCGATACCACCGAATCGCCTGTTACATCTCATTCTTTCATTCATTACAAGAAAGAATGAAGAAAGAAGAAAATCGACGTTAATATAAACCAAAAAAGCCTTGTAAATGGAGTTTCAAGAACTAAATCAGAGCCGGTGTGTGACATCATGTATGACTTCTTGCTCTACACAAGAGATAACACTTTTACGGGCATTATTACTGAAGAAGAAGAAAAGACTATGGGTGTCGGAAGTAAAATAGTTTTAGCTTTACATACGACTATTAAGTCGAAACATTTCAGTGAAAAATTTACGCGATTTCCCGCCAAGCAAAAATACAAAACCGGTATCTTAACGATCATGCGATGATATTGGCTATGACAAATATTACCATTGGCCGCAAATAACCGGATATCTAATGTGCAAGTACTGCAAAGCTGTACTGCTGGCCAGGCACGTACCATGTGCATAAAATGTAAGGTTCACCTTTGTTGTGTGAAGAATCGAAGGTGTTTTTTGGAGTACCACCGCAAGCAATAGGATCTCTGAATTATTATTTTGTAACAAAAAATTGTTTAAGAATGATTTTTTTAATTAAACATTTTTACTCCCATCAATATAGTTGTTTTTATTTAAAATCATGTTATTTACAATAATCTTTCAGTATATTTTAAAAGCTACCAGTAACATTTCCACCCTCCCTAAGCGTCGCAATGTATAGTATAATATACATTCTTAAAAATGGTATAATCCCTGTACGTGTAGCAATGTATAGTATAGTATACATCGTGTTTTTCCGAAATTTTCATATTATGATTTTTTTATTTAATTTTTTTATGTTTTTTATAGCCCAAAGAAGCTACCAGTTTGCATATTTTTTGCTTTTCTTAAAAAAAAAAATTTTGTGAAGATAAGGGTTAAGGAAATTACGTCGCCCAACAATACTCGCTCGAGCACCCATAAGTCACGATGGAGAGTTCTCCATCTTTATTGACCCTGATATTATCTTGAGTAACTGACGCCAGTCGCGGTGCAGGGGTACAAGCGTGGGACTGTAAACGCTACAGGTTGTGAGTTCGATTCCCGTTCGAAAAAATGAAATATTTTAATTTTAATTTTAGCGGAGTGTCTTAGCACTGCCTAGCCTGCTATGCGTGAAGCTGTAAAAAAATTTTCAATTAAAGTAAGGCTTTTACATTTAACAAATGCCATAAAATACACCACACTTAATTTCATTTTACAAAAGGAATGAGAATAATTACAGACTCAACTTATCTTAACTATTAGATACTATTGCAAGCGTATAATTTACTATTATCGTTATTACATATTTTATTCGCTGCTTTATAATAAAATTGTAATGAACATAAATTGATATCTCTGTGTTTTACAGTTACAATTGTAAATCTTAAAGATATTAAATATTTTTTAAAGTAAGGAAGCCTTTCTATACAGAAAAATAACAATAGCCGGAATAAATAAATCTTATTAATTAATTATTAAAGAACAAAAACAAAGTAAAATGACATGATTTTTCTCAGCCCCAACATACTAAACGGTATTTTTGCAGCCAGGTCATTAAAATTTTAGGTTCCCATTTTTACAAATACAATAAGGAAGTCGTGAATTTTATAAAAGTTTTATGAATGAAATGAAAAGCCGGATACATCAATATATATAAAGATGCATGCATACACACTGATGAATCAGTTTATAGTTATCGCAACCCACAAACGGACGTCCGCTGAACTACTTATATGGCGATGTTGATGCGTCTTATTACATTACTATGGCAATAAAGTATGCTTATAAGTAGGCATCTATTTGTTTGAAATAACTTTAATACTTGTATACTATTATTATGCAAATATACTTTAAACACATAATTAAAGTTAAAGTAGATACATATATGATAGACTATATTCGTATACTAACGACCCACTCGCGGCTTTGTCTGCTTGAAAATTGTGCAGAAAAATTTGAAGGCCATCGTGGCGCAGCGGCACAAGAGTGTGACTGTAATGCGACGGTTGTGGGTTCGATCCTCACTCGAGGAAGGGAAATATTTATTTACATTTATATTTTCATTTCTTCGCTCTGGTGTCGAGGCAAAGCGTGGCGTTGAGTTCTGCCACTCAACACGCAATGCCTCCAGAATTCGGCAGAAAGTGAGCAACTGAGTGTTTTAACACTAGGTTCCCTCTGTGTGCGGGATACAGCGTGAAGCTGATTTTGAAAAATGTAAAGGTCATTGTTCTTGGTCCTATTACGTTATTAAACGACACCATTAATATTTTTCCTAATATATCTTCCATGCGCAGTCACCGATCTATTACGATTTTATTATAAGTATAGAGTACATAATATGTATTGATTAACGAGATCTCGACATAGCTTATATTTCATGTTCCATATTGGCAAAGTGTAGAAAAGCCACAATAACAAATAGCAATGCAAGCAGTTTTGTATTACATACAAAAGTTGCACCTATCATCGCTCCCGTCACGGAGAGCGCGCGCCCATGTACCGGAAAAGGGACCAGACTATTGAACTTTTGGCCGACGACGCGACGGAAAGGCGGCGTTGCGTGTGCCGTTGATTTTAATGATTTGCTGTGACTCATAAAAGTTATAAATGGTCGAAAACAATGTAGCCCAATTAATATTAAAGGAATTTATTCCTTATGATATAAAAAAAAATGTAAACAAGTTGCAAAAATTCATAAACAACAAAATTATTCCGTATAGAGTAGGGTAGGCAGACGGAACCTTTCCGTTGAATTTTTGAGGCAATGCGTGTTGAGTTGTGGAACTCAACGCCGCTCTTTAATTTAGCATCAGAGCGAAGAAATGAAAATACCACAACCCACAACCGCCACGATACAGACACACGCTTGTTCCTACCCAACGACTCTCTATATAATTATTGCCAGTAATAAAAATATAAAATCTAATTCAATTCACACCAAATTAATTTAATTAATTCAAACGTCGACCAACTCTCATACTGGCGCTTGACGACTGACTTTAATAAGCATAAATAGCAAAAAAATTAAAAGTAGATTAAAAATCGTGATAAGACGATAAAATTCTTGGCTGGTTGTAAAACTAAACAATGAGACGTAAGTACTAAAGATTAAATTTGTAGACATAAAAGATATCAAGGTCGCGGCAAAAATAAATTTAAACAGAGACGTTCAGGGAAGTGGAAGTTACTTTTGTTACACGCGGCATCCTGCATTACGCAAGTTAAGAGTTAATAAAGCAATTAGTATGGAAATATTTCGTCGCGCTCTACGAAACGTTCGACAAATCTAGTAAACCAGATCGCGCCGTCAGATTAGTTCATTTATTTAACCCGTAATCCACCTATATTATAAATTCGAAAGTAACTCTGTCTGTCTGTCTTTTACACAATCAGGGCCAAACCGCTAATTTAATTGTGATAAAATACTCATATAGAGATACTTGAGGGTCTCGGGATGAACATAGGATACTTTTTTTTCTCATATTTGTAATATTATCGATATATACCAATATATTAAAACACTTATTAATTTGACATGCAATTTATTCTGCCATGTTAATAACAACCGTCGCTAAGCGACCGTTGCTAAGCAACGATTTGCAAAGTTTGTTTTTAGAAAATGTCACCCAAAATGAGCTTGCTTAACGCATCTCTCTATTAAAAACTGAAAATAATTTCATAAATATATTTAATAAATATTCATATAGTGCAAGCGGGCGTAGCCGCGTTCGGGTCCACTAGTTTTACCATAAAATAGTTACTCAATAATAACTATAAAACACCTAAAAGATAAGATAGATATAATCTTGTTTAAATTGGAAATGCAATTATTAAAAGCAATAACTGCATTTTTGTGTTGATTTATTTCACGACATTCTTAGGGAACCTACATTTATTTGAGTTTACGAAACATGTACAACATAAACTATGCTGTGACAGTTTCACATTCAACACAACCTACATAGCTGCATCAAGTGTGTCATGGGAGAATATTTTCTTCTGCATCAGCTATAATTTATGGAAATGGATATTATAGTCATAGCCCCGCGACTACGACAATAATTGTGGATTTCTAATTAAAAGCCGGAATTAACTCCCAACATAAAGCCAACTAACTGTCCGTAATAACTAAATTTATGGTGGTAATGTTTATAACTTATTTAAATTCAAGGATAGTTTTTAGAACTATAACAACTGTATATATTATAAGAAATATATAACTATACATAAATTTAAATATATACTAAACTAGCGGACACGCGCAGCTTCGCCTGCTTATTTGGATCCTTAGGGATGAATTCTAATATATCATGAAACAGATGTTCAATGAAATATTTTTAAAGTCTACATTTCAAATTTTATGAAAATCGGTGGCAATTTAAAGATTTTTCCATACAAACTGTCAACCCCTTATTTGTACCCTTAGGGGAAGAATTCTAGAAAACGATGAAACACGTGTTCAATTAAATACTTTTAAAAACCTAAATTTCAAATTTTATAAAAATCGGTGCCGATTTAATTTTTTTCCATACAAACTTACAACCCCTATTTCACCCCTTAAGGGTTAAAATTTTTCAAAATCCCTTCTTAGTGGATGTCCAGATTACGAAAGTAAACATTCGTATTTATTATAATTTTCACTTTACATTTACCTATATTTGTTTAAGAGAAAACTCGAGTTAGGTTTTAACATCAGCAACAAATCTCGATATGAAATTTATTAAGCTCTATGAACATTAAACTGGTGCCAACTGTTATTTAGTATCGGATACACTGAAAGGGGTACGTTCAACTTTCTTCTATAGTACAAACACTGTTGCCATACGATAATATGAGCTTGTAAATGATTAAATATTGATTATAGCTTAATAAATAAATCGACGGCTCGTATGTATGAATGGACAAATGAAAAAATTAAATGAAATATCCACATGTACATTACATAGTTTTACTTAATATAATTAATTAAATAATCAGAGACGTATTAAGATTTGTTCAATTATTACCAAATGAATTTAGAGTTAGGTTTTCTTTATTTACAAATATATTATTTAAAATAAGCGGAATAGCCTTAACGATAACTTCCCCTTTCTTATATAAAGATGTGTAAGATATTATGTTATTTTAAAAAGGACAAGAAAGAAAATGTATGGAAAAATAATAAATATTGTAACGATCCTATTTACTTCATAAATTTTGTAGTGTATATAAATGACACGACTACGTTATTTAAGCATTTTATCAAAGAGGATAATAAAATGCCTGCTCAAAAACAATAAGATACAAAATAAACCTTTAAAATACAAAATATAAAACATATTTATTAATATTCTAAATAAAGCTAAAATATATTTTAAATAAGTAAAAGTGTTCTCAATAATGTCATTTTCAAACGGAGGAAAGTTGCGGCTATATCTAATATCAAAGATCGCAATGTTTTACAGACTTCGTGACAAAAGGTCAGGGTGTGGATACAAATAACTAAATCCAAGTGCGAGAGGTAAAAGGAAAAGATATTTATTATCTAGTAAAGTTTTGGACCTGTTTGTTAATGTGGATTTTGAGTTGTGACTATAAACGCGACTGGTTGTGGGGATCGATCCCCACTCGAGGAAATAAAATGTTTAATATTTTAATATTTTCGCATATTTAGTACATAGAGTATTTTGTGTGAAATATAAAAATTACTTTTAATAATTTAACAAAACAAGCGTTTCACTAATTAAACTTTGCAAATGTAATGGTTAAAATTTTTATTTAAAAGTATAATCATTTTCATAAAATTCTATAAAACTCTAATCAAATTTTCATTGAAATTAAAGAAAAATATTTTAGTATTCTATACTTGTAAAATAATAAAAAAAGCTTATCAAATTTTTGCGAAACAAGTAAAGGAAAACTTTAGAAGTATTCCGTTCTCTCTGACTACCGTTCTAGGGATACGGCGTGAAACTAAGTTAAAAGTTTTGTTAAACAATAGGGCTACTCTGTATTAAATATCTTAAGTTACATTAAGATTTATACCGAACTAATAATAAAGCGAAATAATAAACCACTTCTTCATCAAAAAACTTCATCCAAACTCGACCACTACCACACCAACTACCAAATCTTCCTTCACAAATCATAGTATTGATTTTTTTTACATGAAAGATAATGAGATTACTTAAAAAATATATATGTCACAGCATTAGCGCGGTGTTTACCTTATGATATCTTAATCGATCGTGTGTAACTAATATATGAAAGTACGCCGATAAAAACAAATAGAGATTATAATAAAATAGCTTTCACATTTTTTTTTTATTTTCAGAAGGAAAATAAAAATATTTTATAGTATTCTAGTGTTAAGACACTCCATTCTCATTAAGACACTTCCGTTCCCACTTTAGCAAGCGAGGAAAATGAAAACATCAAATATTAAATGGAATCTTTATTTACTCGAGTGGGAATCGAACCACCACACCTAGCTAATAAAAAATTAAGCACAACAGAAACAACTTAATGAAACGACAAATATTTATTTAATGTCTTTAGTCTTTTTTACACAGCCTTCATAGTAGAGATAAATGTGGTGTAGTTTTAAAAGTGAACGGAAATCACAAGTTCCAGTTTCGATCATTTCGCACACAATGCCGGTACAACTCGCAGGCGTCGATTCGCAATTAATAAACGCGTTGACCTACTCTCCACTCTCCATTACGTTGAATATTGTCGAATCATTCTTTTAATGTTCATTAATTTAATAATAAAATGTATAATTCTATTTGGTCGTACACTAATTAGATTGCTATAAAACTAACAGAACTTTCTTACGGTATCAGTTTATATGTTTGTTTAAAACTTTTAAGCTAGAGCTTATCTATGTTTTCTCACTCTTTTTTATATAATTGTTGTAAAGAATTATTCTCTGAGGACTTGTTTCGCTCAATCACTCTTTGAATGCTTATGCACTTTAAAAACGTGCTTGATGTCATTGAAACAGTCAAACGATACCTACGCGATAACCTTTATTTTTTATTTAAATTCTCAAGCGCTGTACTTAAGAACAGAAACATAATTTAAATCTATTGGAATAACTTTGCATAACTTAAAAAGAAACAACAATTCTCACCATATATAAAGTCCTTGATCATCGATAATATAAAGATCACAAATAGAACTTCGTTTCGTACGATCAGTACCATCAAATCTGAACAACACCACTACCACTAAACCATAAGGCACATACCACTTCACAAAAAGATCACACAACCTGCAAATTCCACAGCGCAGGAAGAGTTACACACGTTTCCTCGGACACTGTTAAGACAATAACTTAACAGACCGAAGTAATGTCACCAAGTAATTATTCGCAAAGCGAATTATGAACATCTCCAGAGGCACATGCCGTTTAAAAAACGACAGTTAAACCGACATTACCGGTCTATATAGTTCCAAATTTGTTTTCGAAAAGTCGTTTTTTTTTTTAATAATAAAATAACGCGAAGTTGAACCCACGAGTGAGCTGCGCGGGCAGCGCGAGCAAACTGAGGCACCTCGGAGCGCTATTATGTGACGCATCTAACTGAACGGCTTGGACTTCAAACTTTACGCTAACAAATTAAAAACAACGCCGCTCTAACGCGACTCGATCGCGACGTGGGGTATATTATAGTTGGTAGGGTAACTAAGTTTCGAATAAGCTCACTGTTACATACATGGACAAGTCACCTGGGCAAGGCTCTCAAGAAATGGCAGTCGTGCATGTATGCAATCATTACGCAGGTTTAATCGGACGAGTGATGGATCCAGCTGATATTGACCGCAACAGACGAATCGTATTAAAACCAAATTCATTGAAGATTAATTTTAAAAGAATGTGATTTTTTATTACTAGTCTAAATAATATTTTAATCTATACAAATCTTAAGTACCATTTTGAGTCTCTTTTTAAACATGCACGTGAAGTGAGAAAATTATGTAAAATTATAAAATATTTATCATATAATTATTAAAAATGAAATTCCAAATATATCAATAACATTATAAATTCAAATAATATACTTAAATATAATTTTAAACGTGCCCAATAGGCAAAGCGAGTGTTGTAATCTGTGACCTAGACGCCTCAATAAAAATCCATAGAAGTTGTGAATGAATGGTCAACCTCAACTTTCCATACGTAATATTATATACAACATATATGTAATTTATCAATAAAAATCATAAAATGGCGTATAAAATAACACTAGCTTTTTGTGCGGTTTTCCATAGTTTAAAATTTAAAAAACATTCATACTCACAAAAAACATAGACTACTCTATATGTTTCAAGGAGGCATTCTCATCATTTACTTCTGACAACCATTTCCTGGAACCATTTCACATTTTTCTTTATTTTGACTGTTGAGAACATAGTTCTATATGGTATTACTTCACAAGACCACCGAGTAAGTCAGTTATATTTTTTCACCAGGTTAGACAGAGAGAACTTTGTGTTATCGATACTCCGTTCCCCATTTTCCACCGCATTCTGGAGGCATTGCCTGTTGAGTGACAAAACTCAACACCGCGCCTTGCCTCCATATAAACATTTCCAATCCTCCAGTAGGTATTGAACCGACAATTAGTCGCATTACAATCAAACACTTGTGCTACTGCACCACGACTGACCTCAGTCAGTTATATTGCCGCGTGTATTTCGCATAGACATCGCGTGCTAAGTCTTAACTGCTGCGCTACAATTTAAGACATCACCTAGGTTAAATATTTAATTTTACAACTGGAATTGTTCTCAAATAGCCTGTAGAAATAAGATATTTAAGCGTATTATTGAACTATGAATTTATATTTCTAAAAATATACGACTCTATCAAGAAAGCTAATGACTACTTTTAATGACAGCATATTTAGAGATATTACACATAATTAGACATATTACTAAGAAATGAAAATATTCAATACATATTTCATTTCCTCGAATAGAAATCGAACCCACAACCCTTCATGTTTACAATCACACAATTTTGCCCTGCGCCACAATTGGCCTCAACCTATTTAATATTAAAATATCTATTGATATAAAATTTTCCACTATTCTCCCTTCCCCACTACAGGTTCAGTAAGCTGCGGTCGTAGAACAAGTATAATTAAGGAGTGCATGTAATACAGTCTATTGCCGCCGAGACTGGATTCTCAGCCATGGGAAACGTTAAGCTAGAATGGCCATACGTCTATATTGAAACGAGCAATAAAAGATTTGTGTGAAATTTTATATTCCTGGGGGAAAACGGCTTTGAATGGAGGCTATTAGAAAAAATATGTAAAACCGATCTATAGTAGACACATCGTGAGAAAAAGAACTGCTAACATAAACGTATCTAATATAAATATAGTTTACTTTACTTTTTTTACTCTATAGATGTTTGGGAATAATTCATCAATTTTCTTGTATTTTTTATCTCTATTCATTTCTATGAAATCTAAACCTATTATCTCTCGGTCGGTTTTATAGCTTGAAGGGACACAAGGAATGTAGAGAAGGACAGTATTCCTATAATTATTCCTCGGCAACTCGAGGAGATGTGCGTGTAAAACATGCATTTACATCTTAACGACCATCTAGAAAACATCCCACAGGAGCACTTAATAATGATTGATGTCATTAATAATGAATATGTGTCGCCCGTGAAGTTAGCTTTATAAGACTACATTTTTACACTTGAAAATGAGACAAATAAGTTTTTTTTAGCTTTAAGCTGTATCACGCATATAGAAAAAGGAACCTAGTTAAGACACTCCTTTCTCCATTTTCCACCGAATTCTGGAGACATTGCATGTTGAACGGCCAGAGCGAAGAAATGAAAATATTTAATATCCTCGACTGGGGATCGAACCCCACAACCTATGGCATTTACAGTTACACGATTACGCTCCTATGCCTCGACTGGCCTCAGATAAATATAATAAGCTTATGCACAATGATTTCATATCTAATAGCTATACGTTTACATTTATCGAACCAATATTGAAGCTGCCTCTGCAATAAATATTCTAAATCTATATCAAACATTAAAATACACAAATGTATCAGAAATCATACATGATCATACAAAACAAAAGCTATTCGAGCTGCATCGAATAGCCGCATCGTGACGTTCAACACCGTTAAACTCCTCACGAGGGTAATAGACGGTTGACTATAGTAAAGTTGGAATTACCTTAGCCAGTAAAATTCCATACATTGCATGCATGTTCATGTATTAAATGAAATATCTAGTAGTTTTTGTGGACAATATATATATTTGACATTAAGTAAATGAAGATAGATTCTTAAATTCATTTATTATTGACGGAAATTCGGAAACGGAGTGTCTTAACTAAAGGTTCCCTTTGTCTACCCTGTTATAAACGGGACACAGCGTGGAGCTATGTATGTATGTATGTATGCACATACAATTGACATTTAACAAAATTCTTTCTTAAATGAATATAACTAACTGTATTTTTAATGATCGACATTAACATATTTTAGCATTTGACATTATGTAAAAAAAAATAGAAGACATACCTTGAAAGTATGTCAAATACACCTTTTGAGCCATTCTTGGCGCGTGTACGTATACTCCATACCGTACCAAATATAGAATAGATGCAATTGGCAGCTGCTGTTAATTACTGGGGAGCATCTGCGGTATGCGTTATTCATAAATAAGCATAAAAATATTTTATTAGCCGCCTTTACTTATTTATACCTAGCTTGTACTATACATATGAAAAAAGTAGCAGTAAGTACTAATCAACAGTTTTTCGAATTCTAGGTTATTGGTTCAAGTCCATAGATGAAGAACGTTGCAGGTGTACGAAATATTTTATTATGTTTTCTTTTAAAAGAATGAAAGGTGCATTTTACATCTGTACATTTTCTACATATTATAAGACACCTTACAGGCAATTAATGTTCGTTTATACATGTTAAAGTAAAACAATTAATTCTATATTTTTTACTCTAGCCTGTACTGTCCTATTGTGGGCAAAGGTATCTCTCCGTTTCCATTGCATTCCTTAATTTAATTCTACGTATATAAGATAAAAATAATCTTTTACTTATTATCAGATATCTCATAACATCCTGTAAGATTATCTATCTCCTTGCGAAACCTCATTATAGGTTAAGCTATTTTTAATTGTATTAAAAGTTATTATCTAATGCAAATTAAATATTTAGATAACATAAACCAATGTATCACTAGTAACGATACGAGTATACCATAGGTAAGTTCATACGATAAAATTGTAATAATTGAAAGAATGGTAATATCTGGAACTGCTGGAAGCATAATCATCATCATCATCATCTTATTTAGAAATATTTCGAAACAAATATGACTCCAACTTGATAGAACCCTCCAACCTTTAAACAATCGCAATACTTCCAAAGACCAAGACCATGTTATGCTAATCGGTTCAAATTATTTGGGACAAGTGTCTCCATGTACCATGTACCTACCTACAGTGAATTGCTTTTATGTTAAACCACCTTGAGACATAGCTTAGATAAATGAGTACACGTTTATAGTGATCGATCGATTTTATATTCACCTGGGAAAATATTTGCACTGATTTTGGAGTGGGTTAGTTAATGATGATATTGATGAAGAGACCGCGTTTTTCATTGACATTCCTAACTCCTAACAGTATTCCTTTCCTTCCTAACGGTATTTCTTTCCTTTCCTTCCTTTCCTTCCTAAAAATAAATAGCACTAGAGCAAGGTAAATTAATAATTAAAATCGTAAAATACGCCATTTAAAATAATAAGAGAAATAATTTACAAATACTAAACAAGTTCTTTCGTTGAGGTACGCCAGTCAAGACGAAACGCTTCGAGAATTTGACGGAAAGTGGTGATCAGAAGTGTTTTAATGGTAACGGAGTGCTTTAACGCTAGATTTCCAGGTTTCTGCAAACCCTGCTACAATAAAAAATATACAATATCATAGATTTTGACCTTACACAAACTAAACTATCGTAGAATAGTATAAACAGACAAACATACGTATATTTCACTTCCATTCACATGCCATTTTGGGGAGAAGTATAATTAATCAAGCTGAGCAAAATCGAAAGTTCACCAATTGTATAGAGTATAAACACAAAAGAACTTCTATTACTGTTTTCAATTGTCCTTTCGATAAACGAAGGAGAAAGAGAGAATAGAAAGTAAGAATATTGTTTATGTGACATATAGGTAGGTAGTATTATGTAAGTTGTTCAAAGGCTTGCCTTATTTCATTAGTTTTACCGTAATAATTATAACAATTGTAAGTGAGATTTATCTTAATAAGGCTCGAGTTTTATACAATGATGCAGTATATCATCAAATATTTTTTAGGTAGGACATAAGCATTGCAAATCTCTTATCATTTATAAATTTAAATAAATGACAAATTTATTATTAGAATATTAGATTTGTTTGCGGTTTCGACCGCTTGGATTATATTTTAAAATGAATGAACTATACATATACCTAAACCTTCCTATAGTCTATTAGTGAAAACCGCATAAAAATCCTTCGAATATTCTCAAAAACACTTCAAAAATAAATCTGTAAACTAGCTGCGTTCTTTTACTTTTTTTACCTTTTTCTTTTACTCGCATATACTGGTAAACAAAACGCTTCAGAACTTCCTTTGTAATGTATTTAGTACATCTTAAAGAAGAAGCGTAAAAAGTAAAAAGTGTTACGTTAACAAGCCCTACGGCAGATAAGATCGCATTATACACGCTTTCCATATGGAATCGTTAGACAATGTCTCTACTCTATACATACCTATGATTGTTTATATTTCATAAATGTTAGACAATATTTTAAAACAAATAATGACAAAATTATCTTTATTTGCTTCACGCTGTATCCCGTACATAGTAGTGATCTAGGAACCTAGTGTTAAGGTACTCCAATCCCATTACGAAACTTCCGTTTCCCACTTTTCGAAACTTTTCAAATTTTTTACAATTTTTTTTCGAGTGGGAATTGAACTTGTGCCGCTGCGCCACGACTGGCCTCTGTTGTTCTGTATATTATAAATATCTTATTTATGCACATGTAAATAGTGTGTAAATTCTCATTTTAGTTTATTTTTCATTTTAAAGTAACCTACATTTCATTCCTTATGAATGAGACAGGCATTTACTAGAAATAAATTTTCTTTCTAATTTGTTTAGTCTTAGAATTATTTATTTAAGCTTATATAAAAACTACGTAATCTTTCAAGTAATAAAGTATCCCTTGTTTCTATTATTTTTGATTAAATTATAAAAACGAGACCATACGCAAATATTTTAAAAGTGGGTGTAAATAAATTGGTAACGTTTAGAATTGAATAACATCCACGCCCACGAGTCTTATTGGTCGCTTTAAATCAAGTTTAGCACTTAAGGACTTCCTATTATTCTAAGAAATTCAATTTCTATTTTTATTGGGCGGAATGTATCTTAACACTAGATGGTGAAGCTAGAAAAGAAACAAATAATAAAGAGAAAAATAATTAACTACATTTCAACTTTTACAAATATTTTTTTATTCATCCATACCTATATTATAAATTCGAAAGTAACTCTGTCTGTCTGTCTGTCTTTTCCGCAATCAGGGCCAAACCGCTAATTTAATTGTGATAAAATACTCACATAGAGATACTTGAGGGTCCCGGGATGAACATAGGATACTTTTTTTTTCTCATATTTGTAATATTTTCGTTATATACCAATATATTAAAATAATTAATTTGACAAGGAATTTATTCCGCCATGTTAATAACAATCGTCGCTACGCGTTGCTAAGCAACAGCTTGCAAAGTTTGCTGATTTAAGAAAACGTCACCCACAGTGAGTTTGCTTAATGCATACATGGTGCGCGCCGATATAGATTTATACAAATCTCTTTATACAAATCTCTTTATACAAATCATTAACAAAAATTAGATGATTTCTATAATTTGATATTCATCCTTATGAAAATAAATATAATAGTCACTTTTAGCATTTCATTTAGATGGAAATTATAATTTACTGTATAACATTCTAATAAATAATTAAGATGTGACTGATTCCAAATGACCTAGCCTTCGGGCGGCATAATATCAGTATGACCGACGCGAACGGGCAGACTTTGATGATTTTGTAAATTTTTATAGATTTTCGAATTACTATTATTTTTTATGTAATTATTTGCTGCTTATAATTAATTTATCTCAGTTCGGTTATCTATACCGATGTTATACCCTTAAAATATCGTAATTTTAATCATTTGAGATTTTATTTAATATTGTTCGCAAAAATTAATAATTATTTAATATAGAAAAATGTTTAGTACGCGCGCACAGCAAACTTTAGGTTTTTTTTTCTAATATTAAGAATTTCCTTTAGTTACTTTTACTTCTTTGGTTTGTTCATTTCGGTTACTCAGATATTTTTTCTAATAATAAATCTCCACTTATTATTATTTTTTAACTTATTTTAATGATTTAGGCTTATATTTTCGCGGGCGTAGCCGCGTCCGGGCCCACTAGTCTATATATATAAAATCGAAAGGTCACTCACTCATCACGATATCTCAGAAACTACATGTGCTAGGAATCTCAAATTTTGCATAGGAGTTACTTATAGGACGTAGGTGCTCGCTAAGACGGGAATTTGCAATATTCGACTTCTAAGAGGTTGTTTTTGGGGTCGAAAGTTTGTATGAAACTTCGTTACTACAAATGCTAGGAGTCTCAAATTTTGCATAGACGTCACTAGGACGTAGTCATGGTGACAGAAATTAATAATAACATAGATCACGCGGGTGAAACCGCGAGCGGGCCGCTAGTTATTTATAATTAAAAAAATGAAGCACTAAAAGCATAAAAAAACACGAATAACACTTCGAAAAAATTTCAGGTACATGATCTGATTACCGTCCTAACAATCGTTACGTGTAAACGTCTCTAGCTCTTTGTAGGATAGACGTAGACGCAGTGATTCAATTCTTTACTCTCCTTTCTTTGGTATGATTGTATATTGGTTAACATGGTTATGGTTGTAATCCAGCCATCCATTGCTGAATTTATTGGAACAAGACCATTAGAAATATGAATATATTTAAAATAAAAGGAAAATTATGAACACGCTAAAACTAACATTTTATATAAATGGCAACACTGAGCTATAACTGAAACTTCCTCCCATTTATTACGACATATTATTTAAGATTGGCTTCCGTGTCCAAATGGGGCTCTCTAAACTTGTCGAGTGGGTAAAAGAGGAGGAAAAAATAGCAACATCAATCTGCCCTCGCCGCTCATAAAAATAGTGTTTGCTTTTCTAGATTAGAGCTTCCTTTACATTCCAGGCTTAAGTATTATTAGTATACTATACTTAGATTATAAATTCATATTGCACATAGGTAGTTACTTTGTTTTTAAGATTTGAACCTTTGCCTTTTGTTTGTTATAGGTAATGTATATATAGTAATAAACAATCTCCGTTTTGCTAGACGGAAATATATTTTTAGCAGAGTAGGCAGAGAGAATCTCATGTCATTTCATTTAATACTCTATGAACGAAATAGAGATATTGTCTATGAGTGTAGAAGATGAACTCAGAACTTTACTTTGTATTGACAGAGCAGAGAAATGAAAATATTTTATTCCACCGAGTACTTATGGGATTAGAACCCACAAGTATCGCGTTTGCATTCACACGCTGCTCTTTTGCGCCTAATGACTTTATGAAATACAAATTTGAAATATTCATAAAATAACTATGTTTTACAAAATGATAGTCCTTTCTAGTTCCTTCGATATTTTAAACACTCCCGTCAGATCGAGGAAGTTCAAAATGTTTAAATAATAGATGGCCGATAATTACAAAAATGAAAATGAATGAATGATTAACGAAAGGAAAAATATTTTTGTTTTTATTTTTTCGCTCTAATTGTGAAGCAGGAACGGCGTTGATGGCGCACTCAACGCGTAATATTTAGAGAAATTGACGGAAAATGGGAAATGATCTTAAAGGGAACGGAGGGTTCTATTAGATTCCGATATTCCGCCTGCTATCCATGTATGTGAAGCTATAAAAAGTTACTTTTCACATAGAGCTTTTGTACTTTACTTTCGAATTTCTTCACTCAAGATCATTTACACTTTTGGCACTTGCGCTATTAAGAAATGACATTAGTAACGAGCAAATATGACACTATCAGCAATCAGCGAATACTTCATTGCACTCAACTAAACCCAACCTTACTACCTACAATATAGGCCTCTAAATAGAGGCAAGCGTGATCGGCCATTTGTATTTGTGTATCTAAATACGAAACATGCTTTACAATAGTGATAATCTAATACATACGTCTGAAGAAAGTGAACATTATGTAATGTATGAAAAGAACATACGCAGGTTAAACGTACCTAGTCATTATTTACACGTAATTAACCACTCATATTTTAAAGCCACTCAAATTACAAATGTTTTAGTAGATTTTAATTATTTTTGACTAAAGTGATTAATAAAAACGCATATTTTAAATACATTATTTTTAGTTAAATTTCACGCTGTATCCCTCAAATAGCAGGTACCTCTACCTCAGGTAGGCAGAGGGGACCCACACCGTTCGCAAATTTCCGCCGCTTGAGGTATTGCGGGCTAAATGAGAGAACTAAACGCCACGGTTTGTCTTGTCACCAAAGCGAAGAAATGAAAATATTCAATACTAGCAGACCCGCGAACTTCGTATCGCCTAACAGTCGATTTTTTTAATATGTATTCTGCTATTCACGACACCGGGTCAGCTAGTAAGATAAAAAAAATAAAAACTTAAATCATTTTTAATTCTTATAATATTCATTAAAAATTATAATAAAAATAACAATTTCCGACATCTTATTATGATTTCTACTTATTATATTCACCACACAACAAGTCTCAGGTGTGTATATTTGGTAGCTCTAAACAATTATCTAAATAACGTTCTCCTTTACCCTCACTTTTTTATGATAATGTTTGTTTGGAGGTTAGTGAGAATTTAAGGAATCTGGGAATCAGGATGGATAGTTCTTTTTGCTGGACGTCTCACGTATCAGAGCTTAGTCGTAAGGTCTTTTGTACCTTAGGTACATTGAGAAGATGGAAGAACGTCTTACCGTTAAGGACTAAAATCTCTCTTGCCCACGCTCTCCTTCTGCCTATCCTAGACTATGCTGATACGTGCTACTTAGATCTGTCCCAGCAACTACTAAACAAACTTGAGCGTCTGCAAAATCTTATAATTAGATTTATTTTTGGGCTAAGGAAACATGACCATGTGTCGCAGTACCGTAGTCAACTGAAATGGTTGCCAATAGAATACAGGCGTAACTTGCATGCCCTCACTCTTCTTTATAGCATCCTTTTCAATCCTGTTACACCATCCTACCTCAAGGAGCGTTTTAAGTTCCTGGGGTCAGACACCTTTCATTCCCAAAACCTCCATTCCCACTTTAACCATATCCTCAAAACTCCTCTATGCCACACGAAATGCTATAGTGACTCTTTTACGGTTAAACAGTAAAGCTATGGAATAAATTGCCGCTGGAAGTAAGACGGACCCAGTCAATTGGGACTTTTAAACGACGTCTTAAACTTCACTATCTCCAACTCAATTCATAAAACGACGATATTATAATTGTATATATATTTATCTTTAATTGTTGTATGTATTCATATATGGATGTATGTAGGTGTTTGTGTAGATATGTACGTATGTATAAATGTATGTATTAAACTATTTTGTGTTCTCTGAATATTGGTTTATATATTTTATGTACTTTTTGCACCTTTCTGCCTTCTTTTCTAAATTTAATCCTTCCGTTTTTTCTTTGGTTGCCTGTAAGAAATCGCTTTTAGTGATAAGGCCGCCATTGCACACTTGTTAATCGTATTTCTAATGAATTGTATTTTTTTTTCTTCTCTCTTATTTGTGCAATAAAGTATTATATTATTATTAAATTTTATTTTATTTCTCCTTTTTACTTTCCTTTCAATATGATTGCTTCTATTACGTTATTCATTATTTTTTTATCGCTAATCGTGTGCCGTTACAAAGTTTCAGTTGGTTAATATTTCGCAACATTATAACTACACATCCAAACTTTAATTGAAGGCTGTGAGGCGGCAATCCTGGCAAATCAAGTGAATTTAAAAATTCCGGTGGATAGTTCACGACATCGTCTTCATTAGTTGCCGTATCAACTGACTTATGTGTCCTTATTTTGCCAGGAATGCCATCTTGAAAATTTATATTTAATTCATTTACATCAGTGTGTTTGGCAGCCAATAAAGCTCTTTCGCTCAACCAATTATGGAATAAATAATCAGCAACATTTCAGCAACATTTGGAAGCACTTTATGAATGAGTTCATCTTTTGATTACGTTAACTGACAAAAACTATCAGGAAAGGTGATGCAGCCAGTCAGCGCATATATAGGAAGTTTGCCATTACAAATATCAATGAGTTGTTTAGAGAATATGTCTCCAGATTGATCATTTTGCAACATGACACGCATATTCTTGCTTAAATGTAATACCTTGACATGTTTCCACAATTTCGAGGACTTTAAACATTAGTTCCTAGTGGAACCACTGGCAATCCTCCTCCTTATAATAAAATCATGGCGCCACCAAATTGATTGGCAATTTGAGTTTTTACAATAACCTTACAATATTGGCAAGCTGAGTTTATAGATCCAATAGCAACACAGCTGTAGGCACTACTGGCATCAATTGATATATCGTAACAAAAAGCAGCTCGATTCAAATTTGCACCATTATCAGTCCACTATCGTGCTCACGTTCATTGCAATCTTCACGTTCTGGGAGAATGATTAGATTCTTCTGCCACCACTTCTGCTATCCACCGCCTTATAGAAGGCGGATTTAGTAAGTCACAAATACACAAAACTTTATTAATATTATAGATATTTGTGGCTTTTAGATTTAATAATATAGACGCACAATGAGACGTTTACATTTCAAGTGACATCTTACCATAGAAATATTGACAAATATTGACATTAATAGACTGCGATCCCAGGGTCCCCAGACCTACATCATTTTAGCACAGCTGAAATTTGGAGGATCGATAGTCTAATATGTGCTTAAGACTCTATAACTTAAAAAACCTTCAGAGATAGTGCCAACTTAAAGCACACTTTCAGTTGCGTTAAAGAAGAAAGTCTCTTTTTTTTCTCATTTATTTATGTACCACACAATAAAGAAAGTACAGAAAACTTATGATAACAGAAAAAATGTGTACAATGGATAACATCTAATAGAGATCTCTACCAGAAACCCTTGAATGTAGCGGATGTTAAAAGAAATGATTCGGGTGCGGTATTTTAATATAATGTTAATAATAATAATAATAAACCTACATACAAATATACATAACATTAATCAATATTACTATACCTACATAAATATATAAAATGACATAAAAGAGTTGAAACAGAAAAAGAAAATTAATAAAAAAAAGACAAAGCGACTACTAAAGATTCTAATTGAGATTAATAAATGTTGTTTTAATTTGATTTTAATAGTATTTAGAAATGGATTGCCCGACAATATAGACTTAGGTAGTGAGTTCCATAAGCGCACTGCTTGAACTGTGAAGGATTTTTCATAGAAAGAGGTATTAAATATAGGGCACTCAAGCTTTCTTAGAGTTACACATGAGCGTACAGGTCTTTCACTTGGAAGTGTCAACTGAAAACGCTCCCTTAAGTAAGGAAGAGAGTTTTTATATATGTTTTAAAGTAAAAAATGTATATTTCACATTCTTTCACGTGGACTTTTACTTCTGCCAGACGTCATAAAGGTTCTTTAAAATTGGGGCAAATTACATTAAAGTAAATCTAAAATTTAAAATATATTATTTACGGACTATTTTAAGACCCCTCTAGCCCCAGACCCTAAGCAACCAGATCAATCCGATGGCATTATCATTTTCCCAAAAAGAGATATACCGTTATTTTTCTCTATCTCTGAAAGGTTCCCATTTTCAAGTTAGTGAGTAAGCATACTGTCTTAACTACATGTAAGACTAATATCCTCAAAATTTCACCTTTGCTAAAATGACGTCGGTCTGGCAGCTCTGGGTTCTTGGGCTATAATATTTACACGATACTAACGTCACTCAATTGTTTTGCCTTCCAGGAATCCAGCTACTAACATTTAAACTTTATAGTAGGGTATTAAAGTCCAAATTGACTTTAAAGTAGATATTAATACGAATATTTTGTATAGGAATAGGGTAAAACCCGGATAGTTGCCTCGGACGGATACATGCCTCAGTTTCAAATGCTCTATGTTAGACGTGTTGACAGTGTTTCTTATTGATCATAATAAGAAGCGTCCCCCGCGTAGGACTCGGTGCCGCATCAGCTGTCGAAGTAGGTGCACGAGTTTTGTCCGTGTGAGTAAAAATGTTCCGCGACGATACTTTGACGCGCGTCAGAATTATATTGGCAAGTAATCTCCGTTAAATATAATTATAACTAATTGCGGTTTCAGTAAAATAATTATTTCTTTGATTGCATTAGAGTTTAAATTGCACTGTAATAAACGTTTTGTTGTTAAATATGTTTTATTTATTTTGTAAATAAAAAGGGCAAGTATCCGTATCAAAAAGGATAGTTGCCTTACTGTCTTTGGCGGATTGTTGCCCTGGGGCAACTATCCGTAATTACACATTGTAACGAGCAAACAGCTTTTTTTTTTAGTTATTTTTTTCATTTGGTTTTACCTTTTTTTCTTGGTGATATTTTTATTGGGTTTTATTATAGTTTATCTTAAATAAAATAAATTCTCAACAGCAAAATGCCTCGCAAGTATAAACGAAAGCCAGGTGTGGTGCCGCGCCACATCGACTTAGCTTAGCACTTGCGCTCGAAGATCTAAATAAAAAACAAAAAAGTATCAACGAAATATCCCGGATTTATGGCATAACCTCTCGAACATTAAGAAATTCAAAATAGCAAATTCAATAAAAGAAAATACCAACAAAGAAGTTAAAGTTGATAATTTTTGTGCAGAATGTTTTGAAAATTAAAATTTAACTAAATCAAAATCAGATTGGATACAATGTGAGATGTGTCGAATGTGGTTGCATGAAACTTGTACAACATTCAAAAAAAATTCATTCATTCAATTGCATGAGATGTGGCAAGTTGAAAACCTTGCCTTCTGGTGATAATCAATACTAATGCGAAAGTTATTCCCATAATTATTTTTAATATTTAAGATAAATACTAATATTTAATTCTTTTTTTTTAATTAAAAAATTACATGTTCAAATTTAAAATTTTAAAACCTTAGTACTTTTAAGTGTTGTTTGGGTAATAATTTAACTTCTCTTAGAACTTAGTACTCAATAAAGGATCTCAGCAAGTAATTAGGACTGAATACTTATTTAATAGATGCTATGCCAAAGTTAATTCTTTATTTTTTTTGTTGTTCTATCTTTAAAATAAATAGTAATATTTAATTATTATTTTGGATATTTAATTACCATTTTGGAGTCTATTTTGTTGTAATTTTATAATTATATTGACTTTGATTAATACTTAATGAAAGATTGATTGTTCAATAACAAAAAGTGATTACTTAAATTAATATAAGTTCGTTTTTATTTGAAAAAAAAAATAGAGAGGCAAGTATCCCCCGAACCATTTTTAACGTTAGGCTAGTATCCGCCATAGTAGGCAACTATCCTCTTTTTAAACGGTTTTATTTAGCTCACCCCGTTTGTTTATTTATTTGTTTGGGTCAAATTTAGTAATTGAAATTTTACCCTCTTCCCGTTAACCGATTGATCTGAAATTTGGTGTACGCTTTTGATTCTGGTGACAATACAATTATCCATATTCAATATTATTGTGAATCCAAGATGGCCGCCGCTACAAGATGGCGGACCACTTAGTTTTTTTCAATCCCATCAATATGGGTATCAAATGAAAGGGCTTGTCAAGTAGAATTCAGTGCACTATACAAAATCAAAATCAAAGATGGCCACTGCTACAAAATGGCGGATAATGTAGTTTTCAATCCCATCAATATGGGTATCAAAATAAAGGGCTTGGTAAGTATAATACAGTATACTATACAAAATTACAATATGAATCTCCCACCTAAGTCAAGATCTGGTATCCTGTCGAGGACTGTGTGGCTATAGGGTGGCTAAAAATGAGACGTCGCTAGGGGTACACCACCCAAGTTAAGGTAAAAGGTAAAAGCGCGCCGAGAACTGTATGGCATTAGGGTGGATAAAAATGATATGTCGTTAGCGTTTTCCCCTCAAGATTCAGGCACATCTTGTTGTACATAGCCTTGCCCCTCTATTGGACCTCTGTGGGGGTCGATCGTAACATTCTCCATTAACCTTGCAATAATGAGGCACTCAACGAATAGAATAGCATGAGAAATAAAAACTAAAAACTTTTTAACGTGGGGCACGTCCAATATCTACAATCGAAAGACATGGCATGAGACTTCATCCACCTAAGCAAGGTAAGCAGCAAGTGTCCCCACGATTTTATTTTAGTAATCATAATTTCCATGAAATTATTTTTTAGCTTTTAGTACATTTATCTGCAATATAAAACCGTTTAACTTAAATTTTTTTTTTTATTTTAGAGGCCACTTAAAACAGGCTGTAATCAAAATTAATAATATTTATATTTGAAAAAATTGGCTAGGTTAGAAGATTAATATACTATGTTTAAGAATACACTTTGAATAGGTAATGTAGTGGTATACATTTCTAATAAAAGAGCTTTTTCAAAAAGTGTGGCAACTATCCGGGTTTTACCCTATAGAAAAGTCATGTTTTTGGATCTTTTTTGGTAATTTTTTAAATTTTTCTCTCCGTTAGAACCATCCTCTTACTTCAAGGAATATTATAAAAAAATAGCGAAATCGGTTCAGCTGCTCTCGAGATTTGCGCTTAGCAACACATTCAGCGATTAATTTTTATAAAAAAGAAGATATTTCGTATATTTTTTTGATATTATAAAATTACTTTTGCCTCGTTCCAGAGTGAGATAATGTAAATATTAAATATTTCATTTCTTCGAGCAGGAATCGAACCCAGAACCTGTCGTGTTTATAGTCCCATGCTTGTTCCACTGCGCCACAACGGGCCTCAAAATTATAAGAATGTAATCTTTTTTTTCTGTGATACACATATACATATGTTACCGATTTATGGATTTTCTTTTTAAATTTTATTTAATTTGTATATATTTACTAAATATATATGCCTAAATTTATATAATTTGGTGTTGAACCATTTCAAATAATAATTATGGTATTACGTAAACGTCAAAACAAATGTTTATTACGTAGAGTAATTTATTTTAAGACGACTGACGAATTATCTATATCTATATCTATATATCTATATATATAATAAAACTGTAAAGGGGGTAAAATCTGTACATTGAATATAAACTAAAAAAAACACTTCAGGGGGGCTCAATACAACTAATAGAAGGTAAAAATATGATTTTTGGAATTCTTGTCTGTCTGTCTGTTGTGACTCTTTAACTCAAAAACTACTGGACAGATTTAAATGAAACTTTTTTTGTTGCATAGCTATTAGTCTTCGGCAACATATAGGCTATAATTTATTTTGATAGTCCGAATACCTGATGTGAGACCCTAGCAGCCCGCCTAATCTATAAGAGATATCAATACAACGAATTAGGAAAAGTTATTCAACGTGATGAGCATTTTCTGTTGACATAAAAAAAAATTGGATCCAATGTGGAACCCCAGTCACCCAGCTAAACTTTATAACATATAATTCGTCAGTCGTCTTAAAATAAATTATTCTACGTTATAAACATTTGTTTTGACGTTTACGTAATACCATAATTATTATTTGAAATGGTTCAACACCAAATGATATAAATTTAAGTAAATATTTTTAATAAATATATACAAATTAAATAAAATTTGAAAAGAAAATCCATAAATCGGTAACATATATGTGTATCACAGAAAAAAAAAGATTACATTCTTATAATTTCGAGGCCCGTTGTGGCGCAGTGGCACAAGCACGGGACTATAAGCACGACAGGTTCTGGGTTCGATTCCTGCTCGAAGAAATGAAATATTTAATATTTTCATCATCTCACTCTGGAACGAGGCAAAAGTAATTTTATAATATCAAAACAATATACGAAATATCTTCTTTTTTATAAAAAATAATCGCTGAATGTGTTGCTAAGCGCAAATCTCGAGAGCAGCTGAACCGATTTCGGTAATATTTTTTTTATAATATTCCTTGAAGTACGAGGATGGTTCTAACGGACAGAAAAAAATTAAAATTTACCAAAAACATGACTTTTCTATATTCCCATACAAAAGATTCGTATTAATATCTACTTAAAAGTCAATTTGGACTTTAATACCCTACTATAAAGTTTAAATGTTAGTAGCTGGATTCCTGGAGGGCAAAACAATTGAGTGACGTTAGTATCGTATAAATATTATAGCCCAAGAACCCAGAGCTGCCAGACCGACGTCATTTTAGCAAAGGTGAAATTTTGAGGACTATTAGTCTTACATGTAGTTAAGACAGTATGCTTACTCACTAACTTGAAAGTGGGATCCTTTCAGAGGTAGAGAAAAATAACGGTATATCTCTTTTTGGAAAAATGATAAAGCCATCGGATTGATCTGGTTGCTTAGGGTCTGGGGCTAGAGGGGTCTTGAAATAGTCCGTAAATAATATATTATAAATTTTAGATTTACTTTAATGTAATTTGCCCCAATTTTAAAGAACCTTTACGACGTCTGGCAGAAGTAAAGGTCCACGTGAAAGAATGTGAAATATACATTTTTTACTTTAAAACATATATAAAAACTCTCTTCCTTACTTAAGGGAGCGTTTTCAATTGACACTTCCAAGTGACAAACCTGTACGCTCATGTGTAACTCTAAGAAAGCTTGAGTGCCCTAAATTTAATACCTCTTTCTATGAAAAATCCTTCTCAGTTCAAGCAGTGCGCTTATGGAACTCACTACCTAACTCTATACTGTCGGGCAATCCATTTCTAAATACTATTAAAATCAAATTAAAACAACATTTCTTAATCTCAATTAGAATCTTTAGTAGTCGCTTTGTCTTTTTTTTATTAATTTTCTTTTTCTGTTTCAACTCTTTTATGTCATTGTATATATTTATGTAGGTATAGTAATATTGATTAATATTATGCATATTTCTATGTAGGTTTATTATTATTATTAACATTATATTAAAATACCGCACCCGAATCATTTCTTTTAACATCCGCTACATTCAAGGGTTTCTGGTAGAGATCTCTATTAGATGTTATCCATTGTACACATTTTTTCTGTTATCATAACTTTTCTGTACTTTCTTTATTGTGTGGTACATAAATAAATGAGAAAAAAAAGAGACTTTCTTCTTTAACGCAACTGAAAGTGTGCTTTAAGTTGGCACTATCTCTGAAGGTTTTTTAAGTTATAGAGTCTTAAGCACATATTAGACTATCGATCCTCAAAATTTCAGCTTTGCTAAAATGATGTAGGTCTGGGGGCCCTGGGATCTCAGTCTATTAATGTCAATATTTGTCAATATATCTGTGGTAAGATGTCACTTGAAATGTAAACGTCTCATTGTGCATCTATATTATTAAATCTAAAAGCCACAAATTTCTATAAAATTAATAAAGTGTTGTGTATTTGTGACTTACAAAAAATGCCTTCTATAAGGCGGTGGACAAATTTAGCCAGAAGAATCTAATCGTACCCAGAACGTGAAAATTGCAATGAACGTGACCACGATGGTTGACTGATAATGTTGCAAATTTGAATCGAGCTGCTTTTTGTTACGATATATCAATTGATGCCAGCAGTGCCTACAGCTGTGTTGCTATTGGACCTATGAACTCTGCTTGCCAATATTGTAAGGTTATTGTAAAAACTCAGTTTGCCAATCAATTTGGTGGCGCAATGATTTTATTATAAGGAGGAGGATTGCCAGTGGTTCCATGTTCAATGCAAGCTGATGAACTGAATTCATGTTTAAAGTCCTCGAAATTGTGGAAACATGTCAAGGTATTACATTTAAGCAAGAATATGCGTGTCATGTTGCAAAATGATCAATCTGGAGACATATTCTCTAAACAACTCATTGATATTGGTAATGGCAAACTTCCTGTAGATGCGCTGACTGGCTGCATCACCTTTCCTGATAGTTCTTGTCAGTTAACGTAATCAAAAGATGAACTCATTCATATAGTGCTTCCAAATGTTGCTGATGATTTATTCCATAATTGGTTGAGCGAAAGAGCTTTACTGGCTGCCAAACACACTGATGTAAATGAATTAAATATAAATTTTCAAGATGGCATTCCTGGCAAAATAAGGACACATAAGTCAGTAGATACGGCAACTAATGAACATGATGTCGTGAACTATCCACCGGAAATTTTAAATTCACTTGATTTGCCAGGATTGCCGCCTCACAACCTTCAATTAAAGCTTGAATGTGTAGTTATAATGTTGCGAAATATTAACCAACTGAAACTTTGCAACGGCATACGATTAGCGATAAAAAAATAATGAATAACGTAATAGAAGCAATCATATTGAAAGGAAAGTATAAAGGAGAAGACTTTTTGATGATGCGGGGCATTCCAATGATTTCGACTGACATACCATTCGAGCTTAAAAGACTACAGTTTCCAGTACGGCTTGCTTTCGCAATGACTATAAACAAATCCCAGGGGCAGTTATTAAGTGTTTGTGGTTTAATTTAGAAAATTAATATAGAAAACTCATGTTCCTCGCATGGTTTGTTGTATGTTGCCTGTTCCCGTGTTGGAAAACCATCTGCTCTGTTTGTTTACGCGCCAGATAACCAAACAAAAAATAACGTGTACCATAAAGTACTACAATGAAAATGAAACTGAATTTAGAATAAGTAAATATAAAATAAAATATAATAAGGCATTTTTTTTTTTTTTATGGAAAAAAGGAAAAGGCAAACGAGCGTTCGGGTCATCTGATGATGATCACCGCCGCCCACGACCCCGTGCAGCACCAGAGGAGCTACAGGTGCGTTGCCGGCCTTTGAGGTGGAGATAGACGCGCTTTTTGAAGGTACCCATATCGTACCGACCTGGAAACACTGCCGCGGGTAGGCTATTCCACAGTTCGGTGGCGCGTGGAAGGAAATTCCTACGAAACCGCGCAGTAGTGGAGTGCCACGCATCCAGATGGTGTGGATGATATTTAAGTTTGTGACGTGCTGTGCGGTTAGAAAATTCGACGGCAGGTAACAAACAGTTCTTCAGAACACTCACCATGATAAATGCGATAGAGAACGCACAGCGAGGAGACGTCTCTACGCAGAGCCAAAGTGTCAAGCCTTTCACTGCTTACTGGGTCCTTAATGATTCGAACAGCTCTACGTTGTATGCGATCAAATGGGTCAAGCTGATACTGGGGTGCACCAGCCCAGAGATTAGAACAGTACTCCATGTGTGGCCGAACCTGGGAACTATATAGGGCCAATCGGTGTTTTGGCGTGAAGTACCGTCTCGCTCTATTGATGACCCCCAGTTTCTTCGAGGCCAACTTGGCCTTGCTTTCCAGATGATCGCGATACTGGCAGTCACTCGAAACATTAAGGCCCAATATGCTGATACTGGGCGCGGCTGAAAGGGGAGTGTTCTGAAAGACTGGCGATACGATAAATGGGGCTTTTTTTGTGGTTAACGCGCAAACCTGTGTCTTCAGGGGGTTAAATTGGACCAGGTTCTTCTCACCCCATGAAGAGGCATCATAATAAGATATCGGAAATTGTTATTTTTATTATAATTTTTAACGAATATTATAAGAATTAAAAATGATTTAAGTTTTTATTTTTTTTATTTTACTAGCTGACCCGGTGTCGCTAATAGCAGAATAAAAAAAATCGACTGTTAGGCGATACGAAGTTCGCGGGTCTGCTAGTATGTAATAAAGTTTAGCTGGGTGACTGGGGTTCCACATTGGATCCAATTTTTTTTATGTCAACTGAAAATGCTCATCATGCTCATCATCAACTTTTCCTAAAGCGTATATATGATGTATCTTATAGATTAAGCGGGCTGCTAGGGTCTCACATCAGGTATTCGGGCTATCAAAATAAATTATAGCCTATATGTAGGCGAAGACTAATAGCTATGCAACAAAATAAATTTCATTTAAATCCGTCCAGTAGTTTTTGAGTTAAAAAGCCACAACAGACAGACAGACAGACAAGAATTCCAAAAATCATATTTTTACCTTCTATTAGTTGTATCGAGTCCTCCTGACGTGTTTTTTTTAGTTTATATTCAATGTACAGATTTTACCCCCTTTACAGTTTTATTATATATATATAGATATATATAGATATATAGATATAGATATAGATTTCATATCACAGAATGGGAATCGAACCCACAACCGTCGCGTCTACAGTCACATTATTATTAATCGAATAACAATAACTCGAATGCGTTAAAAAGTTACGAAATTAACTACCATTTTATATATAAACTAGCGACCCTCTTGCAGCTTCGCCCGCTTTTACTACTAGATTATTCATATAATGTATGTTTGCAAAGCACTTAAGATGTGATAATTAATTAAACCCTAATGCAACCCGCATTTTCGTAGTTTCAATAAGGATTTTCCAATTGTTTGACACAGCAAGGATTTTTTAGTAGGTACCGTAATTTTAAATGTGTGCTACTAATCTTTTCAAGTACTTATTAAAATATATTTAAATGACTATTTTTAAATAGTTAAATGACTATTTTGAAACGGAAGAAATTATAAACAAAAACCTACGTACTAATAACTACTACAAAAAATGTGAAAGCAAATATATCGCGCTGAAATAATACATTCAACTCCAATTATCCAATACATGCAAACGCATCTAACTAAATCTTCGTTGCTATAGAGGCAGCCGGGTTTTTTTTTTTTTCGAGCTTGTGGTTATTGCTGAAGGGGTTATTCTGTCCCTGATGAAAAGCTAGCACGACGTGGCTGCCTGTGAGGAAAATTAAATAGAATGCATGGGCCGGGAATCGAACCCGGGCCGCCCGCGTGGCAGGCGAGCATTCTACCACTGAACCACCGATGCGTGTAAGGCAGGCGGGCGCGGCGGACGCATGGCGAGTGGAGAGCCGTTTCGCAGCAACGAATTTTTTGATATTGTAACTTCTAAAGTACTTATTAAAATGAAAAACAGAAAAAAGACAGTTTTGATCTACATTAAATGGCCAACGTAACTAATATACTTATTTATATGCTGAGAGTAAGGGATAAGTGAAACTTGAGTAACATACAGCTGATGTGTCAACAATTAAATGCGTTTTTCTGTAAAACCATTCGCAATTTCGAAATATTGTAAAAAGCAAATTTTATCTTCGTTTAACGTAGAAAATTAATAAAGTATTTTAAAAGATAAGGATTAATACCATTATGGAAAAATATCCCTCACAATAAAAAATATATTGAAATTATTATTTTCAGACAGAAAAATGATCACTACACGTTATTCTTAAAAGATACGAATATGCTCTCGCGGACTTTTTTGTAGATCTTATTAAAAGGCACAATACTCCAGTACATTATTTTCATGTAGTACTTACCATTAGAGCAGCGCATGCGCGAAAGTGTTTCAACGGGTAGGACTTTATACATATTTATCGTATTTATGTTAATTTACATAAGAATGTACAAATAATAAACTATATATAAACCTTCTACGAAAAACACTCGACTTAATGGTGAAGACCGCATCAAAATCCGTTGGGTGGTTTAGAAGAAGAAGAGTTAGAAACAACAGACAGACACGAAAAGTGACTTTGTTTTATAAGATATAGGATAGGATACCAAGTACGTATAAAAAAAACAAATACATAGAAATAATTGTAACAGCGGCGGTATGCACTGAAATTATGCAAAACAACTTCAAAGATGCATTCGTCCTTCATTAATTATAGAATGCTCTACAAAATGTGTATTATTTATAAACTTCCAATAAGTGCGTTGAATTACGAGTATTAGTGTCGTAATTTAAGGAGAAGACAGCCAAATAAGGAGATGGTGATAATTAACTCACCAAAGAAAACCATTTAGATACATTTTAGTAATACAGCTGCAACAGTAAGCATTGCAGGTGCTTCGAACACCTTCACAATGTCTAAAATGTCAATTATATACGCAATATTTGATGTATATAAGTAAACAAGCATTACCGAAAAAGAGTTTGTTTTTTAGCTTCACAGGGGTTGGGATACAGTCCCACATAAAGCAGAGTAGGCAGAGGGGACCTGGGAACCTTGTGTTCAGACACACTGGTCCCATTAATTCATTTCCGTTCCTCACTTTCCACATTCTTTCTGATGACATTGCGTTGGAATTCTGAAGACATTGCGTGTTAAGTATCAGAATTCAACCGTAACCGTCATACCGTGTTTTACCTCGTTACCAGACGGAAATACCTATATAAATATTTAATTTCCCTTAATAAGAATAGAACCACACGCTCCTGTGCCACAACTGCCTTCAAATTACATATTTCAAAAACTAATATCAAAAGTAGTAGCAGTAATTCGCACATTTTGACTGGCACAGAAACTTAGGTTAAAAAAAAGCGTATTCGCTATTAAATAAACAACCAAGGCTAATAAATTGACTTTCACTTTTTTCTTATTACATCTTCTTTACTGTTGTTGTTCTTTACAAGCTGGTTGGTTACTCAACATCCTTGTCTTCAGTATTCTAAATAAACCAATATAAATAAATAAATGCGAATCTTAATCGGTCGAGTAGAATTGAACGCATCGTCGACTATACCACTGGACCATAGAGAAATCATTAATATTGATTTAAATATGAATGATTTATGTATTACATATCGTATATAATTATTTACATAACCTGAAAATACCTGATTACAGCGTAAAACAAATAAACTCCTTCGATTGCAAAACTTTAATTAAAAAAAAAAGAAATTGATAAAATAAAAAATATGTTTTTTTTTTATTTTTAACTTATCTACTTAATTAAATTATTGATAAAATTGAATGGACCTACAAAATATATAAGTTTAATTAAAGTATTGTCTAATATCTTGTTTCGATTAATATCTCAGTTCTGGAGATATCATGGCTCATTTGCAAAGCTCCTATTTGCTCTGTGAATCGGAACTAACGTACATTTAATGCTCGGGCGCAAAGCACGTTGCGCTGTTGAATATAGAAACACAGAGTTATGCTTTGAAGAAACATAAAAGAAACATTGTTTTTTTTATTAAAAATATGTAAGTAATTATATAATTATTAATTTGCAAATATTATACGATTCTATATTTCTAGGTTAGAGAAACCAATAAATATTTTATGTATTTGGTAAATTCCCTGTATATTTGAATATATTATAGTAAATATATGGTATAAGTGTCGGTGAAAATCATTTAGCTTGCCATTTACATAAATAAATACAAGAAATCTTGGTAAAAGCGGTAATGATATCTATTGTAGTCAACTGGTATTATTGCTATAACCGCAATTTTCGGTAGCATTTTTACTTAGACAAATAAAATATGTGGAATAACGTGAAACAAAATATTTAACTAACAGTAAGCAACGCGTTCACAAGCAAACTTAACTAATATTTACCTATTTTTTAAAAATTTAATAAAACCTTAACTTAATGAGGTCGCTGTGACACAGGGGCACAAGCGTGTAACTGTAACGCGACAGTCGTGGATTGGATTCTCACTCGGGGTCCAGAATTAATATTTTCATTTCTTCACTCACCAGAAACCAACCAAGCAAAAAACAGCGTTGATTCAGCTTTTCAACACACAAAGACTCGAAAAATCGAGCGAAAAGTGGGGAACAGAGTTTTCTAACACTAGATTCCCTCTGCCTACGTCGTGATGAATGAAAATAAAGAGAAGATGAGAGAAAAAGTTCATATAAATAAAATGTTTCATAATTTTAACCTCCTAATATTCTACGATTATTTCCAAAACATACTATCAGAAACGCTATACCGTAAGACTAATCACGTTAGTGTCGGACTGACGTGACGGCACAAACAGCAACCTAACGGACACGCAGCGCAGTATAAGAATCGTCTACTAACAACTGTTGCAGCCGGCTGCATGTTTACCCACCCACGCACGACATCTCAAGTTGTCTGCCACTCTAATATTAAATTTACAATAACCAGATTATAATATTTTACATAGACCAAAAATTATTTATGGTAAAAAGTATTTTCGTAAACATTTCGATATTTAGCTTAAAAATAATATTTACCTATTTTCTGCATAAATATAATAATACTTATTAAGAAAACGTATATAAACTTGAAAGTAGCGGGATTTGAACCCGCGCCTCTTGGAAACCGGACAAGCTGGATGACTAAAAACACTTGCTGAAATACGCGTATAAGAATTTCGACGTAGCTTCATGAGAACGTATGGCATAGTGGTCAGAGCGTTCAGAAGATTTCCAAAGGGCGCACATTCAAATTCAGTTACGTTCCAATTTTCATACGTTTTCTAAATAAATATTTTTCTTTCCTAAAAAAAAATCACGTTTTCTATTATTGTATTATTTTCGATAGTAATTTCATTTTCTTACTGTAATATAGGTACAACTATTAAATATCTACATTATATTGAATTTATATAATTCTTCTGTACGATCCCATGCGCCTAGCACTGTTACATTATAATCGGGTACCCACCTCTAAAGCGTATCTCATTCATATTCATTAGACTACTGTTTATACAAACTATAAGCGCGTTGTATTCAAAAGGATTAGAGGGCTCATTAGAGATCCCGTGTAGCTTCCATTGGGCCATGTTGTTATTAGCTGCCTACTATTATAATATTGAGGGTTGTGGGTTCGATCTCATTCGGGGAAGGGGGAACTATATTTAAGTAAAGCTATGGTAAGACAAAGCTCTTTTTGAGATGCTACTTATACACATAGGCGCATAGGCACCGAATTCAAGCCAAATGGAGAGAACGGAATGTTTTGACAATATGTTGTTTAAGCCTGACCTGTTTCGGGGGAAAAACGTGAAGCTAAGAAAGAATGACAATATTAACATTTTATAATTTAATATATAATTTTTTTTTAACTTAAATAATATGCATAAGCTTTTGCTAATAAGCCAGGATCATAACCATTTTTAATTATTTTAACTTAAGCTTGATATTTAAGAATGTTACCACTAATAGAACACTAATTTTAAAAGATGATTTATACGAAACAGCTTTCACGATATTAATAGCGACAAATTGAATATATTTTTAGTCTTAAATTAAGTAGCTAAGTAAGGACAATATTTTTCTTTTGTCTTTACTATATCCGTATATACTTAGCTCAATATTTCATCTTTATTTGGAATGGACCGAGTTCAATGAACTGTCTCAGTATAGTACCACAAGGCCACCGGTATTGTCCTCGTGGCAACCGAATGATTTATGGGATTCCACAACGCTCCTAATACCATTACAAGATTTGTGGTTAACTTAACAACTTTTGCGTTCTACGTTATCTCCTAATATACCAGCATGTATGTAGTATGGCTATAGTAATGTGAAATACAATATAGATAAATAAATGGTGCAGCGGCACAAGGGTGTGACTGTAACGTGACGGTTGTGGGTTCGATCCCCACTCGAGGAAGTGAAAAATTTATTTACGTTTATATTTCCATTTCTTCGCTCTGGAGTCGAGGCAAAGCGTGGCGTTGCGTTCTGCCACTCAACTCGCAATGCCTCCAGAATTTGGCAGAAAGTGTGGAACGGAGTGTCTTAACATTAGGTTCCCTCTGCCTACCCTGCTGTGTGCGGGATACAGCGTGAAGCTGATTTAAATAATTCGGTTCTACTTTCACAGAAGGTAATGTCGTTATTTCGATGACAATACTAATTTCAACGTGACAACTGGATTCTAGTAATAATATTGATCTTAATATTGGAACTTTGTCAATAATTACTTGGTTTCAGATTGCTTATTATTACCTAATAATTTCACGCTTGTTTGTACTAGTATTGTTTATTGAATCATCTGTACCCATAACGTTATTTGAGTATAGACCGCGATAGGTGTGAGTTCGATTACTCGTGGAATTGAAATTTTAATATTTTCATTGCTTCGCTCTAATGTGGAGGCAAAGCGCGGCGTTGAATTCCGCCACTCAACACGCAAAATTCGGTGGAAAGTTGGGAGCGAAGTGACTTAACACTAGGGTCCTTTTGCCTACCCTGTGAGAGATATGCGAGATGTGCGATACCCTGTACGTGAGATACAAAAAGAAACATAAAATTAATAGATCAAACACAAATCGAATACGATTTTTTTGTGTCCACCAATTACGCAAACAATATCGACAAAAAAACTTACAAAACGTTTTTAAGATGTCATTTCGTTATATTAGTTTACAATGTAAGTAAATCACGTGCTAAACTATTATACGATTCAATAAACATAATCCAGACTCACTAGAGATCGTTTATTATTATTATTATACAAAAAAAATACAGTCGAATTGATAACCTCCTTTTATTACAGAAGTCGGTTAAAAGTAAATAATCCAAACAAGAATTACACTGTGAAGCGTGAAATTACTGATGCTTTCGACTATTTCGGAAACTGTCGAGCCGTGAGAAAATACATCGTCGAACTATTCTAGTAGTAATAAAAAAGAAGTAATAAAATTTAAGATAAGATCCATAAACTATAAATTTTTAGTATTTTTTTGTATTTTATAATAAAAAGTAATATTATTTTATTTAAAAGATGTGTAATTAATCATGTATTTCTCAATGCCCGTGGTATTTCTTTCTATTATGTAATCGGTATATTTGGTACTTACTTTATATAAGTGAACATGTCACCATCTTGTCTCTGCAGTCACTGTTTTTTCAATTTTGACTACCTGAATTATAAAAAATAATAAAATTAAAAAGATAATATTATGGAGATCGATAATATTAAACACGACAGATTGTAAGTTCGATTTCTACTCGAGAAAATGAAATATTTAATATTTTCGTATCTTCGCTCTGGTGTAACACGCAATGTGTCTAGAATTCGGCGGAATGGAAAACGAGTGGTAACCTTAGGTTCCCTCTGCCTACCTTGATGTGTGCGGGATACAGCAAAAATAGAATAAAGTTATAATATTAATTTGCATTCCACTCTCTTACTAGACTAACATATACTCTAATAAAAGAGATGACCGAAGCGAGCTGGCACACTGCCAGAGCCCTGTTATATTTCAGGAGATCCTTTTAGATGTTTTATTAATTTAAGTTGAAAGTTATTTTCCTCGTTTGCACCAGGCACCACCGTACAACTGAGAACCTAACACAAACTATGGCATGTGGTTTATATTATAGAGACTTATCTGTATTAAGTAATAAGCATATTTATTATCACGCTGTATCCCGCAGACCGCATTGATTTTTGTCTATATTAGATGTAGGTAGGTACTTATCTGCTTTACTACTTTATAAATATACTAGTTCGTCCCACAGTTATCATATTAGACTCTATAACGCCCTACTACATTGTTAAAAGGTCCCCCCATATTGCGTAAGTGTTACATAATGGAAACATTCATTTCAAATCAGGTTTCATTTGTTTAGATTATCATGTAGATTACAAAAATATAGAACTCCACATCTATTACCAATATAGAAAAATAATTTAATATTTATAAACATGGAAAATAATTAAAAAAAATAAAAAATATATAATAATCAATCAATAAAAACTCAATGATAATGATAAATTAACTTAACAATAGAAATAATGATGAAAGACAAGTGACATCAGCAATCACAATCATACTAGCTTATAATGCGAGTTGTAATTATGCTAGTACTAACTTAGAAACGAATACAACGAATAGCACATAATATTATTAACAACCGTTGTTAAGTTTGTCTTTTTTAACTTAACGCTGTATCCCGTATATATAGCAAGATAGACAGAAAGGAACCTAGTGGTAAGACAATTCGTTCCCCATTTTCCTACACTGCGGGACTCAACGCCGTGCTTGGACTTGCTACCAGAGCGAACAAAGAAAATATGAATAATTGATAATACATTCCCACACGAGGAAATCGAACCCATAACCGTCGTTTATAGTCATAACCCCTTGTACCCCTGTGCTACGACGGCTTCTTAATACAGTTACTAAACGCATAATAATAACAAGAGATTTTTACATACAATATAAGTACATACATACATTATTGTATGTAAAATTGAGCTTAATTATATTAAACTAGATTCTTTTACATTGCATTCCTCATAGTGCATTCGTGTAATAGAAGTCAACAATGAGTAGCGTGATATATAACATGATATCTGCGTGAAACCCGAGAAACGCCTTTAAGGGCATGTTTAGCGCCCGAGTTAGCTCGCTAACCTAGGATGTGCTTAAGACCTTATTCTAATTACAACGTACTGTCGACCTGGGAACCTAGTGGCCTGGGAACCTGTCGACCTGGGAACTGAGAACCTAACACTTTCCAATTTACCTCCGAATTCTGAAAGCACTGCGTGTTTAGTGGCATAACTTGAGACCGCTTTGCCTCGACAGCAGACCAAAGAAATGAAAATATTAAATATTTCATGTCGACGAGTAGGAATCGAAGCCACAGCCTTTCCGTTCACACATTTACACATTTGATCCTGTCCGTCACAATTGGCCTTGAAGCTCGTATGGTAGGTACGTTTAAATATATGCAAAAGCAGGTAATTTTATTACAGGTAATTACTAGCATAGATAATTATACATTTTTTCAAAAAGAGATTTTTTTTGTTTTGTTAAACTAAATACCTAATGTTTATTGTTTGTGATATTTAAATATACGGCTTAAAAATACTCCTTAAACATAATTGAAAATTGATGTAAAATAGAAATGTAAATTAAATTGAAATCTAGTGTTAAATGCTAATCGAGTAAATGTTCACTAATTGACTTTCTAACTAAAATATTTATTAAATCTTATATTAATATTAAGCTAAACTAAAATTGCAACATGTATGTTTTTATTAAAAATATAAATTTAATAAAAAACTGGTATCCACAAGTGAAGCAGATATTAAAACAAAAACCGTACTCTTCATATACATACTATACAAAATGTTAATCGGAGCAAATTGCATAACACACGTAAAAAAGTATCATAGACAATCATTTCTTTCAACCCACAAACCTTAAAGGAAGTTATAACTATGGAAGTGTGCCGTGGAAAGGTACCTCCAGTTGGTAATGGACCATAACCGTTCTGTGGGACATTTGCAACACATACCTCGCTCACCGATAGCTGGAGGTAGAATGAGGAGTTTGCATGTTGAATTGTAGGCTATCAACGTCTTGAGGTAGAGGTATAGGTAAATGTTAGTAGGCACAATGATTGTATATTAGACCGGCAATCAGCTTTAGGATAATTTCTTAGGACGTGCGTTTTAACTATTCTAGTATATCGTAACTTCATTTATAAGATTTAGCGGATTGGATTAACTTTAAGTTTTAATTTTCGACATTTTATCTTTGACAATTATCTACTTCTATTACGATACAAAATAGTGATAAATGGTAATACTATACAACTATACAACATGAATGAATAATAAATTATTCAGTTAGGAATAATAAATTTATAATAGTAACAGCTTTTATTAATAGAAAATAATTAAAATAACAAATATTTGTAATATAGTCATAGAAAATATAATAAAATATGTAAAATAACAAAAATGTCTCAATATAAAATCCTAACTTAAGTCAACCGCAACTAGCACGTAGATACTTTTCATCCGACATAGCAAACCTTCAAAGATATTAACCCCGTTGAACTTACCGTACTAAAGTACGCTGTTAGCCACTCTACCTAATTAAAGGCAACTGTTCTTAAAATTATTGCACATCTATACAGATTTTCCTTGATTTACATAAAAGAAAAACATATTAGAAAATGAATTTGTTATAAAAAAGACTCCTATGTCTATAAAATGACTAAAATATACGACAAAACTTATAACTGACAAAAGTATACGAAGTTATAACTGACAATAGTATACGAACTAAATATCATCACGTTGATTGCAAACGGTATATTTTAATTTAGTTTTTTTGTTAAAAGCTCATTGAAAAAGTCCCTTTGACTTTGAATTGAATATTCCGTTACCGTCTTAGAAAAGAAAAACATATCGAGAGCAGTACACCAAATTATAATAACAACATATGAACGTCATAAAGGTTGCAACACGTACGAACTAGTGCGTAGTTGGTGTACTCGTATATATTTTTCAAATAAAATATAATTTAACTATACAGTTAAAATGCAAGTAAACGCGGATAATTAGCATGAGAATCGAGATAACCGACGCCGTGTACTAGATGCATTATTCATTACCTCAACGGATTCTAAGCCTATGAACTGTACGGACCTGGATACTGTAGCTTGGTAATTTAAGTAATTTTGTCCGGTGTTTTGCTCATGTATGTATTTAAATTCTTCTATAGTAAAAATCCCTCTATAGCAATACACTTGTGGTAATACAAATACGTAGTAAAAATATAATTAAATATAATTAACCTTACTTATAATTAAGGTGTTTGGGTCTGATAATCATAAACTCTTTAGATAAAAACAAAATATTACAAAAATAACTTAAATAATTTTTTTTTTCTTTTAGATAATTCTAGAGGATCTAACATCGTCGTCGTCATCATAAGATAGGCAATTCTTTAAATATTATTAATTGAAGATCCACAACCTTACTTAGCCACAAAACTACAAAAGATTAAACAAGACTAAAGCCTTTAAAAAAGCTTAGGCAATAACTTGAAATAGATTTGGAAATTAAATATTTATAACATCTCATATTCAACATAAAAGTTAACTAAGATAAAATAAAATTTATAAATCTAAATATTTCTAATATCTAAATATTCTCTTTATTTCAAACAATTATCTACTTACCTTTATCTATCTATCCCTATTATTCTTCAATCCACATCCCACGCGGTGGTTCAGCTATTTGGCATGTTTAAACACCTGTTTGATTTTCAAATGTTTATCTAACAATTGTTTCGCCATCTTAATGAGGCCAGATTCCACTATGAGGTGTAGTTTTGTAATTACTATTTAACATATTATGTATAAAAGGGCAGCATAAATGCTAAGAGAGCACAAGCGTGTGACTGTAAACGTGCTGGGTAGGGGTTCGATACTCACTTGAGGAAATAAAATATTTAATGTTTTCATTTCTTCGCTATGGTGTCGAGGCAAAGTGCAGCGTTCAATTCCGCTACTCCTCCAGAGAACTAAGCCTCCAAAATTCGGCGGAAAGTTAAAGAGTGCCGTAACACTAAGCCCTCTGCCTCATAATAATACCAAAGACATCGACGTGCACATAATATTATAACACAACTTATATCAATTGGTACATATTTCCACATGTATATCTGAATTCTGCCACCTTTTATAGTACATTCGGAAAAATATTATAGGTACATCATTACATACTTGAGTATGTAATGATGTACCTATCCATTTAGAAAAAGATAGGAGTTTTTTTTCTCATCAAAAACATCTACAACAAAGGGTTTGAAATTACAGATATTAGAATTTTAAATTATTTGTGAAGTATCGTTAATTTATATGTTTATTTAATGCAATTAAAACGATAAAATTGGACTATTCCAATATCATCAAACTATATTACATATTCAAATAATATACAAAAAAATACAATTACATAAATTTTAATAGGTAAATTTTGACTGGTTCTACAAATTTAATTGACCTATATACCTACCTACCTACTATAAGAATTTTAAGACAATAATCTTATTTAACATAATTACGAGTGTAAATTTTAAGACAGGACTATTAACAAAAACTCTTTTAAGTAAGATCAAAGTCGGTTGCTTTACGTGATGGATGGTTTCGACACATTTTTGTAATTAAAAAAAACTTTTAGAAACAAGCAAAAAAAAATGGTTCTAATATTTACTTAAATGTAAAAGTTTTATAGATTTCAATGTCGTTTCACTTGATTCGCCTTAATTAGACATAGCTATAACATTTACTAATTAATTAGAATCGAAAGTTTGTAATATTACAGTTAGAATACCTAAGAATAATCTTGTCTTAATGAATTTTATATGCGATTTGAATCACGCATAAATTTAACACCATCTACTTTCTACGTCATGCGACAAGTATATAGTTTTCTTTATAGCATTTTTTTTAAAACGGGGAAGAGATAAATTTTAGTGATAAGGCAGCCTTATCACATTTAGTTGAGTTATTTTAATTTTTTTTTTAGCTTTTGTATATGGCAGGGTAGACAGAGGGAATCTAGAGTTAAGACACTCCGTTCCTCACTTTCCGCTGAACTTTTGTGTTTCCTAGCACTCTTAAATATAATGAATCAGTGCATAAGCATGAAGTAGAAGAGGCTTTTCTCCTTATCAGTTATCACGTATTTTACTCAGCCTTGCATAAAAAATCTTTGGATTTATTAAAACAGATATATAAAAACATAAAAAATACGAAAAGTAGGGTAAAGCTGTGTATATTGTATTAAAAAAACCTTAACTGAAAAAGATCTAAGTAAGATAATTAAATCTATTGTGCTTCTCAAAAGACATACTTTCAAGCATTACTTAATCATAGTATCCAAATATAGACACGTGATCTTACAAGACAAACATACACATTATGAAATTTGTTAATGACTCCCGCAGAGGCATCACGCGTGGCAAGAAACGGAGAAGTCACTTTATCAAAAAAAATCATCAATTTAATTAGTAAATGACTTAAAATACAATAAACAAACTTATTTTTTTCAAACAAAATAAAAATCCGTATAAAATTATAATAAAATATTCGTAAATAAGTAATCATTTCGCCCGAGTGGGAATCGAACCCACAACCGTTGCATTTACACTCACGCGTATATACCACTAAGGTACGACGGCAACTCTAAATTCACTATATATAATTTCATTTAATTATCTAAATTATATACCAACGTTATAGCTTCAATGTTATTTACACTATTGTGTCAGTTCCCAGCCAGTTCAACGTTATTGACGTGTTTGTGAATCAAACGAATATTGAATTTCATCTTAAATTTCGTCATGGGAAGTATCAATTGATTCGCACGTCACCTTGACTAATGGTCAGATTGAGAAATCTCCGCCTTTATAAAGGTAATTGTGAAGGGCCTTTATAATGTAAGCATAATTTAATAAATCATAGGTACAAAAACGCGCTACGGTATTTATAGATTTAAAATGCATAAAAACATATTATAAGTTTTTTGTCAGCTTCACGCTGTATCCCGCATATATCCCGCAGCAGGGTAGACAGAGCTAGCCTAGTATTGAGAACACTCCTATCCCCACTTTCCGCCGTTTTCTGGCAGTGTGTTTTGATCGGAATTCAACGCAGCACTTTGCTTTGACAACAGAGCGAAGGAATGAAAATAATAAATATCAAGCGGGAACTGAACCCACAACCTGTTGCATTTACAGTAACACGCTTGTGTTCCTGCGCCTACCGACTGGCCTCGCCATAATAAGAAATATACAACAATATAATTTTTATAACAATTATTATATGGTACCATGACTGAAAGTTAAAAACAGAACGGAATGAGAGACTAATAAAAAAAATGTTTTTAATAACATACTCCTTTACATATCAAATGTTCTAAAACTAGATTTGTATCAGCACATCAGATAGCCATATTTTTCAAGAGCAATGATCTATCAATCCTTTTAAGGAGATGTTTAGAAAGGCAGAGAGCGAAATGATTCAGATTACCGTGACATCAAAATGAAATATTGTAACATATTCAGTTAAAAAGGATGCCGATGATAGAATTTTTTGAGACTTAGAAATTTATGGAGAAAATAATCTGATAGTTTATTTTGCATATTTTTTTTTTCTGTTTCACAGCAGAGAGAACTCATTGTTAAGACACACCGTTCCCTACTTTCCTATCAATTTACGAGGCATTGCTTGTTGAGTGGCGGTCAACGTCGCGCTTTTGTCTTGATAACAGAGCAAAGAAATGAATATATAAATAAATATTAATTCATTCTCCCGAGTGGGAATCGAACCCTCAACCATCGATATAGTCACATTAGAGGCACTACGCCACGACGGCCTCATAATTATGTAGACATTTTTATGAAACTTTGCTAACAGTTTATTAGATATTTCACTATACATATAAAATTTTTGCAATAAGACTTTTAAAAAGGAAACTTCTTATTAATTTAAGGTATTGTGAGGCCAGTAGGTACATTCATAATCATAACTGTCAACTTTAGAAATTACATTTGTAAAGTCAACGCCGCGCTTTTGCCTTGGTACTCAGAGAAAAGAAATGATAATATTAATAAATAACAATTCATTCCTCCGAGTAGAAATCGAACCCACAAACGTCACGTTACAGCCATTCAGCACTCATTCTACTTTATATAATAATAATTAATGGAACAAAAATAAAAGGGAACGAAAGTTATAGGGTAAATAAATTCCATTTATCTTCGCTATGGGGAGTCTTATTACATGTATTAAAATACAATGAAGGAGGCAAAGTGAATCATATCCCCAAAAACACGTAAACGGAACGACTTACCCTTATTAAATGCCGGAACCCCACGTCGCGTAATATTTTTATAACTCACAAACACGCAATAGCCCAACGTGTGCGTGATAAGAATGTACTAACTTGCTGATTACTTAACCCAATGAAACATTTTTTTACTTTTTTTTTCAGCTTCACGCTGTATCCTGCTATAGCAGGATAGGAAGGAGTCTAGTGTTATGACACTCCGTTCTCCAGTTTCTACCGAATTCTGGAGACAGCGTGTTGAGTGAAAATATGAAGCATTTAAAAAAAGTATTAATAATACATTGAAAAAATAAAAAATAATAAATTGCAAATTTTTAATGTACGCAACAAGAGAAAGCTAATAAAAAAAATATTTATTAATCATAAAATACTTTTTAAATACTTAATAAAATATTTATGTAGAAATAACAAAGATAACATTTTTAATGAAATAAGCGAATTAAATGAGAAATCTATTTTTACGTGAAAATGAAAACATAAATAAACAGACAGAAAACAAGCAAAGTACGCCCTTGGATCAAGTTCAATTTCAAATGGTGGGCTGTACTTTCAATTACTGTTATGAGAGGCTCATTGCGTGCTATTACCGAGTAACAATTATACAACCATATTTGAAAATAAGGTTGTTTTGATTTCATTCTTCCTTAGAATAAAACTTATGAATATATTGTTTTTTTTTTTTAAGTAAAGCGTATTTGGAAAAGAATTATAGCGTCATCTATACAGAGGGAACCTTGTGTTAAGACACTTCATTCCTTATTTTCTGCCGAATTCTAGAAGCATTGTGTGTTGAGTGGTGGAACTCAACGCCCTGTTTTGCCTCTACACCAGAGCGAAGACAATGGAAATATAACATATTTCTTTATATTAGGAATAAAAATATAAAATCTACAATTTGTGGCGTTTACAATTACATTGTGTACCCCCCTACCTCGCGACGGCATCAAAAGAATATTATTTCTATTTTCATTAATAAAAATACAAATCAGCTTAATACTTTGATCTCTAGATGATGATACGACATATTAATATCTTTAAAATTTCATTTTTCTAAGGAATTGACAAAACCTACCTTACTCAACAACTAATCTTCAACCAATACAATAAAAAACCTCCATAAACAAAGACATCACACCTATCAAAGACAATGAAAACAGACCCCACACGACATCACATATAACAATTACTTACCGCAATCGCCCTTGCAGTGACTCAACACTATATTAATTGAGCGGAGATGAACCTTTTGTTTGACTCGCATTCCTCATCACAATTATCCAGTTGGCTTTGTCTGATTGCGACAGCGATGTCTATCAGTTGAATGTGAGAAACGAATAGCTATTAATGGTGACATAAGCTATGGTAAAAAATAAAGGGCTGTTATGGCGCAATTAAGATAATTGTAAACAAGTATGAAAGTTATAAATCTTAAGTCGAGGAAATATTTGCAATTGCGGTAAAGATGGTTTTAGCAGAAAAGCGTTGGCTTGTGCTATCTGGGATCTGGGATCAGCTAGATGATTGAAAAATGGAGATATAAATAGTTTGGACTCGATTATCTCTAGTCTCTCTAGTCATGGAATAATCCAGAAGATATGCGAGGACCAAATCATTTTCATCCAAGCATACACTTCATGCACACTGTCTTTTCCTTTAAGATTGTGTTATCTATTTATATGTGATGATATCACCAACACTTTTTGAAGAAATATCGCAATTGATAACATTGGTTAGGAAGTTGCAATAACATGTTACCTATTCTGATGTTTGATGCATAATTGTTAAGTTTCCGTAGTGTAGCGGTTATCACGTGTGCTTCACACGCACAAGGTCCCCGGTTCGATCCCGGGCGGAAACAACGTCAGATTGTTTTTATTATTTTAAATCGCAACGTTTAATTACGAAATAGGTATATATATGTGTAATGTTTTTTATTTAAGAGAATTGTTGTTTTTTCCTTGTTTCTTTACTTGGTAGTATTGAAAATTTATATATTGTAAAATATAATATTTAAAGGACATATTTCAAAAAGGTGAAATATGAAAAGGAAACCGACGAGTTACGCGACGGATATCCTTTGCTATTTTTATGTAAACGAAGTGACAACATCATCTCACAAATGTGAAGCATTAGGCAGTCCATCATATAGCAAGTCTATAATATAACACTTCCTCATCAACTATTAATTTACATACAAAAACATGTTAGCTCAGCTTCCTAGTTGGAAAAGACCAAAAAAATATTAATAATTATGTTATTACATTTACGTAAGCTTCAGTTGCAATAAGAAAAACCATCAATGAATTTTCTTTTTATAGATTTATGAGTATAATCCGTAGTTATAAGATATTAATATAATATATTATATTAATATCTTATTTTTAGACGTTGAGATTAAATTACATACGAGTGGAACGACTCTAACCTACGGGTTGCTTAAACGCTAGTTAAAGAAATTGAGTTTGAATATATAATACCTGAAAAGTTTATTTAAATGAACGTTACAAGCGATATTTTTTAATAAAATTTTTAGATTGCTTGCGATTATCTTGTATACGGTATGTTAAAATACTTAATGATAAAATTTCTATGTAATTATATTTTTGTTAGCTTTACGCTGTAGCGTAGCAGGGGAGGCAGATTGAACCTGGGAACGTAGTGTTAGGACACTTCATTCCTAAAAAGGCACTTCCGTTCGACACTTTCTGCCAACTTTTTAAGGCATTGTGTATGTGTATTTAGTGACGGAACTCAACTTGTTTCCTCGATTAGTAACTTAATATATCTAGAGTGTAATAAACAGTAAACATTAAAATATGTTACCAATTTCCGAAATATTATAATTTTCTTTATGTTGGTATTTATCACTATTTCAACATGAGATCACCAATATGTTATACGAGGTAATGCAGTATTAATATGTCATAATTTATATAATCTTTGCTCTGGGTATCGAGGTTCTAGAACCCGGTGTAAAATGGGGAGCGAAGTGTCTTGCCACTAGGCTCCATATGCTGCATGAAGTTAAGAAAATATTGTATTTTCTTATTCAACAATAAGACTAAACTAAATCGTTTTAAGACGTTCACTAACCACCACCACCATTTTAACGCGTTTGTTTTATTGTCATCCGGTTTCGAAAGACAGATAAAGCACGTGTTGATAGCTTGAACACACAAGATAAATATTTTAGGAAATACTTTACAGTATAGGTGTTTTATGTAAAGGTTGCATCATTCCTTATACACGATGACTTAAATTACAATGTTCCAGATTTCCATGAGCTTTCTGCATGTATGGGTTTATGGTTTAAGCATGGGGTTATAAATGGGAGAGGGATAAGGGGGCCAGATGGTCCGTGCCCTCTTCGGAATAGTCTAAGCCCTAGAAATTTTAGTAATACAATAAGTAACATTTACACTAACTTATCTTTGCAAAGCTTTTAAGTTCAGGCGTCAGTCCGTCGTGGCGCAGCGGCAAAGCATCTGATTATAAACAGAAAGATTGTTTTCCAATCGGAATTCTGGGTAAAGAGACAAAATACGGCGTTGACTTCCACCGCTCAATCATGTAAGATATTGAGAATTATCTTAACACTATGTTCTGTCCATCTATCATTTATAGACTAAGTTATGAACAACTTATTATTTTTAATTCCTGTTTCTTAGAAATTAATTGTGTTTAAATATGTATATATGTGAAAAAAAATCTAAGTGGGGTTTAAATAATATTATTCAGTCAAACACACCTTAACTGGACCAGAATGCACTTACATAAAAATAAGTTTATAATTTAATTCACTTACATACAAAAGTTACAATTTTACTTCTCAGAAAAATTAAAACAATGAATGTTAACGACTAATGACTTTATCGTATACTACTATTTTAATATATTATTATAGAAACAGTAGACATCTAATAGTTAAGAAATAGTGGGAGGTGAACCCACTAAAACTATCATTTTAAAGTCATTTTATAGTACAACTGCACCACAAAGGACCCAGACCCAGATAAGTCATTAATACAAAAACTGTAAAACAATGATACAGCTACTCGCTTACCCTACGGAGCACACAAGACAAATATTTTTGTCTAATTGACTTAACTTATCTTCACACTGTATCCCTAGCAGAGTTGTCAGTTATCAGAGAATGGAGAGCCAAACTAACTAACTAACTATTTCACCAAATACTTATATTGCTATTCAATCTATACATACAATTTGTTTGCAGCCTATTAATGCAAGGCATTTACTGCCATTAATATATTCTTTAAATATATAAACATGCATATTTTAACTTTACACAAAATCTGAAATAAAAGTATTGTGTATTAGAAATTTTAATTAAAATTTGGTTTCAATGGAAATTCCTTTCATTCAAAGCCTATTAAATATTGCTAAACATTTAGATAAAGATAGATAGATATATAATATTATTTCATTTATAGTATTATTTGGACATATAAATATGCATATCTAAGTTTTATACACAATTGTAATATAATATTAGTGTATGTATCTAGAAACATAATAACTTAAATATGGTAATTCTTTATATTTCCTTCAGGCTCGGCTCCCACTAAGTATTTTGTAATAGATTAGTGGTATTATTCAATATTACCTTAGATTTAAGACTTATTGTAAACCTGTTTTGTGATCCCTTTGATTACCAATAGAAAAAACTTTCTGTATGGCATACAAACAACATTTTGTTAATTTTTCTTTTTATTTCATTCTCAATATAAAAGGATTTATTATAGACTACTTATAAAAGTTTTTAGATCTTCTCAATCTACTATTAAAAAAAATTAAGTAAACAAAGAAGGCGGAAAATCACTCACGTTAATATTTAATTGCACTCGCAAATCAATAAATCAAGGTTGAACAAAATGCAATTCGAAACACGTAAACAATTGATGACTGTGTATGAAAAATAATAGGATTATTAAAATTAACAAACAATTAATGTATGGCGTATAGTGTTTACTTTTAATTAATGCATTTAATGACAAAAACTGCAATAAAACAAGTACTTACCCGGCGACAGGTGTACCGTGTAGCAATGCAACATGAATTCCAACACGAATCTTATACATCCATAATTTCACAAATTATTCACTTAAACCATCTTATCACATTATCGAGAACTTAAACCACCTAAGCGCGAATCTGTTCCGCAAATATATATTTTTATTTAACAAATTTTAACAAACGAATTTGCAAACCGTCTGTACCGCACGCATTGATTGCACAGTGCACTTGCATAAAAATTTACATGTGAATGCAACGACACGATTTAATTTTTATATCAAATCACATACTAGAATTATTATTCATGAATAGGAAACATTTTATTAGTATTTTATTATGTAGTATTAAATCACTTTAGCTATTTGTATTAGTCGAAATAAGTTAGATAAACATTAATAGTCGTATCGCATAAAGAGTCTCTTTACAGAGTAAAAAAATCTTATAGTACAATTTGTCAAAAGTTTGACATAAATGTGACGCCCATGTGTTTTAATCTGTGCCGTACGTACGCGGCGAACTCTGCCATCTAGTGACAATTTATATTTATATCTTTTTATTTTATAGGTATAACAAAATTTCATTCAATGGGATTTGTTTTGTGCCAGTTTTTTTTTAATTTCATGGTTTTTGTTTTTATATGCAGTCGGGATTTTTTATTTAAAACGCGCGGAGCGCGTGCCAAGTTTCTGGGTTTCAGAACTGGCGAGCAGCACCGTGTGTTATTTTACACGAACCATTTGAAGCCACTTTTTACCTATTCGTAACTCAAAAACTATTCCACCTAAACCTGTCATATTTGGCTCAAATATTTAGACCCCCTACCTGTATACGTGCATAAAATTTCATAAACACAGCTCAAACAGTTATTTAGATAATGACGTCCAAAAATCGTAAATTTTTAGGGGGGTGACTGACCTATAGACCTTAATGTTAACCAAGTTCCAGATGATCTAGAATGGTGAAATTTAGCATCCGGTTAAGTAATTGGGTGTATGTCAAGGGAAAAATCCGAAACTAGTATTTTTTTTAATATTTTCTTATAATTTTTCAATAAATAGATTCAATTAGGAACATTTACTTATAGCACCTGTAATGAAAGCATAGCAATCAAAGTTAATGATAACTGATTTTTAGGCATAGCGCCTGCCAACAAAATAAGAGCAATGCATTGTTTATATATATGTTGCTTTAATTTATGTCACGCGTTAGTAAATATTTTATTTGTTTTGTAGACTAACTTCACTATTACTTACGTAAGCCATCTCAAACAACACGATGCTTTCAAGTATATTTTAAGATAAGATATGTCTCCATTTGTAGCTGAAAATGAGTCTAATTAATGTCCTAAGAAAGCCTGCCATCATGTGGACTTCAAGGGCTTCACGTAAAAATATAAAAATATAATAAATGAATTAACATCCTTCATTATTATTTATTACTAGCGGACGCGCGCAGCTTCGCTTGCCTATTTAAGGGTTAATTCTAATAACCCATAAAACATGTGTTCAATGAAATATTTTTAAGTCTAAATTTCAAATTTTATAATAATCGGTGGCGTTTTAAATATTTTTCTATATTCGGATATATATATATATATATATTCGGATTCGAGCACTATCCTTATAAGTCCTGGGCCAGCCCCTAAGTTGGAAAAGTTCAGGTACCTTGGATCCGTCATGCACGAGTCTGGAGGCATCGATCACGATCTCCATGGTCGGATAAGCGCTGCCGGGGCTAAGTGGCGGGAGGTCACTGGTGTGGTCTGTGATCGCAAGATACCGTCCAAACGTTTTCCGACTTAGGGACTGGCCCAGGACTTATAAGGATAGTGCTCGAGTCTGGGCTCTCGGTGGCCATATACTCGGTCTTTGACACATAGCCAATATGCATTTCATTCATGTAGAATGGTTATGTAACGCTAATGCTGTAGCTAGAATGTATCGGAAAAGATACCAAAACGTTGAATGTCATCCCGATTATCGTGTATTTCGATTTTTCTCTCTTCAACAAAGAAGTAATCCAACAAGTGTCGTACCATTTCGGAATCCAGGTTAAATGCGCCAACTTTTAAAGTTACTTGCAAAATCAGTGTAGTATATTTTTTTTATAATACAGTCGGTTAAATTTGAGTGTAGTAAATATTTTGAATTTAATGTTTGGCAAAAACACGATATTTTATTGAAAACTGATGCAGGTATGTTTCAATCTTAAACTGTAATTCACAGAAGGGTTACTCATGATTACATTACAGAAAAAAAAATGAAGAAAGAGTAATATTTGTAGTCCTGGGACTTGAAAAACAATCACAGGGTGTCGGTTTTTCCGATATTTCTTAAAATCAATATAATATGAAAAATACGTGACAAAGATTTTTTTTTATATTTTTCTCATAACTCTCATGACTTGGTCTATCACCTGGTTTCGTTTTATCGTTGACTCCTGGGACACCCTGTATATAGATAATTTAAACATTTTAGTACTTATTATACTAAGAGTATTTGCATAGTCGATTAACGTATTTGATATTAAATACCTGAAGAACTTTTATTAAATTAGTGAATCACTTTTACATTTTTAAATATAAATTATTATAAAAAAGATACATTTAAAAATATTAAAAAATTACATTTAAAAATATTAAAAAAACCACTCTTCCGAGGGCGGGACAAGGGTCCAAGCCATCGGTGGCTAGGGCTCCAGAGAGAGGAACCTCCGCACAATATGCACCGTCTCCAGTAACACTGCCTTCTGTATCCGGTTCTTGATCCAACAGCTAAGCGATAGCCTCTTAAGGTGTTGGTCGAGGCTTTTCGCTATTAAACCGTTAACCGAAACCACTATCGGCACAATGATAACAAATAACAAATTATTATTACAATATTTAAGTACTAAGTCCTATAAGGGTTCTGTTTTATTGCTTTCGAGGTACAGAATCCTAAAACAGAAAAAAATACACTAAAAAATGGATATAAATAAAAGCTTTTAAAAAGTAATTATATTGATAGAAATATATATAAAATTTAATAATAATATACTATCTGTAAGGTCAGTCGTGGCACAGGGGCATAAAGTGTGACTGTAAAACCTGACTGGTTACTGGTTACTAGTTACTGAGTGTTTTAACACTAGGTTCTCTGTTTACTCTTCTGTGTGCGGGATACAGAGTGAAGCTGATTTGATTTTTATTTTGAAACATTGTCAGCCTACCAGCTATCTTAACAGAAGTAATTATAAAGTAATTATTAACAGTAAAAATTTAAGTAATTGTTAATAAAAAAATAAGAGAAAAAAAGAGAAAATTAAAAATTACTTAAACAAAATAATAAAAAAAACCAAAATGTGGTGTCGTGGGACACCAGTTAGGAACGAAGTTCGACGAACGACGAGTCCTTCGGCTAATGTAGAATCGACACAAATTGCAAAGTGCTCAATTTTATGTAGGTTTTCTTGATTTTCTCTTAAATTTTGCTGATTTGTTTTTATTTAAGTACAAGTAAGTATTTAGAAAATTCAGTATTTTAGGAAATAATAAATTACTTAAAATAAAAAAACATCGTAATTCAAATTATCAACTAAAAAAAGAAAGAGGGAGAAAGAGAAAGGTATTATACACTACTCGTCTGTATATGCGACTATCGCGCCTGCGCACGTCTCATTTGACGGTTTTATTCCACGCATTTTTCTTACGGTTTTACTATCACATTTTTTTCAGTCCGGTCACGCAGCGAAATCCCTATCCCTTCCAAGCCTGCCGTAAGGAACTTCGTTCCAATAAATAAATCCGCTTTACGATGTATCCCACACATAGCGGGGTAGACAGAGGGAACCTAGTGTTAAGACACTCAGTTCCCCTCTTTCCAGCGAACTCTGGAGGCATTGCGTGTTGAGTTATTCCAACAAAATATTAAAATTAGAAAAAGATAATAATAAATTTATCAGATTTCTAAACGCAGCATACATTAATTACTTTATAATCTGACAACTGTCATTTAATCAACAAAATAAAAACTATAGTCGAGATTCATAGATAAATATAATCTAAATTCATATATAATTAAATATCATCTTAAGAGTAATAAAACATAATATTATTGACTATAATAAAAAAAGTAAATACCTAATTATATTAGATACATTTTATTGTACGAAGGCGCTCATATTTTAATGGTTTTTTTGGCCTGGGTTTCATGATTTTACTGGTTTTAGGAACACTTGTAAAAACGGCAGAGAACGAAGTTGACCTTGGGATCATATCAATTCAGATTGGTACCGTCAGCACTTAATAAACTTATTGTTTATATTTTTTCCAAGACATGTTGAACAATGAGTCGTTCAATGGAATTGCTTGTGGGTGAAACAAGAACCTTACACCGAATTGTTCCAATGCCTTCCGATGGGAGCTGTCTCTTCCATGCTTTTGCATATTCTTTGTTTGAGCGTATTGATATACAACAAACTAATAAATTGCGCGAGACTATAGTAGAGTACGTATGTCGTAACTGGAATGATTTAAGTATCTACACTAGCGCTCGAAACGGGAATCCTTACTCTTCTAAAGAAGACATGCTTTGCTCAACTACGTACGGAGCTACTTCCGAAATAAAGGCTGCAGTAGATTTGTACAATATTAAGATAGAAGTGTATTATCACAATGGTGTCCTACTTGGATTATTCGGCGAAGAGAAATGTCCTATGAAGCGCTTATTCTAAACTATGTTTTAAAAAGAGCAACTCTTGAGTTTCTTGCTATAGTAGCTTCCTATAGGAAAAGTACTTGTAATGGCCAAATTGAATAAAGAATATTTTGATTTTGATAACATTATGAACCTTCCTACTTATGATTTCTGTACAAAAAGTAATGATATCCCATCAAAAACATAAATGTAAAAAGAAAGCCAAGTTCTGTAATAAAACGTATGCTTTCAGCGATAAAAGGAGTGAGATGTAAATGTATGCCAAGTTCAATGGTCAGTCCTGAAATTTATTTTTAACAATATAAAATATTTTATAACAACTGAAAATGCCCATTCTTCTTACAACTTGGAGACTTCATTTATGTGTAATATCTGACTTGGCTAGTTTTCAAATTAATTTACATCGATATTAATGAATGTATTCAAATTCTATTCTATTCTATTCAGATTCTATTGTGAATTCATATGAAAACTAGCCAAGTCAGATATTACACATAAATAAAGTCTCCAAGTTGTAAGAAGAATGGGCATTTTCAGTTGTTATAAAATATTTTATATTGTTAAAAATAAATTTCAGGACTGACCATTGAACTTGGCATACATTTACATCTCACTCCTTTTATCGCTGAAAGCATACGTTTTATTACAGAACTTGGCTTTCTTTTTACATTTATGTTTTTGATGGGATCTTATTCTACAAGCGATATCTGCGCATGATTTTCCAAAATAAATTATGTAGGTAGTAGTAATTATGTAGGGCTATTTCGAGAGAGAACTTTAGTCCGTAAAGCTACACCAAATGGAACTTGTATCTCAAATGGCATTTACGACATATTTGATTGTATCTGTGAGAGGAATTTTGGCTGAGCTTGTTAAAATGCTCTGTAACAAATTCTTTACGTTGTTAGTACTTGGACATGACGGACAGGACAATATCTCCAAAATATGTATATATACAAATAGACTTCATAACAACTAACTACTAATTATTTACTCATCAGAATTATTTTCGTAAAATTATAACATGATAATTTAAAAAAAATCCATACATTGATAGCTAAAGTTTCAGCTAAATCATTTTGTAGCAATATTGTTGCATGCAATTATTTATATAGACGTAACTTTTATATTTATGAACTGATTGCAATATGGCCGTCTTGGTGCAGGGGCACAAAGTGTGACTGTAAATACGACTGGTTGTGGATTAGATCCCAGGAAATGAGAATATTTATTATAAATTGAAAAATATAATTTATAAAAGTAACACACAAGAAATTTATTGAATTAATAATAATGGTAACTATTTGTAACTCATACAAATAGGTAACATAGAGTTCATTAAGAAAACAACTTGTAAATTGAATGAACTACTGTATTTGCATTAAAACTATTCATATTATATTAATTTTATCCAAGTTGAGGTTTAGGAGGAACAAATGTACGTTTCCTAGAGAACTTTTTACGTGACACTCTCATTTGTTGCAACTGATTATAAACTTCACTCCAGATTTCTGATTGATCTTCAGCTGGTATTGTTTTTCTGTAAATAAAAAAAATATTTATATTACACATTCAAGATTGCTCATGCTAACAATAAAAATAAAGCTCCAAGAAGCATATAAGATATTCAACATTTGATAATTTACAGGATCACTTAGATGGTATCCAAGAGTTGAGGCTTTAAGTCCAGCTATCAAATTATTACATATTTTTTAAAATTTTTCATATATTTTTTTCAATTGGGTTGTAAGTTTGTTTTATCTACCCTGTAATATGCAGGATATAGTGTAAAGCTAAAAATAAAATATAATCATTACCTGTATTGTTTCATTAAGTCAAACTTCTCCCATGGCGTCTTCCTTAGTTCTCTTCTGACTCTATCTTTTGCTTTCAAGTATTCTTCAATATTTGACACTCCCTTTAGTTCTTGTCTTTCCCACCTTTCCAACCAGGGTCTTGGCTTCAATTTTACCTGCATAAAAAAAATTAAATTATACATACAATAGGGACTTTTTAACTTACCTTTGCATTTTGTCAAATTATATAAATTATACAATTTTGTTACTTAAAATGTACCATATGTGTGTTACTGATATATAAGTCATGTTTCTGTAAAGTTTCGATTAAATCTGTTCGTCATCATTTGCATGAAAGAGGAACAAGCATACATAGATCCTCACAAACTTACACATTTATAATATTAGTAACATAAAAAACACAAGATTAGTATTGGTATAGTAGGGAATTTTCCTGCTTTGGTGAGACAAAAGTAAGGTAATAGGCCAAAGTTTAGAAACACCATGCTTTGCTTCATTACCAAAATGAGAAAATAAAAATATTAAATATTTCATTTTACAGTTGCATGCTTGTGCCTAATGTCTTACGTGACTCTGGTTTTTTTGCAATTATTAAATACCTGCACTGGGTTAATTGGCACTGGTGTTCCTTCAGGTAGTATTTCAGGGTCCATATCCAACGGAAAAGTACAGTACTCAGGTAAGGCATCTCTTAAATAAAACAATTTGTCATCAAGACGCTTCTCCAAGCGGAGAACTTGAACATTTTGAATTGTTGGGTCGTATAACTCATAACGAATCTAAAAATCATTACCAAAAAATCTCAATTTCAAAATTATTAGATAGAAAGCTTAATAAGAATCAATTTATTTCTGATATTTTAAAATTAAGGATTTTTTTTAAAACACAGTTTAATTTGATACAAATGATTTCATAGTAATATATGCCATAAATAACGTAACTACTATCACTAGAAGAAAAATAATATTATTGTATATTTTTTGTACCTCTATTCCTTGGTGGTCAACAACATTTCTTAAAGTAAATTCTGCTCTCAAACCACAGCCTTTTCGTTCGATACATATGCCAACAAATCTGTTAGTTTTACCCTGAGCATGTGGATCAGATATAGTAACAGCTAGGATAGAACCTAAAAATGAAAATGCAACACTAAGATAAGCAACCATTCCTAAATTAAATAACACTGTAAATTTTTGCTAAAGCTGCATTGGAATCTATTGATTTGTTTTAAACAAGACTGTATTGTTTTGCTTCAAATATTTACTTAAAAAATAATTTAAATGTATATTATTTAATGGTATTTATTATCAACTTACCAACATAAAATTCTGGTAAGTCAATTTGACTTCTTCTTTTTAACATATCTGCTCTTTCTAATTTTTCACGCAAAGAGTTTCGCCATTGAGGATTGGGATCTGGTAAAAATTCAGGATATACATGCCGATATTCTAATATCGGATTATGTGACTGTGGTCTACGTCCAGATATTTTTGGTTTTTCTACTTGCGCCGGCACTTCTACTCTGTCTGGTAGAGAAGATAACAAACGGTGATCTATGAAGAGAATATACATTATTATTTTTTTTAATTATTTTAATAATTCAAAATATTTCAATACTAACCTCTTGTGACAATCCATTTAGTCGCACTAAAAATATCAAGAGTTGATTTTCGCATTACTAATGACATTTTTATGTACAATCTCGAATATTACAAATATACAGAGCTATATTCGGAGAAAAATATTACAACTTAGTTTTAATTAATAAACATTCTGATTTCTATCTCTCAACCAAAGAACCACAGAACACATTTACTTGCTCACAACTTTGACCCGTTTGACGTAAACCGTTTGATTTTACAAATAGTTTCTGTTTAAGTTAATTTATTTTTTGTTTGTTTTTTATTGTGTGTTTTAGTTAATTAGTATCAATTGTAGTGTCATAAAGTATTAAAATATAATAAATAAATAAATAGTGTTGTATTGTAAGTGTAACTTGTGCGAAATTTCCTTTTTAGCTGTTATAGAAAATTTAAAATATACACCGTGCATAGAAATGGTTTTAGAATTTAAGTTTCATTTTATCGATGCCCATTACTTTAAATATAAAACAATCGAAATGGAAGTGTGAATCCGCACTGTAAAAAGTCTTTTATACTATAAATAAAGTAAAAAAATATAGGTAATTTATAAAATGTATGTGAAAAACGAAAGCCACCCTAAAATATCCCATTTTTTAGCCGACCGAAGAAGAAGGTATTTTTATTCTGTGGAACATATTACTTACGCCCAATATTAATAATGTATCTCCTATCTCCAGTTAACGTCTATCTCGTACTGTCCGACATGTCTGTCCAATCACTAACCTGCATGCCTACCTCCATCTCTGTCTATTTCAATCTATGGTAGCAATTTTTGGATTAGGATTGGTTATTAACATTGGGCGTTAGTACTTCAGTAGTCTGTCTTTGTTTTTGACTTCCACTTCACAAATGCAGTGACACATGTCATATTAATAAACAATTTTATTGATTAAAAGCTTAAATAGTGACCTAAATTTGTGTCCCTGCCTTATAATTAAATATAAAATGTCTTCACTAATACAAAAATGTAATGATGATAATATCCCTCTTGCTGATGATGATCCACAGGTGATAATAACTGATGAAGTAGATAATCGCTTGGACCATGGAAGGTCTATGGATTCTCTTCCGAGTTCTTATACAGGTTCATCCAGTCCAGGCTTAAATGGCCCTGCTAGTTTTGAGCCAGATTCTGGAATTGATGAACAAGAAGAAAAGGCACGTCTAATATCGCAAGTTTTGGAACTACAGAATACATTGGATGGTAGATACCTATTGTTTTTATTGCTTCCGTGACTTTTATGTGTACGTGAATTAAAAATAATGATTTATTATGATAATTTTGTATTTATAAGTTATATGTTTTTCCAGATCTTTCACAAAGAGTGGACTCAGTGAAAGAAGAAAACCTAAAGCTGCGTTCTGAAAACCAGGTCTTAGGACAATACATTGAAAACTTAATGTCAGCCTCAACTGTTTTTCAGTCTACTACCCCCAATGTATATAAGAAGTAAAGAATTCACCTGCACTTTTTTGCCTTAGTGTTTAGTAAGACTGAGGAAAATGCTTACAAAGATAACATTCTTAGTCTTAGAGTGGAGTGATTTTATATTTATTTTTATTTTACTTATACCAAAAATAAAATGAATTTGGCAGATCTGTCACTATAATGGTGCAAATTATTGATTATTTAACATTTGATAAATAATCATAACAATTTTCATAATATTATGATTATATATCAAATATTAATTTTCTAAAGATTCTTTATTTAGTATTTAACTTGGCACTCTCCAGCTTTATAACTGCTGCCATTTTATATGAAAAGCAAGTATGTGTGAGCTTTGCTGTTTTAAAGCAATTGTAATATTGTAATTGTTCACATATAAAATTTGTAACAGATAGGGTAATTGTTAAAATATAACACAAATTATGTATATTATATTTATACAAAGTATCCTTAATAAATTATACTTTAAAACTTATGACCATGCTTAATAAAACTAAAAATCATATTCAATGCATAAATCATATTACAATAAAAAATTAGATAAATATATTTAAGACCAATTAACTATTTCCTAGTTGATTCATATTTGTAAACATTCCATATATGTATTTTATTTCGAATTGCTCTCTTGTATCTCACTTAATCTCAATTTTTTGGTAATTTTCAATATAATGTTTTGTTTTAGCTTTAAAAATATATTTATTAACTAAATTAGTCTTTTTATTTCATTCGGCCATTCGACATCTAACTGTTGCTAAATCCATTCATTTAGTAATAGAATTTACTATGACAGAGTCAGGTTTAGCAGCCAATTTTAAAAGATTAGTTCTTTATATAATTACAAAGTAAATATTTATATTAAGATGACTCAAGCCAGGTTTAGCGTGATGATCATGGCTGTAACACGCTAGCTGGTGACGCAAATTCATGAAACTATGGAAGTTGGAGTTGGTGAGCTAAAAAACGTACATCAGGTGTCAGTGTGGCACAAAAACTTTGAACATGCAACCGCCAGGCAGCGTTCGCGTGACGCGGTCGTGATCCTTACGTGACGTGAGATAATGTTGTCAGTCTTGAAATGTTTCCCTGAATATATTTTACTTTACATGCTTACTTAGAGGACGCCGTAGCGCAGTGGCACGATCGTACGACTGTAAATGCGACGTTTGTGGGTTTGATTCACACTTGGAGAATAAAATATCTAATAATTTTATTTCTTCGCTCTAGTAACAAGGCTAAGTGTGGCATTAGTTCCTCTGTTATACACACAATGCCCCAAGAATTCGGAGAACGGAGTGTTTAAACAGAAGGTTTTCCCATAACCTGTTATATGCGAGATAGCTGTATCTCGCATATAGCATTTTAAGAGCTTTGACCCTGGTCAAGCTCTTAAAATCTCCATCTAAAAGGCCGGCAACGCACCTGTAGCTCTTCTGGTGTTACACAGGGTCATGGGTGGTGGTGATTCCTTACCTTCAGGTGACCCGTACGCTTGTTTGCCTGGTCTTTTTCCATAAAAAAAAGGTGACTTGAATTAATGAAATAGTAAATAATTTGTATGAAATACTTAATATATGCTTTTACATATATTATATGACGAAGCTATTGAATTATGATGTATATGTTCATAACAACAAAAATGTTTTGTTTTAAATATTCGCAATCAAACTATTTATCATAATTACTTATTATTATAAGATCATGAGATAAGAATGTTTTGGTCGTCATTTTTCCGGAAATTATGTGTTGCAGAATATGTAAACACTTTTGCGTCATCTCTTTCCTACTAATGGGATCAATAGAATATTCTACTACCGCTCTGCTCGCACTATATGTATAGAATAATTTTAGTCGACTTTTGACAGTACTACGAGAAGTACGTTATTAAAGCTATTTCTTTTATAATTTTAAACAAGATGCCGAAAAAACTTAAAGTTGTCGTAAAATCGCTATATTCTCACGAGATTCGTAAGGATGTGAGCTTAGACAATTTAAAATCATTAAAACTAGAAGATGCCTGGCCATTTATCAGGGATGAAATCGAGATTGAAATCGGTAGCAGCCAGCTTGTTTGTATTCCACATATTACCGAAGCGGACCTGTACAAAGTTACGTCTCTGTTTGTACCAAATGAAAAGGAAATAAACGGTAAAATGTTCACACCGCTCGGAGAACTGGAGAAGAATATAAACAAAGAGAAAACTAGTTCAGAATATGTTAACCTGCTGGAACAGGGCAATTTTCATGAAGACGATTTCAAATTTCCACATGAAAGTGTTAAGGTAGGTTGTGGGGACCATAAAACAATAATTTCTTAATTATTATTGTGCCTGATATACATTTTTATTATATAAATACTTGTGTAAACTGACCTTGAGTTGCCTGCTACTGCTAGTCCCGGACAAAAGGTCACACAGGATGGAAGCTTAATATTATAATTTTACGAATATATTATTCTCGACAACTACCCTCGACATACCATATATAAATTTAACATAATTACTGGATGATTAACGACTATAAATGAAGATGTAAAAAATGATTCCAAATTTCAATTGTTTCACAATATTTACTATTTTCGTTTCCTAGAGCTGGTAGCGAGGCAAAGAGCGGAGTTGAGTTTCGCGACTCTAGAATTCGGCGAAATATGAGGAGTTGAGTCTCTTAATACTACATTCCCTCTGCATATCTTACTGCTTATCTGTGGGATACAACATCAAGTTGAAAAAAAAATCCATTACAAAATGGATAATTTAATTAACAATCTTACAGAAGTATAATTTTAAACAATTAGTTTTAATATTATAAAATATATAGCTCCAACAATGATGTGATGTCCTTTAAGAGTATGGAACGGTAGACGGAAGCAATAAGCTTTTTTATAAGGAAAAAAACACAATGTGTATAAATTCATTTTGAAGTATTTAATATTAAAATTACTTTTATTTTTTAGATAACATTGCAAGATGAATCAATAAAAAACAAAGTACGAGTGATTATGGTTAATTTTACTAAATCTTCTATTCCAAAAGGAAAAGATTTTGTGAACAACATATACTTGGATGTGGAAAAGAACAAAGGTGAGACCATTTAAACTAAAATAATATTAATTAAGATATTTGTAAAGTTTATAACCAGAAAACCTGTTATGAAACTAACTGTAAATTTTATAATATAAAGTGTACACTGGTGACTTACAATGATTATTGTATATTAACATAGTGACAATTATCAACAGCACTGTATTATTACATAGAATAGAAATATTTTGCTAAGAATAAAAATTATGGGGCATTGTGGCAGCACTGTGTTCTTAGTTGAATTCCACCACTCAACAAAAATGAAGAGAACTTCCAATATTCTATAAAATATATAATTTTTCAGCTCTAAAAGGCAAAAAGACAGTTTACATGATCTCACATGTACTTATGGCTAAAACAATTGAGTTCAGAGTAACTCAAGGCTCGTCATCGAGAATCTTCCATCTCGGAAATGCTTCACCACTCGTGTTTGGATTGGAAGAATATTTTATTGGTGACGATGGAAAGTTAATTGCGAAGGTTAGTTGTATATTCAATATGTATGTTTTGTTTACAGCAAGCCTCTTCTATTTATAATTGTCTAATTTTGTTCTTAAGAATTTCGTCTCTTTTTTTCCGCCAACGGTAGACAACAGTTGAGATCAATTTTCATTTTATAAGACTGAAAAAATGGAAATTTTTAAATCTTGCACTGCATTATTTATTCATATATATATATTACAATTCGAAAGATAAAGAAAATTTTATATAAATCAATCAAGTTTCTGATATGTGAGAGATCATAAAATTTTTCATTTCTAATATTCTATTTTAATTTATAATATTCACACAGCCCAAGGTTATATGACAATTTTGTTTAATGTGGAAATACCTATTTGTCATACAATTTTAGAAAATCAATCTTCATGACACCTTTGTGATTTATTGTGATTATTTTATCTACATTGCATATAAAATTCAAGGTTTCTCTGCCATTGTTCATTGTACACTAGAAGGGGAATGAATTTTAAAATAAAATATAATGCTTGAATTGAAATAAAAAATATACAAGTACTTATAATATAAGTAAATGTTATTAAACTACAGTGTTAAAGTACAAGTGAAAGTTGAATAAAAAATTCGAAGCTGTACTAAACTCGAAGTTTTTCCTTTGTAACAGAATAAATCCTGTTATTCAAAAGTGACGTAATTATATAAGTTTTGCTTACAATCCGTTGTCACATAACAAACGGATGTGAAATACGGAGTGACGCATTATTTCGCAAAATCCGTAAGTCTATATATTTTTTGGATTAAAATTTTCCCTAACTATGAATGTATTTCTATGCATCAATGCAGTACGTAATACATAGTACTAACATGTGACTCACAAAGACAAACCTTTCCCAACCAAATATTATTTTACGGCTTGTTATCGTCTATTTTAGAACATGGAATTTCCAGGAATATAAGGTGATTTCAGGAAATTGAATGACTAGTATAAGTTTAATGTATTTTCCTTTTGCATAATATTGAAAAGTTAAAGTGAAGTTGTGAGCTTATTTTTTCATACAAAATGCAATATTATAATTTAAAAATAATTACTAGTAGATATTTTACATGCCTTGCATTCGCACTTTACCGACTCAAAAAATGTCAGCAAAACTATACATGTGGAGCTAAAAAAATGTTTTATTGGAAAAAAATAATTAAAAATTTAGAATGAAATTAAACTTTCACTCATTTCGATAACTAGGATTATAAGAGTAACTTATGCGCTGTTCCCATTAATAGCCTTCCTTAAAATATAGGTCAACAAATAATTCCTAAATATTACCATAAAAAGGAATCGAATCCGCTATCTCCTTAGAGTCTACTTTACTTACGAAGACGAAGACGTGTTTAATTTGATACAGGTGTCTTATCAGACAACGTGTCCGTTATTCGAGCTCGAGTTTCTCAACGGGAAGTACCTTTTGTAGCCTTATCTACCGTCAATATTTATAATTTTTCATCACTGCACATTTGTCACGTAATTAGCACGTCGGTGGTGTATAATCACGTATTATATTATGTAAAATCGCTTCTATAACCCAGTCATGTTAGATTTGGCTTTAATCTTCTATCTATATATATAAAATTGAAAGGTCACTCACTCATCACGAAATCTAACAAACTACATGTGCTAGGAATCTCAAATTTTGCATAGAAGTTATTTATAGGACGTAGGTGCTCGCTAAGACGGGAATTTGCAATATTCGACTTCTAAGGGGTTGTTTTTGGGGTCGAAAGTTTGTATGAAACTTCGTTACTACAAATGCTAGGAGACTCAAATTTTGCATAGACGTCACTAGGGCGTAGCCATAGAGACAGAAATTAATAATAATATAGTTCTCGCGGGTGAAACCGCGAGCGGGCCGCTAGTATTATATAAATTTAGGATTTGGTTTTTTTTTGATAGGTAGTATGACATATCATACATATTATATTCATACAAGGATGTAAGTATAATTAAGCAAAGCATGGCGGTAAGGTCCCTCTCTCAACTCGCAATGTCTCCGGAATTCGGAGGAAAGTGGGGAACGGAGTACAGCGTGAAAAATTGAAAACAGATGACTCATAATGGATATATTCAATTACAAAGTTGTTTTATAAGATACAGTGAGAAAACTTAATTTTCAATAAACACCCCTCTTTTCCTGATGTTATATCAATTCTGAGACATTCTTTAAGAATTAACAAAACTAAACGCACTTCGTCTAAGAAACTAAACATTTTCTTTAGTCAGATTACATAGCGTTTAAGGGATATACCTACATTTAAAAAAATATCTATTTCGATGACACTATCACACTTTCCCGTTAATGGAGTGTTATCTGATTAGATTTGTTTTATTTACACGAAGTGCCCAATAGCTATATAACATTTATATTTTACTAATATTTTTTTAGTGATATAGTTGAGGCCGTCGTGGCGCAGCGGCACAAGGGTGTGACTGTAACGCGACGGTTGTGGGTTCGATCCCCACACGAGGAAATGAAATATTTATTTACTTCCTCGAGTGGGGATATGTTTTATTTCCATTTCTTCGTTCTGATGTCGGGGCAAAGCGCGGCGTTGAGTTCTGCCACTCAACACGCAACGCCTTCAGAATTCGGCTGGAAGTGGTACTAGGTTCCCTCTGCCTACCCTGCTGTATGCCGGATACAGCGTGAAGCTGATTTTTTTAATTTAGTGATAGGTTGTATGATATATCATATATATATATATATATATGATATTATATATATTTTACTAGCATTTTTCCTAGCATGTTTTTTTTGAAAATATGATATACGATAATTAATCGTTCATTTGAACTAATAGTAATTTTCTTTTAATAATTTTCGTTGATACCATTAGGTAGGTGCATATAAATATATCTTTAACACTTTGCATTAAAAACATGTTTAACATATTAGCTTTAATTTAATTCTATACCTAGAATACCTATGAATAATAATAACTTATTCAAAATAGCATAGCTTGCCGATAAGATACCAGTCTACTAACAATATGAACTATAAATAGGCTTTATGTATTTATATTATGTATCTATAGGTTTACTTTTATTACATTGATATGATATCTGATAAGAATAAATTAAATGTAAAATTTAACATTTTCTTAGTAATTTTAATATTAAATCTTGAGGCTATCGTGGCACAGTGGAATCACACATCTCTCCGTAATAGCGAACGTTTTTTTTTTAATATTATTATCATTTTGTCGCTCTTGTTCAGTTCCACCAAGATTTTCTCTGTTTACTCTGTTATGACGAATAAAGCTGAAAAAAACTTCACCTAAACTATACTTGATTTTTTTAATTCTGAATTTCATAAAGAAGCTTCTTAACAATTTTGCTTTTTCAAGTTTAAGTATAGCTCGAAAACAAATATAAATATAAGTATATATTATTACAAAAGTAAAAGTTCATCAATTAGGAACAGTTTAATATATTTAAGCGTTTACGGTACATTTACAGCAAGTCTCCAAATAGCTGGCGTACCTATATACCTGATGTAGGTATACGGCTATTTGGCAAGTAATCGAGACATCTGCTATTAATTATTCCTCGAAATATTCTTGATATACGAGTATGTATGTCTTCGGCAGCGTTTGATTTATGGTTAATAAAACTAAATTATTAATTAGCTTAATTATATTTAGGTAGTTACTTTCGTCCTCTACATGTATGTGTATTTGAAAATAATATATAATCTGTATTTTTTTTGTTTTCATTTTGGTAACATTGGTGATTGTAGCTTAGGGAGAATTATCCAATGTTAAAACTTATCGTGTAAAACTAATTTAGAATACAAAAGAAACACACTTAAAAGTGTTTTTTAATAGCCTGGTCTTCTTAGCAAAAACAAAGGCTATAGAAATATTGTATTGTCATAAAATGAAACGAGAAATATTGTATTGGATATGAAATGAGAAATATTGTATTGGATATGAAAACATGTGGAAATTTTCAACCGTATCAAAGAGCAAGAAGTGGGCAAAGCAAACATAGGCGGTAGGAATGGGGGGCAGGGGTAGTCTGTGTCTGAATTTTTATCAACAAAAAATTGAGTTATTAAGTCTGAAAAATTTAATTTCACATTTACACAAAAAGATCGAAACTAAACTAACCGAAGAGAAAACGAAAAATAAAAACGTTAGAAATGGATAATTGGAAGATTTTCTTATATATATATAATATATACAGATGAAGGTAGTAAAAATGTATAAGAGAGCGGAGAAATATTAGAAGAATATTCCAACCGCACTGCAATTGATGCAAATGATCTAGAATTACAAATATTAATAGATCCATGCATCCAATAAACGTGAGCGAGGTATTACTGAGACGTTGTTGAGGCTGGTCCGACATCACGTTTCATCTACATAGATATCTATATTTATTTATTGAAGAAATTGTCATTGCAAGGAGATTCTAAATATTATTTATCTTGTTAATATTAAATATTTTCATATACCTAGCACTTTTTTTGCATCTAATACCTACTTGTTATTCATGATGTATTATCTTCTTCTTCCTGGCATTAATCCCGGCTACTACCAGGGTCTGCCTTCCTACTCAACCTACTCCACTTTGCACGATCTTTTGCGTCCTCGGTGATTAGACCATTGGCTCTCATGTCCTGCATCACGACATTGCCATTGCCATTTGCCAACCAGCTTCCTTGGAGGTCGCGCTCCAGGAACTAGTTGGATGTCGTGGACTGGAACTGGCGACGCTCTTGGAGCTTATCCGCTATATTACTGATGTATTATACTATATATAAACTGACATGACTAGCCAGGGTCCACGCGTCAGATTAAACACTATGTATTTACTTCTTCTTTAAAAAATGCGCCTCTAGAAATCTGTCCAAATAACGTCCAAGAGGCGCGAATTCAAATCTCGCTACGTTCAATTTTTTATATGTTTTCTAAATAAGTATTTTGCTTTCTTAAATGTGGAATAGTACTTTAAAAATGTTAAAAATCCGGTGGAATTGTCAGCACCACTTTAAATGAAACCACAGTTTTACCAACTTTATAAAAGTCTTATATTTTTAATGACCTGGGATTTCCTTCTAAATCGGGGTTTTAAGACGATGTTGTTTATGATTTTATATTTGTAACTTTTATATATGTGACATTGAAATGCCTTTTTTCTTAGAAAAATAAGAGTTAAATTACTTTTATAAACAATCGTATAGCAAAATAGAAATATAAATAACTCTATTAGGTATATTATTTACGTAGTGTCCTCGGAAATCTATTAGCTTTTAATTATTATATATTTATAATACAAATGTTTTTATCAAACGTTATCAGTAAAGGTCGCGACTATGTGGGTGTGGTCCATATAAAAGATATTTAATAAGTATAAATTAATAATATTATAATAATAAATTATATTATTTATCAGTGCCTTAGTGGTTGGGACGTGTCTGATAACACGTGGTCAATGTGTGACACGAGGGAATGTCTAGAATTCTTTTAAAAATAAAAGAACTCCGTCAGGAAAACCTGACGGAGTTAGAAAATTTTATTTAGTTTCTTTGTTGATTCTGGCACAAAGAGAGGGATTACCTATGTGTAAAACTTTAATTGAAATCTTATTATGCTCTATCTATATTAATAGACACAAATGAATATCTTAATCTATGACTTATGCTATATATTATAATTTATTACATTATTACACTAAGTTATAAAAATATACTTATATTCAACCACAGGTCTAAAAAAATTTTCCTCTATTGAATAGTAGATATAGAGTACCTACTTAGTCCCTGAACTCCCTGACTCACTTTACAAAACTGTAATACAGTTGAAATGTTGTGAAACTACATGAAACAAACGACACCAGTATGGCTTCACATGCGTTTTGTGTTTATTCTTAGCGGTATTCAGAGATAGACTGTGCTTAATAGTAAACACTAAACACTTTAGTAAGTACTTTAGTTTAGTGATACTTTATTTATATATTTGTAATATATGAACAATTCTAGATTTCCTAAACAAATATTTTTTCCATTTGAGGCCAGTCGTGGCGCGTGTGACTATAAACGCAACTGGTTATGGGTTCGATCCAAAGGCGACGAAATAAATTTAAATTTTCATTTCTACGGTCTGGTCCAGGCAACGTGCGGCGTTAAGTACCGTCACTTAATACGCAATGGCTCCACAAATATTATTTTAGGGCAAAATATCGATATGTATAGAAATAGGTAGACTTGTTCTAATTATTTGTATTAGACGGTTAGATACGTGGTATCGATATCATTGTTGATCTAGTACTTGACTGGAAAAACACTTGAACAGAAGTTAAAGTTACTCACAACCAAGTCTGCTTTTCAATTTAATTCAAGACGATAATAAACTAAAGTATATACTCGTGGTATATATATTTAGTTACTTTATTTTATTATTTAATAATTTTTATTAAGTAAAAAGGTATTTTTACTCTCGATATGATATTCTGTAAGAATACGTTAATTCCAAGGTATTATTAATAGGTTATTATTTTTAGAATAATATTTAATTACATAACTTGTCTCTACAGCGCCAACATGATAGGCAGATGTTGGCACGTGATCACATATACACGAGCCGGCCATCGAACTCGCGACCTCCGCTGTCATACCTAACTGTTCTGACGCTCTTAACTTTTTTTTATTATATTTATTAAAACCAGTATATTAGTAGTAGTTATTCATTATTCTTATTAACTGACTAAGATTTGTTCTACTAATTGCAGAGTAAATCTAATATTAAGACCGCGACCAAGTTTGTGTGCCGATTTTACAGAAATTCCTTGTTAGGTGGCAGAACGGCGGAACTTAACGCCTTGCCAACGCTTTGTTCCACTAGGCTGCGTAAATAATGATCATTTAAATATTCTTCCTACCCCAAATGATGACGTCAAATAATGTATTCAATATTATATTAATCATCACTTTCCTTTGTTTCCAGGAACCAGTGAAAATTAAATCCAAACTGCTCCACTGGCAGAAGCTAGATCCCTCTGATCATCTCTACATACCAGGGAAGGATACGGCCAGCGCTTATTAGAACGTAAATCTTTACTTCTATAGCTAAACCCCATACATAGGTTAATTAGGCATTGAAATTTAAGGATTTTTTTCCCTATTTTTTATGTGGCTGTTAGTATTGTACTTAAAAAAGTGATATGTACTGAAGTTTTCGTAACATTTAAAGAAATGTTTATTTTATGATAGTTTTAGCAAAAATCAAGACATCACTGTTTATATTATAAGATACAAGAAATACCATTTTAGGTAATAGTAGTAAATATTATGAATCAATAATATTTATACTGTAATTAACAAAACGTATATATATTAAAAATTTAAATTTATAAAGAGAATATGAGTAAAAAAACAAAAGACACGAAAAAATTGGAGCAATCTAATATCGGTTCCATGGTGTAATGGTTAGCACTCTGGACTTTGAATCCAGCGATCCGAGTTCAAATCTCGGTGGAACCTGATATTTTTGCTTTTTTTTCTTTCTTTTATCTATTTTTATTTTCTTTTATTTTTTTAAATATATAATTAATATTGTATAATTTATATTGATTGTATATTTTTATTTTTTTCTTTGTTATTGTATGGCGATTACGACGTAGTATATCGAGCCGAGGTCAAACATTATTATAATTATGTAATATAAACAAGTTTATTATTAAATTCTTATATTATTTACATAATATGTAGTATAATAGTAATATGTTACTATGATATTTTTTTTACTAAAACTATTTTTTACAACGTTATACGCAATTTTAGTAGATGAAAATAAAACTTGCTTCTTATTACTTAAAAAAACATTAGATACTGATATTTTTTATCATGTATGGGGTTGTACTTAGCACAGGTTTGAATCACAGCTCTGTTAAGTAAAAAAATCACATTTAAACTCATTGACTATATTATAGTGAGATATTAGTTTGATTTGTGTTAGATTATGGCGTGGCCATGACAATTGGCTATAGTTAATTTTAGGCTTACTTAAAATGATATTTTATAATTTTATAGTATTAGATTATGCTCTCAGTATTCTTTAGGGTTGCGACAAAATTTAAGCAATATTTTATGTATTCATTTCTATTTTACATTGGTGTTATTTAACATTCCAAAACAACAGAATATTATGCATTATTCAAAATGTAAGCCTTGACTGTGATTTATGGTTTGTTTACCAGTATTTTATTCACATAATTTATTATGGTTTTTTCTTACGCTTAAGTTACTTGAATGTGATTTGTATGTACTTATTTTTTTGTGTGTACTTTTTATTGAAACATTGTAACAATGAAATAATAAAGAGTGTTATAAAAATATTTTTTATTTTTATTAATCAACCCTTTCCTTAAACTTAATTGAACTATTAATATAAAATAGAAACCTTAGATGTAGGTAACATAGAAAAAGAAACGCAACTTATTTAATATTTCTTAATAGTTTTTCTTATAAGAGCCATCCTTTGTTTGTGAGCTTCAGTCACGGCGGCACGTTTGTATGGTCTTAATTCATCATTTCCAAAACCAGGGATCCACATATTCCACTGACGTTCTGTAATAAAAACAAATTATGTAAGAATATTTTTAACTATTTTAAGGTGTTATTTGACACTTACAAATAAAAGAAACTCTAGTAATTATTAGAAAACATAAAAAAAAATCTTTGAACTGGTGTCGAGGCAGTGCAGTGTTGAGTTCCACCACTCAACAGGCAGAATTGCCTCCAGAATTTGGCGGAAAGTGGGGCACTGAGTTTCTTAACACTAGGTTCCCTCTGCCTACCCTACTGTATGCAGGATACAGTGTGAAGCTGATTTAAAAAAAAATATATCATGGAATATGAACACCAACAGTGGACAGTTGTTTCAATTGTTAGTTGTTACACTTTTTATGTTTTCTAAAAAAGTATTTATTTTTATACATATACATCAATGATGATTTTACAACACCTCATTAATAAAATGGTTATAGCATAGCAGTCAGCACATATGATTTTTAGAAAATATAAAATTTATCACCCAAAAATAAAGACATGCTGTTTTTTTGAACATACAATACAAAAGTTACTGGTAAGAGTAGACCTCGATTGACCTTCAGTAACAATTTCATTTAATGCAAAAAGCATGAGAACCAAGCACCTAAATTAGGTTCTTACAGTATTACCTATGTTTCAACCAATTTAAAATATAAAAAATTGCCCATAATCTTATTACACTTACCTAAATGTAACTGAACATCTTTGAGCTCTACGTTTGGAGAATGTCTATGCTTAGCGAGGGAACATGAGGCATTTAGAGTTGTATCAATGAAATCATCAGCTAACTGTAAGAGCATCTCTTCAACTTCTTCATCTAATTGTACTGTAGGATCAACTTCTCTCACTAATTCTTGAAGCCTTGGCCTACTTAGCAACTAAACAAAAATTAATAAATTCAGATTAGTTCTAAGAATTATTAAGGTTAATATAATGAGGAAGAAATATAATGTAACTTTCTGTTACATTATATTCCTTGATTATGACGTTCCGATTATAATATTTGTGTTGTCAAGAATACAAATTATGATGTCGAAATAATTACCTGTGTAGTCTGGTCACCACCACCTTGATTGATTTTAGAACCCGCTTGTTGAGTGCCCATGGGACTATGTTGTGAAGGTGAGCCCTGGATCGAAGTGGATTGTAGTTGTGGGCTTTGAAGAGGATTATTTACGAATTGCATATTTTGAGAGTTGATTGTACCTATCGCTGGCATGTTTGCTTGTGCCAATGAATTATTTGCCATTAGAGTCGTACCACTATTTAATTAGATACATAGAGACGTTTTGTATATAAACTTTAAGGTTAAGTAAACAAATATATTAATAACTATTTAGTTAGATTATAGTCCCACCGTCAAATTAATGTTAAAAATAAAATTAACATTTTGTCTTGACATTTGACAATGGCGTTTACGTTCATTCAATGATCTCGATTTGACATATTAATGTTAAGTAATAGTGATGTTATTGTAAGATTGCAGATTGTTAAATCGATTTAATGATTAAAATTTTTTTTAGTAAAATCGATTAAAATTGAATAATAGAATATTTCACTAGTCAACTATACGGATAATGTTTGTAGACTATAAATATTTGGATATTGTAAAAATATCCCAATACAGGTGTGAATTGGCTGAAGCGGTCGGTCAATAGTAACTTTCATAGAAAATATTTTTTGTAATTACTTTTGTAAACCAATTTTTACTAACACTAACTACTACAACTACAACTAAGTATATAATACAGCCAGACTACTGCAAAAAATTAATTTATATTACGTAAAATAAATAGATTTATCGTTGTGTTTTATACACAAAGAATAAATGAAACCAAAATTATTAAAATTCAATGCTTTATTAATCCACATCATCATCTAATAAAGATGATATATCTGAAATATCTTCATCTACTATCATTTTATCGTTACTAATTTTATTGTTTTTTAAGTCTTGAGCAAACGCTTTCAAAGCCAGTCGCAAATCCCAATCGTGATATAAAAGACGGCTGAAATATTTAAAGTTAAGTAATAAATATTTAAGTTAGTTTGAGCCCCGCAGGGGGCGCCCTTGCGTCGTCGGCACTGCCCACAGGCAGCCACATAGTGCCTGCATATTTTCAGGGCCAGAGTACCCTCTGCCCTACCCACCCGGTGTCGCTGTAAAGGCCAATAGGGCTAACAGCATTAAATTCAAGTCCGAAAAAAAAAAATAAATTTAAAGTTAAATAAAGTTTAAAGGTAATTAAGTTAAATATTTTTGTAATAAGATTTAAAATTAATTGACCTAGAAGATTCGATTCGCATCTGGTGGAGGCTATTACTCTCACTTCGCCATTTTAGAGACATAGCGCGGCTTTGAGTTTCGAAACTCAACACGTCTAAAATTTGGGCGTAAAACAAAGAAAGACATAATTTATAACGAATTATATGAATTATTCTCGATTCTTCTTTTCTGAGGCCGTCGCATTGCAGGAACACAAGCGTGTTGCCGTAAACGGGACGGTTATAAGTTCGATTCCCACTTCGAATTTAAATTTAAATTTAAATTTTTGGAATTACCATGCAGGTAACGACGCAAAGCGTGGTGTTGAATTCCCTAGACGTAGCACTAGGTACCTAATGCTTACTTTGCTATATGCAGGGTGTAAAAGGGGACAAATGTGCTTACGCTTCAGCTTCAGATTTCTTCAATTGCGTGTAATGAATAAACGCGGTGCATATTATATCTCTTTCCTCTTTATCTGGGTTGATGAGAGTTAACTGATTCAAATGCCTCACTGGATGCTAAGAAATAAAATAAAACATATTACATTTTAATTTATAATACTGTTATTGTAAAGAATATCCTATTGGTTATTCTATATTATGTCTTAGCTTAAAGTGTAAACCTGCTAGAACATTTTTTATTTTTTCATTATGTACATTTTTATACCATTCGAAAGTAAAAAAAAATCACTAAATCGACCTTTATTTTATTACATCTATATTTTATTACATTACATCGTTTAGAATAAGAATCAATTTTCGAAAGTGTAAACTTTCTTATAAAATATGTTTCGCTCAGTTTTTCCAAATCTTTTTTTTATCTTGGGACGGTTCCTGCTACCCTGCTATATGCGAGATGGAGCGTAAAGCTACACTTACTTATATAATTTACTTACTTTAAAACTACTCTTTATCATATCAGGTGTAGCGAAGGAAACAGAAAACATTTCATGTACAATTTTGTAAAATGACATTGTATTAGCAGAATAAATGTCAAACATGAATGTTCTTCTAAAATGCATGAAACGCTCAGAGCCGTCCTTGAGGTGTTCCTTGTATACTCCTTCAAATACAACTGTTAACACTTTGTTCTGAAATGTTAAGTAAGCATTAATAAAACAAACCGAACAAGCGCGAGTCGGACTCGCCCACCGAGGGTTCCGTACATAAATTGGAGATCTCTATCTCTCATTGAAACCATATATATTTTTTTAAAGTAAATGTAGAAATACGATTATTTGAGAAAATTAAGGGATCGTAGACTTGAATATATCCTTTGAATTTCAACTCGATATCTTCAAGCGTCCCTGAAATGAAGGCTCCTGACAGACAGACGGACGGGCAACAAAGTGATCTTATAAGGCTCCCGTTTTCCATGCCATAGTAGAGACTGTAATGGCGCAGAGGCACGAGTGTGTGACTGAAAACGCGACAGGTTGTGGTTTCGATTCCCACTGGAGGGGAATCAAATATTTAATATTTTTATTTCTTCGCTCTGGTGTCGAGACAAAATACCTCTACTCAACACGCAATGCCTCAAGAATTCAGAAACTGAGGAATGGAGTGTCTTAACACTAGGTTCCCAAGTTTCTTGTGCCTACCCTTTTACATGCGGGATACAGCTTGATGCTATACAGAAATAACACAAAATATAACAAACTAACATCATGTCTCAAAACATCAACAGTGAAAGTACTGGGGTCGTGGGTAGTTCTCGGTAATTGAGACAACACGGACGTAATGGCAGTTTTCTTCTTATATACTCTTCTGTAATTGAAGTTCCATTCTTTATGTTTTGGGTTTAATATGTTTCTTGAGTGCAGTATGTAATTTTGAAGTGATTTGATAGATTCATCTGCTTCTGTAAATGAAAAACAAATTACAAATGATAACAACTTTATTATTTTCATTTATTTATACACAAGAGCACTATATATGATACAAGAGCACAAGGTCCAAAGAGGTGCGGGTTCAAATCACTATGTTCAAATTTTTATGTTTTCTGAAAAAGAAAATATTATTATTATCGCGAATTTAATGGTAATAACAGTATACTTTTATAGTAAATTCTCTGTCTACCCTGATACTTGCGGGATCCAGTGTGAAACTGAAAAATAATACTACACCTGTAAAAGTATGTGATATCGTCAAATAAGCTACTTCATCATAAAAGTCTTCCAATTTTGATCTCAATGTATCGTAATGTGCAAAATATAATGAAACAAATTTTTCTATTATCATCTTTGTCTTTTTGTCTGTCACAGCTAGGAAATTATTATAAAAGGGTATCATCAAGCCGTGCTCGTTTAGTTTCACGCCATCCTGAAATTTTATAAAAATTAATATCATTTTAGCTTCAGCAAAGCAGATTCCCAAATTTCCTAATTTATGAATCTATAGGGCATAGATTCACAAATTAGGCAATTTAGGAATCTTCAAGGATCCAATTTGATAATGTTTAATATGAAATTAAAGACACAAAAAAGGTTTACTTTATAGGTCACGATTGATGGAATTAATTAATATACTTATTAAGAAAACGTACAAAAAGTTTGAACGTAGCGGGATTTGATCCCGCGCCTTTTTGGAAACCGTCGCAGGTTCAAATCCCGTTACGTTCTAATTTTTATATATTTTCTTAATAAGTGTGGAATAACACTTTAAAAAGATTTAAAAAGGAGTAGAGAGATATATTTTATAAAAATAACTACAAAAGTAATACACTGACACTACATAACAATGTCTGTAGAACTTATGTAAGCTTTTAAGATTTATTAGAAATTGAATATCTTTAATGACTACAATTATTTTCTTAACTGTTAGTAATTATATATTTAAATACTTCACATGTAAAAAGACCTAAATGCATAACCAAAACATTTTATTCCACAGCCTTTATTAAAAATAAGCTTTACATTGTATTACAGATATTTCAAACAGCTTATTGTGTCATAATGTTATGTTTCTTTTCCTAAATTATTTTAAGTTTTGGATTGGAGATCTTTATGCATTTTTGGGATAAAATTGAATTGGGGATTATAATTTTTTAATTTAATCTTCTAAATATAACTATAACTACTATAATTATAACTACTACTTCTACTAATACTATACCAACTAATTATAATTCAATTGAGATAAAAAATCCAGTAACTTTTTTTTGTATGAAAAGAAAAAAATATAAAATAGCAAAACTTACCAATTCAGTGAGTCTAGGGAATTTGAGACTTAATTGTTTAATGTATGCCATAGGTTCCATATTTTCACAAAGTGGGTTGCCTTCCACCCATAGTTTCTCTATCTTACTACTTATTCTATGCAACTCAGATATTGATGGAATCTTTAAAATGAAATAAAAAGTTTATACATATATATACCTACTAGCGGTCCGCCCGCGGCTTCGCCTGCGTGAACTACGTTATTATTAATTTCTGCCTCCATGGCTACGTCCTAGTGACGTCCATGCAAAATTTGAGACTCCTAACATTTGTAGTAACGAAATTTCATACAAACTTTGAACCCCAAAAACAACCCCTTAGAAGTCGAATATTGCAAATTCCCGTCTTAGCGAGCACCTACGTCCTATAAATAACTCCTATGCAAAATTTGAGATTTCTAGCACATGTAGTTTCTGAGATTTCGTGATAAGTGAGTGACCTTTCGATTTTATATATATAGATATGGATTAATTTTATACCTTCATGTTGTATCCCGCATATGGGTGGTACCCAGTGAGTGGTAAAATTCAAAGCTGCGCTCAGTCTGGTTGCCAAACCAATGAAAAGGAATCATCTCAGAGTGGTAATTGAATCCACAAACGTCGCGTTCACACTGTGCCACCGCTCCACAACAACACAATTAAAGTAATAAAATACAAACAATATTTCAAATCATCCACTTACATTATTATTACTAAGATTAACTTCAATGAGATCTCCTTTAATAAAGAAATTCAATATTTCCAGGGGCACTTGGCTGAAATATAAATGATAAACTTATAATATAATAATTAATATAATAATTTATACTTTAATATTATGCAGTTACTAAAGAAATAAAACAAATATAAATTAATATTGTAAATGCAATATATGTAGAGTAGCACACACCAGGGCGAAGTATAGCAACAAAGCATCTGGTTGAAAATGCTAGTTGTGGGTTTCATTCCCATTAGAAGGACTGAATTATTTTCATTTTCTCTCTCTGATAACAAGTGTGGCTTCCAGATTTTCAACTCAATATGCAAATCTGGATTGAGTGTCTTAAGCCTTTGCCTACCCTGCATTGTGTAAAGCTAAAATAAAATTATATTTCTATTAAGTTACCTTAAATTATTGTTACTTAAATTCAAAATTCTAGTATCTCGTCCCATCCTTATCATAAGTAGCTTAAAATGCGCTAATAAAGACAGTTTGTAGAAATGTATGTTTATTCGTTGAAATTCTAAAAAAACAAAATAGTATGTTTAATTACACAAATACATAAGTAAACAATACTATACAAAAAAATATTAGATTTATAATATTTTTTATATTTTACCTTCATCATTAATAAAGTTGGACAAATTCAATTCAAAGTTTTCTTTAAATCGTAAACTGACAACTCTTGAAACAATATCATCAATAGTCAACTTCTTTTTAAAAAAGTAAACTGAGTTTTTATCATTGAATAATATATCAATATTGACCATGCTACGAGAGTGAGGGAACATGAAGTCCAATTTGATGATTTTTAATATGAAATTAAGGCTGCATGTATAAAAAGTTGTTAGACTATTTTGTGTCTCACAGTGTATTGGTACAAAAGTTACACCAAAATAATCAGTTAGCGCTTGAAATAATTGTGTACTAGCAGCACACACGTCCATCCAGTTATGAATCTGAAATATTGTTGCGAATATAAGATTTTATTTTTAATCTAAAACACAGGATTTTGTAGCAGAGCCACAACATCTGACTGTAAATATGAACGAGGTAGGTTTTTATCTCCACTCTGAGGAATAAGTTATTTTTATTTTCTTGCTTTTGATTTTCACTAACATATAATAACAAGAGAAAGGCATGTGAAGTTCCTCGAAAATTGGGAAGGGATTGGGTAGAACGGACTATTAATACTTATTTCCCTGTCTATCCTCTCAAAAGCGGAACCTAGCGTAAAAACGCTTTTAAAAAATTATAGATAAATAAATAGTGTAATTTTTATATAACTTTACTGAAAACATACCATTATTTTATGAAATGAATGTTTCATAGCTTCATCTTCTGAAGCTAAACAATTTTCTAAAAATTCAATGAGCGGCTGGGTAATAGTCACTCTGTTCATAAGGAACTTTTTATATTTGCTTATCTCATCCATGTTCAAAAATTTCAAATGTTATACTTGATAAAATAGAATTGTTTTAAATTGTAGAAATCAGATTATATTTCTACAATAAAAAACACATTTATTACTTAAATATATATTCTCCCAATACGCTTTTCATAAATAATAGCGATTCTGTATTATATTTTACAATCGCGTTATTTAGCAAAATACATTTGCTATTTATTATTATATACTATTTAATATTTTTTATTATTATAGTAAACAGTTGTGATTTGACATTTGATATAATAATATTGTAGTAGACATGGGCGTTATGTAGCATCACTAGTTTCAGAAACTGCTTACAAGCCAAATCACGGCATAACTAGTTTCGGGCTGTCCTCGAAACTAGCTACGCGTTATTCGAAACTACGCACATGTTATGTTGTGGTTATGTGTCTGTACACATAGCCATTATTTCACATACGTAGTTTCATGAGAGTAAGCAGTAAGCACTAATCAAGTTACATCGACACTAGCACAGTTGTATCTCGCTCTATTATGCCGTGCCGCAAGAAAAAAAGAGACGAAAATAGGCGAATTTGATCGCACATTTTTTTATATCGATTACTGGAACAAAAACATTGTACTTTTTTGCATTATACACGCAATGAAACGAAAAAGCGATTCTAAAATTTAAATGCAGAAGTAAAACTATAAATAATATTTATGAAAATTTCAAGAAAAACCATATTATTTTTAATAGCTATATTGACACTTACTTAGTTGCATCTCGCTCTATTTTGGTACGTTCCGCAAGAAAAAAAGAGATGGCAGTAACTTAATATGTATGCGTTTATGCAATTTGATCGAATATTATTTTATATCGATAATTACAATAAAAACATGTTTTATTATTACACACGAAATAAACGAAAAAGCGATTTAAAATGTAAACGCACAAGTTAAATTGTATGAAATTAAACTAAATTATACATAATTTTTTTTAAAATTCAAAAAGAAACTATATTATTTTTAACAGCTACACCAACACTAGTATAGTTGCATCTCGCTCTATTTCAGTACATTCTGCAGAAAAAGAGGCGGCAATAGTTGAACTTGTATGCAATTTGATCGATATTATTTTTATATCGATAATTAAAACAAAAACATATTTTTATTACACGCCCATGGGACCAAAACTGTAAATGCTCACGTTAAATTTTACGGAATTAAACAAACCATAAATAATTTTTTTTAAAGTTAAAAAAAATCGACATATATTATTGTTATTTTAGTATAGTTTGAGAATTATACCGAACAAAAAAGAGCCTAAAACGTATTAAGCGTTATTATTTATTAGTAAGTAATTTAAATTAAACAACTATCCCTTTTTAAAGATCTAATAACTGAAAAAGAAAAATAAGTGAATAAAAATTTATTATATAAAACCTTCCAGAAATATTCCAGAAATATTGTAAATCAGAAACTACTTAACCTATGAAACTCTGAATTTACATAATTTCGAATATTTGATCTTTTTAAATAGAAAACGATCACCTTGATATGACTTTAGTTTCCGAGAAATTTGTGGATAAACATATTTACACTTGCAAAATTTAGTCGTACCACGTATAGCGTTTAATCATTAAACAGAATTTTAATAAAGTAACTTGAAAAATAATGAAGTGTAATGAAAACTATGTCTATTGAATATTTTATATGTGTGAAATAAAAAAAAATGCACGTCAAGGCACAAGCGTACAATTGTAAACGCGATTGGTTATGGGTTCGATTCCCACTCGAGGAAATTAAATATTTGATATTTTTCAAGTTCTGCATTCCTAGGTTCCCTCTACCCACCCTGATATGTGAGGGATACAGAGTGAAACTAAAAAAAAAATTGTAATAAATTTTATTTTATATAATATAAATATAATTATTTTACTTTATTAACTACATCCCTATGAAGTATAAATATTTATCCCTAAGCCGTATTTTTAAATTTTAGTTTTAGAAATTTAGGCAGTTAATAAGTGCCAAGTGGCGATTAACGAAAGTCGTTGACTTGAATTGTGAACAAAGTGTTTTGGTGTAGTTATTACTACGTCTTTTATAAAGTATATAAAGTGTAAATGATTTTTTTTTATAAACTTAGTGAACTTAATGAAAAACAATTTAATAATAAGAAGATTTAGATTACGTTTATTTTTTTTATAACTATTTTTAAGTTTTAAAAGAAAAATGTCGCGCGCAAATTTAAGTGTTTTATGGGAATTTTTTACAAAAAATGACGTTTTAGAAAAAAAAGCTAAGTGTAATATTTGTGGAGAAATTTACAGTTATAAAAGCTCGACGGCTAATTTAAAAATACATTTGAAACGAAAACACTTAAGCGCTTATGAGCAAGTCTCTACGGCTCAATTAAATTTACGTGCTCCTATTCAATTAAACCAGGTACCACATACAGTAAATATTGCAGCAGACCAATCTGTACAGCCTTGTACTTCATCGTCACTACCTGGTTCCTCTACCTTGTTATCCACGTTCCACCATTCATCTCAACAACGGATTGAAAGGTATGGCACGGCGAAAAAAATTTCGCTAGATACAAAAAGAAAAATAGATAATGATTTAATAGAGTTATTTATTGACAGTTATCACCCATTTTCTTTGGTTGAAGAACGGGCATTTAAAAAGTTCGCTCGATGGATACCCGGCTATCAATTGCCATCAAGAAAAACGGTATCTAATATTTTAATACCTAATTTGTATAATAAGACAACAGAAATAATAAAAAAAGAAATCTCAGACATAGAAAATGTATGTTTAACGACCGACCTCTGGACATCTAGAGTTAATGATGCATACCTTGCCATAACTGGACATTATATTGACAAAAAATTTCAGATGAAAATGGTACTTTTAAAATGTGCAATACTAACAGGTCCACACAGTAGTGCAAATATTCAAAATTCCCTTCTGGAAACTACTGAAGAGTGGAATGTCACCAAGAACGTGAATTTTGTTGTAAGTGATAATGCTCCAAATATTAAAAAAGCCATAAAAGACTTGGGCTGGAAGCATTATGGGTGTTACGGACACACCCTTAATTTGATAGTTCAAGATAGCCTACAAATTGTACAAACCAGTCTAGATAAAGTAAAATGTATAGTCCGCCACTTCAAAACAAGTACCATTGCCTTAGAGAAGCTTTTGAAAACTCAAACACAAGACAAACCAGACCTAATACCAAAGCGCCTAATTCAAGATGTTCCAACCAGGTGGAATTCCACATACCATATGGTTGAGAGGTTTGTGGAACTCGAAAGCTACATTCGTGCCACAGTAGCCGTATTAAAAAAAGACTTGCCAATTATTTCAAATGAAGAGTGGACCGTGATCGCGGAACTTTGTAAAGTGCTGAAACCATTTGATGAAGCTACTAAGGCGATGAGCGGTGAAAATTATATCACTGCTAGTTCCATCATCGTTATGACTAGATGCCTTAAGGGATCGTGTGATCAACTTAAGATTGAAAATTTCACAGACATAACGAAAACGGTAATTTCAGTGCTTCATTCCGGATTGGAAACCCGCTTCGAAGGGGTGGAGAGGAGTGGAACGTTTTCCATTTGTACGTTCCTGGATCCCAGGTATAAAAATAATGTTTTTTTAGATCCTCAAGAAGCATCTAGAATAAAAAAAAAAGTTGAAGAAATGATAGCGGCAAATATTAATAGGCGAAGCTATTATGACCAACCGTCGGTGGCTCCTACAGCAGATCCAGTCACCAAAGATAAATTTTCACCATGGGCAATACTTGAATCTCTTATAGGCAAACAGCAACAGACTGGCACTCCATTATCGCGTGCCATAAGAGAAGTAGACTCTTACATTAATGACGAGTTTCTACCAGTCTTTGACGACAACGGGAAGTTTAATTCTCCGTTGGCTTGGTGGGGATCAAATAGTCATTTATACCCAAATCTAGCCGTTTTAGTAAAACAATATGGCAATATTGTTGCGACTTCCGTTCCTTGTGAGCGAATATTTAGTAAAGCTGGACTGATGATAAATGAGCGTCGCACCCGACTAAAAACAAATAGAGTGACTCAATTGACATATTTAAATTCTAATTTAGATCCAAATCGATTCAATGAGTAAATAGTATATATATACATAAAAGTGTGAATAAAAAAATACAAAAAAATCATACACAAACAACAGTAAATATTTCATATTCTGTAGCCCGCACACAGCAGGGTAGGCAGATGGAACCTAGTGTTAAGACACTCCATTCACCACTTTCCGCCTAATTCTGGAGGCATTGTGTGTTGAAAGGCGGAAGTTAACGATGCTCTGCCTCGACACCAGAGCGATGAAATGAAAATATAAATGTAAATAAATATTTAATTTTCTCGAATGGGGATCGAACCCGCAACCGTCGCGTTACAGTCACGTCCTTGTGCCGCTGCGCCATGACTTCCTCTACAAACTATATAATTAAAATAAATATGTAAAATTCTAAAAATATTTATTAGAATCAAACTCGGAACTTCATTGTGCAGCACATATGAATTGTTAACCAGTTCCGAGTTTTTTTTTGCTATGCGTGACGTAGCTTTCTTAATGTTTATTATTTATTAAAAGAGTCGGTTACAATCGCTTGCGACGTTCACTTCACACTTGTATATCTTAAGCACGTTGGAATTTTTTATGCGATCTACTAAGACTTTTAAGAATTCCAGTTCAGTTATTATTTTATTTAATTCATTAATTAAGAGTCAATTAGAATATTGTTCAACTATCTGGAATCCATATTATGAAACACATACAAACTGATTAGAACGAATTCAAAAAAAGTTTTTAAAAATGTTATCTTTCAGAGATCACGAAGTACGATGACTTATTAAAACATTATAATATGTTAAAATATCACATCGCAGAACGTTGATGATTCGTTACGTTTGTATAAAGCTCAACAGACAAAATATTTTATATAAGTAAGTATATAAAGAATTCATAACTGAGCTTACAATTTTTATATTTTTTTTAAGATCTTAAATGTAGGTTTTGTATTTTGTTATTTTTTTGTTTTATATTTAGATATATTCAGTTGTAAAATTTAATTTAAATTTAAATATATTTTATTTAGTTCATTTTTTTATAATTAAAACTGTGTTTATGTTTTTTTTTGTAATTTATTTATTTCAACACTACAGACGCTTGGTCCGTACCCTTTTTTACTTTATTATTATATCTAATTTTCTTATTATACATATAATAAATACATCATTGTTTTTATACATACAATTAATATCTATTATAAGAAAATATTATTTTTAACTTTATATTGTTTTATAAAATTTCACTTAGATCTAAGGTGTTAAGCGAGCTTTATTATAATATTATATTTAACAATTTTACACATTTCTAGTTATACATTTATAGCTGTATTTATGTTATAAGTTCAAGTTTATGAGCCTCTTTTTGTAGTTTTTTGTAGTAACGTTGGCTTCCTGATAAATAAATAAATTGTGCTTCACGCTGTTCCCCACACACAGCAGGGAAAGCAAAGGGAACCTAGTGTAACACTCCGTTCCCCACTTTCTGCTTCAAATATTAATTTAAATAAATATTTCATATCCTCGAGGGATCGAACCCATAACCAGCCGGTTTTACAGTCACACTTTGTGCCTCTGCGATATGACTGGCCTCAAGTTTCATTCAATTTTAAACCTTATTTTCTCCATTACGTGTCAGTTTTTGCTATTTTGTTAAATTTCTTTTTCCATTCTGTAAGTGTAAAATTATTCCCTCTTTTTTTGTATATATCTTGTGTGTTAAATAAATTTGGTCAATTTTTCCACATAATTTGGAATTTTAATTTTACTCCGTAATTATAATACATCAAATATTATTAAATAGCGATCAGCGAAAAACGATATAAAATTCTGTATATTAAAAAATATATATAATAATGTGTAAATAAAAAATGTATAAAAATTATTGTATATAAAATAAATAATTAAATTTTAGCAGCTAGATATTGTAATGTAACCTAAAACGTTTTCGTAATCATAACTATGAAAGTAATCGTATTAAACTTACAACTGCTTATGAAGCATTTGTAACTAGTTACAGAAATAACTAGTTTCTGAAACTAGCTACGCGTGTGTCCGAAACTAGTGATAACTGGTTATGCTTAAAAGACGTTACGGCCCATGTCTATATTGTAGTGAGGGCTAGGGTTGCAACTAACGATTGCTCACAATCGATTATGATAATCGAAATTAATCGATTGTTCGATGTCGGCTCACGGCTGCAGCTCTGACTGAGCTGTAGACATGGGCGTTATGTAGCATCACTAGTTTCAGAAACTGCTTACAAGCCAAATCACGGCATAACTAGTTTCGGGCTGTCCTCGAAACTAGCTACGCGTTATTCGAAACTACGCACATGTTATGTTGTGGTTATGTGTCTGTACACATAGCCATTATTTCACATACGTAGTTTCATGAGAGTAAGCAGTAAGCACTAATCAAGTTACATCGACACTAGCACAGTTGTATCTCGCTCTATTATGCCGTGCCGCAAGAAAAAAAGAGACGAAAATAGGCGAATTTGATCGCACATTTTTTTATATCGATTACTGGAACAAAAACATTGTACTTTTTTGCATTATACACGCAATGAAACGAAAAAGCGATTCTAAAATTTAAATGCAGAAGTAAAACTATAAATAATATTTATGAAAATTTCAAGAAAAACCATATTATTTTTAATAGCTATATTGACACTTACTTAGTTGCATCTCGCTCTATTTTGGTACGTTCCGCAAGAAAAAAAGAGATGGCAGTAACTTAATATGTATGCGTTTATGCAATTTGATCGAATATTATTTTATATCGATAATTACAATAAAAACATGTTTTATTATTACACACGAAATAAACGAAAAAGCGATTTAAAATGTAAACGCACAAGTTAAATTGTATGAAATTAAACTAAATTATACATAATTTTTTTTAAAATTCAAAAAGAAACTATATTATTTTTAACAGCTACACCAACACTAGTATAGTTGCATCTCGCTCTATTTCAGTACATTCTGCAGAAAAAGAGGCGGCAATAGTTGAACTTGTATGCAATTTGATCGATATTATTTTTATATCGATAATTAAAACAAAAACATATTTTTATTACACGCCCATGGGACCAAAACTGTAAATGCTCACGTTAAATTTTACGGAATTAAACAAACCATAAATAATTTTTTTTAAAGTTAAAAAAAATCGACATATATTATTGTTATTTTAGTATAGTTTGAGAATTATACCGAACAAAAAAGAGCCTAAAACGTATTAAGCGTTATTATTTATTAGTAAGTAATTTAAATTAAACAACTATCCCTTTTTAAAGATCTAATAACTGAAAAAGAAAAATAAGTGAATAAAAATTTATTATATAAAACCTTCCAGAAATATTCCAGAAATATTGTAAATCAGAAACTACTTAACCTATGAAACTCTGAATTTACATAATTTCGAATATTTGATCTTTTTAAATAGAAAACGATCACCTTGATATGACTTTAGTTTCCGAGAAATTTGTGGATAAACATATTTACACTTGCAAAATTTAGTCGTACCACGTATAGCGTTTAATCATTAAACAGAATTTTAATAAAGTAACTTGAAAAATAATGAAGTGTAATGAAAACTATGTCTATTGAATATTTTATATGTGTGAAATAAAAAAAAATGCACGTCAAGGCACAAGCGTACAATTGTAAACGCGATTGGTTATGGGTTCGATTCCCACTCGAGGAAATTAAATATTTGATATTTTTCAAGTTCTGCATTCCTAGGTTCCCTCTACCCACCCTGATATGTGAGGGATACAGAGTGAAACTAAAAAAAAAATTGTAATAAATTTTATTTTATATAATATAAATATAATTATTTTACTTTATTAACTACATCCCTATGAAGTATAAATATTTATCCCTAAGCCGTATTTTTAAATTTTAGTTTTAGAAATTTAGGCAGTTAATAAGTGCCAAGTGGCGATTAACGAAAGTCGTTGACTTGAATTGTGAACAAAGTGTTTTGGTGTAGTTATTACTACGTCTTTTATAAAGTATATAAAGTGTAAATGATTTTTTTTTATAAACTTAGTGAACTTAATGAAAAACAATTTAATAATAAGAAGATTTAGATTACGTTTATTTTTTTTATAACTATTTTTAAGTTTTAAAAGAAAAATGTCGCGCGCAAATTTAAGTGTTTTATGGGAATTTTTTACAAAAAATGACGTTTTAGAAAAAAAAGCTAAGTGTAATATTTGTGGAGAAATTTACAGTTATAAAAGCTCGACGGCTAATTTAAAAATACATTTGAAACGAAAACACTTAAGCGCTTATGAGCAAGTCTCTACGGCTCAATTAAATTTACGTGCTCCTATTCAATTAAACCAGGTACCACATACAGTAAATATTGCAGCAGACCAATCTGTACAGCCTTGTACTTCATCGTCACTACCTGGTTCCTCTACCTTGTTATCCACGTTCCACCATTCATCTCAACAACGGATTGAAAGGTATGGCACGGCGAAAAAAATTTCGCTAGATACAAAAAGAAAAATAGATAATGATTTAATAGAGTTATTTATTGACAGTTATCACCCATTTTCTTTGGTTGAAGAACGGGCATTTAAAAAGTTCGCTCGATGGATACCCGGCTATCAATTGCCATCAAGAAAAACGGTATCTAATATTTTAATACCTAATTTGTATAATAAGACAACAGAAATAATAAAAAAAGAAATCTCAGACATAGAAAATGTATGTTTAACGACCGACCTCTGGACATCTAGAGTTAATGATGCATACCTTGCCATAACTGGACATTATATTGACAAAAAATTTCAGATGAAAATGGTACTTTTAAAATGTGCAATACTAACAGGTCCACACAGTAGTGCAAATATTCAAAATTCCCTTCTGGAAACTACTGAAGAGTGGAATGTCACCAAGAACGTGAATTTTGTTGTAAGTGATAATGCTCCAAATATTAAAAAAGCCATAAAAGACTTGGGCTGGAAGCATTATGGGTGTTACGGACACACCCTTAATTTGATAGTTCAAGATAGCCTACAAATTGTACAAACCAGTCTAGATAAAGTAAAATGTATAGTCCGCCACTTCAAAACAAGTACCATTGCCTTAGAGAAGCTTTTGAAAACTCAAACACAAGACAAACCAGACCTAATACCAAAGCGCCTAATTCAAGATGTTCCAACCAGGTGGAATTCCACATACCATATGGTTGAGAGGTTTGTGGAACTCGAAAGCTACATTCGTGCCACAGTAGCCGTATTAAAAAAAGACTTGCCAATTATTTCAAATGAAGAGTGGACCGTGATCGCGGAACTTTGTAAAGTGCTGAAACCATTTGATGAAGCTACTAAGGCGATGAGCGGTGAAAATTATATCACTGCTAGTTCCATCATCGTTATGACTAGATGCCTTAAGGGATCGTGTGATCAACTTAAGATTGAAAATTTCACAGACATAACGAAAACGGTAATTTCAGTGCTTCATTCCGGATTGGAAACCCGCTTCGAAGGGGTGGAGAGGAGTGGAACGTTTTCCATTTGTACGTTCCTGGATCCCAGGTATAAAAATAATGTTTTTTTAGATCCTCAAGAAGCATCTAGAATAAAAAAAAAAGTTGAAGAAATGATAGCGGCAAATATTAATAGGCGAAGCTATTATGACCAACCGTCGGTGGCTCCTACAGCAGATCCAGTCACCAAAGATAAATTTTCACCATGGGCAATACTTGAATCTCTTATAGGCAAACAGCAACAGACTGGCACTCCATTATCGCGTGCCATAAGAGAAGTAGACTCTTACATTAATGACGAGTTTCTACCAGTCTTTGACGACAACGGGAAGTTTAATTCTCCGTTGGCTTGGTGGGGATCAAATAGTCATTTATACCCAAATCTAGCCGTTTTAGTAAAACAATATGGCAATATTGTTGCGACTTCCGTTCCTTGTGAGCGAATATTTAGTAAAGCTGGACTGATGATAAATGAGCGTCGCACCCGACTAAAAACAAATAGAGTGACTCAATTGACATATTTAAATTCTAATTTAGATCCAAATCGATTCAATGAGTAAATAGTATATATATACATAAAAGTGTGAATAAAAAAATACAAAAAAATCATACACAAACAACAGTAAATATTTCATATTCTGTAGCCCGCACACAGCAGGGTAGGCAGATGGAACCTAGTGTTAAGACACTCCATTCACCACTTTCCGCCTAATTCTGGAGGCATTGTGTGTTGAAAGGCGGAAGTTAACGATGCTCTGCCTCGACACCAGAGCGATGAAATGAAAATATAAATGTAAATAAATATTTAATTTTCTCGAATGGGGATCGAACCCGCAACCGTCGCGTTACAGTCACGTCCTTGTGCCGCTGCGCCATGACTTCCTCTACAAACTATATAATTAAAATAAATATGTAAAATTCTAAAAATATTTATTAGAATCAAACTCGGAACTTCATTGTGCAGCACATATGAATTGTTAACCAGTTCCGAGTTTTTTTTTGCTATGCGTGACGTAGCTTTCTTAATGTTTATTATTTATTAAAAGAGTCGGTTACAATCGCTTGCGACGTTCACTTCACACTTGTATATCTTAAGCACGTTGGAATTTTTTATGCGATCTACTAAGACTTTTAAGAATTCCAGTTCAGTTATTATTTTATTTAATTCATTAATTAAGAGTCAATTAGAATATTGTTCAACTATCTGGAATCCATATTATGAAACACATACAAACTGATTAGAACGAATTCAAAAAAAGTTTTTAAAAATGTTATCTTTCAGAGATCACGAAGTACGATGACTTATTAAAACATTATAATATGTTAAAATATCACATCGCAGAACGTTGATGATTCGTTACGTTTGTATAAAGCTCAACAGACAAAATATTTTATATAAGTAAGTATATAAAGAATTCATAACTGAGCTTACAATTTTTATATTTTTTTTAAGATCTTAAATGTAGGTTTTGTATTTTGTTATTTTTTTGTTTTATATTTAGATATATTCAGTTGTAAAATTTAATTTAAATTTAAATATATTTTATTTAGTTCATTTTTTTATAATTAAAACTGTGTTTATGTTTTTTTTTGTAATTTATTTATTTCAACACTACAGACGCTTGGTCCGTACCCTTTTTTACTTTATTATTATATCTAATTTTCTTATTATACATATAATAAATACATCATTGTTTTTATACATACAATTAATATCTATTATAAGAAAATATTATTTTTAACTTTATATTGTTTTATAAAATTTCACTTAGATCTAAGGTGTTAAGCGAGCTTTATTATAATATTATATTTAACAATTTTACACATTTCTAGTTATACATTTATAGCTGTATTTATGTTATAAGTTCAAGTTTATGAGCCTCTTTTTGTAGTTTTTTGTAGTAACGTTGGCTTCCTGATAAATAAATAAATTGTGCTTCACGCTGTTCCCCACACACAGCAGGGAAAGCAAAGGGAACCTAGTGTAACACTCCGTTCCCCACTTTCTGCTTCAAATATTAATTTAAATAAATATTTCATATCCTCGAGGGATCGAACCCATAACCAGCCGGTTTTACAGTCACACTTTGTGCCTCTGCGATATGACTGGCCTCAAGTTTCATTCAATTTTAAACCTTATTTTCTCCATTACGTGTCAGTTTTTGCTATTTTGTTAAATTTCTTTTTCCATTCTGTAAGTGTAAAATTATTCCCTCTTTTTTTGTATATATCTTGTGTGTTAAATAAATTTGGTCAATTTTTCCACATAATTTGGAATTTTAATTTTACTCCGTAATTATAATACATCAAATATTATTAAATAGCGATCAGCGAAAAACGATATAAAATTCTGTATATTAAAAAATATATATAATAATGTGTAAATAAAAAATGTATAAAAATTATTGTATATAAAATAAATAATTAAATTTTAGCAGCTAGATATTGTAATGTAACCTAAAACGTTTTCGTAATCATAACTATGAAAGTAATCGTATTAAACTTACAACTGCTTATGAAGCATTTGTAACTAGTTACAGAAATAACTAGTTTCTGAAACTAGCTACGCGTGTGTCCGAAACTAGTGATAACTGGTTATGCTTAAAAGACGTTACGGCCCATGTCTACTGAGCTGCAACATTAACGAGTCCACTACGCCATATGAGTCATAATATGATTTGTAATTCTTTGGTTTTTTCTATTACAATATCTAATAGGAATCCTATTTCTTAACATATTAAATTAAAATTATTATTAAAAATTATTAATTAAAAAGTTTATAATATCTATATTTTTTTAATACTCTGTATCAAATCTCGGAATAAGGTCGTTCATTGACCGGCATTATTTAGGTTATATAAATACATACATACATTCCTATTGTTCTGCCGTCTGCCGAAGTCTGGTAACTCTGGTATCTGTGTTTCAGCCTTCAGGCAATAGGCTTTTTAATATTATATTTTTATTTCATTCATATTTGATATATTTCATTATTGTTTTATCATAGCTTATGCGTTAGCGAACTAAAATTTCTACTGCTTTAGTTATCTAATTTGATTGTCAACACTACTATTAAATAAAGTAAATATTGATTTATATTCTGGAATCTTTATTAACTGCTGTTAAAAAAACAAAAACAATGTCTAATTTAGCATTGATTAACATTTGCAAAATAGCTTTGTGTTTATTAATTTTTATGAGTGTCATCCAACATGTTGTTATAGCCTCTAATAATCCAAAAAAATTACAAATAGGGATAAAAAAGCGTCCTACTGAATGCCCTATCAAAAGTAAAAAAGGAGATCTCCTGCATATGCACTATACTGTAAGTTACATTTTTGTATTATAATATAGTATACTGTAGCACATTGGCTATATTGTATAATTTATATAATGTAAATAATGTTCATATGTATTTTAAGGGCACTTTGGAAGATGGTACAGAGTTTGATAGCTCCATCAAACGTGGCAATCCTCTTACTTTCAACCTTGGATCAGGTCAAGTGATTAAAGGATGGGATCAAGGCTTAATTGGGATGTGTGAAGGAGAACAAAGAAAATTGGTAATTCCACCAGAACTAGCATATGGGGAGGCTGGAGCGCCACCTAAGATACCCGAGTCTGCAACTCTCACATTCCATGTAGATCTAGTCAAAATAGAAAGAAGGGATGAACTTTAAATAATTAGTTCATTAAACACTTTTGGAACAATAGATTGTTTTAATTATTAAGTCCATGCATGAAATAGTTACAACTTTTTTTACCTGCTAGCTGTATCCTGTACATAGCAGGGTAGGCAGAGCAAATTTGACAACATAGTTTACCACTCTATTGACATTAAGAATCTTTGGTTCATCAATTTCTGTCTCATTGCCAGAGTGTGGAAATGAAAATATTAAATATTCCATTTCCGAGTGGGAATTGAATTGATTTGCTTATGCTCTTGCATCACAATTGGCCTTTTACAACTTTGCTTACATAATTACATAGATAAACAGTTTCTAACAGATTTTGTAATATATAGATTACTGTAAAATTTATTAATTACTAATATTGATTTTGTTATAAATGTTCTAATCAAACAGTAATAAAAGTATAAAATTTGCAAGTATCCAAGTAACTCTTTAAGCTTTACATTACTTATCTTCTACCTCAACCAAACATATTTGTGAAGGATGTGCATATATTTGTCATCATCAATTTCACTTCATATTTTGCATCTCGTCCTTTCTTTATTTCTTTCAAATACCAGAACCTTCATCTTAGTTGCATTCGGACTTAAACCTTTATTTTGTCATTCTTTCTGAGTGGAGGCCATTGTCTAACTCTCATTCTAATGAGCATTTAAAATAATTTAAATATAAAATTTTATAAAGACATTAAATAAATATATAATGTAAGAAACATTTTTCAATATACTACCATCTAAATCAACATCACACATTTTATTCATTCTTTATATACATTTCTGGTACCGTATCTAATTTATTTAAAGGGCGAGGCCGTCGTAACGCAGTGGGATAATCGTTTGTCTAGTGTGCGTGTTGTAGATTCGATTCCCGCTCGGTGAAATTAATTATTTAATATATTTTTGAAGCCAGTTGTAACGTAGGGGCACAAAATGTGACTGTATACCGCCACTCAACAGTCAACACGCAATACCCCCAAAATAATATATTTATTGCGCCGTTTAGTGACGACGCAGTTTCGCGGAATTTTCGGGGAGGGTCATATTTTTTTCACTAGATTTCCTCTGCCTACTCTGCTATATACTGGATAGAGCGTAAAGCTAAAAAATACTAAGATTTTAACAGTTTTTATTAGATGAATGGAACGGAATTCACGTTCATGTATGACATTGACATGACTATAATAAAAATTGAAACGTCAAAGTAAAAAATAACGCTGATGAAAATGTCGGCGTATTGAAATATTAGACAATATGTACTGTGTAGTGTGCAATATTACATTCAGAAAAACATAGAATACATTAAAACTTATAACAACGCGTGTTTTTACCCTCGTAGTTAACAGTAAAAATGGTTAAAATACTGTTTTTGCATCCAGACCTCGGCATCGGAGGAGCTGAGCGGTTGGTGTTAGATGCTGCACTAGCCTTCAAAAGCAAAGGCCACGATGTAGCTTTTTACACGAATCATCACGATACTTCTCATTGTTTTGCGGAGACCAGAGATGGAACTTTTCCAGTGACAGTCATTGGTGATTGGATCCCGCGTGCTATTTTCGGACGGTTCAAGGCGGCATGTGCGTACGCTCGTATGGTATTCGCTGCTGCTTATTTAGCATGGTACGTCATTCCAGCTGAAGAGCCCACTTTGATATTTTGTGATCTTATTTCTTTATGCATTCCATTTTTAAAGATGGCACGTGGGCCTTTCCGAGTTATATTTTATTGCCATCATCCAGACAAATTATTGACTACTGAAGGTGGTCTTCTTAAAAAAATATATCGCGCTCCTTTAAATTGGTTGGAAGAGCTAACTACTGCTAAAGCTGACAAAGTTCTTGTGAACAGCAAGTATACAGCTAGAGTTTATCAAGATGCATTTCAGAAAATAAAAGATATTCCTGATATTTGTTATCCTTCAATAAATACTGATTTCTTTAAAAAAACAATACCATTAAATCTAAAAGAAGTTGTGCCCGTTGGTACAGACAAGATAATTTTTTTGTCAATTAACAGATATGAAAGAAAGAAAAATTTAAAATTAGCATTAAAGGCATTAGAAGCATTAAAACACCTTATTGATGATTCTGATTGGGATAGAATACATTTAATCATGGCTGGCGGTTTTGATCCCATAAATTTAGAGAATATAGAACACTTCATGGAACTTACAGATTTGGCTTCAGAACTAGCTTTAGATGATAAGGTTACATTCATGAAATCTCCCAAAGATGTTGAGAAAGTATCTCTTTTATATAACTGTACTGCATTAATATACACACCATCAAATGAGCATTTTGGAATAGTACCTCTAGAAGCTATGTATTATAGTAAACCGGTTATAGCAGTCAATAGTGGTGGACCAACTGAGACCATTGTCCATGATGTGACAGGCTTTCTTTGTGAACCTGATAGCCAATCATTTGCCGCTGCAATGAGTGAATTAGTCATAAACCCAGAGTTATGTGAAAGATTAGGAAAGTCTGGAAGAAAGAGATTTGAAACTAAATTTTCTTTTGAAGCCTTTACTAACCAATTGGATGGCATTTTAACAAGGGAACGGCAGATTATTTCCGAGGCCCGCGCAATTGAATATGAGGATAGGAAACGCAAATAACAGGATGCCAACACTCAAACAATATGTGATATTGTATGAGTGTCATTAAAGTATTGATCTCTTGTGATTTGTTTTGAGTTTAGATGGTTATATTACTATTGAATACTATTTTTAAAACCCCAATCATATCTTGGCATTTATAATTATAATTATAATTATAAGTAGACATTGAAATTTGAAATGCATAACCAAATGGCCTTTAAGAATAATAGACAAATATTAGTAGGAACATTATAGAAAAGTTTGTGATTAACATTATTATCCTAAAAGAAGCTTTGTGTGAAGAAAATATATCATAGCAATATAACTTAGGAAGTCTTAGGTATATATTTCTATTTACTGTAAAATATAGCTTGTTACATCTATTACAGCTTAAAGTTTTAATTACTAGACATAAATGAAAATAGATTTGAATTATAAACATACTTAAGTGTCCATACTCTACTATGTCTCTACTATGTCCATACTCTACTCTGTTTACTATTAAAACTGGCTTTCACCGCATTTATGCAACATTTTGATGATTTAGAAAATTGAAAATTATAGTTCCAGAAGCTATAAAGAAATGTTAATTTAAGTAAATTATATTTTTTATAATAGGTGACATATTTTTTATAAATTGAATCATATAATCTTCGTTTTTGTAGATTTTTATAAAAAATTTAATATTGTTATATACAATAAAGTGGTATTACATAGAAAGATCAAATAGTTAATGTTTTATCTAATAAAACATCTATTTTTTCATTAATATAACTTAATTAATCATTGTATATTTGCTTTGAAGTGTAATATAAAGCTAAAAAAACTAATTAAGTATTTACACTAATTAATGTGATATTTTATTTATTTAGGTGCAGATGTTAAAACTTTAATGTTAGCGAATACATAAGTACACGATAGCTTAGTACTATATTGAAGCATTAATAAAAAAGAAATTTATTTAATAAATAATAGTTAAAAAAGCACATTAATAACTAATAATTTTCCTTCCTTAATAACATAACTATTTGCACTTGTTTAAGAAAATAGATTTGAATTTTGTTTCATTAATGGTATACTTCAGCTTATGTTATAACTTTGTCTAGAAATAAAAAATATTTTGAATTATAAAACTTTCTTTTAATTTTCATCCATTTGGTTTCTTCTAATATGTAATATGATTCATTGTATGAAAGTGATGAAATCTTTTTTTAACTTCATGTTTTATCAGAATAGGCATGGAAAACCTTTTGCTTTTCGCAAAATTTTTGAGATTACGTTTAGTTTGGCGGAACTTAACGCTGCACTTCGTCCAGAGCAAGAACATGAAATAAACCATTCCCCAAAAGAGAATCGAACTTGCCTCGCAGGGACACTTTTTTAGTCATAATCATATTTATCTATACTTAGTAATCTTGCTGATAAAAATGAAACACTATATTTAAATAATAATTTATTTATAAATAATATAAAACATGAAAATAATCATTCTATGATTACTTTATCGGTAGTGTCATACACTCTTTCAACTTTTTCGTCCGGTACAGGGTCTATGAGTTCAAATTGTAAGTCATACTGCTGGTCCAGGCCCATATAACTATCGCTCATTATGTATATTGTGTATATAATACGTCCTGCAATGAAGATAATTAATTAATTATTTAAAAATATTACTTAAAAGTAAAAAATAGAAGTTGCGATTTGGGGAAATGTTTATATTCGGTGTAAGGTTACTAAGCCAAATTCGGTCTTTAAAATAAGACAAAAAGTAAAAAAAAGGAAATCATAATTAAAGTTTGGGATATCTCATATTCTACATTTCTCAAAATTAGGGATGATAAAAGTAATTAATTAAACTTTTCAAAATTTAAGCAAGATGTGGTTCCCTTAGCAGGTGGGTACCTGCTAAGGGAAGTACTAACTAAGTTTTGTCCATATACAGTGGTTCCTAATGAAAGGACCCGTCCCTATTTCTTACCAGGAAGGAATTATATTTCCTGGTAAGAATGGACACATATTAATACGTCACCAGAACTTAATAATAATAAATAGCACCAATGATCGTGGCCGCTCTGAAGTTAGCTGTAAATGGCGGCGCAAATATTATTTAATGATTTTCCTTAATTTCATAAATTCATAAAAACTAACTTCAGGCCACAACTCGTCGACCGCACTGTACATTTATATAGCATTACCTGTATTAGAAGGTGTATAAAACGTAACATGGGTGGTTCCTCTAGCGGGTATCCGTTTTAGTGCGTGCAATTCTCCATATTCCATGGTTCCCAATGTGAGGAACCATCCCTCGTTCTTACCGCGCGGGAACCTCGGACATAACACATTGTTTGGATTACCACCGCGCCTGTTCATGTCTATTAGTAGTGTGTATTCCTGTGAAGTTATATTTTTGTCATATTTAAGTCCACAGAATGAATATATATATTTTACATATTATCAGTTCATAGAAATGAAAAAAATATTGTATTTTTATTTCTATTCATTGAAACAAAACAAGAAGTATGAATAATAAAAAAAATATCAATTTTATAGATAAATTCAAATATTTATCAAAGGTTTCTTAACTTCAATTGTTTAATTGAATTTAATATTTTTTCCATTTACACCATTTATTTGTGACAACTACCTGATCAGCATGTATCGGTATCCACTCATCCCTAGCGGGTGGTTGCTTCAATCTCTTATCCTGTTCACAGTCAGCATCGAACCATAGACCTCGTATGTGGAAAGTTAGGTTTAATGTTGGTAGATCACAAATGGCCTGAAAAATAAATGTAAATAGTGTTTTTTTTGTTTTTAATTTCAATTCCAATTCCTCTGTACCTATTCTACTGTTACTAAAACTTAATTAAAAAATACACAGAAAAAATCTAAGGAAAGCCAACCAAGCCCGAGTCGACCGCACGATAATATTATGCAAAAAAATAAAAAAAATCTATTTACAATACGGTCGATGACTCATGGCCGCCCTGAAGTGTGAAGTAGATTATTGCGCTGATTTCATTTTAGGATTTTTCTTACTTATAAAAATTTCGAAAATACATTTTAGAACGCCACAACTCGTGTAGCCTACTACACTTACCCTATGAATTTGCTCAATTTGATTCTCATCGAACTCCCGTCTCATATATTTAGCTAATAATTCATAATTTCTCATACACGCTACTTTCAATCCATTCAACATTGTACAAGGTTTATTTGTGTCTTTCGTCATGTTAGAGAACATGTACAAGTGTTGAGACTCAACATGAGGTAGTGTCGTGAGCGGAGAGTCAGTGGGCCATCTCGCCTGAACTATACTCTGCATTAGTATTTGACAGGACAGACAGACATACAGCCAACCGTTTTCTGCTGATGTATCTATCATTGCCTAGAAAGAGGTAAACATCTTTAAGACATTTTATTCAAACTTGATTATTATAGCTTCCTATGACATAATAATTTAGTAAATTCTCTCTTTCTATGAATGTTCCCATTTAGAATCTAATTACAATATAAACTAACAATTATAAATTTTATTTTTATTTTAGAAATGTCTGATAGTACGCGATGATTGTGATTTATATATTAGGTACGGGAAGGCAGAGAGAACCTAATATTGAAACAATTCCGTTCCTCACATCCCGCCGAATTCTTAATATGTGCGGGATACAACGTGTAGCTGTTTTATTTATTTTATTTTAATATATACCTGAATAATCCTAATAGTTTGATCCAATACAGACTTGGTATCAGTCAAGTAATCAGAGTTAGGTAGCGGTAGTCTTGTTAGATGTGCTTGTAATAATAAAAACGCTTTCACATTAGACGAATCTAGTGTTAAAGAGTCTACTGGTAGACGACATTCTTGTGATAGTTCACTGAAATAGAAAAATAAATTTAATATTAGGCTTACAAAATATATATGAATATCATATATTTAGAAGAAAAGACATAATGCGTGTTGCTTAACCTAATGATAATGTTTTTTAAAGGAAAATAGAACTTACTGTGCACTTAATATAGCACCACTGTTAATGCACGCGAACTCTGTGGATTTAATAACCCATCACTACTAGTGCACACGAACTCTGTGTATGAAACGACGCACCATTATTCGGCACGAGAAGTCATTTGGCCCGATAGACCCTATCCGCTATGGAATTATACTAAATATAAAATTTCATAGCGTATACTAAATAGTATAATTGTAGAGCGGATTTAAAAGAATATGTGCACACTGTATTCCACGTACATGAGGGTAGTTAGAGAACCTGGTGTTAAGTCACGTTCCGTACTTTCCGAGCAAAAATAGGAACATTGTGAGTTGAGAGGCGGAATTAAAATATACTCTTTCTCTTGTTACCAGAGCTAGGAATTGTAAGTAGCTCATTCCGTCGATTGGTAATCGAACCGATAGACGTCGCATTTACATACAAAGGTATATAATTTCAAAACCTACCCATTGATTTCGTCTTCGTTATGTCGCACAGGTAATGTCGCGTATTCCTCTGAATCAGACAAAACTCGTAACAAACTATCGAAATTCAGATTACTTTGCAAGTTTTGGTGGAAATGTGCCATTGTTTTGTGTGATAAATAATAATATGAAGCGATTCGACCCATCCACGTTGAATGTATTGTACGTTGATCCTGCATAAAAAGCAACAATTAAATTCATTATTTAAAGAAAAGCAAGGCATAAAAGAATAAGACAGAGGGAGTCTAGTTTATAGATACTCCGATGCATTAGCAATAGCTACTCAAATATCAAGAAATGTCAGTGTGCGGCGGAATTTAACGCCGTGCTGTGTTCTTAACAGAACGTGGAAATCAAAATAATTAATTACTCCTAGTGAAAATTAACCCTGCAACCGCGTGGCGTTTAAAGTCACACGCTTAGCTACTTCTCCACGAGCCCCAACGACCTCACTATAGTATACTAAATCACTAAAATAAAACTGACCTCTTCTATTTCCACACAATTAGCGTTCATCAAAGCGTCTAGAGAAGTTTGAACCAAATTAGACAAATAGTAATTAATGTCTTGAGCTTCTAAACTTTCAAGGTTATAATACGTAGGATTTTTGAGGAGACGACGGAAGAAATAGGTCCAAGTCATGTAGTCCAGAATGTCTTGTTTTGTTTGTACTGTTCCTGTAATAACGAAAAAAAAAGTTAACTGTTTACGTATATATTTTTTTTCAAAAGGATTATATGAAAATCGACAGTATAGATTTTAAGTTTGAACTATGAATTTGATGTGTATATGTGGTGTGTGGTGTGTGGTATATTTCTAAAGTGGTAATATATAATTTAACGTTTGGGTGAGATAGTCATAACATGCTTATATCTATATGGAATGTGACTATTTCGTCCAAAATGGTTTTGGATTCAACATATGGCTATGATTTTTTTATTATTATAAATGTTTCGTTAGTTTCGCTAAAAGGAGAGCATCAATGGATTCAATATTAATTTAGTTCTAAAATTAAAAGGGAGTTAAGATAATAGCAAAGTTTCAAGTAGGTCCTTTAGAATATCAAAACTTTGGAATAATGTACTTACCAGCTACAATTTCAGCATTCAAGTGATCAGCTAAAACTTCAAGTAAGCTGGACTCTACCGGGAAGGGTTCATATAAGAACTTCTTGTAGAAGTTCTTTTTCTGATCATGTACCAAAACTACTGCAACACCTTCGTTGTCATACTGAAAGTTTTGAAGGATATTTAGTAATAATGAAGATATCTTTATTATTACTCCACTGATATGAGTGGATAACGATGATATGTTGCAATTTCAGAATTTTGATGTTTTATAAATGAAGATTTCAAGTGCATATAAATAATTCTAGGATTCTTTTTTCAACAAGAAACTTTGTTATCAAAGTTTTCTGTCAAAATATTGATTCACATTTGCATTGTGGAAAAGGATTTTTGTAGTTTTATATACTATAGTTTTCATTGTCAGTTATTTAACTAAGGTCAACCAGCTCTGCCCATGAATAAGGTGATTGGTATCCTACCCATATTTCTTATGTTTTCCCGTTCAAATACTTTACCCCTTTGATAACTACAAAATGGACTGAAAGTCAAAATGCCAAAAAATGTATCAAAATATTATATCTTAATTTAGTCAATCATACAAACCTGAGGTCGACCAGCTCTTCCCATCATTTGTAATACATCAGTGATAGGCATATCCACGTATCGTTTCTGTTTTCCGTCAAAATACTCAGTGCCTTTGATAACTACGAGATGAGCGGGAAAGTTGACGCCCCACGCTAAAGTTGCTGTGCAGATTAGTACCTGGTTGGATAAATGTAGAGTTTAGTGTTGCGATTTTTACGCATATTAAGGAGGCTTCGTCTTTTTCCTGCATGTTTGCTACTAGATGCTTCTTTAATGTTTTCATTTCTTCACTCTAGTGTCGAGGCAAAGCAACGCGCAATTCAAAGTATATATAAGTTTATTGAAATAGACGTTTAAAAGAACTTTTAAATCAAACATAAATCTACCACCGGCTGCGGAGAAGAGACAGCAACAAATTCAATAGTTGCTCTTTTTAAAATCAACTTCAATACCTCCAAAATTTGGCAAGTAGTGCCTAACACAGATTGAAAATGACATAAGTCTAAGGACTTACCTGTATCTTCTGATTAATAAATAATTCTTCAACTGTAGTCCTATCTTTCTCATGTAAACCGGCGTGATGTATTCCTATACCGAATGCCAAAGTTAGTTTTAGATTAGATTCTCGAATATTTGCTAATATTTGCTCCATTTCAGATTCTTGCATTCGTAACCATTGTTTGGGATTGTCCTCCGCTGCTAGATAGGCTATTAAGTCCAAGGCGGTTAATCTAAAAGTAAATAAAATGAAATATATTTAACCTTTAAGTATGGACGTCGGGTCTGACAGACCAGACAGTTCTACGAATTCTACAAATCGGCCACTTCTCGGTGACCTCCGCCACTGAGTCTCTCAGTACCTTTCGTGTTAATGACAAAATGAATGTAGATAGCAGTGGTTGTGTCTCTGGGTTCAAAACACGTGAGTATTTAACTTTCTAAACGGGGCCTGGGTCTGTCAGACCCGACGTCCATGTTTCCCATACATGAATGATTTCAAAACGCCATATATTTTTATAATATTACAAAATATACTTTAATATTTTAATTGTATTATTTGTATTGAAATGTTTTTATTATTTTTATCACATATTGTTTGACATTGTTTGTTATATATTTTAGTAATATAAATATTATTTACCAAAAAAAGATTCAATTTTTTTAGTTTTTATGATAAAATGGAAAAAAATGATCGACCTAGCACGTCAGGGACAAAAATATCGGTACTTTATAATCAACATCAAACAAAAGAATTGGACGACGACATTTTATAAAGAAAATAGCACTTTATCAAATAAAAAGACGCGTTTCGTATACTAAACTACTCTAAGAATTGAGAATGACTTTGACTCGCGTTTCGCGATCTGATCTATCATTTATTGAACATGAAGCTAAAAAAATAGTTTTGGGATCTTGAAAAACATGTACACTTTGCCCCCAAAAGATATATAGAAACACAACACATACTTATGTTGACTGCAATCGTCCTGTTTGCCTACAATGTTGAAAGCCATTGTGTATCGATGTTCAACAATACCTTATCTTGAGGTGTTGTCAAAATTTTTATTTTATAACATAAGATGTAATTTCTTTATTTTTTTTATTTGTTAGACTTTATATTTTGTTAAAAAAATATTTATTTTATTATCTGTCTTTTTTTTATAGTATTATTTTCTCAAGAGTCATCCCATGTGGCCAAAGACTGAAATTGTGACTTTAAGTTACTTAAATCGTTGTGATGCGTAAACTTTAATAAAAAGCGATTTTATTTATAATGATTTTGCTTGATTTGGGGCTATTCATGTAAATTAAAACATAAAATTGTCTTCTTCCTTTAAAAAACAGCCGGAATATGACCAATAAATACACTGGTCTGACAGACCCGACGTCCATATGTATGTTATAAAAAAATCACGTCCATAGTTAAAGGTTAAGTATTTGAGGCCAGTCTTGGAGCAGGGGCACAAGTGTGTGACTGTGAAGATGACATGTTGTAAGTTCGATTTCCACTAAAGGAAATGAAATATTTAATACTTTCATTTCGGACTCTCAATAGTCAATGATTCCAGAATTGGGCAAAAAGTGGAGACCGAAAGTGTCTTAACATATTACGTATTTTTGATTTACATATACAAAAAACGGAGAAATAGAAAACATTTGTGCATATATAATAAAAAAAGAAAAATATTTGGAAACAAAATTTTTAATTTAGCGGGATTCAAACTCAGGTCTCTTAAAAACCACCGTTTTAAAAATTAAAATAAGCATTACCTAGTCTGTCGTCTACTAGATACAAAGACAAGTGTAGGTGCATTTGGCGAGTGCGTCCTTATTGCTTGGAAAGTCGGTTTGTTCATTGACATCATTCGAGGGCAATAATGGCGTCCAGGATGACCCGATATATGAACCTGGGAAGAAATTTATTTATTACTGTTTAACCTATATATGTTTACACAAGTACAAAGTGATATAACATGCTAAATAGGAAGAAAATAAAATGCTGAGCGCGACTTAAATAAGAATATGACTTTGATATGTTAAAAAATACATGTAACATAAACACACATAATAACGTCCTTATACGTCTTTATACGTTAAATGAAAGAAAATAACAACAATACATGACCTTGAATAGAAGTAATGATAGATGTCTAAGTATGAGAAATAGTATCCAAAAAATATTTAATACTATTTTATATTAACGTTAAGTAAAATATCAGATTTAAAAAAGTTGGGTAACATAATCTCACCTCCAAAGGCACGGGTCGTACTGAAGGTCTAAAGTTAAAGAGACCCATTTCACCTATATTGAGCCAGTTAGCAAGATCTTTAGCGTTCGCCAACGCTGTGGAAAGTCCTATGATTCTTAAACGACGAGAGGTATGCGATTCTATGAAGTTTGTCCTTTAAACAAATACATAAAAATAAACATTGTGATAGTTCAAGTCTACGTGAAGTTGCATAATACCTAACTTTCTCGATTAATTTGCAAAATGCGGAAGACACATAAATCTATATAAATTATTGTATACTATACCGCACCTCCTAATATACTAGAGTACTAAAAATAAATATTCTTAAGGAAAAATAATGAGACTTCGATGAAAGTTTTTATTTTGAAATTTTTGAATTGATTGAACTAAGCTATCATAATTATAATTATTAAAATAATGTAAACTAATGTCCATACACAAAGTCAAATCTATAGATTATACATCGTAAAAAATCACCTCACCTAGACACTATAACCTCCAACACGGGTCCCCTATCTTCCCCCAGCAAGTGTATCTCATCAATGACTATCAACGCCACGTCCCTCACGTAGTTCCTGGTCTGCCACGAGCGGCTGATGCCGTCCCACTTCTCGGGGGTCGTTACTATTACGTGGGAACTTCGTATCGCCCGAATGTCAGGGGACACGTCACCTAAGATTTAAATATGAATATTATCTATACTGCTGGTTGCTAATTGAAAAAATATTTTTGTGTAATATTATACGATAAATGGAATGGACTACTCATTCCATTTCAAAGACACTTTCGTTCGTCATTTTTTCGAATTTTGTAGGCATTGCGTGTGGCGGAACAAAAGCTAAGCTAGTTTTACATATAGCAAAAGATTTTTTCTGTCTTTGGATGAGTCTTACTGCACACGTTGGCAGCGTGTTAGAATCCTATCAGGATTATTACTATTACTGCATAAAATATTTTCGAATCCTTGAATAGAATGTGTTGTACTCTGCTATTTAACATTTTTTTTCTTTTTGTATAAAACGAATATATTACCTGTCAATTCAACAACCTTCTTGCCCAATTTCTCTTCTAATCTAATCTTCCAATCTTTAATACGTTCCTTTACTAGCGCTTTCAAGGGAGCTATATAAACCACCTTAAATGATAAAAACAATATTATCGTACAAAAGTATAGAAAATTACAACTATTATAAGTGAGAAGTTAAGCAGCGTCTAAGTCTACGCGTGTTATGAATTCTCGTTATATAAATGTTTCGTGACATTAGACTAAATTTAACAGAGTGGTGAGTGGTTTTTAAAAGGTAAGAAAACATAAAATAGTCTAGGCTTTCTTTGTCAAAATGAGAAAATTGTGTATATTTATAAAAAAACAATGTTTTTAGATAATATATCTTGCCTATATTAACTTCTAATTTCTATTAAACATATAAACTAAATAAAAAAATATTTAAGTGCATAATACAGTACGGTCGGCCAGTCATGGCTGCCCTGAATTTAGCTGTAGATAGAAGCAATGTTTTAATTTCAGGCTATGTGTTAATTTAAATTATTTTCTTACCGAAGTGAACATTGTGCAAAAAATCATTCAAGCCACAACTCATCAACTATACTGCAAATTAAAATTAAAACTCGAAACTCACCTTACACCCCGGATACTGATTAAACACCCTAAACATGGCAACTTCAGCAACAATAGTCTTCCCCGAACCAGTTGGAGCTCCGAGTAAAACGTTATTATCAGTATGATATAAACAATGGAATATTTGTGTTTGTATGGGATTGAAGTGACTAAAGTTGTATAGCATCTCGTAAGACGGGTTGTTTAGAGCTGTCACTGGCAGCGGCTGAAGTTCTAGTAGGTCTGAAAATTTAATTATTTTTTAATAAATAGGAATAAAGTAGATTGATTGAGCTTGGTTCTATTATATAAAAAAAAATGCCACCACAGTATTTTTTCTGATACATCTTCCACTAGCGGACCCGGACGCGGCTACGCCTGCTTGAAATATAAGAATATAATTTCTATAGAAATATAATTTCAATCTAGATGAAATGCTAAAAGTGACTATTCTATTTATTTTCATAAAGATGAATATCAAAATGACGCGGTAACGAACGCGGTCGCGTAGCGACGACGGTTGTTATTAACATGGCAGAATAAATTGCATGTCAAATTAGAAAGTATTTTAATATATTAGTATATATGTGTAATGTAATATTATATAGCCTATAGCACTTCTGAAGAATGCAGCTTTCATACAAAACAAAAACAAAGTAAATCGATCCAGTAGATCCAGAGATCTTAGCGTTCAAACAAACAAACAAACAAACAAACTCTCCCGCTTTATTATATTAGTAAAGATGAACATACAGCAATGATTTACAATTCTGTTTTAAATTACGAATATAATTATTACATTGCATTACAAATTTTAAACAATTTATTATTAATAGGACAAAAAGAGGTGTAGGTTCAAGTTCGCTGTGTTAATTTATTATAGGTTCCTAAATAATTCCTTTTTCTTAATGGAAAGGAAAATAATTTTCGTATAGTATTATTAATGAATATAATAGTGATAAACGTACCTGTATGAGGAGGATGTGTTTCTGGTAATATAAGGTGTTGGAATGTTAACGGTAGAACACTTTCTGAGCCCAGCCACCTGAAACATAAAAAAATCATCATACCCCTGCGCCAGAGACCGCCTTTACGAGAACTTTATTACGGATACGACGAAAAACTATTTGTAAAAAAAAAAACATATAATAATTACCTTTCTGAAGTAGCTCTAATATAATATTGTGGTGGTAAGGGCTCAGAGATTGGTATTGTTATGACCAGTTCCTGTGGCTCATTAGTCACAACCTGTTAAATAAATGATTAAACAACTTTATATACGTTAAAAGAGCAATACAATATAAAATGATATAAAATGATATATTTTATATAAAAAGTAACATAAACCTGAGTTTAACAGTAACAAGTCACGTAATAAGCTATTACAAAATATTTCAATATATCCATAGCCATACAAATAATATATTTATTTATAATTAATTCAAAAGAACCTAGTTACGACACTCCGTCGTACATTTTCTGTTTAATTTCCTAAATTTACAAAATATATAAACCTGCTTCTTGGTGATGAGGAAATATTCATGATAGTACATAATATCCGTGTCGGGATCCTCAACCCAAATCCAAAACGCTTCTGGTGCTTTACCGTGATATTTGTCGTTCCATCTGTAAAATTAGTAGCTGTTAGCATTAATTACTTTATTGTTAATTGTCTACTCACATCCAATAGAGAACAACATGAAAATATAAGTAAATAACAATTCATTCCCCTGAATGGGGATCAAACCCATTTCCTGCGCAACACGCTGCGCCAGGACTGGCCTCATACTTAAAAATGATAAAAATAAAGTAAATAAGTTTTGCTAATATCAAAATTAAATAAACATATACTTACTTAAAATTAGGTGTTATAATCAATCGAATCCGCAACACAGTCCTCGTTATGGGATGTAGGCTTGCTTCCATTTCAAGTAAGGGGAATTCGTCCGCACATTTCTTTAGATGTCGCGCTGTTTTCGGATTACGTATAAGATCACCTGGAATGTTATGAGAAATCGTAATTAATGTTGTTTAGCACATATATGTGTACTTATAAAATGTATTTAGAAATAAAATATAAAAAATTAAAAATAAAAACGGGACTAGACTAGTGTGAATAACACTATAGAAATGTTTAAATGTGTACTTATAATTACAAAATGCTTATAAATTTACCTATTTCCTTCCAATCCATATCCCTAATTTGGTCAGGCTTAAGCATGGGATACTCTATGTGTTTCAATATTTCATTTGGGAAACAATTAAACTGTCTCATGTCGCTGTAAAAGTCCCATAGTTGTAATTCCATCATTTTCGCCATTTTTAGGTAAAGTCCCGCCATATACGCGTTGTTTTTGCGTAGTGTTATTTCGAATAACGCACGTACTATTCTTACAGCGTTCTGTTTACGAAAATATTGAATTATTTTTATAGAGTTATTTGACATTTTTAATCTTCTTGTGGGTTGAAGAACCATAATTTAAAGAAAATCGAGAACAACATTGTTAGTCTAAATATTTCAACGTATTAAATTAAACATTATTACAACATTGAGTTAAAACATACCTGACTAATATAATTCAAATCCGACTGCAAAGAAGAACCATTAACTCTACCCCTCGATAAATAAGTTTGTAACAAGATGTTTATTTTCCAATGTATATCTTCAGGTGGATCTTCTATTCTTAATTCTCCATACTGGTCTTTGAGGTGCCATAGTTCTGTTAATTCTTCTTTGCGTACCTGAATTCATGGAAATTGCATGCATTTAGTTAAAATAAATATTTTTAACGGCGTTAAGTTCCGCCACTCTAGAATTGTCTCTACAATTTGGCGGGATTTAGAAGAAGTATTTCAATAGGAACAAAGTGTCTTAGGTTCCCAAGTTCTTTTTGCCTGGGCCGGAGTGGCATTGCTTTTAATTGCAACTACGATGGTTCAATGGGGTATTTTAATTATTAATAATTTCCATATCTTCGTTCTGATAAGAATAACTGCAGTGTTGAGTTGCACCACTCAAAATATCTAGCAAATTGAGTTGTGAGTGTCTTAACTAGGTTTCCTCTACATACTCTGGTAAATGTGGAATACAATGCGAAGGTAAATCGCGTCTTCACTTTTCATCCCACGATTGGCGGAACTTACCACCGAGGTTAGCAAGATCTTATCTTATCTTGTCACGATAAAACCATTGTAGATATACTTAGTCGAGAATTTTTTTATGAATTAAATTAAATTAATTATTTGGTTTAGTGTTTTTAATATTATAACAACAATACCTTTAATTGTTGAAAATCGGAACATCTTGTCAACATTTCGAGAACATATCCCTGTGTCATAGACTTCCTGACCATAGAGTTGAATACTTCCATTGTTTCACAGGTAATATAGTAATGACTGGCTGTTCTTCCTAAATCTATAATAAAATATTATTTTAATTGATGGTGGTTACAGATTCGATTCGTATGTTGCAAATTTAAAATTAAATTATTTGCATTTCCTATACACTACAGACAGGTCAGTCGTGGCGCAGAGGCACACGATAGGTTGTGGGTTCGTTTCCCACTCGAGGAATCGAAATTAATATTTTAATTTTCTTCGTTCTGATATCGAGACAAGCGGGGCTCTGAGACTCACCACTCAATCTAGAATGTCTACAGAACACAGAAAATGAGGAACGAATTATCTAAACACTAGATTCCCTCTGATAGATCATTCTTTTTTTAAACCATTCCAGGCATTCGGGTAATTAAAGGGTAGTAGGGTTACTACCCTCTAATTACCCTACTGTTTACAGGATACAGGAAAAGAAAATGAAATAATTACACAAAATTAAGTATTTACCGGTAATATTAAGGTCTCCAGTACGTTCGTTGTATCTAAGCATGTGCGTGCGATCGAGTTGCATTGCCGCGTTTGTAATTAGTTCTCGCCTTTTTGTTTCTAACATTGGTTCTTCTTGTACATCGCTGTAGGTTAAGCCGTATACCTGAAAAATTATCCAAATGTAAGAAAAATAGAGGAAAAATATATAAAACTCTTATACTTTTTTATGTTTTTTGTATATAAAAATAATGAATTGGTTTATATAAAAATGTTTAGAATAAATCAATCACAATGGAGTATTTTTTTTACTTTCTATATTCAACAACAATATTTTTTTAATTATCTGTTTATGTAATAAAATATAGATAAACCTACATTCATTACGTTTATTCAAGCGCTGTTATAATTTGTTCTTTCTTGTAAATAAGATTATCATTTTCAATTATATTTTAAATACGTACAAATATATAAAATATTGCAATGGTTACCTGTGGATTAATTCTCATTCTTACAAAGAGATATGTGTAACTCAGCCATTCAACTGCTTCATCTATATTCGTAACTGTTCCCAAAGCAACCTGCAAAATATCAATAATATGTTATCGTTATCAATAATAAATTAAAAATAATATGTAACATATTATATGTAATAATAAATGTACTAATTTCGAGCTAATTACTTGAACATTAGACATTACAACTGAAAATATACAGATTCTATTCTATAATATTTTTATAGGGGTTTTACTTTATACTACAGAAAGTTAAGAGACAAATAAAGTGTGCACTTCACCACTCTCACCTCAGCATTCAAATTATCGGCCAAAAGATTAATAAAATTACTTTCAATAGGGAATTGATTGGTCATAGATTTTAGATAATGTGTCAATTTATCGTGCGTCGTAATTATAATGCCCGTTCCAGAAGTATCGAATTGAGGTCTCCCAGCTCTTCCGAAGATTTGTAACACATCTAATATACTAAGATCCACGAATGTTCCGTGACTTTGATCGTATATTTCTGTGCCCTATATTGGGAAAAGAAATAATGAAACTAAAAGATATAATATAAATAATTCTCTATTAACGTTAAGATTAGATTTAAATTTAGAAAATGTTCGTTTTAGTTCATAAAATCACAACATCATTTTTTAAATCAATTTCAAAATTGTTAGTGTTTTATATAATTTTTTTTGAATATCCAAAACAGCAGTGCATATGACGCCATAGAAGATCTTGTAAACATTTTTTTATTTTTATATTAGAACCTCAGAATTGAATTGAAATGGAATAATATTGACTATTGTCGTAAATATCTACTATATATAATTAATTTATTGAAACATTTTCTTTACAGTAGTACAATACAAATGGTAACACATACTCGTATAACAACAGCGTGTGCGGGTAGATTCACTCCCCACGCTAACGTGGAAGTACAAACTAGTACTTTGATATAACCCTCGGCGAAATATTTTTCAACCATGTTCCTGAAATGTGTAAGAGTAGTAAAGTATTTTTTAACTGATAAAGGACATATTTTTAAAAATTTGTTTTAATACTATTTCGATTTACTTTGAATTGTGTTTCAGTATTTTTATTTCTAGATATCCCGATGTCCCGTATATAGTAGAGTTGGCAGAGGGAACTTAGTGTTAATTAACTCAGTTCCCCAACCTAGCATCAATCCCCATCCACCGTCTAATTTTTGAGATAATAGCGAAACTTAACGCTGCGCTTTGTCGTTTTACCGCGAGGAAATGAGAATAATTCCATCAGTGGGAATACAGTCTTTAATTATACATGAAAAAAAAAACAATTTATTTGAACATTACCTATCACTCCTCAACATGCCAGCATGATGACAAGCGAAACCAAACGAGAATAATTCACTTAAAATCTTATTAGGGCTACTGCCTATAGATTTTTTCGCTTTTAAAAACCCTGCTGAATCCTCCGGCTCGAAATGCTTCAAATGTCCTTTCTTTTGAGCTAATTCCTTTAAAATCATGGCGGTTTGATGGGTGGCGTTCCGAGCGTGTACGAAGACCATTACTTGGTGACCCTTTTGTACCATGTCTGATGCTTTATCGTAACACACTTCGTTCATTATTTGCATCTGTAATATAAATTTATCGTATAAATAAATATAAAGAAAAAATGATATGTAATTTCTAATGAAATGAATAAGATATGAAATAATAAGAAAATAACGATATTATTTGTTTTATATTTTGTCAAGAAACAGCTTTACGCTGTTTCTGCCATGGCAGAAAGAAAGAGAGGAGAATAAACTCATGCACATATAGGCCTGTGTTAGCACTAACATAAAAACAATGGATCAAGAATTCAGAGGAAAGGTGGAACATTCTTAATGGGGTACATTTGGGGGAATTTCTTAACACTAGGTTTACAGGTTCCATTTGACTACCCTGCTAGTAACAAGAGAAATAGACGATGTGCGAGGAACAGAGTATTACCCTAGTTTCCCTTTAGCTACCCTGCCATACGGGAAAAAGCGAGATCTGTTTACCTGTCTTAAATGTGCTCCACCGCCACTTCCCGTTTCTTTGACACCAATAAATTGCTGTTCAAGGGGCACGGGACGGAAGCGTGAGTCAAAAAAGAATAGACCAATATTTGGATTGACTCTAAGGAATCTGGAAATAAAATATATATTACGAATCATTTGGTAAATTCAAGTGTATGGACATACAAAGTTTCGAATAAGACGAGATTTGAACATATTCTCTTTCACATAGTACTTCCGCATAAATTATACATTGAAAGAATATTTATTTTATTTAGCTACACACATATAAATGCTGTCCAAACAAAAATAAACCATATAGCCATCTCTTAATAACTAATACTCAATAAAATTATTACCTGGCAACATCTAAATAATTGGGCAAAGTGGCTGATAGTCCGACAATCCTAATCATATTCTGTGTAGACTCAACCTGTCTGAGAGTCCTTGCCACAATGGCTTCCACTATAGGACCTCTGTCACCGTGTAATAAGTGTACTTCGTCTATGATTAACAGTTTCACTATGGACGCCAGTTCTGTATCAGCTATGGATTTGTGTAAATATAGTTGAAAAAAAAACCAGTTTATTTTAGAAAAACAGTTATTCACAAAAAACGTACAAATTACACTTATACACTATCATAATAGAAAAAAAAATGCGATAGATTAATATAAAATTATTCATACTTGCTCCTTTCCTAGTAACCACATCCCACTTCTCCGGCGTAGTGACAATCATTTGTGTTTGTTGCACTTCTGTTTTAGTTAATTTCATATCTCCCGTTAATTCTTTAACTGTTATTCCAAGGCCTTTAAGACGTTTCCCGAAACTTGCTGTCATTTCTGATGCTAAAGCTTTCATTGGCGCTATGTATATAATCTGTGGTAAGAAAAATATGTAAAGTAAAAAAATACTAGTTTATCTGGTTAACCATTTAGATCATAAAATAATAGTCATCATTAAAACAACTGAAATTGCAAGTTAAGAACAAGTCTTATGCTGTATTAAGTATTTGGTTCAAATCCTAGAAATAAGTTAAAAAGCAATCATTAAGTTCTTTATAATTCAGGCAGTGCAGGTTCAAATACGATTGGTACCTCACAATTATTGAAAGCAGCTACCAACCACTTTCCTCCTGAAAAATATTTCAAATCAATATACTTACTTTAAATTTATTCTTCATAATAACATCATTCTCTATATGTTGTTTTATCTGATGTACCACAGTCAGTAAGGCTATGTTAGTCTTACCGGCGCCAGTGGGCGCGCATATCAATAGATTCTCATTAGTATTATATGCCGTTTGGAATACTACTGATTGTATGCGATTTAATTCTTTTATATTCTCAAACGCCATTTGTCCTATCTGGAAAAATATACGAGTGTTTATTTTGTTTATTTCTGTAGATAATGTAATTTATATTAATATTATAGAGCTGAGAGTGAGTTCATGATTTTGTTTGTCCGAACACGCTAACCTCAGGTACTATTTGCTTGAGTCAAATTAAATCAATCATTTCAATGTAACCTATACCTACTTGAGTGCAACTTCAGTCAATGTCATACAAAACTTTTAGTTAATTTCATTTGCACAACATTTTTTTTATTTCTAGATAAAATGTCATATGTTCTATTTCTTCTAAAATGCGTAGTAGTATATTCAAATGAAAGAAAAATATTTTTTTATAAAATATTTAAATTTCAATATTAAATTTTTAAAAACTTTGCCAAATATCAGATATCAGTATATACATAATAAAATAAATATAGCACACAATAGACAAATAAAATAATAATATAAGTAAGCACCTCATCTATATCTGATATAGGCACACGTTTGTTTCCCACTTCTAAAGGCGCTGGCTCGTTTTTAGGTATTAATACTTCTTCGTATTCCTTATTGTCTTTTCTTACTGCGTTTTCTGGTAATATTAACTTAAGACCTGATACAAAACCTGAAACAGTTACTTAATGTTACAGTTAAAGCTACATAAATAAACAACTTATACTATACTAGCGGCACAAACGCGGCTTCGCCCGCTCAAATTTTAAACTTAAGTTGTAGCCTATGAGTTAATCTGAATAAAAGCTATGTTACTGTGTTAAGTCCCACTAGGGAACGGCATTGAGTTTCGACACGCAATGCCTCAAGAATTCGGCGGAAAGTATGTCTTAATATTAGGTTCCCAGGTAACCTCTGTCTACCCTGCTATGTGCGGGAAACAGCGTGAGCTAAAAAAGAGGGTATATGATAGTAAAATCAGTCCTAATAGTGTAAATACTTTTATGGGCACATTACCTGCAGAATTCTTAGCATTTATGGAGGAATCATAAACATTAGGATATTGCACTTTAGTTTGAAAATAAGATATCTTTTGTAATATAGGATCTACGTTGTTAGATCTCGTTGCAGAAAACGGGACCACTGGTTTTGATAATTCTGCTATCCTATTAAACATTATTATAAATTAGACATGAAAAATATTATATATGTATAAAATATATTTATTTATAGCTACATTGAATTGAATGGAGTTATATTACTGTATAAATAAAAAAATATTAATTATTTAATTACATAAAGTTCACAAATGTTTCAAGCATAGAAAAGATTTCATCTTATATCACTCTGGAAAAAAGATAACAAATATATAAGTGCTTCTTAAGTGGAAATCAATAATAACAATGCAATAATATAACAAGCAATATATTAAAAAATATGTCAAACCCTATAATGGATCGAAAGCCATTTTGATGTACTTATTAGACAGTGATTGACTTCCTAAGGATAGGTAATTATTGCACATCTATTTTAGATTTAGACATCTATCGACAATACTAAACCTATATGACAAGTAGGGTAATAATTTAAAATATATTATATTTTATTTATACCTTCTAGCTCTCAACTGTGCTATATTAATTTCTTGATTATCCTCATCATCATCTTGTCTCTTGGCATTTTTCTGCTTTTTCTCTTCTTTCCTGACCAATTTTGCTAACATCTTTTCTTGCCCAGATTGTACTGACACTTGACACAAGTATTGAGGCATTTTATTTTCTGGGAGGAGTGAAGCAACTGGAAATAATAATTATAATAATATGTTTTTGGATTTTCTTTTTCTTAACATCTTATTTCGCTTCTAGTAGGCATTTTTTTTTATATACTTAATTTTCCTCTAAAATTGAAGTTTTAGGTTTGCCAATGGGTAATTAAACTTCTTCGATGAAGGGTCAAATCCACAACCATTCCCTTAAAGATTTTATGACATAATGGACTCATGAATTAATTGTATTATCTTAATTTTGTTAGTTCACTAAACTATTGTGCTTAAATTTTATAAATATATAAGAATAAAAATAAAATAAATTATATAAGAATTACATATGAAATTGATAATTAAAAACGCCCAACACAAAAAGCTTTAAAACATTATTAAAGAAATAAAAGGGAAGTGATCTTCAAATGGCTGATCATGTTTTTTATTGAACCATGGCTAAGATTACTCTTGATTAAGTCACCTTTTCAGCACAAAAAATTACATCAAAATCAGTTCACATTTAGGATCTACAATGCCAGAGACATCCATATGGAAATACACAAACAAAGATCAAACTTATAACATCCCTCTGTTTTTGTGGCAGGCTCAAAATGAAACGGTACTTACTTTCAGCAATAGAAGGCTGTGGCGGAGGAGCTTTCAAACTATCAGTGATATCTTTTCTATGTTGCAATATTTCTTCAATAAACTCAAATTTTTCAAAACCAAGTAACTCAAATAAATCATTTTGTATTTCATCATTACTTCTTGGTGAATTCAATAATGTTATCATGGATTGTAGAATGTCTGCACTTGATATGCCACTAGAGACTACATATAATTCCTTTACTTTAGTTTCTAACCATACTTTGCCAAACTGAAATAAAAAATTGCTTAATTTTGTTTCTTAATTTAATGAATTAAATTAAATCAGCTTTAGGCAGAAGGAACCTAGTGTTAAGATACTTCATTCTCCATTTTCTTCCGAATTTTCGAGGCATTATGTGTTGAGTGGTGGAACAAAATGCAGCGCTTTGGCTCGACACTAGAGCCAAGATATGAAAATATAAATTTAAATAAATATTTAATTTTCTTGAGGCCCACTCAAGGAACCTACAACCAGTTGCGTTTAGTGTCATAAACTGCTGCTCACTGGTCTCACTGTTAATTAATGAATTAATTATTAATTTAAAGTTTCACATTGTGTGTCCAATTTTGGAGATATTGCAGTTTGGTGGCACAACTGGACTACTCACTTTTTAATATTCTTTTTAAGCATAGATAGATACCTTAGATGCTGGTTTTGAAACACTTTGAACATTGACCTCTTTACTAGCTGTGTTATTGTATCTCATAGAAAAATCAGTAACAAATGCACTGGATGTGGCAGGTTTTTTAATAAGTTTTGCTAAAGGTTTCTTAGCAGGCTTGTATGGAATATAATGGCATTGTATATTTTCACCCCATATCTTCTCTTCTTCTACTTTCTTGTCTTCTGTCTTTATGTACTCTTTTGATTCCTCTGTTATAGTGTTTGATATTTGCATTACTATCTGAAAGATTTTACATGTATATTTAATTTTGTTGCTAAAATATATAATAATATTTATTACTAATGATTTGGCAAAAGTTATAAATATATGTAGTCTGTTTTCAACTTCAGGTTTTTTATGCATAGCAAAGATGGAGTGAACTTAATGTTAAGATACTATTCACAAAATTGAGGATCAAATCTAAAACATTTTTAAATTTTAATTAGCTAATTAGTATCCTTCAGTAAAATAATTACATAAAAATTCATAAGTTAACATTAAATTAACAAGCTATGTGCAGTATATAGACCTATTAAGTTACTCATCCAAAAATGATGTAGGCAAGTGTATGTCAGCTTATTCAGTACAGAAATAATGTATCACCTCACAAATCTTATTAGCTGTGCTTGATAAAACGGTGCCAAACATTTGTCTTAATTGAGACAAATGTTTTAACATTACTAGCTCTTGGTCTAAAAACATCCTCAATGTAAATACAGCTGCATCCTCTAACATATCATTTGTTACATCGCCAGTTAGAAGTTTACAAGCATCCTTTAATTGATCAAGCAGAAGAATAACTGATGAAGGTTCATGGTTCTTTATGTAACTGTATATATCAGTAAAAGATTTGAAGCTGCAAATATAAATTTTATAAAAGATTATTTGGCAGAAACATTGTAAAACAATTAAATAGCAAAAAATGTTTTCTTTACCTCTGGGTGTTTTTTGGTAATATCACTAATAGTTTGTTTATATCAGCTGAAGGTTTTAGACAGCGAGGCTTATCTAGTTGTGTGTGAGCTCTGAGAGCTCTGGTTATTCTTGGTAATTCTAACATTGTTGATAAAGATCTAAAAATATTGCAAAATCAATTTATATGTATATATTTTTACATTATTATCACAATAATATAAAGTGTTAACGTGTGAATAAAAAAATATATTTTGCAATATATTAAAAAAGCTGTTGATATACTTACAATATTGTGCAATATTTATATTGTGCTTATTCGTAATGAAATTTTAACAAAAATAATAGGCCACTTTTTAAAAAAAAATCATAAAAGACTTTTGATATATTTAAATTTAAGAAAATAGTCTCAATTAGCTAAATATATGAAATTAAAATATGTATATTTCGAATTACTTGCTGCATTTACATATTTTAGCCCTCGCCTTTGACGGAAGTAACGTTGACACTTGATAATCAGCCGGTGTTGTCAATAACAGGTGTCGTTCAAAAACATTTATTAATAACTACTTAGTTGTCAACTTTAAAATATTTATTAAAAATCAAGCAGACAAACCGCAATCAGTATGTACTGCTGTTTTTATTAAAAATCTTAAATAACTATACTATTTATTTAGTATATTCAATATAACTATTCAGAATACATAAAAGTTTTGGCTACAAGCTACAATTGTAAGGATGGAAGAAGGAACTTGAAGCTGATTTAATTTTTTTATATATATTAAAGCTGTCGCCGTCGTGGACAAGTCCGGAACGGAGTTGTCGGTATGATTCTACCCAATTGTCGACTACACATTTGAGATCAACATTCGAACTTTTTCCATATTTGTATTTACCGTATTCTGCTATATAACACACGTTTGTGGTTGACTTACCATTTGTGCTTCCCCTATAATTGTAATCTATATTTTAAAATGGTGTTTATGAAGATCAATGGTAACTGTAAGAAGACTTTTATTAGGTTTTCACCATCAACACTAAAACTGCCCAAGAATAAAGTAAAAATGAAAAACAATATAATTTTAATTTAAGTTGCTTTTATTTATTGAAGCAATAGTTACAATAATTAATACTATCGGTACATATAGAATTACATCATTAGTTCTATAGTTTTAAAATGAGATTACAGTGATTATGTTTGTGACTGTAACATACAATGGGTATATTTGAATGGTTTGCCTCTGCCTTTGCGGTTTTTTGTGACAATACCTAATTATAAATAGTCATATTTTTATACAACACTTAAATAAGTAGAATTTTCAAATACAACAGCTACAGCCTATAAAATCTAAACACACATTATATATCGAATATAAATTTAATCAAATGTATCATTAAAACGTTTTATAGTAGATACCTATTCTATATTGAAGTAGGTAAGATTGCAATGGCGTCAAGACGGTATTGATAAAATTGTGGGCTAATATGCATAGTTTTTTTAATGCTAGTAACACTCATATACAAATCGGCACGAAATAGCTTTGCTTTCGGTGTGGCCAACATTAAAAAATTATAATAACAATCGTACCATAACGATTATATGATACTACTTTAAATAGTTTTAATGATACATGAATGGGTAAATGACACTATGAACATTATAACTTGTTGATGACACGCTATTCAATTAATATATTTTCAATCTGAACAAAATATTTTATGTAATTGTAATAATTAAACGTAAAGTGAATTTCTTATAACTACAATAATAACATATTTAAATAAATTAAGCTGCTTAACTATAATATATTAGCCAAAACATTTATACACTACACTCGTTTTATAATGTCATTTAAAAATAATAACGGAAGCTAGCATTTAAACTTTAAAAAATCCAAATAATTTTGTATATATTTTTAAGTACATACATATAACCAAATTTATATAAAAAAATATTAAAACATTATATACATCTTTTAAAAATTAAATAATAGGTATATAGATATTTCTAATTTATTAAGATCTTAATAGTAAGCAAAATAATTATATGTACGTACCTATTATATTAAGTTTAGGGTAGTAAAGGCGAAAAGTATTAATTATTTTTGCATTTTATATCTACTATTTAAATAATAATTGTTTCATTACTTTTGTAGCACTATTAGGAATGTGAAGTGTCGAAAGCTAAAGATTTACAGCGCACAGATAATTTTTTCTCAAAAATTGATATGACATACCCTTTACTATTTGATAATTATATAATCTATGGTCCTAAATAAAAAAACATAAAATATATTTTACACAACAACTTTTATTTTATATAATTGTTTGTAAAAGTTTTTACTGTAAATATAAAGAAAACAGAAAATCTTTAGCCCTCAATAAGTAGATAAATATGGTTAAATATATAATTATATTTTACTATATAATTTAACGTATTGTTTTGTAAATATACCTTTTATGTTTTGTACTTTGTTTTAAATTATCATTATAAAATAAATAATTTCAAAATAAATTAAAACTTTTCCCCTTTACCTAGTTATGCTATGTTATGTCTAATTAAAGACATGTGGTGTGTTTTTATTTACCTTACAGTGAATTGAGGCCTCCATTTTTGAATGGTAAGAACTTTGAAACGCCTAAATAGAATTAAAATGAACACTTTTAAAACCAATGTTTTGTACTAAAATTAAAAATTTAGGCAGAATATTTTTATATCCTAATATAGATATTTTTCTTATAAAAACAAAAGCCAATTAAAATACTTTTTTATTATTTTTTTTTTTTTGAAAAGTTTCAACGATTCACACTCAACAATTTTAAGCCTTACCAGTTAAAAAACAGAGGCATATGGTTAAGTTTAATTTATATCTATACCCACGTTATAATTTTACTAAAATTCGATAAAACACCTATAATAAGAATCAACAATATCATAGTGCATTTATACGACTATAACGTAAAATTCTAATATGCCACAATATTTAATTTTCTGGATTTATCCACTATTTCTATTTATAACTCTAGCAACTTTCGTAGCTTACCATTGTTATAGTCAATAAGTCTGAAAAATTAATTTAAATATACTTACGTGAGACATATTTTGACTAAATTTTGGTACTTTCGACTCAATTCGATATAATTTATACAAACAATATTCTATTACAAAAAAAACATTTTTTTAAATATAGGATCGCATTTAGTTGGAAATGGAAAGTCGAGGTATTTATGTTTAATTACAATATTAAATAAATATTTAATTAAAAGCAGTATTAAAACAAAACATGTGAGTTTAAACACAATTTATATTATTTCTCTCTTAAAATATAATTAGTAATTTAAATTAAACATTGAAACGTGCTATAATATGTTTTACAATTAACTAGTACAAGCTACGTACAATTTACACACAGAAAAGATAAATATCGGATTATAATATTTTATTAACATTTCCCTATAAGTATAACAATAACGAATAATAATATGTTCGTTTATAATGATGATTAGCATAGACAGATGACTACTAAATCTACATTTATTCCATTAATGACTAGATCGTTTAAAAAAAAAATAAAAAAAAAGTGATTTTACAGTACGGCCAATAAGTCTTGGCTACTAGATGTAGACGGCTGTGTAGATTTTAGGATTTTTCTTATTTTTTAAATATTTTCTGGCCGAATGAACAATGCGCATATGCTCAGAAAACCTTACGTCAGAACCGCCAAGACTTGTTGACTGTACTGTACCATATATAATTTAAAAAATGCCTATACTTGGAATGGACCATTACAAACAACCTATGTACCTATTCAACATCTAAAAAGTGTTTATAAAAATATTGTAAGCATAACAAATAATTCATAAAGGGTATCAAAGTTCGACTATAAAGCTGGCGTCACACGGGGAATGTCACACCGTATATATTTTTAATATATATTATCTAAAAAACCTGTTAACCCAAAAACAATAATTTGAAACGGTGTGACGTCACAATCCCTACAAAGACGACAGAATAAGAAATATATGAAGTATAAAAATAAATGCGTTTACTAACAGTTCCACTTGAGAAACTTGGTCCAAATTTAAGAAAAAAAAAAGAAGATTAAATCCGTCTTATTTCTGAACACAATTTAAAATTACAAGATATGGTATATTTTTCGATAAGCCTTAGGTATCTATAATATGTATAGCAAATAGCGATATAATATGTTGTTACGATTTCACAAGGTAAATATTTTAACAAAGAAAGATCTTCTAAAAATACTCTAATTTAGCTGATAGTGACTAAAGGAGTCGGTACAGGACGAGTGATTTAGAAAATTTGTAAATATAGGAGAATCTATAATAAAATACACGCTGAAGATATGGATTATCAATTCTGAACGCTCAACGAGACTAATATAATTAAACAAACTATTTATTCTGTTGAAATTGCTGGGAGTTGTTGTTGAAATAGGTACCTGAAAATATAAGAAATTAAATCAAATTGAGCTTCACGCTGTATCCCGCACACAGCAGGGGACGTAATTGTGTGGGACGTGTTAAAACACTGTGTTCTCCAGTTTCCGTTGAATTTTTTGAGGCGGCATAGGCTTAACTTAACGCCGAGATTTTGCTTTGGTGACAGCGAAGAAATGAAAATATAAATAAAACATAATTATCTCTTCAGTGGGGCTCGAGCCGACAACCTTCGCTTTACACTCATACCCTTGTGCCCTTGCGCTACGACGGCCCCAATATGAAAATATAAGAAACTTAAATATATTTAAATATTTTTATATTAAGTGCAGTTATAATTAGCACAGCCTCTATACATACCTTGGCCTCTTTCCTCCATTACGATGTTTACAGACCTAGAAAATATTTTAAAAATTGTTAGTATAAAAAATAATTCACCTGAAATAAACATATGGAGATTTAATTTGTCTGTTTAGACGTAGGATATTTAGTATTATAAAAAGACAAAATGGAGATATTAGATTTTTCCTAATTATGAGATATTGGGATGTCAATTAATTATCTATGTAATTTAACAATGACATTTAGTTTAAAAGTTTTTTTTTTTTTTAAATCGAATAACTTATTCGATTGTTATCGATGTGAATCGATATCGTCACATTTCATTTAAGCAAAATTAGCGTTTATAGGGGGTAAGCGTAGCATTCTTGGAAGACAGTTAGAATATTATTATTATTAAAAATATTATAATTTATAGGGGACAATTGAGTATTTTTAGTACACATGGCTAGTTATAACAGCAATATTAGACACAAGATATCACAATAACAAAATAAGCTTAGGTTAGTTTGTGGGGTTGTTTTCATTGACAGCTTTTCAAATATAAAATGAAAAAATTTAATTATTTTTATTGTCGATATAATATTGAAAAAATTAATAAAGTTGTCAATGAAAACGTAATATAGTATCAGCTATGATTAAAGATATAGAAGACGGCATGAAACTTCAGAGACGAACGAATATACGAAGGAACAGTAGAACAGATAAAGCGAACACTTAGAACTCATACACAAGATTGTAACTAGGACAATTTGCAATATTTTATTTCTATAGAATTTCTGCAGAAATATCAATTTAATTGCAAATATGTCTTAATTACTCGTAGGACTGCATGGCCAGAATAATTTGGCATTAGTGAGAATTTTACAATTTTATTTTTATTATAAGTATATATTCTTTCTATTACTTTTACTTTTGCCAAGTTAATCCACATCAGCTTCACCAACAATGACACTGTCAACTTACCAAAATAGGGTTAAATATAAAATAGTAATAACAAAATAACAACATACGTTATATTACTATTTATATATTATAATAAGTAACTTCTAAATTAAACTGCGGTTACCGAAACTTGTTCACACAAAGTTGGCTGAAAATGTGAGAAAAAAATATGGCATGATTAGTCTAAAAACTTATTATGTAATAAAATAAACTTGAGAGCGACATGCTCTATGTGCGTATAGCGGCTAGTGGTGGAACTTACCAATAATTAAAGCTAAAATAATAATTCCAATGACTGCTGCGATTATCATCATCTGTAAAAGAAAAAAAATAATATAGAAGTAATATTCCAGTTAACAGATATAAATGAGAAAATCTATTTAAATTGTTTAATTGCAGGTCCCACACTCGGCTACAAACAAAGCTTTAAGCTTATTTACGTAAATGGCGTAAGAGCTAGACGATAGACGAATCTAACAATTTTGAATGAAACAAAAAAAATAATAGTTGTAATATAATAAAATAATTAAAAATCAAGTCACCTTTAAGTTCTGCAACCAGAATTTGCTTTTCAGTTTCCCTGCCTGCTGCTCGAATTGTGACGCGCCCTGCTGCAAAGCATCTAAAAAAAATAATCATGAATTTTGTTACTGTCTGTCTGTCTTTTACGCAATCAGGGCCAAGCGGCTAATTTAATTGTGATACAATACTCATATAGAGGTACTTGAGGGTCTCGGGATGAACATAGGATACTTTTTTTTCTCATATTTGTAATATTTTCGATATATACCCATATATTAAAATACTTATTCGTTTGACATGCAATTTATTCCGCCATGTTAATAATAACCGTCGCGTTGCTAAGCAACGATTTGTTGCAAAGTTTGTTGTTATAAAACGTCACCTAAAATGAGCTTGCTTAACGCATCTCTCTATTGAAAACTGAAAATATTTTAATAAATATTTGTATAGTTCAAGCGGGCGTAGCCGCGTTCGGGTCCACTAGTGGTTCTATAAACTACAAAAAAAATAATAATAGAAGCAATGTCTTTATACCGACTTATTGTACAAAATGTTTGTATAGCAAGTTAATTATATAAAAAACGTTATTAAACCACTTTACCTGCCCTGTCATCGAGCTCCGATAGCTTTTGATCTCTCTCTAGTACCTTCTCTACGTTTGTTTTCATTATATCAACCACCTGGGAAAGAATAAATAAATATTATGAAAACATTCAAAGCGAATCCGAGATTATATGTTATTCAAAAACAATTTCAAATAAAGATGATTTAGTACTTTAATAGAAATTAATTTATCTTTTATTTTTACTATGATTTTATGTTATAATTTACTTAATGTTTATATTTTCATTCATAAGGACTATAATAATTTCAAAACCTAAATTTGAAGAACTATGGCAAGTAAAAGCTAAATACTGTATTTATTACTTAAAAAGAAGAACACGTTACCTCATCCACTTGCGCCTGTGTCTGCTGCAAGCGGCGCTGGGCGGCGATCTGTTGTGGGGTTTTCGGGCCTCCTACCGGCATGTCATCGCCACCAGGCGCCAGACCTCCCTCTGTGGCCCTGAGGTAATGAAGTGAAAGTGAAAAATATATCGATATAAGCATAATATTCTGGTCCAACCACCAAAGACGCAAAAGACCGTGCAAAGTGGTTGTGGTAGGTTGAGTAGGAGGGCAGACCCTGGCTATAGCCGGGATTAATGCCAGGAGGAAGAAGAAGCGTAATATTCTGGTGTGACATTCAATTGTCAATATATTTTAAGTTTTAGAATCATAATTTGGAGAAACGTTGCCCACACTCAATAGCTTTATGTAGAGTCGCTTATACTATTTATGTTTAATAAATAAAATAACAATAAATAAAATAAACCTTTATTCGCTGACCATTTCAGAATAAACCATACAATAAAAATTTAAAAGACTTAAAAATTAAAAACATTTAAAAATTAATTTATTCTAGCAGCCAATTTTTTGGTCAGGTTGTCCCTCGACATAGGCCTCCCCCACCCTATTCAACTGTTCTCTGTTCCAAGTTAACCTTCTCCATTCTTTAATAGAATTCCTTCTCCTTCTGTTTAATAGAAATAACCAAATCCAACCATTTGTTACCAGTACTATTTACTAATTTTGTCCCTGTTGCAGAAAAATTAAAAAGTAAACTCCTTATGATGGTATAAAATGTATGAAAAAATTACAAACATATTATTAAAAAAAAGTTTTATACCGAAAAGCTTCAAGCTTTTCAGTTTAAGTCGAAAACTAGACTAGTCTAGACTAAGTTTTAAATATTAAAATATATATTTTAATAAAAGTGAATAAATATATATTTTAATTAAGATTAAATTTATAGTTCGGTCAAAGACATTACATTACTTTTTCCCCCTAAATGTTCTATACATTTGTGTTTCCGTCGAGACTCAGTAGATATCAAAGGATCGTTGACTTGTTTATGGTTTTTTTATTATTATTATTCAAATGTCATCGATCTACATTATATAAATTACTAATATGAAAAAGAGGCTAAAATAATAACATATCGTTTACGAATTTACCTTATTAACTAAAACCAAAATAATCAAAGACTTGTATTCATGAAATTGATTGTATTCTAAGTTTGCCACTTCCAAAATTTAAAGTATTTGTAAACAAAATTCTAACAAGTAAAGCTTATTACACTTAAGAAATAATGTCTACTGAATGTAATGCAGGATAGCTGCCAACTAATGTAATAGATTGTACCATTGACTTTGAAAAGAGCAACTGTTGAGTTTCTTGCCGGCTCTTCTCAGCAGAACTGCCTTCCGAACCGGTGGTAGTTCATTCGACGATTCATAAATTCCTTGTAATAGTTTATTTGAACCAAGAATATTTTGAATTAAATTGTTCTAAGTCGGTAAAAATAAATAATTAGTGTTTTGTAAGGAATTGGTGTTGGAAAATATGGAGTAATTCATATGTTAAAACTTCAGTATGAAATATCAAAATTAAAGCACTTTCTTTCTATTTAGGTATTTTTTTTATCTATAAAAACTATTCGAGAAATCTAATATCTCAAGTAAATTAAGTCAATCATGAATATGCTATCGTATTCTGAGATGATGCAAAATACTGCGTTGGTTGTTGCCATTCAACATTTTCAGAGGATTGAGGTAAACGGAGAGAGAGATTCATGAGGGAATAAGATATAAAATAATAATAATTTCGTGGAAGCTTAGTGAAATAAATGATTTCGTTTACAGAACTAAACTTCATAAGTTTTTATGAATGAACTTTAACAACATAAATATAACTTATAAAAGGTTCTTATTCCTACATACTATTTGGCAAGCTTTCTCCAAAGTGTTGCGCTCTACTTGGTCTGGTGCCAGGTCGTGCGTCCTTTACATGTAGTTTGAGTGGTCTCCAGCAGAAAGTGCAAGCTCAAGTGCTATTCGTTAAGCCCAAATATAAATGTCAATTTTATTAGTTAAAATTTATAAGTGTGCCTTTTCGTGGAAATTGTATGTTATGACAAAAAAGCAGAATAAATATTATATTATAAAAACCGGTTAAGTGCGAGTCGGACTAGCCCACCGAGGCTTCCACATATATTTCGGGAAAGGACAATTTATAAAATTTGTTTTATTGAAGTTTGCAGTCATTTTCTATGACACGAGCCACAACTATAAGCTTGCAATGAATAAATATAAAAGTCACCTTTAGCTTTTCATCTAGATTCAAATTATACTTTATTGCATATAATTATAATAAATATTTTAAGAGATATCATTGATTCAAAGGCTAGTCTAGCCTACATGGCCTACGAGCCGAAAAAACCGACCCGAACGGACAGACGATGTTGACGGTTTTGCAAATTTTCATACATTTTCCATATAGTGTTAATTTTTTTGTCGTTATTTGCTTTTTATTATTAATTCATTTTTTTTTCGATTTTCTTCGCTTATTGGCGTAGTAATTTTAAATTTCTTGCTTTGGTTAAGTTTCGTTTTATTCTGGTGTTATATTTCGCGTTATTTTTAATTTTAATACTTTTAAATTACGTTCATTTTACGTTGATAATATAGCTAATTTCGTTTTGTTTTAGTTACGTTATTTTATTAATATTTTTCTTTTGTTATGTTTACTTATCCTTTTTTGTTCATTTCAATTAGTTAGGTACTTTATCTAATACCAGTATTTTAGAAATAATTAGGCTTTTTTAGTATATCCCGCCCAAAACAGTTTCCTCTGAATTCCGGAGACATGCGCGTGTTGATTTGCGGAACGTCACCAAAGCCAAGAAATGAAAATATACATTTAAATTAATGTTTAGTTTCCTCGAGTGGGGATCGAACCTACAACCAGTCGCGCTTAAAGTCACACACTTGTGCCCCTGGCCCTGGCCCCACGACTGGCCTCAATTATGCTTATTACTTTTGACAAAAAAATAAACAAATATTGAATTCACAAAATTGAGTTTATATTTGAAAATATGATAAAATAAGAAAAAGTTTCTGGTAGATAGGTATACAAGACGCCATAAGAGCATCTCTTAGCTCAAAAGGCTCTCTTCACTTTTAATTAGAATTTGCTATAAGGTTAAAACTGGCGACGGTGATATGTTCCGCTTCTATTTAATTTTCATGAATTTTAATTAAATGTTCTTGAAAATATTGCTACCACGTTATCATCACGCAGGTCTTTGTAACCATACGGGCGGAGGAAACTTAGTGTTTAATTACTCCGTTACCCACTTTCCACCAAATTGTCGGAATCTAACACCGCGCTTAGCCTTGTTACCAGAGCGAAGAAATGAAAATATTAATAAATAATAATACATTGCCCCGAGTGGGCATCGAACCCACTATCCCATAGTTATGATAAAAAAAATCTAATAAGATATATTATTTGTCATATCGCCTGAGCTAGTTTTATGTCTAAAATAATTTATATATCATTATATTGTTTTTTTTTAATGAAATATGAGAATAAAAATAAAAGCCTGAGTATTGAACTATATCAGTTCTCTTTGTTTGTTTTTGACGATTTTATTCAAACAAAAGTTAATGAGCTTTCGGAAAAATTAAAATACAATGAAAAGCTTTACGTTTATTATCGATATTGAATATTTTTTAGTTTTCTGCTTTATTCCGTATAGCAGGGTAGACAGAGTGAACCTTGTATTAAGACATTTCTGTTATTGGACAAAATTAATAGAAACATTGCGGGTGAATTTCAGCACTAGCATTGTTTAAGTTTTAGATTTGATTGAACCTACTACCACCGCGTGGTTAGTTAGACATGTTCGTTCTTCGCTTTGACTTAAAGACTTTTTATTATTTATAGTGCCCATGTTACACTTCTTTATTACAAAAACAAATACTAATATAATAATACTAGCGGATGCGCGCTGCTTCGCGTGCTTATTTGCTCCCTTAGGGATAAATTCTAATATACCTATAAAAATCGGTGGCGATTTAAGTAAAAAATCCATACAAACTTTCAACCCCTATTTCACCCGTTTAGGGTTAACATTTTTCGAAATCCCTTCTCAGTGGATGTCCAGATTACGAAAGTAAACATCTGTCCAAATTTCACGTTTCTAAGCACAGCGGTTACGGCTGTGCGCGCGTCTTACTTCAGTCAGTGAGGACAAGTGCTTTTATATATATAGATAATTGTAGGTAGGTATGTATATTATTTCAAACCATAATTTTAACATTATACCAGCTTTATATTTGACTTTAGTTTAATATTTGAGTTTCACATAACATACGAAAATTTAAACTCTCCTCTATTCAGGCGAATTAACAAAACATTCCTTTGTCCTAAAAACATACAAAAGATAACATCACAAATGGAGTTCAGACCCGCATTCGAATTAATGCTATGTAGACCAGATTTAAATCAGTTAAACTACTGAAGTGACATATATTTTAAGTCATTTTTAAATCTAATTGGTCTTTTATTAGCTCTACGATATGTTTATTTAAAGACTAGTAACAGCCCCTGTGTGGTTTGGTCTGCTTCAAATTTGAACAAACAGGAAGATAGAAACATTTTAAATTTAAATTTATTAATATCTTGTAAATAGCATTTAGACAAACATGGTTATTTTGACATTAAAAAAATATAGTTAAATTTTATTTATATTTCCCGCTTCTGAGTAAAATTCTAAATCAGCAAAAATGTTATGTTTATTATGAAGAAAAACCTCCTTTTTTCAGCTTCACGTTGCATTCCGTATATAGGAGTAAAGAGACAACTTAAAGTCATGACATTCTGTTATAAAGTCAAGTCACTTTATGTTAATAGAAATAGACATCCATAAATAGAGTCCAACCTAACTACGTACGTAGATTTAAATGGTATAGGCTGAATAGGAAACGTCCCTAGGGGGTATCTAGATAATTTCGAAGTATTTAATTTCCATTAAAATACTTTTGAGGCCAGTTGTGGCGCAAGGGCAAAACGTGTGACTCTAGAACCGACTGGTTGTGGGCTCGATCCCCATTCGAGGAGATGAAATGTTTATTTAAATTTATTTCCATTTTTCGCTCTGGTGTCAAGGCAATGCTCGTCGTTGAGTTCTGCCATTCAGCACGCAATGCTTATAGAATTAAGCGGAAAGTGAGGAACGGAGTGTCTTAACACTAGGTTCCTCCTGCATACCCTGTGTGTGCGGGATACTGCGTGAAGCTGTTTTTTTTTTTTGATTAAAAGTGTTATATAGGTAAGCACATAAGATATTTTTTTTAAATAGTAAACCACGACTATTTTGTTATCTATCTATCTATCTATCACTTTACTAAATTGAATAAATATATAATTATGTCAAATGGAATCTGATCAAAGAAGGGTGATGGTGGAGTGGTGGTAGACTAAATATTCAATCTCTCTCGTATGTTCCATTTAAGTTTCCAGATCTGCCGAATTATCGTTTCCTTATACTTTATCATGAATTTCCTATAAGCTACTGGGAAAACTACCGTTGATTGAAGAATCAATACTCAGTTCGTTCTGTATTTATATAAGTGGCTATGAACATGTTATTTCTTTTATAAAAATGCAACATATAACTATATGTTTAAAGAAATATTCTACAACTAGTTTTGCATACTATAGCTATACAAAAAGGTATGCTGTAACTCTTATGAAATATTTTCTTAAAGCACTATTAGCATTTATAGAGTTTCGTAGTACAAGCAAGTAATTTCTTAAACATAACCAAGACTGTTTTTCTAAGGCTTAGCTAAGATTATATAAGTAAGTATAATACTAAAAGTTAATGTTATAATCATAGAATACCCTACCATATGTAGATTTTTTTCACGCTGTATCCTGCACACAGAAGGATAGGCAGAGGGAACCTAGTACTAAGATACTCCCTTCCCCATTTTCACTGAATGCCGGAGGCGTGTAAAGAGGCGAAATTTTTGGCTTCCATATGGATATTAAACATACATATATACTCTACTATATATAGATAGAGAGGCAGAAGGGTTGCGATGGCAAGGCTCATGAAATTCAAGAGCCTTATGGCTCGAGTAAAGCGCTATATCGACGTTTTCTTTGAAAACTACCATTAAGAGTCTACGAGAGCTCGTCCTATACATATTATTAACTATTGTAGTAAATCTTGTTAGTTAAATGTATACTTATAGCTGTATCCCGCATATACGAGGATAGGCAGAGAAAACCTAGTGTTAAGACACTCCGTCCTCCATTTTCCACCACTGGAGCAGAGCAAAGAAAATGGAAATATTATATATTTTATTTCCTTGAGTGAGAATCGAACCTGTTGCGTTTACAATCACATTATGTATACTTATAAATAAAAAAAATATATATATTTATTTTTTAACTTAATTATTTAACCGGTCAACAGGCGGAATGCTTCCTGTGTTATCCCAACAAGTATTACGTAATATATAAGATAATAAAATTAGGAATTTAAACATTATAATTTAATTAGAGATAGTGTATCAATTTTTTTAGGATGTAATCGTCATAATATTTAACTATATTTATTGTACAGGAATTGTTTAAATTTTGTCTTATTAATTAGAAATCTAATGCACATTATATTATTTAAAGAAATCAATATTTTTCTTCACAGTGTCGACACTTTTAGTATTTAATCAAAAACCAATATTAATAAATATTAATACATATGGATGTTTACGTGGTATGGGGATCTATAATGTGATATTTAAAATAAATAATTGAATTATATCCAATCAAGGCGTTTTCTTCTCGATATTGGCGTTCACTTTTCTATATTATTCAAAATTTTAAAACAAAAACTTAAATATTACTTACATATTAGCTGCTGTGTTTTTTCTAGCAGATGAAGAAAATCCGAAAGTATTTCACAGATGGTTATCTAAATCTTCATTCACTTTAGACACCCCGACCTATGCACCTTCACTGCCCGAGCCCAAATGAATGTGCTTTATGAATGGGACGCTTACTAGGTTTTCCCCACAAGTATATCGGACAACCTATTTTTAGTACAGCCTTTTATACTACAAAAAGAGGTTCCCAAGGTTCCTAAGCCAAGTAACCCGCGTTCCGGTGACTCCAAATCGACACTAATGTGGTTTAGTTGGGAGAACAATGCTCAAATACGTGGTATTAAATAAAATATAGACAGATCAGAAAACCTTCCGTGACGAGTTACCACATTTGCATGGAAGAGGGCGCGTCTGTGTATTCCCTTATAGGAACAAATGGTCTAAAAATACCATCGAACAGTTTAGACGAAACTTAACTTTATCTTAAATAAGTATAAAGTTCAAATTTCTATATAACATCAAAGTGGGGGGATTGGTGTGTGAGTTTTTTTGAGTTTGTGTGTGTTTAAGTCGACGCATGCGTATTTCAGGGGGGAGATGAACAAAAATCAATTCGGGTATGTGGGTGTTACGTAATAATATAGACAAGTTTGCGTTGGCGACTGTTCTATATTAATTAGAGTTAATCTTATATTAATATCTGTATAGCTTTAGGGTTAAATTTTTAATAAAAGAAAAACAACACAAATGTAGGTAAATGTTATAAGAAAAAGTCGACGTTTGCTCTTTTGTATTTATTGATCGGTTGCCCTTTTAATTCGCTGTATAGTTCACTATCGTGTATATATGTGAATGCTAAAATATGATTATCTACTCATAGAGTTTAGAGCCTTGAATTTGAATATAGATGATATAACAACTAGAAATAAGAATAAACATTGAATTTACCTAAATAAAAAAAATAAAATCAGCTTCATATTGTATCCTGCACACAGCAGTGTAGGCAGGGGCAACCTAGTGTTAAGACACTCCATTCATCACTTTCTCCTGAATTTTTCCAGCCATTGCGTGTTGAGCGGCGGAACTTAACGCCGGGTTTTCGCCTTAGTGTAAGTTCAATATATTAATTAGTAACTTGGGGCAGTAAAGCAAATAAAAAAAGTAAATAATTCATTATATCATATATAATGTGTAAATTTACTTTATATCATTTATCCTTTCCTGTGTGGGCGAGATAACGCGTGTTTCAACGTCGTTACCCGCTTTCAGAATATTTCAAAGTTATATTTGACAAGCTTGTTGGTTTTGCGGTCGCTGACAATGGTTAAGCCCTAGTAATTTTCATTAATCAAGCGTGAACTTCAAGAGAGTTAAAATTTTTTTACATTATGATAAAATATTGATATAAAATGTATGTATTTGAAGGTCGTGTAAATAAAACCTCATAGTGATGCAATTGAGAAGCTAGTTATTGTAATGGCGATGGTAGTGGGTTTGATCTCCATTAGGAATCACCATATATTTGTATTATTAGCTAACTTAAAAAGAATAACTATTTAACAAGAGTTCTCAGCTTAGCTCTTAGCGAGATAAACTATTCGTAAATATTACATATACTTTTTGCATTTAGTTTTATAGGCATCAGAATAGAAATTATATATAATTTGATTTTGATAATTCAGTTAGAAAAGGAAAAGTAAGACAGGTCGTTTTCTTCCTCATAACATTGTAAGCAGAGGGAACATAGTGTTAAAGCACTCTGCTACCCACTTGCTGTCCATTTTGTGACTGATTGCGTGACTGATTGCTTATCATAGCGAGGAAATGAAAATAAGTAATTCCGAGAGGGAATCGAACCCAAAACCTTCGCGTTCAAACGCTTAAACGCCTCGCCAGTGCGCCACGACGCGACGCCCTCAAAAAGAATATGTGATTTCATTTAATATAAATGAAAATTATAGAAAATGCATATGCAAATTCTAACTAACTGCGAACAGTTAGTAGAAGTATAATATTTTTCTTCAAAGAAAATAGCGTTTATTCGTCTACGTACTTTTATATGTATTTATAATACGAAATGCTAGTTCAGCTTTCTCGGTCGTGGAGCGTTTTCGAGTGAAGATTATGATTGGTATGACGGAGAATGCATCCCTTGATGCTATTTTTAGCTTAACGTTGCAAAGCTTTTATAAGATTTTAGCGTTTTATATAGAAGAAAATAAATGTATTTATGGGTATTTTAAAATATTTATTTTAAACACAAAATTTTTTTAAGAATTCTGGAGGAGGTGTTGCCTAGGGGAATTCAACGCTGTTTGCCTCAACACCTGAGGGATTAAATTAAAATATTAATTATTTCATTTCCTCGTGTTGAAATCGAACCCATAACCTTTTGTGTTTACAGTCACATTTTGTGCTCTTGCGTCACCACTGGTCTCAAATGTATAAAAATATAAATATACAAATATCTGTCCTGTTCCTTATCCTGTTGCATATTTTATTCCCAAGGTCACGCTTTCCCGCACAGAAGGGTTGACAGAGGGAACCTAGAAATGAGAAACTCCACTCTCCGCCCAATTTTCGTGATGTAGCACGTTGACTTTCCGGGCTCAACGCCGCGCTTTTCTATAACACTGTCAGGATAAATAATATTAACATAATTTTACAAAATCGATGTCATCTATTCTGTTTACTGTATCTAAAGACTAATTCTTCTATTCTAATTGTGCAACGTTTGTTTGGCCTTCGTTTCAAAATATGTAGGGTCAAGGTAGTGTGATCATCTTCTCATGGTTGGTAGTAAGTTTTACCAAATAATTTCTATGTATTAGAAATTTAACCATTTTTGTTTTTATATAAAAGGAAATTTATGCTACTAAAAAAAAATCAGCTTCACGCTGTATCCCGCACACAGCAGGGTAGGCAGAGGGAACCTAGTGTTAAAACACTCCGTCCCCCACTTTCTACCGAATTCTGGAGGCATTGCGTGTTGAGTGGTAGAACTCAACACCGCTTATACTACTATTAAATTATTTATTTATTTCTATAAAGTTTTAAAGTATTAGTAATACAATTACATGCTTACATACATACCTATTAAAATTATTTGATAATTTCATAATATTTAGATTTAAGAAATATTTTATTTCGCTATAAGTATTCAGAATTAAGAGAGAGAGAGTTAATTGTGTTTTATTCGTAAAATATCGAACGTATGTAATAAAATCTAATATCAATATGAAAAAATAATATCGATCAGTAATGTTTTATGACTCACTGTACATAGGTAAGTGTTTTGTAAAAGAATTCAATTTTTAACGGTATTGGTTTTTTATATAAAATTACATCCAAATAAATATTTTTAAATTCATTTTAATAATCTTCATTAAAAAGAATAAGTTTTTTTCTATTTATTAGTTCATTATTTTGATTGTGTCTGTTTCAGGTATATTTTTGATACCTTGTCCTTCAAAGCAGCATTTTGTTTGGGTACGTATGTTTATGCTACAAAGTTCATATTAATTAATCTGGCAAATTATTCTCTTCCTCATTATGTTTTATATTTCTACATACATATATTTGTATCAGAATGTCACGTAAACGTCACGGTAATCTAGACATTGAAAATATATTTTGAAAAATATTATTAATAATCTTGAATATGAAAACATTAAAATTATAGTGTTGTAATAATAAATGTTGCAAAACTAAAAACGAATGAGAACTCACCTTTTCAAACATGGACATGTTCTAACGCTCATTGAAATAACAATTTCTAAAATAATTGTAATTTTATGAAAGCGTGAAGATACTAAATCAGCTTCAAGCTGTATCCCGCACAGAGCAGAGTAGGCAGAGAGAACCTAGTGTTAATACACTCCGTTCCCCACTCACATCTGTTCACAATTTGTACGTTTTAATACAAATTATAAAAATATCGTTGTTATTTCAATCTCCAAGCATTTTGTTATTCCAAAAAAAAAAAAACTCAAATGTCATTCCACATTTGAGGATAATTTATCACGCGTGGGAAGTTTAACAGTTCATTACTTCATGATAAAGGTCACTCACCATTCGAGCGTACTCATATACTTTACATATCATATTTTAGAGACCTATTTTCTTATTTAATATATTTTATTAGTTAGTAAATTTGCGAAAAACAATATTAATTTAAGACATTTTTATAAAGTAGCTAAACATTACCTTTTCTGGTCCCTTTACCTTTTCTGGTAACAAGGCCAATTCCTACCGGAGTGTGTTGGCACTAGGCTCCCAAATTCTCTCTGCTTATCCTGCTATGTGTGTATGTCTTAGTGGGAAAAAAGATGGTGATATAAGTGGCTTTGCTGCCTACGTCCATAAAAAGCGTTTCTTACCTTCGTTATAGTAGTCTCTACCGTATTTGTATTCATTTAATTCACAATATTTTTTAAAAAACCATATAAAGATTGAACATAGCGGTATTTGAACCGACATTTCTCGGAAAGCGTTCAGGCGTACTAACCACTAAGCCATAATAATATAATTATGGCTTCTAAGAGTGGAATAACACTGTTAAAATTTTTTTTTTCAGCCTTTACATTGGTGTCTACTAGCTGACATTTGCAATCACACTTGGATCCCGGAGTGTGGCACTGAAAATGAGCAGAAGACGTCCAATAGAAGATTATTCATTGACGAATGCGATATGTACGAATATAATTGCGATTTTGAGAGTGGTGTGTAATGTTTGTACATCAAAGTTCAATTCGTGATATTTATTTCTTACTATATATTACTTTATTTTCTAATATTCTCTTAAGAAATTATCCACCCATCCATCCATCCATCAGCCTTTCAACGTCCACTGCTGGACATAGGCCTCCCCTAATTCTCCTGCACCCTTTGTATCCAGCGGATTCCCGCTGTCTTTTTAAGGTCGTCGGTCCACCTGGTCGTCCATTATCCACCCAATAAAATGTTAATTATTTATCTTTAAAAAAAAATACTACGATAAATTGACGTATTTTTTAAAATAAATATTAATTTATAGTTTCTAACATGTTTTATTTTTGCAGACTATTTTGCCATTAACTATTCAGAGTGCTTTATCGTGCCAGTAACGCAGTGTCCGACGCATCCACCTTGTCCTTCAATCCCAACATGTCCTGACCATCGATTTCATAGAATGGGAGTTAAGTATCGATTCCTACCATCCAGAAGAATGGTTGAAAAGCCTAGAAGTACAACAAAGATTAATCTACCAGCTCATATGTTGAAAGGAAAAAGAAGATACTCTCCAACATGGAAAAAGAAAAAAAGGCGGACGAGTATGTCGACTAGCAAATTGACAACGGTGAAAACGAAGACGAAGAAGACAAGCCCTAAGAAGGTTAGGACAGTAAAACTGAAAAAAGAAACAATAATAAAAAATAGAAAAAAAATGGTAAAAGTTGTAAAGGGTTTTATTAAAAAGAAAATAAATAACGATAAATCTGATTTCTTAGAATAAATTGTGAGTCGATTCATATAAAAAAGAAAAATATATTATTTATGGAGCATAAAACGTAAAGTCTTTTAAATGTGAATAACATAATAATTTTAATGCAGTGAAATATTCAATTCGTCTAAAAAAATAAATGTTCGTGGCATAATAAAAACTGAATTATATTTTTTCTATCAGAAAGCGCCACAGAAAGATGTTAGAGCAATTACTGAATTTAATTTTACTTTTAAATTTATGGTACAGATTCACTTTAGAACATTACATACCGGTAGGCCATTATATTTTTATAAATATAAACTTTAACTTTAATTATAAATAAAAAACTATTTAATGTCTGTTTTATCATTGAGGCCAATGGTGGCGCAGAGGCTCATGCCTGTCCACGACATGTTCCACCTGTCGCGTTTACACCAGGAAATGAAATATCTAATATTTTCATTTCTTCGCTCTAGGGTCGAGGTGAAACGCGGCGTTGAGTTCCGCTGATTAATTAATTGATTACTTTACTATTGTTAGCCACCAAAATTCTGCCTATTTGCGCAAACTTGCAATCATAGCTGGGCACCCATATGTGGATTCGAAACCAACTTAAAACATAACAGAATGTTTTTGGATGAATGTGATATGTTCGAATACAATTGTGACAATCAAAAAGGTATGCCTCTTTTATTTTGTTAAATCGATATTTGATGAGCCTCGTGTGGCGATGACGCTCATGTTATAGATGTTCTTTTCTGTTACATAAAAAGATTTTGTAAAATATAAATGTAAATAACATTTGAAAATTTATTTATTTATTTATTTATTACTTAGCATTGGCACAGGTGTGATTGTAAACGCGATGGTTCTGGTTTCGATTGTCACTTGGGGGAATGAATTATTATTTATTAAATTATTTTTTGCTCTGGTAACAAAGCAAAACGGGCTGTTAAGTCTCGCCTCATGACCCAAAAGGAGGGGATGGAGTGTCTTAATATTAGGTTCCCTTTGCCTACCCTACTTATATGTTTGATACTGCGTGAAGCAGAAAAAAAAAATAGCATCATTCTAAATGGTGCTAGTATGATATTATTTTTACAAAATATTTTTTTCTATTTTAAGAATGATGTTACAGATAATACATAATTTTGTCCAACAGTTGAAGTTTGTCCACTATTTTTATAGTTTTAATTTTTGTTTTGTATATCGTCATTTTATGGTGAAGAGAGTAAAGTCACATATTTGGCCAAAGTAAAATACATGTTTGAGTCGTGGCTTGAGTCTCTTTACCACCAAAGTGACGATATTACAGTATATTTCATTGAAATAAATTTACAATAATTTGACAGTGTATTATCAAACTAGAATGGATAATAATTGTTCTGAAGCAACTATGGAAACTTCGACTAATCCTACACAAACATCACCAATGGAACATTCTTCGTTGAACGAAACTTCACAAACTACCGTCAACACTTCAACTACAACAGAAATGACCACCACTAAGCTAGTCACCTCCACACAGAAAACAGCTAGTGATGTAACTACAGAGAATATAACAAATTTGACTGATTCTACTACACAAAAAATAATTACTTCAGAATCAACAATAAGCGAGACGACAACTAACGCAACAATACCTACAATTCAAACAACAATACCAACAACTGAAGAGACAACAGAATTATCAACAAGCGAAAGTAAAAATGTGTTAAACGAGACTAAATCTATTTTAACATCATGTACTGCGCGTCCTTTTAATGCAACGACCCCGCAAAATAGTTTAGATACAAGTGTTAGTTCAACTACTCATACAACAATGGAAATTACTATAACAATCACTTCAACGCCATCCAGCTCACATAAATATATTCCTTTTGTTGAAACATCAACAACAACCAGCATAACACAGACTTTCTCTGATCCTTGTGAGATATATCCAAAACATTGTGACAGACCAAAAACATGGGAAACCACACTCAAAGGTGAAACAAGAGATTTCTTCCAAATACTTAAAGCCCGTTTCGGAAATCGCTTTAGGATTTTAGAAGACACAACCCACTGGCCTCGGCGAGTAACTCCGCATGTAAATGATGTCGATGATGATTTTCAATTTGGTCATCATAATGAAGGCAAGGAATTTGATTAAGCAATTAGAGTATAAAAGAATTCTTTTTTAAATGAAGTTTCCTCTCACTATAAGATTAACCTTGAGATGTAATTAATCTAAAATCGTGAGAACACACGTATTAGACTGTCACCAGTATTGTAATTAATGTTTAATATCAAGGTACCCTATACGAAGATAAAAAGCTGATAACGTTTTCATTGTTCTGTTTAATTTAAGGTTTTTTAAATGGAATGTATACAAAATACGAATAATCTGAAAATTTTCTGACCATTTTATCAATTATATATAATTTGCATATATTTAATAGAATAAGAATTGTGCTAATGCTAACCATAGAAAAAAAATATTGTGAAGTTGTAATGAAATTGAAATATAGGTGACGTAGAAAAGAGAGTCAGGAGATTTGTCTCTTCGTCTCATTGAAAAACAAATAAACGGAAAGGAATACTGGAAGCGTTTGCTGTATTTCTAAAGATTTTTCCCCTATAGGTACAATTTAAGTATAAATTCTGGCATATATTTGTGAATTATCAAAAAAGTGTTTATCACTAAAACAAGTACTTAACCTTTTATTAATTTGTAAACAAATTGCCAGCATCTGTTTATTTTTAATAGGCTGTTTCCGCTTAGTGAGGCAGCGAGGCACGTACTCGTAGTCACATGTTAGGTAACCTCGTTAAAATTGCATTGAACTTGGCCCCGCTGGCTGCTTGAGAAATCGTTATATGAATATGTAAGGGAAGTTTGTATAGAAAAAATATTTGCTCTACCGCTATTCTTTTTTATAGTTATACGGCTGTTTTATCAATAAAAAATAAGCTTTGTGCTATACTTTAAGTATTATAATTTGGATATTTTTAAATCGACTACGAAGGTTAATTTTATTATCCTAATAAGACCTTATTTAATTTCTGTTAATCTATGAATTAATAAATATATTAGAGGTAATTTTTTCAAAAAAAAATCTCAAAGTAGATATAAGCGTGGGTTCGATTAAGATAATAAAATATTTAATACTTTCATTTTCTCGCTCTGGTAATGAGGTATAGAGCGGCGTTGGTGGAAATGGGGAATGGAATTGTGTTAATGAGAACTGAGTGTCTTGACACTAGGTTCCCAGGTTCCCTCTGTCTACCCTGCTATACACGAAATACAACATGAAGCTAAAAAAAAACTAACTTAACAATAATTTCTAATAAGTAATTATTAGTGTAGTACTTGAAATATATTCCGGGTGAGACGTTCTGGGTTTCATTCAAACAAAAGGGCTATATTTTCTTCATTTTTCACAACATCTTAAAACGATCTAGTAACCTATTTACATGACACGTGTACAACGGTGTTCTACTTACAAAATATTTCAGCTCTAATTTTATAAAAAAAGCTCTCGACACACACTTCTTGAATGTTTTAGATTTTCCATCTAATTTGTATGTCTATTGAAAAAGAGAGGGAGTTTTGTAAGCCCTACCTTTGCATATAAATAATAGAAACAAATATTTAAATTTTGATCATAACATAGCTTATCCAGACGTATATTTACATTTCTACTTACCCTACACACATACATGACAATTAATGACTTCAATGACTGGCACGTTTTCTACACTAGAAACCGTTACACATAATTAGCTATAAGAAGACGAAGTTGACTTAACTAAAAATAATAAAATAAGGAAAAGTAAGCAGCTCTTATTTTGCAATTGTCTTGTATTACGTCATACAATTTGTTTACTCATCACGTATGTTTTGTTGAAAAAAACATCATGACTTCGTCGGCGTACGTAAGGTTTAAAAGTTGTGTAATATATAAGTAACGTTTACAATTTTATATTAAGACTAGTGGGCCCGTGCCCGGGGCTACGCCCGCTTGAAATATTAATAAAGAAATTGAAAACTGAAGAATCAGTCAATTCAGTAAAACGTCGAACTAAATACTTTAAATTGACATAACTCTTTTATTTATGATCCGATTGTAATAGGTAAAATAAACCCTATATATTTTCGGAAGCTTGCCAGAATCCAATAGTGAAAACTGCATCTAAATGGGTTAAGTCAATTCTGAGATTAGCGATAACAAAGGCACAGACAAACAGACAAAAATTTTAAAAATCATTGTTTATTAGGTTAATAAAGGTACTAACAATTTTTTAAAATATCTTCCAAGTACAGACACCGACCCTCTTACGATTTTATTATAAGTATAGATAGATCCGTGGCGCAGCGGCACAAGTGTGTGATGGTAACGCGAAGGGTGTGGCTTCGATCCTCACTCGAGGAAACGAAATACTTATTTACGTCTATATTTCCATTTCTTCGCTCTGGTGTTGAGACAAAGCGCGAGGATGAGTTCTGCCACTCAACGCACAATGCCTCGGGAATTCGGTAGAAAGTCTGGAACGGAGTCATTAGGTTCCCTCTGCATGTGTACGGGATAAAGCGTGAAACTGATTTGATTTTACTTTTAATACTAAATATACGCGATAAATCCGTTTAAATAGTTTCATTGAAATTATCATAATATTTGTAAAGAATTAAGTAGAAAATTAAGTTGTAATCTCGAAAGCATGTCGAATTGTTAAAGTCACCACATCGGGTTTCAAACAACCGTGACCTCGATACAGTTAATGGCCTGTATCACGTGGATTGCACATTATCTAATTAAGTGGTTGTAAATTTACCCTTTAATTATTAAATGTAATACAATACTTATATTGTTATTAATGAATATGAAAGTATTTTATATTAATATATATGAATTGTGAAATATTTCTTAATAAATTTTGGTAGGCACGGAAAGCCTTGTTTGTGGCTTTTTAAAATTTTGTTCTACACTTTCCGTTCATTACTATTCTATATTTTATTTCTAATTTAAATTAAAATCGTAAGTAAAATTAAAAATAAAATTAAAATTGAAATTAAGAAATAATTAATTGTCATTTCCTTTGTCTCAAAGTCCCGCTCGTCCCGCATTTGTGCTCAATTGGCACGCTAAAACCGCGTTCCTAAAGAACTGGACTGAACTAAATATTTTTCGGCATAGCAACCATGGCAGAGGTAACCTAGTGATAAGTCCATTTTTAGTTCCAAAATCTAGATTGTAATAACGCTTAGTAAAACTCACCACCGAGCTTAATAAAGTGAAAATAATATAAATTAAAATATATCCATTGCCCTGATTGGGTATCAAATAGCGAGAGAGGAGAGAGTCCTCGCTCAGCAACATATTTTAAAAAACAATTATTATCACACTTTTTTTTTATATCCAAATACCCATTATATATGCCGTTGAGCCCGTCGTGGCGCCGCGGCGCAGGGTGTGACTGTAACGCGACGGTTGTGAGTTCGATCCCCACTCGAGGAAGTGAAATATTTATTTACGTTTATATTTCCATTTCTTCGCGGCTGTCCTGCCACTCAACACGCGAAGCCTCCAGAATTCGGCAGAAAATGGGATGGAATCGGAGTGTCTCAACACTAGGTTCCCTCTGCTGTGTGCGGGATACAGCGTGAAGCTGATTTTTTTTTCATTATATATGCAATTATATACATAAATATTCACCCTGAGCTAATTCCATAGCTTTGATCTAGAAATATCATTTAACACGAATAACGTCCGGAACTAGGAAGTGGCGGCGGAAGCTATCCAACCTGTGGCTGGCTGTACCTTTGATCAATGTGACGGCGCAAGGCAAACAACCTCGTGAACTTTGTCGTACTTATATTGAAATGGCTTATTGATTTGTGTTCAATTTTATTATTGTATGTCTGTTTTCTATGATTTTTATCTATCTTTAATGTATTATCTTCGTTCTGGTTTGGAGGTTCCGCACAATACCTTCAGAATTTGGAGGAAAGTGGGGAATGGAGTGTCTTAACAATAGATTTCACCTGCCTATCCTGCTGAGTGCGGGATACAGCGTGAAGGTGATTTTTGATTTAATCGCAGTAGCTGGCTGTAAACTCGATGTTCGTGAGTTAGATCCCCATTCAAACATCCCCATGAACTTTGAAACTGTTATCGTTTCCCTGCTCAAGAAAGGCGACTCCACAACCAATTGCTTGAAAATTCGGACGGAAAGCGTGAGAATAAAATGCGTTGACACCTTCTGGTGTGGATATCTTTTAATATACTCGTATTAGAAGTTCATTAATGTGTTTATGCAATATTTATTGGATTATTTAAAGATAGATGTCTGTTACACTTTCACGCCAAAACTACTGAACGGATTCAGATGACACTTTATAGTAATATCGTTTGTACACCAGAATAACACATAGGATGTGATGTAAAAAAAAATCTGCTTCACAATGTAACCTGCACACAGCGGGATAGGCAGAGGTAACGTCTATGTGCTATGACAATCCGTTCTCTAATTTCCACCGAATTCCTCCGCAATGCCTCCAGAATTATGTAAAGATTTTTTATAATTTTATTTTTATTTGAATTTTTTTTTGAATACATTTAAGCGGGCGAAGCCGCGCGTTAGTCGGTAGTATAGTTAAATACTAGTTACTAGCTTAGTTAAACATAAACAGGTCTATTGGCCTTTATTAATAATTATAATTCCAATATTAAATATTATTCTACGTACAACCGATGCACATTACGGAAGTGGGCAGAAGGTTGCTTGTAAAAGGCTTATATACTGGCGGCGCTGCGCACGCGCAGGTAGTGATTGTTGACCGTGGTTCGAGTGAAGTAAGTTCGGTTTAGAATTTTTTACTGTGTGGTTTTTTTTATGTGAAAATTGGTTATTTTTGTATGTTTTTTTTTTATGGAGAGAAATGGTATAAAATGTGTTTTTATTAAAATATAATTTTAGTAATTATAGTACCAAACACCTCGTATATTGGAGTTTTTTTATTTATTTAAAGTAGTATTTTTTGTCTGGAATTAACTTATGATAGAAAAATTGGGTAACTCAAAAATTCTTAATTTGTTTTAATAATTTTCTTATGTCTTCCAATTAATATTTTCTTTTTATATAAAAAATGTAATTTTTGATTATTTTTGTTATAATGCTGCACTGCAATAATATTTTTAAATCTCATTTGAAATGAAAACAATTTTAAATTAAAATATTATTCTGATCATATTTAATTTTATCCTAATTTAGTTGTGCCACACAAAATTTGATAATGTTGCCGAATATTTTTAAATTTGCATTGTTATTCACAAGTGCAAATACAATAAAAAACCTTGAATATTAGAATAACTTAGTGAATTATTAATTAAGTAAAGCGCGCCAAAATGTACCAATTACCCTACTTACTATGACTTAGATATGTAATTTCCAAAGTAATTACGATTATCGTCATAATACTAACAATAGGTCGTTCTATTTATTATATATTTTTTTAACTTTACGCTAAGCACGGATAGGCAGAGGGGACCTGGGAACCTTAGTGTTAGGATACTTGATTTCCATTAAGTTCCCCAATTTCCGAATTCTGTTTTTTTTTATTTTAAGCCCTACTTGGTTAGAAAACATAAAAGATAAATAAATAATTCCTATATAGAAAAATAAATAAAAAAACTGTAACCTGTTTTACTACAAAATTTATAGATATATTTCAGAAACATTGCTATCAAATACACACTTGAAAACTTATAGATCAATTAATAATTATAAAATATATTTTTCAGATCAACATGAATTTCTTAATCGTCTCTGCATCTGTCTTCGCAATTGCTCAGGCTCTACCAGCCTTGATATTCACCCAACCTCTAGCCTTGCCGGGAATCGAATACGCTCATAGCGGCCCTGTAATCCATTCACATCCTGCAGTGGAACAGAATGCAGCCAGCGAAGCCTTGCTACCACCAGAGCTGCTGAAGTCTCACGCGTTCTACAGTAACCCAGCGATAGCTGCAGGATTGGCTAAAGAGTCATGGTTTACGAAGAAGGAAATGCAGGTTGTGGAACGCGAAGCTGAGAAGATACCGAGGCAAAGGATCTACGATATTGTTAAAAGTGCTGGTTTCTTGGATAGGCATTGAAAATTGATTGTTTTGATTTAATTAAATTTATCGATTATACTAATTTTGTTTACGGAATTGAATTTTAAGTCCAATTTTATAATATTTTTTTGGTTTATCTATTTTCCAAATTATTCTATAGTGTGACCGCCATACAGACATATATTTTAGATATTTACATATATATTTTTCATTGTTTCTATAGTTAATAAGTAATTTATTATATGATGAATTAGTTGCTAATATTTTTTTAATAAGAATAATGATGAATATCGTACCGGATATACGTTATTAAGAGCTGTGATCTCGAACAATAAGTGCCTTGTTGTAAGTTATTGTTCTTTTAATATTTTGTTATAATAAAATATTTTACATATTTTTTTTTATTTACATATTTTTGAATTAATTATTATAATTTATTATTAATTATTATTAATTAATTTTTTTTTCTGTGTTTTCTGTGTTTTCTCTTTTCATATTGAGTAAAATTTGCTTTACGATTTTAAGCAATTTTAAGCTTTTAGGAATTCTTTAGAAAATTCCGTGATAATTTTTGATCGGGTTAGTATATATGTATAACTCCAATTTAGTGTTTAGTACACTTATTGATATTATCAGCTTCACACTGTACCGCACACAGTAGGGTACAGGGAATATGGTGTTGAGACACTCCGTCCCCCCATTTGTGCCGAATTTTCCAAGGTATTCGAGCGCGTCGAGTGGCGGAAGTCAACGTTATGAAAATATAAATAAATAATAATTCATTCCCCCGAATGGGGATCGAACCCGTAATCGTCGCGTTGCAATCACATCCTTGTTGCCCTATGCCACGTATGCCACGACGAAATTGAAGTTATAAATAGTATTTTAATTACAAAATAGAAATTCTTTACGCATAATGAAATCTTTATTTTATATATTTTAAATATCTTTATATTTAAACGTTAGCTATACTTAAAAGATACTTTGACGAAGGTAGCGCACTGCACTAATGGACGCGAAAAACTTTATTGGATTTTTGTGAAACGGATAAAAGTATTAAAACGGTTTCGTGAAACACCCGAAAAATGGTAGTAAATAGATCTTAAAAAAAATATATATAGATTTAGTAATAGTTTATACATATACAATGCTTGTATGGGAATACAAAAATGGTATTAATTAAGTATTTCGTTTGTAACTGTAAACACGACAGGTTGGGTTCGATTCCCACTCGAAGAATTCAATACCTAAAAATATTTCCATTTTTTCGCTATGGTCACGCCGTAATTGACTCTACAACCTGAAACAACTGTATTTTTACAGTATTTTTTTTCAAATTTTATTACAACCATACAAAAAACTATTAGCATATTTTTTTTTAAAACTATAAATGTAAATAGAATGCAATGAAAACTGTTGCTATGAAATGGAATTGCATCGATCGATGTTACTTTATTATGTTTTGTAGGTCACATGCCGCCCCATATGCACTCTTCTTGAAGCTCCTACCTCGCTTGCACGTCACCCAGCACTCGTGGACGGGTTTCTGGACGAAATCTGTTGGAATTTATATTGTAATTAAATATTACATTTATAAAACCTGCCTTTTTTGTTCACGTTCGCTTTCACGCTGTATCCCGCTTGTAGCGGAATATAGGAGCTCCGCATATAGAGGGAACCTAACCTGGGAGACTCAGGTTTCCGCTTTTCGCCTGATTATTCATTCCCGTAATTTAAACATTGTGTTTTAATCACTAATTTTGTAATTTAGTCGTTATAATAAAAACTATTAAAAAGAAAATAAAATAAAAACTTAATTATACTTTAAAAAAATGGGATCATCTGTAAGCACATTTATGAAATTAATAAACATTTACATATTATATGTAATCCCGTGGGCATTGAACTTTATTAGATTATAAGGTGACCTGTTACATCGCGCGTTATTAACTTATAAACTTTCGTGTATACTGTCTAGATTAAAATAAATTAAATAAAGAAAAAACTATTTCATGTTTAAATTAATTTAATAGTAAAGAAGTAAGTCAATAATTATTATTGACTTACTTCTTCTCCAAAATGTACCTACTAAAAGCTAAAAAAAAAATCAGCGGCCGCCATCTTGAATTGGCATTTTTTATACTTTGCTTGTATGTATTCTACTAGCCAATACACAGGTATACAAACCTGGGACTGTAAACGCGACAGGTTGTGGGTTCGATTCCCACTCAGAGAAATTAAATATTCCTCCAAGTAGACTCCAGAATTTGGTGGAAAGTGAATGTTAATGGGCACAGAATATCTTACTACTATGTTCCCAGGTTCCATCTGCCTACCCTGACATAGCATGAAGCTATAAAAAAAATTAAATGAAAAGTTGACAAATAAAAAGTTAACAAAATAATATGAATGGTTCTTATTTTGCTTATACAAGTATCTAGCAATATAATAGATAAAACAAAATGCCCTCTTATCGTGAGCTTTTAAGTTTTTAAAATTGAACTCTTTGTTTTAGATCTAGATTCTAGAGATACGGGCTCACTCTACAGTAGTAACCTCTGAAAGGTTAAGGTCACAGTAGAGAATACCTGTTTTCAGTATTTAATATTTATGTTTTTATTTGAAACTGTCATGGCACAGGGGCGAGCGATTGTAAACGCGATGTTCGGGAATGCGATTCCCAGTCGGGGGAAGGAAATATTGATTACCTTCATTCCTTCGCTCTGGTAATGCGGCAAAACGCGGCGTAGAGTTCCGCCGCTCAACACACAATGTCTCAAGAACAAAAATAGGAAAGGAAGTATCTGAATACTTGGTTTCCAGTTTCCCTCTGCCTACACTACTATATGCGGGATTCAGCGTGTAACTAAAAAAAGTCGAGGTGGCTGATTGTGGGTTCGATCCCCACTTGGAGGAATAAAATATTTATTAATACAATTTTTAAAGACATCAAGGGAACGTAGATCTGGGTATATGGTGTGAATTTCAACTCGATATCTCCAAGCGTTCCTGAGACGGCTCTTGACAGACAAACAGACAGATGGACAGAAAAGTGATCTTATAATGGTTTCTATTTTCCTTAGATGATACCCTAAAAATGATCTACAAATTGTTTTGAAACAAAACTAAAGAAAGCAAAAAGTCAAAAATAATAGCATGTAAGTATCATGAATGGATTCCCTGAAATACTCCATAAGTACATGGGCACATAGGGGAGCGAGGGTTGAATCATTTAATCGAAGATTTCAAAGGGCGCCAGTGTGGGTGTCCTATACCAACCGACCACCAACGAGATATGAACCCTGTCTGATATAATTTCAATGACGTATTCTTTACTATATGGGTGTGATGTAGGTCTTTATAAATTGGTCCAAATATGCGTCACTTAGTTAAAGACGTCTAGTCACTGTTGTTTTTTTTTTAAATTAAATTGTTTATGTCTGACTTTTGTTTGTTCATTTATTGATTTATATAGACAGGTTTTTATATTTAAAGTTTACTTATAATTAGAGTAAAATAAGATATTGACCATATCTTCAAATAATTAACCATGATGAGGATTAGGTAGTCATCTAACTTAAAAACGACAAGGCCTTCAAACGAAAAGGAGGATTGTTTAATTCGATTGTTACAGGTTTGATTCCCGTGAATCAAAATACGTTATAGTCATAGCTGGTGAAAATCATCTTAGTTCTATGTTATTTTTTAATAAACGTGAAATATTTACGATGAGAAAGAAAAACTGTTGTCTAATGTATGGGTGGGTAAGAAGAAACAGCTGCAGATCAGGTTGAGGGAGACTACCTGGTGCCAGTCTTCTTCCCTACCACTTAAACACATGATGATGATGATTATAGTTTATAGTTATCATTAGCTACATATAATATTTTGTCATGGAATATGTATGTTATTAGGATAATATTACCTTTTTTGCTGTCACAATTGAACTCGTGCATGTCGCAAGTATCTATGAACGTCCGCATCTCTCCGCACGAGTCTATTCCACAGATTGGTACTTGATCGTGGCGGCAAATATCTGCTATCTTGCATTCTTCTTGAAGCTATGGTTTAGAAAATAAATAAAATGAAATAAAATCTTGGGAAAATTAGAGCTGATGTTTTATATTTGACTGGCCTTTTCTGGTCTCATTAGATGACGTGTACAGGTTTTTGTTTGTTTTTGTTTGTTTAGGAAAAATCCGTCGTGGCGCAGTGGCTGTAAATACTATTATTGTTGAGTTCGATTTCCACTAGGAGAAATGAATTATTATTTATAAATATTTTAATTTCTTCGCTCTGGTAACAAGGCAAGAGCATGGTTGAGTTCTGCCACTCAACACGCAATGTATTGAAAATTCAAAGGAAAGTGAGGAACGGAGTATATTGACACTAGGTTCACTCTGCCTACTCCACTATACACGGAATACAGATTGAAGCTAAAAAAAACTGTCTATGCTAAGAACTCAACAAAACTTACCTTTGCCCCGTCAACATGTGCATAGCAAATATTAAACTCGATTGTTAAACATATGAAAATACATAAGAATATCCTTTGTAGCATTTCTCATAAATATTTTAAAATGCTAAAGCAATTTCGCTGCAATATCGTAAAAGACGCATTGCTATTTCTCACAGTGGTCGATAATGATTTAAATCATAAATGTGAATACCTATTAAATAACTAAACTTGAAGTAGGTATATATATTTCTCATGCCTTATATTCTCGAGAAGCAAGTAGATGTCAAGAAACACTGTTCTCCACATTCTGCACAAATCGAAACGTTGCAAGTTGACTAGCGGAGCTGAACGCTGCGTTTTTAAATTTTTTTTCTTCTTTACGCTGTATGTATGAGGAAATGAGAGGGAATCGAACCTAAAACCTGTCGCATTTATAGTCACACGTTTGTGCTCCTGCGCTACAAGTCTCAATTTTATAAGGAATCAATAGGTTCAATTACTAGTGAGAAAATATTGACTGGAGATAATTAATTTTCTGCTCGAGCGGTTCACTTTTCCAATTTCTGTCTCAATCAAACTGATATGATTAATTTTCGCTTCAATAGATAGCAAAAGGTATAGGGAAAGTGGAAGACTTTTATTCTGATAGTACTATTAGGGGGTCTATCTTTTTATAACTAAAACTAAAAGACAAATACTTTTTAATAAAGTATTTAAATACTTTTTAAAAGTATTTGTCATGCAACAAGTGTCTTGGACGAATTTGGATTCAATAGAAATTTTACTCTTATGTGATTAAAAAAAACTATTTTAAAATTATTTAAATATTTTATTTATGCTGGTCGATTCTTATTAACATTACAATCAGCCCTATATTCGGGCTTCTTGAAGGAGCGTCCTCGTTTGCACGTCACCCAGCACTCATGGATTGGTCTCTGTTTGAAATCTAAAAACAAAAACATGTATAAAATTTCCCGTGCACAGGATTCATTGCCTGGAATTTTATTTAAGATGTAAAATATGATAATTTAGTTTGTTTCTAAATGTCGATTTTGTAAGTCCAGTAGTTTCGTTCGTGAATTCTCTTATAGTCACTCAGAAACGGAAGATATAAAACAACACAATTTTAAGGAACAATTACTGGTGTAATTGATACTTATATTCGGACTTACATTGGACTAGGTGCCAGCCAAGGCGAAAATAATATTAATAGATTTAAAATTATATGTGATACATATATAAAAACAGCATTTTTTGTTATTTATAAATGTTGCCAGTAAAAACTGGGAACCTGTTTATATACTTAATATTGCTAGGAAAGTCAAAATATATTTAAATTTTACATAGCAATATCAGTCCAGGTGAACTGCATTACGGAGTACGTGACAGGCGCTTTATACACTGGATTACGTTTAAACAACAGCGTAGGATGCAAATATACAGTGATTTTAATTAAAATTTACAAGTAAAATAGAATATGGTGATATGGTAACTCTAGGTTTCCCCATGATTGTAGTATGGTCAAGGGTGATTGGTGAAATTGCAGATGTATTAGTTAATATTCCATTAAATTTAATTGTAATTAAAAATGTCCTTTATATTTTTCATCATATTAAAAAAAAATAATAACAACGTCATTTTGCTATACCTGCTTCTTTAAATAAATTAGCTATAAATAACATAATTATGTTTAAATGTAAATGGTATTTTAAAATATTTTTAAGTGCAATCTAATTACGATCTGTTCTATTATAAAATTTATTAATATCAAAATACTTATAAAATAGAGTTATAGATATTTTTTTCAGTTGTAGTTATAGATATTTTTGATAAAATATTAAATATTTCATTCCCTCTAATGGGAATCGAACCGACAACCTGTCGCATTGACAGTGACCCATGGTCTCTTAGATAATAATTCTACTAAAACTAAAAGTAATTAAATAATCGTAGAAAATAAATAGAAGAATTAAAAGAGAAAAAGAATAATGAATGACTACCTTTCTTACTGTCGCAGTTGAACTCGTGCATATCGCACGTGTCGATAAACGTCCTCATTTCGCCGCAAGAATCGATACCACACATCGGCACCTTGTCGTGGACGCACAGATCCGCTATCTTGCATTCTTCTTCATTCTAGAAGAATGATGTATTAATTATTGTTATGATTAAAGAAAAAGAGCTTTTATAAAGAACCACACTATATTTTTCGTCTTACAAGGTGTGTTAACAACACCCAATGCCTCAAAAATTCGGCGGAAAGTGAGGGACGGTGTGTTTTAGCACTATGTTCTCTTTGCCTACCATGCTATAAGCGGGATACAGCGTGAAGCTGCACAAACACGACTTTCATTGTTTTTATAAATACAAAACTGTATCTAATTTTGGAGGGATTGCTTGTTAAGTGGCAGAATTCAACGCCGCGCTTCGCCTCATTACCGGAGCGAAGAAATGAGATTAATAAAATATTATTTCTCCCATTTATAGTCTCAGGCCTGTGCCCATGCGCTCATGACAGGCCTCAATTTTTTCATGATTACTATTTCTTTATTTTTGATAGAGAGAAATCAATTATGTCAATTTAGGTCTTGCCTCCCTCGCGGGTGTTAGACTGTAGGAGTGAAAATAAAATTATATAAACTTACTTTGATTGTCTCACTGTGACCATTGACGAAAGTAAAAAGTAATATAGGAATAAGAACTGAAAACAAATTGAAAATAAATTATACATTGAAATGAAATTAAATCTACGCTTTATCTCGCACACAGAGAGGTAGGCAGAGGGAACACTAGGTTCCCTCTAGGTTCCCCACTAGATTAAGACGCCCCGACGCGCGAAATTTTTCAAAGATCCGCCGTTCGTGGTTGTCGTCTTATCGCCTGGGTGCCTTTGAGTGAAGAAATTAAACTATTAATAAATAATAATTCATTCCCTCGAGTGTGCATCGAACCCACAACCGTCGCGTTACATCACACCCTTGTGCCCCTGTGGCTTGACGGCCTCTAAATTATACATTCTTTATGTAAATATTAAATTGTGACTAAAAATTTAAATTCATTTCGTTGAACAATACGGACATGGCTTCTAAGAAGTTATTATCTTATAAATGAATTCTTATACTTAAAAGTACACAAAAGAGGCTGTGCATGAAGACTTTTAAATTTTTAGATTGTTAAAAATTTTCAAAAACCAGTTTAGAACCTTAATTATATTTCTTTATTCTCTATTAAATAATACATTTTTAGAGCAAATGTCTCTAACATAATTTTATTGTCCATACAACGACACACTTGAGTGTGACAGTTGACTGTCTCTGTAGATTAATTGCCTCGACGACAGTGGCAAGTGGAAATAAAATGACAAAATGAAAAATAAATAATATTTTCTATGAGAAAAATGGGTTACCTACAGTTATAATTAATAATTCACAGTTATACTTTACCTAATAACAAAAGCATTATATTAGATCATTTTAAATTATATTTCATATTTCTTCTAATATATATTATTCTCTTTTGTATAGCAAAAACATTGACTTCCTTTTTTCTGTGATCGTAAACGTAATCGAAACTTTTTATTGTTAAAACTTGAAACTTATGTGTTGACGTATTATTTATTATCAGTGACGAAATTGAATATAAAAGTGAAGAAATTACATTTTACTGCAGTAACAGTTTATTATATCGAAAATATATTAAAAATTAAAAACCGATTAAGTCGTCCATCGAGGCTTCTGTACCAATTCTAGGATTATAGATGGAAGTACAATTTATAAGAATTGACTAACTTAAGAATACAATTATACAAATAAACTTTTATAGAATGATACTTGAACAATAATATAACATGGTTTTTTTAATACTTTTAAAAACTTTTAAAACTTAACTTTTACGACTCAATTTAAAGGAAAAATATGAGAAGATAATCGATTTGTGATTCCTAAAATTAAATAATTTTCTGAATATAAACAAATTTCTATAAACATGGTATTTAGGATTATTGTTCCAAATATTCCTTACATATAAGATTTCATATACTTATAATAAAGAAATATATAATATATATGTATATTTAAAGAATAATCCATGGTTTTTAATTCCAATTAAGAAGCATGTGACGGCTGTAATAGTGCAATTTACTGTCTGAGAGCCGTATCAGCTCTAGTAATTTAATCACGCCGGCCTTAATGTCTATAAATCACACGTACAGAATGTATACGGGCTCAGCGATTTTGATACTAATTAAAAAATGCGTTATTTTCATTAATTATTCTTTAGTTTTAAGGCTTTTTTTTCTTGCAATACAAGATTTACTATCTACAAGTCAAAATAATATTTTGGCAACTTGAAATCACTCCGTTCTCTTTAATGTCTCTCTCTCTTCAGATATACATATTTTCAGCAACACGCTATATTCTACATATAATAGGGTAGGTAGACAGAACCTAGTGTGAACCGATTCCTTGTCACTTTCTGCCAACTAGCTAATTTAACCTAACCGCTTTTCTTCATCATCAATCTTTTGTCATATCAGAGTAAGGAATTGAAAATACTTCATTCCCCGACTGGAGATCAAACCCATTTCTATATTTACAAATAGCTGTACTTCTGCGACACATTCTTTAATTGATAGCATAATAAATGTTATATATTTACTCCCTTCATCCATCCATCCATCAGCCTTTTAAAGCCCACTGTTGGACATAGGCCTCCCCTAATGCTCGCTACTTCGTCCGCCATATTTACCCCCTTATATAAGATAATTTCAAATGTAATTAATATTAAATATAAAAGTATCAAAATTAGTGCAACATCAGTCTAAATTATCGACACTATAAGTGTGTTTACTCTACTCTTCCCTATATTTGTAAGGGTTACAGAAACAAAACCACACACGATGCGGCTTCTTGTTTTAGGTAATTTTATTTCTATTATATTAAAATATTTAATTAACATTAAAATAATTAGAATTTTCTTGCTTCAGGCGTTCTTCTACTTTCAATTGTAACTCTCGCTTATGGAGAACCTATTGAAAACTTGGAAAATATTTTAGTTTATCCTGTGGAGCCGCCGACGGTAAGAATTTACCGACATCTTTATAGCTTAATTTAATTTTTTTCCTACCTAAGTGTCATAATTATTTTATCAGAGAAAATCCAAACGTGAAACCAGTTCCGATAAAACTAATATAAATGAATTCCAAAAATTTGTTGAAGAAAAGCTAGTGCAGCAAACAGTGGCATTGGAATATATCATGAAACTCCTTCATTCCAACGAGGAGTCCACGAAGGCTATAGTTGAAAATTTGGGGGAAAATATATCGAAGCCTAACCTACCTGAAAAAATAGAAGCACAATACACTACGAGTAGACGCAATAACGTTGATTCTGATCCGGATAATTCGGTAGTAAAATTTATAAAGAACATTCCTAAATATGGAACGTTTTTAATAAAATTAATAAAAGCAGAACTCAGTGTTGACGGAATAGAAGATGGTCCATCCCAGCAAAGTGTTTAGTGAATTATTAGTTATTATCTATATTTCCATTATTTAATTTAAAAAAAATCTTTATGTATCTATTCGTTATTTCTCCGTTATACTTATTTATATTAAACTGTAAAATAACTTTCCTTTGTTTTCTTTCTTAGCAATCGATCTTTATTATTACTTATATGCTTGGACGATGTTACTTAGATTTGTTCTGTTCTCCTATAAATTACTATTTCTTTGAAATTATTTTTCTTTTATATGGGAATTTCAATAATTATATTGGTACTATGTTTAAAGGCTGAATTATACATTTTATTCTTTTTAGTCACGTCGTTCTTTCACGGGCGGAAATCCCATGCTGGTACCGAATAACCAGGGTGATAATAAAATAAGTCCGTGGTGTGCGGTGGCGATACTGTGCCACAGGAAAATGGATCCTGTTTGCGGTTACGATGATAATTTCGGATATGGGAAATTTGATGACATTTGCCATATGCTACAAGTGAACTGCTATTGGAAATATAGTTAGTATTTGTCTCTCTCTCTCTCTATTCTATAATTTCAATGAAATACCATTTTTTATATTAAATTTGTTAGTTATTCGTGGACTGATATTGAATTTTTGTTTCAGATTTTGCACTTGTTCCTTCTTGCAAGCCAGTATTTGAGGGAAGCCCTAAATTATAATTTAAAAAAATTAAAATGGAATAAATAGAAAGAATACTGAAGTATAAAAAACCTGTATTTTCCAAACGTAAAAATTAAAATCGTTTTTTACGATCAACACAATAATAACACAAAGTCTAATACAGTTTATTTATTTCTTTTAAATAAATTTATAACTGACATAAATAAAACATTTATACTTTTCCATAGATCTTTCTTATTTTCTATCCTGCACCTGGTCTTATTTCTTTTGGATTTGGACAAACTCCCTCCTCTTCTTTAACATGCCTGAAAACTAAAAAGAAAAATAAATAAAAAACATAAATAATATTTTTAAGTATTTTTTTTGTGTAAGTATTATAGAAAAAATAAATCTGAACTAATATAATAAAACTGAAGAGTTTTGGTTGAACGTGTTGATATTAGGAATTAAATATTGGTTAGGTTAAAATAAAAAAAATAAAAATTGTGTTGCTTAGATAATTCACCAAGAGAGACTATAGGCTACATCACATAACGTTAATTCCTTTTCTGTAACCCACTGCGCCTTGAACATTTAGAATGACATCAGAAATCAATCAAACATCAATGAGGCAGATGGAACCTGGGAACCTCGTATTAAGACTCTGTTTCCATTAAGATTCTTTCGTTCCCCATTTCTTGATTCTGGAGGCGTTGCGAGTTGAGTGGTGGAACTCGACACAGCACTTTTGCTTCGACACCACAGCGAAGAAATGAAAATATTTAATTTCTTTAAGTGGGATCGAACCCGCAACCTGTCACGTTTAGGTCGCTTCTCAAGAGATATAAAATGAGTTACCCATATTATATTCGCAGGAGTATTCGTAAAGATCACACAGATCGAGGAAGGTTCTCGCTTCGTTGACAGATTTACCACAAATAATGACGTTATCATGGAAACATATATAGGCGTGTTCGCATAGTTTCTTGAGCTCTGACTGCAATACAATACAACATAATAAGCTTACTTATTGTATATAGGCTATTTTTCTATTCAAACAAAAAAAATATTTACGTTTTTATTTCCATTTTTTCGCTCTGGTGTCGAGGCAAAGGGCGGCGTCGAGAACACAATGCCTCCAGAATTCGGCAAAAAGTGGGGAACGGAGTGTTTTAATACTCGGTTAACTCTGCCTATCCTGCTGTGTGCGGGATACAGCGTGAAGCTGATTTTATGTTTCAATTCGTTCTCTCTCTCTGCTTTAAATCATAGATGCATAAAGAAAAAAATATTAAATATGCTTAGTTACTAAAAAGAAGTTTTTTAACTTACTATTTGCGCTTTATCGCCCACTACATGACATTTAACCATTGAAAATGAAGATATAATCAGAAATATATTAATTAAACTCATTACAGTGCTTCAAAGTAAAGTTTAGAACTGATATCTCATTAAGCGAGTAAAGGACGATATAATTAACGGATGTACTGTTGAAGGGAACTATTCAAAGGCTAACAATGAAGTTAAACAAGGTCTGTATGTTTATATTGTTCCTGGAATCTCTGTAACTGATTTACCTATTCGTGGATGTCGTTGTCAACTATGTTTATATTAATTGTATCCATGTTAATTAATTGTAGAAAATGTTATGAATTCAGGATTCGTTCTTAATTAATAATATATTTGTAGGGTTCAGCAGGTTTAGCCTCAAAAGGTAAAAACGGAACCCTTATAGGAGTAGGACCACTTTGTAGTCCGTCTGTCAGAACCCGTGGAGCTCAAATTAATTTTAAATATTCAGGAAGTCTCTTGAAGCAAATGAAATATCAGCTAAGCTTCTAAGTCAACTCAATCAAAGAACTATTATGCAAAAATTTTACTGAATTTTGTAAGAAACTTGGCGCGTAAGCAAAACCTAAGGTACTTCCCGTCGACCTACATTTATATAATGTGGTACAAAGCGAGCACTATAGTACATACAAATAAAGAAAAAAATATTATTAAGTGACATTTTTTAGGTATTTCAAAAATATTATACCTATACAAAAATCATTACAAATTTATGTCACAACGACGTTTAAACAATTAATTTGTTTAAAACTACGCTCTTATAGAGTTATTTTAAATATATGTATGAGGTTTTTTTAGTTTTACGCTGTATCCCTAGGGGGGCAGCCATAGAGAAACGCCAAACACTAGATCACTATACTAGGTACATATCTCTTTTGCCTCGTCCACTTTCATCAATTTGCATATACATACATACATGCCTTCCGGGAGGTCCTCGTGCATTTTACGTAATCTTCCTCCAGTACCTTGGATATTGTGTTTTCGAAGGTCAACCAAGGTCTCCGTTTACCTTTCTTACTTACTTTATATTTGACATTTTGCTATTAAATGAAATGCTTACATCCTGTATGCCTACAAAATTTCATTATTTCATTAAAAATATTTGAAGTAAACACCCCTAAAACATTTTTTTAAAAAAGAGAGTCAGCTATAGCAATTTTTTAAATAGATATTTTACGTTCTTTTCGCAGAGAAAATATCTAAACGTTTTTACATTTAGACGAGAGACTAACAAGTGTAATGATATGAATTGAAATGTAAAAATCGAATCCCTGACCTTTGCTAAATATAACCAGGCTAATCGAGCATAGGTCGTTATGTCGTAAATCTAATATTACTGAAGCAGAAAAATAAAAGGCGTATGAATAATTTATTTAAATATCAACGTATAATAAGTATATAGACAAATTAAAAAATGTTTACAAGCAATTTTAATATTTTAAAATTAATTTTTAATATGAAATTATTTAAATTATAAAAATTGATGATTTATTCGTCATAGTAGCTGCTGGTAGGTCGACGTGAAACGGTTAGAACCGATTTATCTTCTGGACATGCAGTTTGTTTGTAATCTGAAATTGTTTTTTTTAAAACATTAATAAGATATTTCATTGCTATATATTATTAGGTAAAAGAATATTATGTATGTAGACTGTAGCAAATCGTGCATTAGAATAGTGTTATGCTGTAAACGCAATGGCCGTAGGTTCGATCCCAACTGGCTCTCCAATTTTTGTTGGATGAATTATTTTCATTACCATGGTTTTAACACGTAATATCTTGAATTTGGGTGGAAAGTGAAGAACAGATTATCTTGACATTAGAGAGAAAGCCGCCCTTTTATGAAGGTAAACATAACAAGAAAATTACACCACCTCCAGAAATAAAAATTAAAAAAAGTAATTTTTGGCCTAACTTACTTTACAAAAAATATAATAAAATATGACCTAATATTTTATTAATATCTATAAGTAAAGGTAAACTAACTTCTTCGTCTAATACAATTGAAGTCGAACATATCGCACAGGTCCCTAAACCCCATCACGTCCCCAGCGTGGCTGACTCCGCAGACCGGCACTCGGTCGTGGTTGCACACCTTAGCCATGCTGCACCACTTGGCGCCCATCTGGAAGCCACACTTTATTTTCGTGAGGTTGGATTATAATTTGGAGCAAAAAGTAAGTGGTTTTGGTATGGGAATATAGTTAGTTTAACCTGCACTTAGCAGGGTAGGCAGGGGGAACCTCATTAAAAGGAACGGAAGTGTACCCCGTTTACCGCCGAATTTTCGAAGCACTATGTGTTTTGTGGGGGAACTTAACGCCGCGCTTTGAACGAGGAAATGAAAATAATAAATATTTCATTCCACCGCGTGGGAATCGAATCCACAACCGTTGCCTTAATAGCGGAGCAAGCTTGTGCGCCCAAGTCCAAGACGATGGCATCAACAGTCAACATTTATGTTTCTAAATAAATTTCCTATTAAAAAAAATTGCTTTTCTAAAAATAAAAAATGAATTATAATATCTAAGTATCCCCATAAGGAATGGGTAATATAATACATTTTATGACATTTTAATACACTTTGAATAGAATGAACGATGAAGAGCCCATACTTTTTTTACCTTCCGCCCCATAGTGATGTCTTCATTGTCGCGGTCTAGCGGCGGTCCGTGTGAAGACACCAGCACTGCTAGTATGCACACCACTAAAATAACTGGAACAAACGAAAACAAAAAAAAAATTGCTATTAAACGTAATTTATATTGTTTTCATTATATAGGCTTTAAATACGAGTATGTAACCACGTCAAGCCAGTATGTGCTTCTGGAAGAATTTTATGTTGAGTGGCGGAACTCAAGGAAAAATGGCTCCAAAATTTGTCGGAAAGTAGAAATCGGAGTGTCCTAACACTAGACTCTCTGCCTACCCTGCTCTATATATCAAATATAACGTGAAACTGAAAAACAAATGGAAAAAGCCTTACCCATTGTGTTACGGACCATTGTAATTACAGTCTACAGTAGTTTATTCCCTTGAGTGATCAGCTACGAATGACGATAACCATCTATTTTGATTCAGCACTTTGTTGACTAAACTAGTCTCTATTGCTATAGTATGTTATGTTATGTTACTTTACGTAAACTTCTCCGTATGTTGTTCTATTCTAAGTAATTCAATATGTTACCATAAAGGTGTTGGTACATGCTGACATTTCTTTGATGGAGATATTTTAAATTCTGTAATAGAATGAGTTATGCTAGAAGTTATTGATTAAGAAATATTATTAGAAATACATGAAGATTAAAATTGAAACTGCCTGTATAGAATAATTGAATTACTGTAATATGCATTAATTTATTTATTCTCTACAGGCAAGCTGCTAAGCCTTAACGAGTTCATATTTTTGGCCCAATTTTAAATTCATAATGTAGTTTTATATACTTAATTTCATTCCATATACATGTACTAGAACGAACTTACTATCACACACACTCGGTTCTGTACTTTTCGCCGTAATTATAAATATTACGGGTTGAGTGGTGGAATTGAAATTTGCCTTACCAGATGAGATTGGTCATGAAATCATTTCTTCAAGTGGGGATAGACTAACAATTAATCATTTAAGATTACCATAATCAGGTTCTATCCGATTGCGCCCCCTTGTATACGTGTACAGGGATACTCGTATTTCAAAGTAAAAGTTTTCCATTGACAATTGTATTTTTCATTATTGAAAAATTAATATTATAAATCAAATTTGTTAACTAAAATGTACTGACTTGTACGATATTCACAATTAAACTCCAATATATCGCATTGATCAATAAACCACCTCACTTCTCTTGTTTTTGGTTCAAGTCCACATTTTCTTCTACCATTATGCTCACAAATGGAAGCTTCTATACATGGCGACTAAAAATTGTAACCGTTTACATATACATATTTCTAATAGAATTAGTTTGTTTAAGTAGAGAGATGAGCTTAAACAGAGAAGGTTAGGTTAGGTTAGCACGACAGCTCCAGAAAATGAAAATATTTAATAATTTTATTTATTGGATCTGCAGTCGAGGCCAAGTAGATCGTTGAGTTCCGCCACTCAACACGCAATGCCTCCAGAATTCGGCGGAAAGTGGGGAGTACAGTGTATTAACACTAAGCTCTCATTGCTTACAACTGCTTGTGGGATACTGAAAAAAAAAGGTTCTTGAAGTTATATCTTACTTTATATTTTCCTGTCTTTGCGTAGGCTACATTTAAATAAAGTGTAAAAAGAAATATTAACTTTATAACAGTATTTTTAGGCATATAAACACTTACAGAATATTTGTGGGTGTAATATCTGAATTGAAATTTTAATTTTCTTTTTACAGTTTCACGAAATAGACCGATAAGGAAAATCGTTACACTCTAGTTGAATTATAAGTTCGACATGCGAAACAAAATTATAAATTTATTAGGTGAAGTATTTTACAGTGATATATTAATAACAATAATATTATTATTTATTATTCTAATTGTGCATAAAAGTATATTTTTATTATTTTAGGATTTACTTTAATTTTTGTAATGGTCCGGAAGAGTGTTACAAATGTAAGTATAAATAAAAAAAAATTAAGAAAATTTTCGGATCCTTATACTAATTTATCCAAACACATTGTTTTTACGTTCTAGCTGAATTAATTATTATAAATATTTCACATTTTCGAGATTCGCTAAAGAATTTAATAATATAATAATAATAATAAATACTGCAAATTCAATTGTTAGTTAAAAACATATGAGAAAAAAAACATGTTTTTAGAAATGCTACGAAGCTAAAATTTGTATTCATAATGGGGAAGAAAAATGTGGTAAGGATGAGGATGGAAAACCTCGAAGATTTATCGACTCTTGTGACATAAAGGAGTACAACTGCTTAAACGAAGCCAGTACGTATTAATTGTATAGGTAACAAATATAATATAGTATATAACCTGTTCATATATTACAAATAATATACAGTTTAATTTACAGATTTCAAAAAGGTGGACCCTGAAATATGCGAAAACTTACCACCAATAGAAGAGCAAGAATCGGGCCATCATAACAAGACAGATGTTTCTAAAGAAGAAAAAGGATCTGAGGAAAAAGGTAAATCTAAAATAAAGAAAACAAAAGGCGCTGAAGAGGAAAATGATGGCGATGACGATGATGAAACTAAAAATGAAAATGAAGGTCAAGCTGTTGCTCTTCACGCAGAGACAGAGAGTGACGATGATTATTAGTTAAGAACAGAAAATAGTGGAATTGATTAAGTTATTATATTGACAATTAAAGTTCTTAAACCATTTTTTTTATTGTTTTATTCAATTTTGTATGTGTATGTGAAATATAATTTCAAGTGTCTATGATTCAATGAAATCTAATAAATTATTGAATATGAATAATATAAGATACTGCGTTTCTCAGTTTGCACTGATTTTTTTAGAGATATTGCGTGTTGAGTAGCGGAACTCAACGCAGTCAGTTTGCCTGGTCACCGGTGTGAAGAAATGGAAATATAAATTTAAATAAATGTTTCATTTCCTCGAGTGGGGATCGAACCCATAACCTACAGACTTTAATTAATATTGTAATGAATAATTAACAAATTATTACAAATATCTTTTATAATAATATTTTTAATTAAATTCAAAAATGCTTATATCTTTAATTAGTTATTAATCATTTATAACGTTATTTTATCTTAACATTGTGTTATATTATACGCTGTGTCTCGTTCATGGCAGAGGGAACCTGCGAACCTAATTTTAAAGTACTTCCTTTAACCACTTTCCGCCGAATTCTAGAGGTATTGCATAATGAGTTCTGCCACTCAACACGCAATGCCTGCAGAATTCGGCAGAAACTTGGGAATGGAGTGTTTTAACACTAGGTTTCCTCTGCCTGCCTGTCTGCCTCTGTGTGCGGGATACAGCGTGAAGCTGATTTATTTTTGATTTATTTTTTTAATACTGTTAAAATAATAAAATTTAATGTTTAGAGAACAATTCCAATGATAGAGCCAGGCAAAGCTGCGGTAATCAAGGAGTATTGGTGTTGGCGTGCCAGGTACTGCCGTACAGACGGAAGGGCCGTGTGTGGACGAGACCGTCGCCTCAATAAGAGACAGAAGTTTAGTAGTGCTTGTGATTTGTATAAATATAATTGTGATTTTGAACATGGTAAGAAAGATTATTTTCTATAATAAAACTTTTTTTTTGTTAATTTTAAGTATTTGTAGGCCGTTTGTAGACACGGCCTGTCGTGGCAAGCATGTGATTGTAAACGCCACGGGTTGTGAGTTCGATTCCCACGCAGGGGAATAAAATGTTTAATATGTTCATTTCCTCGCTGTGGTAATGAGTCAAAGACCTTCGACGAGTTCCGATCACCACGCAACGTCTCCAGGATTTGGCGGAAAATGAGAAATGTTTAAGTGGGAGTGTCTTAACACTAGGTTACCAGATTCTCTCTCTCTCTACTCCAGTTATATGAAGGATCTAACACACAATTTAAGGGAATCTAAAAAACTATTTTTAAAAGATCTAGTAAGTTATATAAAAACTACTCTGTCTCCTAATTAATCGTTGCATTTTTTTTTGTTCCTTACCATTAGTGAAGGTGTGTAAATAATTCATAAAGTTCCAACCAATCCAATCCAATCCTTAAAAAGTTCCATATTCATAATATAATAAAAATAATAACTAGGAGTAGGATTAATGTCATTCAATAAAGTAAAAAAGCTAATTATAAAATTTATTTTATTTAGACATTTATAAAAAGCCAGAAATTTATCTTTGTACTGTAAATTGTATTCCAGGTAATAAATTAAAAAAACATACAATTGTAGATAATTAATAAAATTCTTTTCAGATTTCACAGTTACCGACGTAAAGTTCTGTAGAAGATATTAAATTCTTTCAAGCGTATAATTTGTTTTTCATTTCTGCTCATTTCTTAGTTAATTCCTAAGATTATTCGCTTTTCGCCTCAATATTAATGATGTGTTTATATAATATTTTTCATATTAGTGAGTATTTTGTTTCAGTAATTGTTGATTTTTGGAAAAACTAAAAAAATACTTACTTCTTGAAGTTTTTTTCATATAAGTAAATAATTAATTTTACAGCTTTACTTTCTTTATGCACCAATGGATCACCTCTTAGTAACGTAAGTACATATGTAAAATACTAGCGAGTTAGCGTAGACTTGTTATTATATGTCTATATTCAAATTAAACATTTTTTTATTCATAAATTTTAACCTATGTGTTATTCTTATGTATAAGCAAAATTATTGTAAAGTTTCATCTAAATCAATTCAGTAGAGTTTCCGTGAATGTGGAACAAACTCTATCTCCACGAACTTTCGCATTCATAATACTAGTTACTCAAAGCCGGCTTCGTCCGCTTGTTATTTTATAGCTAAACTAGCGACCCTCTTGCGGCTTCGCCCGTTTTTACTCCTAGATTATACATATAATGTATGTTTGCAAAGCACTTAAGATAATGTGAAAATTAATTAAACCCTAATGCAACCCGCATTTTCGTAGTTTCAATAAGGATTTTCCAATTGTTTTACACAGCAAGGATTTTTTAGTAGGTACAGTAATTTTAAATCTGTGCTATTAATCTTTTGAAGTACTTATCAAAATATATTTAAATGACTATTTTTAGATAGTTAAATTACTATTTTTATACGGAAGAAATTATAAACAAAAACCTACCTACTAATAACTACTACAAAAAATATGAAACCAAATATATCGCGCTGAAATAATACATTCAACTCGAACTATCCAATACGTGCAAACGCATCTAAATCTTCGTTGCTATAAAGGCAGGCTTTTTTTTCGAGCTTGAGGTTAATGCTGAAGAGAGTATTCTGTCCCTGATAAAAAGAAAGCACTACGTGGCTGCCTGTGAGGAAAATTAAATAGAATGCATCGGCTGGGAACCGAACCCAGGCCGCCCGCGTGGCAGGCGAGCATTCTACCACTGAACCACCGATGCGTGTAAGGCAGGCGAACCGTTTCGCAGCAAGGATTTTTTGATATTGTAACAACTTCTAAAGTACTTATTGAAATGAAAAACAGTAAAAGACAGTTTTGGTCTACATTAAATGGCCAACGTAACTAATATACTTATTTATATGCTGAGAGTAAGGGATAAGTAAAACTTGAGTAACATACAGCTGATGTGTCAACGGCGGGATGTGTCAAAAATTAAATGCGTTTTTCTGTAAAACTATTCGCAGTGTAAAAAGCAAATTTTATCTTCGTTTAACGTAGAAAATTAATAAAGTATTTTAAAGGATAAGGATTAATACCATTATGGAAAAATATGACTGACAATAAAAAATATATTGAAATTATTATTTTTAGACAGAAAAATAATCATTACACGTTAATCTTAAAAAATACGAATATGCCGTCGCGGACTATTTTGTAGATCTTATTAAGAGGAACAATACTCCAGTACATTTTTTTCATGTAGTACTTACCATTAAAGCAGCGCATGCGCGAAAGTGTCTCAACGGGTAGGTCTTTATACACATTTATCGTATTTATGTTAATTTACATAAGAATTTACAAATAATAAACTATATATAAACCTTCTACGAAAAACACTCGACCTAATGGTGAAAACCGCATGAAAATCCGTTGGGTGGTTTAGAAGAAGAAGAGTTAGAAACAACAGACAGACACGAAAAGCGACTTTGTTTTATAAGATATAGGATTTATCGTATTTATGTTAATTTACATAAGAATGTACAAATAATAAACTATATATAAACCTTCTACGAAAAACACTCGACCTAATGGTGAAAACCGCATGAAAATCCGTTGGGTGGTTTAGAAGAAGAAGAGTTAGAAACAACAGACAGACACGAAAAGCGACTTTGTTTTATAAGATATAGGATTATTAAATCTATACATAATTAAAAGCCTATATATTATTTTGGTATATACCTAAGCAATATTACTGTAAAGTTTTATCCAAATACGTTCAGTAGTTTTTGCTTGAAAGTGGAACAAACATTCCCATAAACTATCACATTTATAATTTACTAGCGGACGCGCGCAGCTTCGCTTGCGTAATTAGGGATGAATTAATGAATTCTAATAAACCACGAAACATGTGTTCAATGAAATATTTTTAAGAGTCTAAATTTCAAATTTTATAAAAATCGGTGGCGATTTAAAGATTTTTCCATACAAACTTTCAACCCCTTATTTGCACCCTTAGGGGGTGAATTCTGGAAAATCATGAAATACATGTTCAATTAAATATTTTTAGGAGTCTAAATTTAAAATTTTATAATAATCGGTGGCGTTTTAAAGTTCTTTCCATACAAACTTTCAACCCCTTATTTGCACCCTTAGGGGGAGAATGCTAGAAAACGACGAAACACGTGTTCAATTAAATACTTTTAAAAATCTAAATTTCAAATTTTATAAAAATCGGTGAAGATTTAATTTTTTTTCCATACAAACTTTCAACCCCTATTTCACCCCTTTAGGGTAAAATTTTTTCAAAATCCCTTCTTAGTGGATGTCCAGATTACGAAAGTAAACATCTGTCCAACTTTCATGTTTCTACTATCAGCGGTTACGGCTGTGCGTGCGTCTTACCTCAGTCAGTGAGGACAAGTCCTTTTATATATATAGATTATAATGATTCACAGAATCTTATTCGACGGAAAGTGCGGAACGGAGTGTCTTAACACAAAATTTCCTCTGGCTGGCTGCTGTACACATAGTAGACAGCAGCAGTTAGCCAGAGGAAATTTTAATTTATTTTATTTTATTATATATGAGGAAATTTTATATTATTATATTTATTTTATTATACACATAATAAAATAAATTACTCTTATAGCATCCCCACCACGAGGACAATCCACAGCTAAGAGAGAAATACGCTCAATTCCATTGTTATAAATTGCGAATATGCACTCCTGGCGGTGATAGAGTATGTGGCTATGATATGTTCCAGACCTTCCTTGCTGAATTTGAAGATATGTGCACATTTCATAAAGTTAACTGTCTGAAAAAGGGATGTTAGTACTATTACACTCATTTTTTATTCCGCATAAGCGGGATAGGTAGAGAGAACATAGTGTCAATACACTTCATTCTTCGTCTCTTGCTCGCTTCCATTGAAAATAATTTTTTTTTTAACTATATCTATATAAATAGATTTGCTTATATTATGGATATTGTAAACATACTTATATTTTTGTTTCTTGTCGCGATTCAAATTATGACTTAATTTTTTGATATTGGTAAGTTTGCTTCGTTTGAATGAAAGTATTTCTTTCTTTCATAATTTTTATAATTTTTTTTTCTTTCTTTCTGACAAATAAGAGACAAATAACCATTGGTGTTAGATATAAATATTACACATTTTATTATATTAATAACTAATATTTTTTTTCAGATTTTCAGGTCATCGATCCAATAATTTGTAAAGACCAACAGAATTATTTTCAAGGGAAAGATGCGAATTTAACATCCGTTTCATGATTTACTAATAAAATATATTACTTTTATTAGAATAAGCTTGTTTTTATTTATTTTTTGTATCCGCCATCTGTTGAAAGTTTTTTTAACTAACGGGTAAATAAAATTTTGTTGTAAGACAACTAGCCTTGTACGAAATATCGTTGCTGTGATGATAGATGTCGCTGCTGTATTAAAATAGTGCATAATATATGAAAATTCAATGAGAAACAACTATTATAACCAATAATAAAATTATTAGTAATATTAAAAATAAACATAGAGTTTAAAACCAAATATATAAATAAATAAGATACAAGTAGCTTGAATTTAAGTAGCCCTATTTTTCCGATATTAGTATCATTAAAATATAAAAAAAGTTGTAAAAAAAGTAAAAACTTTTAATAAACGCTGGAATGGAGATGATTTAAAAAAAATATTGAAACTGTAAGAATATAGATGTGGAAAAAAAAAATTTTTATTTACTTATAATTAATTGTTTCAGAAAACTTTTATTTCCTAGTGATAATATTTCCGCGGTATTCCGTCCTTCTATACGTAATATATCGAAAATTCGGAAAGTGGAGAACTTAATGTTTTGACTTAACTAGCTTTCCTCTTTCTAATTTGTATATATCAGAGTCAAAATATCAAAATATATTCTTGTCGTATAATTCTCATTTTCGAAGGTTCCTTAAGCTTAGTTAATAGAAAAATTAGTAATGAAATAAAAAATATGTAAACAGATTAATTACTCAAGATATAGTTTACAGCATATACTAAACAATGCCTAAAACAGGTATTAAAAGTAGCAGTTAGGCTTTTAAGGTAAAAATGAATTCGCAAAACATAATGCTTGGTGTTTTAAGTGAAACGTTAGCTTAGATACGTTAGATTAGATACGCCTACCGCACCTGTGTCACAGAATGTAAATATATATACATAGAAAATAAAATATATTTTAGAAGTACTTTGAAGTACTTGTCTGTATTTTCTTTCAGGGTAGGTAGAGGGAACCTAGAGTTAAGATATTTCGTTTTCCAATTTTCGCCGATCTTTTAAGTAATTGTGTGGTCAGTGGCAAAACTTAACGCCGCTTGCATAGCCCGGGTACTATTTAAAAATGACAATATACTAAGTACATAGTCATACTTTTATGCACTTAATTTAACAAAGAAAAATCTATAAATTTAAGTTATTTATCCAAATTTCTGTTGGCGTGTGTGTAAAACAGCATTGCAAAATTTTCTTCTCTGGAATTGTTAGAAATATATTACAACATAAAATAATTTAAAAAAATAATTTTCACAGTGCGTAGAATAATTTAAAAACAGCGATCATGTCTATCCCTCTTGAGACATTTAAATTTGGGTTAAAATTCGGGCCGTTCCGTCAAAATCGGGACGTCTGGCAACGATTGTATAAAATCAAGGATTTTTCTAAATATCACTTAATTGACAATATTTATTTTTTTCGATTGAAGGTATACATGAAAAACGTCGGCTTCTGTCTGATCATTTCACACCTGTTTTTAAAACCTACCTTCATATCCTCAGATCACAAACAACGCCGATTCCGTTATCGACATCTAACGGTCCGAAAGGAAAATCGATACAATCGTACCGTTACCATCCCTTTGTATTTAATCGGTAACATTTTTAAAAATCGATTTAAATTCCCTCCTTGTGCCGGGCACGTGTTAAAAGAGCGTGCGTATGATTTGATTGGAAAGGGGGGAAAACAAAGAATAATTTTATAAGGTTATTTGGAATTCAGGGTGTGATTCCATGTCGTGTATGTCGGTGGACACGTGGCAAATAACATGGTAGTCGTGCGCTCTGTGGAGCTGGTAGAGTTGTCGAGGAAGGTATTGGCGCCTTACTGTCATTTCTTTTGTGTTTTAAATAAATATACTAGTTTTAATATAATTTTATCGATTTTAGACAGTATATTAATAAAATTTCACATAGTCATTATAAATTTTAAAAACAATTTTGTGTTTTTTTATATGTGTTTTTATACAATATTTTAAAAATGAAACAAACACAATTAATTAATGAAAAACATTGTATTCTCATCGCTATTTAGATTTAAATGCTGTCCAGATTTGTCTTTGGTAGCAGAATCCCGGTTGCTATTATTTATCTATTACCCCTTCAATTCTATAATTCTTAAATTATTATTAAAAAATAATAATAAATATAAAAATCGATAAGAATGCCCATCCCTAATTAAGTACAGCGGTCGTGCGCTACCCTGCCAATTGTTTTAATATCGATTCATTTTGATTAACACGATTAAAAGAATAAACCTCTTTGATAATCTACTTAATATTCCTTACGAGGCGTAGGTGGTCTCGACGTGCATTCGTTTGAACGAATTATAATAATAATGTTATTTTTTTGTGTAATTTCGGTATTTTTGTTTTACTTAAACGTGTTAAAACAATTTGTGTATTGTTTTAATTGATATTATTGGTTTTCACAAAAAAAAATTAAGCTTTAATACTTTTTTTAGTAATTTTCAAATTTTGGCGTACAGTACTTTTTCAATGTATCGAATATATGAATATCTTTTATTTTTATCTTATTTTTGTGCTAAGGTACTCTCGTTTCGATTTTAAATTAGATTTTTTGGTTCGTTCGCGATATATTTGTCAAAATGTAGAACATAGCTTTTTGTTATGATTGTAATATATAATCTTCTCTACTAGTTCTCGTTTTAGGCATAAAAAGGAATCTTCATCTATTTGTTTTTAGTTTTCTTATTGTTTAACGCTGTTTCGCAGTAGGGTTAGGGTAGGCAAATAGGTCTATTTGTGTATTTTTTCATTTGAATCATGCAATTGAGTTTTTTTCCAACCAATTGTAATTATTTTCTATAAATACAATAATTACTTATTATATTTAAATTAATAGCTTATTATATTTAAATTTATTTGCAGAATTGTAGATATTATTCATAATGGAGATATTATCGTAAATAGTTAGTGGTTAATCGATGAACGCGAATGATATTTGCATTTTAATATAACTTTATTTTCCTCTTCCTTTTGTATTGTATTCGAACTGGGTGACTCCTTCCGTGTACGGAGAGTTTATTATAATTGCATTATACTTTAGCTGTCGTCTGTTTTGTTTCCGTTGAACGAAACTATCAATTGCAAACTTCTCTCCAAAGTTCTCAGTCTACAATTAAGCTTCAATACGAAATCTATCTTAAGATAATATATACAATTTTAAGCACAACAGAAGAATGTCAACAAATATATATATTGACTATGAATTATAATTTTAACAAAGATTATTAAACTTCGAAAGCTTCAAAGCTTCGTTGAAAAGTGTCCTAATATTTTTTAGTAGATGCAATTATTGCCTGAAATAATTCCAGGGTAATTTCTTAGACTGTTTGAAAGTGAGACACAAGGCACGTCTCGGACAGTATTATAAGAAGCCAAAACAATAAACAATTGGTCGACTAAAACATAAACATGCCATAATAAATTCTAATAAGTAAAATAATGCTTAATATTTTTCTAAATTCTTGATTCTGGCTTCTGCTTGAAAATGGTATGAGAACCTTTTATTTTAATCTTTTTTTTAATGTTCTAATAAACCACTCTTATTGATAAAAACATACTTTTTCTCATAAAGTGAGTCAAAATGCATATTTATTTAATATAAACTAATAAATCGCCTGACGCCGTCCGTCCGCTGCGCACAAAGCCCCATATAACTAAACAAAGAAAGCGACGGAGGTATACAATACAAATATATAACAACTATAATCTATCCTCGTTCTTATTTTCCTTTTTACAAGGAATCCAGGATGCGTGGATATTTGCATGAATATTTATCACGATAGTTTGTTATGCAGTAAACTGCATTTTAATGCATTTTTATCTAGTGCCTTCCGTCTCTATTGCATTTGATTTTACGAGCTCTTAAGTTTTTACAGGTGGCTAGTATATTTTTTTATGTTTTTAGTTTCTAAATCTGTGTTTCTTTGCATTTTTAATGACTTAGCTGATATTTTAGTTTTGTATATTTATTTATTAATTTCGCTTATACGTAAATTGTATGAGGCCATTCGTGGCGCAGGAGCACAGGCATGTGATTCTTTACAATGTATAAACGCGGCAAGTTGAGGGTTCGATTCCCACTCGAGGGAATGAAATATTTAATATTATTATCGCTCTAGTGTCGAGGCAAAAGCGCGGTGTTGAGATCCACCATTTAAGGTTAAAACTTTGGAGTCAGGATCTGGGTATTGAAATTCTTCAGAGGTCACTAGTAAACCATTCGAGTTTAGGCTCATACAATTTGTAGCTAGGAGCAACAAGAACTATGCAATGCTAAATGTTAGGATAGAGGCTTTTTTAAAGATATTACGGTACATTTTTATAAATTTATATGACCTTCACTTTTTTCTCCATATCTTAAAGGTTATTTTTTAATTTCTGTAAAGGTTAGGAACAAAATTGATTTCAGTATATATTTTTTTAAAATGTGTTTTAACCTGAAAAGCTAAAAGATAAAATCTTTGAACTTAAAAGCTCTTCCGTTCTTTAAGTACTTAAAAGATAGAAAATGTTAATTAAGACTTCACAGTTTTAATAGGATTGTCTGAAGAGCTCACGCTACTTAATTAGAAAAGTTACTTATAAAAATGCAGTAGGTAGATATTTTTTATACTTATGTTAGAAGTTCATTTTCTTCAAAGTGTCTAACGCATTAGTTAGAGAATATCTGAACCAATAGTAATAAAAAAGTTATTAAAGCATATTTAATTAATTAATTATTTTTGTTGAGTGGCCTCGTTACCAAAGCGAAGAAATTAAAATAATAAATATTTAATTTTCTGGAGTGGAAATCGAATCCACACAACCTGTCACGTTTACAGTCGCATGTTTATTCTCCACTTTACAAACATTATATAAATAAAATTATTAACATTTTCAAATTGGAAGAAATTACTAAGCTGCTACATTCAAGTAAGGATAGCTACCATATTAAAAAAAATACAGTTAAGGGTGAGTCGGACTCGCCCACCGAGACTTCGGTTTCAAGATTGTAGTGAGTCAACAAGAAGCATAACTTATAAAAGTTGGCAAAGTTAACTTTGCATATATCCATATTCACTCATTTTGCATAAAATTAAATACAAATTAATGTAATTATTTTTTCTATGTAAATGTTTGTAATTATTTTTTCTATGAAATACACATAAATTTTCATTTTTCGGATTTTTTTCCTTTTATTCGTCTTGTAAGGTTTCAGTTCATGCCAAATTTAATAGCTGAAGGTCCACGGGTAGTAAGTACCCTATACATTTTGTTTACGCGGAGAATTGCATACAAAATGCAGCAAAATCGATGCATAAATACCCGTACCATTTCATTGTGTTGACTTAGATGATTGATTTTTTTCTGTCCTTCAAGGGACCATAGACATCAACATTTGGGATTAATTTTAGCTTGACATATTCACACGATCTCGAGATAAATGGTTTTGACAGACAGACAAACAAGTGATATGATCAAACAAGTGATAGGAAGGGTTCCGATTTTACCTTTTGAAGTACGGAACCCTAAAACCTGCAACACCTGCCAACGTTTCAATATTTACAATACAAATACAATTTGTAATTCAAATAAAGCTAGGTCATTAGTAGAGATATAAGATTCAAAACAATCATCACACACAAATTATAATTGCCTCAATTAAAACTAGCCACGTCCAGCACAGCCTAGATAAATAATATAAATAAATTAAGTAAGTTTTCCCACGAGCTAGCGATCGGGAGAGTATAATTTATTAATTTGTTTTCCGTTAACGAGTTGAGCTAATGCGAACAGCTCCTATGCTTTTCAAATGTATGGATGGGTGAATGCAGGATGAAGCGATTTTTATGTATTTTTTTTATATAGCTCCAAGTACGATAGGATAGGAGGAGAGAGAGCCTAGTGTTAGGCACTCCGTTCTGGAAGCATTGTTAAGTGGGGGAACTCAACGTTGCGCTCTTGCCTGTATACTAATTAATAATAATTCATACCCCCAATTAGGGATCGAATTTACAACGGTCGTGTTAAAGTCACACGTTTGTTCCAGGCCGGCCTCAATTTGTTTAATTTTGTTATTAATTAGTAATTATTGTAAATTATAACTTCAAACTTATACATTATATTTTTATAAAGGAAACCGAAAACTAAAAAAATAAAAAAATAATGTAAATTTATTCAAATAAAAAAATTAAATAAAATATAATTTTAGAATAATCTCACATTACATGCAATTAGTCCAATCACTATAAATAAACTTTTAATAATCAATCGCCCATTTTTACAATTTAAAACTCTTATTCATATTTTGTTAATAAAATAAAAATATTATACTTTATTGTATGACATCGTCTACATTTGGTCCAATACGTGATTATAGATATTAGAAAAGAAAATATCAACAAAATCCCTAATATTTTGAATTAAAAAATCGAATCACTACAAGAAACTATAAATATTTATTTTCTTAATATTGTAATAAAAGAAAATTTATTGACATTTAGATTTTTAAACAATACAATGATTAGAAATTAACAAACTTGTACTTTTCCAATATAATATTATTATAGAGTCCCATTACATTTAATCCAGGGTGTCTTACGGATCACGTAGGGCTACATCAATAATTCATCATGAAGACGTTCAGGTGGACAGGTTCGCAATAGTAATGCTTGGGCTGAAGCTAGCAACAAATATCTGTGGGTTATACGCTTTTAGCGATTAGTAAGGTTTTACTAAATATTACTGTGATAATATATTTTTCTAGAGGCTTAGAATATTTATTTTTACTATAAAAGCTGTATTTTTTTTCGCTGGTAAAATGCGGTGTTGAGTCCCGCTACTTAATATTTGTGTCTCGCAGAAAAACAGAACACTAGGTTCTTTCTGCCCATATTGCTATGCAGAAAAAAACGTGAGACTGTAAGTTATAATATTTTATATTTATGTATCACGCATCGCAGGCTAGACAGAGGAAAAGTGTAAACCTAGAGCTCAGACACTTTGTTACTGCTAATATACTTCCGTTCCCCACTCTCCGCCGTATTCTCGGGGCAGTGTGTATTTCGGAACGGAACACAACGCCGTGCTTTGCCACGTTACCAGTTAGAATATTAAATATTCCATTCCTCAGGAAGAGAATGAAACTCACAACCGTCGTTTACAACACACTCTTGTGCCATGCCGGTTTTAATTAATATATTTTATATGAAAACGACAAAACGTTTATGCCTTGCGCCAATATTTAGCGGAATATTACTTTTATCAATTTGATGGCTCAAGCGCCACCATCATAACATGGCCTTTAATACCGACAACCACATAAATATTTGTTAGAAAATTGTGAATATTCAATAGGGTCTCGTAGCTTTTCTTAGAATGGTTTTTATTAGGCTTTACTTGTTGTTCTAATAGATACATTAGTCAATATGTTAATATAAATGTATGTATTGTAATTATTTCGGACAACTAATGGAATAAAAGCGAATGAAAGAATTTAAAGTGCGTTTTTATTATTTTTTAGGTAAGTTACTTAAAAGGAACTAAGTACATAAATATAAAATTGTTATTATTTAGAATTAATAAGAAACCGTTACGAAAAAAAATAAGTTGATAACGTAAGTTTACGTTTCCGCCAGTTTGAAGTATAGGAATATTTAGATTATTTTAGTTTAATTATTTAAGAATGGATGGAGTAATTTAATTTGCTTGGATTTGTTTTGGTATATTGTAAATAATAATTATATACACTTGAAAATACACAGTTATTTTGAAATCACAGACAGACTTCAATTTTATTTATGTACACAAATATTTTTTACTAAAATACTAATTGATTGAATAAAAAAATTAGACAATATATGTACTAAAATAAAAATCCACATTACTTTTAAAAAATATTTATTTCACAACTTAAACTAACTTAATAAATTATGTACATCAATTGTACCGTTTCTATATATATATATATAAAAAATAATTTACATACAAATATTTACAAAATATCACTTAATAAAAAACATACTTATATTAAATAATTATTCCTTTGGAATGACAAAAGTTTATTTGGACGGAAAAGTTTTCCATTTTACTAATATTATCTTACATAGAAGGTATACGTAAAAACTTATATTAAAATACTGATAGTTAAAGTAACAGCTTATTTAGAGGCCAGGCACAAGCGTGCGATAGGTAGTGGATTCGATTTTTAGTTGTGGTAGTGCTATATTTAATATTTTCATGTCCCGGCTGGTAACAAGGTAAATCGCGACGTTGAGTCCACCACTCAACACACAATGGATTAAAAATTCAATGGGTAGTAGGGTAACGGAAGTGTCTTAATGAGAACGTAGTGTCCTGACACTAGGTCCGCTGCCTGTTTCCTGTTATGTGCGGAATGTAGCGTATAATTAAAAAAATATATATAAAAAAGATCTTTTTAATTGCCCTAGACAGATATAATTCAATGAGTAGGTAAATTATTTTATAGCTTTGGAGAAATCGAGAGCTTTTAGTGCGCTCCAAAGAATGTGTACTAATAACGTTGCCTTACTAAATTGATATCTTAGTAATTAGTAGAATTTGAACTTAGGACCTCGTAAGCAACTGTATATAATAAAAAGCTAGAAGTACAATTGTTTAATAATAAATAAATTACAGTTAATTAAATCCTATCAAAAATGCTTTTTGACCATGTATGATATGTATATTTATTTTAGTGTTGAAATAAGGTTTTATATATATTAATAATTAATAACTAATTGGAAACTTGAAACAGCTTACTTTTACTTGAATAATATTATAAAGAAATTGCACAAACAGTATTGCACAATCTAGCCTTATAAACTCTTATATACTAAAAATACTTTTTTTTTAAATTAAGTAACCATAGCTCTCTCAGGAATTGGATGCATATTATAGGTAAATCTTTGAGAGTAATCGTTCATTTTTAGGGTATCCGACCAAGGAGGACTGGGGTTCCATCTGTCCATACCGTCTGTACCGTCTATGCTTAGTGGTGATGGTCCAACCCTCATCCTCTTAGCAGGTGGGTATTCGATGCCTGGATAAAGAAAAAAACATATTAAACGATTCTTAAAATAATTGTAATATTAAGGAAATATTTTTTTTAGTGTCAGTCATTATTACACTAAAAAATATAATGATATATGTCTTTATAATGTATTTTTAATATTAACAATAAAATTGTTAAAACACGATTTAACAATAAAACGACTAGATTGTAAATTTTTATTGTCTAATATTATTGTTAATACAATTACATTTATTTATATCTACGTCATTAAAATATATAAATTAAAAAATAACTAATTTTGTTTTTTTTCAGTTTCACGCTTTATCCTGCATATAGCAGGGTAGGTAGAGGCCATTATCCGCTGAGTTCTGGAGGCATCGCGTTAAGCGGCGTAATTCAAATTCGCGCTTTGCCTGGACACCAGAGGACACCAGAAAAATATTAAATATTTCATTTCTCCGAGTGGGAATCGAACCCATTACCTGTGTCTCTGCGACTGGCATCTGAATTTTGATTTGAAAGTAGTAAAGTACTACAATTTTTAGAAAATGACAGCTAATATATTTTAAAACAGTATTTATTAGTTTATTCTTACCATCAAGACTCCCACTGGAGCAAGGTTCTTGGGTATTATAATTTATATGGGTATATTGTTCGTAGTATTCGCGCTTGCCGTGCATAGGGTACATGTACATGTTGCTGTTCACAACGATATCTGGTGCTTCGTAATGGAGGGGTGATCTGAAATAATATATAAATTAAATTATCAGCTTCACGCTGTATCCCGCACACAGCAGGATAAGCAGAGAGAGCCTTGTGTTAAGACACTCCGTTACCCAATTTTCACAGAATTCTGGAGGCGTTGCGTGTTGAACGGAATTCAACGCCGCTCTTTGCCTCAACACCAGAGCGAAGCACAATATATAATTATTATGGATTTGGGGTAACTGATAGTCACGTGATGATGATGATGTTCATTATTCGGAGATATTAAGGAAAAGAAAATATAAATATATTTTATAAATTATGGAACAAATATAAATTAATTTTAAGCCTTTTTCTCTTCACATGGCAATGTTAGCTAGTAGAGAGACCTTTAGCGTAAAGCATGCCTTTTGTGCCTGTATATTTTCCATACTTTTTATTTAAAATGAAAATCAAATAATAGTAAATAGTATAAAATAAATGTATTTTCATATTTCTATTTATTTCAATACATATTTAAAAATCTTTTTAATATATTTTTAAACATTTTATTACAATACTTGTATTAGAATATACATATATATATACAAGCAATGAACTTGAATAATTAAAAACTAACACACAAGGTCACTACATACAATTTGTATCCGTCATGTCACAACCAGGGAATATAAATAAGAAAATCATCACCCTGTCCGTCCGTCTGTCCGTCCGCGTAATTTGACACCTTTCATTACCATATTTATTGTGAAGTTACCATTACAACATTCAATTTACCACTACATTGTAAATATTAAACCATATTACAATAAAATAAGGTTTAAAATTGAATTTTATATCAAATTTAACTTAATTTTATCTTTGTCAGCCTTAACCAAATACGTAAAGTTGTATGGTTATACTTCAGTAATAGTTTGACGGACGTTTCCAACTTGACCTTATAATATTAAATACTTTATGGTGAATAGCTATTCTATATTGGGACGAGTCATTTAAGAATAAGCTATGTTTTTTAACACTAGTTAAGGCTTGCGGCGTTGCGTTTAAACTTCAAGAATAACATGTACGTGTAATTGTATATTTGTAAACTAAACTTAAGTGGAACTTTATTATTTGGGTTTTAACGCCCGAATTGCCGAGGCATTGCAGGTGTTCCATATTGACCAGAATAAAAATGAAAAGAATGAAATGGAAACGGAAATATTTAAATGCTTTAAGTTTGTTTTGAACCAACCAGACCTAAAAATTTAAATCCCAAATTTGATTTCTCCTACAATTTGAAAATAACCTACTAATAATATAATTAATAATAATTTTCACAAGATATTTCACCATATAACTCACCTCTCTTCACTTATCGTAGATTGCGGAGAATGCGTAGAGTAGTCGACGGGTCCTCTATCAGTGTAGATTCTCTCACACCCATATTCATCTGTTTTATGAACATATTGCGTCATGTGGTAACTGGTATAATCTACTTCTGAATTCTCAACATATTGATATTCTTGATAAGGGTCTGGATATAGGGGTTCCCTCCGAAAGAACTTTTGACATCGAGGATCTAGCATGCCACAGGGCTGGTTTTGATATCCATAGTATTGGTACAGCCAAGAGTTTGCTAGCATTATTGCCGCTTCTTCTTCACTGTAGAATAGTTAGTTTTGAATCAGAATTAAAATCAAAGACAAAGGAACATTTTATGATAAGACTTACCTACTACTGTGACTGTAACGTGACGGTTGTGGGTTCGTTCCCCACTCGAGGAAGTGAAATATTTATTTACGTTTATATTTCCATTTCTTCGCTCTGGTGTCGAGGCAAAGCGCGACGTTGAGTTCCGCCACTCAACACGCAATGCCTCCAGAATTCGGCAGAAAGTGGGGAACGAATGTCTTAACACTAGGTTCCCTCTGGTGTGTATACAGCGTGACGATTTAAAAAAGACTTACTTACTAAATAAGAATTTGACAAACAGAACAAACAATTCAATTGAATTTTACTAATAAATGTTATACAGGAATTACAGATGTTTTTAGCATCTCGACATTAAGCAAAACTACTCAAAAATAGATCGATTTGAAAAATAATGATAATTAATTATAGCGATTCGATCCCCACTTGAGGAAATGAAATATTTAATATTGTCATTTCTTTGTGGTAGTGTCGGGACAAGCGCGGCGTTGTGTTCCGCCGTTCAAATACGTAATACATGCAGAATTCGGCAGAATAGAGTTGCAGCAGTGAGAAATTGAGTGCCTTAGCACTATAATCCTTCTTAGTGAAGCTAAAAAACACTTCATAGAATTCGTAATTTTAGTCTACTAGATTAATACCTTAATACTTGGTTAGTAGCTACAATGAACTGCCTGGGTGTATCTGCCGCATCCTTAACTTGCAACACTATATGCACCCATAGGAACTGACCGCTTCTTTGCTGAAGTTTTGCAAGGAGAATACAGCATTTCTCTTGGTCCGATTGAGTTACTAAAAGAGGGATTATTAATTACAATTAATTGTAGTAGTTAGAGTAGTAGTAAATGATTTCTTATTAATAAAGTGAAAACTGTAGGTTCGATTTCCGCTTATTAAAATAATTTTCTTGTTCTCATTTAGTGTGATAAAACGCGGAGTTAAGGTACGCTATGTAACATGCAATGTTGCGAGTTTCGCAGTAAATAGTAGAATATTATATTTGATAATTTCTCAAGAACTATATATATAAATATTATTACTTTCCTTAAAGAATTTACAAAATAATTTAGCATGTAAGCTCAGCTCGATTACATTCTACGCGTGAGTCGTTTGCCAATAAGTTAATTAGACTGAAGTGCTGTTACGTATCTAATTGTTATTTAACTATGTTAACTGTTATTTAACTAAGTTACGTTACTTATTAGTTATTTTTTTATACGGTGATATTATAATAGGGAAATAGGATTTTTTTGTTATAGTATTTTTGGGATTTTGCAGAGTAAGCAGTCTTTACACTTAAATCCACATTTGGTCATAGAAAAAGCATGGTCAAATAGCTTGAAACAAATTGAATTAACAATGGAATAGAAACTCCAAATTAAAAATATATATTAAAAAATACAAAACTTACTTAGTTTATGCTTTGTCTGAGCTTCTCGTAAGCTTTCCCAATGAAGAATTTGGTACCAAGATATATCTACTAAATCCGTTTTCTTCCAACCTAAATACCATTCACCGCTGAAAAATAATTATTATATATATGAATGAATTATATTTAAGGTCCTTCTTGCTTTTCAGTTAAAATCCACGAAAATTTTTAGAACAGCGAAAAATTTATAAAAATTTTTGAAGGAAAAACCTTTATAACTCTAAACTCTAACTCGTTTTCTTGAACCAATTCAAAATTAATAGTACAAATATTATTGTAAAACTTACTTAGCGTCTATATGCAATATTTTCATATCCATAGCATGAATGGTTGTAAACACATTGGTGGCGCCGTGCACAACGCACTCCCGAGTCTCAGGCATCGCCAGGGGCGTGCACGTAGCTAGGAACACAGGTTCGTTTTTACTGCACAGTGGCAAATATGATACGTAATGCCCTTGAACTAATACTACCTGGAAGGATAATTCTTGTAAGTTTTTTGGTAAGGTAGGCAGAGGGAACCTAATGTTAAGATACGAGTCTCGAGTGGGAATCGAACTCACAATCTGTCGGGTTAACATCTTACACACTTGGTGCTTTGCGCCACGACTGGCCTCAGGTTTTTATTTATTAATTTTCGTTAAAATTTTAAAGTAAGGTGGCTGTGAGGATGTTTACATATACTTTTGACGCCTTGTTAAAATACGCTATGTACTCGTATATATTTTGTAAATTCTAAAAAACTTCAAAATAAACTTACTTTTTGGTCACCAAATCTCATTTGTCGTCTGGCGTTTCTAGAGACGTTCATCCTGCAGAAGAAATGTCTAGTCTTTGGTATGTTTTCAGTCTCTCCATTGCAGCCTTTGTTTAGTTCTAATTGCACCATCTGATGGTCCTGCCTGTCTATTATATCATAAACACTATCTCCGTGTATCAACAGGTCCTCCTAAAATGATAAGTTCACTTGAGACTTATTCATATTACTACGGAGATAAACGCCAGCACTCATTACATGTTTTTCCATATATTATATTAAGGCCGGCACAATTAACAGTAACGCGACGGTTGTAAGTTCGATTCAGGGGGAGTGAATTATTTTTTTATGAATATTGAATTTTTTTTGGCTTTGGTAAAGGTTCCGCACTCAAAATGCAATATTTTGAAAATTCAACGGAAAATTACAAGGTTCCTTCTACCTACTCTGTGATATGCGGGATACAGAGTGAAGAAAAAAAAAGATTATTTTTATATAATCACATGCCTAATTATAATTTTCTTTAGATATATTTAGATTATATAGATTTTATTTAAAATTATAGAATACAAACCATCGAATGCCCCAAGTATTCCGCCGCGTTCTCAGATATGTATAACAGCTTGCCATTTTGAGTCATCATCATCATAAAACCGTTCATTGCCTGAAAAAGACATTGTAAACGTCACTACCTTCCCATTTAATAGTTTCACGGCAACGATCGTAAAACTTGAAAAAAAATATACCTTTGAAAATCCAATATTAGGTGTAGGAGTTGCTTGCTCTTGGTACTGATAACTGAAATCGTGACTTTTGAACACTAAAACAGAAGAAAGACGGAATTATGGGTGAAGTAATAGCAAATGGGAGATAAGATAGCGAACTAAATGCATTTTAAACGTCTTAATATGCTGTTTCGTGACTGAAGGTGAAACAAAAAGTTTGGGGACGTTTTCAAAACATGGTCGAGATTAAGGATAAGGGGTTACGTGATGAGCTTAGCCAAAGATCTGGACCATGGGAAACTTTACAGCGAATTTTATACGGAAATGTTGCTTTTGCTTGTTATTGTTATTAATTTAATTAATTTGAGCTAAGAGTTATCTTTATATTCTATCACATTCACATATTTATTTATCTTGAAAACATAAGTCACAATTAATATTAAACTATGCTTGTGGCGTTCAATCCCTCTCTCAGAATTCCACTGAAAGTGAGGAATGGTGGTAGGAATGGAGGTGACATTAGATACCCAGGTTCCCTCTAGCTCACCCTGCTACACCGTGAACCTAAAATAAACTATCTTGACATATTGTTAACGTTAAATAAAGTTTTAAGTTATTAAAACTTTATGTAACTTTATATTTACCTTGTTGAAAATAATTCATTTTCCTCACATAAACGCAGACCAGCGCCATCAGCTGTAGCTGTGACAGTCTCTGCCTCGTGGACGGAGGTAGAGGCAGCAGGTCCCTTAGGTTGGATATTTCTGCGTTGATCAGATCGCGCCGCATCTTGCTTGCGCCTTTTGTAGATTTTGTTGGTTCGAATCTGAATGAAAAGATATTAATTATTTTTATAGAAGAAGAAAAATAAATAAAAGAAGAAAAATAAGAAGTTAAATCTGCTAGTTTAGTCTGTCTCTGCTAAAAATCTTTGCAGTTGGTACAGAAAGTTTTAGTAATATTTTTTTAAAATTCTACTAATGCATATTATGAATTAAAGTAAAAAACATATTTTTGTAACTATTTACACATGAACCGCTAGAAAATCTTATAAACGTTTCACAAAACCCCTTGCATTTTATTCCCAATCATTTATTATTGAAAGTGTGAAAAAAATTATCTAAGAAAATGTATAATTTAAAAGCATAAATATTTCTAGGATTCATAGACAATGCGCGGATACAGTGTTCCGGACAGGTGTATGTCGGCACGGTACACGCATATTACCATAACCCGCGAACCATTAGAATAGTTGTAATAGCGCCGCCGGAAAGAACTCCTGGATTTATTACTCCAGCTCAAGATGACCATTGTGATGTTAATTCCATGACTTCATTTCAAATGCAAGCAATTTCTTTTCCTATATCCTTCTTGGGAATACGCAATGAGTGGTTCTCATTCATTTCTGCGTTCGTTGATAGCATCTTTTGTTTTGTATTGGGTGTGATGTTACATTTATAATGATTTGTATGGTTTATCGCGTTTTGGATTTAATATTTTTTTATTTTATACTAGGGGACGCGCGCAGCTTCGCTTGCTTATTTAGGGATGAATTCTAGAAAACCATGAAACACATGTTCAATTAAATATTTTTAAGAGTCTAAATTTCAAATTTTTTAAAAATCGGTGGCGATTTAAAGATTTTTCCATACGAACTTTCAACCCCTATTCCACCCCTTTAGGGTTAAAATTTTTCAAAATCCCTTTTTAGTAGATGTCCACATTACGAAAGTAAACATCTGTCCAAATTTCACGTTTCTACCATCAGCAGTTAAAGCTGTGCGTACGTCTTACCTCAGTCAGTGAGGACAAGTCCTTTTATATATTTTTATATAATTTTCATGTATTGATTGTAAATAAAATTAATTATTTGATTTGTAAAAAAGAATAAAAAAATATAGTAAAACAAGAAAATTAAGTAAACTCTATGATTCTCTATTTTGAGAATACCTTTAGATATTTCTTTTAACAAACCTTAAATAAATAATAACATCAAAATTATTAACTTATTGAGGTAATACAGAAATATGTGCCTAATTGTTGTATTTAATTATTTATTCATTTATATTTCACGCTACCCAACATGCTATATACATATGTCTATGCTTAATACAGATACATTCGGCATGTAATAGGGAAGGCCGAGGGAAACTAACGTTAAGACTCTTCGTTTCCCACTTTCCATTCAATTTGTAAAACCTTAGGTACTAGAGTGACGAGAATTAAAAAGCTCATTTCCCCGAATGGGAATGGAACCCTCAATCATCGACAAAGCTAAAATAACCATATGAACAGAATTTTTGTAACTTTAAAACAATTGATTTAAAATCAAAACTTCCTTACTGTAAATGCAACAGGTGTGGGTTTGATTCCTACACTGGGTTAATGAATTACACATTTTATTAAAAAAAAAACAATAAATAAATACTCAATATCTTGAAAATGAAGCCATTTTTTTCAAAAAGCGTGAAAGAAACGACGACATATTTTTACTCAAAAGTTATTTTTTCTCCAAAAATTAAGGATTATACCTCATGAAACAGCGAAGGAAGTAGCTATCCCCAATTTTAAGATTCACCAGAACGCACCGCGGTACGTTTCATCTCTCTAGGGAGTCCTTTTTGTATCCATTAACTTTTATTACGTTTTATTCGGCGTTTTCGACGACTGTTGAAATAAATGATTGGTGCCCCCGTCGCTTTATTAATTTGATTGAATTGTGTGTTTGTTTGTTTGCTTTGAGGTCCGAAACAACTGGTAATGATGGTTGAAGCGGTAAAGCTTGTTTATGGGAGCTTAAAAGCTTCGCCAGTAGTAGATACTTAGTGTAATGGTTGTTGGGATTTTCTTTTTATTGTTGTTTTGTTCATAATTAGGTAAAAGTTTGTGGTTGAGATTTTTTTACTCCTAGTAAACGGAGTAGGCAAAGGGAATGTAGGAGGAAGGTAGTGTTAAAATACTTCGTTCCCATTTAGACACCTCCTTTCACCATTTTCCGCTGAATTCTGGAAGCATTGGGAGTTGAGTGGCGGAACTTAACGCCGTATTCATGAATTATTTGAGCTTGTAAAAATATATCTTTGTATGTACGTTGTTTACATCCAACGGAAATTTATTTAAATTATAGTATACATAGGCTATAATTACTAACATCAATTTACAAGTCTACGTTTTACTATGAATTTAGCAGTCATATCCTTCTTACAAATATTATTTGTCGTTATAAAGGTTTTTACCAAAATAAGTGCAATATCTAATGCCTTACATGTGTATTTCGAAGCTTTAAGATATAACACCCATGAAGTGAACTTCATAGATGTTCAATTATAATTATTAGCACTTAACAGAAGTATAAAGTTAATTTCTGATATTCATATCGGTCGTCATAGCGCAGGGGTGCAAGCGTGTAACGCGACGGTTATGGGTTCGAGTCCCACTCGGGAGAATGAACTATTACTTATTTCTTCGTTCTGATATTGGTACGAGCGACAAAAGGAGCAAAAGCGTGGCGTTGAGTGCCGCTTTTCCATACACAGTCTCGAAAAATTCGGCGTAAAATAAGCTTAACATTCGGTTCCCTCTGCCTACCCTGTAACATGCGGGATAAGGCGTGAAACTGTAAAAAAAGAGAACATTTCAAAAGCGGTCTTTAACACGTGCTTTCCCGGTGAGCACAAGCTAATGTATCCAACAATTTACACGGTTGACGCCGACCGGCGTGAAATGCCCACGTTTCATGGCAGATAGCTATGTGAGAAATGTCCAGTTTTTATATGTAAGGTAATAACTCGAGCATACCCAAACGAATTGTAGGATGAATGAACACTTTTTAACAACACGTGGCTGCCTTAATGTAAATTCTTAAATAACTGGAAAAAGTCATACTTTTGAGCCCTTATAAAGCCTAAAAAGTTTTAAGCATTTTAAATGAAACTCTTAAATTGGATTTATCGTGTAAATTAAAAATGTATAAAATGAAATATTTTAAATTATCTAAGTATTTTTTCCGGTTTTTACACATCTGCTTTTTCATGTGGTGGTCAGAGAAAACCTTAGTACATTACTAATGCCAATCCATCCTTTACACCTGTTTTAAGAATATTAACTATAGGATATCAAAGTCTTTATTATTCTGAAAATATTTATTAAATTCACCTGAGTGGAAGTTGAATCCAATTACATTATAATACAAATAATATATACCTTTAAAAAATTAAAATTTAAATGAATTATACAAATATAAATATTCCTCAGACAATGATAAAGAACAATAAAAACTTGAAACAAGCTAGCCCATACCGCCTGAATTCCACAGCACCGATAGTTTCAACTATTTCCAGTACAATTGACGTGATTATTTGATTACATACGATAATTCCGTCTACGGCCGCCGCATTGACATAATGACGATTGGAATATTTTATCTGATCGATCTCTCTCTCTCTCTCTCTCTCTCTCTCTCTATCGATCGACGTCCATCAAAGCTACAATTGAACTAGATACAATCTAATGTTTGAATTTCATAATTTTTTGTTGTTTTTCTGATGAACTTCCTAGATTTGTTGCTCAATATTATATTTAGATTTTTTTTGTTGTGTCATAAATGTCTTATTTTATATGTTGTTTTTTTTTAAATTTTGTGACAAAGTTAAACTTATTTTTATTTTTTTAGTATATATATATTTATAGTATTTTTTTTCTAATTTTTAAAGTTTAGTCGAATATTTTTAACCTAACTCATTCATTTCAAAAAAAAAAACGACAAGCTATATTAAAATTTCATAGAAGAGCTTTCTTAGCTGCAAGCAAATATAAAAAAAATATTTTATTTAATAATTTAATGACACCCAAAAAAAATCAAATAAACAAGTACGTAGGTAAATCAGAATAATTTAAACTGGCAACATAAATAGAGTAATAATAGCGCTACGTAACACTTAGTGTACTTAGAGTATTTATTTATATCCAAGGCTTTACATATTATTTATTATGTATTCAAGCTCATATAGATATATAATTATATCTTATATATGTATATATCTTCGGAGGCCAGTCGTGGCCCAGGGGCACAAGTGTGTGATGGTATATGCAACTGGTAGTGGATTCGATCGAGGTTTATTTAAATTTATCTTTTCATTTCTTAGCTCTTGTGTCGATGCAAAGTGTAGCGTTGAATTCTGCCACTTAATACGCAATTCCTCCAAAATTCGGCAGAAAGTGGGGAACGGAGTGTTTTAACACTAGGTTTTAACCTGAAGCTGATTTATTTTGTTTGTTCATTCTGGTGTCAAGGCAAAGTACAGCATTGAGTTCCGCCATTCAAAACGCAATTCCTCCGAGAATACGGCGGAAAATAGAGAACGGAGAGTTTTAACACTAGGTTCTGCTGTTTGCGGGATTGAGTGAAGTGAGTTTTTGTTATATATCTTCATATACACAATAATCTTTGTTAATACAATATGTATTGGATATTATTTATTTTGTTCTATATAGAACTAAAATGGTATGAAACAATCATGACGTATATTATATTGCCTACCCAATTAGCACTTATGTAAGTGTAACTATAAAACTGATTTCGAGCGGTTATTATCAATTTTTCATATATTTAGGTAATAATAGGTAAGTTGGGGTTTTGATATAATATGTTTTAGAGTAATACGTGTTTATATATCAAGAAAATATGTAAATTTTTTTTATAAGCTATATTTTCTGCAAAGTGGAGTAGGTTGAGTAGGAAGGCAGATCCTGGTAATAGCCGGGATTGATGCCAGGAAGAAGAAAATCATACATAGTGGTATTTCAAAGAGTTTAAAATTAATGTTTTCTATATAATACAAGAGAAATAAGAAAATACGACAAAATTCACATATTTTGTCATATATAGTTGCAAATTAAGTTTATGCTAATTTGCCACTTCCTTCCGTTTTGCTGCTTCATGTCTCGAGAAGAGACAGAGAGAAATTAGACACTACACTCTTGCGCTCGAGTAGTGGAACTCAACGCTGCAATTCTACCTGAGCAGATAATATAATTTATTCCTCTGACTAGGTATTGAATCCACACCGATTGCGTATGCGAATAAGCCTTCAAATAATAAATTCAAAATAATAAACTTACATAGTAGTGAGTTAATTTAATTAATATATCCAGGATTATATTGAAATTTGTACTTCATACTAAAACTCTACCTTAACTCTACTTTTACTTATTACACTAACCAATTTTGTTGGAGTTAACTACCTAACTCCTTTTAGAACATCTTAGCTAATTAAAAGCTAATATGAATTAATAAATTAGCAAAGTCTATGAAAAATGAATAAGCTATGTTAATAATTTGACATTTACATACTCGTATATAATATTTAAAATTGTAGGTTACAATTACTTATACAGTTATTGATAGTATAATTTTAATTTTAGCTTTAGGGATAAGCAAAGAAAATAGTGATATTGATATATCACTACGGAATACCAAGAAAAACCACATATATGGAATGATTTACGAAATGACACCAACAAACTACACGGAATGATTTCCATTTTCTACATTCCACCCAGGAGAGATATTAAATGTTAAAGATGTTATCTTATATGGTAGTACATCTTGGCAAAAGGAACCAGGGAACCTAGTGCTAAAACCCTCTGTTCTTTCTTTACCCACTCTCCGCCGAAATCTAAAGGCACTGTGTGTGTTGGCTAGCAAAACTCAACGCCGCGCTTCGTTACCAGAGCGAGAAAATGAAAATACTAAGTATTTAATTATCTTATAATCTGCGCTAAGATGGAATCAATTATTATCAATTGCTATTAATTATTTATATCAGTAGACACACCATAAAAAATAACTTTTAATATAAGAAAAACACTTTAATAATAAAATAACTTATATTGTTTTAATAATTAAAATAAATTTAGCCTTGTTATACTTGTAATTGCTTTTCTATAGAGTAACATAGTAAACTCAAGTTGTAATACATGTAGGTATATGTATGAAATAAGTAAATAGGAAGCAACTTATTAGTTCTTTACGTAGTCGGTGTTTATTTAGCGATATAATGTAAATAATATAATTTGTTATTTATTTTAACATTTCAATTTGAAACTTTGAATCTTAATTGAGCTTTTATTTGAAGTTTATATTGTATTTCGAATATTAAATAATTGAGTTAATAAATTAAGTTAAATATTATGAAATATTATAAAAATTCCGCATAACTAGTATCTAGTTATGTCAAAATTTCTTTGATAAATACAATAATTATTAAAAGCTTATTTAAAAACTTTAATTAAACGTAATATCATTAAAATAAAAATAACAACATACCTTAAAAACATTTTGATCACTATCTAATAATAAAAACCAAACACTACACAAATTTAATTAAATTCCATTTCCATGGAAAAACTAAAAAGAAAACGACCACACACTCCCAAAGAAAAAAGTCCCAATGATTGTTCAATAACAACCCTAATAATAAAACTTAAAATTGTCAATTGACTATAATAAAAAAAAAAGATAAGGAACACGTGTCTAACATAATTAATATATAAAACCTCACACGAGTTCACAAAAAAAAAAGCCAATTTCTATTAAAAACTGTTTACAACGCGTCGATATATGCGTAGGTTTTTTATTAGAATGAGATCCTGAACGATACTTCCGTGCGCGAGCGCATCGGAACACCGACTATAGAGCCTTCGCTCGCCTCTCTTTCCCTCGCGTCCCTTTTAGCTTTTTTTTTTCAAGCGCAAAAAAGAAACGCTTAACAAGTTTAGATATCTACTTCAAAAATGTAAAAACCGCTTTTTTTTCACTTAAAAACGTGTCAAACGAAAGAAATAGCGTTCATTTTATAATGAAAATGTCAATTTTTAAATTTTCAGCCTTAAAAATGTGCGAGCGAGACGGATATACATCGCTGTGTTCTACCTCTGTGAGAGAGGAACAGAGTAATGAGTGCTGTATTAACAATATAAAGGATTAAAGAGTCCGAGAGGGACGTAAGTAACCTTCTAATTACCTTAGTTCGAGTAAAAGAGACGTTTATATCTTAAAAGTAAGTTTTGTAAGTAATGACAGTTATTGATACTTAACTCTAGCTCGTCGTCCTCATGTGCAATGTATCTAGATATGAGTTCTCGAGTTAATTAGATTTTAATGAGGCAGTTCTTTGGAACCTGTTTTTGTGTGAGTTTTATTTCTTTAATGTATACTCGTATGTACTTGTAGATATGTATTGTAGCTTATAATTAAAATAATGAAGTTGTTATGATATTATATGTTTTCGATAATTATATATTGAAAGTAAATATGAATTATGTTTGAAAGCTTAGGTCGAAATATGGTACTTCGAGAATTGAGGCATTTGTTATTAGAAAAAGATACATTCGATTCAATGTCATCACCTAATTGTCAGACCCATATTATAGTCAGAATCATCATCATCAAATCAGCCTTTTCGGGTCCACTGCTGGACATAGGTCTCTTCCAGGGTGCGCTAAAGCTCCCGATCCTCCGCCTTCCGCATCCAGTCGAAGCCATCAATCTTTTTCAGCATATTATAGTATTTTATTATAAATAGAAAGTAGAGAATGAAATTGGTGATCTGGCTGTAATTGCAATGGTTTTGGATTCGATCGCCGTTCGAAGAAATGGGTTGAGTCCAGCCGTCCCGTGACGGTTAAGACAACGACGTGCTTTATTAAAAAAAACTTGGTAATACCTAACTTCATTTTATAATTATACTAGCGGCCCGACCGTGGCTTCGCCTGCGTGAACTATGTTATTGTTAATTTCTGTCTCCATGAGTACCTACGTCCTATAAGTGACGTCCATGCGAAATTTGTGACTCCTAGCATTTGTAGTAACGAAGTTTCATACAAATTTTCAACCCCAAAAACAACCCCTTAGAAGTCGAATATTGCAAATTCCCGTCTTAGCGAGCACCTACGTCCTATAAATAACTCCTATTCAAAATTTGAGATTCCTAGCACATGTAGTTTCTGAGATTTCGTGATGAGTGAGTGACCTTTCGATTTTATATATATAGAAGATTAAAAGTTCTCCTACGAGATTTGAACCAACAACCGTCACGTACCGAAAATAAAACGATGACATTAACATCTTATAAAATGTAATAAAAGAAAATAAGGGTTTTAAAATGTGTTTAAAAATAACAGAAAAAAACAAAAGTTTTAAGAAGCGTCGCCCGCGGCCGGCTCCCGCGTTACTCACGATTACTGTAATCTCACAACTAATGGGGACGAGCCAATCAATCTTTAATATTGAAATAAACTATCTTGGTATAAAGAAATAGATTTTACTTGTTTTCTCTACATTATATTAAGTAAAAAGGATTTATAAAATATCAAAGAACACTTTCCTAACAAGAGGTTCCCAAGTTTCCCTTGCGACAACCTGCTATGTTTAGAAAACAGCATGAAGCTATAAAAATGTTTTAAGGCTACTTTATCAATTTTATAATTCAACTAGCGGACGCGCGCAGCTTCGCTTGCGTATTTAGGGGTGAATTCTAATAAACCACGAAACATGTGTTCAATGAAATATTTTTAAGAGTCTAAATTTCAAATTTTATAAAAATCGGTGGCGATTTAAAGATTTTTCCATACAAACTTTCAACCCCTTATTTGCACCCTTAGGGGGTGAATTCTAGAAAACCATGAAACATATGTTCAATTAAATATTTTTAAGAGTCTAAATATCAAATTTTATAAAATAGGTAGCGATTTAAGAATTTTCCCATACAAACTTTCAACCCCTTATTGGTACCCTTAGGGGGTGAATTCTAGAAAACAATGAAACATGTGTTTAATTATATACGTTTAAGAGTCTGAATTTCAAATTTTATAAAAATCGGTAGCGATTTAAGAATTTTCCCATACAAACTTTCAACCCCTTATTGGCACCTTAGGGGGTGAATTCTAGAAAACGATGAAACACGTGTTCAATTAAATACTTTTAAAAATCTAAATTTCAAATTTTAGAAAAAGCGGTGCCGATTTAATTTTTTTTCCATACAAACTTTGAACCCCTATTTCATCCCTTTAGGGTTAAAATTTTTCAAAATCCCTTCTTAGTGGATGTCCAGATTACGAAAGTAAACATCTGTCCAAATTCCACGTTTCTACCATCAGCGGTTACGGCTGTGCGCGCGTCTTACCTCAGTCAGTGAGGACAAGTCCTTTTATATATATAGATTAATTTAGAGATATATATTTGAATTAATAATATGCTTAGGATTTAAGTTTACATTGTACTGCACACAGCAGGGTAGGCTCTCTCTACTTTCCGTCGAATTTTTAACGCCGAGCTTTGCCTTGGTGCCAGAGCCGAGAAATAAAAATATTAATAAATAATGAAATGAAATGAAAATTTATTGTCAAAAATATATGAGTATAGTAACCCGATACAATATCAAATCATAATCAAAATCGAAAGGTCACTCACTCATCACGAAATCTCAGAATCTACATGTGCTAGAAATCTCAAATTTTGCATAGGAGTTATTTATAGGACGAAGGTGCTCACTAGGACGGGAATTTGCAATATTCGACTTCTAAGGGGTTGTTTTTGGGGTCAAAAGTTTGTATGAAAGTTCGTTACTACAAATGATAGGAGTCTCAAATTTTGCATAGACGTCACTAGGACGTAGTCATGGAGACAGAAATTAATAATAACATAGTTCACGCGAGTGAAACCGCAAGCGGGCCGATAGTGTTAAATATAATTTAAATGACTTAGGAGTCGGTAGATCCATCAAACATCTTGTGTCTGATTGGTTAATTATTGTATGAAAAATATAATACAAAAGTAACAAAAAATTATAATTATAAAAAGAAAACTTATGAATGCACATTTGTAGGAAAAACCTCATCAAATGAAAACATATTTTATTCTATGTATTTATTATAATAATATAATTCATTTTCTCGCGGATATCGAACCACCAACCGCGAACTTGTGGCTTTTATGTCCCTGTGCTACGACGGCTCACTCATGTTTAGATTATTATATTTTAATATATATAATTAAAGATATCATAAAATAACGATGTATAAACAGATAATACTCGGAAATATATTTCTATATATTTTATTTTTCCTTTTACATTTCCATAGTTATTCGAGGTTTATACTTTTTATCATTTATTTTATTATTTATTTAGGTAGAATGCAATACCTATATACAGTATAACTGTAGATATATAAACCTATGAACTATAAAAACTCTTCGCCTGTAATACAGCGTAAGCTTTTTGTATGAGAAACATTAGAAAGTTGTTAAGAGTTTATTATACTTTTATACTCTGTACTTTGTTTTTAGATTATTATTGCTTGTAGAGTTAATTATTTTGGAATATACAAAGATTTAAAATCTTAGAATTGTTTAGTTGGAAGGTAAAAAAGATTAGCAAGCAATAATATATTACCTACATAAATATAAAAAATATTTAAAAAATCCACTATTTATTATTTATTGTATTAGGTTAAGATTTATATGAATAAATAAATAAAAACAAATAATAATTAATTATCCATTTTCCAATTCCGTATTAAGTTTTCACAGGTAATTACAAAAAATGTTTTATTTTTGCTGGATCGAACTCGTAACCATTCATGCAGGATTGTGGGTTCGATTCCCACTAGATTAAATGAAAAATTAAATATTTTATTTCTTTGCTCTCGTTTCGAGGTTAAGCGCTGGTTATAAGTTAAGTTTCATCAATCAACACTCAATGCCTACAGAATTCTGCTGAAAACGAGGATCGGAACTTAAAACTAGGTTCCCCTCTCCTGAATACAAAAAGAACTAGTAACTTCATCATCATCATCATCATCAACAGCCATCTTTTGTCCACTGCTGGACTAGGCCTTCCCCAATTCTCCCCACCACACTAGTAACTGACTCAGATTAAAATGTAAAACATGTATATTTGACCTCTAATCTCCCATTGCCTCATACGCAAGTAAGTATACGTGCGTAATTAAAATATACAAAAAGTATGAACAGGATGTCCGCGTAGATGCAACTGTGAATCATGAATTAAGATCGAACTGAGTTTATAAACATCTTAAAATATAAATATGATTTAATTATTATATCCGCGATTGTACGAATGAAAAGGAATAAGGAAAAAAGGAATGAGTTCTTTTCCTATACCGTTTCTTATAAAAAAATGTTATAATGTATATAGAATAATAAAAATATCGTCTCCTGGAATGGGGATCGAACCCACAAACCACTCGGTATTACAGTCACACTTAGTGCCCCTGCACCACGACTGGCCCCAATTATATTTCTATTTCTTCGCTGTGGTATAGAGGTTGATTTCTGCCACTCAACACGCAATGCTTCCAGAATTCTCCAGAAAGCGGGGAACGGAGTGTCTTAACACTCGGTTCCCTCTGTTTACCCTGCAGTGTGCGGGATACAGCGTGAAGCTGATTTTTTTTAAAAATAATAAATTTATTTGATCTCAAAAACTAAGTATATTAAGCCTTATGAAATATTAACGTAAAATTTTCATTTTATCGCATACATCGTTATAAACATAGAATAGTGGGAAAAACTCAAAAGTGTCAAAGCTTTTTTTACATTGACTAATAAATATCTCAAAGTAACTAATGGGAAGGAAGCTTTACACCTAGATTCTTAATAAGGTGATATCAAAAAAGGGCCGATTTTTTCATTTTTCGGCGTTTCAAAGTCTCGGTGACGTCCGGGCGGCGCGGCGGCCGCGGGTCGAGTGACACAGGGTCATTAGCGCACCACTCACGCGCAAGTTAAACTGCGCCACGTGCGCGTGCGCACCCTGTGCCTGTTATACAGCGTGTGCTTTTTTGTATGAGAAACATTTGAAAATGATTAAAAGCTTATTATTTTTATATACTTTAGTATTTTATTTTTTATTGTACCTAGAAAATTTATTTTGTTTTTGATTCGCATTTCTTTAATATATCAAAGTTTCTTTCATTGAATGAAGATGTTAACTTAATACGATTTCTTTGTTGAAATATTTGTTAATCGATTAATAGTATGACATATTTTGAATTAAATTTATCTTTTTAAACTACCTACATCAGTTTCAAAATAATTAATTATTTCAATAATAATATCTGGAAACATTCCTCTTAATACAAAGCTAATTAACCCGAGCACCCTGTCGCGTCATTCGCCTCAACGACGACGTATTTAAGAATAACAACGGGGAGGTCCCGGCAAAGGTGCCGGCGTGACTTACACAATCACGTAGGGCACCCCAATGTAAACAATAGACAAAGGGCCCGACGGGTTATTAGGCTAGCCGATGGTTGTGATAAGGTCGTATCGCACTGTACGCAGTACGGGGAATGTAGACCAGGTTTGGTTATTTTTGGGTGAAGATATCTAGATTGCGCTGAAAATGTTGTTTTTGAGGTATTTTTTTCTATTTTTTGAGGCTAGTCATTAAGGACAAGTGCGTGACTGGCAGTGGGTTCAGGTTCGAACTCGAGGAAATGAAAATGAAAATAAATCATAATATTTTACCTCAATACGCAATGTCTCCAGAATTTGGCGGCAAATGAGGAACGGAGTGTCTCAACACTAAATTCCCTTGACTATCCCGCTGTGTACGGGATTCAGCATGAAACTGAAGAAAAACTAAGTTGATCTTTGTTCATTAGTGAAGTACATTAGGTTCATTTTTATTTTTATAAAACTAACGAAGGCTATATTACTTTCAGGATATCTATAGCTATTTATAATATAATCACTAATTTAAGGGCCCTCGTCATTTTTAAAAGTTAACCTAATGTGCAGCTTATCTCGTCTGAGGGTAAAAATTGCAAAAAGTTGCAATATAAGTCTTATTTCTTTAGTATAAGAATTATTTTCTATTGAATTAATTATAAAAATTCAATGCAATTTTAACAACACACTGTAGAGTTCTTGGAAGATGTGTTTATATATTAAGAAAGATAAAGTTAAAAATTATAAGCTATTGGTCTTAAGATATAAAAAGTTTTTAACGATATAGTAGGTTCCTAATGGGAACTTAAAATTGTTTATAAAAATTACAAGCATTTATTACAATGTCTCTTTTTTTGAAACTAATAAAAACTATTAAACGTACATATTAAAAAACAAAATTTTATTTGACCTAATTGTTTTGTTTTTGTTTTAAAATCTATAAAATTATTTCTTTTTAAATAATTCTGTGTCTGCAATAGTATTTTCATGTCATTTTATAGTTTATATTTGTTATTGTTTTTCATCTTAACTCATGTAGATAGAGAGAGTGTCTTTGATATTTGTCTGTGTTGCACAAGCGTGCGACGTTTAACGCAGCGGTTGTCAGTTTGATTTGCACTTGGAATTAATAATTATTTCTTAATATTTTCATTTCTTCACTCTGGTAACAAGGCAAAGTGTCTTAACTCTAAGTTTTCTCTGCCTATTCTGCTATTTAGAGTAAATATAAAGACCATAATCAATAAAAAGAGGACGTAAACGTGACAGGTTGTGGGTTCGATTCCCACTCGACGAAATTAAATATTTTATATTTTAATTTCCTTAAACAATAAAGTTCATTTCATAATAATTCGAATTCACTACTCTTACTTTTAGTAAATAATTGTAAAAATTATACAAAACAACGTAAAATTTCAATTTGCAAAGCTTTCTCCAGAGACCAGCACCTTGACCTCTGTCCTTGACCCCTAATTCCACCTGTCCCGAAACCGGCATCAACGGAATCGGCGGGCGCGGGCGGGCCGATTTAATGCCCCCGGTAATTATGCCTTGTTCAAATTGTAGCTTTCTCACGGGCGAAGAGGGTAGTTCTAACACGCAGTGCAGTTTAATAATTATAATATTATTAATAATTAGTTTGACTTATTATAGTTGTCTTTAAAAATTAGGTTTTTTTTAATATGTTTATAATTTTGAGTTATATAGTAAAAATCAGTTTTTTTTTTATTTAAATACTTAAAAACATTAGAATATTCGTCGTAATATTGACATTTAAAGGTAAGAACAACCTTCTATACAAGAGTTATCTAATACGAATAATAGAGTGAAAACGTAAAAAAATATATTTCTTAATTATCCATAAATGTAACTACTTGTAAATAATTGCCAAGAAATACTTTAAATTCCTCTATATTAAACTAAACTGAAGTTTAATCTGTTATCGTAATGCATAATATTGAAACAGTAGATTAAACTCCAGTTAAGTTGCAGTTGCATTATAAAAATGTCTGGTACCTTACCGCTCGCCATACTTACCCCAACCTGTTACCGCTCAGCCTTCACTATTCCCGTCTCTGTCACACCTCTCCACATTGCAATATGTCCATCTCGTTCTACTTCGGGTCAGACAGGCATTACGGTAATGGCACTTAAACACATATTTAAGTAAAGATATTTTTTGCACAAAAAGTTTGTACGCGTATGATCTCGCTTCGTTATAATTAGGTTTGCCTTTGACTTTTCTTTATAGTTTTTTTATCAGTTTCACACACAGGAGATTAGACAGAGGGAACTTAGTGTTAAGACACTCTGTTCCCCATTTTTCGCTGGAGGCACTTCGTATAGAATAGTGGGACTCAACGTCGGGCTTTCAAATATTCAAATATTCATAAATAATAATTCATTCCCTCGAGTGGGAATTGAACCTGTGCCTCTGGTGTCAAACTCCTTCATAGTTGCAATCTTTACAGTTGCTTTTAAAATATTTCACAATTAATTTAAATCTATGTAATTTCTTAGACAATGAATAGGGTCGCCATTAACATCAATAATATTTTATTTTAAATAGTAAATATTTGAGACATATTGTGAAATCATCAATATTTTGATAGATGAAAATATATTCTTACTTTTTAAATATATTTACTATCTCTGGGTCAAAGTTCAGGGCAAGTTAAGTTTAGACTTTTAGTACATGTTGGTTTTTAATAAAAGTGATTTTTTTTAATAAATATTATTTTATTTACTTCGATTTGGACATCCAGGCATATCGTCAACGTGTACATAAACTGTAAAAGAAGAATTTGAAACTGCATTCACTCTGTATGTTGTATATAGGAGGAGTTAACCTAGAAACCTTGTGTTAAGATTAAGACATTCTGTTCCCCATTAAGACACTGCCGTCCCCAATTTTTGGCTCGTTCTTGCTTAAATTCCATTTTAATTAAAAAAATCTTAATACAAATACATTCATAAGAAAATAAATCTTATTTGGATTAATTAAATAAAAGAAAGGTTTACGAGAATCGATGAAATTAATTTGTTATTGTCTTTCAGAGATAATTAAAAATGTACATCACACATCTAACTGTAATAGCAGTGGTTGTAGATTCGATTCCCACTTGGGGGAATTTTACTTCAACTTCCCCGATCTGGTAAGACATTGCGTGGAATGAAGTTTTGTCATTCATTACAAAATGCCTGCATTACTCTACTATAACATAGAGAACTGTCCTCGGTTGTTAGAGAATAAAAAAAAGTCTTAATCTAAAAAAAATGTTTAAAAAAAAATACTTTTACATACTTTGGTTAGTATCACAAGCAAACTCAAGTAAATCGCACAGATCTAAAAACGTCCGTTTGTCGTCCCCCATCCTGCCACATATTGGTATGGTGTCGTGGATGCAGGTGTCAGCCAGACTGCAGAACTGGTCTATCTTATTCTGTAAGAAGAAATAAATATGGTAAAACCATCATAGCTTAGGAACTCTTCAAATTTTGGATTCATATTGTTTTAATTGTGTTAATTTTATCTATATATATAAAATCGAAAGGTCACTCACTCATCACGAAATCTCAGTAACTATAAGTGCTAGGAATCGCAAATTTTGCATAGGAGTTACTTATAGGACGTAGGTGCTCGCTAAGACGGGAATTTGCAATATTCGACTTCTAAGGGGTTGTTTTTGGGGTCGAAAGTTTGTATGAAACTTCGTTACTACAAATGCTAGGAGTCTCAAATTTTGCATAGACGTCACTATGACGTAGTAATGGAGACAGAAATTAATAATAACATAGTTCACGCGGGTGAAACCGCGAACGGGCCGCTAGTGTTTATTATAAAAATGCTATAATTACAATTATATATAAATTTGTATATAAGTATCTATACGATTTTTCTCAATCTTAATCAAATCTATTCTAAGCATTTTGTAGAACAGAAAATAATAGATTATTTTTACATGACCGTAACTCTATATTTTTTTATATAAAAACTTAAACCTTTTATGCTTTTCTGTTATATAAGAACTAAATATTAAGTTAATTTTTTACAACATAAATAAAGCTTGATTTAAAAAAAAATCGTAGCGCTTTTAGGTGTAGTGGAAGTATCTAACAATTGTTCGGAAGAAAGTTGACTAAAAATAAATAATTTGTCAGTGAAGTATATATAAGTTGAAACGAGCAAAGTGTAAAACGGAGTGATTTATTATTAAATTCTCTCCACATTTTACACAAGATAAACAATAAAGCTATTGTCTATTATAATTTGTTGTTTATTCGCCATAGATAGGTTACCCAGATTGCTTACTTATAAGAAACGTATAAGAAATACCCACAGATACTGACATAAGTAACCATGTTACTCTATGGAAAATCATTTATAATCTTACTAGTGGACCCGAACGCGGCTACGCCCGCTTGAACTATACTAATATTTATTAAATATATTTATGAAATTATTTTTAGTTTTCAATAGAGAGATGCGTTATTAAGCAAGTTCATTTTGGGTGACGTTTTCTAACAACAAACTTTGCATATCGTTGCTTAGCAACGACGGTTGTTATTAACATGGCGGAATAAATTGCATGGCAAATTAATTATTTTAATATATTGGTATATATCGAAAATATTACAAATATGAGAAAAAAGAGTATCCTATGATCATCCCGAGACCCTCAAGTATCTCTATATGAGTATTTTATCACAATTAAATTAGCGGTTTGGCCCTGATTGCGTAAAAGACAGACAGACAGACAGACAGACAGACAGAGTTACTTTCGATTTTATAATATAGGTATGGATTATCTCTAATTTATCTTCGTCTCTAAGGTCAATTGCATCATAGGACTCGCATTTATTAATAAATATATCATTGCAATATCCATATTAATAAGCTCATAAGATATTATTACATCATAATTTATTAATAGATACGTATTCAGGTAAAGTTTTCGCTAAGTTATTGTTGTTTATATAAAAAATAATTAAACCAGCTTCACGCTGTATCCCGCATACAGGCAGAGGGAACCTAGTGTTAATACACTTCGTTCCACATTTTTCACCGAATACTAGAGGCATTGCGTGTTGAGTGGTGGAACTCAACGCCGCGCTTTGTCTCACCACTCGCCACGGAGTGAAGAAACACTGCACATATACGGGAAAAATGTAAAACTTTTTATTTTATAAACAACAACATAATTATTTGTTTCAAATATGAATACAAATATATTAAATAATCTCAATATAATTCTTTATAGATATTTTAAATTCTTCGCTTTGGTAAAACTGGTAAAGCGTTGAAAGAAGAAAGTGGGTTACGGAGTATCTTAACATAAGGTTCCCTCTGCCTTCCCTGCTGTATTCGGTATACCGTAAACACAAATTACACAATATTCTTACAGACGGTGTAGACGCGTACTCCGGAAGATGACAGCATATTGGCAAAATGAGGATAGCCCATAATATATCTGAAATATCGATTATGTAAATAGAAAATTTAAAATTAACGTATTAATTATATAACGCAATCCCGAGATATGTTTACGCGGCTGTAAATAATTCTTAGTATGCAATATCCGAGTGAAATATAATCGATTCTGCTACGATTTTAATCGATTTAAATATGTCATGCATGTGAAATGCAAATTTTAATAGTTATTTATTAATTTTATGTGAATATTTGGTTGTAATTAATTATGGAAGTTTATTTCTAGTGTTAGTTATAATATATTAGGTATGAGGCTAAATTTTCTTTGAGGTATACCCATGCGACTGTTAACGCAGTATATTGGGTTCGATTCCCACTCGAAGAAAATAATATATTTTTCGCTCCGGTAACAAGTAAAAACCCGGCCGTGAATTCCGATTTCGGCCAAACAAACAATGCCTACAGAATTCGTAGGAAAATGGGACGCGAAGTGTTTTAACATTAGGTTCCCTCTGGCCACCCCGCTGTGTGCGGGATACAGCGTGAACAGTAATAAATATAAGAGAAATTGCTTTTAATTGAAAACAAAATCGCTATTACATATTCAAATAGCTATGAGGGTTTCGCAGACAGGACCACTCGAGATCCACCTCTTACTTTATTAGAATACTAATGATGAGGTAATTATATATAATTAATTTGAAATAGGAATGTGACTTGTTCTGGTAATACTTATTTAATTATATCGATATTATAATATGAATATTTGAATTAATAATTAATCGATATGGAGATGTTGTCGAGATTTGCATAATATGTAAGTCGATTATTTCATACGAGGATTTGTATTACAGGTTTTGCAATTTTGGCGTTATTTAAATATATATTTAAAGTTTTTTTCACTTTCACACTGTTTCCTTTAAATTGTAGGGTAGGTTGAAGAAACCTAGTGTTAAAACACTTCATGCCACGGCTTGCCTTAATATCAGAATAAATAATAATTCATTACCCCGAGTGGGAATCGAATCCAGAACCAACACGTTCATGTCACATGCTTGTGCCTATGTTGTTTAACCGTATTTTATTTTTATTTAACATTTGACAGGACATGCCGATTGCAAAAAAATATCAAAATTAAATTATTTTATTTACAAACCATTCGCACGTGGTTATATAATTAAAATTGCTTATTATCTCGCACATAGCAGGCAGAGGGAACCTGGGAACCTATTATTGCCTATTATTAGACACATACCATACTTTTTTTAAAGCTCATATATTAGATATAGATTATTCTATTGACTAAGAAAATTACTCAATCAATTTACACAATAAGAAAACTTAAAGGTGTTATGAAGATGAAATTAGGTATTTACTTACAATGAATAATGATGTTCCACCACATCCCGGTGTATTGATCTATTAAATGATAATATCCGATGAGCTCGTGTTGTGGCTAGCATGGCGCTGGACGATGATGACGTCAGCTGCTGGGAACATTTTAGTGTTGTTTTTGGTTTGTTTTTTTGGAAAAGGCGACTTTTTAACGTATTTAAAGGGTAAGATTGTCAAAAAAATCTACGTACGTGAGGGGTACGGGTGAAAATGCAGCTAATTTAAAAAAAAAAATGTTGTTTTATAAAAAAGTGAAACATAATTTATTTTGACTAAATTATTTGACTATTTTATTTCGCTATTAGTTTGTATAATTTATTTTTAAAATGTTTTAGATTTATTATTAATATTACATATTACATCATGTGTACAGATATTAAATATTAAATTGTTAGCGTACTCGTCTAAGGAGTGGGTAGATTTAGGTGAAAAAGACAATAAAAGCAGTGGAAGTCAAACGGGAACAGTTGCTTGTAGGCGGAAGCCCTGATTGGAAGGTATCTAGTGTGTAGTGTTGTTATTGAGTGATACATGTATCTTATTGTAATTACGTGGAACCTCTATCCGAGTACGTTAAAAACATATAGACGGTATGTATTTTTATTGTGTTATTTTTAAAACGCTAACCGCTTCCGATATCTAACAATATTATAAAGATTTTCTATAAACACTTTATATATTTCATTTTTGTATGAATAATTATAAATTATAAACCAAAATATAAGAAAATGTTATTAACTCCTGTACTATAATAACCAACTGCTCCACATATATTTCTACATAAGGCATATGTTTTGCAACAACTTCCTGTTTCACGTCGAACTATGAACAAACACTTCTATTCAATTCTAAACTAGATCCTAGGCGAGTGTTTGTTAGATTAGTCGTTGATTATGATACTTAGGAGGCTTTTAATTAGTAAGTTAATTTACATTTAATAATATCTTTTATATATATATATATATATATATATACAATTTCTATACAAAAAATCTATATATTAATGGATATTTTACTAAAAATAAACTTTCCTGAGGCTTGACTATATAACATTTAATTTTTCAGTTAGAAACTTAGAACCTTTGTTCCCTAGAGGTGGGTGGGTTATATTCCGCTATGTTCATTTTTTATACTTTCTCTAAGTAATTATAATTGCCTTTTTAATTTCCAATTTATATGTTATTACAGGTATAATTATTTTAGAATATGCTACTGAAGTCTGGGCTCATGTTGAAATCGAAGCTGAAGATTACTTCTTTCCTTTAGAGCCTGTGAGTGCTGGCTAAAATCGTATTGATTTTAGTTAAATGTTTCTGTTAAAATAAAATAAAATAAAATTAAAATAAAAGCTGTGTTAAAATTTAAATAAAATTAAATAAAGCCGATAAAATTGTAGAATTGTAAGAAATAAAATTAAGTTAGTTTAATAACTTAATTTTAGTCCATTTGTAAAAATTTTAAATATTCATATATTTATAGGTGATAAACTTTTGTAAAATGGCTGACCAGTGCCAACATGACTTCGTACCGATTTGCGGCCAAGACTCGTTGGGCATATCACGTATGTTTAATGATAATTGCGATCTCTATGAATACAACTGCGACGAGAAGAAACGTAAGTTCCATATAGTTACTTATGTAAGTAATGGCCGTTGTAATATGTAGACTATTAAAATAAATTATGAGTAATTATGTTTGGAATGATATTTCTTTTTGTTAAGAGAGATTAGCAATAAACTTTTCCTTTTTTTCTTTTTATTATGCTAATTACATTGTCATACAGTTTTTTTTTTCAACTTTGTCCTGTATGCACATAGCAGGGTAGGCAGAGGGAAGGTCCTGGTAGCCTAGTGTTAAGATACTCCGTTCTCCACTTTCCACCGAATACTGGAGTCATTGCATGTTGAGAAGCGAAATTCATCGTCGTGCTTTATTTCTTTACTATAGCACGTAAATGAAAATGTTAAATATTTCATTTTCTCAAGTGAGAATCGAACCTACAACCAGTTGTGTTTATAGTCGCAGGCTTGTGCCCATGTGCCACGAGTGGCCTCCAAATTCCTTAATACCTTTTACTATGGATGTATAATTATATTTATCTATTTAAAATATACTTGTCTTCGAACCTATAGAATAAAGTTTTAAAAGTAAAAATTTTAGTATTCATTTCACGTTTTTATTTTCCAGAATATCGACATGTCAAATTGGATGTGTGCAAGTACGAAGCAGCTGCTGCAAACAGAAATGAAAATCGATAAACTTATTAGCCTTACCATAATCGAACTACCACCTAAAATCACGATATTACTACTGAGCATAAGAGATCAATAAATGAAGAAAAACATTATTAGTACGCAAATATAAACGTCAAATAGCATTCTCCACTGATGATTTATATTGACCTACGCTACGACACATGTGCATGTTTGCGCAAACATGTGAAACCAATAGTGTTAGGTAAACTCGCGTATTTGACGTCAGAAGTTCCCTTGTTACATGTTCCTTGGAATTGTTTGTTTAAAATATTTTTGTCTATATTATGTTATATTATTATTAATGTTATATGTATTATTTTGTTATAATTTCAATTAAATAGGTGTTCAATTAAATTAATCTAGTGTAAAATATAAAAATGTTTTTTTATAGAAATATTAAATGAATTTCAGAAAGTATTCGTTGTTTTCTAGTACTTTTAACTTAGGTGATTGGGTGTAGAGGCTAGACTATTAACGCGACCGTTCTGGGTTCAATTTCCACTCAGAAAGGATAAATTACTATTAACATATAATTTTATTACTTCGTTCTGACACCACGGTACAGCGCGGCGTTGAGCTTCGCAACTCAACAGGTACTCCTTTGAAAATTCGGCGGAAAGTGAGAAACGTTTCCCTCTGCCCTCATATATGCGGGATACAGCGGGAAGCTAAAAAAAACACTTGAAATATTGAACGATAGCTGTCTATGTTAATAAATATTAAGGTCACAGAAGGATTCCATTACACGCCTTTCTTCTTCCAATTAATTATTTCCACCTCGCACCACACATCGTCGAGATATCGCATAGCTATCAGAGAAGTAGGCTTTATGACTATACCTACAGGTTTATTTTTTATTATTTTCATTCGTATATATTGAGGCTAGTCCAGGCACAGCGTGATAGGTTGTAGGTTCGATTCTCATTGAAAAAAAATATTTTTTTAATATTTGGATTTCTTCGCTCTCATATCGAGGCAAAGTACGGCGTTTAGTTCCGCCATTTAGCACGCATTGCCTCTAAAATTCGATAGATATTGGGGAGCGGAGTGTTTTTGTACTACGCTTCCTGCATAGGTGATTTAATACATATTTGTATATTTTATTTATTTCTTGGACTAGTTTATTTAAGCTTCTATCTGAGGGAAGTAGCATCGATGTAACAGTAACACGTGCGAGTGTTTGCGTTCACATCTGATACATTTCTTACTTACATTTCTACTTAAACTGTGTACACAATTTTATACGGTATGTTTTTTTTTAAATAAAGGTAGTTTAATTTCAACATTCTATAGTAAAAATTAACGCCAGAGCCACTTTCTGCCCAATTCTTGATTTAGCGTGTCGAGTGGCGCAACTCAACGCCGCGCTTTTGCCTAGCTACCAAAGGAAAGAAATGAAAATTTTAATAAATAATAATTCATTTCCTGGAGTGGGAATCGAACTCACAACTATCTATTACAGTCACAAGCTTATATCACTGCGATACTACGATTTTAACAAAATACTTTTTTTTAATATAAAACAGATGATTATTAAATAAATTATTTTTTGCTTATTTTTTTTTTAATAAATTAATAAGTTTTTTCGACCACCGATCATTCTGTATGTCGAATATTGGACAGTCGCGGTGCGCACCCGCCGTATCAATTATCATATACGTGGTAATGCGGACAGATGAAAAACACCGAAATTTACCTTAGATCGCCTTAGGATGACACCACTTTTTACAATGCTATCGCTAAACGATCTAGTTGCTTTTATAAAATTGTCATTGGGATTTTGCTATATTTTTTAATTAAATTTTTTGGACCTTCAATGCTTATAACAAAGCTTTTGACTTTGGAAATATATTTAAGCAATATTATGAAATAACTTAGTTTTGAGTATTTAATAAGGTGTCTCTGATTAAATCATAAATTCGCTTGAAAACTTCGCCTCAGTTAGAATTAGTTTTAAAAAAGATTTGAAAATAAAAGAATTAAGCAAACATAATCCTTCTCTTTTTTGATCTTTTTTAATAAGTAATAAATCTCTCTGTCTATAATGTAATAAAATAGTTATTAAAGTGTCTGTTCAATCAGCACTTCAGCTCGATGAGAACGCTGGTCACAGCGCTAGGACGGTTTCCAAAGAGCCGCGGGTTCAAATTCCGCTACGTTCAAATTTTTATACGTTTCCTTAATAAGTGTTTTTCTTCCCTAAATGTGGAATAACACTTTAAATATATAAAAAAAAATCTACACCATTTTTTAATTTAACTGATAAACTTTAATTTTTTCTAACTGGGTCTCTAGACATAAAAAGTCTAAGTGGTTGTTAAACGATAATACAATATAATGTTAACTTATATTTCAAATATTTATTTCTAATACTTAACTGACTGTTGAGATTAATCACACCTTAGGAATAGATCTGACGTCATTATATTTAATTTTATAATTATAAGTAATAATCGATATGAAAAATACACGTAATGTTGCTATTTACTTAAATAGACAAAAAATATATGAGGCCAGTCGTTGTGTAGGAACATAAGGATGTAATGCGAAGGTTGTGGGGTTCGATCCCCACTTCAGGGAATAAATTATTATTTCTTAATATTAGCATTTCTTCCTTCTAGCACCAAGGCCGGCGTTGAGTTCAATGCCTTGAAAAAAAATCAGCAGAATGTGGGGAACGGAGTGTCTTATCACTAAGTTCCCTCTTCCTATCCTGCTGTATGCGGGATACAGCGTGAAGCTAACAAAAAATTAAAGGCTAGACGCGGTCGTCCCAGGTCAAATATTAAATATTTACAAATCAAACAGAAGGGCTATGTCAAAATGGTAACAGTAGCGGGAAAAAACTTAGCTATTTCACGTATAAACGAGAAACTCTGTTAAAATTGTACGAATTATAACGGATCCCTACGAATTATAGGCAAAAAATCTGGATAAGCCAGCTAAGGTTTGCTATACTTGTTTTAGATTTAAGTTATAAGATGATGCGTTATTAGGGCGATATGTAGTAAGTTAGTAAGTTATAAATATTCTGTTATTTTTTTTGACCTGAGAAGTAAATAAAATAAATCTGAATTCAAATTAAAAAATCAAATTATAAAAATAAATATATAAGATACAGGCAAAAATTAATAAATTATTCAAAAATTAACTTAGTTAAATTAAATTAATAATATTAATTTAACTTAGTAGTAAAATGTAGGAAATTTTCCATGTAAGTACCTCTATAAGAACGTAACTTAATAGAATTTAGGCTCCTTGCTTTTTTAGGTTTACGCTATATGCGGCACATATCAACATTAGGTTCCCAGGATCCCCACCTACTCTACTAAATACGAAATACAGCGTAAAAAATATAAAAAATAGACAGAATTTTATGAAACACACCATCCACAAACCCCAGCTCCTTGTACCAGCGAGTAAACATATCGGTCGTCTTGTTAACCCAAGCAGTTAACAAGGACCCAGCACTTAGCCTGGCCTCGCTAACTGGGTGGACAAAGCGTAGTTGCGAGTTAAGTCGACTAATTGTTGATAGAATGTCGGCATCACCTGCCTTCTGCTCCTGTTCTGTTGGAAATGGAAACTGGAACTGGAGTTGATTTGGTAGGTATAGGTTTGAATCCTCATCAGTTTTTAATGGACTGAATTTTAGATAATGGAGGTTAGATGATGGAAACTGTTGCCATGATGAATTACTGTCTTAATTTAACTTACCACTCACTAGAAAAATGATATTGAATGAAAATTTAAGTATTCATTGATTTCATTTTAATGGATTGGTATATTTGTGACATCTATATTTTTGAGGCAAGTAGTGGCGTAGGGGTACAATTGTCACTGTAAACGCGACTGGTAGTGAGTTCGCTCTGATGTCAAGGCAAATCACGGCGTTAAATTCCGCCACTCACATCCGTAAATTCCGCGGAAAGTGGAAACCGGAGTGCCTTAACTCCAGGTCAAAGCTAATCCAACGCTGTGTGCGGGATACGACGTGAAGCAGAAAAAAGTATAGAATACAAACAACAAAAAAAACACAAATAAACCTAAATTTTGCATATCCATCTACAATATAATATACAAAATTGCATATAAATATAAATAAATAAAATAAAAGCTTATGTTTGTTAATTGTTATTATAGTTAGTACATTTTTCTTCGGAGCAGAGGCAATTGATTAGGCGGTGCTCTTTGAAGCCGCTTCAACAATTTGCTCGAGGCCCGACCGCCCTAATTTTAATGGCCTTATAAAATTTATACTTAATGTATTTATCATAAGACTAAAAGTATGGATATGGCTTGTAAGTATTGTTCATTTATTATTTTTTTTTGGTTTGGAAACATAATATTTGAGTGGGTAGAGTGGATTTTCTATTCACAATTAATTTGTTCTCATATACGTCTTGTACTACTTATCTAAATCCGCATCAGGATAGGCAGAGTGTCCTAACACTAGGTTTCCAGGTATCCTTGACTATTCTGTTATGTGCAGGATACAAATTAAAGCTGAAAAAAATATAATTAAATTGTGTTGATCGATTACTATTGTAGCATAGATTGTTTATATTGCAAAGAATTAAAAATCTTCTATAATTTTCTTGACTTTGACCTAATTTTGAAATAAACCATTTTTTCGTTAAATATTCTTATACATAATATCTAACTTATCTTAACTTTATACGACGTTTAAGACATGTATTTTTATCAGATTTGGAAGATCCAAATACCAAACCTACAAAAGGTATATCCATATTAATACCTTAAACATAAAATATACAATTGTTTTATTGTTAAATGCGCGCATTAAGCATCGACGTAGCGGGCCACACGTAAAGTTTACTTCACTCTTATTACTTCACTATAACGTCTATAATGTCACAAGAATATTAGAGACATCGAATGTCTACTATTTTGTTAGAAAATAAGATTCATTTTACAATGTCAATGTCTTAAATCTTCAAATCTTCGGGCTACATCATTACAAGCGATGAAGTGGCTCTTAACAATAAAATTAATGAATAAACGATTGTAAGGCCAATATGAATGACATTGAAAATTTCGTGTATAGGTTGTTTTATGTGTTTTTAATATAAGGGACTAGTTTATAGGTTTGATTTTTATTATTTTTGTGGATCCATGGATTTTCTTAGACATATTTATTATTTTTTCCTCATTACATATCTACATATTTATTTAATTCAGAAAGGATCAGCGTGAATAATTTATTTTAAGGCTTCACGCTGTTTCCCGCATATAGCAGGATAGGAAGAGAAAATGTTGCAACCACAGTGTTATAACACTTTGTTAAACTCCGATAAAAAAAGAATGTTAAAGTAAGACATATTCCTTGTAACAGTTCAGTATGCTGTTTGACGTCAGCATTCGCGATCGGGTCACGGCCGTCCTGCACGTGGAATGTGATTCAAGTTAAGATAACATAAATGCTACTTTAAACATTAGTTTGAAACTATATCACTGGTAGTCAGGGATTACTTAGTGTTAGAACACTCCGTACTCTATCTTTAAGCCCTAATTCTAGGCATTGAATGATAAATAGGGCGCGGAAATAAAAATTATTCATTCCCTGAATGGAGATCTTAAACCTTCGTACGCTGTAACTCGCATGTAGAAGGGTAGGCACTTTCCGTTGAATTTCGAAGGCATTGCGTGTTGAGAGGTGGAACTCAACGCCGCGCGTCGAGACCAGAGCGGAGAAATGAAAATATTAAATGTTTTATTTCCACGAGTCGAAATCGAATCCACGACCAGTCGCGTCTACTACACGGTGCCCCTGCACCACGACTGGCCTCCAGATCTTAAATATTTTTAAAATATCCATACATTGTTGATTTTTTAATAGCTTTTTCATAATGTAGGTGTATTTATAAGTGTTCATCGTAGCGTGACTTGAAAGTACCTTTTTTATCTAATCAGTAATAGTTTGCATTTAACTACTCTGTTTAGCTATAAAACTTGTGTAAAGATAGCAAGAAGTTATTGATATTATTAGTATGTAATACTTTAATGATAAATTTTATTTTTCAATGTCTTCACACTAGGTTCCCAGGTTCCCTCTGCCTACCCTACTTTCTACGCTGTATCCCGCACACAGTAAGGTAGGCAGAGGGAACTTAGTGTTAAGACAATCCGCTTGCCATTTTCCACCAAATTCTAGAAGAATTGCGTGTTGAGTAGCGCACCTCAACGCCGCACTTTGTCCGACATCAGAGGAAAGAAAATGGAAACATTAAATTTTTCATTTCCTCGAGTGGGAATCGAACTCACAACCTATTGTTTACAGTCACACTTTGTGCCTCTACGATGCCACTGGGCTCAACATCTTTAATATATTAATAAATAAATCACACGAAATACGTTCTTCTTAATTAGTTTAATTCGGGCTTAGCCTTATCTCCGGCTTAACGAAATAATTAACGCGGAGAAGATGTTAGATACTTATCTTCATCTCTTTTAATATTATATGTTAATATCGATTTATATTGTTGTAACATCATAAGTAAATTTCTAAGTTTTGGTGAGAATAAAGAAGAACGTTCTCAGGTGGTTTAAGTTCTTCGGAAAGAGTGATGAAAGAATGGTGATGGCAAAATGGAATGACTTCGGAGTTCAAAGAATGACAAAAAAGATTTATGATGGAAAAGTGAGCGGCAGTAAAAAGCATGAAGACTTCTCGGAGGGAATGTGGGTAGGTAGATGATAATGCAGAGACCGTAGCGTTTAACTCTCCGTTGTTTCTGGCTACCCTGTTATCAAAGCTAACGTGTTACCGATGTTAGAATAGATTTCATATCATCAGAATCAAAAATTACGAAATTGTGAACTAGTTGACTTTCATTGTTAGCCATATATAGAGGCTATTACCGATATCCCAAGCATATATGTATATATGTATATATAAAATATCATACATGAATTGCATTCATTGAGAAAACGTGCATCCCACCCCGGACCTACCCCACGAGTGCCTCTCAATCGATGAGACACACGCAGTGGCGCGCCTGCGTCCTGGCACGCTGCGGTACTGGCGAGTCGAGAGGTGCTATACTTAATATATAGTACATTCTCATGGTAATTTTTTGGCAATAGCTCTATAGAAGTATTAGAAAATTGGAATATAATGTAAAAAATTGTTTGTGATGTTTGATGTTAAAATTTATTGATAATATGGGAGCTATATGTGGAATATTATTAAATTAAATATTTTTAGAAAAACACAATGCTAACGGACTAAGATTAGATTGTATAATACCATATGTTAAATAGTGTGTTGTTATATTATAACCAAATTATACAATTTGTAGCCTATATGTTATTCTGCTATATAAGCTATATTGTTGTAAAGTTTCATGTAAAACCGTTCAGCAGTATTTACGTGAAAGTAGAACAAACGTCGATTCTCACAAAACTTTCATATTTATAATATTAGTAGGACAGACAAATCGATGATACAAAACTAGTATAATTTCCCATAAAAGTAGGTTAAACTGTTACATCACATCCCATCCCATCCTAGCCCCATCGCCACGACGCAGGTCTGAAAACATTAACCTAGCACTGTCGTGCGCGATGGTACTGCGGCCGATTCAGTCGATCTTGCGGCAAGCTTCAGCGCCAGTGGGAAGCTTGGCTGTATAGAACTTCGTAGCTTTTAATTTTTCAGTGCAAATTATACGTTTTGTGAAAAGCGAATATGTAAGTTTATATTTGTGGATTTCGTTAGATTATTAATATTTAGTTGGTATTAAACATAATCCTCATCATTATGAGGTATGGGTTCGATTCCTATTTTAGGAAAGTATTAGGTATTGGTACTTGCTATGTAACTTTGTGATTTTATATTAATTATAATTTTTGTTTACTTTTATAATATTGTTGTCGTATGAGGATTGGAATGGAATAGTAGCTCATTTGTTTTGTATTATTTTCTAATTAGCTAAGTATTACTTAAGTTTATTTAGTTTTCATTAAATTTACAAAGAAAAAATATATTATTATATTTAAATTAAGACATTTTTACTGTAGTTCTAACGGAAAAAAATGAAAGAAAAAAAAAATTGGAAAATGGTGTCTTAAAAAAAGGAAATACACATAGTAACTAAGTAATACCAGTTTAATGAGAAAGATTAACATTGTAACTTACAAAGGGAACATAATGGCCTACTTTTCATATATTTGAATGGCACACTGCCAAAATGATTTTAATACTGGTATTGATTATGCGGCAAATAAAGTACTTTTTCCCTATTATATTGACGGTATAAGTAATTATTCTGTTGTAAAATTAAGCTAAACTTGAGGTCTACTTCGTCGCTCTAATGTCGAGGCAAAGTGCAGCGTTAACTTCTGCGTTTTTCAAGATACAATGCTTCCAGAATTTAGCGGAAAACAGCGTGACGTTAAAAAGAATGTGAAAGAAATATATAAATTAGAATTTTCACTTTTTATTGATTTTATGTTATACTTTTCCTTTTTCACAGGGCAGCGGAAGGTGGAGCACCCGATGGCTTAGCGCCTCCAGAACCTCAAACTGGGCCAGATGGAGAAATCATTGGAGGACCTCGCACACCCCAACAAATTGCTGCTCAACGAAGGCTTCAGCAAACTCAGGCTCAAGTGGATGAAGTGAGAATTTATTAAAAAAAAACAACATTAAAAAATTTACAATTAAAATTTTGAATTTAGCCAAATAGTATTTTAAAGGTATATTTTCAAATAATTAAAGATATTTGACCTTTTACGGAGAGAAAAAAAATGTGAAAAGCACTATAAAATAAATATTTTCAATAATTACATTTTCAGGTGGTGGATATTATGAAAACTAATGTAGAGAAGGTGTTGGACAGAGACGCAAAGTTGTCGGAGCTAGATGACAGAGCAGGTATAACATTAAAATGAAAAAAAAAAAAACAGTTCCAAAATTCAAATTCAAATTCAAAATATTCTTTATTCAAATAAACTTATTATAAGCACTTTTGAATCGTCGAATGAACATATGAACAAAAAGCTACTACCGGTTCGGAAGGCAGTTCTGCTGAGAAGAGCCGGCAAGAAACTCAACAGTTGCTCTTTTCAAAGTCAATGGTGGTTTCATGCTGTAACTCGCACACACCAGGGTATATAACCTATTGTTATGACATTCCATGTCCGTTCCCCATTTACCGCCGAATTCAGGAGGCATTGCGTGTTGAGTGGAGGAATAAAAATATAAATTTAAATTAATATTTCATATCTACGAGTAGGAATCGAACCCACAACCAGCCACGTTCACAGTCCCACTTGTGCCCCTGGCTTTAAAGATATATTGATTAACTAAATCTTAATAATAATGATTATGAAAAGCTGTAATCTATTGTATTGTTTTCTTCAGATGCCCTCCAACAGGGAGCGTCGCAGTTCGAGCAACAGGCAAAGAGTTTGAAAAACAAATTTTGGTTACAGAATTTGAAGGTATGTTATATCATTATCAATTTAAATTTTGACTCTGTCTTTAATAGTGATGTTTATATTTGAAGATATAAGTGGATGAAGGTGATATTTTTGGAAAATTCTTATTTTGAGAAAATCGATTTCAAAGCTTTGAAAATCCGAAAACTGATATACAAAAATTGCGTTCAATACACCTTTATCAAATAGTCAAGTTCTAAAATAGTCACAAACGAGGTTATTTTATGGTCTAAAATTGTTTAAACACATAACATCATCATTCATGAATAGAACAGCGAAAGTCCAAAAATGCGACATATCACCTTCATATCTTCATTTATTAGTCTATATTTGAATTTATTTCAACTTAACATTGCATCCATATAGTACAAAGTAGGCAAAGACTACCTCAATAGGTAAGCTTCAAGAAACTCCTTCTTTTCTCGTTCACTCGAAACATCGCGTTTTGAGGATGGAAAACAAAACTATCGCCTTAAAAACCAGACGGCATCCCAATACATGACTAATTAGAATATTTTTGTAAGTCAGGAAATCTTTGGCGGTAGTTTGATATAATAATTATGTCAACTGACGAATGCCACCTCAGTCTACCCGCGACCACGGACTACTGGAAAGTGTTCGAAACGTCGGATTTCCAAAAATCCCAAATATACGCGATTAATCCGGTTAAAATAGTTTCCTTTAAAATGTTTAATAATTGTGAAAATCAAAGAACTTATTATATATCTTTGTGCATATTTTCTAAGGCAATAAAATACAAATAAAATAAATTTTACAGATGATGATAATAATGGGGGTGATTGGTATCGTTATCATAGGCCTTCTGTTCGGTAAGTATTAACAATGTTGTATCTGAACCCAAATTCAATGTTGTCTCGTAAATAGATGTTAGTTGATGTTAAATGCCCTATATATTATTAAAACAGATGAAATTTGAAATAACCAAGAGATTAACCAAAATAATAAAATATTTTCAAATATATTACTTTTAAATTGTACCAAATTTCATCTTAATTAGCTAAGGCATATATGTTGTGAACTAAATATGATTTAATAAATAACTTACTTGTTTAGGTGTTTTTTAACATCAGTTTAAATGAGGATAAAATAGATGGAACCCAATATTGTTAAGTTGTTGTTAAAATAGTTTTAATATAGGATTGCGATGTTAGGACGCTTCAATTTGCTTACAGAAGCTAATAGAAGTACCAATTTTCCTTCTTCTTTCCATCTTGAGCACTCTTCTCTATTTCACTTTGCCCCTGTCTTATTTGATCCTGAATGTGAATATGAAATTGTTATTTTTATTTAAAAATCAATTTTATATTCAGTTTTTTTTAACCCTACCCATGTGGTCGAGGCAATAGTTTATAGGCTAGATGCTTCTTGGCGTATGTTCTGCTTACTGCTGTTTCCAGGTGATAACATAAAACAAATGTTTGGTTAGTTCGATATCGCGGCACCCCCACTATGACCGGCATACCAGCAGTCGTAGCCACAAACGCTACTGCAGCAGTTAATCATAATTGTAAGTCTTATAGATTCTTCTTTCCCGTCTGTACCTTCGCTTAGCACGGTATTGCTTTGGAATTTGCTATTTTAATTAAATTTAATTAATTTATTTAATATTTATATATAGATAGGTTAAATGCATGTTTCGTTAGTTTTTTTTTATTAAAAATTAAATGTTTTTTTCCATTTCATTATTTTATTAGGTCAAAGTCATCTTATTTAATAAATTTTTTATTTATTGATTATTTTACTTGTGTCGGTTTCGAAATTAGTTCATATTAACAGTATTATTAAAATAATAGTAAAAATAAATTGTACTGACACACACGTTCATTGTAATCACTAAAAAAGTGATTACTTACCAAATGCTTAAACGAAACGTATAGTAAAATTATTAAGAAAAATTGTTATAAAAACTAAATGTACCTTTTGGCTTATTTCACAAAATACATGTAAATAAAAAAATATATATAAATATTTCATTCAAGTATTTAAAATAAGTAAATATTTCAGTATTTAATTAATATACGAATTAATCCAGTATTTATTAGTTTAATATCTACAATTGATTATATTCCATAGCGACTCACACTTTTACGTCCACCACATTCCACATGCACATTTTCGTACAAATCCAACCATATTAAATGTTAATACAGTTTTGAATATTTGAATTTCTGTATTATTTATTTTTGTTTAGATGCTAGAAAAGGCAATGTCTTCTATTAAATGTATTTTATTAAATTACACTAATCACCTTTCACACTGTTGTTATTATACCTTAGTATATTTCGTTATAATTTTTAAAATAATATGTTTTACATATTAAATATTAAATAATGTTAGCTATCACGTATTTTACTAATAGAAATTAAAGTAAGAAAGCTCTCCGTTCTTTTCTATCTTTTTAAGTATTAAAATTTGTAACGAAATATACAAATACAATCTTTTTCTTGATATTTGAATTAAAAACATTTGTTACTCACCTACTAATTCTATGAAAACAATTTTTCAGGAAAATACATGTAACTTCACATTTCACAAGATACTTCAACCGAGGACATAATAATTACAATAAATAAACTCTAAAATATTATAAAGATGGACTGTAGTATTTAGTTTAGAAACGATCGTAAAAATAAAAAAATAAAAAGTGGCAGTTGCGTAAAATGTTCATTTTTTATAACCTTGTAATCTTCGTTCTAATTGACATATTTTACATTAAAAAAATTAAAACAACGATTTAAAATGATTATTAGGTATAATAAATAAGTAGTATTTGCCAATTTTTTTTTTAATATTTTATTTAAATAATCCTTTCATAATATATCTTGCACAAATAATTTAATAATTTTTGATTGTGAAACTTTTGGAATATATATTATAATATTTTTTATTTCATATCATTGTTTTAATTTTCTTACGTATATATATGTAATCAGAACGAAGCCTAAACCTAATGTAAAAAGCACAAATAAGTTTTATCACTAAAACTTATACTCTATCTAATTATTAAAAAACTTATAAAAATAAAATATTTAATTGTAAAATTGAATTCAAACATTATATAGTATATTTACAATATATAATTCCAATTATATTATAATATTATTGCCTAATATAATAATTAATAATAATGATAAAAAAATAACATATATTTAAGTGTCAAATTAATATTTAACGTCTCTATTCGGTGTTGTTTTTTTTAAGCTGCTTATAAACTTTATTTGCGTGCCTTGTAAAATAGAATTCAGATATATATAATAATACTGTGGATTAATAATTGTATAATAATTGATAAAGTTTCAATATCGGCCTACAAAATTAGACGTGTTTGTTTGTTTGTAAAACATCTATTGAACTGTTGATCCCGCGAAAAGCGGTAGATGTCCTAAAGTTAAAAAAAACAACAAACTAATATTATTATTTAAATATTGTGATTAAATCACTTATTAATTATGTTCTATTAAATTTATTATTTTAAATATATAGGAAACTGGAATTGAATGGAAATAAGTATGAAAATATTGATTTTTTAAATAACTTTATAAATTTAAAAGTCTCCGTCGTATAATTTCACATATTAGAACGAAATAAGTGATAATTTACCAATAAAAGATACTATTATTTATTTATTACTAAGCAGTTTTTAGTAAAGTTATTTTTGTATTATAAATATATTTTTAGGGTAAATTCAAGTTTTTTTTATATTTCTGTGCTTACGAACTAGATGGTGTCAATTATATAGCGTTTGATTTAAGGATTATTTAAGGTTCTTTCTGGTCTAGAAGACATAATTTTCTTACTTTAAAATATAATATGTATATATTGTTTAAATTAATTTGTAAATACCAATATTATATTCAAAAGATAAAGGATTGATGAAAAGTTAAATTAGATTTGAATAATTAAGTTTCATATTAGTTTCTAAGATTTGTGTCAATCTTAGAACACATATTATGTTTTTTTTTAAATTTGTAATAAATAATTTAAAAAAAAATAAAATAAGTTTCTTTTAAAATTATTTATTAATATGTTATAGTATGGCTTATTAAACTGTAGCGTATAATAAAAAATAATAGCCTTTATAAACGTTAGCAAAAATTTATAAGTTTAGTTATTAATTTTAATCTAACATTTCTTGCAGTAGTATTTTTAGGTTATTAATTTAAGCTCAGGTTATACCTAACATATAATACGTATAAGTTTAAGCGACATCAAATTGATGTAGTAAATGGAGAGATACGGGTACGAATCTGTAGATTATTTTTAAGAGAAAGTAGAGAAAATCGATAAGGAAGAGAGATTTCTATTCGATTAAGGTTTTTTTTCCTAAATCTCAATTAGCACGCACTATATTATTATCTAATATAAATATATTATAATTCTTGATAATTTTTCGTCAAGTAATCTAAATGTACCTACATACATCTACAGGAAAAGTATGGTGCCATTGACAATATTGAATCTATTATTGTAATTAACTATTAATTTTAGTCACTTCTTAGTACTATCCTATCGCTTAAGACTTCTGACTTATTCTTAACGAAGAACAATAATTAATTATAGAATTTATTTTAACATTCGACATTTTTAAGTGATTTTTACTCATGTTTTGTAAATTTCCTTTGTCTCTTATTAATATATAAAAATATTATTAATTAAATCGATTATAGCAAAATACGACACTAAACTTTCGTTTTAACGAAAGCGTTTATACAATTTTCAAGGCATTAATTATTTAAAATATTAATATTTAATAATTATATTCATTAAATCATATACTAAATAGATAGATATATAAATATACTTTATAAAAAAATATTTTTTTCTCATAACATTAAGGCCACAGTTCCTTTAATCTTTTGCCATTTACTCTGTATTAGGAATAAGATCGAAAAAAAAACTGAAATTAAAAAAAAAAACAAGCTCTGTCAGTCATGTCAGTAGGAGTTGTCAGTCGATATTTAGAATAACTTAATTGCACTAAATTGTTTGTGATGGCGTTTTCAATTATTAGATTTGCGATCGTTGGTCCTCGTTCTATTGTAAACGGATGAAACTAAAAATGTTATTTAAATACACTGTGTATAAGGTGTGGTGTTTTATTTAATTTAATATTAATAATAATATCCTTTTACTATACTTTTTAGAGTTTTCTACAGTTACTATAGTTTACTATAGCATTTAAAGTACATGGTGAATTGGTGACACAGTTACACTGTTTTTGATTGTATGTAAGTCAATTGACTATTTTGGTTTGATCGAATAAACAAAATTGTACACACTAAAAGACACTAAATTATAATTGTTTCACCGCATTAGTGGTGCAATACACAATATCTCATATTGAGGTGGAAAATGGAGAGCGGAGTGACTTGACATTAGGTTCTCGTTGCTTAACCTGTTATACGGAAGAAAGGTAAATAAATAAATCAGCTTCACGCTGTATCCCGCACACATCTGGGTCCCAACTTTCCGTCGAATTTTGGAGGCATTGCGTGTTGAGTGGCGGAACTCAACGCCGCGCTTTGACTCGACACCAGAGCGAGGAAATGGAAATTAAAAAAAATGTATTTAAATATTTAGCTTAAATAAAAAATAAAACTAGTATGTAAGATACCTTATTGAAAAATAAAATGCATTCTGTTTGTATTCTAACAGCAAGTTCGAGTATCAATAACGTATACGTTCCTCACTGAACTACAATATGTTATCATGGCACCAACTAAAATATCCATAATTTAATATTTAGCAACCATTGCAACGCTCCAAACACGACGGTAACGTGTTAATAATGCCAGACCAAGAACAATCTTCGTAAATTGATAAATTTAACCCTGTCACACTATGGCGAATAAAATTCAAACAAATAATAAAATAAAAACAAACTCTACGTTTCATATATAAAGTTGAAAATACTATAATAATATTTAAACCAACCTAGGTTCAAGCAGCTCGTAGACTATAGCTTGGAGAATGATGTGAGAGAGCGAGCTTTCTCTTTGATAGCCGCCATTTTGACTTACAGTAATGGCTGGTGCGACGTGAGTTATGCGTTCGTGTCACTAAGGCTTAAATAATGTCGGTAGTGTACGAACTCTTAATGTAGAGTTCAATTAAAAGGATAAACGACGCGCCAAAGCGTTGCAGAAGCGAAAACTGCAATAGTTTTGTGTTAGAGAGGAATTATGTTTATGGCGCCAAAATTGACAGTGACAAGTACTTTATGTACAGATAAAACAATAAATAGATTCCACAGAGTATGTTCTATATTTAACATATTTGTTTTTATTTATATGCAATTCATTACGTTGATACAAAAGTAATGTGCGAATACGATATTTTGTTGAACAGACAGTAAATTATTTTCGCTGTGGGAACTGTCCGAGAAAACAAAGCGTGTTCAGTTACTTGGAGCTTGGATAGCCCTGAATCACTTACTATGTAACACTTTTACTTGCATCTCGTTAGCTTCTCGTATTGACTTGGATTATTATATTACAAATAATAATTAGTGAAAATATAATTTATTATTAATTTCAGTTTTCCTTTGCTGGTTATATAGTTTTAATGACATTAAATGTTTGGATTAAGTTTGATAAGTAATAAGAAAAATATATTTAAAGACCATCTAATTTAAAATTCATTTAATTGTAAAACCAATATTTATTTTAAATCGTACTCCAAAATAACTAGTATTAAAAAAAAAACAGATAAATAAATTAATTTTCCCTTTATCCACGTATCACTTACATAAATTTTTAATTATTAATTAAAAAAAATATAAATATACTATTTAACCTTTCGAACGCAAATAGTAGTGGGAAAAGGATCTCGGAACTAGATCTTGCGTTGCTTCGAGATATTGAATTTAGTGTGAACACTCCGAGCATTATTTAATTGCTTGTCAAGTAGAACTGCGGCGCTGTCGAGGTGAGAGGTGATACTTTGCGCCTAAACCATACATACAGTGAATATAATGTTAGTGTCTTTTTATTATTTATTATTTTTTATTATTTATGATCTAATTTAATGAATTATAAAATTAATAACCTTAATAAAGTAGTAATTGTGAAATTCGTTTGTATGATTTTTATCAAAATGTGAGCAATTTAGATTTTTTTTTTCAGCTTCGCGACTTTCCCTCAAATATTCGAGGCATTGATTGTTGAGTGGCGAAACTCAACGCCGTGCTTTTTGCGTTGGTACTGCGAAAAATTAAAATGTTAATAAATAATTATTATTTCCCAAAAATGGTAATCGAATTCGCATCCATCGCGTTACATTACGACTGATTGTTATATGTATTGGAATAATAATAACGAAAAATATAGAATAACATATAAGCAGCATTTATTACAGTTTTATTTTAAAACTATTATAAAAAGAAAAAATAATAAGCTTTAAGTTAATAAAGTTTTTCCTATAAAAATAAAAAAAAATAATCTTTTCCTCCATTGTGCTGCGTGGGCGCAGTTCACAGTTTGCATTGATAATAGTTAGCACGGTAATGAGACTGTCAGGTGCTTGAGAGGAACTTATCGTTTATTTTCCTTCACTCCTTCAGACACTGTTTATTCTTATACTTCTAGATCTTTACTTTTATATACGAGTTATTTAGAGTGAATGAAAGGATCTTTTTTGTAAACTGTCTTAAATTTCTTATATTATTTTTATATTTTTTTTTCTCTGATTGTTATATCTTATATACTATAAAAAAATAATTAAATCAGCTTCACGCTGTATCAGAGGGAACTTAGTGTTAAGACACTCCTTCCCCACTTTCTGCCGAATTCTGTAGGCATTACGTGTTGAGTACTATAATATATAAATAAAGCTCGCGCTCTTACATAATTTTAAGAAGAATGAAAAATTGCATTTTTTTGTTCTGATAACAAGACAAAGCGCGTCGTTGAGTTCCGCCACTCAACAGGCAAGTTTTCTAATATTAGGCATAATTGGAAGGGAGGGATTTACACTAGGTTCCCTTATTTCCACCTACCATGCATCCGGGGTAGAGCGGGAAATAAAAATAAAAAAAAAACATAATTTCTCCAAAAGCTCCTTCAAAGCTTCAAAGAATAACTAGGTTATCTATTTTACTCGAACATTCTCAGTAATACAATCATTGTACAATGATAGCAGATCAGATGCGGCTAATGCAGAAACAATTGCTAAAATTATTGTAATCTTCCCATTACGGTATACAATTGGGTATTTACTGAAGAGGACGGTGTTCAACGCTGTTTCGAATAATAAAAATATTATTATGTGTTTTCTTATTCATTTGTTTTTGTGATTTGCAAAGACCGTCGTGGTGCAGGGGAAAGGTGTTGATGTAACGCGACGGTTGTGGTTTGGTTCTCATTTGAGGATATGAAATATGTGATATTTTTTATTTCTCCGCTCTGGTGTCGAGGCAAATAGCGGAAATTTCCGACAGGTTGGAGAGTGAGAAGTGGAGTGTGTTAACAATAGGCTCTATCTGCCTACCCTGCATCATCAGAGGTACAGCGTTAAAGCTGACATGAATAGATGTACCTATATTTAGACAATAATGCTTTTAGAAATATTATCGGTAGTCGATCCCTCAAGTCTGAGTATCATGGTCAACAACAGGGTCGCATCACAAAATGCAATCTTCTCTCACTCCTTTCTTCGCTTGGAATATATAGGAGTATTGACTGACCGCCCTGATGAAGAACTGGTTCCCAGTGTACAGACTTTAAATAAGAACAACGACATATATTTTATATAGAATATATATGTATAAATATAAAAATGTTCCCCATTTCTCATTTCCGAGTTATTTAGTAAAGTAGAAACTGTTTTGTTATTACGTTATGGAAGTCATTATGGAAGTTAAAGTGGCCGCTACCGGCGGCGGCAGCGTGCCGATGCGTGCAATATGAAACAAGATTGAAGTATATCCAATTGTTGTCCTTATTGTTCATACGAGTACGTACATACACGTAAAATATTAGAATTTCATTTTTTTCATATCAAAAATCTGGTAAGGAATTTTGGTAAATAAGTTCTTATATAAAGTAATTCTGAATATCTCTTTTATATTACTCTACATCAATGAAAAATGGTTTCGTAATTTAATTTTATTAAAACAGCGCTTTAAAGTTGTTATTTATTTCCTCTTTTTTCTTACATTTTAAGGGGCACCCCCTATTTTGCTTGGCCCATAATCATATAAATCATATAAATTCGTATACGACCTTGAACTCTCAACCATTGCCACACTCCCCCCCACACTTTCTCGTCAAATTCTGGAGACATTGCGTGTTTAGTGGTGGAACTTAACGCTGCTCTATGCATCGACACCAGAGCGAATAAATAAAAAATAATATTTAATTTCCTTGAATGGGAATCGAACCCACAATTTGTTGTATTTATAGTCACACGCTTGTGCCCCTGTGCCATGACTGGCTGGCTTATTATTATAATAATAAGAATATATATATCTATATATATAATATTCAAATAACAAATAAAACATACAAATTAATATTTGATTTCCGTTTGTCGATTCATATCACCTAATCGATACTAGTACTTGCGAGTGTTTATCTAGTATCGATTCAGATAGGTGACCTAAGTTTAGGTTACCCAAGCAATTAACTTAACATGGAAGCACAATGTGGGAACGCGAACAGACGTGTTTGAACTTGTTACGCGTAATTGCTTTACTGGTTTATATGAGGATATCGATTTATATGTTAAAAGTAATATATTTAGTATGTAAGAAATTAAATTAATATTAATATAAGTATGTGGTTTTTTAGCTTTCAATACTTTTTATATTAAATTGCTAATTTTTCTTTATTTAATCTGAGAAGAATCCTTGCGATTAATCATTCTTTTTTCTTGACGATAAAGACATATCTTGACATATTTTTCAGGGGGGCCTGGTCTATAGCTTTGAGCACATATGTCCATGTAAAGGGTTTTTTTAATTTTCCAGGGTTATCTTTTGTTGTTAAATTCCTGGGGTGAATAACAAGACTATTCTGAGGTGTTCCTACGTCTTTGCTCAACGATGGAAGTCAGCCCCACGTTATTTCCAAACCAATGAAATATCCATCTAAGAACTGATTCGAGCCCACAACCTTAGCGTATAGGCTTCTGGACCACGAGTGTTAAAGTACATATAATGAAATATCACATTAGTACTTTCTCAAACGTTTATTCCCCCCTTTTTTTAAGTAACTTTATATAACAACTGGTAGCTGTTTGTGGAGTACTAAAATTTTATTGTACAGACCACTTAACCCGTAACGTGTTACAGACAACAACCCACTTAGGCCTAATAGTGCAGCCATTATAGTAAATACTGAATTGATTTTATTTCTTATAAGCTCTTCTATTATTGGAACATATCTTTAAATATCCAGAACCAAAGCTGTTTTATAAGGATTTAAATAAGAAAAATATATATCGCTATTATAGCGCAGTGGAGAAGTATGTCCGTATATGTCATGGAAGTAGGTTCTGCAGTCTAATAAGATGAAGGACTCTTTCTTCCCTCTTCATCCTTTCATACATAGAATTGATTTTATTGAAATTTTATAGAAACTATATTTACAGAATGACCTAAATCTGTTTATTGATATAGTAAGCGATCTCTGACGGCCATTACGAGCGACATTTGCACACTCGATAAAATCGTCGAAGTGACATAAAATTGTACCGGCAGTATTGCAACACGAACACTGTGAAGAAATGCCTACAGAAGTGACAGACAGATATATGGTCACAGGAAGTTTTTTTTTAATATTTTCTAAAATAGACTAATCTGTAAGTAGAGCTTTGAAAATATATGTGAATAAATAAACATGAGATTGGAAATGAACATTTTCTGGTTTATATGAAATTTGAAGACTTGGTTTAGATTTACAGCATCAGCGCATTAACAGGCGAGTCTATTAATCGACCTCCACCTATTCAAGTCATTTTTCGCACTGTATTCCTTCATGCTGTAGCTATACTTCCTTGCCATAACCGTATTCCTGAGGCATTGCTTGTTGAGTGGGGGAACTCATCGGCACGTTTACCTCGTTACCATAATGAAGAAATGAAAATGTTAAATATCTAATTTCTACGAATGGGGCTTCCTCTGAGGAGGAAGATGGATATCTTTAAAAGCCCACCAAGAAATTCCACCAGATAAGTTTTACCAATATATTAGAGCAAGACTTCTAGTTATTCTACATCCACGTATGTGACTTAGTTACTGAGGTAGTGTGATGTAGTTATACCTCTCGGGTCACGTTTCTTACAAAGCCTATGGGTTTATGTCTTAATTAAGGACCACACGTTCTATTCTAGAAATGATATGAATAGCCTAGTAGAGTTTTAACGCCTTCAGCGATTGCTAAAGCTTAGAGATATCTTAGTAGTTTTTTTTAAACTATTGTAATATTTATATATATTTATGTCATTTTACAAAAATAATAATATATATATTTTTTTTTCGCTCTGGTGTCGAAAAAAAGCGCGGCGTTGAGCTCCGCAGTTAACACGCAATGCCTTCGAATTCAGCGGAAAGTGGGGAACGCAGTGTTTTAACACTATGCACTAGTGAAGCTGTTATATTTTATTGGGATTTTAGGAAATTTTATTGTATTTTGAATAAGTGACATTTTTGTAAATAATTTACATAAGAATGATATTTACTATAAAGATTGCTTAAAAAAACATGTAAACTAATATTATTTTATTTTTGGCGACACGTTCTACCAATGCCGCATACAGCATGATAGGCAGAAACCTAGTGTTAAGACACTCTGTTCCTCACTTTAAGCTAATATTATAATATGTAAAACTTAATAAAAATCATAAAAAGGAATTTTATTTCAAACTTTCATAGCTATTTGTCAACTAAATTATTAGCAAAGATAACAAGAAACTATTATCAATTCAAATGTCAGTCTAATCAAAGGTACAGCTTGTTTGTTACTAATACTGTATTGTTAGTTGGTCTAACCAGTGATACCTGCGTAACGATATTGCTGAAATTGTTAATGAACTGGTATTTATTAAGTGCGCCTAAATGCTTTATGGCGATATGCCGCTATTAGCTATATAAGTATGGGAATGTAAGCAATTAATTACTTGGAATATTTGAATGAAATATGCAATGAACGGTTAAAACTATTTTTCAATTTTTTCGTCTTTGCAGAAAAGGATAAAAAACCAATTAATTTTAATTAATATTAATTTAGTTCTACAACTTATAAGCGAATGCATATTTAGCATATATTATATTAGGTAAAAAGTTGCAAGTGGCCATGTATAAGACATCAACGAGTGCTATTTAGAACTTTCGAGATAGTACGAAAATATCTATTTATAAAGTTAATAATAATGACTTGGAATAAAAAAATCATTTTTGTATTAGATATTCAATAGGCAGAAGGAATATAGTGTTAAAACACTCCATTCTTCAGTTTCCGCTTATTAGCAACGACGACACATCGACGATTGACTTGACATGTTCAATTCATTCCCCTGATTGGGACTTGAACCCACAATCATCGCAGTTACTTTTGAATTAAGAAAACTATTAACATCTTTACCATGAGTAATTAAACTTAATGCTAGGAAATACAAGTAAATTACATAAAAAACATATATTAATATTAATCATTATTAGTGGTGATCATTTAACATGACGCCATTTAATAAGAATTGATAGTTGCTACCAACAAATTTGCATACAATTTAATTGTTTTCCTCTTAGCCATTGAGAAATGTAATGGATAAAACTAGAACGTCAAGAATTACTGGGAATAGCAATAGATGATTTAGAATAGCATTGTTATAGTAATAATTGTTAATTATATATAGCGTTTATGAGAATGAAATTAAATATTTCTTAACAATTATCTAACTTATATTTTATTTAAATATATAATACTACAGGGTGAGTCATATTGAACTTTCCGGTTTTGGAAGGACGTTGCACGAAGAAGGGAAGGAGTAGAAGGGTGGGGATGGTGTCATTAGACGCGCCATGACATGCAGTTTTAGTGTGAGCAATGGCTTGGTCGGGACAACATCGTGCGTTCGTAGTTGAAGAGTTTATTAAAAATGGCGGCTCCGTGATCACAACACAGCGTGCGTTCCGTTTACATTTTGCTATTGGTCGACGTGATCCCATTCCCACTGGACCAACAATCAGAAATTGGGTATCAAATTTTAGAGCAACATCATCAGCATTAAAAACAAGACCACAAGGCCGAATTAGGACGTCAACGTCAGCGGAAAACGTGGATAGAGTGCGGGCTTCAATTCAACAATCCCCTCGGCGTTCTGTTCGGAAACATGCCGCTTCACTAGGATTATCTTTCAGTAGTGTCCGCAGAATACTGCATAGAGACCTTAAATTTCACCCATACAAGATTCAGGTAGTGCAAGAATTAACAGTTAGAGACTTAGACACACGAACAAATTTATGCCGCGACATTCAGCAGATCCCCCGCACTGCTGTTTTGATCTTCAGTGATGAGGCACATTTTCACCTCGCCGGAACTGTCAACAAACAGAATTTTCGATACTGGGCTGAGAATAACCCACGAAACCTACACGAACGACCACTTCACAGCCCTCGAGTGACAGTGTGGTGCGCTATTGCAGAGTTTGGTGTGTGGGGTCCCTATTTTTTTGAAGAAGATGGTCAAGTCGTCACAGTTACCTCTGCTCGGTATTGCGACATGCTTGAAACTTTTCTGAAACCGAAATTGGAGGAATTAACGCAGAATCATGACAACGATAACATCTGGTTCCAACAAGATGGTGCTACAGCCCATACATCCAGGCGTTCAATGGAAATCCTGCGACAAATGTTTCCCGGTCATCTCATTTCTTTGCGAGGTGACGTTGGGTGGCCGCCGAGATCACCTGATTTAACCCCCTGCGATTTCTTTCTCTGGGGTTACCTGAAGGAAAAGGTGTACACGCATCGTCCCCGAACCATCGATGAACTGAAGGCTGCAATCACGGAAGAAATCAATGCTATTCCGCCGAATATGACTCGACGAGTAATGGACAACTTCCGGGAAAGGCTTCAGCAGTGTGTGGTCAATGGAGGTAGACATTTACAGGATATCATTTTTAAAACCAACTAAATTAAAACTGCATGTTATGTGCTTTCAAACAATAAAATAATTTTTACTGCATGTCGCTTTGTTTTTAATACACACCTTATTGAAATCGGAAAGTTCAATATGACTCACCCTGTATATTCGAATAAAAAGAAGATATAAAAGATAAAATAAATTATAATTAAGAAAATAGAATATTGAAAGGAAAGAACGTAAAATTGACATAAAATTAAGTATTTCTATATCTGCACTAATATGCCTCTACAGAAAAACTTACAAACAAATAAAAAAATAACTAATAATAATAATTAATTTATTTCTAAATATTTTATTTAAGTTTAAACTTTAGGTAGATTTCTCAGACCAGAGCGAGGGAAATGAAAATAATGAATTTTCCCAGTGATTCATCCATCAGCCTTTTAAGGTCCACTGCTGGACATAGGCCTCCCCCAATGCTCGCCACTCCGTCCGGTCCTGCACCCTTTGAATCCAGCGGGTTCCCGCTGTCTTCTTGAGGTCGTCGGTCCACCTGGTTGGAGGGCGGCCTGTACTCCTTTTGCCGAGACGTGGTCGCCATTCGAGGACCTCTCTTCCCCATCGATTAAGTTCCCCTAAATGGGAATCGAACTCCAGTCAGACCAACTGCGTAACCTAATGTCTAAATTCATGACTCAAATATCTTTATTGTAGTATCATGTCCTCAATCTCCCCCAGATTTAGTATAGAGTGGATGACGTTTGATACATTGTTTAACATTGGGTTTGTAAATTCAAATTAATTGTCCAGGTGTAGAACAAATTAATATGATATAATATAACTTAATTTCCATTTGTGAGTCATTGGAATGTTATTGTCAATCTATTTGTTTGTATCTAATTAAAGACTTATATGATTTTCTCGTAAAAGACGACCACACGGGAAGCACCAGCTTTCAAATATAAAAAATAATCTTCTTCCTATCCTATCGCCCAGTCCTATCCAGTCAAGAGTACTTAGATAACAAACAAAAATTATTACAGGCGAATTCAGAACTTCCTCCTTTTACAGTAGTCGGTTAAAAATTGACAGTGTCATATCCAGATTTCTGGGATGGTAGAGAAAGTATGTGATTTAAAAAAAAAAAATCACGATGTGTGTCCGCCCACAACAGGGTAGGTCAAGGGAATCCTTGTGTTAAAGCCACTCCGTTCCTTATTTTCCGCTGAATTCTGGAGGATTTGCGTGTTGAGTGGCGGAACTCAACGCTGCGCTTTGCCTCGTTCCAGAATGGAGAAATGAAATTATAAATTTCAATAAATATTACATTTCCTCGAATGGGGATCGAACCCACAGTCGCCCCAGCACAACGACTAGCTAAATATTATATGTGAACTGCATAATATGAATATTATAAATAATTATATGAAAATAAGTAACATATTCTAAACCCTAGTATTTGGAAACCCTTTATTTACTAAGTGAATCTTATAAAGTTTAAGCTTGCGAAAGACGTCTATTGAATACGGTGTTTTTGTTCCGTTGCAACAGCTATTGATGGGAAATAAAGGTCTTTTGTATAGATATTTCAAGCAATAGCAATATATATATTTTTATTTCAACTATAAGGTTAAGCTTAGTTATAATAAAAAAAGGAAAAATATTTTTTTCAAATCACTAAATATTTAGTTTTCAATATAATTTTTGTTCATTTCACAAATTAAAACATTGAAAATTTAAAGGCTAAGAAATTAGCTGAGAATTTACAGACATCCTTTTACTTTCTATACAATAATTATAACACCTCCTTAACTTTAGATTTACGATCGTCTTTTTGTATGGTAATACGGTCCTTAGGATTCCGTAAAAGTGTTAGAGAAATGTTATTTTATACGGGTTTCTATTTGTTATTGGGGGAGATGAAAATTATATAGCGATGAATCACTCTGCCTTCTTTTGCCAGCATCACAATTCTTTTTATGTAATTGAAATATATAGTAGGCATAGATACAAATAATTGTCAGTTCTTTTGTCTCTATTTTTTCGCGATTCTTTAAGTTTTGAAGCTAATATCATATTTAATCTAGTTAATACTAAAAGAATATTCTTCTTCTTATAATTAAATAACTTAAAAAAAAAAAGATATTTACGCTTTTTCCCGTATTGCAGGGGAAACAGAAACATAGAGCTAAGATAGTCCAACAAATACATTATCTATATTTATAATTCTCCTGACTGGGAATCGAACTCATAATCATCTCCTTTCTAGTTAGCTTGCAGTAAGACTGTCCCAGTACTATAATTTATAAAAAGAAAATATGCCAATATAAAATTATACAAGCGGAACCAATGTCGTTACTCTCGAACTCTCTGTTTTTTTACTGCGTCCGATATTGGGTGTTTATGTAGTCATAATTCTCGCCTCTGGCATCGTTTTTATGTTTAAAGCTGTGAAGGCACGTGGTGTATTTATTATGGACGTTTCAATCTTCGCGGTTTTTAGTTTTCTTTGCAATCTTTGTCCACCTTAAATGTTTTAGGAGAGAAAAGAGTTCTCTGTTTAAATTGTAGTATTGCTTTATACCATCGTTATTAAGAGGAAGAGTCACTGTCTACTTGTTGCTAGTGGGTTTGATTCCCATTTGGTGGATTAATTATTATCATTTTCTGGCTCTGGTAAAACAAAGCAGAATGTTGTGCTACTCAAAACTCAATGTCTAGTAAAGGTAGTAAAAGGAGAATATATTTGATATTAAATTCCCTCTGCCTATGCCTCCAGAATTTAGTGGGAAATGGTTAACGGAGTGTTTTAACACTATGTTCCCTTTGCCTATTCTGTGGTGTGCGAGATACCTTACAATTTGTTAATCTTTCCTCATAGTCAAACAATAGGAAAATCAATATTTTGAAGTCATCGAAGCTTATTCATTAGAATTAGTAATGTGTTCAAGGAATATCTGCAATTGTTTTTTCCTGAACAAAATAAAATTTTAATATACTCGCAGGTAGCTTCGTGTAATTAGAACTGGTGTATGACGTTATTATGAACTCATTTAATTCTCTGACTTTGTATGACGTTAAATATAGAGGAGTAAGCTGTAATAAAAATATATATTATTAATTTTTATGTTATATTTTTTATTAAGTAAACACCATTTTTTTTTATCTGAGACATTGGCTTATATTATTAAAGTTAAACGTTAGCTAAGTTAAAAGGAAGTATTGTATACATAACAACTTACTGTTTTCTAACTATTTTCTATTAACTTTATTTTTTTTTTATATTTTTACAAATATTAATAGCTTGGTAAAAACATTGCTTTAAATTATGTATGGGAAATGAACGCTACATCTCATATACTGACTGTATAGACTGAGAAAATCGAAACATATTTAATTGGTAGTTCTATTATTCTACACGTAAATACCCCAAAGTAGCATTCTTGTATAATTATAGATCTAATATACATTAGACTCTCTTAGGTGTGATTGTAACATGATAGTTGGGGGTTCGAACCCCAATTGGAGTAAAGAATTATTATTTATTACTACTCTCATTTCTTCGCTCTGGCACCAAGGAAAAAATCGAACGTTTCGTTCCACCACTCAACAAGCAATGCCTCAAAAAATTCAGCGGAAATTGATCACCGGACTGTTTTAACTAGGTTCCCTTTACCTACCTTGCTATATACAATACAGCTTGAAGCTGATTTAATTTATTTTTATAAAAAAAATATAGGACAAGTTCCAAATCCTTGAAAACTGCAAATCGATGACCTCCATCTCTTCAAAGATACATATATTCAATTGCATCGAACTTGCATCGTTATAAAATAATAATATTTAATTATAGTTTGTAACACAAGCAAAATGAGCACTAACTGGTTGTTATATCTCTAGGCATAATAATTAAATCAATGTTATTTACAGCGATAGGAGTGATTTATTGCTTGTATATTGGAAGCCATGACATAAGTTTTACATTGTGTATAATAAATTAATGAGATTATTAAATTATTAATATATATTGTATTTATTATTATTATTATTTACTGAGTAATTATTTTATATTTCTTGTAAAATGTATTTTTAAAGTATTTTGTTCATAGAAAAATTAATAATAAATACATGAAAAAGGTTTTGGCGACCTAACCTGTTAAGTCATGCGATTTGTTTGAGACTCGGGCTAAGAGTCCCTAGAAATAGAGAGAATAGATCCCTAGGTTCTCTCTGCCTACCCTGCTGTATGCGGGATACAGCGTGAAGCTGATATTTCTATTCCTATTGTTAAAGACCAAACTCTACGTATTCAACAAAACAAAAAGATAAGACACCAAAACGAATCGGCAGTAACATTGAAACTGAATCAAAGCCAGCTATATCTTCAATGCGGTGCTGGGCTGCCGGCGTTCCATAACTTATTGCATATTTATTATCGCTATGAGACTTCGGCCGTGCTTGTGCGCATTATGACCAATCGATTAAACTTTTGTAGGAGAGATTTTCTTTTTTTGTTTTTTTTTTCTCTTTTTTTATTTTATTTGTCAAATTATGACTTTTTTTCATTTTGGAAGTTGATTTTTTAATTTTTAAATTGTTTTTTTCTTTAGTTTTTTAGTTTCACGCTGAATCCCCTCATATAGCAGGTTAAGTAGAGAAAGACACTCGATTCCCCATTTTTCGCTGTATTTTTGAGGCATTATTGTGTAGCGAAATTTAATACCGCAATCCTACAGAGAATCGAACCTACAACCTATAGTTTTTGCGGTGGCACGACTAACCTCACTATTATAGAACTATTACTGTGAATAAATAACTTAATTAAATTCCATTTATATAATAACATTTTATATAAACAATATCAAAAGACACTGCAATATAAATAATTCAATATGGATCGTCGAAACAATGGAAAGCCGCAATAAGGTTAGATAAGTTGCGTATCGCACGTACAGAGCACAGCGTACAGCCCTGTAGGGCGCGGGTTAACGCCGTAAATAATCACCGATGTACAACGTGTACGCCTTAACTAGATTACGCGTGCGTTTACGCCGAAATGCTTTCTGTTTGTGAATTTATTTGGTTAATGCTAGCTAATACTGGAATTATAGTTGGAAGTAATTTTAAACTTGTTGAATACAGATTTGAGACCAGTTGTAAAGGCATGCATGTGACTATAAACGCTACAGGTTGTGGGTTCGATTCCCGTTTGAAGAAATGAAATTAATTTGGTAGTAGTATTTTCATTTTTATTTCGCATTTCTCTGGTGTTAAAGCAATAGGCAAAGCAAAGCCTCCAGAATTTGACGGAAAGTGGAGAATGGAGTATCTTAACACTACGTTAAAATAAACAGATTTATACCGCTATACTGGTTGTTAGAAGCTGTCGCGATGCAGTAGGATTCCCTGAAGTTGCTAAAACTTTCTTCCACCGCTACTTATCTATATATATAAAATCGAAAGGTCACTCACTCATCACGAAATCTCAGAAACTACAAGTGCTAGGAATCTCAAATTTTGCATAGAAGTTACTTATAGGACGTAGGTGCTCGCTAAGACGGGAATTTGCAATATTCGATTTCTAAGGGGTTGTTTTTGGGGTCGAAAGTTTGTATGAAACTTCGTTACTACAAATGCTAGGAGGCTCAAATTTTGCATAGACGTCACTAGGACGTAGTCATGGAGACAGAAATTAATAATAATATAGTTGACGCGGGTGAAACCGCGCGCGGGCCGCTAGTAGCTATATATATTTATAGCATAGTCCTTCACTATATAACATTTATCGTCTCGCTCTTGATAAATTGGCCTAACAACCGCGAAACCGGAATTGCTAACTTAACAAATGTTTATTTGTGTTCTTCGAACCTGTATTACGCTTTATTCCATTAGAAAAAAGGTTATTTTTGCGTTTTTCTTAGTTTTTTATAGGAAAATGTATGTTTGTATTGTTAGTCTGTTGAGTGACAAAGTGACAGGCGCAGAGGCGGCAGACGCTGGTGACGTCCAATCAATTTGTAAGCTGTTCCCGAGGTATAGGTTGTTTTATTAGATAAAATTCTACGGGATATTCTATAAATTTTCTTTATAAATTAAACGTACGTAACTCTCTGTTTATTCCATTTGATCACGGATTTGATGCTGCAGGTAAAATGTAGTTTTTTTCCAAATCCTGCTTAGTCCAAAAAGGAGGGTTATGTTTTTGCGCGTATATCCGTACATTTGTTCCGTATATTTAATTAATTATACGTCATTGAATTTGTCTTTTAGTTTCTTTTTTATAATTCACTTGTATTTGATTGACTGGGCCTGATTAAGCTGGAATTAGCTTTGCTACTCAATAGACAATATTTCTGTATGTGTGTATTTTCTCTGTCTATCCTGTCGCATATAAAAAATGTCTGAATACAGAAGAACATTTACAAGATATGCATAAAAGAACTCTATTATATTTTCGTGTAAAAAATGTAGAATGACCCTCCTCATACAAGATGTATTGCGGGGCCGCGTCGGCTGTGTTTGTTCACTAATGAAGCACCCTCACTCATTAGATTTCAAAACTCTGTTTCCAGTTGTAAGTGAAAGAAGTTTCTTAATTTAAAAAAAATATATATTATGTTATTTTTTAAACCTTCCTTCAAAAAGCATAAAGAAATACACTATTTAAATATGCCTTAGCAAGAAGCAACACTGTTTATTTATCTCATCCATATGAAAAAATAATTTAAAAAAAATACCTAAATATATAAAAACACTAAAAGTTTGTAAAAGATTCTGTTGATATTTAATTTTGATCGCAATAAAGTGTAATAATTATAAAAATGGAGAAGAAGAAGAATATTTCCGAAAATTAAAAGAAATAGAATTTTTCAAAAGCTTTCAACATAGAGAGATAGATGAGCATTTCTATTCCTCTACAGATATGGCACAATCATGATGTCCAACTCTTTTTCTTATTTAAAGTAAACAATAGTTTGTTTAAAGCGATTTCTTATATTACCATACCGTCGTCGTCCTACCGCGGACATATTTTATTGATTGCATACTCTTTATTCGACTACCGCGTATTTCAGGGTATTGTGCACGTCCTATAAACAATCGGAACAATACCTTCAGCCTCATAATGCGAATGGAATCCCATTTCTGTATAAGAATTGTAAGAAAATATTCGTGTACAAATATATTTGCTGTGCTTGGTTGGCGTTTGGTTGCTATTTCTACGTTTCTTTATTTTTTTTTGTAATATTAAAGATTTTCTAAAATAAAATGTTAATTGTACATTTTTTTTATATATATAGAGAAATTAAATTATTTACGAGTAAATTAGCCAAATATTTTTAAAAGACTTTCAATGCAGTACCAACATAATTAAAAAGACATCCCTTAGTTTACTGTTGAATTAATTATTATTGATATCAAATATATTAAAAAGATACATCTTAAATATAAGATTCTAAACTTAAAATGAACATTATTGCAGGATCTGTAGTATAAAAATTTTAAAAAAACTTTAGTTATATGTGAGGAAATGGAAAGTGGGTATATGCGTAACGCGAGATTCCTGCGTACGCGCCGATATGCGGCAGGGCTGACCGATAAAAATTCTGATCGATAAAAATTCAATTCTTGTAATTTTTTAAATATTTCTATATGAAGAATAAGGAAATGCCTTAATGCCTTTTTATCTCTGTATATGTATATATATTTTTAGACATGTAAACGAGCTGTCGAGTCATCTTTAATAAAAATAATAATAATAATCCACTTGGCTAACTGATATTTTTTTAGCGTCACACTCCATCCATACACAGCAGAGTAGACCTAGTGTTTAGACACTGTTCTTTATTTTCTGCCAAATTCTGGGAGCATATTGAGTGGTGGAATTTAACGCTGCGCTAAGCCTCGTCATCAGAGGAATAAAAATGAAAATATAAAATATAAATTACTTGAGTGGGAATCGAACCCACAACCGATCTCGTTTATAGTCACATTTGCGCTACGACTGGCTTCTAACAAATAGAAATATTAAAACTAAGTTGAAGAACATGACTAAAATATTATATATATATACACTTAGGTATCTTTACCTGTACCAAACAATTCGCTGCGCCCGCGCACGTGTCTGCATCGTACCTGATTTACCGATTACTTTAGCGAAGATTAGATTCAATTTTATTTCCCTTTTAGCTTATTACTTGTTCTGCATCATCACTGATAGTATACGAGGATATGCGAGAAAAGAAAGGAAATATATTTAGTAGGGTTAAAAATTAGATTAAAAATTAAATCCGCTTCACGCTGTATTCCGCACACAGCAGGGTAAGCAGAGGAAATATAGTGTTAAGACACTCTGTTACTCACTTTTCGCCGAATTCTGGATTCATTGCGTGTTGAGTGGCAGAACTCAACGCCGCCCTTTGCCTCGACACCAGAGCAAAGAGATGGAAATTAAAAATATTTAAATAAATATTTCATCTGCTCGAGTGGGGATCGAACCCACAACCAGTCGATCTTGCAGCATACTTTGTGCCCCTGCGCCGCGACTGGCCTCGTTGCTGTGCTTATTAAAACAGAAACTGGTATATTAATTTTTTTGCATATTTTATTAATAGTTTCTGTCTACTTACCCTACAAAATAGTCGACAAGTGTGAAAAAATATGTATATCCGCTACCCAAAGATAATTTTATACGTTTTCCTAACGAAGTTTTTTTCTTTCTTAAGTATGAAATTACACTTTAAAAATGTTAAAAAAATATTTAATTTCCTTGATTGGGGATCGAATCCACGACCACTTGCGTTTACAGTCACACACTTGTGCCTCTGCGCCAAGACTGGCCTTAGGTAATACTTAATATTAATTTTCTGGGATTGTTTTTAAGATAAATGTTCTGTTATTTCCTTTATTATATTAGTATAGATTATGCATAATTAAAAAATATGTTATATATATATATATATATATCAGATTTGTGTAAATAAATTACCAATCCATACGTTTTTGTGGAACCCCGGAATTCCTGATCCAGACAACGCTAGACTATTTTAAAAATTTACTTTTTATCACTTTACTTTTTGTAAGGGAGTTTGATTAAGGCATTTTATCCGGCACAATTGACGACCGAGTTTTTGCCTTTAACTATAACCAGCTTGGACTGATCTACAATGAGGTATTGGGAACCCATTTTTTTTAGGTTCCAAGGGGTCACTATCGCTGGTCCCTTTTAAATACCTACACGGTTCAGCCGAATCACATCGATTTAGGTACACTTAACTATGTAAGGAATTTAAGGAACTCACCTAGGGCGAGATATCACAAATTTCGTGAAGGTACGCAACCGTTAAAATTTTTATTTCACTAGTCATATATTTTAGCTTCTATTAATATAATTCAAAAATATTGTATTTTATAAAATTTTAAAATTGTATTTTTTTATAGTACCAATAAAAAAGTTTAATTACTAAATATAAAGCCGCTTTTTTAATTCTATATCAAATTCTATTCTATTCTATTAAAGACTATATTTGCTTCCGGCCACACGGTAAAATTCCGGTAAAATTTTAGTAACACCATAGGGAACTTTATTTGCATGGATAATGATGAAATATACGAAAAATTCGGCGGAAAGCGAGGAGCAGAATTGTCTAAATGGGGAGCGTAGTGTTTTAACACTACGCTCCCTGTCTACGAATATACGAGATACTCTGATTAGTACAAAAGACCGTTACATCTGTAGCGTTCTTATCGTGTCTAATTTGGAATCCTATGCATCTAGTCACAGTCGAGTGGCTTGCAGTAATTTCATGTTTTATTTTAATTTTGTAGGGGATTTCTTTTATTTTCGGTGCTTAAATATTTGCGATTATTACATTTTTAATGTCTTTCTTACTATTAAAGCTTATTACACTGTACAAGAATATTTAGAGGACAAACATGTATGGAATTAATGTCTATTGAATGTAATGCAGGATAGCTGCCAGCTAATGTAATAGTAAAACATACCATTGATTTTGAAAAGAGCAACTGTTGAGTTTCTTGCCGGCTCTTCTCAGCAGAACTGCCTTCCGAACCGGTGGTAGCTTTTTGCTGATATGCTCATTCGATGATTCAAAATTGCTTATAACAGTCTATTTGAATAAAGAATATTTTTAATTTGAATTTGAATTACTATTTTTTTCATATTTTAAAAAAAAAACTAGTCTAAAAAAATTTAAAAAATAAAATGAAAATTTCCGTTTACATTCTCCATTAAGTATAATATCTCGGGCGCACTAAATCTCGTACCTTCACGAAGCTACAAATTACGTTCAATATCGGCAGATATGCTCGCGCGGGCACCAGTAACCAGTAACCTGGCTGTGGGAAACAGTAGATCGCCGGTGGAATTCCAAATGCCTAATCGCAGGTTCAAAGTGTGCTATTAGTGACGTTTAGAGAGAGGATTTGTTTATTTTTTTTTTGGAAATAGTGGGAAATTTGTTTTTTTTTATGGGGATATCAAAGGAAATGCTTGTTTTGATGTTAAAAATTCGAAAGTGGAAAGTGGGGAACGGAAGTGTCTTAATTAGAAAAGGGAGTTTCTTAACATTAAGTTCCTAGATTCCCGTTGCCTACCTTCCTATGTACAGATTACAGCGTGAACCAAAAATAAAATAAATATATAAATAAATGTTATTTTTCTATTGTTATTAAATAAATTTGGTGAAGAAATATAATCCATTTTACTTCATTGTAATGTTCATTATCAAATTAAAATAATAAGAAAATAAGACTAAAATGAGGACATGTGAGAGTTCTTACAGGTACGAATTTTAATTACTTCTCACATAGCTTCATTAAATTCTTTACAAAATAATTTAAATAGCTGCCCATTCAACAATCGATACATTTCTAATATCTAATAGTTATTTTTGTCTGGTAGTTTTTGTTAGAACTAACGCGGTTATTTCTAATTTTTCACGGTCACGACGTTAGTCTGCCCTTTGACATAAATAAGGTTTAGTAGGTAGTAAGTAGGTAGACGATTTCTTTATAAAAATAGATTCTTCACTATTTTTAAACTCTTTAATATCTATACTAATATAATAAAGCGGAAGAGTTTGTTTGTTTGTTTGTTTGTTTGTTTGTTTGTTTGTTTGAACGCTAAGATCTCTGGATCTACTGGTCTGATTTACATTGTTTTTGTTTTGTATGAAAGCTGCATTCTTCAGAAGTGCTATAGGCTATATAACTTTACATTATACATATGAACTAATTTATTTTAAAGTACTTTCTAATTTGACATGCAGTTTATTCTGCCATGTTAATAACAACCGTCGCGTCGCTACGCAACCGTTACCGCGACGTTTTGATATTCATCCTTATGAAAATAAATATAAGAGTCACTTTTAGCATTTCATCTAGATTGAAATTATAGTTTGCTGTATAACATTCTAATAAATAATTAAGGAGATGTCACTGATTCGCAATGACCTAGCCTACGGGCGGAATAGTATGAGTATGACCGACGCGAACGGGCAGATGACGTTGATGGTTTTATAAATTTTCATACATTTTCGAACTGTATTTGCTGATTATATTTTATTTAAAATACACTTTGGTTCTCTTCTTATTTTATTTGATGTTGCTGGCAAAAAATATCCTTTTACGTAGTTTTTAGGTAAGGGTTCTAGGTACTTTTTCTAATATTAAGAATATCCTTTAGTTACTTTTACTTCTTATGTTGGTTCATTTCAATTTCTCAGATATTTTTTCTAATAATATGTCTCTACTTATTATTCTTTTTGATTATTTAAGCTTATATTTTCTTTATAGTTTAAGCAGGCGTAGCCGCGTCCGGGTCCACTAGTTACTTATAAAGATAAATGTTTTCTTGGAGTAATTAAGATATAACTCGATTTTGGATTCACACAATCGTCTCAAATAGTTAAAATGCCGAAAAGATATAATTTGTCCCTGTAATTTCTTAAAAAACTCTAAAATAAGACTCTTATTGAACTTTGTATTTTGTTGAAAGTTTATTGTTTAGTCATTAGCCGTGAGGTGTGACTCTCTTCATCAAAGTGACGATACAAAGTAAGTAAAAAATATATATTATATATTCTTCCTTCACTCTGTATCTGTATATAGCAGGGTGGCCAGAGGTGACCTAGTGTTAAGATACTTCCTTCCTCAATTTTCACCCAAGCTTTGAGTGGAGGTCAACGCTGCGCTTTATCTTCTTACCAATAAGAAAAAAATGCACATTATGTTAGGTGCCTACCACAGAGAAGAAAAACATGTATCGTTATGTTCCGCAATTCAACATACAATGCTTCAAAAATTCGACGGAGGGGGACAAAAAGACGGTAAAGAGGAAGAGGAAAAGAAGTGTCTTAATGGGAACGGCCTTTCTTAACGCTAGGTTCCCAGGTTCCCTCTTTATACTCTACCATGTTCGAGATACAACTTGAGACTAAATATAAGATACCGGGAAAACTGCATACATATAAATTACACAGTATGTGTTTCTCTAGAGTTCTCTACATAAAAGAATAATTGTTAAAAGTTTTCTAAGATTTCAGAATTTTAAGTAGGCAATTATTTAGGTATATAGATCTCAAAACTGATATAGTGACATCAAAAAAAGAGTTTTATAGAAATTATCTATTATTTAACATTCTTCTACTAATGTAATTAAAGGATTCCCTTTATAATAAAATATCTGACTAAAATCGGAATGCTGTCATTTCTAGTAAGAATGTATATAAACTAATATTCTAAGCAATTCATCTAGACTTATAGTATGTTTGCTATCGTAACGTTGTAATTTTATGCAAAAAAATATATCAGTTTATTCTTATTTTGTGACAAGTAGGTTCATTAGATTAGGTACAGATTTAGATAACGTACTTTATTAGAAAAGAAAAAAAATTAGCAGTTATCAGCCATTTTTTAAATACAATATTATTATGATTGGTTATATTTTTCTTACTTAAACCGACTTGCAAAGATACTTCCGTATCGAATTTATAAGAACTATTGTTACCACTAAAACTTTTTTTTTATTATTACAGTTGAAAACATCACACGGGTCAATGACATATTATTTTAAAATTGATCTATATACAGTAAAAAATGAACAAAATTGTAAAAACTGAAGGTATTCACCATCTCTTTCACTATCTGCTCCAACGGTATGTAAGAAAGAGATAGATATATTTTGTCGTACTGACCTAAGTGGGCAGTCTTTAGCAGTGACGCGTGACGACTGTTCTCTTTGAAGAAGAAATGATTGTCGCAATGTGAACAACGGAAATCGTTTGGTCTCGCTCGCACGTTTTTATAGGTTCGTGTTGACAATATTATATAATGAACGATTCGGGCACCCTAATTATATTTTAATAATACATATGTAGCTAAATATATATTATAATAATTAACTTAATAATTGACTTAATTTATTATGACATTTTTTTAAAGTAGCATTTTTTTAGAGTGACCAAAATTAAATGGCATTGTGCGTTGATGTCTTTTGTTAAGATAGCACAAGGATTGCGGTTTAATATAGATTTTTTACAATAATTATATATGTATTATTATATAAAGTAGTTGTTAAGGGTAATAACAATTTTAATTATTATAATTTATAAAGAAAAATATTTCGTAAATATTAGTTATCTGGGAAACATTATAAAAACAATTTAAGATATATAAAAATTATCCTAAAAATATTGTATTATAAATTACCCAATTCTGCAATAAATATAATATAAAACTATAAAATTCAATTCTCCAACGCGAGGTCAAATATTTATAATAATATTAAGATTACAATAGCCGAACAACCGTTAAGCATTCGACTTATGACATAAAAAACCATAACTGCAATTCACTACGCTCCATAAAGCCGACGTTCATAAACGGTAATCCCCTTTTAAAAAAAAAAAGAGATCAAACGTCAAAACGAAAACAAAACTCTGACAGAAACAGTCAGCGAAGATGCTATAGAATATATCCTGTATTATAATCCTTTCCGTGAGAAAATATATATCTAATTCTAGATGTTGAGAAGGTTTCGTGGGTCGAAAAGCGCGCGAACGCAGTACTGCGCCGATGCTCGTGCGCACTACACGCTCACACGCGCGCGCACCTGTCAAAATCTGACAGCCGACGTAATTGTCAAATTGGATTTCGTTCGAAAATGGAACGAATTTTCAATCGTTTTTGCGTAGACCTCACTTGATACAGCCAAGTTGTTTATGCTATAGTACTGTTTTTTTTTTTTTGTAAAACGTAGAAGTTTAGTATACTATAGTACTTTATTTTTTTTAGTTTATTTTAAATGTATATGGAGAGGATTGAAGTGACATTTTTTTTGTTATTATGATAATAAGTAAATATGTGTTAGAGTGTTCCGAATTTCAGTGCTAAACGTTTTGTAAGGTCTACTGATGTTTGGTTAGTTATGTGTGCAAGAGCGTGAATTATAACTCGTTAGAAGTGTGAACTGAAATCGTGTAAACTTGTAAACTATTGAATTTTCGTTAACAAGAAGTAAAAAAAAAGGATTTTACTGCTTCTGTCTTCTAAGCGGTAAGATGTACTTATTTATATTTTTAATGAATTACTTATTAAACCATTTTTAATTTAATTATTTACCGTAAAGATTACGTAAACCATATATCAAAGCGATGTCTATAACCTATGACATTTCCCTAAGTTGGTACGTCGAAATGCCGCTTTAAGCTTTGTCAAAACGTAATGTCTTAAACAGTGATAAAAATAAGAATAGAGTGTTTTAAGACTTAGTTCTCTTTGCTTACCTTGATATAAAGAAAATAACGTGAAGCTGAAAGGTATATATATCTATATTAAACTTAATTAATATATTACAGTTAGTTTGCCAATTTCATTATTTTCTTAGTAGATAATGTCAAAAAAAAATGGTAACATAACTTCAACAAACAGGCCAAACTTCGAGGTTTTAGTGAAATAATTATAAAGATTGTGGAAAACTTTGATAATATTATATCGTCATACTAAATATAATAAATTAAATAAGGTGCGATTCTTTCTGCTTATCTATTTTATAAATATACCTTCAATTGGAAGAACACTAACTTCCTTATAGTATTTCTGATATACCTATAATTGACGTACTTTATACAAAAGATTTACTATAGAAAATTATTATTGTCAACCGGAGTTAGTGAATAAATTCTCTATTTATTTTATATTACTCTACCATTTGCTTGTTAATGAAAAGAATAATCAAGAAATTATTACAACTCTATCTAAATTAATTAGAGTTAAAAATAAGTCTTAGTAAAAATTTTCTTTATTTTTAGAACAACACCAAAACTGCACATTTTCTCTAAACTTATTTGCAGTTTTTCTCAGAACTGAGAAATATAATAGCGCTGCTTTAACAAACTATAGACTGCTCTCGTATTTATACTAAACAGAATAAGATGTTTCGGAATATTATAAAATATATATCTAAAAAAAACCAATCAAGGGCGAGTCAGAGTCGCCTATAGAGGCTTACGTACGAATTTCAGGGTTGTAGGTCAACGGGGTCACCACCACAACGGTTAACTTTTATAAGTAAAAGTTGAGTTATAAAAGTTGAATTTAAGTTACCATAAGGGAATATTGTGTGAAATTAACTAAAATTATAAGCTTGTAATATTTTTCCTGAAAATGTCTATAACTTTTCACTTTTTGAAGTTTTTTCTTTATTGTAAGTTCTCACTTCGTGCCAAATTGCATAACTGTCAAAGTCAAAGTCGAAGTCAGAATATCTTTATTCCATAAAAATGCTTAACATTTACTGACGTTTGTTTTGGTTTACACACGTGTTAGTGAAAATATCTCTTTTTAGTGGTGAAACTCCTTATTTACTTAGTGGAAACATTATATAATAATGTAAATAGATCCATACTAATAAGGTGATTGGTAATAGTAAGTAGTTGTGCTGTTTTATAGTTTAGATTAGTTTTAGTTTATAGTTAGGTTATTTTATTTTAAGATGGATCCTGATCCTCCACCTGACCCCCCTGATCCTGGGGGGGGTTATGTAAATTCCACAGTTCAAGCTGTAAATAGAAAAAGGCAAGGTGAGGAAACATCCTCAAACCAGGATATAGTTAAAAAAACTATAATAGACCCATCCACCGCTACTCCTTCCATCCAAAATGTATGGACCCACCCTGCCATGTCCGAAGCCCCAAAATCCTATATTAGTACGGATAAAGGTCCCTTTATTGTGTATGTGTCAAGGGAATCTCCTGACCCATCTGCAGGGACCTCTATAAGAGCTATTAAATTTGGTCAATTTCTCCATACAAATAAAATTAGTGATATAGTTAATGATGGAGTTAAAAATGTTGGTCGCAATAAAATCAGTGTCCAATTTACGTCTGCTGATGCAGCGAATAGATTTTTGGCTAATCCTGTTCTTAGTCTATGTAAATATGTTTGTGTAATCCCGACATTTAATATTACAAGAATGGGTATTGTAAAAGGAATTCCCGTTGAATGGTCTTTGGAAGAGTTTGTTGGCTCACTGATATTCCCTACTGCATGCGGAGAAGTTATAAAAGCAAGACGAATGAACCGGAAGAATGTAAGTGAGGGTGTAGTTACATGGGTCCCAACTCAAACTGTTGTAATTACTATACGTGGTCAACAATTGCCTGAAAGAGTATTCTCCTATAAATCTGTCCTTAATATTGAACTGTATAAATATCCTACAATCCAGTGCCTTAATTGCTGTCGTTTTGGTCATGTTAAGTCACAGTGTAGGTCAAAGCCAAGGTGCTATAGGTGTTCCCAGTCTCATACTGGTGACGCATGTGACATCCGGCAGGAAAATTCAACCTGCATCCATTGCACAGCGAAACATTTTGCAACTGAAAAAGGGTGCCCTGAGTATGTAAGACAACAGAACATTAAGTCGGTTATGTCGCAAGAGTGTATTTCCTATATGGAAGCATCCTCTCGGTTTCCATCTGTCCAACGTTCCTATGCTGATGTTGCTAAGGAAATGTTTTCACCTCCTGTTTTCACAAACTCCCAATCCCAACAAAGCAGACCTGCTGCTTCTTCCCCTAAATCTTATTCTAAAACAGTTTTCCAAGCTCCCCGTCCCCACGCTCCTATGGCAAAGGGATACAATAGACAAGCTCACCAGTCCATTATTAGCAATTGTTCCTCATCCCTTCCTAATGGTTGTGCACTTAGTCAAGGTTCTGACAGTTCAGCAGAATCTACAAAGGATCTGTTAATTGCTTTGACTGACACTCTTGTGAGCATAATCTCAACTGCTGATGAACTTCCTTTACCGTCCTACGTTGCCCAAAACCTACTCAAAATCTTTAAAATCCTTCACAATGGCTCCACTATCCTTCCTACAGTGGAATAGTAAAAGTATTCGTGCTAAAAAGCATGAATTACTTTATATTATTTCTCTGCATAATCCTGTCATTATTGCCCTCTCAGAAACGTGGCTGGTGCCTGACTCCCGATTCAGGGTGCCAGGTTTCGCCTGTTTGAGGGAGGACAGAAAGGACGGGTATGGAGGTAGTGCTATCCTCATCCAGCACTCTTCTCCATATTCCCGTATTCCTCTCCCTTCTCATAGTCAACAGTTGAATGCTGTTGCTGTGAGGACCCTTGGTATTTCCTTCCTTTCTGTTTACATCCCTCATCCTTCCCCTTCCATCTTTCTAGAGCTTAAGTCTATTATCTCTTCGCTTCCCAGCCCTGTGGTGGTCCTGGGTGATTTTAACACCCATCACACTTTGTGGGGGTGTTACTACTGTGATGGATTTTCGCCTTCGTTGTTGGACATGATTGATGATGTGGATCTCTGCATTCTCAATGATGGATCACCGACTCGTAGGGTTAATCCAAATCAGAACCCTAGGTCTGCTATTGATCTTTCCTTATCTTCTCCTTCTCTTGCTTCCCAACTATCATGGTCTGTACTTCCATCTACCCATGGTAGTGATCATTTCCCGATTTTGCTGTCCTTAAATAATAGACTTCCTTCCACTCCTAGTCCTTCCCTTCCCCATAGATTTAATTTAAAAAAGGCCAACTGGAACGAGTACGCCGACTCTGTGGATTGCATGTTGTGCAATCTTTCTGAGTCTGGTAATTATGAGAGTATCTTTGTTTACTATGAAGGGTTTGTCTCTGCTATTATGTCTGCTGCTGACCTACATATCCCCAAATACCGCTCCATTCAGAATTGGATGCATTTCAATCCCTGGTGGGATCAGGAATGCTCTGATTCTGTCCTTCGGCGAACATCTGCCGAGGAGTCATACGCAGCCTGTATGACTATGGAAAATTTTATCGACTACAGACGCAAGGATGCGAAGTTTAGAAATTGCATTTGGAAAAGGAAAAAACGTGGTTGGATAAGTTTGTGTGAATCCCTTAGTCCTCGTTCCTCTCCTTCCCTTGTTTGGACAAATGTTAAGAGATTTCGCCGATCTCTTAACAATGTCAGCAGTCCCAATTCCAATAATCCTTCTGTTTGGCTCAACGATTTTGCGAACAAATTGGCTCCTCCTTTTGTCCCATCCCAAGATTTATTTATATCCACGCCGGTTGAATCTTCGGAGGAAATGGATCTTCCTTTTTCCTTTGAAGAACTTAAAAACGTCTTAACGGATTTAAAGGATACCAGTCCAGGTGAGGATGGTATTTCTTACTCCTTTATTACAAAATTAAATGATAAATCTAAACACCATTTTCTAAACATGATAAATAAAATATTTCAATCAGGCAATATACCCAACTCATGGAAGTCCCAAATTGTTATCCCTATCCTCAAACCTGGAAAATGTCCTTCAGATTTTAATTCCTATAGACCCATTGCCCTGGCATCTACTATATCTAAGATTGTTGAACGGCTTTTGAAAAATCGACTGGAATGGATAGTGGAAAGTAGGAATATCTTAGCGCCCTCTCAGTTTGGCTTTAGAAAGGGGCTAAGTACTATTGATAGTCTCAGTATTCTTACTACAGATATTCGACGAGCCTTTGCCAAAGGAGAGTATTTGGTTGGTGTCTTTTTAGATGTCGCATCTGCATATGATAATGTTCTTCTTCCGGTGCTCAGGCAGAAATTGCGTCAGCTGAGTATTCCGCCGAGGATGTCCCATTACATATGTAATCTGCTGACCGGGAGATCGGTATCTGTAAGACATCCGCTTCTTACTATACCTTCCAGACTTGTCTGGAAAGGTCTTCCTCAAGGTTCAGCTCTTAGTCCGCTGTTGTATAACGTATACACACATGACCTTGAATTATCTGTTAATAATTTCTGTAACATCCTTCAGTATGCTGATGACATCGTCCTCTATTACAGCTCAAATTCTATGGAGGACATAACTTTTCGCTTAAATACTGCCTTGCACTATCTTAACCAGTGGCTCTCTGAGCATGGCCTGGCATTGTCGGTAGCTAAATGTCAAGCGGTCGTGTTTACAAAAAAGAGAGTAATTCCAAATTTTCAAATTTTGTGTGATAATATTCCCATTCATCTAACAGAAAACGTCAAATTTTTAGGCATAATACTTGATAAGCGATTGAACGGAGTTGCTCATGCTGAATATCTCAGCAGGAAATGTGAAAAAGGCATTAATGCTTTGAGAGCTGTGTCTGGTGTGTGGTGGGGCGCACACCCTTATACTCAAAAACTGCTGTACAATGCTATAATTCGCAGTCATATTGACTATGGATTATTTGTGTTAGACCCCTTTAATAAATTACCTACTGAAAAATTAAACCGAATACAATATAAATGTCTTCGGATTATCCTAGGTGCGATGAAGTCTACTCCTACCAATGCATTGCAGGTGGAGTGTGTAGATCCTCCACTTCCTATCCGCCGACAATTCCTTTCCGATCGATTTGTGAGTAAAATGTTGCAGCTGTCTTCCCATCCTCTACGGTCTAAGCTATCTAAGCTAGCTGATCTCATTCCTCAAGGCAAACCTTTACCATACCTGCTTGATAGCTTCCTTAGACTTACCTCTCTTCCTAATCCTTTGACTTGTTTTCCTTCTAATCCACTATTCCTTACACCGTATAACGCCCTAGTTCATTCTCCTTGTATCGTCACAAATCTTGGCCTAACCAAGGGAGATCCTGGCACCAACACAAAATTTCAATCCATAGTAAATGAAAATTTTTCAAATCACATCCTCATCTTTACAGATGCATCAAAGCTTTCAAAAGAAAGCTGTGTTGGTGCAGCTTGCTGGATACCAAAATTCAAAATTATATTACAATTTAAATGCCCTCCCGAATCATCTGTGTTCACAGGCGAGGCTGTTGCTTTGTTAGAAGCAGTCCTGTTTACACATTCCCACAATTTTAAACAGACAGTTATTTTTACTGACTCACTAAGCTGCTTAATGGCCTTAAAGGGAAGCCCATTTTATAGTAGATTGAGATCTTCAATTGTTTTAAGGATTCGTAAAGAATTGTACTCTTGTCATCTAAAGGGTTTGGATGTTACTTTGGTGTGGATTCCAGGACATTCTGGAATCAGTGGGAATGAATCTGCAGACTCCTGCGCTAAATCAGCTATTCAGTGTGGCACATTAGACCATTTCTCCAATTCCGCCCAAGATCTGATGTCCCTTGCGGATATTCATCTGCATAAGTCCTGGAATAATTCCTGGAGTGAGTCAAAATCCCATAAAGGTAAGTATTACGCCCTTATTCAACCTGATATTCCTAGGCGACCTTGGTTTTATTCTCAAAGGTTTATTGAACGGAGGATTATTACAACAATCTGTCGCTTACGTCTTGGGCATGCTTCTACTCCTGTACATCTAGCTAAGATCAGGGTCAGGGACCACTCTCTGTGTGAATGTGGCCTGGACGACGGCTCCCCTTCCCACATCCTTTTCTCTTGTCCTAAGTTAACTCGTCCCTTATATGATGTCCTCCCTCATAAAGTCCCTCGTCCTTTAAATGTTCAGTGTTTGTTAATGTTTGTGTTTAGTCCTTTATGTAAATTTTTATGTAAATATATTAAACTTAACAAAATAAAACTTTAAATTAACCCCCATGTAAAATATTATTTATTACTAATCTAATGTGTTGTGTATATATTGTAAATTTGTGTTTGTTTTGTTTTAGGTGAAGGCTGTACTAACACAGGATCTCTTTTTTTTTACATGTATTCTATAATTATGTATATTTATCTTTTTTATTACCGGTCAATTTCCTTCGTGTGTTTTCCATACAACGTGACATTGGCGAAATGAATTGTGCTCAACTGGCACGCTCGAAACGCCATATTTCGAGAAATCAATCAATAAAAGTACAAAAAAATGCAAAACAAAATAATCAAAAAAAATGTGCAATTTTGACTTGAAAAAAGCCCGTTCAAATGGTTGAGCTCATGAGAAGATACAGGCAAAGAAACTCATGGCCACTGTAGATCCACGGAAAGGATCTTATAGGTTTAGTATACGCCACGAATTCCATACAAAATGTAGAAAAAACGATGCATAAATATCAATTTCTAATCTATTAATTGCATTGTTCAAGGGACCATAGAACTAAATATTTGATATTAATTTAAGCTTAATACCACGCGATCTCAAGATAAACAGTCTTGACAGACGGACACCATAGAAGTCCTATAAGAGTTCCTTTCTTCCTTATTGAGGCACGGAACCCTAGAAACCTTCAAAGATTTGACACCAATAAAAATCAGTTCCTCTTATTCTTCGATTGCTAATTGAAACCTCTTCTAAAAATAGACACCTCTTCAGCTTATCATTTAATATTGAACACGTAAGCCAGGTTTTTATATTACAATAATTTACTTGTATTTAATAGGTCAAAAGCATGACGCATCTATTAATCTGGTATTTTTTGCTGGGTTAGGCGCTCGGGTAATCCTGAACCATTTTTATTAGAATTGACGTACATATGTATCTATTTCCTAGTAATAAGTTAAAATTAGTAAGCATTGTTATATTTATATTATTATTTTTTTATTTAATAGTCTTGCGTGGATTGTGGATTAAATGTAAAGAGAATATGGTCGTAATAAATTTGAATTCTATTACGGGTTCTGGTTAGACGAAGGACGATGGTTTAGATAAACCAATTAATATAATGTATACAATTTCATATCGCAGTAGAAAATATAGTGCTTGGACACTACGTCCTTAGTGTTTACAGAACTATACGAGAAAAGGAGTGAGAAAATGATACTATTGAAGAGATAGAGACTATTAAGTACAGCCTAAGTTAGTGACCCAACTGCGTCATAATACCGTGACGCGAGAATTGTCAACATTGTTGCTTTAGATAATACGATTTATTTAAATATTCAGTTATTCTTCTGAATTTATTATGAATACATATAAATTGTATAATAAAAGCACAATATTGAAAGCAATGACGACGTCATTATGACGTACATTTAGCCAAATAGTAGGTTCGATTCACTCAATGGATTGAATTGTTATTGAATTATCATTTCTTCGCTCTGCTAGCGGCCCGGCATGGAGCCACGTAACATACAATGCCTTGAAATTTCGACGGAAAGTGGAGAACGGAGTGTCTTAACACTAGGTTCCCTCTGCCTACTTTACTGTATGCGAGATACAGCGTTTTTTTTTTTCTTTAAAATATTTCTTATGTAAACTAATTCAGCATCCATTAAAGATTATACGTTCAAAGAATTGTAATTGATAACCACAGGCATTTCAACTATATATAAGTGAAAGGATTAATGGCAACAATATATTAATTATAAATATTGAGAAAAACCAATTGCATTATTTTAATTTGTACGTTAAGACTAACAGCATGTTATGAACATCGAACTAGCATTCTTATCACAGTTTTCCCTCTATATAGATGAATATAATTATAGTAAAAGTATGTATTTTTTTGCCTCCCGCTGTATCCCACATAAAGCAGAGGGAACCTAGTGTTAAGACACTCTCTTCGCCGAATTCTGAAGGCTGGTGGAACTCACTTGTATCTCTGCGCCACGAATAACCTCTACATATGGTTAATGTTAAATTAAAGAATTTCTTAAAAATATCAAGTGATATTTAACTAATATAAAATTTTAACATATATTTTCTTTATTATGTACCATTTGATTGAAAATTGAATACTGGGTGCGACGACTTTTTTACTTACAAAGGTACATTTTTAAAAATAGGAAAGGAAAAGTTAGAGGTCATCGTGCTGCGTAGTGCAAAGGCGTGCGGCTGTAAAAACAACTGCTGTGGATTTGATGCCCTCTTGGGGGAATGAAGTACTTAATATTTGTATTGATTCGTCTCCAGAACTGGAGATGAACAGAAGCGGAACTCAACGCCGCGCTTTGCCGAGGCAGTAAATACGAACTTCCTTAAGAATTTGGCGAAAAGTGGGGAACGGAAATATATTAATAAGAAACAGATTGTCTAATTATGGCCTTACCTGGTTTGTGCCAAATATTGCGTGAAGTTTAAAACAAAATAAAAAGGACAAAAAAAGACATTATTTTTTTTAAAAAGGAATGGATGATAAATAAAAAAAACTGTTTGATTTCTTTGCCTCTCAAGAAAAGGGCTTTAAAAATATCTTTCTATATATCGATATCGATATATAAAATAGGTCTTTATATATACTAAGAGATATAGGAGACTTGATATAAATGATATAATTATGTTGGCGCGCCAACTTCAAATGACACAAGCCGGATCGCGCGTGGCAAATCTGTTGGTGAACGATTTTTCATACTATTTATTTCTTATCACCATTCTCGATTTTAACAAAAAAAAATACGATTCTAGGGCTGTCTCTATTTTCAATTATCTGTATATTATAATGTCAATAAAATATTTTGTTTTTCTGCAAAATGTTATATTTAGCTATATTTAACTATAGGTTTGTCGACTGGCTGGTTGAATTTAATAACCACATTTTATAAGTTCAAAGTAAACTACAGTAACGACTACGGAACCAAATATTAAAATATAAGCTTTCTTGAGGCCGTTGTGATTCAGCGGCACGGCGTTTGAAAGTATACGTGACATTTGTGGGTTCGATTTCCATTCGGGGGAATAATTCATATTTATATGTTATTAAGAAGGAACAGCACTGCGTTATGTACCGTTACTAGTAATAGTAAAGTAGTGGGCAAAGTGTTATAAAAATATACCCATCTTAAAATTTCTGCAAACGGTATAACCAAAATATAAAAAAGATGGCCACAAAAAGCTTACAACTAATTATTACTTTTAATTAATAATTTCATATAAATATACATAAAGCAAGTAAAAGTAATAAAAAATATAATTAAATATTATTAATAATTCGTTAACCCTATCACGCGCAGTCAGCGAAACGGTCACATCTTTAATGTTGCCCCCTGAACCCCGTTCCGTGAAATGCAATTAAAGTTATTTCGTCTATTACTTGTCTTTTTGAACTGACATCTTATTTTGAATAGTACCGTTTGTGCTAGTGATAAATAAATTAGACGTCTGACTCGGTGGTGGTGGGTTCGATTTCCACTTGGAGTATTGAAATAATTTCATTTAATAGCTCTGGTCACATACGCATAAACAAAATATGACGTTGAGTTACGTCACTCAAAATACAATGACGGAGAAATTAGGTGATGTAACACTAGGATCTCGCTGCCTACTCTGCTATGTGGAATACAGTGTAAAGCCACGGAAACGACACTTTTACTGCATTACCATTTAAATTTTACCAAAACATAGAGTTTACCAAAACTGTAAAATTATGGTATAATAAGTTATTATAAGAAAAAAAATAATTTTAGCAATTTTCTTTGTTAAATATTATTAATAGATATGTAGTACCTCTACCAAAGAAAAAGTTAGCATCTGATGATGTGCCTATGAAAATAGAAATCACATAAAAGTACAAGGTTCGATTCCGATTGCGATCCTCAACGTTACTGAGTAACATATTAAATATTAAGATGGCAACAGTGATATCAAAAAGAGAATAGCCGTCGACTATGCCAGCAAATATTTAAATTTCAATTCGAAACTCGCATATCAATGGGGAGCCATAAGCCACCGTTTATTTTTTGTTAAGAACCCATACTGCCCGCACAGAGACAATAAAGAAAAATACAGATAAAAAAAAAGAAAGAAAGAAAGATAAAAAAAAGGAAAACAAACAGAATCTAGATTCGAAACACTGGCTGATTCGAGGTTGGAAACAAAAGAAGTTGGCTCCCGCCTGACCGAGATCTTTGCGTACGCGGCGCGGGCGCATCTCGTTTACGTTTTATCCTCTTATTTTTAACTTGGCATCCATGTGATTCCTTTCCCTGATGCATCAGAATAAGAATGTCTAACGACATTTGTTATTGACCTCATGTGGTTTTAAATATAGTTTCTTTAAGATGAGCTTGTAGTGCAGCTGGAACGTTATGGTTGCAAGTTCGATTCCCATAATTGAAGCTATTGTACAAATTTAAAAATTAGTAAACTAATTTAAAATATGCAATTCAGTTTTACTGTCATTTAGTTCAAAAAAATATAGTAAACGTTTAAAATGTGCCTAAACTATGGACAATATATTTAGTTTCTAGTTCTTTCATTCTATAAGAGTTGTTATTGAAAATAGTCTAGGTAAATAGACCGGGCTTACCAATTAGGTTCCTTCTGCCTAACCTACAGTGTGCGGGATACAGCATGAAGTTGATAAAATATATATAGAAAAATCTTATTAGAAAAATCTTATATAAATTTAACCTTTATACAAGTTTATAGGTAATTAGAATCCTCGTTTCATTACAATCTATAAATAAATTATTAAAGCGATTACATCACCTTCATTATCATCATCATCATCATTGCATGGGAAAAATATTACCAATCCAGGATATATCTCCGAGTTAGATGATAAGTTTGATACGCATGAGGTCATCTACCAATGCATTCTTAAACAACTGACTAACCATTTTTGGTTACATCCTTATAATTAGCATATTATTTAATTTTATTATAAGGATATAATCAAATATTTATAGGTACTTGTAGGTATATATTAATTGAGACCAGTCGTGCTGCAGGTTGTTAGTTCGATTCCAATTCGAGGAAATGGTAGTGGTCGCGGCGTTTAGTTCCGCCACGTAATGCATCTAGAATTTGGCGGACAATGGGGATCAGTGTTTTAGGATAAGGTTCCCTCTGCCTAACCTGCTGTGTACGGGATACAGCGTGAAGCTAACTTCATATTATTATTCTTTTTTTTATATAAGTGCTCGAGTAGGCGTAATTGCATGAGTTTAAATGTGCTTTGACAAGTATTAAATATGTAATATAATTTTGAAGTTTTTATTTTTTTGTACATCTATACATATAATAAAATTATAACTGATCGCTGTCTGTATATGGGAAAATTTATAAGAAAAATCTCTTATCTAATTGTGGGCATGTATCAATGTAGTAAAAATTATAATTTTATTTTGTTTGTCTGTACGTTTGTGCACGTTAATCTACGAAACAGACAACTGATTTAAGTACAGTTTTCACTATTGTATTCTGGCAAACTTTAACTTTAACATTTAGTATTAAAAAAAGTAGAGTTTGTTTTGCTTTTAGCAGTTCATAAATATAAAAGTTATGTCAATATTATTAAGTATTTTGTTCGGAAAAATTGATACAAAACAACTGTTTTATTGAATTAACTAATTTATTGGCTTTAAAATAGTAGTGTTATAAGAGTACGAAACTAATTTACGTTAGTAACTAAATATTAGTGTATTTCAAGCGAGAGACACCACTAGAGGGTTGCTTTAGTTTTTAATAGTGTTTTTACTAAAATATTTTACTAAAAATATTCTGTTTGTCTTAAAGAAGGTATAAATATAAAACCTAAGAAAAAAAAACAGTTTAAAATAACTTAAAAACTCAAAAAAACAATGTTAACCATCCAAACACTGTTATTTACCCCGCATTTTTACACATTAGCACCGGCCGAGGACAGGGCGCGAGAGGTTTCATTAGCGATCACTTAGAGAGGGTTGGCAGGTGGTCTTTGTTTAACGAGGATCCACTTTATTCTGTTAATGTACTTTGAAAACTTATCAAGCTGTACCAGGTGCTTTATATTGTATGGGTTTTTGTTTTTTTTGTGTTTTTTTTTCAACACCTACTATGTGTTAGGCATAGGAAACCTGAGATATTAGTGCAAAGACATTCCGTTCTCCACTTCCCCTGAATTCTGGCAGCATTGCGTGAAGAGTGGCAAAACTCAAGTAGTGGAACCTAATCTAACTTCTCGTACTCGTGCAGTGCAGGGTGAAGAAATGAAAACAATTCAACTATAATCATTTCTCAAAGTGAAATTGAACCTACAACCATAGTATTTACAATCCGAAGAAGCCACTGTACCATGACGGCTTAAACTGTAAATAATAAAAAAAAACTTTAATAATATTAATATTTTAAAACTTATCTACATACAAGACCTTTGGTATTTAATTTAAAAATTCTAATGCCTAACCACTAGTAGATGCCATGCATAAGTAACTGTACTATAGAATACATTGATGCGAGAAACAAATGGAATACGCTTCAAATTTATTTAATAGACATATACAATACTAGCGGCCCGCTCGCGGTTTCACCCGCGTGAACTATGTCATTAAATTAATTTCTGTCTCCATGGCTACGTCCTAGTGACGTCTATGCAAAATTTGAGACTCCCAGAATTTGTAGTAACGAAGTTTCATACAAACTTTCGACCCCAAAAACAACCCCTTAGAAGTCGAATATTGCAAATTCCCGTCTTAGCGAGCACCTACGTCCTATAAATAACTCCTATGCAAAATTTGAGATTCCTAGCACTTGTAGTTTCTGAGATTTCGTGATGAGTGAGTGACCTTTCGATTTTATATATATAGATTAACCACTAACTTCAAAATTATCTAAAACAAAATTAAGAATGTGTTATATATTTAATATTGTTTTTTTAGCTTCACGCTATATCCCGCACATAGCAGCTAGTGTTAAGACACTAAGTTTCCCATTTTCCACTGAATTATTGAAACACGATTGGCCTCTATTAATTCTATGATTGTTTTAAATACATAAACAAACTGTAGAGCAAAATGAGCTGAACACATCGAACGAGTGTATTTTGTTTTTCTTTTTCTATTAACATACGTCACAAAGCCTTTCCGCTTCCATAATTCACAACATAACAGTACCATAAAAAACACTACATTTTATTTATTTACCTCTAAACTCGTAAAAGCTACCGTATCCATATTTCGTGGACTCCCTAATTGTTAGCCATTACTTCCTACCAGAACTAATGTACGCTTATCATAATTCGAATCTGTGTCCCAATGACTTTTAGATGACAAACCTGTGTTTTCGTATACGGTTATTAATTTTGGAGGTATATCTGTGAAGATATACTTACAGATTTAGTTCAAATGGTACGTGGTTGTGATAGTTCAATGACCTTTGGTTTTAGGGGGCGAGGTTTGGGGTTCGGTTGCCGGTTGAAAAAGAAAGGTCTAAATAGATTTGTAAGGTATAGGTTTTAGTATATTTTTTTTATGATGATAACTGGCGAATAGTGAAGAATTAATTAGATAGTAGAATTTAATCGTAATAAGTTATTTGGGATCCCTTATCTAATGAGTGAGTTCTTTACGATATTCTTAGAATATATTTTTAGTATATTTATTAGACAAATATTTTATCTACGGTTAAGCATCCTAGTCACAGAATAATTTTTAATTAGCCTTTACCCGACCGCCTAGACCTTCTTATCAGCCATAACGTTATCTAGAACCGCCATAGACACGAGCCCCAAGCAATTTGCATACAAGTACAACAATTCAATAACTCTAAATAATCACAGTTAATTTCTCCACTTGCTGTGTACCCTTATCAGAGTCATCTAACCACGCGGTTCAGGTCATCGACGCATTTAACTTATATCTTTTGTACGAGACTTACCTATAAAAGTCACGGTTGCCTCCATATTGGCATATTGCTAGCCCTACATGGAAAGGACCTAATGACCTATGACATTTCAACCAGTAGCTCCATCTCGTTCTGGTATATTCCATGTGAGGAAGTGAGAATGAGAGGCAAGACCGCCATAATACAATATCAGTTGTTTTATTCGATTTGTAAGTGGCTAGAATTCAGGATCTACTGTTTCTCATATTGTTTCTTTAGTATCGCTATGGATTCTGTGTTTTTGTTTACATACTTGCTTTGGTGGGGCTGGGAATTATGTTGGGATTGATATCGACACCGTTGTGGTACAGTTCCTGTTTTTCTGTTTACGATGATAGTGAGTTCAAATCTTAGTCATTTTTTAATATATTTATCATATAGTCTTCATTCTCGTTGTAAAACGAGTTGAATTTTGTATGTTGATAAAGTATGTGATTAGAAAATTAAACAAGACGCAATTTAGAACTTATATATGTTTTATTAATAAATGTGTAAAAACTATGAGGCTAGTCGTATGAAATATTTAATATTTTCATTTTCTTCGCTCTGGTGTCTAGGTAAATCGCGGCGTTTAGTTTCGCCACACGCAATGCCTCCAGAATGGGGAACGGAGTTTATTTCGAGCCAGAACTTGAAGTTCATTTAATTTTATTTTAATAAGAAAAATCTCATCAACTTTATTATATTAAATTGGAAAAATTAAATATCTCTCAATAGATTAATAGTCAACTAACTCTGACAATTAACATTAGCAACGGGTGTAACAGTTTCACAGATTCCTTTTATACGACTGCAATTTATGGGCCGCCATATATGGGTTATCAATGGCAAAGTAGCAGAAAGTTTGGTCGCGACTGATTTGATTTATTGTTTTGTGGTAGTGTTTCGACTCTATCGACTGTGGCAAGGCTTTTAAATTGGCTCTAAATAAATATTATTATTAAAATTAATATTATTATTATTTCAAGCATTAGGTATACTATTTTTTAATAAGACGACCAAGGATTGGCTTTAGACGATCTATAGTTTTTTTTAGGTTCACGATGTATGTGTGGGAACATAGCAGAATAGGCAGAGAGAACCTGGGGATCTAATGTTAAAACACTCCGTTCCCAAAACGACACTTCCGTTCCGTTCCGTTTTTATTTCAATTTAATATGCTCTAATATAAAAATATTCGTATAAAATATAAAAAACTTAAATAAATAAGTATAGATTACAGCACCGTACATTCATTGCTATAAAATTATTGAACACGTTTAGGAATGTCCATACATTTTTCGATAAGTAAATTGCCGCTTTCAACGAGCCCCTAATACCAGAGCCCGCTAACAAGGCTGAGGGCATATTTAAAATGATTACAAGCATTTAAGGTTGATTGGAGACATTTTCTGTATTTTTTTATATTGTAAATGGTTGGTAAGTGGTTGTTTTAGTAATTGAATAATTAATATGTTGTGACGAAAAAGCTTTTTGTGTTCCGCCACTCAACACGCAATGCGTTCAGAATTCGGCGGAAAGTAGGAAACGAAGTGATTTAACACTAGATTTCCTCTGCCCACCCTGCAGTGTGCAAGTTACGCTTTGCCTCGACACCAGAGCTAAGAAATGAAAATATAAATTTAACTAAATATTTCTTTTCCTCGAGTGGGGATCGAACCCACGACCAGTTGATTTTGCAGTACACTTTGTGGCCCTGGGCCACGACTGGCCTCTAAATAAATATTTATAACATAATTATTAAAACTGAAACAGGCGACCAGGCTTAACATGCAAACTAAAGTTTATTTCAAACATTAAGATGTCTTCCACCTGTCAATGAACAAAAATATGTTTAAAACAAAAAACCGTAAAATATTTTGACAAGTTCATAATAATAAATGTCATTTAAAAACATAAATAAAATATTATAACTACCGCACTCTGATTTGTTTTCGCGAGGTTAACGCCCACATAAGTCAATGGATATCGTCTTTACCGATTATTCTATATTCCATTCCAACGGTATAAAATTTGAATAATATTAAACTTGAGGCCAGTCTTGGCCCAGTGCGTGAATGTAAGCGCGATTGGTTATGGGTTCGATCTTCACTCGACGAAATGAAATATTTATTTTAATTTATATTTTTATTTCTTCGCACTGGTGTCGAGGCAGTGTGGCGTTTACCGCCATGACGCATTGCCTCTAAAATTGGGCGGAATAATGACGAACGGAGTGTTCTAGCACTACCATCTTCATGTTCTCCACCATTTCAGGATTTCCAACCTTTACCATCTTTAGCAGATTTTAATATAAGAAATAAAGCGTGAAGCTGATTTAATTTTGTTTTATTTAAATACTAGCGACCCTCTTGCGGCTTCGCCCGCTTTTACTACTGGATTATTCATGTAATGTATGTTTGCAAAGCACTTAAGATAATGTGAAAATTAATTAAACCCTAATGCAACCCGCAATTTCCAATTGTTTTACACAGCAAGGATTTTTTAGTAGGTACCGTAATTTTAAATCTGTGCTACTAATCTTTTCAAGTACTTATTAAAATATATTTAAATGACTATTTTTAGATAGTTAAATGACTATTTTTAAACGGAAGAAATTATAAACAAAAACCTACCTACTACTAACTACTACAAAAAATGTGAAACCAAATATATCGCGCTTAAATAATACATTCAACTCCAATTATCTAATACGTGCAAACGTTTCTAACTAAATCTTCGTTGCTATAGAGGCAGCCGGGTTTTTTTTTTTCGAGCTTGTGGTTAATGCTGAAGGGGGTAATCTGTCCCTGATGAAAAGCAAGCACGACGTGGCTGCCTGTGAGGAAAATTAAATAGAATGCATGGGCCGGGAATCGAACCCGGGCCGCCCGCGTGGCAGGCGAGCATTCTACCACTGAACCACCGATGCGTGTAAGGCAAGCGGGCACGGCGGACGCATGGCGAGTGGCGAGCCGTTTCGCAGCAAAGATTTTTTTGATATTGTAACAACTGCTAAAATACTTATTTAAATGAAAAACAGTAAAAGACAGTTTTGGTCTACATTAAATGGCCAACGTAACTAATATACTTATTTATATGCTGAGAGTAAGGGATAAGTGAAACTTGAGTAACATACAGCTGATGTGTCAACGGCGGGATGTGTCAACAATTAAATGCGTTTTTCTGTAAAACTATTCGCAATTTCGAAATATTGTAAAAAGCAAATTTTATCTTCGTTTAACGTTGAAAATTAATAAAGTATTTTAAAGGATAAGGATTAATACCATTATGGAAAAATATCCCTCACAATAAAAAATATATTGAAATTATTATTTTTAGACAGAAAAATGATCACTACACGTTATTCTTAAAAAATATGAATATGCCGTCGCGGACTTTTTTGTAGATCTTATTAAGAGGAACAATACTCCAGTACATTTTTTTCATGTAGTACTTACCATTAGAGCAGCGCATGCGCGAAAGTGTCTCAACAGGTAGGACTTTATACACATTTATCGTATTTATGTTAATTTACATAAGAATGTACAAATAATAAACTATATATAAACCTTCTACAAAACACACTCGACTTAATGGGGAAGACCGCATCAAAATCCGTTGGGTGGTTTAGAAGAAGAAGAGTTAGAAACAACAGACAGACACGAAAAGCGACTTTGTTTTATAAGATATAGGATTAAACTTAAAATAAATATAATTTCATAAAGAAATATACAAATACTGTTTCATATATTTTCATAAGATAGCCCACTAAATATGAATGATGCTGTCATTACCACATACATTGGTTGGGTTGAGCGACGCCCCGATCTGACCTCCTTCACGCCTCAGAGGACACGCTGGTAGCAGTCAGTTCTTATTCTAGTCTTGAAACAACTACATTTGTTAATTAAGTTTTATAATTCTGCTTTCTTTAATTATATATTATAGATAGTGTGTTCTGGATGGATGTTGTTTTAGTTATCTCGACAATCAGTCAAGTGCGAATCGAATTCGCTCAACGAGTGTTCCGTATGTAATGATTGCAGGTCAACGGATAATAATAACCCATATTTTTCATCGTCTGACATTTGTAAATGCTGCATTTGGTAATTTTGGCTCTGAGAATGTGATGTAATGCACATTTCTCTCCCCCTTTCTCCCATTTTTACATATAACATAAGGAACCCTAATGAGGACACTCCGTTTAGTCACTTCGTGCCAAATATTCAAGTTATTGTATCTAAGGTACTTCTTGAGTAACTTCCTTCAGTCCGCTTTACCTACCAGAGCGAGAAAATGATAATAATTAAAATCCAATGCAATTATGGCGTTACAAAAACTTTATATATGGTTAATATAATGCTTATATAAAACAAAAAACAGAAAAGTATATAATTAACTATTTATTACTATTTGTAACAAAATCATTGGATAGCTAAAAATAGTAGCTATTCAACAAGTATTAATAAACCACGCCCATCACCATTTCAGGATTTCCAAATACCCACATCGGATTGGCGTTGCTTCAATTAAAGTGTTTGATAAACTTTTAGCATACCATCTTTAGCAGTACTTAAGAGGAAGATTTATCACTTACCATATATGGAACAGCCAATGAGGCTGCTATGTAATGATGCATCAGGAAATATTAGTTATGACTTGAATTTTGTTGGTTATTGTAAAAAAACATTTTAATTTTGACTATTAGGCACTATAATAGTAATTTAATAGTGTTAAGAATTTAGTGAAATAAGTAGACCTAGTATAAGCTAGGTATACCTAGTATATCCGTACTTGTGTGTAGGTACTGTGGAACAAAATATTTCCATACCAATACTATAAATGCATAAGTAAGTCTGTCTGTCTCTCTGTAACGTCATCACGGCCAAGCCGCTGAACCGATTGTGATGAAATTTCATATGAGGCACTTGGAATTAACAGTTTTCCATAAAATTTCATTGCTTTACAAAAAGGTCGCCGAAAATTGGCTTCCTGAATGCTTACATGGTGTGGCGCTGGCTCAACCTTATAAGATACAAGCACATTGTCGTTTAAAAACCAATAAAAAAGTCCATGGTATATGTTTATCTCTGGAAATTCAGAAATAGTTACCATTTTAATATACGCATTACATTTACACCCTTGTACCTCAGCACCACGATCTACCATTTGTTATAAGTTCATATTCATATTATATAACAAAATTTAACTTTACAGGTGTTAGAGCGTGCCTGGCTGTAGGGGTGGCGCGTCAATGATGACAACTGTGACACGTCGGGACGCCACTGTCACGCCCGCCTTACAATCATGTTCACGAGGTTTGTTTACTTATATTCATTTATTTATAGTATGTGCTTCGAATACTCAGGAAATATATAGGTACCTACATACTTTAAAATGAAGTTACTTAAAAAACAAATAATATAATAAATAAAAACAATTACTAAACATAGTAAAATATATAGAATATAAAATAAGCATAACCTGGGAACCTAGCCGTTCTCCACTTTCCATCAAATTCAAGGCATTGCATTAGTAGCAGAACTCAACTGCCTCTATACCAGAGCGAGGAAAAGAACATATTAAATATTTCATTCCGCGGAATAGGAATTGAACTCACAACCATCGCGTTTACCACTACGACCTAAAGCCATATATTATAATTTTTTCGTGACATAACGACAACACTACGTACACAGCAACCGTTACGTTACAAGTTACCTACAAAATTTACACTTCACGCATACGAGTATGTATGTAAATTATGACGAAGTTTGAAGTTAACCAAAATAAGGTTAAATTTTGGAAAATAAAAGTTCATAAAAGTTTAGAACTAAAACTAGATCAGTTTATAATAAGTTTTAAATCTATTAATTTTTTTAAAGTGCTTAAAATGATATGAAATCATGATAATTATTTAAAAAAATCAGCTTCACGCTGTATCACGCACACAGCAGTGTAGGCTGAGGGAACCTAGTGTTAATACACTCCGTTCCCTACTTTCCGCCGAATTTTGAAGGCATTGCGTGTTATAAAAATTATGTAAGTGCTAAATTTGCAAAAACTGCTAATTTCATATCTTAAATGATATCAATAGAATCTGTATCCTACAGTCCATCGATGTTTCAACTATTTCGAATAAAAACCAAATTATATCAAACTAAACTTTATATTTATTATATAAGTAGCGGTCCGCCCGCGGCTTCGCCTGCGTGAACTAACTTATTATTAATTTCTGTCTCCATGAGTACCTACGTCCTATAAGTGACGTTCATGCAAAATTTGAGACTCCTAGCATTTGTAGTAACGAAGTTTCATACAAACTTTCGATCCCAAAAACAACCCCTTAGAAGTCGAATATTGCAAATTCCCGTCTTAGCGAGCACCTACGTCCTATAAGTAACTCCTAAGCAAAATTTGAGATTCCTAGCACATGTAGTTTCTGAGATTTCGTGATGAGTGAGTGACCTTTCGATTTTATATATATAGACTAAAGAATTTTTAATTAAAAAATTTCAAGAAAATGAATTATTTAAAGAAAATTAAGTCTAAACTTAAAAAATAATAATTTAAAACTAACCTGAAATTGATAGACGAAATATTTTTTTTCGGTAGTTATGTACTTAACGTATATAATAACTAATAAATATGGTAATTGGTGCTAAATAATGACGTTTCACACTGGTTTGTTTATACAGTGACGTAGGAAGTGCTAAAGAATAGTGTTACGTATCTATATTTACTTTTAATATTAAAAGTGATATTATATACATACGCTAAAAATATCTGTGTCAATTTAATTTTGTTATCTTTTTTGTGTTGATTTGAAATTCACTTTGAAGAATTAGAATTTTTGAGATCGTAATACATTTCACATGTAATCTTGAAAAACTAACTCTCATATGGAAAGTTTGACTATTTAAAATAAGTTTTAGGTAACGACTGCATTAGTTATGCGGCCAGTCGTATCGACAGTCGACTATAAGCGTGACAGGCCGTGGGTTCGATTCTCACTCAAGGAAATTAAGTATTTTATTTTCATTTTCTTCGCTGTGGTGTTGAGGCAAAGTGCATCGTTGAATTCATTACTCAATGCCTCCAGCCTCCAGGATTCGACAGATAGGGGGAAGCGATGTGTCTTAACACTTGGCTCTCTCTGCTTGTCCTGCTACATGAAGGATACGTGAACTTGAAAAAAAAAAGAATAAGTAAATTGCTAAATTGCTAATAAGCTTGAATTTAATAAGAAAAGCCATATGAAAATAGGATATTAAAGCAAAACCCTGATCTAAAACCTTTTTTAACAATATAAGTAATACTTAGTCAGTTGTAAATAACACTTATTAACAAAATATAAAAAAAATATTTGTGCACTCAAAACGTCACAAAATTCTTAAGATGAAATAACTATTTACTTTTGTAATTAGACCTTTCTTAATTCGGCTTCAACCGTGTCTCATCGATTAGCGAGAAATTATCCCGTTAATATATAAATAAGAAACATTATGTATAAATAAATATATACAGTATGTTTGATTAACGCAAATAAAGTTAACAAATGGTAAACGCGGCTGGTTGTGGGTTCGATCCCCATTCGAAGAAATTAAATATTTATTTAAATGTATATTTTCATGTCTTCGTTCTGGTGTCGAGGCAAAACGCGGCGTTGGTTTCCGCCACTCAACATACAATTAGTTAGTAATATACTGTATTTAGATACTCGTTTATGTATTGTATGACACCTGAGCGAAAAAAAAATATATATTAAATATTTCATTTTCCTCAAGTGGAAATCGAACCCGCACACTTGTATCCTTGTGCCATTACTAGGAACCTCCAGGAACCATATAATAACCTAAGCTATTTTAATATCCGTCGTATCTAGTTCATAAGATTTATCATAAGTAGTTGTTACTATATTTGGACCGATAATACACAATAGACATTTAACATTCCTGATATTTTAATAGGTAGAGAATTTCAAATACATATCGCTCTAAATTCCACTTCGTCTTTATATATCCATTATTATCATTGTAAATGAGACAGGTTTTGGGTTCGATTCCTACTTGAAGAAATGAAATATTCAATATTTTCATTTTTTTGCTCTTCGATGAGGTCTAATTGTGGAGGCATTGCGAATTGAGTTCAGTCATTCATTGCGCAATTAATCCACAATTCAACGGAAAGTGGGAAAGGAGAATCTTAGTGCTGGGTTCCCAGGTTCCCTCTGCCTACCCTGCTTCGCAACAGTGTTAATAAAAAGAGCACCTATAACTAAATAAATCTTTAATACTTACATAATAATATTAATATAGGAGCTTTCAACAAAATGTTAGTTTCCATTATCTTAAAGCACATTCCTCGTTGATTTATTAAGACTGAATGTTCCACACATAACTCAAATCGTCTCTGTTTTTTGTTCTCTACAAAACCACTCAAAATAACGTAATGCGCGTAAGACCATTACGAGCTTTAGGACTGTATATAGTTGTTGCTATACTATACTATATTTACTCTTTTTTTCTTTACTATATTGCATTATTATATCTTCATGACTCTGCTATAATATTTATATAGAAGATAATGATTTTTCTATGAAAAAAATTATAAAATATTTTTCTATGTCCTACTATTGCATTTTTCTTAATCATACTAGGGCAACATTTAAAACCTATTGAACGAATATGTGTCATAGCAAGTAGAGCTTTTATAGCCGTGATATACTGAAATCATATTTTATTCAATATTTTCTATGAAGACAAAAAAATAAAAACTGCTCAATAGAATAAATATTCAAAATATATGCAACTTTATGAATTATATATATTTTTGAAAAGCAACCAATAATATATACTTACAGACAATTATATATAGCAGAGTGATTTTTGAACGGTATTACTGCGGTGGACGACAATCTTAATCCACTTTCGTTGAAATGAGCTATTTGTATTAGGCTTAAGATGACTTGCTCTTATTGTGGCCGGCGGAGGCTGATTTACGAAACTTGTAAAATCTGCTTCGACATGTTTTATAAAACTTTTACTAAATTGTTTTAAATTTTAATAGTTTTTTTTTAATAAAACTGGACTAACCGGAACCTGAATGGAAACCAAACCTACTCTACTCAAAATCTCAAAATCTAGCTCCTCCTACTCTAAGTTCGGTTGCCAATTATGTAGTACAAATGTTGATAATAAATATATTATTTTTATAATTCCATTATTAATTTGTACAAATTCTAAAAATTTTTATGAATTTTAGTTGAGTTTATGAATAATTTATTGTGAAGCAAGCATGCTCAAACAAATATATAAAATTGTTTTAATGTTGTAACAAAAGTTTATTATTATATTTTCGAATTATAGTAGGTTCCTGCTATAATTCGGAAATATGTTACTAATACTCAATCTCAGGTATTTATAAATCGCTCTTAAGTCTGAGATCGATCTTGAGATGTCGTTTTTATTTATAGATAGATCTCAGATATTAGACCGATTTATTAATACGAATCTATGCTTAGTAGAGTTTTGTTTGGGAATTTGAGTGCAATATGTATTTGTTTGCCTTTAAAAAACAAGACGTTTCAAATCCATAATTCCTCAAAAAAATCCAAGTTATGGATATTTCATCAAGTTACTATCAAAATAAACACTATATCCACATTACAACTTCAATAAAAGAAAACCAATATTTTTCCTACTCTATTTTTTATACAAATAAAAAATAGAATAAGAAGAATGTCACCTCACTAATCCCTTATCCCGTTGTCGTAGTCCATTAATCATGTACGGTACAGAGTGTAGGTTTGATTCGAGCACGTGGACGGACGGACGGATCGACGTAAGCCGATCATAGCTTTAGGTTGTTACAAGTGTTAGCGTGTAGAGAAATGGTTGTTTTTAAAAAATATTATTTAACAAAATTATTTTTTTTAGCTTAATTCACTGGTCTGCATGTATATGTAGAGCAGATTAGGCAAAGAAATTCTAGTGTTGAGACACTCCGCTATCAACTTTTCTTTCAATTGCCTATTAAATAGAGGAAACTAACGCACTTTATCTTACTAAAGCACTGAAATAAAAAAAAATACTTGCCTTATTATAGATTATATCTTAAATATGTATTAGTCCGCGACTGCAAATACGATAGGTTTTGGGTTCCATTCCTTCTTCCATTCTTCTCGAGGAAATGAAACTAATGAGGCGACAGGCGGCGTTTAGCTTTGCCACTTAAAATAATGCCTTCAGAATTCGGCGCAAAATTTGGAATTGAAGTAGCTTAATGGGAACGGAGTGTCTTAACACTAGCTTCCCAAGTTCCCTCTGCCGCTGTTATGTGCGAAATACAGCGGGAAGCTAAATATTATTATTACGAATTAGAACACAACAAGGTGAGTAGTGACAACACTGACAACATAATGATTTATCACAAGCTTCCTTCTACCTACACCATACATATAAACAGGAGCTCAATATAATATATTTATATACAGACAAACATTTGTTTTAAATTAAATTTTCTTAAAAAAAAAAGAAAAAAAAAAACAAACATTTCTTAAATAAGCATTATGTCAACAACTGTACCTGTCATATCCAAGTTTGACAATGTCAGTGACGTTTAATACAAGTGACGTCGACCTGACGTGACGTACCGCTGCGTTGCTATGACAACAGTCAACAATATGTTAATGTTTATATCGTTTTAATAAGGCTATTGTTATTATAAGTTCTTATGATTTTACTAATTATAGGTTGCTATATAATTTATTGATGTAATCGAAGCTTAAGTAAAGCTTCTTAAAAAAACGATTACAAGTTCTAATTCTGTGAGGAGATTTTTTTTTTCTAGTTTATTATTCTTTTTTTTCACTCTTAGATATAAAATTAAATATAAATAGTTTTTTTAATTGTACATAAGTTTATAGACGACAAACAATACAAGATGTCAACGCAGTGGTAGTCAGTTACCCCCAAGTGGGGGTCACTTAGGGGGCTGATTATATTGAAATTATTTTTGTTGTTTTAATTGGCGTTAAGTTACGCAATTCAACGTGTTATATGTTTAATTCAGGAAGAAAGTTCAGAAAGATTAAAAGTAGGGGACGTGAAGAAGACGAATATATAATACCTACGTACTTAGAAGATAATATAATTGGTTATAATTTTTTTGTCATTATTAATACATTTATTTATTTACAACTCTCACCACAAGAGCAGTTCCGATTGTCACTATATATTCTTTAAATTTACACCACATATTTTAAATAGATGGGACTTGACTCACACGAGGTTCAATCCCCACTCGAGGAAGTGAAATAAATATTTACGTTTATATTTCCATTTCTTCGCTCTGGTGTCTACGTAAAGCGCGGCGTTGAGTTCTGTCCCTTAATGCCTCCAGAATTCGGCAGAAAGTGGGGAACGGAGTGTCTTAACACTGTGTTCCCTCTGCCTACCCTGCTGTGTGCGGGATACAGCGTGAAGCTGATTTTAATATCTAAAAAGATCTTCTCTAAACAACACAAGTCGAGGTCAAATTGAACGTAAGTGTATAATAAATACAATAACGTCGCAGCCGGATATATCGTTCAATATCGAGGCCTTGATATACGTTTTGCCATTTCAATTGTATAATATATCTTTGACCTGCTATAATATTTGCATAAACCTGTGGGCAAGTGTAAAATGAAATATATAGATATAGAAAAGATATATATATATACTAGTGGACCCGAACGCGGCTACGCCCGCTTGAACTATACCAATATTTATTAAATATATTTATGAAATTATTTTCAGTTTCCAATAGAGAGATGCGTTAAGCAAGCTCATTTTGGGTGACGTTTTCTAAGAACAAACTTTGCAAATCGTTGCTTAGCAACGCGACGGTTGTTATAAACATGGCGGAATAAATTGTATGTCAAATTAATAAATATTTTAATATATTGTTATATATCGAAAATATTACAAATATGAGAAAAAGAAGTATTCTATGTTCATCCCGAGACCCTCAAGTATCTCTATATGAGTATTTTATCACAATTAAATTAGCGGTTTGGCCCTGATTGCGTAAACGACAGACAGACAGACAGAGTTACTTTCGAATTTATAATATAGGTATGGATAGAAAAGATATATATATAGATATAGAAATACCACAAAAGACCGAGCAAAGTGGAATAGGTTGAGTAGGCAGACCCTGGCAATAGCCGGGAGTAAGCCCAGGAGGAAGAAGATAGAAATATTTCACACGTGTTCAGGGTCGTGGAACAGGGGTATATGTATGTGACTAAATGCGACAGGTTAATTCGTTAAGTTAATTCAGAAAATGGGGAGCGGAATGTCTTAGAGATTTAAGCCTTAAAAAAATCTCAATATGGCTCCCTCTACCTTAAAAAATCACAATAGGTTTTAAGTGATCTCTATAAGCATTTTGTTATAAAAGAGTTCTTAATATATTTTAGATTGTAACTGCATTATTTTATAATGCTGAACCTACATTGAGCTGTTAAATGTATAATAACATATAAAAAAACCTCATATTTGGTAAATCTCCAAAATATTGGTTGAAATATTTTAGCTTTTTACTCTCTTTGCAAGAGCGGGTAAATGTTAAGTTACGAAAATAGTTGCTTCTCCTGACGACGTAAGTTTTTTTATAAATGAAGTAATTTCACTTGTACAAATAACGTATTTTCTGGAAACTGCAAAAAACTGGAAACTCTTCAGATCTTTACACGTCAATTCAATGACAGATTATGAAAGCTAGCTTTAGCAATACAAAAAACCTATATCATTAAAATATTTCTCAAGTAAAATTCAATAAGAAAATAATAAAAAGATTTTGAAAAGAACAACAGAAACTGTGCTAATTCAACACAAACCACCAAAACACTATTTACGTAATACATTTTATTACACACGTACAGACAGACGGACAGGCGCAGAAATTCATAATTAACAGAGTATTATCTTAATGGACCCCACATCTTATTGATGGATCAATCAATGCCCATAGTCCATGGCCCATGTCTTAATTGATAGATCCATTTCTAGTTTTAGTTGGCTTCGATCAAAGCTTTTTGTTCGACTTAGTTTTAATTGTATTGATGTTTTGATCCGGGTCTACCTTTTATTACGGTGTATATATTTTTTTAAACTTAGATTGGGTATCTGTAATTACGTAATATAGGTATATACCATTACAGCAATACCTACATTTTATTTAATTTTAAAAGAGAAAAAAATTCTGTTAAAAAATTTGGAGCCAGTCGTGGTGCAGGGGCACAAGATCTTCAGTCTTGTCAGTCAGCAGGTACGACTGTAAAAGTGACAGGTTTTTGGTTCGATTCCCTCTTCAGGAAATGAAATATATAATATTTTGATTTTCTCGCTCTGGTTACGAGGCAAAGCGCAGTGTTGAGTTCCGTCATTCAACAAGTATGGTCTCCAGAATTCGGAGGAAAGTGGGGAACGAAACATTCTTAATGGGAACGAAGTGGCTTAATAGTAGGTTAATATGTTCCCTCTGCCTACCCTGCTATGTGAGGGATAAAGCATGAATCTTAAAACAAAAAAAACTACATTTTACCAATTAATTTAAAATATAAAAATTGCATATAAGTTTCACATTTAAATGCCAATTAAATTCACACAACATATTAGCTATAAATTAAATTTTGTATATGATGATACAATTTTCTCCAACTCCTCACCACCCAGCTTCTACCGTACAACTTTAGCCCCTACCCCAATAGACTTACGGTCTCTTACCAATACTTCCTTTAGCTTCCCACGAGTTGATAGTAATAAATAATCAGGATCCAATAACATTGACTACATTAAATCAGGTTCCGGTACGATCAGTACTTTAATATCGTACGTGGTGATATATCGACGATATCGCGATAGTGGTGTAGTGATATAAATTATATTTAATTCCATATGTCGGTTGTATATCTAGCAAAGCTGTGAAATTGTTAATAAATATTTAACTGAACTGCCGTTCTCTTTAGTGTTGCTTAAAAATAACAAATTTATTTTTTGAAAACATATTTCATTCATTTATGATGTGTGTTTTTAAGTAAAAAACTACAAACTTATAATAAATTAAAAGAAAATTTCATCTATTATAAAGTTCTCCTTGAAAAATATTTTATTTAACACTAAATAATGTTGGGTGTGTTCAACTTCGAATTAGAGAAATCAAGAAAAAACAATTACTTCTATAATGAATATTTTCAACTTCACATTGCATTCCGCATATAGCAGGGCAGACAGGATACTAGTGTTAAGTCACTCCGTTCCCCACTTTCCACTGAGTTTTTAAAGCATTGCATGCTGAGTGGCGGAATTTAACGCCGATCTTTCGCCATACTATAAAAAAATAAATACTGGTTCGTTTCCTGTCCCTGTACGACCGCCTCTATGTAATGAAGATTCACATTACATAAATATATATTTATTTCATATTTAGTGTGACTGTAACGCACCGGTAGTGGGTTCGATCCCCACTCGAGGAAGAGAAATATTTATTTACGTTTATATTTCCATTTCTTCGCTCTGGTGTCGAGGCAAAGTGCGGCGTTGAGGACTCCGTTCCCCATTTTCTGCCTTAACACTAGGTTCCCACTGCCTACCCTGCTGTATGCGGGATACAGCGTGAAGCTGATATAATTGAAAAAAAGATTTATTATCCATTGAATAACAAGCGAAAGTATATAATTAATGAGTTTCAACACATTAGGTACTTTGAACAGTGAAAATCGTGATTGAGCATATTATAACACCTGTTGAAAAAAACCTTTTTATTTTTACTAATCTACTTAATTGTAAGCACGATTTATATATTCACCTTCAAATCCATGTCTATCAAAATAGAGCTCTCGACTAGTTATAGCCCACAGTTTTGTTTGCGTGGACTTTAATAAGTAAAAAATGTATTAATAAAAATATATCAGTTCGATGCCCATTCGAGGAAATTAAATATTATTTTTTAGTATTTTTATTTCTTCGCTTTTTAATATAACATGAAAAATTGTATGTTACATCCTTTTTTTTTGTTTCAAGCTAATTCTGCACACTATAGGCTGAGAAAACGTTGTGTTAAAACACTGCGTTTCCCTTTTTTCTATCGAATTCTGAAGATATTGCGTACTGAGCGGCGGTTTCATTGCCTCAAGTGAAAATTGAATCTACAGCCATTACGTTTACAGTTGCATACTTGCACCCCTGCACCAGGACAGCCTCAGTAGATACCTTCGCGAAAATATTAAAATAAACTAACAATTTATATCTAAACATTTAATATTGGCAGAACTGTATATTGCGTAAATTTTAAATATAATATTTGAATACACTAATTCGTTATTATAGCACAAAAGGAGTTTAAAAAAATTACATTATAAAGTCTTTTCACACTAATGGCATAGGACAAATCATGTCAATTACCCAACAATGGTTGTCTGATGCGCCACAACCTTGAGTTTGGATGACTAATATATAAATTAACCTTTGGAAATAGTGTCAGTACGGGAGGCATACTGTACGTACAGAACAGGCAGAGTTAAAATCCGTTTAGACTTTAGAAGAGCCTTTTGTCTCTTTTAATGAGATATTATATATCTAAATATTGAAAAGTAGACACCCAAAAGCGGCTTCGCCCGCTTAATCTATTAGTTATATTATACGGATTAAAAGTATTTACATAAACTATAGCCTGTGTGTTATTCTGATGTATAAGCTATGTTACTGTAAATCCGTTTTATAGTTTTTGCGTAAAAATGGAACAAACATCCATATCCACAAACAAACATTCACATATATAATAATAAAAAAAATGATATTTTATTCACTCTTTAATTTTCTATATTTACTAAGCAGGATATATTTATTTACATAAAAATGGGTTCTCTAATTTGAGTTAAAAGTGTAGAAAGGAGCGTATTACTACTAGATTTCTTTACCTACATAGAAGATAAAACCTAACAAAAAGTGAACCTGGACAAAAAAATCGCATTTTTTTCGCATTTTATATATAATACTAAATTCCTTTTATACTTAACTATAAAGTTATACTTTCTTTAGTTTAAAGTTGATAGTATTTTAAAAGGCAACCTCTTCGCTTCCTGGTCGTCTTTACATAAATCAAGGTCAACTGTGAGTAAGCATTATAGTAACCCTGCCATACAAACGTTACGACAATAGTAGAGTCTAATGTCGTTACATTTTTTAATAATAGCATCATTTTATATGCAATAATAATTTTATGTGTAAACCATAAAAATCAGAATTTCTATTTTTTTTATTTATAAAACAAATAAATGTATTTTTTATATAGGTATTTGAAATATTTTTTTATTTTTATTTTCTTATCTATTACTTACATGTAAATACCTTGTTGGGTTCGAATCCATGAAATAAAAACTAAAAAATATAATAACGTAATAATGTGCTTCTTATTTTAAGGCATAATAATATTTATATGTATTTTTAATTACTTGAAGTGAATAATTATTAACAGTTGATAAATTAAAATTATATTATTATTTTTAATTATATACATATTTTATTAATTTCAGTAATAAGATATTCAAGAGTTGCCATATCTCTTATAAATTTTGTTAAATTTCTATAATTATTTTATAATCTGTTAAAAATAAGAGCAAATTAAAAAAAAATCATTCCCTGGGTGGTCCACCGTACATTGTACAAGTGTACGCAATAATTCGTAGCTGTGCATAAAAATAAATATCAAACAAAAGATTTATTTCAATTACAAATAATGAGCGTGAAAAACAATTATAACGCGACGGCGCGAAGCGGTGTTAAACAATCCCGCGGACGGCGATAGGCACCTTACACATTGAAGGGACTAGAATAAAAATATTTTTTTTAGGAAAAACTTACTAAATATAAAATGCTAGAGATAAAAACCTACTAATATTATAATTGTGAAAGATTCTGAGAATGGATGAATGTTTGTTTCCGTTTCACGTAAACTATTAAACGGATTTTTTAACTTTTAAACAGTAATTTTGCTTATTAAGTATTTAGATTAATTTTTATTATATTTCACAGAGTTTTTTATAATCATGCAAAACGTAAAAGACACGTAAGAGAAAAGAATATTTAGAGTAAAATTATTTATAATAAATGGAAATCCAATAAATTTTCCATTCAAAAAGTATCTATGCAGTGATACTTAAGCATGTAAGATACATTTTCTCACTAAAGCGCATTTTCATTACACGTGAGTAGTAAGCTAATACATTTTATACAACTAAAAATATAATTGAATATTTAGATAAAACAATCTTCTTCTTCCTCCTGGCATTAATTCCGGATATTGCCAGGGTTTGCCTTCCTACTCAACCTACTCCACTTTGCACGGTCTTTTGCGTCCTCGGTGGTCAGAACATGGTCACCAAAAAAAAATTAATTTATAAGAAATATCAAAAAAATAATATAATATTTTCATATTATTATTTCTTTATCCAACGCTTATATAATATACTGTGTAGAGATCCTTATCTGACAGCTAATTATAATCTTCGATTAAGGACTAGATTCCTGTCAGGGTTCGAGTAATGAGAGGCAGATTGTTTATGGCTGACATTGAGGATTCATGCGATTGTATGAATTGTACGACTGTACGTGTGTACGTGTGTACTTATCTATATATAATTAAAGTTTTCATAATATTATATGCAATTGGAGATTTAAATAACATGGAAACTTAAGGAAAGTTGTATTTTTTTATTTATTTAAATAAGCTTATAATAAAAAAAGAAATGACAAGTTAATACTTGTATACCGTACCCCTAGCTGGGTAGCCAGAGATGTGACAAGGTTTTTTTTCTGCTTTTTCTTAATAAGGTATTCCTCTTACTATTTATACTATTATTATAATGAAATCTAAGTAATTATTAATTGCCGAATTTCATTTAAAATAAAAACAATAAGAAGATTAATCATTTTCATATTATTATTTCTTCAAAATTAAATATTTTCCAAGCAATTTAACATAAAAAATAATAAAATATATATATAAAAAAAGGCAAAACACTGAAAAGTAAACACCGAAGCTACAAGTTTGACGCGGCTGCCGTGTCCCCATAATTAGTGCATGCAAATAGCGTACTAATGAGTGCACCATTGAACGGCGAGCACTGACCCTGGACACTCTTCGAATAGCCCAAGAGTTTCAAAGTCAACTTGATATAGTAGCTAAATTATATATATATTTAAACATATATTAAGTAAAATGTTTAAAAAATTGAGGCCAGTCGTGGCGCAACGTGCTACAGTAAATAACGGAGGATGTGGATTTGATTCCCACTCGAGGCAATAGAATATTTAATATTTTCATTTGTTTTGCTCTGGTGTAGAAGCAAAGCCCCGAAAATTTGGTGTGGAGGAACAGAATTTCTTAACACCAGGGTCTCCTCTGCCTACCCTGCTACATGCTTACTTTTCCTGTAATTTACAGTATTAAGGTATTTTTTTGTTTGGTTGCATTAACTAAAACTAGAATAGAACTTCCTACCACAAGGATAGAAGTAACTACTAAAAACCTGGGACTACTAAGCCAATACCTATATTCATATGATAAATTAAAACGAATAATAAAAAGAAAAAAATAAAAAAACGTTAAACAAACTGTTAACTAACAAGTGAAGGTTAATTGAGTGCTAATAACTGCATCGCAGGCGGTGTCACTAGCGGTCGTTACTCATATAATGTGAAAATAAATGTTATTTATTTTGTTTTATTTAATAACTTATTCAAATACTTTTTAGAAACGTATTAAAATTAACGTAGCCGGATTTGAACCCGTGCCTCTTGGAAAACTTCAAAGCGCTATGACCACTAAGCCATACGTTCTTATACACTAAAAAAATAGCTTTGCCTTCATTACTTAAGCACTACAATGCTAACACAGTCAAATCTATAGGTACAGTGTTCCCATAACAAAATTAATATCAGCTTCAAGTTTTACCCATATGTAGCAGGATAATCAGAGGGATCTTAGTGTTAAGACACTACGCTTCTCACTTTCCACCTAATTCTGGAGGAATTGCGTATTATGTGGCGGAACTCAACGCCGCACGTTGCCTCGACACCAGAGTGAAAAAATGAAAATATTTAATTTCCTCGAATGGGAATCGAAGCTACAATTTGTCGCGTCAAGTCTCATGCCCTATGATCTATGGCCTATTATATTGTTGTCGGTAAATATAAAAAAGTCCAAAATATATAACATTAACACAAAAGGTCCCGTAAAATTACAATAAGAAACGTCATTGCCATAATATTTAAATAATAAAATATTGTATTCGAAGGAGTTTAGATCTCACTTATTACAAGTAAAATTCCTACGGTGCAAGATGTGAGGAAATTGCCCGCTCGGGGCCCCGTTTAGCGCACTTTCCAGACGATTGTTAGCTAGTGCTATCATAATCAACTGTTTATAAAGGAATATGTTGAGATAGTAACATATCATCTTTTTAGAATCACGCGGTATCCCGCATATAGCGGGATAGACAGAAGGAGAATAGTGTTCAAGCACTTCGCTCTCAACTTTCCGCCGAATTCTGGAGATTTATCTCTACACCGGAACGAACAAATGAAAATATTAATTATTTAATTTCATTGAGTGGGAATCGAACCCACAACCTGTCGGTCTTATACACCTAATGCCCAGAGCCACGACTGGCCTTAATGACCACGTTTGTAATGGTATTTGCATTACAAACATTAATAAAATGCTTAAGTTATTTATTTGAAGAATTTTCTAAATTATATTCGATTATGAATCATTATTTTTAGCACAAATCGTGTGAATCAGTCGAAATAAATTAATATTATTGAAATTATTATTATTGTTTATTCGAATACTCATATTTAAAGCTTACTTTCTGGAAAATTATATTTTTCTATATACATATATTTTAGCTTCCCGTATATAGCAGGGTAGAGACTGAAGGAACCTAGTGCAAGCACTTTATTTCCTGCGGACCGATAAATTACGTGTTGAGTGGCGGAACTCAACGCTGGAATTCATCTTGATACCAAGAAAATAATTCCTTGCGTAAATTGCAAAAGCTTACAAAAAATATTCTAATAGAAAAGTTGAAAGATAAAGGAATGCGGCATAATAATGCGAGAGCCGTGTACTGATATGCTGTTTCAGTTAATGTACATGTTCGCTTATGTGTGGTACAAGTGATAAGATATCAGATTAAAATCTATATTTATATGAAATTATTGTGAATTAGACTAGATTTGAACCTAAGCATAAAAACCAATCTAGAATAAGACTTTTACCTTTCGTTTAGTGCATTTAGGTATTAGAAAAAGAAAAAATAATTGTAATATGTTTAATGAAAAAAATATTATCATTTATCTATATATATAAAAGGACTTGTCCTCACTGACTGAGGTAAGACGCACGCACAGCCGTAACCGCTGATGATAGAAACGTTAAATTTGGACAAAAGTTGACTTTCGTAATCTGGACATCCACTAAGAAGGGATTTTGAAAAATTTTAACCCTAAAGGGGTGAAATAGGGGTTCTAAGTTTGTATGGAAAAAAATTTAAATCGGCACCGATTTTTATAAAATTTGAAATTTAGATTTTTAAAAGTATTTAATTGAACACGTGTTTCATCGTTTTCTAGAATTCTCCCCCTAAGGGTGCAAATAAGGGGTTGAAAGTTTGTATAGGTTTTTTTTTAAATCGTCACCAATTTGTATAAATTTGAAATTCATACTCTTAAACAAGTATAATTAAACACATATTTCATGGTCTTCTAGAATTCACCCCCAAAGGGTGCAAATAAGGGGTTGAAAGTTTGTATAGGTTTTTTTTTAAATCGTCACCAATTTGTATAAAATTTGAAATTCATACTCTTAAACATGTATAATTAAACACATATTTCATGGTCTTCTAGAATTCACCCCCAAAGGGTGCAAATAAGGGGTTGAAAGTTTGAATGGGAAAATTCTTAAATCGCCACCGATTTTTATAAGATTTGATATTTAGAATCTTAAAAATATTTCATTGAACATATATTTCATGGTTTTCTAGAATTTACCCCCAAAGGGTGCAAATAAGGGGTTGAAAGTTTGTATGGAAAAATCTTTAAATCGCCACCGATTTTTATAAAATTTGAAATTTAGACTCTTAAAAATATTTCATTGAACACATGTTTCATGGGTTATTAGAATTCACCCTTAAATACGCAAGCGAAGCTGCGCCCGTCCGCTAGTTAGATATAAAATTATTTTCAACGTACTTTAGAGAATGAATTTAGAATAGAATAGAATAAAATATACTTTATTGGACACATAAAAGAAATATATAGAAAGAACAACATAAATAAAAATAAAAGAAAAACACGTATGCAAAGGCGGTTTTATTGCTTTAAGCAATCTGAGTTTATTGTTATAATTTTGACATATGTGTATGTATGTGATATTGTTGAAATTCTCTCTAAGCACGCGTGAAAACTTATATTATATAAGCGTATATATATTTATCTAAAAATTTATCGAAAAGTAAAAATTGTACTGAGTTGATTTTTGGGTTAAATGACATATATACCAACAAAAGGAACAGTCGAATTTGCTATTATCAGCAAACATATTATTATATTTTTAATTTTGATTATCAAAATAGGCTTTACCCTATCCTTAGCCTTAGATTTTAGTATATAAACTAATATTAAATTCTACACCCTAAAATATAAAACAAAATTACTTAGCAACTTAAACAAGAAACTTATACCACAATCGATCCAATATTGGAAAATTGCCTAAATTATTGAATGCCTTTGCGCTACAGTTACATGCGTGGGAAAACAGAGTTTCCACGTGAAACACACCTTGTCTAAACAAGTCTTGCCTTTGTAAATTGAATATAGACACGTAATTTACTTTATTTTCGCGCTTTCCTGAATTGTACTTGGTAATAGCAGTCATTACTATATAGGTATATATAATTTAATCTAAATGCCAATATAATATAATTTCTGTTTGAGGAGAATTGAGGCCGTCTTGGCGCAGCGGTAGAAGGGTGTGACTAACACGACGGTTGTGGGTTCGATCCCCACTCGAGGAAGTGAAATATTTATTTACGTTTACATTTCCATTTCTTCGCTCTGGTGTCGAGGCAAAGCGCGGCGTTGAGTTCTGCCACTCAACACGCAGAGCCTCCAGAATTTGGCAGAAAGTGGGGAATGGAGTGACTTAACACGAGGTTCCCTCTGTCTATCCTGCTGTGTGCGGGATACACCGTGAATCTGATTTTTTTGCGACTGAAACGCAACAGGTTTTGGGTTCGAATCCCATTCGAAAAGAAGACATATTTAATATTTTCATTTCCTCGCTCTGGTAACGAGGCAAACGGAAGTGCTTCAAATAAGAAGGGGGTGTCTTAACTAGGTTCCCAGGTTCCCTATACCTAGCCTTGTATGTGTGGAATACAGCGTGAACTTAAAAAAATATATTATACTGTTTTCACAATACAAAATATACAATTTAAAACATCGTAAGCATCGCGTGCGCATTTTTATTAGGTAATAAGCGCAAACCCACTCATTGATTTTGCCGTTTTGTGCCACTTTACTGAACCCTTGTAATACCTTGTATTATTACTTTTTTTTTCACAATTTTAACGTGGGAATTTTAATTTAAACCGAAACTATTTGTATGGAATTTATAAAGATATCTTGTAACTTGCTTATGTATACGAATAATACCTATTTGAAAGTTTTCATATATTTTCACAATTCGTGGATTCGATTTTCTCTTTGTATTTTACTTAGAATTATAGATATTATATATAAATAATTGATTTGAAACCGTCGTGGTATAGGGGTACAAGCGTACGATTATAAACATTCATTGCTTCGGGAAACTGGAGAACGACAGTGTCCTAATGGAAACGGATTGTCTTAGCACTAGGTTCCTAGATTCCTCTGTCTGTCCTGCTAGGGCGGGAGACTATATTCGGGGTTTAGTTTTGCTTTTTAGCATAAGATGTTCTTTTCAGAGCAGTGAAGAAGAATGTGAAGAATATGGTGATATTCTCATTGTCTGCAGCATAATTAGACAAAAAAAATACTTCTTATGTAAGCAAATAAAATATTAAAAACAACTTAAGTATAAATAACAAATCAATCAAAACATATTAATATATGTAACAGACGGAAGTGCCGCATTCATATGAGAATTTAACAGTTAAGGTCGGGTCAATTTTTTTTAACGTTTTGAAGTGGTGTCAAGGCTCTACGCACTTTTAATTGATCAATAGTTTTAGACGTTCACTTGTTAGATTACACCATATAGTCGATTAATAATTTTTTTATGCTATATAAAAAACGCTGTATCAGAGGGTAGACAGAGGGAACCTGAGAACCTAGTGTTGAAAACTACGTTCACATTAGGACACTTCCGTTCTCCACTTACCACTGACGACGGATATCGACGTCGCGTTTCCACGAGCGAGAATCGAACCCACAATCGAGACCACTCTTGTGCCCCTGTGCTACGATGGGCCTTACTAAGTTATACGTTTTTTTTTTTATTTATAGAAACAATATATTTAAACGAATCAAACACAAACAAAAAACGATGTGTGTACTATGATGTAAAATAACTATTATATTTACATTTATGAAAAATATTTCTTACTTGTCAAATATTTAAAAAAAAACTATTAAAGAAATATTAGAAATTATATAATATATAATCTTAGTAAACACATGAACTCCTTGTGCTTTTGGCTATGGATAAAAGTTAATATAGGCGATTCATCATCAACAGCCATCTTTTGTCCACTGCTGGACATAGGCCTTCCCCAATTCTCGCCATGACACTCGTTCCTCAGCTTTTCGGACCCATCCGCTTCCCGCCAACCTCTTTACGTCTTTATATAGGCGATTATTACCTTATAATAAACCAGTAAAATTAATATATTTAAAGCTAAAAATATATAACTTTCAAATATATCTATTATTCCAATAACTGAATAAAGATGATTGTAGTATTTGACCTTTATTAAAATTGCCATATTGAACGATTTGGTCTTATTTCAATTATCTTTTAAGGTCGTATATATATAAAAAATTTCAAAATATTAAAATTGAATAAAGAAAATTAAAATACTCACCGATCAATTTGAACCATTTGTTATAATCTAATTGTGCGGATATGAAGCCATGGCCAATTTTAAATGTTGTTAAATACGTAGATTATAATTTTTTTCTATGATTGAGTCATGTAAACTACACATTCTTTCTAGCTTAAACAAAACTGCTTCACTCTGTATTCCACACACAGCAGGGTAGAGAAAACCTTGTGTTCTCTACCCTGCTGTGTGTGGAATAAAAACTCCGTTCCCCATTTTCCGCCAAATTTTTCGAGGCATTGTGTGTTGAGTGAACTCAACGCTGGGCGTTTACTATTTTATCTATTTTCCCCAAGTGGGAATCGAATCCACAACCATCGCGTTACAGTTACGCTCTTGTCCCTCTGTGTGACGACTTCTTCCAGCTAGATTAAATGCTAGAAAGAAAATTGAAATTACATACTATGTTTTCTTGCTTTTCTCGCTCCAATCGCAGTTTTATCTAAAGGTAGGTTAACTTACTTAACAGTACAGAACATTATGAAAAATTTGCAATAAATCTATTATTCTGCAAAAAAAATAAAAAAATAATACAGTATAAAAATAACAATTATATTCAAATATCAATAAAATATATATGCTAATTAAATAACTGGTGTCGAAAATATTTAATATGCAACAATTTGTCAATTGCCGAAGAACATCGAGACGTTATCGGTATATCGATTATCGTTACATCGATTATAGACATATCGATTATAGATATATCGATTCGTTACGGTTAGAATAATAATTTCGACAGGTTTACCATTTATAAGGAGATTTATTAACGACTATATTGATTTTAATGGCCTCCATTATATTTATCTGGACGTTTTAATGTTATTTTTATGTTTTATCTAAATATTAAGCTTATAATTTTATTTTGTGTATTGTGTTAACTTTGTTCATTTGTATTTGTAGCTGTTATAACTAGGGAACGAAATTGTATTCTCTTGAAAAAAACCTTGCTATTCCGGATGGAAGTAAGATTTGTGCCAGTATATCTTCCAAAATAAAAAATAATAATTTGCTAATATTTTGGTTATTTATACAGGTTTACCATGAGCCATAATTGACATTACTATAAAATTATGGCAAATTATTCTTTAAGAATATTATGGCAGCGTTTTTTCTATTTTTAGAAGACATATTTTCTTCTATTTCATAAAATCTTATTATACAGTTCTATTAAAATACGCTTATTACCAAATTTACTTGCATAGAATAATAAAAAAAGGCCAATGCTGGCGCAGGAGCGTGTGACTGTAATTCCGACAGGTTGTGGTTTCGATTCCCACTCGAGGAAATTAAATATTGTTAATTTTCTTTTCTTTGTTTTATTAACGTTCCTTAATGGGGACGAAGTATCTTAACACTAGTTTCCCAGGTTCCATCTGTCTACCTAAAATAAAACATCAAACATTTCCAGACCTAGTTCCTAGATACAGATAAATCTGATAGCATCAATTTGCAAGACTAATTAACCGCATTCCAATTGGTTGAAGCGAGACTATTTTAGTCGCCATACGTCATGGGATCGAAGCTTTTACAACTTTAACCGGTTTTTTTTATCGTAATCGGTAATATTAGACACTCAGCAGTCAAGTGGTGGATTTAACCACGTGTCAAGGAATGGTGATAATGACTTAATCATTTGATGACAGAAAAAATATGTTTATGAAATAGATATTTGTCAGTTTTACTCTTTGATATTGATATTGTATTCATTTTAGTCCTTTTATTTTTCTTGGAAATTTGTAGTGAAGCTTATTAAGAAGTTATAATACTGTTTTTGTTATATTTTATTAAGTTATTTTTAGTATAATTAATTATTTATTCTATACATAAATTTGGTAATTAAGAAATATGAATATATTACTAATTTGGCTTTTAAACTAAATAAGGCCATCGTGGTACAGAGGAGATGGTAGGGAGTGACATTTCCAATTAAATTTATTTCCTCTCTCCACCTTCAATAAATAAAACAAAATAAACTAAATAATAGACATAAGTATACTTATTCTATAACTAAAACATGAATAAATTACCAGGTTCGACCAAGGCAAATCAACGAAAGGCGCGAGCAAACTCCGGCGCGACCTGATCAACGCGGAGATCGCCAACCTGCGGGACCTGCTGCCGCTGCCGCCGTCGACCAGACAGCGGCTGTCCCAGCTGCAGCTGATGGCGCTGGTCTGTGTTTATGTGCGGAAGTCGAATTATTTTCAGCAAGGTTTGGCTCTACTATTTTTATATAAAAATTATAATATAAAATTGGGCCTATGTTAGCGCAAAAGCAGATGCCTCTACTCTTTATATCTATAATAGAGGCATATCGTAGTACAGGGGCATAAATTGTGATTGTAAATGCGGCAGGTAATTGGTTTGATTCTCACTCAAGGGATTTAATTATTATTTATTACTTTTAATATTTTGATTTCTTCTCCGTTGATCTCCGCCATTTAATACGCAATACCTCGGAAAATTCAGTGCCAGGTAGGGAACAGAGTGACTTAACTCTCGGTTCCCTTGCCGCGGAGGCACAAATGTGCGACCGTAAACACAACGGTTATGAGACAAAGCGGATCGTTGAGTTTCTCCAGTCATCGCACGATGCCTCAAGAATTCGGCAGAAAGTGGAGACTGGAGTGAAAATAACTAAATTTAAATAACAAATAAATTTAAACATATGATTTATGCATATATCTACATTTATAACCGATTATACAAAAGAGTATAATTGCATTGCTTCTATTATGCCTATAACGATACTCGATGGTTCACCACGCTGCATTAAAAGTCCATAGGTTATGCCAGCATTAGGGCTTATCTGTGAGGAACATCAGCACTTAAACGGTTCTTGAGAAATAATGTTGTATTACCCACTCGTAAATAATTCTGTAGACCCCAACAATGTAGGTAATAGGTAAGTATCGATTTGGTATATTTCAATCTTCTTAGTTCTTACTATTATCGCTATAATAGTAAGAACTAAGAAGATTGAACGGCATTTGGTATTTCTTTTTTGTTATTATTAACTAACTAGAGGGCCCGTGCGCGGCTACGCCCGCTTGTAATAGAAATATTAATAACGAAATTGAAAACTAAACATTCACTCAATTCAGTAAAACAGTTGAATAAAATAACTGTTACGGCAACTAGCTAATTTGTCGAACTAAATACTTTAAATTGACATAACTTTTTTAATTATGAACCGATTGTAATAAAATAAACCCTATATGTTTTCGGAAGCTTGCCAGAATCTAATAGTGAAAATCGCAAAATTTTAAAAATCATTTTTTGGGTTCTATTAGGTTAATAAAGGTTCCCAATTACATTTTTTTAAAATATCTTCCAAGTACAGACACCGACCCTCTTACGATTTTATTATAAGTATAGATGAAATTATTTTATTAAATAAATATCATTAAATAATTAATATGTAATTAAAATTGAAACGTCTGTATATCACAAAAAAAAGATATTTCAAATGAAACGTATCTATATATATATATATATATAAATATAAGCAACAAATATAAGTTACGCATCACAGCACAAACAGACAGCGACAGCCCTCCACGCGTGTTAGATATTAATTTATACACGGTTTGTTAGGGTAAGTAGCTGCCAGCGAGGCCTGATGCCGACCCAACTCCTAAAGGTCATAGGAATGTTGAATTATAATATTTAAAATGATTAAAGTAAATCAAAATCAGCTTCTTTGTATTACACACAGCAGGGTAGGTATAGGGAACATAGTGTTAAGACACTCTTCCTTCTTCTTTCGTTCCCCATTTTACCCTGAATTCTGGAGGTATTGCTCGTTGAGTACCTCAACACCAGAGCGAAAAAATTGAAATATAAACGTAAATAAATATTTCACTTCTACGAGTGGAATCGAATCCACAACCGTCGCGTTACAGTTACACTCTTGGGCCGCTACGCCGCGACATTTTATACCTAATCGTTAAGTAATATTTTTAACTATACCTATAAAAAAAATCACCCAACTACTTGTTTAACCCTGTGCCTTTCTATCAGAACCATTTAATCATCAGCCAGTTAGCGTGGTTTCCTTCAAGCTCAATTTAACAGATTACCACAAGGTCGCATATACCTAAATATCGATATGCACGCTACCATCAAAACTCAGCCTTGAACCGTTCGAACCGAAAATCGATAATTACGTAACAAAATCGATGTTCTCACGATTCGGAATACAGTTACAGTTATCCTTGCTGGTGGTTTAAACAGTGGTATCACTTTTGATAGGAAAATTAGAGAAAATTAGCGAGTTCGAGCGGCTACCGTCTGATTGTTATTGGCACTAATGGTGCCCGCCGGGAATCGAACCTGGGAGAGTGGTGTCACGCCTGCCTGACCGCGGGTGGTTCACATGGCTTAGGAAGTCTTCGTTTTCAGACAGACACGTGGGGATGCGGCTTTGGTATTTTCTCACGGGGTGTATGGATGTTGAGTTTAATGATTTCGTAATGGTAAAATATGATATTGCAAATAAAAAATATTAATTACAGTTAAATATTTTTTTAATGTTTTAACAGTTTTAACTTTTTTTTAACTATAAGAGTTAATTAAACTCCTAAAGCTATAACTAAAGGTGTGACTGTAACGCGACGGTTGTGGGTTCGATCCCCACTAGAGGAAGTGAAATATTTATTTACGTTTATTTTCCATTTCTTCGCTCTGGTGTTGCAATTCGGCAGAATTCGGCAGAAAATGTTGAACGGAGTGTCTTAACACTAGGTTCCCTCTGTCTACCCTGCTGTGTGCGGGATTCAGCGTGAAGCTCAAAATAAAGCTATCCAAATCCCTTTTTTTTAAGCCGTAACCCAATTCAAATTGACTACTATCAAATAAATTAGACATACAGACAGTATTACTTTTTAACCATATCCATAAAAATCTTTCGTTATAAGAGACTACCGTCTTTGTTTCTGTATGGCGCGCCTCGGTAACCGGCGGTCGTGGGAACCTTATTTTGCATATGATTTACTTCGATAGTTTGAATTCTGATTGTTTTCACAAAATCAGTATTGAACTTTTAGATTTTGGTAGCTTTTGTTATATTTATTGTAATATTTTCTAAGAGATTTATAAGAGTTTTAATTTGTCGTGATTTTTAATTTGGTTTTCGAGTATATTTTATTTTAATAACCTTTTCTTTTACAACAATATAACTAGTTCACTATTATTACCTCTACATACGTTTTGAACTTGTCTATTAAAAAATAAAGCAAAACAGAAAGAAAAGAAAGAGGAACAGAGTGTCTTAATACTAGGTTCCCTGTACCTTCCCTGCTATGTGCACCTAAACCTCGTGAACCTAAAAAAAGCAAAAAAAAAGAAGACACTAACATAAGTAATATCAAAACAAATCAACAAGCAATCAAACCATCAACAATTTCATAATAACTATATCTAAATACTAAAATTGCGGGTGCGGGTTCGAATTAGCGCACACGCACGCATATTCGCATATTTTCTCAAACAATTTTTGCATACCTCCATGGGAACCTGGGAACTAGCCATCTTTCAACCTAATTAAGTACACCGCATCGGTAATGTGTAGTGTATACGAGTATCTTCGGTGAATTTTTAATATTACCCTTTGCTTGCTTTGGAATGTTTATACCTACATTGGCTTCTATAGGGAAAATATTTATTTATTAATATTTTCATCATGGCAGTTTAGTGTTTGGAAAAGAAAGCGGAGAAAATGTTATCATAATTTCTCTTTCTTCTCCGTTTTTATTTATATAAACATATTATGTAATATTACGAGCTATTAATAATATTTTCCTCAGTTAACGTTTTATTCTTTCCTTCTGGCTCTCCGCCAGGTATAAAACGTAGAGCTAAATAACGAATATCACATACATATACTCTATTAGGCTTTAAAATATTTATTGTTCTTTTTTACATATAGAAAAGCGTTCAGGGAAATTAACGTTAACAGCGTCCCTCAGTTTCCCGATGTTGCGATGTTTTAAAAAAGTAAAAAATAATAATAATTTTCTATATAAAAAATATTACAATGTTTTAAATAAAATAAATTAAATATATATCTTGTTAACAACTGATGTACCTATATACATTAACACTAACTTATTTATAAGAAAAGATAAAACAGCAAATACATATATTTCTTATCACTAACATAAAACACTCATTTATAAAATCACTACTTAAGAAAGTTGATCGCCTCTCTGAAGGATGATTCAGATAGGACCTAAGTGTTCGTTTACTACTTCCACAATTAATTGAAGCTGGTAGACACTATGACTGCCTGCACTATTTTAAAAGATAAATTTGACTTATAATATATATAAGATTTGATTTACAAAATGTAAAAGGCCAGTTGTGGCAGGCACAATGTGAGTGAGTTCGATTCCCATTAGAGGAAATGAAGAATTTAATATTTCCATTTTTTTCACTTTGGTGTCGGTGAAAATAACGAACGGAGAACAGATGAGACATTAGGTTTCCTCTGCGAAAGATTAGTAAATTAATAGATAATTAAATAGTTCAAGCGGGCGAAGCCGCGAGCGGGTTGCTAGTAATTAAATAAACATAGGTTAACACAAATATATTCTATTTTTAAGTGTTACAATAATCTTCGCGCAATTATAATAAATGATAGAGTTGCGAGTTTACAAAGAGACAATTGCGATATCGGTAATAGCGTTAAGTACCGTCCTGCCTGTAGTTCGTGTAATGATAGTCGGTGCGCTGTAAACGTGTATTTTACCTGCTATTTGTAGGTTTATATTGTGTAGGCACTCATACATGTTATAGGTGCGCATTATATAAGTAAATAATATTAAAAAAAAATATGTAACTCTATAAATAATGATAATATGGTTAAAATAAATTTTGCAAATCATTTCTTTTTAAGGATTCGGTACCTTATAAAGTAAAAACGGATTCCCTCATTTATGCACCATTTTTGGTGCATTTTGTGTGAAATTAATCGGATAATTAAAATTTTACTGCCCGCATGCTTACAACTATGAAATTTGGCTCAAAATGAGAACTTACAATACAAATGAAGTAAAAATCAAAGAAGTGAAAATTGATAGATTATTTCATAGAATAAAATCGTTATAAATTTATATTTGCAGTTCCTTTTCGACTTATAATTTTATTTATCCTTATTTTATTTTGTAATATATTCAACAAATACTTTAAAACTAATTTAACACGACCATTTAAATATAATCATCAATCATTTAAAAATGTGAAAATATATCAAAATAAATGGTAATTTCATATTACCACCTCAGATATGCATACAAATATGTTTACATATAATCCAATTAGTGCGCACGCGGCCATGTCGTATTAGCATAAATTTAAATTTTAAACTCTGAAATCACTTGTCGCTTAAGAGCTTGACGACAGGTAGAGTCGTCGATGTTATTTATTGATAGTTTTAAAACTATATTTACTAACTGATTGACTCTTATATAAACTAGATTTTTTCTCGCTTATATTTTTTTGTTTCAGCTTCACGCTGCATCCCGCACACAGCAGAGTAGGCAGAGGGAACCTAGTCTTAAGACATGGCGTTCCTTACTTTCTGCCGAATTCTGAGGTATTGCGTGTTGAGTGGCAGAACTCAACGCCGCGCTTTGCCTCGCCACCAGAGCGAAATGGAAATATAAATGTAAATAAATATTTCACTTCCTCGAGTGGGAATCGAACCCACAACCGTCCCGTTATATTCACACCCTTGTGCCGATGCGCCACTACGACCTGCACTATTTTTTTTGTTTATTTGTTTTCTAAATCATATAAGGACTTCATAGAGAAAATGTAATGATAAATATCAACGATGCTAGTTACCTGCTAAGAGTAAGCTTAACTAATAAAGCTAGATCAATAACATTGTGTCACTCAAAAGCTAAAAATAAGTTTCATTTACATCAACTTTCATAATAAGTCATTCTTTTAATTTTTTTCGGAAATTGGCAAAAAAAACTTTAATTGCTATATGGATCATATCAAAAATATTCCTAATTTATGACACAGTTTCAATAAACTTCTAAATAAAACATTAGAGACCAGATGTGGTGCGGGATCACAAGTGTGCGACTGTAAAGGTTCGATTCCCATAAATGAAATATTTAATCTTTTTTCATCGCTCTCGCTCATTAAACCACGATGTTAAGTTTCCCCACTCAGCACGTAATGTGCCCAGAATTCGGGGAAAAGTGATCAATGGAAGTGTCTTATTGGATGCGTGTAACACTAGGTTCCCTCTGTCTAGCTAAATAAATATTAATAATGATATATAACATTAACTACAATAATTTAAATACTATATCTATATTGATATTTTATTGAAACATCTTCACACTATAAGAAATAATAAAAATTTGGACATAATTTTTAAACAACCATAAACGCCGTTTAACGCAAACAGCATGTATGAGTTAGTTTGTTTATTGGGCCACCAGCACTGGGTCAAGGCGAGCTCATACCACGTCTACCACGACGTATTGCCGCTACAATGTTTCTAGTTTTACAATTGAATATTACTTTCGATAAGCATATATTCTATACGTTTATTTGTCCTAACCTTGAATTCTGTTCTAAGGAATTATAAAATTGAAAAAAATAGACATTTATATAGTGTAGTTAAGCGGAAGTTTGTGGTTAGTGATTGTGGTTCTAAATCATTAGGCAGTATATACATATATTCAAAATAAAATATATTAAAAAAAAATAAAATTAAATCAGCTTCACGCTGTATCCCGCATACAGTAGGGTAGGCTAGGTTCCCTTAGTGTTAAAACACTCCGTTTCCCATTTTCTGCTGCATTCTGGAGGCATTGCGTGTTGAATGGCAGAACTTAACGCCGTGCTTGGCCTCGACACCAGAGCGAAGAAATGGAAATATAAACCTAGGCCTAACATTATACATATATATATTTTAAAATCTTACATATATATGTAAATATAAAAAAATACATTATAATTTACTTAGCTGTAAATAGCAGCGTAAAACACTGTTATATAACGTTAACAATATTTATGTTATCATCCATAATTATTTTAATGCTCGAAGCAATATAATGACTCATTTCAATCAGAAGTGCGCCAATATGCATCGAGATTTACTCGTATAATTATATATTTTCATACATATTTCTAAGTATACTAAGTACGTAATTGCTGCTAAAGTAATAATTACCATAAAGGACAAATGATTTAAGTAGTGTCTCGTTTAATCTCGTTGCTCTCCGTTTTGTATGCTAACTCTACAAGAATTTGGCCCATCTTTGAAAATAAAAGTAAAAATAGGATATATTTAGAGACCAGGTGTGGCGCAGGGGCAGAAGTGTATGACTGTAAACACGACTAGTTGTGTTATCTATCTTCACTCGAGGAAATGAAATATTTGCTTATATTTATATTTTTCAAGGCAAAACGAAGCAAAGTTTTCGAAAAAGAAAAACAAAAAATTATATTTGCAACTATATCTACCAAACCACTAAATTATTATGCCTTTTTAAATTAAGCTTATGCGACCAAAGAGAGATTAATATCTCCATTCTCCACTCTCTACTTATTTCGAGATATTATATAAGAGATAGCGGAACCCAATATTTTTTATATTAATTGGCTAACACCACAAAAATCAATTATAATGATAAATTGCACAACTTGTTAAACATAAATTAAGAAATTACAAAAAAAATATATATTAACAATTTTATTCAACAACTAAGATAGTAATGCACGATAAAGATAATTTACAATCAAATAGAAATACGATTCTATTTGAATAGATCGAGCGAGATAAAACCTCCATTATTACAGAGATTGTATCAAAACCCATATTTACTAGGTATTTTTCATTACATAAACTATTTTGTACTTGGAGATATTTTTAGCTTTATTAAATTATTTTTATAATATAACTTAGATAGAGGCCAATATCACGTAATACATTGTCCAACTATAGATGGGTGTGGGTTCGATTATCATTCGGGGGACTGGTTAAATTTTTAGGCGACTGGCTAGACTCATAAAATTGGAATTAAAATTTAAAAAAATATATTGGGCTATAAATATATAATATAAGCACTAAAACTAAGCAAGGCTGCCATAAGTTACTAGGCATGCCAAAAATCGTTTATAATAAACTACGACGTCAGGAACTCCATAATAAAAGAACAGAACAGAATAGACTATGACATATATTTATGAAAAACTTTACAAAAGTAAACTTTTGGCTTTGAAGCTTATCACATCTTCCTGATATCCCTTATCATCTTAAATTCTGATAATAGAGACCATCAAGACATTACTCCTAAATAACTTAAATAATATAATTAATTCGTATTAATTATAAGCTTAACACGCAAAACCTCTAGAATTCGGCAGGAAGTGAGGAACGGAACAACAGCGTGAAAAACAGCGTGAAGCTGATTTTTTTTAAATTATAAGGTTGTCCTTAATACAAGTTTCGGTAGCTTTCAAGTAACTAACGATTATGCCGCAATAGTTAAACAAATTAATTGTCCTCCAATTCGAACAATTAACTCCCACTGAGGTTAGAAATAATTATTTTATATCTATTATTGTATATCGATTAGACATAATAGCCGATTCAAATTAGCGTGAGAAGATATAAGATATTATATATGTATATATAAATAATAGAAAAAAAGAATGTACAAGAATATCACTGTAAATGCGACAACTTTTGGGTTCGAGGAAGTGAAATATTTAATATTTTCATTTCTTCTCTCTCGCAATGCAAGGCGTTGAGTTCCGCTCTAGAATTTGGTGAAAAGTGGAGAGCGGAGTGTCTTAACACTAAGTTCCTTCTGTATTCCCTGCTACATGCGGGATACATTGTGAAGGTGAAAAAAAAACTTATCTATATGCTAATATATGTTATATGTAGTATTGTCTATTTATATCTAATATAAGCTCATTACTAATTCTTACAGCCGCTTGTCTTATCTAATTTATCTTATTATAAAATAAGGAAATAATCGTAAATATGTTGAAATGTAAGCATTATATTATATGACCTCAAGTCCTTAGAGTTACTCAAAAGCTATGATATTATCAGAATAGGGATTTAGTTGTTATTGTCCAGATTATTTTAATGGTGGACACAAGTTTTTTATTGTATTATAAAATAAATAAAAATAATTATTTATTTTCATTTCAGAATTCAGAATTATTTTCACAACTTTATAATCAATCTTAGATTAGATTAAGACAAATTATCTTTTAGCCTAACTACCTACAATCATTGGCGATTTCAGGATTTTTACATACAAACTTTCAACCCCCATTTCATCGCTTTAGGGTTACAATTTTTCAAAATCCCTTCTTATTAGGTGTACATTATAAAAACAAACATCTGTCTAAATTTCACGTTTCCACCATCAGTGGATACGGCTGTGCTTGCTTACCTCTGTCAATGGCATCCTCTTTTATATATATAGATATCACTTCCCGAGTGGGAATTGAACCAGCAACCGTCAAGTTTACACTTTAAATTTTATGAAATGGTTCCCTTATATCTTATAACATTATTAACAATTAAGTTTTACAACCAAAAATCACACTATAAGGTCTTGACAAGGTCAAATCAAGCAGTAATACATCAATCGCCATTAACACAACGACATGACCTCATATGAAATTATTATCGGTTCTCACTTTCAATTGTTTTAATGAAATTACATTTTGCGTAATAAAAGGTCGTTTAGATGAGAACTATTATTTTATATCTTTTTTAATTGCGTATCTTTTATAGATAGATAGATTTCTTTATGTTTGTGATTGATGTATAGGTTAATCTTTTGTAGCAAGCTCTTTAGTTTATTTTGTTCTGTTATGGCTTAGCTGGAGCATGTCTAATTAATAGAGACTAAAATGACGGTAGTTTTGATTTCTTTCCCATATGAAAGAATATTTATTAATGTTTTTTAGCTTAGCAATGTTCTCACTTTCCATTCGATTCAAGACCTTGAAAAACTTTTTTTATCTATATATATAAAAGGACTTGTCCTCACTGACTGAGGTAAGACGCACGCACAGCCGTAACCGCTAATGGTAAAAACGTTAAATTTGGACAAAAGTTTACTTTCGTAATCTGGACATCCACTAAGAAGGGATTTTGTAAATTTTTAACCCTAAAGGGGTGAAATAGGGGTTAAAAGTTTGTATGGAAAAAAAATAAAATCGGCACCGATTTTTATAAAATTTGAAATTTAGATTTTTAAAAGTATTTAATTGAACACGTGTTTCATCGTTTTCTAGAATTCTCCCCCTAAGGGTGCAAATAAGGGGTTGAAAGTTTGTATAGGTTTTTTTTAAATCGTCACCAATTTTTATAAAATTTGAAATTCAGACTCTTAAACGTATATAATTAAACACATGATTCATGGTTTTCTAGAATTCACCCCCTAAGGGTGCAAATAAGGGGTTGAAAGTTTGTATGGAAAAATCTTTAAATCGCCACCGATTTTTATAAAATTTGAAATTTAGAGTTCAAAATATTTCATTGAACACATGTTTCATGGGTTATTAGAATTCACCCTTAAATACGCAAGCGAAGCTGCGCGCGTCCGCTAGTCTTTACATATATCTCATTTAACGGGGTAGATAGAGAAAACTTAGTGATAAGACACTACCTTTTATACATTTAACAGACAAATTAACAAATTAAATAGTATTGTTTTGTTACCAAATTGTAATTGTTAATTACGTAACCCTCCAATGTGCATTATAATTTATGAATCTTTTGATTAATTAAATGTGATAAGTATTTCTTTATCCTGTTTTACTATATGACGAAAAAACATATAGTAACAAATAATTTAAATAAAATATACACAAGTATGGATTTATTTCTTTATTTACACCAATATTTAAAAATTGTCTGATTAAACATGATGATTGTAGGATATATGCCGTTCAGGAGAGTAATATAATACAGGCACTTATGGATCCTGTTCTGATGAAAAGGAGCATGGCATATTTCACGCTTTGAATTCTGGCACTCAACGCTTAATCACGTGAAAATTGAACAAAATTTCCCACCATCATAAAGCTCATATATTACTTTTTTAGTAGGTGAGAATATAACAAGAACGACAACTGAAGGGTTAAAAAACCTTGCCGAAATCAATGCAGTGGCCACGCTCGATTCGATTGCGCTGACAAGTATTACAAATCAAAAATTGATGACTCAATCTCCATATAAATTATTGATACGTGATTGATAAAGAAATATCATATTTCATTCATTCATGTTTACCCGCGATTTTTGTTTGTCTTTCGCTGACAGCCAATTTACTGATCGAAATGATTTATTTGATATTTCATTATTGATTGCCAACAGATCGACCTTCGGATTGTTTATTTTATATTTGCATTACACATCGCGTAATTCTTATAACTAAATAGATTTGAGTACCTTACAAAAAAAAACTTTAAAATATTAGTTTTTTTTTTTCGTAAAATTTCTTATATTGTTCATTGTGACGTAATATTATTCTTTTTTTCACTTTCCTCTCACATGAAATATCTTTCTAAATGGTCCAAAGGTTACTTACTCACAACACATTTTCTTAAAGGATCTTCCATTTTTTATGATGGAAGCATCATCAGACAGAGGGAACCTGAGAAATGAGTGTTAAAACACTGCATACCTATTAAGACATTTCCGTTCCCCATTTTCCGCCAAATTCTAAAGGGCATTGCATGTTGAGTGGCGAAATTTAACCCTCACCTCGACACCAGACAGAAAAATTGAAAGTATTAAATATTTAATCTTCTCGAGTGGCCACAGACTCTTCCGCTTCTGCGTCTGGAGCATAATAATGAAAACGACATATTGATATGAAATAGCATATTAGGTAATATGATTTTAAACTTTTCCGATATATAACTTCATTTGATAAACGATTCATATTTTCTTTAGAAATAAGAGAAATTCCTATCCCTGTTTGTACTTGGCCCTACACTCGTATATTATCAAACGCGATCACCGCCCAACTATCTAATTTCTAATCTAACTACAATTTAATTAATAGTCACTCGTTGAGAACAATTTCAAACTTGATTTATAAACCGATTGACCTGTATTTTAATATCGATTAAAATACATAAGTCGATTAAAAGAACATGCCAGCTAGCTATGTTTCCGCTTTACTTTGTAATTTGTTTTGACAAATGCGTTCGTTTATTTCTGTTTGTGTGTTTATATTTTTAATAGTCGATTCGATATCGATTATTATCGTTATTTTTTTCTATGTAGCAGATACTGCTATGATTTTTGTATTATATATTGTTAGATTTAAAATTATTTTTTGTGACAAAAATAGGTTTTTTACTTCAAATTACTCAGTATATGTTTTTAGTTCTCGTTAGTAGAAATGTTTCATTTTTCCGATTTTGTTAGTATTCTAAATTAATTGCTTTCATTAATGTTAGATTCATTCCAAATGCACTAAAAAGGTGGTGCATTTATAAGAGTTATTAAATTTTCAAGTAACCTTCTATGCGCATATACTAAACGCAAACTGCTAAAAGTTATGGCTGTAGAACCAAGGTTCGATTAATTATTGAAAATAATGATAAAAATTTTAATGTTTTACGAAATTGTAAATAATAGGTACCTTAATAAATGTCAAGGAAAATTTATTAAATTTATAATTACTATATAACCATGAATTGCATAGATTTGAGAAATATTCCCAAAACACGTTATTACATTTAACAAACAGGTGTTCGGAAGCCAATAAATATGGAGATAATTACACGCTTATAGCTTTATTCTCCGATTCAAGGCAAGAGCGCAATTTTTTTTATCCATTTACTGTGAAATTTTCAACTAGAATTGTTGTTTACAGGTATTTTATATGAATTTGGTATATAATACTATAGATTCTTCTCGATTTAGTCTTATTTATAAATAAGGGTACTATATGAAAAAATATTTAAGGTATTGTGTTACATTGGGACAGCAGAGTCCGACTGTAATTGCATTAGATGTAGTAGATTCGATTCTCAATCAAAAAGTCTCATAGACTTCATAGACTCTTATACTCGTAATCACTAAAAAAATTTTAGAAGAAAAATGAAAATATTATAGATAACCAATGACCTCTAGACATACAGACAACACCATTATCAAATGTTGCATACTTATCACAATTATCTTAATGAACCGTTTAAGCAATTACAATTAACTAAATTTCCGGCATTTACAATCGAATTAAAATGCTAATGCCTCCAGCTAAAATATTATGGTTATACAAATTGATTTTATATGAGTAATCTGTGTTTTTTCTATTATTTGAAGAGTTCATTTCTTGTTTTTTATACTGATAATTGATTAATTTTAAATCTAGATCGCAGTTCTTACTTCTTGCGGCTAAGCCTCGAGGAATGGGTTGTTAATTTTCAACAACTTTATCAATTAAATGCTGTGCCTTGATTTTATTGATATAGCATTTATTATCTATAGTTGCTATATTTAGTAAAATTTCACAACGTTTAAATACAGTAACACTGTAAAGTACAATACTTGAGAGAAAATCCATTAGTGTATCTAAAGATATTGCTAGGGGTCCTTGATTTAAATCTGCGTATTTTTTATTATTTTTAAGCTTATTTTTTGTTATTAAAAAATCTGGTGTGACTAGACTAATTTGGGTTGGTCTCAACCCACCTGGATCCCTCCATTCCATGAGGAATAGTCCTTGTTAAAACATAATGTCTTAACACTAGGTTCCCAGGTCCCCTACTCTTCGCGTATACAATGTGAAGCTAGCAAAAAAAAGAGAAAAAACAAGCATTTTAATGTTTACAAATATTCTCGAAAAAAACCAACCGCTTGCACACCTCTAAGCCATACCACTAATGTGACGTCTCCACACCGATGACTGGCTAATTTGGCTGACGGTGACGCGTGAAACGATAATTGCGGCTCTTGATGGATGAGCTCGGTTGTGACAGATCCGATATGTATTTTGATGGAGTTACGTAATGTTTTAAAATATATAATATGTTTTTGTGGTTTCTTGATTAAATATTTATTTCTACGTGTCTATTAATTAGAGAAAATTATTAGAGAAATAGAAACAGGTAGTGTAAATTAGCAAGAGAAAGTTATATTATTTGCTATTCCATTTTATATATATTGTTCGTACTAATGACCTCAGAGCCAAACCAAGCCAGACCTTTGATTTTTTATAAAGCCTGAAAGTTTCTGTGCGTATATACTCAACGCCGGTAAGTACTATTAGGGATTATGGATCTTAGGTTGTGGTTAACTTGGCAGTTATTAGATAACCAAGATGTAAAAAAATTCTATCTATCTTTCGTTAAGTTAAAAAACTCATTTTTAAATATTTTCTTGGGAATAATATTAGAAATGACGTTGTCCATTGCTCACCTCATCACCATTAAATAAACATCCTGTCAAATTTCACCAAGACTAAAGAAAGAGAGAGATTTAAGACTAGAACTTCGACTTTATCAAACTTTAGACATTCAAAGTGGCACGCAATACTAGAGAACACCATCCACATTCACGGATACCATGAAAGCTGGTTAGATGGCTGCTTATGCAAATCGTATGGGCAATTACTACAAAAGAAATGGTCCTATACGTTCACGAGAACCGTGCGATGCCTTTTGGGGTTTTACTTAAATAAGACCATTGTCTATCAGTTCGGGTCTATTAATTGTAGTAGTTTAGACCATGTGTGAATCGAATGTTTCGTTTCGATCTAATGATTTTGCAAGATAAGTAAAATATATAAATAAATCAGCTTCAGGATGTATATGCTGTATCACGCACACAGCAGAGTAGGAAGAGGGAACCCTAGTGTTAAGATACACTGCTCCTTAATTTCCGCCGTAATCCGAAAGCACTGCGTGTTGAGTGGCGGAGCTAAACGCCGCGCTTTGCCTCGACATCGGAGCGAAGAAATGAAAATATAAATTTAGATAAATATTTAATTTCCTTGAATGGGGATCGAACACCAGTCGATTTTACAGTCACACTTTGTGCCTCTGACTTAATTTTGCAAAATAAATAAATCAGCCTATTTATTTATAGGCAGCAGAGGCAGAGGGAACCTAGAATTAAGACACTCCACTCCGTTAAGACTTCCGCCAGATTCCCAAAGATACAAGGGAATGGTAATCGACATTCGACGTAATTAAGATGGCATTTGTTGGAACTAAGGGCTTTAAGTTGTATAACGATCTAACCTTTGTCCAGTGTTACACTGTTTCAGCGATTACTGTTTTGTATGTGTGTATGTTTTGTATTTAATTAACATTTTGTTTTTTTTTACATTGTGTTTTCATATGATTTATTCAAAAAAAAAAATTAAAAAGTATATTTTTGTAACAATCCTAATTCACATGAATAATATTTATAGAAAAATAAAAGACATAGTATTATATTAGCAGTTGTTATTCCACACTTAAGAATTGAACGTTCCCAAAAAGATCAGGTTCAAATCTTGCCGAGTTCTAATTATTTACCGACATCTATAAAAGGAAGCTCAATTCGACTGTATTTTTTATGTTTGTTACATCAGAACTTTCGCTTGGGTTTTCCATATGGTCCCTCGGTCGAAAAATGCCTTTCCTAAGAATTTTTTCTTTGTTTTCTTTCAAAACAATTACTTCAAGACGTCACAATTCAAAACAATTTCCAAAAAATCTACCATTTATAACCACGACCATTTAAATATACAACCACAACCATTCCTCCGAACCACATACAAACTGACAAACTGGCAGACCAGCAAACTGCAAGTTTATTTAAAGCGAGGCAGGTGGCTGGTTAAATTGAGATGTTCGTTAGTCCATAATGGTATGTATCTCGTCAATCTTGCGAAGTTATTTCTGTCGCCCGCCAATATTGCTTATACGTAGGTACTGGTATGTGGTGCTGTGTGGTGGGATTGGGTGCGCGCCCAAGCCTCTTATTTTTAATGTGGTAACTTTCTTTGAATTTCATTGAGTTAGATTGTAGATGTTTCTATTTAGGTTGTATGTTTCATGTTTTTTTGGAGTTGATTAAAATAAAGTATATGTTATGTATATCAGAAATATTATGTTAAGACCAGGCGTGGTGTAAGGGTACAAGCGTGTGCCCATAAACGCGACAGGTTGTGGGTTCAATTTTCGCTCCAAGAATCGCTCTGGTGATGAGGCAAAACGCGTGTTGAGTTCCACAATGCTTCCAGAAATCGGCGGTGTGTTAATGGGAACGGATTTTCTTAACATTAGCTCCCCAGGTTCCTTCTACCTTGCTATGAGAGAGATATAGCTTGAAGCAAAAAAAAAATATCTAATAATTTGTAATAGGAAGGAACCATTAACAAAAGGCCTAAGTTACTAAGATTTTAAAATTTTTAAAATATAGTACTTTATAGTGTGTCCTTAACTGCAATTTATAACTAAATGTTAAGCATTCGAAATCATTATATTAGACTATCATCAATAATTTCGAACTCGTTAACATACATCTCATTGGCAATAAAAACCTTAGAATTGGTAAAGATCGTTAATTCTCGAGTATTCCTGCTAAATGGTAGATTTAAAGCATAAAATCCACTAAATTATTAGCGCTATTCTGTACCGTTCTTATGTTTTAATAGCTTTTACCCACGGCTTTGTACCTATCGTCAAGTGGAAATTACTAAAAGCTGTGTGTTATATTGAAACCATTATGCCGACTGTCGTTATATAATATTATATTCCATTATCACGTTATATATATACATAGTACATTGCGCGGCGTTGAGTTCCTCCACTCAACACACAATGCCTCCAGATTTCTATGGAAAATGGGGAACAGAGACTCACCACTAGGATCCCTTTGCCTACCCTGTTATATGCAGAATACAGCGTAAAAAAATATTCCGTTTCAATATCACCTCTTATGACAGCATCCCCTGTATCTCTCATTAAAGTAGGCTGTATCCTCTTATAATAAGAAAGAATCAGGTATTAAAAACAGCTCTTACTAATTTTTGCTAAGAAAATAAAACATCAAGTGAAATAACAAGTGTAATTATTTCTATAGCATTTCATAGCATCAACCTACCAACATAAAGTCCAGTGGACAACAATCCTATACAACCAGTACATAGAATTGATTAGCGAGCGCATTTGAAGCGATACCACGGGCCTTAATTAATTAACTTAGCCGTGACGACGCGAGCTCTTAGACTAGCTCTAACTTATCCTACTATTAAACTTTGAATAAGATAGATTTATGAGACACTAAGCTAAGATATAGTAATTGAATTGCATTTTCATTTGTTTGTTTGTTTTACGAAGATTACTTTGTTATTTGGGTTTTTTTTTAGTTTTTTTTATGTAATATTGATTTTTAGTGTTGTTCTTTTGATATGGGAGAATTAGAAAAAATGTTGTTTAAGTTTCTTGAAAGTGATGTCACCTGAGTTAAGTATAGCAAGCATTGTATCTATATGGGCAAACAAAATCCGTGTTATTCCTTTGGTTTCGTCTAGTTCCATCTTTAGGTACTAGAGAGAATCTAATGCATTGATGACGATTTTCCTAAATTTTTTTTTGCTTCAAGCTTTATACCACTTATCTCTCCATCTATCCTCACATGAACCTAATGTCAGGACATTTCGCCTTCCATTCCTCCCGCATTCTCTTGTCAAAACGAAAACTGAAAATAATACATTTCCCTGAGTGAGAGTCGATCCACAACTATCGTATTAACAGCCCTTTATTAATCTTTAAAATTCCTATTACTTAGTATTTCCTTTACAATCAAAGCTAATACAAATATATAAATTATACAAATAATATACTAATCTTCTATTCTTCTATTCTTCTACAAATATTCAACACAATATAGTATGAAATGACTAAGAGTTACATTTGAACATATAAATGCTATATTTAATCACTTTAATGGTTGTTCGTGTAAGCTTAGCTCAGGAAACCGCGTTAGAATCAGTTAGGGACGTTGAAGAAGTTCGTGAGCACATTTGTACTGAAATATCCATTATATTTCTATTAGATAATTGCAAATCTTTCGTCTTAGGTAATATGTTTTCTTTTGGTTTCAATGTATTTTATTATTCTGTACCATTTTCCAGAATTCAGCTCTCTAACCTGCTGTCTGCGGGATACAGCGTGAAGCTAAAAAGTAATGAGTTTAAAAACCACGCTACGTTGTTCTTATAGTTGGTACATTCATTTTAAAACAAATCACTGATTTAAGTTATCATAGTTTAATCCCTCCTCTCTTATAGATTTAGAAAGTATTTCTTTACACTTCGCGGCGGGTCCATTAGAGTCTGGATTTATTTTGTATCTAATCGATATAATCGGGTGGCCGCCCGGTCATTGTTTATCGATATTTCAAAACCCTAGAAAGTATCGATAGAATCGATTAATTACAACAATGTATGCTCCTTAAGTGGCCGGAGTGACATCGATTTTTTGACAATGGCTAAGAATTTCAGTGACGGTATTAGTATCGAATAATCGATTATATTACACAGATAACAAATTGTGATTGATGCTAAATACGTAATACGATTGCATGTCATCATTGTAACGTTAGCTTCGCTCTTAATAAGCTCTTTCTAACACAAAAACCGCATTGTTTCTAAATGATGAAACTTAAGTGGATAGATAACTAAGAAAATATTGAACATAATATTAGATTAAACCTTTAATATTTAAAAACTTTTTTTCATTGTTTATTGTGAAAATAAATAAATTGTATTTAAAATCACTTTTTCAAAGTGTTAAAAAATAAATTGTGAAAAATATGGAATATATTTTTTATAAGTATAATTATAGACTAAATAAAAATTTAATAAATTCCTAAAAGAAAATTTCAGTGCCGAGTAGGGCAACATTAAAAAAAATATAGACAATAAATTTCCTCAATAATCCTCCTCTTTTTTTTAAAAAAAGAATTCGATTAAAAACTACTAAAATAAAGAAACTTATTGTAAGCAAAGTCTAGAAATGACTATAGTATCAAAATCCGATCCACTATAGATTTGTATCTCACTGAGTAGGTTGCTTAAATAGTCGATTGTTCGAATTATATTTGTCTCCTTGTATATTATTTAGAATTCCTCAAAGTTCACCGTTGTTGTGAGTGGCCATTTTATTTTATATGCTGACATGTTTTTTTAATTATAAAATATAAATAATATTGTCATATTGTGTAATTTTGTAGAATATTTTTACAAAGAAATTTTTTAGAAATAGTAGCAAATTGACAGGTTATTAAAACTTTTTTTCCGTTTTCAAAATTTTAGCTTTCTTTTATATTTTTCATCAATGCATGAATATAGAAAAGCACTTCACACATTTCATCGTGGCGGATTCATGGCAGGGTCCCGGACCCATATTGGAGAGGGAGTAGATCGTCCTCCATTTGATGTATCCATTATATTTTTAGTATAATTCATATTAACATAGTCTAGTAAGTGTAAAACCAGCTTAAGAACTGGCATTTCACCAGAAACGCTACAATTTCTTATCGATTTCAAGACATTACGTTACTATTAACTGTTTTATGGATACACGTGGGTGTGTAATGCCATACTAAATGACAATACAAGTCTACATACGCTATATGTGATTTCTTCACTCTCTCTTAGAAATGATATGACCATTATATTTATCGTTAAGCATAGAAAGCTATCTAATTCTAATACTTACATATTAGACTATTATTAAAGTATGTAATATATCTTTTTTGTATCTGTAAAAGTTATTGTAATTAACGTAATAGACTGAGATCCCAAGGCCCCCAGACCTACGTCATTTTAGCAAAGCTAACGTTTTGAGGATTAAGTCTAATATGTAATAAAGACTAAATGCATAGTCTCTCCTTACCTTAAGTTGGCGCTATCTCTGAAAGTTTCCCACTTTCAAATTAGTAAGTTTACATACTGTCTTAACTACATATTAGACTAATAGTCCCCAAAATTTCAGTTTTGCTAAAATGACGTAGGTGTGGCGGCTCTGGGATCGTAGGCTCTAATGTACGATTGTAATATACGAGCATAAATATGCTCAGATAAAATGAACTTGCGTGTAAAATCTAAGAAAAATACCTACTATTTATTAATACCATTTATTTCTTTTTGAAAAGATATCGATACTAATTCACATTTTGTTTTCTTACAGTTTTCAAACGGTTTGACATCAACCATCAGCCCTCAACAGCCCCGAATTTTGGATTTTCAAAGGTAACTTTAATTTAAAATTAACTGACTAATACATTGGAATTACTAATATATAACATTTTATCAGGAAATAACTCCCTTTTAATATAATCTTAACAAATGTTAATATTATAATATCAGTACAGTACATACTTTCACAAATATATCTAAAGAAATAACTTAAGAAAGATTTTACTCTACAATTCTTGTGTTTCCCACGCGGCATTGTGTTATACAAATTGGTACGCTTTATCATTGTCCGTCTCGTTCTGACATTTAGCTTTGTAATAAAAAGGAAAGAGATAAAATCAATACAGATTTATTTCAATTCGAGTAAACTACGTTATTATATGGGCGTGGCTGTTTAAAACCTCTTATTAACTTCCATTTAGGGATGTTTGAGCTAAAACTTTTAAAATACTTTATGAATACAGATTTTGTATATTAAATATTAGACAATTCATATTTATTTTAACGAAAGTGTATAATAATTATATAACTAAACAAATTAATTAAATTAAGTATTAAATAATTAGCGATAATAACGAGATTTTAATCATTTTTTTTTAATATTTATTTATTATTAAATTAATGAATAATAATATAAGTAGATATGTTTGTTCATATGAAAAAATAAAAAGATATACAACACATACATTTAGTATTCCATTATGTATTTTAACAAAGATATAGTTAAATAAGTTTAAATTGAAGTAATTTTTAAGGCAATATTTGAATATACAGTTATATACTAATGTCAAGAAATGTGTGGATACGAAAAGAATAACAATAAGCTTATATATAGGAACATAGTGAATTAACATTAGGTTCTCTGGAATTCTGAAAAAAAACCTACGAAAACTATTTAATGAACCGACTTTAACCACTGTACCATAAGCTCCACAATTACTAAATATTTATAGCAAACACCATTTCACCCAATCGTTAAACGGTTATCAGTTCTGATTTCTGATAAAATATTAAATCTTGACTTTCAAACATGGTGTGAAACTAGTATTATCGTATATTTACTATTATAGCGGGCTCACAATGCCTATATCGTTATAGTTATTATGAAAGTGAAATATTTGAATATTTGATTGAAATTTATTGAATAGCACAATTCATAGTTAAGATAGGGTTTGCGTATCAAAAATTATGTATTCTTAACAAATAATTAAATATAATATGTAAATGAGCCCTTTGTAGTGCAGTGTGATATTGTTGGCGATGGTATTGAGTTCATATTGAAGTTGGGCCATTGGCGGCGTTGAGCTACGTCACTAATTTCCTAATAAAGAAAGATGTTATGAAGAACTATAAGATCTTATTGTGTTCTTCATTTATAGCAAAAAAGTTGAATTAAAAGGATTTTAGAACATATTAGAATCTATTTGGTTAAAGTATTTGTTATTAAATCGAACATTCAGTAATTTAAGCAGTTCGTTCAATTAATATTTAAAAAAACAGAGCAAATCTTAGAGCATGAACTATTTTGCTGTTACTGTTTCCATAAAATCTTTAAAAATATCTGGGATTTCTAAAATTATAAAAGAGAAAAACATACGTTTTTATTATAGATGTTTAATATTTATTTCTTCTCAGGCACTAAACGGCTTCTTGATGATGATGACGCAAAACGGAAAACTGTTATACATATCGGACAACGCCGCTGAATACCTCGGACACTCTATGGTAAGTCATTTGAGAAAGTTATATATATATCTTATATTTATATTTACAGTAGTTTATATTATTATATAAATATATATATATATATGATTTAAATATATATTTTTTGTGTTTATTGGTAAGCTAAATATAGTTTGAAAAACTGGTTAAGTGCGAATTGGACTGACCCGCTGAGGTTACTACCAATTTCAGGATTGTAGATCAATGGGAATTACTTATAAAAGTTGACACATTTTTTGTTTGGGGGCTCACGTATGCACTCATTTTGTATGAAATGAACTATAAATATAAGTTTGTAATGTTTTTTTTATTATATAATCTTATTTTCACTTTTCGAGTTTTTTCCTTTATTTGTATTGTAACTTCTAACGTGCCAGATTTCATAAACGTAGGTCTATGGGAAGTACTCATTAAGTTTTGTTTTTGCGGCAAATTTCTAACAAAATGAAATAATAACGATGCATAAAAACTCGTATATTTTGATTGCGTTGCGTCTTAAAAGCTTAATTCTGTGCTTCCAAGGACCATAAACCTAAATATTTGATAATAATTGCAACATGATACAAGTTTAAATACTTATATATAACTAGCATACATATCTGAGGCTCTTTAAAAACTACGAAGCTCAAGCAATATCTTCAACTCCAATGACACTTCCATCTTCCGTTTCCGTCCAGACAAAAAAAAACGAACTCTCCTTATTACAACAATCTATTAATATAATATCAAAAAATCAATATCAATCGTTTAATTCTCAAAGCGGGCCGGTGGGTCGGTACAAATCGTACCAGTGACCCTAAATCGTTAGCTGTAGAGTGGATAAATTAATCACTACGTTTTATTGTTCGCCGCGCCCGCACACCGGCTATACAGGTTGATTCATACACTTTGTTTTATATTAATTAAATGTTTGACTGTTATTGTTGTTTATTGAACGTGCTGTATAAATGTTGACGGTTGGGCTTTATAAAATATTTTTTTGTATTTTTATTTCTTGGCTCTAGTACCTTTCAAAGCTCGGGGTTGAGTTTCGCCAATCAACACACAATTTGGCGAAAAATGGGGAACGTAGTATCTTAACACTAGGTTCATTCTTCTACTCTACGTGAAGCTCATAAAAAAATAGTATGTGTTTTACATTATAATAGGTAGAACGAATCACTGATAAAAATGTTTTCAAATATCTTTTATGTTAAAAATAGTAGATATTTATAAAAATTCTATTACTCTTGGCAAGTTCTTTTATATAAATTTATCATGATTTGCCTAAACAGGTATATAGAGCAGTTTTTAACGCACATTTTCAAAGCAATATTAGGCATGTTTTCTGATATAACAACTAAAGTATCAAAAATTTAACAACCTGTATTAAAATATATATACAAAAATTTGGCGGTCGGTCTGTGTGAAACATGCTACCATTGAACGGAGATACATTATCAATATATTCAAATTGTGATTAATAACCTTTACGCTAGCGTTGGCACAATGATCGACATTGGAGTATTCGGTCATTAGATTTTATGTTTATTTATTTTATATTGTTTCTTATTTATATTATGTCGAAATAATTTTATGTATACCTTATTTTTGATAGCATTTTAGGTGTCTTTGTGTTAGTATAAAAAAAAATAAAAAAAAGAAAGTATTTAAAATAAATCTGAAAAAAAATACGCCTAGAACTATATTCTTATTACCAGAACAACGAAAGGAAAATAATTGTTTCACCCAAGTGGCGAATAGCGATCTAAATTATTGTACTGTTGATATTTAAAAAAATATTAACAGTCAAATCTGTTATTTTTTTACATTTTACTATTTTGTTTTAGTAACGTTCCTAGACTTATCAACGAATAAAGTATTTTTACCGTAAGCCAAAAGCAATAGCTAAACTAATAATATTTAATTTGTACTACCATACGAATAATTAGTTAGTCTCATTTCTTCGTTCTGGTGCCGAGGCAAGGCGCGGCACTAAGTTCCATTACTGAACACTAAGTGCCTCTAGAATCCTTCCTCTAGGTTCCTTCTCCCTATCCTGTTGTGTGTGGGATACAGTGTAAAGCCAAAAAAGTAAGTCTGTCTCTCTATACGAATTGAAGTAAAATACAAATTTAATACTCGATAGGAGTCAATACAAACGTTTATAGATCCATCGGTTAGATTGGCCGACATTTTGTTTTGATAGAAGCAGTTTGTCAGATGTCCCAAAACTGAGATAGCCTGTCGAATTGCGATAAGATATCGGTGTTATTTGTAAAATTGTTAAGTAAACCTAATGTTTTTTTATTACAATATGTTTATGTTTCTCTCTTACTAAGGTAAAAGAGAAATACATAAAATAATTACAATATTTTGGTAAAATTGAAACAAGTACTTACTTTAATATAATACGATAAGAAGTGCATGATGATATTAGCGCGAAACAGAATATAATAAATTCTTATTCTTATTCTGTATCTAGTAGGGTAGACAGAAGGAACCTGGCAACCTAGCGTTTACTAGCCCACGGAAGTGTTCTGCTACCAAATATGTAATAATAAAACTGAAAATCAAACTGATTTCGAATATCTGTCAATTACCTTGGAGCACGTACTTGTCCTCTCGAGAAATGTATGGATATATCATATATCTCAGAAACTATTGAACAGTTTTTAATGACACTAAAATTATTTCTCAAATTGGAATATAACATGGCTGAAAAGTTTCAATTTTAAAGTGTTATTCCACACTTAGGAAAGAAAAATACTTATTTAGAAAACTGACTAATTTTCTAAATAACTAAAAAGTTATAGACTTATAAATACATAATTATTAAAAACACAAAATAACGACAATGCCAAATACAGAAAATAATATTATTAATAATAAAAAAAAAACATCTCAATCTCATACTTTAAACTATCCTCCATTTTCCCACGATCTCGTTCTTATAAGACCGTAATGTAATGTAATGATCGATACCAATCATTATTGTTGTTTAAAATAATAATTTAAACTCTACTTTCACGTAAATACAGTTCATTTTTCATTACTTTCTCTAAAGTCGTCTAAGCGATATTTTATTGTTATTTCGCAATTAAGATTTATGATAAGATTTTAGAAGAAATAAGTACTTAATCTAAGTATCTATTTAAAAACAATGTGGGCCTTAAGTAGGGTGTTTAGGGACGGAAATTACAGTGGAGATAGATTTTAAATAAATCTTAGGTTTCTATTATGTTAAATGATATATTTTTTTGCAGAAAAAAAACTAGTTTTACTATTTGGCATAGGTAATTAAAGTCTTATAGCACAGCAATCAACAGCTCCAGATTTTTTTTCAATATCATAAATGAGGCCACTCGTTGCGCAGGAGCACGAAGTGTGTCTGTAAAATTCGATTGGTTTTGGATTCGATTCCCGCTCGAAGAGATGAAATATTTATTTAAATTTATATTTCCATTTCTTCGCCCTGGTGTCGAGGCAAAAGCGCGGCGTTGAGTTTTGCCACTCAACATGCAATGCCCCCAGAATTCGGCAGAAAGTGGGTAACGGAGTGTCTTAACACTAGGTTCCCACTGCCTACCCTGCTGTTTACGGGATAGAGCGTGAAGCTGATTTAATTTTTAATTTTAATTTTTAAATATTCTATTGTCTCAATGCTTGTACAAAGCAGACCAGAGCTATAAATATTGTATGGCATAAGATTAAACTAATCAAGCCCTATACTTAATTTCATCAGAAAACAAAAGCAAGATTTCAATAATCTCAAAGTTAACCTAAATTAAATCTGACCTAGCCTCAACAAACATTATATAATAAAGCCATAACCGTTAACTCACTTATACAATACCTGCCTACCATGAAACCGAGTATACTTCCTAATTACACCCCTCGTACTTCCCTCGAACCACACACGTCGGCCAATAAACAATAGACAACGCACAATTCAATATGCAAACGAATAATAACGATAACCACAACGCTTCGTCGCTAACCTGCCGATTTCTTGATGTAAATCATTAGAACCTTTGTTATTTAACCGACCACCGTTAAATGAACCACAAATCTAATACTTCCCTCTCGATACAATATTAGTATCTATATATATAAAATCGAAAGGTCACTCACTCATCACGAAATCTCAGAAACTTCAAGTGCTAGGAATCTCAAATTTTGCATAGGAGTTACTTATAGGACGTAGGTGCTCGCTAAGACGGGAATTTGCAATATTCAACTTCTAAAAGGTTGTTTTTGGGGTCGAAAGTTTGTATGAAACTTCGTTACTACAAATGCTAGGAGTCTCAAATTTTGCATAGACGTCCCTAGGACGTAGTCATGGAGACAGAAATTAATAATAAAATAGTTCACGCGGGTGAAACCGCGAACGGGCCGCTAGTATCTCATATAGGGAGGGTAGAGGAGGTCGGGGGAGGTCTTATGATAGTGGGTGGGCTCAAATGATCGTTTGGGCCCGAGGCGATACAAATTTATCATTTGTATTGTGTAACCAGTGTATTTCAAAAGGTACCTCTGTTTCCTTATCGTTGAATGGTTTATCGCGGTTTTCGGATTTACACGTCTCTAAATGTTATACACCTTATTCGTTTCGAGATAGATGTTTAAGATTGAATTAGTTATTTTGAGTCTGTGTACTTTGTCAATAGGTGTCTATATTATTCTATAATATTGAAGTTTACATTATAGAATTTTCCCAGTCCGCTCGACGGCCGCAAGCCGAGGTTCGAGTCCCGCAGGGGGTTACAGTCGTCGACTTCCTCACAGGCAGCCACTTAGTGCTTGCATTTCTTCAGGGACAGAGTTCCCTCTTCTCTACCCAACCGGCGTCGTTGTGAAAGCCAATAGAGCTAACAGCATTAACATCATGTCGGAAAAATATATAGAATTTGGCTTAACCTAAAATATTTTTTTAATTAAAATATATTTGATATCAAGCTTGACGCAGGAGCTGGCGTGCAACTGTAATCGCGACAGGTTATGGGTTCGATTTTCACCTGAGCTCTCCGCTTGAAGTGGGAATCGGAAGTGTTATAATTGAAACGAAGTGCTTTAAAACCAGGTTCCCAGGTTCTCTCTCCCTATCCTGACATATGCGTGATACAGCTTAAAGCTAAAAAAATATATGTTTAATATTTTATAATTATTTGGGAAACTATATAAAACCGAGTAAGTATGTAAGGTACCACATAAAATGAATATAGAACATTTTCCTTTTATTTTTGAAAGTCCATTGTTAAGCTTAAAGCTATCTTAGCTTATATAGCCTTATAACCTTTAAAGTATTTCCGGTGCATACATTCCACGTTATAAGTATGTATCATAGCCAATGAATTTGTATTGAAACTGACGTGACAATGTTAACAGAAAAAAATAAGAAATTATTTTTTTATTAATAAAGAGAAAATATTTTTCCAGAAGAATAAATACGAAGAACAAAGTGATATGACATGCCATTGTTTAGGTTTTTTTCACTTTAATGTTGGCTTCAATGGTCGTTGGTAATACTTAGAAATCTATTAAATTGTAGAATTAGATAATTAAAATATGAGATTCAAACCTACGATCAGCCTGTATAAACAGACATCTTCCAACTAAGCCTAAATGCCATAATTAATGTTATATCCTAATTTCATTGTATTAAAAAAATAAGATATAACTTATTATTCTTTATTATAATTATTTTTTTACTTTCACTCGTATAAAAAATTTATAAATAAAATCAAAATCAAATCATCTTCACGCTGTATCCCGCACACAGCAGGGTAGGCAGAGGGAACCTTGTGTTAAGAAACCGTTCCCCACTTTCTGCCGAATTCTGGAAGCATAGCGTGTTGAGTGGCAGAACTCAACGCCGCGCTTCACCTCGACACCAGAGCGAAGAAATGGAAATATAAATGTAAATAAATATTTCACTTCCTCGAGTGGGGATCGAACCCACACCCGTCGCGTTACAGTCACATCCTTGTGCCGCTAAGCCAAAAGCCTCGAAAAATAGATAAATGAGGTGGCAAAACAAAAGTTGTATTTGCTAATGTTAATAACACTAGCATTCTTTAACGGTGTCAGTACATGATGGTAGAAGTGTAGACAATAAATCAAACGTAAGACAAACATTAATTTGTAATACAATTACGACAGTGCTTTCGTTTCTAACATTAATCTACAACAGGCGTGTTTAAATGGCGGCCTCTAAAACGACAATGTAAAAAAATATTTAAAATTTTGATTTTAAGTATTAGATTTTATTATAAACCTATTTATTATACACCCAAAGCAGCACATATAATACGTATAGGCAAAAAGATAAATAATAAGCTGACCTTCGTATGTAAAAATACACATTTCAGTTATATATTCTTTAGAACATTATAAATAATATAAATACGAATAAATCATAAAAAATAGCAGAGCGAAGAAATTAATAAATAAAATATTTTCTCGAGTGGGTATCGAACCCAGAACTTTGTGCCGCTGCGCCAGGTCGAACGAGCCTATAAAATTTGAATCTTATTTTTCTTATAGTTTGGATTCCCCTGATCCTCACAACATGTCCAGAGGCCTATTTATTTGTTCGTAGAAATATATAACAAGTGTGCTTGACGAGTGTAATATGTTAATTATTTATTAAAAAAAATAAAGCCTATGCTAATATTAATATGATTAATTAACTATATAGTATAGTAGATATTATGAAGTAGTTTCATTAAGCCAAGCCAAGTTCATTTATTATCTAATGGAATTCGTTGTGGTTCAGTTCGTAAATATTAAAGTGAACGCGATAGTTGCGTGATCATATTTCACTTTAGGGACATATTTATATGCCAAAAAAAAAATTACCACTTACATCTTCATTTTTTCATAGAAAATTATCTTTTTTCATAGAAAATTATCTTTTTATATTACAAATCTTATCTACAAAAAAAACTTCAAAATAAACTACATTTACTGCACCAGTCTGCGGTGGGGCCGTTGTTCATCTCGTTTCTGGTATTTCGTTATATTCAATTGAACCCAGTATTGTAGTCCAAAGCCCGTTAGTCCAACATTTAGATCTGATCGACGTGATTGCTTCAGATCGTCTTGTTTACGATTGTGGAGCTTTTTAAATTACAGCGCACTTTTGTTCTGTTGCTCTTGTAACGGTTTTTTTTGTACTGTAATTAAATTTGTATTACTTTTTTAGTAATAATTTATAAGTTGTGGGTTCGATGTCTACTCGAGGAAATTAAGTATTAAATATTTTCGTTTCGTCGCTCTGGTACCGAACCAAAGCGCGGCGATGAGCCCCGTCAATCAACACACAATGCCACCAGAAATATTCAGAAATGGGGAACGGAGTGCCGTAACACTAAGTTCCCTTTGCCCTGCTGTATGCGGGATACAGCGAGAAGCTTAAAAAATGAAATACTAATAATTGTAATTTACAACATTTCCTATTACAATGTTTCACAAATACAACCAAATGCCAACTATTATCAATTAATATCATTAAAGCGATATTTCTCATGAATCGTAATACTTAATGGGGATACTTAAAACAAATTGCTTAGTTAAGATAATTTTATGAAAGACATAATAAATATTTAAATTCGCCGAGGGCTGTTTGTTATAGTTACACTGGTAGATAATTGTTAAAATTACTACTTTATTATTTCTTATTATATATAACTTCTATACGATTTCGTACTTGTGAATATATGTAAATACCACTCTTTTAAAATATATTTTCATTATATACACTTATATAACCTTGTAGGTAGCTAATGAGTCCTCGACGTGGATGTTAAGTGTTGGAACTGAACGCCGCGCTGGTTGCCAGAGCGAAGCAATGAATAATATTAAAATTTCGTTTTCTCGAGTGGAATTGGATGGCTCCTGCGTCACGACTGCCCTCACTTATAATATCGAAAAATTGCATAAATTTTCATATGTAGCAATACTTCCGCGTTCACTTACGCTTAATTAACCCACTGTAAAAGACCCCATCGTAAATTAAGTTGATGATATAATAATGTACATTTATATTAGGTACAATGGTTAATTAATGATTATAGATATATTATATATACTTGAAGAATGAATAATTTTTATTTACCCACTCTTATATTAAACCAAATCGTGGCGAAGTTTCACAATTCAACACGTAATATTTCGAAAATTGGATGAAAATAGAGAAACGGAGTGTCTAAACACTAGGTTTCACCTGCATTACCTGCTGTGCAGGATACAGCATGAACCTCTTACAGATTATAAACATTGAAACGAAGCTTTTAAATCTAAAACATACCACAGCTTTACGCCAACAGTTCTATACGAAGTTTAACAACTGGTTGTTTAAAATCAGATAAGTTGCTCTAGAAGTCATTTAAATAATATCTTGATTATCTCAAATATATTAGTATTAATTCTAATTCAACACGTCAGGTGGCACTCGAGCGGATAATGACATGTAAATAGCGACAAGTGGTCTGTGATCTTGTGACATTAATGTTGTATGGTGACATAGCTGTCATCTTAAGTGCTTGGGTTGAATTAAAAATGTATATTTTTTTTTTAGTTATTATAAAGTATAAATATAATATTAATATTTAAAAGAAAAAATGTATACAAATTATTGTTTCTTTGCTCTACACCGTGTTTTGTCCAGGATAGCAGAGTAGGCAGATTGAATCTGGTAACCAGTAATGTTAAGACACTTCCGTTCATCACTTTCCAATGAATTCTGGAAGCATTGTATGTTGAATATTGGATCTGAACGCCAAGTCTCGCTACCATAACGATGAAATTAACATATTAAAGGTTTTTTTTGTCATTTGACTACCAATTTTTATAAAAAAAATAATATTAATATTCTTGTAAATGTTACTATTGTCAATGAACTTGTCTATGAGTTTATATTAAGAATTTAAATCAATTAAATTTTATGTTAACGTCTCACCTTCTTAATATAATAATATACAAAGAATATACATATAATTCACAAATAATACAAGTTATTTAATCTCTAATAGTTTTATTTACATTCTGCGCGTCCGTACGCTCGTGGCTGCGCAGGCGCACGTCGCGCCGGCCCGCCTGCGACAGGTGGGCGGGGCGCCGTGACGCTGACGTCAGACCGGGTCGCACGTCATATATTAATAGACCACACATTATCTTACTCTCTCTATATTTATTATTTGATTTAGTTATTATTATGATAAGATCTAGAAATATGGTTGTAGTCGATTCAGGTTTGTGATATTAAAGAGAAAACATTAAAATGTCTCTTATATATGTCAAATCTGAATCTAAATAAGCAACAGGGCAGAAAATAGAGAAGGGTGAGTGTGACATGACTCTCTATCTCTCTCTACACTGCTTATAGGAAATAGAGTGACTGTTTTATTGCTTTTTTTGTCTTCTGTATCAGAAAAGATATAGGTTCATACTTGCAGATAAACATACAATTCCATTCTTTACTAACCATGCATACACCCCATTTAAGGCTCAATAAATATTTTATATTTATTGAGCTACATAACACTTAGAATTAATATCAATAATACTGTGTAGGTATATTAATTTTATTACTTTTTTTCTAATATTTATATTTTTTAATATTTGTAATAATAATTCTGTCTATATAAGAAACAGAAACGTTGTACAACCCTACACTAGAAAACCTTAGGAAATTTTACCTTACATCTATTATTTAATTAAACCCACCAACACCGAGGCCAGGTTAATTGAAATTGTTTAATATTCCTAAACAAAGAGTAATGCAACGATATTATTAACCCTGTCCAAGTAAAACATCTCACGGCAACGAACCAGTAATTACAGTGGATTTACTAGAAATAGGGCTCTAGAATATAGTCTTGGATAGTTTTGTCAGACATAATTCCATCTTATATTTATATTTTTGATAGTCATCCTGCTTAAACTATAATTAAACAGCGTATTGCCTAAAGCGTTTAACATGTTGGCTAACCAATGGAAATATAATCGTCTATATAGATAACGAATTATATATTATTAGATTAGTAGGTAATATAACAAATAGGTGGCAGCAGGGTAAGCAGAGGGTATCTTGGAACTTAGTGTAAAGACACTCCGTTCCCATTAAGACGTTTAGGTCCTATACTCCAGAATTGCAATGCTTCCAGAATTCGGCGAAAAGTGGAGACAGAAGTGTCTTAATGAAATAATGACAGAAGTGTCTTAATGAAATAATGAAATCAGAGTGTAGTGTAAAAAAAAATTTAATTATTTTCATTTCTTTACTCTGGACAAGGACCGACTAGAAATTCATCCTAACAACCTAGCACAGCAGCTACCAATACGTAGGTATGAAAAACGCCTCAAAAGGAAAGACATCCTGTAGAGAAATATGAGTACATGTTCCTCACTGGAGGGCACACTCTTCGTGACAAAGTCCTTCAACAAATTTGCTAAAAGCAATGCACTGATTGCTGATATTTTCAGAGAAAAAAAAATTCTTCACTCTGGTCTGGTAGATTTTTGAGTTCCGCAACATAACATGCAATATCTCAAAAACAGGAAGGAAATTGGTGAACTAAATATTACCATTATGATCCTCCTCCAAAAAAAATGTGGTTCAACCAGCTTTGGTTCACCAAAAAATGACAAAATATTTAATCCAAACCCAAGAACAAGAGACAAATGAAGAATGATAATTGCGGAAACTGAGCAAGAGGTCGCCGCCGCAAAGTTGAAACAAACGCTTTTATTTTTAAAGAGGTGTATACTTAGTGTGATTGCGTCGACATTTTCATCAGTGTGCCGACCGCAGAGTATTATTTTAATCGAGGACTGGCACCTTTGTCTTTGGTTGTTTGTGATATTTTAGATATAACGGATACGATTCGGGTATTTAACGATCGTGAGGAGTAAATGGAAATATCCATTAAATTCATATTTTAATAATTATTTCTAATTATAAGCAATTAAAAACAATAAATAGGAAAAGAAAGAAATTCCTGTTAAATTGTAGATGTAAAGAGGTGCCACTAGTAGAGCGATACAGGTTGTAAGGTCGATGTTAAGGGGTCAGTCCCCACTTGGAAGAATGATTACATTTAAATAAATTTCATTCCCCCGCTCTAGAAGATAAAGCGCGGCGTTGAACTTCGCATCTTAACAGACAATATCTATCTCTCTGAAGAGAACATGAAACTTCTTTGCATAAATGCTTTAATTATTTTTTTATATTCCACAGGAAGATCTTCTCATCCACGGTGACAGTGTATACGACGTGATAGACAAGCAAGACCAGCAAGCTGTCAGGTCGGAGCTGTCACGAGCGCCCACCGACGGAGAAGACAGAGTGTTCCTCTGTCGGATGAACGTTGCCAGAAACGCCAGACGACAGATGAGATTTGGTGATCAAAAGGTAAGAATTACTAAAGAGAAAAAAAAATACTTAGAAGGTATAGACAAGAATTATTTTATTAATTTCCAGATAGTTTTTATCTATCTATCTATCTTAGACAATAGCAAATATTTTTTTAATATTACTCGCAAGAGAGCGAACAGAGAAGATGTAGCATAAATGTCAACTTCATCAAACCTAGGATAAAATCTATGATAGTGTTTCTTACTTAACTTCTTTAAATTTCGCCCGCGTGGATATAACGGAGAGTTTTGTTTGACACATTCTTAGTGTCCGAAGTCGCTGTAAGCGGACAGCGGACAACTGGAGTACAAGTTATGTAAATCCTTCCTCAGTAATGGATAGTACGAAACAAAAACAATTTTCCAATTCTGACGGGTAGTTCATGTATTAGCGCGTCCAACCAAATAAACTCTCCTTTTTAATTATATCAGTATAGATTAATTTAACAAATTTATATTTAAAACTATTTTTTTTATATTTAAAAATATTATTACCATGTTTTAGTATATAAGACGTCTTACAAATATTATTTTCGAAAGCATTAATTGATGAAGTAAGAAAATTAAAAGCTACATACGAATATTAATTAATACATTAAAATTGATACTTGAAGTGATTGAAAAGAATGTTCTCGATAGATATTACCACGTCAGTCAGAGATCGGCCGTCTCCATATATTATAAAAATTGATGAGAAGATAATTAACAAGTTTACTTTCAAATCGATTTAGTTCATACATTTATTTATAATCTGTGGCTCTTACCGTTAACGGAATTAAGGATAGTGTTTCTACGGTCCTTTATATATATTTTAAGCTTATTTTAAATAGAAATATGAAAAATTATTTAGCAATTTATTTAATTAACTTACAACTGTCACTTCTCCATATGATTGTTTCATACTCCTCTTCCGCCTAATGATGATGATGATGATGTTTTACTCTGAACGTAGGAAGGTACGCAGAGGGAACCCTGTTGACACAGGCTCTCCGTTTTCATTATGGCGCAATAAAAAGTTTTTGGTTTACGTACATACATAAAAGGACAAAAAATTAATTCTATTTGATATGACATAAGGCACTTAATGAAATAAAAAAATTGCAACGATCACAAATATTTATTTCTTCTAAAATAAAATGCTTAACATACACATACGTATACTCCTAGGTGATATTTAATTTAATTCCAAAAAAAATTACCACTACATTTAAATTAAAATATACTATATTATAAAATAACATTTTTTTGTTATAAATAAAAATATTTAAGTAAAAAAACTTGTACATTAAAAAAAAATGTAAAAGCTTATTTTCTTCATGTTTTCTCACCTTTAACCTTAAAACACAGCACCACCATTACCGCACCATCACAGAACTTAACCAAACACCACTATATTCAGTTTACCCCCACAAATAACACCACGGAACCCCACACCAAGGTGTATAATAAAAAGACGGACAAATTGAGAGGCATCACTATACTATAGTTATTACTAGTAATTGAATACTCACGTTCGAAAGTGATGGTGTGAAGTTTAACCAGTATTCTGTAATTATATCTTTGATGGTAAGCTACGATAAGATATAATCGTTATAATGTGTTAGTTATTATATGAAAATAACTTATTGGGTGTGCTTTATATATGGTTGGTGCTTCGGGTGTCTTCTTTAGACAGCTATGTACCTACATTTGTTAATTGAAATTTAAGGAATATGATCAATTAAGATATGGTTATAATATAACGTTATTAGAAATAGCAACGTGATCTACCTATTTAAATTGAAAATTTTCATTAATTTAAATTTGAAATTTAAAAAATTAAAATGGAGAAATGAGGCTGGTTGTGGAGCAGAGGCACAAGCGATAGGTCATGAGTTCGATTCCCACTCGAGGAAATTAAATATTTTATAATTTCATTTTTACGATCTGGTGTCGAGGTAATGCTCCATTGAGTTCAGCAGCTCAAAACTCAATGGCTCCAGAATTAGCCGAAAAATGAGGAACAGAGTGTCTTAACACTAGGTTTTTCCTCTGCTTACCCTTCTGTGTACGGAATACAGTGTAAAGCTTGAAACAGAAGGAAAAAAATAACAATTTATATTGACATTTAATACAATATTTCCACAATGCGACACTTACACGCAAAAGACCAGTTACCTTCCAAAGAATATTTTAAAACCTTAGCCCTGTACTGGCACAGCATCATATATCTTCAAGGAATTTATATTAACACGCCCACGTCCAATATGTGGTGTTCAGATAAAGAGGAGAGGACGCGTCGAGTTACAAACAGTCTACGTTCCAAGTTTATTGTCGCCAATTAATATTCGAGACGCACGTGCTACTCGCTGGGGGCAGCGCAGATGTGAGACAATACTGTCTTGAGGATTTTTGAGGAGGAGGCGGAGTGATAAAACTAAAAGAAAATAATTAAAAAATATTTTAAAAGTGAGCTTTTATAACACCATCACTAACTAAAATAGAATATGTCACTTTCTACGGAATTTAGGACGCGTTATAACTAGGCAATTCCCAGAATAGATACTGTAACAGATACTGTAATTGTCTTAATTCTATCGAAAACTTTCATTTTAAAACTTTATAAATTTAATTTGAAAACACTTTCTAAAAGTTTATAAAAATAAATTATCTATACTTTTCCACTCATCCTTGCGTATCTCAAAAGTTCCCCTAGAGGAGCGCTAAAAAGTCTCCCGTCTATTCACTAATCGCGTGCATATATCATATTAGGAGCCCTACCTACGTGCCCTGCAAATTACTTCAAGATGTTTTCTAAATACAATAACGAACGCTCGCTTGAGACTATATTTTTTATCTATGGACAAGAAGAGCTAACTTAAGTATTTAATATGTGTTTGGTATTAAAATAGCTATACATTTTTGCCGTATAACAGTATTAGCAGAGATAATCCTAGTGACAAAACACTCCCTTTTTCAATTTCTGCTTGAAATCAATATGTTACGTGCTGACCGGAACCCAATGCGTTTTTTCTTGCCAAAGCGGAGAAATGACAATAATGTCCTAAAATTATTTAATAAAAATTTTACTGATTTAAATTTTTCCTAATACAAACACTATGAAACCAGATGCTAGATTACTAAATGTACTAAAAACATTGAAATTGACATAAACTAAAACCGAATTAAATACTTTAGATAAATCAAAAATATTATAACCGAGTTGCCTTCAACCAAAACTAGGTTGCTTAAATAAACTACCATATTAATTCATACAACCGAAAGATCAATGAATCTTTTATTAGAATTTATTCCTTTGAAATTGTATGATAAATGCGTTATGTTAATATTCCATTTATTCCATTTATATAATATTCCATATATTCCATTTTTGGCAGAGGGGACCTAGTGTTAAAATATTCCGTTCCCCACTTCCCCAAATTCTGACATTGCATGATAAGTGGCGGAGATCACCACGATTCATTCCAACATTTCATTTCTTGAAAATAAAATAATTAATTTCCTCGAGTGGGAATCGAACTCACAACCTCCCGTTTAGCAATAACTTAGTCCTCTCTACCAAATAGTCTCGATAAATGCGTTATGATAAATAGATATGGAATAATGGTTTCTCTATACGATGCATTTCATAATCGATTTTAATCATAATAATGAAACTGAGGCAGCGAAATGTCCAAGGTGTTAATGGTGCCTTATCACACCTCCTTGGCTGATATGGCAGTCATTACGGCAACAGGGCCCTTGAATCATATCCTATCCTATCCTATTATAAAGAAAAGCTAACTTAATTGGTAATTGTTGAGGATAGGTGTTTTGATATGAAAATATGGTGGAAATATTTTGCCAGACAGAAAGCGATGGTAACTGGTTCAAATCCATTCTAGAGAATTGTTTGTTTCTATGAAAATATTGTATGTGTAAAAGGATGTTTTATATTATGAATTTTTGAATAACTACGGTAAATATGCTCATAGATAAGCTAACTTATTATTAATTAGTAAACTTATCTATCTTTAACTTAATAATATTGTTTTTATTACTTAAAAATATCATATTTATGAATTTCCATACACAAATACCAGAGCAACACGAGAAAACCATGTAAGCTGCCACCAGCCAATCCATAAAATAGTATCAAAGAACATCATTCAACAGAACGTCCTTTATCTTTTAGTAATTTAGTGTTAAGTGCACTTTGAGTACGATATTCCCGCAAATGGATTCGAAGTAGCGTACCATTAATATCTCTGCTGGGATAGTTGGAAATGGCCAATTTGTTCGGATATTGCTTTATTCTCACCTCGCTAGTTTTCTTGGATGCGCTGGGAAATGAGAATGTATGAAGTAATTTGTAAACGAATAAACTTTTGTATGAGTTATTTAAAAAGTAGCCAAAATTAATTAATTAATTGTATTTAATTGCTTTTTAATCTTTATTTAGAGTTAATTCTGATATCCTAAAAAAAATAATGGTTTTGGAATTTATTTATTTATTTTATTATTATTTGTCAATGAAAATAATAAAAGGATACAAAAATTAATCCTGGCAGTAAGCCACGTAGTTATTATATTAAAAATTCCATTCCATTATATTTTTTATGTCATAAAAGGACCAATAATAGACCTTTTTTAATACTTTATAATATTTATTGGCACAACTTGCAATGCAAAAATACAGTGACAAGAATCTCCTCATAAGTAGCTTCACTCACAACCTTGGGCTGTATATCTCCTGTATATTTTTATAATATATATATATATATATTAAATACAAATTGCGCAATTTACACATTATTCAATTGTGAAGAAGTAATAACAGCTTGTTAGGTGGAATTGAATAAGTTTTTGCGACTTCTTTTTGTGATACGAAATGAAAAGAAGTTATTAGCTTTTTTGTTATAGCATAATTGTTTTAATAGGATGTGAATCGGTATTATTGTTTAATATCTACGTAGGAGGTAGCACCTATATAATATGTAAAATCATAAATAATACAACTCCGGTTTGCGTGTTAGCTTCACGCTTTATCCCGCATGTAACAGGGTAGGCAGAGAGAACTTTGCGACTTCGAGAGATTGAGTGTTGAGTGGTGGAACTTAATACCGCGCTTTGTCTCATTATCAGAGCTAGGAAATGAAAATCTTAGGCAGAGAGAATATGGAAATCTGTTTTCTACTTTCCGCCGAATTCTCGATGCATTTGCCTCATATTTAAAGCAAAAAAATCTAATTTCGTTCCCCCGTTTGGGAATCGAAGCCACAACCATCGCCTTAAAGCCGTATGTGCCTCGACGGGCTCATGATAAAAATATTCATATATTTTGAATCAGTTCTGTTTTGATCTTTTTATTTTGGTGTTCCGAACGTGCCAGTTGAGCACTAAACCACTTCGCCAGTGTCACTTTAAAGTTGAGAGAGGTTGTACGGTAAAAAAAGAGATAATATTACAGAATATTTTAAATCAATTTAGTGGAGGACGGAGTGTCTCGACACTAGATTTTTTCAGCCTATTATGCTATGTAGGCTTACTTAAGAAGCTAAAATGAGGCTAAAACTACAACCAAACTGAATTAAATTTCAATGTATTACAGCTTAAACTATCAATCGATTACCATGACGTATGGGGACTCAAATAAATATATACGAATTACGATTTAAAGTTACGTAGCTCGTGCCCTTATATAGCTCGAACCTGAACTTGGCCTAAGACTTGACTGACAGTACTGGCCTATTCAGTGTAAGAAATAGTGTAATATTACTCTACTATTGCTTTTAGAACATTATTTTTCGCTTTTTCTAAATAATATTTATCGAAAAAATGAAAATGGTTTCAAAATTGGTATTAACATATATATGTGTATACACAATATTAAAAGTGAAGTGAATGTGTGAAGTACATATATATATTTCCCCACTCCAGTACAAAGACAAACAGACTTTGTGTCCATACTAATAAAATGATATATAATAACCTTATGTAAGCTTATTTATCGTCATTACTTCCAAACATATTAAATCAACCACCAGACGTAAAGTATAACAAATACTGACATAGCAATGCTATTAATCAAAACTCTCCTTTCTCTCCATCAATTATAAATTTTAACCTACTACTACCGACGCGACACATCGATCACGCGATTGTAGGAAATATGAGCACTGCGCTGATTAGTATTGATATGTGGCATTTTAAACCTTATGTCATTGTAATAAGAGTGTTTTATTGTTGTAAAAGTGAAGCAATGCTAGTTATTAGCTAGAGTATAATCCATTTCTGTATGGCACATACATAAGTGTAATCGAAGCACATTCCAAGTCACAAAACATCACAAACGTTAAGCATCATTATACAATGACAAAAGAAACTTGTGCAACTGCTTCAAATGTATCCGTTTGTACGGTCAGAAAAAAAATGTTTTTAATTATTTTTTTTAGCTTCAGTCGTCAATGAGAACCTGAGAGTCTAACTCCGTTCGCATTAAGAAATTTCCATTCACCACTTTACGACGAATTCTGAAGGCATGTAATGAGTGGCGGAACTGAACGCTGCCCTTTGCCTCGTTACCAGAACCAGAAAATGAAAATATTCAATATTTCCTTTACTCGAATGCAAATTGAATTCACAACCTCTCGCGTTTACAGGCACACGCTTGTGTCTCAGCACCACGACGGGTCTTTAGTTATTGTATGTTCATGAAATTTATTGACCCCGACGTGTTAAATTAACACGTGACCAAATATACTTTCCCTCTCGCGATATATGGGCGTAAAATTGACAAAATTCAACCAGATATTTCAAATCTTAAAATAATATTTTATCATTAGATAAAAATTACTCGTATATAAACATTTTCCCATTATAATTATTAAATATTAAGAAGTAAAAAAATTTTAACAACAATTATTTTTAATTTTAAACATTATACATAAAAATATTGATATTTTAGAAAAATAAATTTTCAAAACGTTCTATATTTAGCTGCGGACAGTACACCGATCGGTTCCAGTAGGTATACTAATCTTATTCCATATTACAATAACGGCTTAGATCGTATACAACTATAGAGCAAAACATTTCTATCCACTCCCTCCTACTATGCATTCATATATGTATGGTGCATATGTTTAAAGAAAACTATATATAATATAACGTTTTAAATATGTTAATACTAAAAGAAACGATAACCTTTTATATATGTTGTTTAGTTGTATATAAGGAATACCTTTTCGGCTTTTCTGATTTTAAACGCGATGGCTACGGGTTCAGTTCATACTTGAGGGCATAAATTGTCTTCACTTTGAGATCAACGCGAAAATGAGGAAATTAGGAGGAGAGAAGCGAGCGGAGTGCTTTAACGCTAGGTTTCCTATGCCTACATCTATACGATGTAATATCGGGTACGTCCAGACACTGAATCACGTATTTATAAATCGCTCTCAAGTCTGAGATCGGTCTTGAGATGCAGTTTTCATTCATAAATTACATATCTATAAATGAAAACGGCATCTCAACAGCGATCTCAAACTTGAGAGCGATTTATAAATACGGGCTATTTAAAATTCTGTTAAACGACTATGACTTTGCAACTCTTCTAAAATGTTAAACTATAAAGAAAGTAAACTAAAGTTGGAGAATACATCGAGAACGTGTTGAGAGGGTCGCCGTCGATCTTCGTCTCCGTAGAGAATATAATGGACCATTAAGTATTTTGTTAAATTGACAATATTGTTGTTGGAATCTTTGTATTGCGATGGATTATGGCCATTTATCATACGTCTATTGTAGAGTGAAATAGAAAAAATATTTGACAAGTTATGCGTATAGATACTTGTTTGAAATACTTTAGAAACAGTGTTAGGAATTTAGTGTTGAGACACTCTGTTTCCCATATTCCACTGAATTTTAGAGCTTGAATATTTAGTGGCGGAAAAAATTAAAAAATCTTTTCTACAAGTGGATGTCGAGCTCACAATCGTCGCGCTTACATGTAAACTGTATTTCGCTGTCCTACAATGACCTTAATTAAAAATATTTTTTATTTTCACACACTTTATAGACTGGAAGAACTAAGAGAAGAGAGAGCATGGCATTAGAATTTTTTTTATTTTTTCGTGCAGTAGATTCAAAACTGGATTTTGTCTATTAGATCTTTAATAAAAGAAGTATATTTTTTATCTCAGGGTCCCATTTGTACATTTGTAAGTATTATCTATATATATAAAATCGAAAGGTCACTCACTCATCACGAAATCTCAGAAACTACATGTGCTAGGAATCTCAAATTTTGCATAGGAGCTACTCATAGGACGTAAGTGCTCGCTAAGACGGGAATTTGCAATATTCGACTTCTAAGGGGTTGTTTTTGGGGTCGAAAGTTTGTATGAAACTTCGTTACTACAAATGCTACGAGTCTCAAATTTTGCATAGACGTCACTAGGTCGTAGTCATGGAGACAGAAATTAATAATAACATAGTTCACGCGGGTGTAACCGCGAGCGGGCCGCTAGTATGTTATATATTCCATATTTCTTATCAATTATACGATGATTATAATTCTTGAATTAGAAATAAACGCAATGTCCTGTAATATATTTAAACGTTAGTGGACTTAGTGCGATTGACAATTTCCGTTCAATTTTTTATTAAATTAAACTTTTATTAATTTTATTTATAACCAAAAATTTTCCATTTCGCAACAAAAAAAAAACATTTTCAATTAGAAAATCAATCGATTACCTCAAACATTAAATTAAGCAAACGTTTCACAAGCTCACCTTCGAATTAAATCGTAATTAAAGAAGAACTATACAATTACCGTATTTTATAGACAGATAGATAGATAGATAGACCTTTAATTATATATATTTGATGTTTTCTATACGGTGTGACGAAAGAAGCCTCATTTGTGTGGTCATTATTTGAATTAATATACCTACGTGTCGGTTCGGAGGTTGTACGAAATTATAACTTGATTTTTATAGCGTCCGTGAGAACAGAAAATAATATGTCTCTGATAGCATTAAATGTAATATCGACTTAAATTCAATTGTGCCTTTTTTATAGAGGCGCGTATGTGAATTTGATGGTGGGTATGGTATAAAATACCATATTTTTGCTTATACGGTACTTCTTGTGTGGAATTCTTGAAAGTACTGGTGTACCACTTTAGCTTTCTACTCATGAAGTCTAATAAGTATGATAGATAGATTCCAAGATCGTGATTAGTGAAGATGAAAAATATAGAGGATTTTATTAATATAGATTTAACTGTATCATTAAGAAATGAAACGCCAGTGCAGTAGTTTTAAGACACGTGTCGATTATACCTCTGGCTCATAGCTGGATACGTAAAGGGAAGTGACCTAGTGTTAAGAGACTCCTTTCCCATTAAGACACTTCCGTTCCCCATTTTCAGCCGAATTCTTGAGGAATTGCTTGTTGGACGTGGAACTCAAAGTCGCGCTTTGTCTTCCTCCGAGCGGGAATCGAACTCACAACATCCGCCCGACACCTCGGGGTTAGATTCCAATTCAATTTCAAAACATTTCAAAAAACAACTTTTAGAACTTGATCGCCTCTATTTTTGAACTAACTTTGAACCACCCACCAAACCAAAATCAAAAGTGACGGAACCACCAACCATATACCGAACTTCCAACTCTTCCAATACTTCCAACACTTCCAATACTTTCAACACGCTATCTAAAATTCACACTTGCATCCCGAGCGTGTCTTATTTAAATTAAGCCTCACATTTTATGCGCGAAAACATTCGAGTGTGGCGTCGTTAGGGCAGTCCGAGATGCATTTATTTATGAAATGTAAATCCATCTGATTGTAATAACAAAACTGGGAGCCACCGCTCTCTATATTAAGATGTTGGATTTGCATACTGTACCGTGTACGTTCGACGCGTGTGTGGCTTAGTGGTTAATGTCTTTTTTTTTCTTTGTTGGTACTAGGTTTGAGATGATATATTTGGAGAAATATGTAGGTTTGAGGTGGTAATAATTGGGTTTTTTTTTTAATTTGATATTTAAAAAAGTATGTTTTTTTTATATATTAGTTATAGGCCAGGGCGGTGTAGCTGGTGTACCATAGCGAATGTGAATACCACTGTTTGGGGTTCAATTCTCACTCAAATGTCTTGAAAATTATGTGGAACCTCTATATACCTACCCTTCTATAAGCGGAATACAACGATCAACTAAAAATAATATTAGTTAGAACATTCCAGCTACAGCTTATTAGAAACCCGTATATCTCATACAAAAATATAATAAGTTTAAAACTAAAATAAACAAATACAATATCCATATCAACATATTCATATAGAATACGTACACTGTCAATGGCAATGGCCGAAGTATAAAAAACCTTTTCAACGCTCGAGTCGTGGTGTCGGTGTGAATTCGGGCAACGTGCGCACGCGCACGCACCGCGATGTGACGTCACATCACGACTAGCCTCGTAGAGAGATAAATATATTGTTATATATAGTTTTAGAGGGTTTTTTGCATTTCCTTTAAGTGATTATTATATTCTTTTAGAGCAGATTACTATATTTTTTTGCTTAACTAATAACTTTTGTTGTTATATTTAATTTTTATATTAGTCGCGTTTGAGACTATTTATGTTAGAATAAAATAAAATCACATCAAAATCAATGATTCAACTATACGTGTTTTCGATTCCTTTATAAATGTAAAAGTGCTTTCAAATTATAGCAAATAATATAATTGTGTTTATATTTGAAATGCACAATTTTTCTGGCTTCACGCTGTATCCTGCACATAGAAAGGAAGACAGAGAACTTGGGAACTTAGTGTTAATACATTCCGTTCCGATTAAGACACTTCCGTTCCCCACTTTCCACCGAATTATCGAGGCATTGTGTGTTGAGTGGCCAAACAAAAATATTTAACATTATGTTATTACTGTTCTGAATCTTCTGGTCTGGTCCGTTTTTTCGTTTTCGAGAACGTCCTCCCCTAAACTCCCTAACCGAAGGTATATCATACAAAATTTCAACTCGGTACTCTCGCCTGTACATTTTTCCATCAGTCACTGAGTAACAGTAGACTATTATATAGGTTTAAATATACAAACTTGCTTGTATTAGATTTGTATCTAAATATTGTAAACACTCGTTTAGTTAGTGTTACAGTGATATACTGAAGTGAGGCGAACAAAGCGAAATATTTCTTTCGCGAGATTGTAAACTGTGTCCGCGTACCATTAATTCTTATGTAACGGAATTTATAGAACTTTCCTTCCACATTGTATTGAATGTCTGAAGTTAATATAAATATATTTGGTTTGATATATTTAGTATGAAAGGAGGGTTCGATCCCCACTCGAGGAAGTGAAATATTTATTTACGTTTATATTTCTATTTCTTCGCTCAACTCGCAATGCCTCCAGGATTAGGCAGAAAGTGGGGAACGGAATGTCTTGACACTAGGTTCGCTCTGCGTACCCTGCTGTGTGCGGGATACAGCGTGAAGATGAAAAAAAAAATATTTAAGCTTTTAGATCTGAGCCATATAAAGCATATAGCGTTTCAGTTATTGTAGATATAAATCTTCTTTTACATATCTAAAAGAACATAGTAGAATTCATATTAATGTTTACTTTATCTTCTTACCGGGGCAAGAACATCAAAATAATTTATTCTCCCCAATGGGAATTGAACCCACACCGGTTCAACAGTGGTCTTATCTTTATTCGTCCATTTTGAAAAGAAATCAATAATAGTCTTGAAAATTAGAATATTTCATTTCTTTGCAAAGTTGTATTCTAACGTTATTTAAATGTAAGTTATATTAACTTACACTGTTTTACTCATATGTCGATGATGCTAACGCCACCGTTAAGAATACACAAAAAAATCTCCAAACCTTTAGAGAGGTGTGTCCTGACGTAATATTTCGTGACTGTACCTGGTCGTGAGTGCTCTGACCGAGCTTTTAAAGCACTATAAAGTTGTAAGCTTCTATATATTTTATTGAGAAATCGCTTTAAATGTGATTAAAATTCTTTTCTTCACTTAGAATAATGACAGTTTTATATAGAATCTTTTTTTCTTGTAACTTTTGTACGAGTATGTTTAGTTTTGATTTAGTTAATAAGAAACGCAAATACTAGATATATGTGGAGAGAAAAAAGTTTACAAATGTTAAATATACAGTAATAAACAATAGTAAAGATCATCTCAAATCTACAAACCAGTATTGGACACTAAGGTAGAGGGAACCTAGTGTTAAAACACTCCGTTCCCCATTTATCCCCATATATATAGTAGTTCCCCATGTATTGGATACTTAATACTTAAATAACAAAATACTAACGATATATCTAGCAATAATATTTAAATTATCACAATATGCGTTAATTCTGACGCCTTTCACTAGATCGACATTACGTTAAAGATATTTACTATATATAAATGGCGCTCTACAATTCCGTATAATAAAATCGTTGCGAGTAAATCTTCATATTTTAAATGGTTTAATGATCGTCTATAGTAATCAAGTTGTATGTTTATGTTGATTAAAGTGAAAAGTAAGTTATGGCTAGCGGTAAATCCATGTTACGTCAGTTAGCGTACAATGCAAATAAAGTTATATATTAAATTGTTTTAACTAAGCTTATTTCGATTGAACTTTCTTGCATATAAGTTATAAATATGCCTTTCTCATACATTTGAAGAGTAGGCAGAGGGAAGCCGATGTTATTAACTGTCAACAATATACCGGCAGTCTCGTCTAAAAATCTCCATTCGAGGGAATGAATGATTGCTTATTATAATGTTTTCATTTCTTAGTTCTAGCTCCTGCCTTTGCAAAAACCCGATGTTGAGTCCCACCACTCAACACGTTAATGTCTCGAAAAATTCGCCGGAAAGTGAGGAACGGACTGTCGGAACACAATGTTCCCTCTACTTACTTACCTTCCCTCTGCCTACCCAGCTGTGTGGGATACAGCGTAAAGTTCATTTATGATTTATGTATTTATTTATTTATGACTACAAATTTTAGAACTTACAGAAGTTTAAAAATAATAATTAGAAAGGAATCTTCAATTGTAATATTTTTTTCTATGCTAAAATAAGATGCTAATATGCTAATACAATCAGTAGAAAAAATAATCAAATTTAACCAATCAAAATGACAACGCGATCCATATACAAACGGACATATGACCTGGTCAAGGGGAGTCACGACTGGCTGAGTAGAAAGTGATATTGTTTCCTCTACATACATATAGTACCAGTGATAGATTCAAACTAATAATGATAATAAGTCACGAAGCCCAGAGTTGTCATACCCACTCACAAGATTGTCTGATAAGATACTGTGTGGGTGATAAGGCTTTAAATCTGTCCAAAAATATATATTTCCACGTCATTTTAGGTTAATAATAATAAATATTTGGCTGAAATCTATTGTAGCTGAAGTATTTTTGATATTATTTATTTTTGGAGTTAATTTGACAACTGTTACGTAATAATTTTTGAATTAATTATTTTCTGTCTTAACATAACTCACTATAGTTAAAGTTTACAAACAATTTTAATTTTTTATATTTTTTAAATGCAAAATATTGAAATTATTTTGCAAAGATCATCATCCCAGCGTTTTGTACACCCACTGCTGGATATAGGCATCCCCCAAGGATCTCTATGACGATCAGTCCTGCGTTTCTGCTTCAGCTGCTTCTGGTGATCTTCACAATATCTTTACTCTGATTTGGGTTTTCCCACTAAGCGTCACGCAGCTCCTCATTGGCCATCCGTTCTCGCTAGGTGTATAGTCCACTGCCACTTTAACTAACTTTTCGAGGGAGTAGAATAATCATTTAGAATCTGGTGAATCAACACTCCGTTCAATTACCTACTTCTCAGATAACTACATCAACTTCTATAGCAGATTTCAACCAGCTGTATCGGTAACTCCCAATATCAGATACGCTTACAATACTTTTAATGTAAAAATAGCTTTAAAAAACCTTATAAAATCCACACATAGGTACATAAAATATAAAGAACTACTTATTCATTCATACATTTCATTAACTTTTACTATAACAAAACGAGCTTTCAAATGAAACTCTAGTTTCTAGCGAATGTCTTATTCATTGCATTTGGGCGTTACATTCGATACGATATTTCAATACAAGATATCAGATTATAGCCTCATTACACTTTGTTTTCGTAGGCGGAGACAGGTTGACGCAATAGTATATTTCTAGTTATATTAATCTTTGGAATCAGAAAATAAATCTCGATGGCAATTAGAAATATTGGATATTAATTATAATAATTATGGGTTCTTGGTGTGGTTGGGATTGGTGTGGTTATGTTTTGATATTTTATAAGAAACTATGATGTTTGTAGATTTTTATGAAATTTTTAAATTACTATTAGTCAAAGTCAAAAGTTGTCTAAATTATGAAGCTTAAAAGTTTTATCCATACAAAAATGAAAATTAATTCATCTAAATCAATTACGTCTAAAAAACAGCACAAATTTTCCAATATATATATTGGAAAATATATTCAACAGGAATTCCAGTTTTTTTATGAAAATTATATTTTCTGAAAATTCAGATAAAAAGTAAATTTTCTACCAAAAAAATTAATAAATATCTAAATTAATTCCTCTACATTAGAGACATTTAATAGCGTTTATCTACATTTCATATGCAAGAGATGCATTAGGATGACAATAAACAAGCATAATATATACCAAATCATTAATATTTATCAAACATTATAAAACCAATAAATAAAATGTTCGATGTGAGTTAGTGTTTCCAGGTACGTCTAGATATATATAAATTATTATCGTTTTTATGATTTAATCAAGCCACTTGCAAGAAAGATGCAATAAATCCTGACAATGGAAAAACTTGTTTTTGTTTAGTCTTATAATAAAATTATTTCCTTGTAATAAAGGGGTAAATTTTAATATATTTAACCACGAGCCCCATGATACATTAATAGAGTAAATCTAAAATATTTTCATATTTACAATAAAAGTATTATTATAAATGTACAAAATTCTAAAATTTTTTGTGAGAAGTAGTATTTATATAGTTACTAATCCAAAATATCCGATTTTCGTGCCTTTTAAATTTAATAAAATCCACAAAATTAAGATCCAGATACTAAATGATTACATTTATGAGGACTCGAGAAGCCTTCATCAAATATTCTATGAATGTTTAGGGAACTGGAACTAGAATTTAGAGGTCCAAAAGTCAATTCCAGTCTTCTCTCGCCTTATCCTTATTATAATTGGATTGATTGAGATGATCCAGCAAGAAACTCAAAAGTTATTTTTGTCAATATAAAAATTGCATTATATACTTACATTTTAAAGATAGTTCTGAGATTTCTTTTACTTCCATGTGACCTATTTTTTATTCTTTATTTATGGTAATAAACACTAAATTATAAAATCGATATGCTCCATATCGATATTATTACATGCAATACAACATTCATTAAGCAATATCGATTTTGAATGGGTTCAATAAAATGTATAATAGCAAGGCCGCAGTCAAATCGAGGATCACCAGTGAGTGGTTGACCCGTGAACTATTGTTCTCTTATCTATTGTTGGAAATCCTGAAGAATGTCAAAGCGACACGCCTACTGCTTTTGAAGCTAAGCGGCCATAGAATGCTGATAATAGATTTTTTAAATATGTAACCTTAATATTGTTATGTAATATTTTTGATATTATTGCAATGAATCACTCAGTGATAGTGTTTTCGAAATATATGAGTAAGGATTTTTTTTATAGCCGCATAATAGGCAGTTGGCAGAGGGAACCTAGTGTTAAGACACTCCGTTGCCCATTTTCCACTTAATTTTGGAGGTATTGCGTATTGAATGGCGGAATTCTACGTCGTTTGCCTCGACACCAGAGCGAAGAAATGAAATTATTAAATATTCATTTCCTCGAGTGGAAATCGAACCCACATCCTGCCGCGTTTACTATTTATTACACGCTTGTGCCCGACCTCAAGATTGCTCAAATATAGTTGCAATTGTAAAATTTATCTTAGTTTACATACAAACAATCTTTGTGTTTTAAAAAGTTGTGTGAATACATTAAAAGCCTGGCTGGTACTCAATAGCGCGAAATAGACCAGAGTGGAAGAAGTGGAGGGAGGCCTTTGCCCAACAATGGGATAGTACAGGCTAGGGAAAAAATACATTAAATATAAATTTAGAATTAAAATTAACAATAAATTGAAATAAATTAATGACTTCACGCATAAAATTTAATAAATATATTTCAAATCAAAATTTACATTACTAAATTCAGCTTCTAAAGTGTATTTAGTTAATAAATCCAATGATACCAATTCAACCATTCATCTTTAGAATTCGAACCCATAATATTCATTACAACAAACCAACACATCCCAACAGAAAATTATAACAAAAACATCTTTCCAGGTGGTCCTAGTGCGGGGTCACTACGTCTCTTACCTACCACTCTGCAGCCGCAACGAGCCGGTGTTCCTGGCAGCGTGCACGCCGCTGGCCATGCCCGAGACCAGAGAGTGTGTGGTGCATGGTGCCACCAATGTGTTCACCACCGTCCATGCTATGGATATGAAGATATTACATATTGATGCTAAGTAAGTTAATTTGTGAAGTATAATATAACTTAAAAATATAAAATACACTTAGCGACAGATTGAAGGTACGATTGCTTCTCGAGGAAATTAATTATGCGTCCAGAATCCAACGGATATTGGGCAGTAGAGTGTCTTAACACTACTCTCTCTGCTTATCTTGCTATATGCGGGATACTGTGGGAAGCTGAAAAAAAAACAAAACGGAAAATAACAACAGAACGTAATGATTCATCATTCTGCTTTTTAATAGTTCTTAAGTGAAGGAACTCAACGCTTTACATTATTTCATATTAAGGAAAGTCTTATATTTAAGCTTAAACATTTTTATTTCTTTAATAATAATGTGAAATTCTTATTAGGAACATAATAAAAGTAATAAAAAACATTTTTTTCTTTGTTTAGAGGCAAACATTTAGGTATTTTCATAATTCTATTTCAGTATACTAATACTGAGATAATATTAATTTAATTTTAATTTAAATTATATGTAAAGAGACTCGAGATCCTGCAGTTAAACTGACTAAGAGTTTTGCAGGACACAGTTTAACTTTTTATGTATTATTGTTAAATGGTACTAATAAATATATATACATATTCTCTATAATACGAGTGCTAATTATAAAACACTCAAGTAAAGTTTCATTGAAAAATGTCCACTTCATTTTTTTATGAGATAATAAAGACATAAATAAATAATTTCAACGTTCAAACTTGGATGTAACCAAAATAAATACAGAACGAAAGAAGTACTTGCGACAAGTGTTTACCGACATTGACACCTGCGTGCTGTAACTCTTGCAAATATCCAAAGGAATTATTTAAGAAATAAGTCAGAAGTTGCGATGAAGAATATAGAATACAAAAAAAATGTTTCTTTTACAATGAATACAAATAAAACCATTCAGCTTCACGCCTGAACCTTCACACAGCAGAGAAAGCTGAGGAAATCTAGTTATCGCCTAATTTTTCGATGCTCTGCGTTTCTGCCTTGGTGCTAGAGCGAGAAAACGAAAATATTTAGAAATTATAATTCTTACCCTCGAGTGGGGATCGAACCCACAATCACACCCTTATGCCCCTACGTCACGACGGCCTCATAAACATATATATGTATATATATATATATGTCATACATACTTTATTTATAATAAGAATAACATAAGTAAAAATCTTCAATAACTAAAGTCGAGGTCAACAGCTAATCTTCGAATAGAGTTGATTGTTCTGAGATGTAAATATACTCGAAGCTATGTCTTACATGGAACAATATACAACTACTTAATAGGAAGACCTCGTTAGGCATTGTAGCAGATTAATTCAAACGCACAGAGCCCCAAGGGCAATGGAGAACAAAGAACGAAACAAATATCATAATATTGAAATCAAAATGGGATCAGCTTCACGCTGTATCCCGCACACAGGGTAGACAAAGGGAACCAAGTGTTAAAACACTCCGTTCCCCACTTTCCGCTGAATTTTTCGAGGTGTTGAGTTGCGAAATTTAACGCCAGGCGTTTACCTTGGTGCCAGAGCGAAGAATTGAAAGAAATAATAAATAATAATTAAAGTATGGGAGTTGAACCCACAACCGTCGACAACTGCGCCATGATGAACACAATATATGATAATATACATCCAAACAAACTGCTTTCCTCGCTTCCTCATTAACACTAGTTCAAGGTCCAGAAGTGAAAAACAAACAGGTCTTATTACTGATGCGTAACTGTCACAGCCAGCTACCGTCCATCAAAAGATGTATGACAACGTCTCTATTGAGCGTTTCATATTCATGTACGTCAGCGCCTACAATGCCATGAAATAATAAGAGGAGCTGAAGTATGCAAGGGAGAAGGGGGGAAAGGGGGGTGATGGCCTGCGCGGGCGCATCGGCAGCGACACATGTATGTCAATACTGAATGTTATTATCAGATAAACAATGCGACAGGCGTAAAGTATTTTACAATGTTTTTATGTATGTATGTACATAATATTATGTCTGTCTGTATAACTAAATGTATGGGAGCAAATGTGATATGTCTCTTTTATGGGGATTCCGGTGTTTTTGTTTTTAGTGCGTGAATTGTTTTAAGTTATGGTTGTATTTATTTTGCTTTTTCTTATATTTTGATTTTAGTGTGTAATATTTTTTATAAGACTCATTAAATGTTCATATCATAATTCTAGCGGCGTTGAGTTCCGCCACTCAACACGCAATGCCTCCGGAATTCGGCGGAAATTGGGGAACAGAGTATAACACTATGTCCCCTCTGCCTTCCCTGCTGTATGCGGGATACAGCGTAAAGCTAAAGCTAATAATTATAGAGAATATTTCTATTCTTCTATTCTTTCTTATATTTTCTAGAATACAGGAAACACATTCGTACTTAGAAATCTATAAATATAAGCATAAATTCATATAATAATAAATTATATTCCAAGTAAAACGTGTTAAGATTAGAAATTTCATTCTCTGGCAAAATGTCTTGGAATTATCAAGTTTGTTTTGAAGGTGTGTTCATCACCTGCCCAAAGTAAACTTTGCATACAATGACAAAGTTACAAGCTCCTGAGGCTCCTACTATAGGCGGAATACACACATAAAATGCATTATCGATTTTTTTAGTCTCGAATCGATTTTTTTATATATTTCGATAATTTTAAACTTTTGACATATACTTTCAAAGATATAATGTCAACACAAATAATTAAATTAATATATGAAAATAAAATATAACTGGAAATTTAGGCCCCAAATGAGAAACATCCTACCTTGTTATATGAGGGTTACTGTGAGAAGAAATGTGTGTTTTTACTTATTTAAAGACTAATGGAAAAAAATATACAGAAAAGTATAATTGTATTGGAACAATTTCCTCTGGCAAGTCGTCGAAGATCTCATCTCCAGTTCAGGTATATGCCTCATAAAACCGCGTCAAAATTGTAATACACTGTGAAAAGCAAACTCGATTTATTTAAGAGCTTTAACGGTTTCCAAATAGCGCAGGTTCGAATCCCGCTACGTTAAAATTAATACATTTCTAAACAACCATCACAATATTTATTCTACCCAATAAAATCATAACTTACTTCCTCAACCAGCTTCTAGCATCAACCCTACAAGCAACAACCAATACTATCCTATCATTAAATTAACTATTGTGAAGTCATCTTATTAACCAACTAGCAATTTATATCTTCAGCTAATCGCTCGCTATCCTCACGGGCTGCGCACGCGCATATGTCATCATCGTCCATGATATCCCATTACATTTATCATAAACATCTTTGTACTGTCTCGCACCATAGTTCTATAGAACAGTGTATAGGTTAAAATGTCTCGTGATAAATTAAATGTTTTGCTTAATTTATTAATGCATTGAAATTAAGTGTATTTTATTATAGCGTTAATTTGAATGGCCGTCGTGTTTTGGATATGGCGAACTGAACACGGTTTTTGCGGGTTCGATAATGTTTCAAGATGCAAAGAAAGTGAAGTGAAATATTATTAGATTTTTTTTTCAACTTTCCTACAACATAATTTGACAGTAAACTACTAACAATATTGAGGCCATATGGCACAGTGGCTGTAAACGACGGTTAAGGGTTCGATTCACTTATGAATTGAATTGTTATTTCTAAATATGGTGATATCTTCGTCCTGATAACAAGACAAACAGGGAGAAAGAGAACAGGGAGAAGGAAATAAACAGGAGAAGTACGGAGTGTCATAACATTAGGTTCCCTCTGCCTATCCTACTAAGTGCGGGATAGAGCGTGAAGCTAAAAAAGAAAGAAATATTAAAATATTCCTTTCACGTAACTTCTGACGTGTCAATATTCTATGTAGGCTTCATCATAAACATCATTGTTCCGTCCAGCGCTATTGTATGACTCTCAATATGCACGGGCGCCACTGAAGCGGTTTCTAACTGGCTTCAGATTTATGTGAATTCTAATTAGTTCTTAATAAACATGGTAAACAGGTTTAATTTTAACGTTTTATTATTTATTTTACATAGATTTTAGGTGTATTTTAGGTGCTTTTAAAATTTGTAGGGGTTTCATTTTAAAATTATTATTTTTTATGTTTGTGCAACTGAGACAACTTAATTTATTTAATAAATAAATTTTCATAGATTATTTTATTTAATTATTAATATATTTTTTATGTGCTTTACACTTCAAGTACAACAATAAAAGTATAAAGTATAACATCGTTGCCTGCTCTGCTATTATTTCAACTACAAATACACATTAAAAATAATGAGGCAAAAAAATTATAGAGCCAACAGTTATGGGTTCGATTCCCAAACAGACGATTGAAGATATTCTCATTTCCTCACTCTGGTAAGGAGATCTAATCAGATCTAAGCGTAGAGTTCCGCCACTTAACACGCAATATATTGAAAATTTGTGAAAAACAATTAAAGCGAAATGTCGTAACACTAGGTTCCCTCAGCCTATCCAGCTATATGCGATACAACCAAAAAGACTCAAGAAAAATAAAAAATGAATTTGAACCCAATTACGCCAGCATTAAAATGTCATAGGTCCGTGCCCTAATGAATTGATAAATATTAATTCAAACATAGTTTTGCCCTTTATAAGCCACTCGATAGTTGACGAACATAAATCCATCCAAATTGTCTACACCACTCTAATATTAAATATTTCATATTTTAAACCAATAAATTTACTTCTAGTATGCCACCTGGTATTTTAAAAGGATAATGTGATAAAATATATAATACGGAACAGATTAATCGCTCTGGTAAGATTAAATATGGCGTTAAGCGCCGCTACCTAATGTCTCGTAGTGTCTCGAATTTGAGTGAAAAGCGGAAAATTAGGTGTCTCGACATTTTTGTTTTCCAATCCTGCTATATGCGAATGAAATTCATGAAGTTAAAAAAATGTTTTCTTTCTAAATACGCAATACTGACTAAAACGCGCCAGTTATGGGTTCGATTTTCACTCAGGGAATAAATTATTATTTTTTTAAATTTTTAATGCTTTATTCTGGAACCAAAGCAAATACGTAAAATTGAGTTCCTCCACTAAATACGCTATGCATTGAATATTTGAAAGAGGGTGTGGACCGGAGTGTCATAACACTACGTTCTCAAACAAAAATATGCTAAAAATACATTAAAGAAATATTCACTCTTGAATATTAAGAGACTATTGTGAGCCTCTTTAATATGCCGTTTGTCTAAGTATATTTAATAAAATCGTTATTATATTAAAAAAATATACAAATCTCGACTCTATCTCTAGGCAATGTAAAACAATGTGAAAATTATTTCCATATACATATATTATTAATCACTTCAAATTATCTTATTTGTTTTCATCTTAAACAGTAGAATTTCAAGGAGGTCAATGACTAAATAACTTTAAACAATTTGCACCTTTGTTTGCCTTAATAATATTACATATATAATAACAATTATTAATATAATATTTTATAAGAGGCCGTCATGGCGCAGCGGCACAAGGGTGTGACTGTAACGCGACGGTTGTGTGTTCGATCCCCACTCGAGGAAGTGAAATATTTATTTACGTTTATATTTCCATTTCTTCGCTCTGGTGTCGAGGCAAAGCACGGCGTTGAGTTCTGCCACACTTTCGGCAGAAAGTGGGGAACGGAGTGTCTTAACACTAGGTTCCCTCTGCCTACCCTGCTGTGTGCGAGATACAGCGTGAAGCTGATTATTTTATAATGTTGACATACATTTTTAACCAATTTAAAAAAACCTTAGATTAGCATTATTACTAACATTATTTTATATATTTTTGCTTATACTATTATGTCGTTATCATTTTATAAACATGTATTTATAGCAAAAATAAAGTAAATTGAAATTTTTCATACGAAATCAAATTTAGCAAATTTTACTTTAAGTTTAGAATGTCAGTTATAGCCATTTACATGAGAGCACAGGTCAGACATACACTTCTCAGGTTCTTAGAATTTGTGGAATCCAACAATGCATTGGGTAAAGTTAACAGGTACTAGTAATATTCACAGAGTATTCCTCCATGAGAGCTTAACCTGATGTACCCGTAAGATCAGTAGAAAAAACTAAATAAAAATAATCGGGTACTAATGGCATTGTAACACAGCTGTGGGTTCGATTCCCACTCAGAGAAATTAATTATTCAATATTCTCATTTATCACTATCCTAACAACAGAGGTCTAACAGGAAGCTAGTGTGATAACACTAGATTCCTTCATATAGCGTAGAGTTAAGTTACAAAAAAAACTCTGCCAATAAGAATTATTTCTCAATCCTAATAAGTACATCGCAATTTTAAGACTTACTTTATAAAATGAATCAAGCTATTTATAAATAATTATTTATTTTAAATTCTTTTGGAAAGTTATATATATAATATAAATAACATCATACTAAACTGATACTGTATATCTACAACCTGTATAGCGACAACCTCAGCCCATACAGACAAACAAATCAAGAATCCCAACATCATTATTCCGGCTGATGAATCCGAAGAGATGATTAAAAATAATGATAAATGTAATTAAAGTGAACTTGACACAGCAAAACAAATATCTGGTGGGGTCACCACATCCATCAATCACAGAGACCTTGTCGATATGTACGTACGACTTGTTCAAACTTGTTCTGGGTTTCTAATAGTTTTGAAACACTTTAATTATGGTGGTTCATGGTATTTTTTTTTAAAACTATAATTACTTTTAAATTGGCTACTCTGAACTTTGCTTATTATATTGAGTTAATATTAAAATTTAATTTTTAATCATGTAAATGTAAATCTTCTTATTTAATTATTTTTTAAATGAATCTATTTAAACTTAACTTTTTAAATTGTATACATATAGCAATACTGTATCTTAATGGGAACAAAGTGTCTTAATATTAGGTTCCCAGGTTCCCTCTACCTGGACGGTAATAAAAAATATATAATAAAATATTTTTTATATTTGTCCAGTAGCGAATGGCATTTGGGCTGGGAGCGAAGTTCTCTGCACGGAGTCAGCTGGTACCACCTTCTACATCCGGACTGCTGTAAAGAAGCACAAAATAAACATCGACTAAGTAAGTAAATGAAGATATCTTAATAATTTTCAACGCAAATAAAAAGGAACATATCGCACCCACGGCCCTTAAAAACCATCCAAGGTTTCAAAGATTTCCAAAATTTTTGTATTTAAATAAAATTTAAATGTTCTTATCTTTCAATTAAAAGCCACATTTCATAAAAGAATATTTAAAAATGTCATGAAAAGTAATAGGGCAATTAGGAACAGACGATAAACACGAGACGTATCTCAAGTATTGAAAAGTTTATTTAATATTTTTATGTATAATAATAATAATAATATTTAATTTAATTTGTCACGTTAATAAAATACTTATAGAATAAATATTAAAATACAAAAAAAAACAAATAATTATGTTCAGTACAACGATGGTACAACCGAAAACTACACTATGGGATAATTTAAAAAGTTAAAAAGTATAATAACAACTTTCTTTTTTAAATAATCTCAATAATGAGATGATATGAGCTGTTTAGTCGACAAGATTTCGCACAAAAAAAATTCTACATACCTACATTCTACGAACAATACGGTCAACGAGTCTTGGCCCCTTTAAAGTTAAGTTTTCTGAACTTATGCGCATTGTTCATTCAAGAAGGAAATACTAAAAAATAAGAAAGACCTTAAAATGAAATCTGCGCAGCCGTCTACAGTTAACTTTGGCTGCCACAACTTGTAGGTTGTACTATATTCAGTTATTGCCTCATCGCGAAATAAGGTTAGTTTCTCATTGACCTTCATATAAGGAAAAATTTAAACTAAAATCACATACAATTTAAACAATAACTTGAATCTGCTTCATTATTAAGGGTAATTTTGTATAACATTATTACAATCTAAGTACACTTTTATGAACCTTTACCGTTTATAAATGACACGGATATACGTCCCGGATTTCTTTTATAATTTTATTTTTAAATTTTAATTTTTTTTTCAGTGTAATATTTAAATTGATTTTATAAGAATATTTTTGCTTATATTTTATATGTATGTAGATTATAGGAAGTATATCTGGAAATCGTCATTTAAAATGGCAATGCGGACAAAAATATTTAAATATACATTTGTTTTTTCAACAACTACTTACATATAATTGCAATAAAATATACATATATTTTGTGATGTTTATTACATACTAATACTAGTTTCCATTTCGGCTTACATGGACTTAACGGTGATAGGAAGTGACTGACAAATCTAAATTTAAACATTATATTATTAGGATCTTTAGAATGAGAAAACGTTATAACAAACAATAAACTTTTCATATATATTTTTTGATTTTGATATATTTTTCGGAAAATAGACAACTATGCAATTTGTAAAATGACTTTTTTATTATTTGTAAAATTTTATACCAAAATTACCTAAGCTGAAATTTGGTGTTATACTTAGAAATTCACTGTGTGATGTTCGCAATTGATATTTGTTTAAAATAAGTGATATAAAACTCACTTAAGGTCGTACTTGATATTTCTTTGACTTTACTTCCAGAAAAATATAATAAACAAAATTAAAACCATACTAAAATCTTACAAACAGGTACTATAACATTTCTTACAGTATTAAATCCTTTTGCATTCATTTTATAACCATAAGTGAAATATCCGTGACTGTACACTATTAGCCTTTACTTTTATAATCGTCATAAATTAAAAAAAAAACAACTATTAAGTTGGCAAGCCTGTAAAAAAAAACACAAAAAGGAAGCGGGATTCTAAATAGAATCAAGGATTTTATTAAAGCTAGCGACTTTTACTAGTGACCTCAACCTATAATGGTGCTCAGAAAAAAGAATGGTAAAGGTAAGATGTCAATCGTTCGGATACCTAGAAACATTAAACCAAGTTGAGTAAAGCTATTTCTATTGAAGGTTACCTAAAGGCGGATCTGCTAGTCCTAAATGGATATTATTATTTGATATATTAATATATATATTTGTATATCTTTTATAATGTAATTGACAGCTGATATTTAAAAAAAATGACTTAAATATTCTAATGAGTCATAATAAATAAGTTTTTTTTTTTTTGATAAGACTAAATAGGAGCTGTAAATATTTTTATACAACTGGCTGGGTTTTTTTAGCTTCATGCACTTCCCTCACCTCATTTTCTCACACTAGTGCTTATCCTATGTATATAGCTGGGAAGACAGAGAGTACCTGGGAACCTAGTGTTTAGACACATCCGTTCCCCATTTCCCGTCAAATTCTGAAGGCATTAATGGCAGAAAAAAATCACAATAACATTGTTCCAATTTGAAGCAGTACTTTCTGATATAAACCGATATCATCCAAACTTTTTAATTTCTACCCAAGTTAATCGAACCCACAATTCCAATCAATCCAAATACAGTGAAGACTCAAATCTCAAAGAACTTTTCTTTACCTATATGAAAAGAAATCTGCTTAAGAAAGCTTAGAAATACAAATAATTTTAAATATCAAATCTAAAAATGTGAACCAATCTAACAAAGTTAACTTCATCAAATTCAGTATTCAAAAGCTAAACCTAACTTCCCACGTTATTTTACTACTATTTTAACATTTCTAAATGCGGCCAGTAAACTAAGCTTTGTTATGTTCCGGCCGTTAGTAGAATCTATTCGATCGCATTACAATAATAACTGTTAAATAAAATATTTTTTGAACTATTAGTAGATTTCTTCGGTTATTTGTAGATATGGATACAATATGCCATTAGTATAAAAGTTTATTATTAATTTTGAATATCTTTTAATTTAAAACTGTCGTGGTGTAGTGGCTCAAGCGTGTGTCGTGGGTTTGATCCCCACTCGGGGGAATGAATTATTATTTATTAATATTTTAATTTCTTCGCTCTGGTGTCGAGGCAATAATTATAATTATAATTTTAAAAAATCGTCTTCTTCAATTTCAACCGGATCCCATATTCAGAATCTAACCAAACTTTCTTCGAGCTACCCTTGCAGTGTATCCTTTCCATGAAAATAGAATCATCAAAATCGATTCACCCAGTCGAAAGTGAGGTACAAACAAAAAAAACAGTCTAAATGGTAACCTCCTCCTTTTACAGAAGTCGGTCAAAAGTCAGCCTACGTTCTTACAACTTGCCGACTAATACTTGAATTGACAAGTGACACCTGTCAATCTGCGCCTAAGGCAAATTACAAGCCCTAGATTTATGCTAGTATTTATTCAATATTTCTCATTAATAACATTACCTCGTTTACCCTAAACGACCTGTGATTATATTAAAAGGAATGATTTATTACTTAGATTTTGTTAAATGATATATCAATATTAAATATAATTTTAACACACTGATAGAGCTGTTAAAACCATATAACAAATATGGTTTTAACATTTTTTTTAAATGTTATTCTGCACTTAGGATGAAACATTAAAGTTCACAAGCTTGTAGTCAGAGGCACGGGTTCAAATCCTGCTACCACGATTAGATACGATTCCCCCTCGAAGAAATGAAATATTTAATATAATTATATTTCCTCGCTCTGATAATGAGGCAAAACCGCGGCGGTGAGTTCCGATCCTCAGCTATTCCAGAATTGCAGCGGAAATTGGGAAAACAGAAGTGTCATGTAATGGGGAACGAAGTGTCTTAACTCTTAACTCTAGACCCCACCTGCCTATCCTGCTAATAGCAGGGTCGAGAGCATTCGTCGATTATTGAAGATATTGCGGTTTCACGTTCATCAGGTGTCAAAATTAAAATAATTATCAAAAACATGTCACAACTTGCCAACAACCTCAAAAAAAATTTATCAACCACGAGTTTAACCCTTCACGTTTGAGAGAAAGTTGACACATTATCACGCGTACCTCGTGTACGTTTGTACGTGACTGATTAAATCACCAGTACAAACCCACCAATTTTGACATAATCCTATAAATGTTGACAATTTTGCACTCTATTGTTTAACAAAATAAAGACATTATTAGAGTTAAATGTCTTAAAATCGTGACTTTTAAATTGGTACACTTTCTAGTATGACGGAGGTGTGAAGACGCTTTCCTGAGAAGCAAAAGCTAACAAGTAAACTTACGTAAAGGAACAATTGTATAACATATCTAATATATGTATTAAAGTAAACGACTGATAGTTAGTTGGCGCAGAAATACGACAGGTGTCGTCGATTTCTGTAGAATTCGGTGGAAAAGAATTAACGGACTATCTTAGCACTAGGTTCCCTCTGCCTACCATATTTCTTTTCAACCAAACGACTGACAGACAAATATCATCAGGTAAATCGTTAATAAAAAATATAAAATATTTAGCACATAAATAAATATTTAATATAGCGATTGATTTCTCATTTATACACTAATACAATTCAAATACGTGGGCAGAACTTAGAAAATAGAAGTCACAAATCAAACCCACTTACAAATACATATAGATAAAACAACTCTAGTTACTCCACCGACCACAATCATCTCAATCCTCCTCTAATACTGAACCAATAGTCTGGATAGAGATAACCACGTAACATTAACCCCTTATTATTGTTAAACAAACTTAACTCTATCTTATCACAACTTACTTAATTCAAAGGCACAAAGTTGATTTTCTAATGAAGTTACTACAATATTAAATTGGCATATGAAATATGGTTATTGAGTAGTGCGCCCGTGCGAGGCTACGCCCGCTTGAAATAAAAATATTAATAAATAAATTGAAAATTGATTCAGTCAATTCAGTAAAACAGTTGTATAGTAGTAGTAGTATAGTTGTAACTATTACGGCAATTAGGAAATTTGTCGAACTAAATACTTTAAATTGACATAACTTTTTTATTTATGAACCGATTGTAATAAAATATACCCTATATGTTTTTAGAAGCTTGCCAGAATCCAATAGTGAAAACTGCATCTAAATCGGTTAAGTCGATTCGGAGATTAGCGATGACAAACGCACAGACAAACGGCCAATTTTTTTAAAAATAATTGTTTTGGGTTCTATTAGGTTAATTAAGGTTCCCAACAACATTTTTTTTAAATATCTTCCAAGTACAGACACCTACCCTCTTACAATTTTATTATAAGTATAGATATAGATAAGTATATAGTTATAGGAATATAGGCTATGCGTCGTACTGGTCGAGTCATCATTCGAATAATTCGATAATAGCGTCGACGAGGACCGGCTGCGCTTGCGCACTGACCTTAACTTGAACTTTGAACGTCTTTTTTTGTTCTGATTCTTGATTTTACGTTTTCTGTCTCATTGTCTCTCTGTTATTTTAAATTTGAATCGAAAATAATAATCTTGGATGTACACTGAAGTTTTAGTTTTAAAAATTGTCTAATAATATTTTAGTTAACGTATTTATTCAAAAATAATGATTTCTAGGAATAATTAAAAAATCAGCTTCACGCTGTATCCCGCACACACACGCACGCACACACATCCTCGATACCAGACGAAGAAATGAAAATTTAAATTTAAATAAATATTTCATTACCTCAAATGGGGATCGAACTTACAACCATTCTCGTACAGTCACACACTTGCACCCCTGTGCCTCAACAGGCCTCAGGAGCAATTATTCCATGAAAATTACTCAAACAGTACAACGCTATTTATGACGATATCGATCGATCATCGATGTTGACATCGATGTCTTCGAATAAGAGTATCAAAAAGATTATGCCAATCTCCCTATATAATCGACGCAACCACATATTTCATGCCTTGAAAGGTAATTTTACTGTATACGCTCGAATTTAACAACTTGATATTATTAATAGTATATATAGTAATAGCTTTAATCAGTGTTTCTAGTATATATTATATATATATATGTATATATGTATGTATGGGTATATATTATATATGTATGTATATGTATATATAGACGATTTAGTAGTATATATAATTATTTATTTATAACTTGTGTATGTATATATATATATATATATATATATATATATATATATAGTAGCATGTATTATATATATAATGGATTAGTTAATATATATATATATATATTTTTTTGATTGCACTGTGTTTTTATTCCGCTGTTTGGCACTCATCCACTTCCATAGGTTGGCTGGAAGAGATTTCTTTCAGAAATAAGCCCGTCATTGTAAACATAACTTTTCAACTGTTTTTTTTTTACTATTTTCTTATATGTGCAATAAAGAATATAATAATAAAAAATAAAAAAATAATAGTCCGCTACAAGTACGTACTATAAGCTAATAATATAATTTATTTTCTTTATATAGATGGCAAACCACAATTTCGTTTAAATTACAAAATTTTTGATTTTTATAAATACCAGTAGAATATGTAAAAGCGTTTATATTTAAATATATCTAGGAGACCGTCGTAGCGCAGCGGCACAAGGGTGTGACTGTAACACGACGGTTGTGGGTTCGATCCCCACTCGAGGAAGTGAAGTATTTATTTACGTTTATATTTCTATTTCTTCGCTCTGGTGTCGAGCGCCTTGGCGTGGCGTTGAGTTCTGCTACTCAACACGCAATGCCTCCAAAATTCGCCAGAAAGTGGGGAACGGAGTGTCTTAACACTAGGTTCCCTCTGCCTACCCTGCTGTGAACGGGATACAGCGTGAAGCTGAATAATAATATTAATATCTAAATAAAATCTCTTATATTCTAAATCTTAATTATTTCCATTAAGTTTTCTTATCATTATTTGCCTACGTAAACATACTCGCCTAAGAAATAACAAAGTGTATGAAACATAAATTATTAATAGTATAATAGAAGATCGAGTTCAGTGGCGTGCCATTGGAGAAGCCTATGTCCAGCAGTGGACGAGGACAGGCTGATGATGATGATGATGATGATGATGATGGATAATTCTTAAGAAAAAAATATTTACACTAAAAAAAAGTAGATATTTAGCTAGCTGTACAAAAGCCCTAAGCCTCCCAAAACAATACTGCTGTTCTTTCCGTTTCCTTAACACTAGGATACATAGATAAATATCAAATGATATTAGCTTTTAACGCCATTCTTTGACTATAAACTGTCACCTTGGATTTATTGAGCATTGCAATCAGATATTGGCAGTTTCGTGGGAATTCCATTAATTATTAGCATAAGATAACGTTGGTATTGTAGCAGGTATAATTCCGTTCACGCCTACGAATATTTTGCTATTGGAACTTTTCATAATATATTCATTGGTTTTGAACTGAAACGTTTTTAAAGTTAATAAAATTCTAGTATGTTTTAGTATGCTTATAAGACCACTCACCACTCAATTCGGTGGAAAATGGTGATCAGAAATGTCTTAATAGAGAAGGGAGATTCCTAACACGAGGTTCCCAGGTTTCCTCTGCTTACCCTGTTAGGTGGGGGGTAATAATGATAATAAGATGTCCTTGTGTCATTAGTTTAATATACATTTTAAAAATATTACATTAAGTACTGCATTACTTTTGATCTATTATAATATTTAAATTCTCAAAATAATGAATATTTCATTAGTTTGCCAACTTTTGCATTTTGGCCAAAGTAATTCCTATTAATATTGTGATTCTCATTAATAGTACAAGATGACAATTACAATATTCATGCAACTATTAATAGATGAATAAAGGTCCAATACAAATTCACACGGATGTCCTGGACTGTAACGTAAATAGAATACATATTTAATTGTGACCTCAGGTTATACAGCTGGCAAGACAAGCTCCTATTTCCCATGCAAGAGTATAGAGACACTAGTTTTTCTTCTTTTTAGTGTCACGCTGTATCCCGCACACAGCAGGGTAGGCAGAGATAACCTAGAGCTAAGACACATAGACAGTTCCATCTCGCCAATTTCTAGAAGCACTGAGTGTTGAGTGACGGAACCCAACGCCGTGCTTTGCCACTCAAATTCCGTGCCCCTGCGCCACAACTGGCCTCATATTGTTTGATTATCATAATACAAGACTCTACCTAGTTTATTTAGTAGCCGATTTTAAAAAAGTGTTTGCATGTTTATCCAAATTTCTCAGTCAATAAATCTTTTCTGATGTAAATGGAGTATGTATATTCTAAAAAAATACGAAATTTCACGCCATTTTTTGTTAATATAGCTAAGTAAACAGAAAGAACAGAAATTCTAGATATATTTGTTGTTGTGTATAATATAATACTTATTAACATATATACGAAGTAAGTTTAACTTTTTTCTAAATTGCCCAAAGCTATTCTATTATTTGTTAAGTGGACATTTAAACACTATTAAAATTTAATAAATAACAAATTCATTTTTGCCTGTAAATATTTGAATCAATTATTTAGACTTACTAAATGATTTAAGACGTAAACAGATCATAAAATTTTCATATTTTAATATTAATAAGCATCGCGTGGTTTAAACTTTAATTATAAAACAGTTTAGCATAATCCTTAAATACTACATAGACTAGAAGTACCTACACTATTTATTATAGTTGACTTTTTATCTCAAGAATATGAACAATGGCATAGTGTACGTTAAAAATAAAGTTTATATAAAAAATATTTATTCTAATACTCAATATGTGTATATGCGTTGAGGCCAGATGCAAAATTGCAACTGGTTTTATTGGTTCTATTCCCACTCGAGGAAATGAAATTTAAAAATATAACATTATAAAAATTCCTTCTTTCGGTCTGGTGTAGCTAAAAATATTCATCAGCTTCATCCCGCTGTATCCCGCACGCAGTAGTCAGTAGGCAGTGTGCACGTAGTCTCTGATACTCTGTTCCTCTTTTTCTGCCTAATTCTAAAGGCATTGTTAGTTGAGCGGCAGAACTCAACGCCGCTCGCCACAAAACCATATGGAAATACAAATTTAAATAAATATATGAAATATTTATTTCCTCGAGTGAGATTCGAACCCACAACCAGCCGTGTTTAGAGTCACACGTTGTGCCCCTACACCACCACTGGCCTCAAATATTATTAATATTTTTTTAATAACGTTACTTAGTAAAGCAATACTAACAATCAGTAATTTGAAAGATAATTTTGTTATTTTTTTTTATTTAAAACTTCAAAATTATTTGTCCTTTTTTTTCAAAAAACATAGCTTGTCTTTTTATTTTTTATCTATATTAGTTTTAGGGACTAAATGATGTACCACCAGACATTTTGCCGCCAATTCTGCTATATTATAGACTAAAAAAAAACGTAAATATTAATTTGAAAAAAAAACAACATAAACTAATACAAATTTCGACCTTATTACATAACCTTATAGTTGAAATTTCTTTACCATACATTTCAACTTATCAGTGGCTAATATAGGAAGTAGAGTCTATAATCCGTCTATTAACAATGATCTCATAATAGTTACATTCAATTACGACAATTTAGTTTCGATTGAGTTTTAATATGTCTGATTAATACTTATTATTTAGTATTTTCGATAGTTTTTGCTGGTTTATTTAACCTTTTGTTGTAACAACAACAAAAAGTTATAAAATCATTTGAATAGATTTTCGAAATATCATAGTGATGCATGTGTTTTTATTTTTACTATATTTGTTTTTTTTTGTTTCAACAATAGTTACTGGAAATAATATGTAAATTATCAAGGAAAAGAAAATAAATATTTTACTTTTCTTAGTAGAGACTTTAAAATGTTATAACAAGCATATAATAATTTTGAAGTCGCTTGGGACGTATGGCTTAGTCATGAAAGCTTGCTCTGGGACGGTTTCCAAGAGGCGTGGTTTCAAATCGATTATAATGGGTTTAAAAACATTAAAGTTTTTACAAAAGTAATATTAAAATATTTAACAAAAGTAATCTTCTGTTGTTAAATTATTATTTTTAGGAATAATATTCGACTAACGCACAATATTAAATAACTCGAAAAGAACGTATCACAATCATCATTTTTTTAATACATTTTCTAAGTTTTCTTGATCAATTGAGGCCAGTCGAGGCGAAGGAGTACAAGCGTGCAAATGCAATCTTGACAAGTTATAGATTCAATTCCCACTAGAGAAACGAAATACACTTGGTTCCCAGGTTCCCTCTGCCTACAAAAAACTTAATTAATAAAAAACTTTGTCCTACCAGTCACTCAGTCGGAGCAAGAGCGTTCGTGTATCGCACTACTACGGCTACAGCGTCGATGCGGCCAGTTCCTATGGGTGCATGCAGTTCTTCAACTGAAAGACAACCTCGAAAACTCACAGAGGCCCGTCATCGTATGTACAAATCAAGTATTAAGGTGAGAATTGTTTTTTTTTATGTAGCACCTACTTATAATAAAAAAATAGCTTCGGACGGACAGAATCTTCCCACTTTTCACTGAACTCTGAAGTAAAATAAAAAAAATGATGATTTCTGTCAATGAAATAAATAATTGTACAAACAAAACCAGTTTTGGTAACTTATTAAGTACGTATTTGGTAATATATTTAATTTTCGTTGAATTTCTAAATACTACAAGTATATAATTTAGTTTTATATATATTTGAAGTTTAAATATATTACATGTAACATAACCATAGTCAACTAGATATCAATATTAATATATCAAAATTTGATTTCCCAATAATAAAATTGCTAATGCCTACACAAATAATTGTCGTTTAAATATCTATATTGTAAATACTGAATAATAAATCTAAATTAACCAAACCCATGACAATATTTCATAAGAATCAACTTGAACCGTACCGTTTATTATAAATTTACATAGATTTGCTATAGATAAAACATAATTTGACAGTAATACGTGCAAACCATTATATATAGCTAATTGATTGATAGCCAATACAAATTGTCTACTAAATAAAGCGAAGCAATTTCTCAAGTAACATCTCACTCGAGTTCAGTTAAATTATGAGAACTAAATCACGGGAGAATTCAAAAGATCGAACATAATAACCCTTTTCCCTCGGAATCTCTTATAGCGATGGAGGGCAAAATCACTTCATCTTTCCCGCTTCTCGCAATTACTTAAACCACATACGTATTACATGGTTAAATGTATGGATGAGAAGACGTGAAAATGAGGGTTACGATTAGCGTACCTACAGAGACGTCTCACTTTGGGAAGTGGATGATGTATGGGGAAGTATAATATGAAGATGTTTGGTTTTAAGTATAATTTAATTATAGGATCAATTATTTATGCCACTTGTGGCGCAGGAGCACAGAGTGGCTATAGAAGCGCTTGGTTGTGGGTTCGATCCTCACTCGAGGAAATGAAATATTTATTTAAATTTATATTTCTGTTTCTTCGCTCTGGTGTTGAGGCAAAACTCAGTGGGAGGTCAAAAACAGTGGGGAGCAGGGTAACACTAGGTTCCCTCTGCTTATCCTGCTGTGTGCGGGATATAGCGTGAAGCTGATGGATTTTTATTTATTTCCATTTATTTGATTTTAATATTATATACTTGATACCGTTCGTGCGACTGTAAAAGCGTAATATTTTCATTTTCTTTCCTCCGGTGACAAGGCAAAACGTGGCGTTGAGTTACGCCACTCAACACGCAATACCTCCAGAATGCGGTGGAAAGGAAGTCTTAATGAGAACGGCGTGTCTTAACACTAGGTTCCTAGGTTCCCTCGGATGTAGAGTGAAAAAAAACCTAAGAACTCATATAGACGATTCTATGACTTACACAATTATCAAATAAAAACTTTTAAACGACGTTGTAAACATAAACGCACGTGCATTCGAAGGAGACGATAAATTTTTAGAACAGGCTTTTAAAATTTAATGCGCAATCAAAATATATCATCGCGGTGGTAAATATTGCATGGTCTGCTCCGAGCTGGTTTTTTAACCGATGCGAAATGTACAGTGACTTGTTGGATTGTTTAACATCCATACCTATATTATAAATTCCAAAGTAACTCTGTCTGTCTGTCTGTCTTTTACGCAATCAGGGCCAAACCGCTAATTTAATTGTGATAAGATACTCATATAGAAATACTTCAGGGTCTCAGGATGAACATAGGATACTTTTTTTTCTCATATTTGTAATATGTTCGATATATACCAATATATTAAAATACTTATGAATTTGACATGAAATTTATTCTGCCATGTTAATAACAGCCGTCGCTATACGACCGTTTCTAAGCAACGATTTGCAAAGTTTGTTGTTAGAAAACGTCACCCAAAATGAGCTTGCTTAACGCCTCTCTCTATTGAGAACTGTAAATAATTTCATAAATATATTTAATAAATATTCGTATAGTTCAAGCGGGCCTAGCCGCGTTCGGGTCCACTAGTAATATATATATGTATATGTAATATTAACAGTGTATGAGGCCAGGTGTAAATGCGACAGGTCGTGGAATCGATTCCCGCTTAATAAAAAATTATTTTCATTTCCTCCAGTAACTAGGCTAAGTCCAGGAACGGAAGTATCTTAATACGGAGAACGGAGTGCCTTAGCATTAGGTTCCCAGGTTCCCACTGTCTACTCAACTATGTACGAGATACAACGTAAAGTAAAAAAAAATTTAATAAAATATTATTATCATAGTATATCCTAAAATATCTTTATAAATTAGATATCAACGCGCGTAAAGCTGCGTTCAGTAACTTTTAACAAAAAGCTAGTAACAATCAAGTTAAAGAGTGAACCAAAATCTTTATATATATGTATAATTTAAATTCCATAGCAGTTAATACTTACAATCAATAGACAGACATTATTTATAATTACTTAAGTACGTGTTAACAGAGCTTAAAGAGTAGTTATAGAAAAACGACGCCAGAGGCTATATATTTCTTAACATTTTAAATATTAAATTTTCTAGTTATTCACCTATTATTATCTATATCTATACTTATAATAAAACTGTAAATCATCAAAACAGTGATTTTTAAAATTTATATCTGTGTGTTTGTTCGTGCTAATCTCAGAAACATCAGAACCGATTTAATGCTGTTTTCACTATTATATATTGTATATATAACTTTAGCTATTGATGTATAGATATTGTCTTTAAAATGATAATGTTATTAGAACACGAATTCAGATGAGAAATTCTATAATTGTTTTGTTTAAGGTTCGCAACTTAGAAGTAATATGGTATATTATTACAATTACCAACTTTAAAAAAAATATTATGAAAACGTATATTTATTACAGCCATACTCTAGAATTATAACCCTAATTATAAATTTAATATGTAATTACATGAAAATAAATAAATATTGCGATTTGCTCAACTATGTTAATAAGTTGTATGTGTAATTTGAAGATGAGCAATACTCGTTTAACCATGTAACCATGGTATTTAAATGTATGAAGCACATACAAAGATAAAAGATAACCTAATAGGTTAAGTTAATAAATTATTTTTCCTATTGCATTAAAATTAAACATTTTAAATTAAAATAAAGTAAATTATCGTAGCAAAGTACTGTATATAATATTTATTTGTTATACATAAATTAAAATGTGCCAATATTATGGCTTTTTTTAATATCGTTGGGGCATAAATGCGACTGTAACAGCGGTTATGGGTTCGATCCCCACTCGAGGGAATGTAATATTATTTATTAACATTTTCTTTTCTTCGCTCTGGCACTATAGCAAAAAAACCCGGCGTTGAATTCCGTCACCTAACACGTAATGCCTTGAAAAATTCAGTGAAAAGTGACGGAGTGTCTTACCACTAGGTTTTCTCTGCCTAAACTGCCGCGTGAGAGACACACACTGAAGCTGATGATGTTGTTGTTCAATAAACACAAATCGTAGCTAACAAAATATGGTTCCAACCTAGAGTAATTTAAAAGGCAGCAATTCTTTAGTGCTAATGGTTAAAAATCCCCTCAGTGGTATATTTAGAACTAATTGACGTCTCTATTACGCTAAGCTCTCAGTAGGGTTTTTGAAAAATAGTTGCCATAATTTAGTAGGAACGTTTACTAACTTCCCTATTGAGGAATCAATATTAAATGACTTCGAGATGACAAGTGAACACCTTTACAATTTGTCACAAAAATATTTAATGTGTACTTTCCTAATATAAACCTATATAAGAATAAGATTTAAAATGGACTACGGAAATATGGTGCGTACTTTTCTTGTTTAGTTTTATAAACTTATTTCTTTATTTTATATATGAAAATATCTATTACTTAAAATAAGGTTTTTAAGCCTCCTAGATCTATGATCTATATAGATTATGCTTTTAATATATACTTTATATCTTATTTAACTAGCTTTCCCCCCACTGTACCCCTCCAATGTTTTTTTTTTAAAACACGATTTTCTTTAAAACCGACAAAATATAAGCGCGAGTACGAACAAAAACCTACTTTTGGCGTCCAACACAAACCCATAGTAAATTTACAACGAATAAATATTGTAAGGGCTGATTTATGAAGTAAAAGCACCTCGATCCGATTCTCATATCGGGATGGTTTGAAATATGGGCACAGCCATTGTGATGTGAGAAACGGTGTTTAACAAGCACCGGGCACCAAACACCAAGTTTACTTGATCGATGGCAGAATTTACTCCCAACAATATTTTATAGCGTGAAAATACACTAAAACACCTGATTCCTTGGAATGCTAGATCTATCTTGTTTGTATACGGCGAAGCGTTTACCTCGCCTCGGCAAAATAACCACCATTATTATAGTTTCAATATGCATTCTTTGTTTATTAATAACCAGCTCGCTCAGATTGCATCTATATTTTATACTTTCCAATTACCATATGGCTATTTTACAGTCTAATAGCTGCTGGAGTTTCTTATTAAACATTTGAAATTATTCCTTAAATAAACACACGAGGCATTAGCTAAAAACAAATTAATCGATTCGAAAATATCGATTTTCAATGAAAAATGGCATCGTAATAGCACCCCTGAGTGTATTTGAATTTATCACAACAAGCCTAAGGCTATTAAAGCAACTATTAATTTAACAGATAATTCCGAACAAGCTCATTATGCACAGCGGTGACTAAGACCTCAAATTAATCGTCAGTAGGCGCTCGAGATAGTAAATCTAAATTAATACCTACGTGAGTGGGTGACGAGAGTGACCTGGACTTCAGAGAGTACGAGATAGGAGCGATTTAGGTGTATATTTTCAAATTACTTTAATTACGCCAAAGTCTTATCGTTTGAAATTAGTGATGCATTAAGACATTTCTTGTTTTTGCAAAGGCACTCCGTTCCCCAATTTCTGCCAACTTCTGGAAGCATTGGACATCAGAGCGAAGAAATTATAAAATGAAATATTTAATTTCAATTGTATTTGCACGCTTGTGGCTCAGCGCTACGACTGGCCTCAAGATAATTTAATTGAAATAATAAAATTTGAATTTATAAATTAATCTCATTAGGACAGACATACCTTCACTAAGGAAAAGGTTAACCAGGTAATAGATTAATTCACTTCTACTCGTACTTGCACCACTTTTTTACACTTTGGAAGTTAATACAATATATTCAGTCAGCTCGAAAGGAATTGCGTCATTTGTCACGTTTCTTCATGCGCTTGCGCAACTTACTCGCGTCTCTTCGTGCTTTCCACTAATAAATGCTCTAGCTTTAGTAAGCTATCATATATTTAAATACTAACTAAACCTTTTAACTGTCAGTACAACATTACACCATGGGGAATTGCCTTCATTTTAAATCATTGCAACAATCATTACAAGCAGCTTATAATTGTATTTATTTAAGCCCTCTCTCCATCTTATTCATTATGCCAGCATAACCTTTAAAGGAAGTTTTATTACTGAACGCCTTATACGTTGTGACGTCTTAATAAATCCATAGGAGTTGTAGGTTCTACACGTGCAGCCGTGCTGTGGACGACAACAAATTGTCAACAGGTCGGCCGCGTGCGTCATGTTCCTGAGATTTATGCGTTGGTACGATGCGGACGCACAAATTGGAGGACGGTTCGTGTACCAGATCCAAATGCCATTAACTCGTTTATGCATAACAAGCTTACATTACTATTCTAGCCGAAAGAAATAAGAATTTTCAATGAACATCCAAACTGTATTATTTAACATTTTAAAATGTCTGTTTATATTATTGTTTTAAGTAGGAAAACGAGTTTTTTCTCGTATTTTCTATTTGCTTTCATAAAAATCGCTAGTTGAGTTTGCAAAAATAAAGCAGTATATTCTGGTTGTAGCATAGGGCAAAGGTTGCAACTTGTTATGGGGGGAACGGACCTTAATTACACTATTACTATGCGATACTGCAGCTGCCAGCCAGGTAAGATTTCTTCCTAAACACACGCAATTCATAATGAAAATTATTATAACAGCCTCTACAAACAGAACGACATTATAATTGACGTCATATACTAACTAACTAGCTACTATAATAGCCTATAATACATCACAGTATAATGAAATAAGTTAAATCTCTCTCTCTCTCTCTCTGTTCGATCTTTAAAAATAATCCCGACTTACGTAGGTACAAAGGTAAAAAACATTATTTTTGGTTATATTAATATGAACTAAAATAAACTTTGGCTAAAAGAAACTTATTCCACATATAGCAGGGTAGGCAGAGGGAACACAGTGTTAAGACACACCATTTCTGACTATCCGCCGAATTTACGAGGCATAGCATGTTGAGTGACGAAACTCAACGCTGCCAAAGCCAAGAAATCAAAATATAATTAAATAATAATATATTCCACTAGGAATCGAATCCACAACCGACGCATTACAGTCACCCGCTTGTACCTAAAACAATATAATATTAAACCACGTTTAATTCAATAAGGTCAAGTTCATTATGCAGTACGTGTGTACGCGTTCCCTTATCCACCTTACCCTTTGATTCTTAGTTATCTTCGAATAGTAAACGATTTGTTGTCGTCCAAAACATATTGAAAGTTTCATCTTGGTACTGTCACTCTCAAAAGTGTTAATAGGACATTTATAATAATAAAATTAAACATCTTAATTAATCTTTTCATATAAATATAAGAAAAAGATATTTACGAAGTTTATTCTATATATACATATATAAGTTATGAAAAACAAAAATTAGTTGTTGATTTTCTTTCCTTTTAAATAGAAAATTTTATTATTGGTACTTAACGATATTCTATATTGCCTAAAATGATTTGAAAATATCCATATATATTTGATACACAAATTATTATTTAGCTTAGATGTAACTAAATGCAACCAATTTTCAGTTTCCAATAACAGAACTGTTACTTGAGAGCTGTTGTATAGGAACGGAGTGTCCTAACACTAAGTTCTCAAGTAACGGTGAAGCGAAATTAATTAATTTTATTATAATTATTATTCAAAAATACGTAGAAAACATGTAAATATAAAATTTTGTTTAAAACATTAGTTTATTTATTACTAACACTAGAATATTTACAATAGCTAACATTAATAGTATTTAAAGTTCAGAAACATTTCCCCCACGTCTGTATCTTTAGTCCAGGGCTCAGTCCAACTATGTGACATTTCCCCGCATCCACTATCTAAAAGGTAATGTCAATGCTTGAGGTAAAGTTAAAGGTCACTAAAGAACAACAAGTTTAATACTTCGGTAGCAACAATTACACATGAAATTCTATTAAGAAATAAGTATATATTGTTAGGTAAAGCAATTCGATATCTATTAAGATTTTGCATATATATCTCTACAATAATAGATAAGACTAATTAAAAAAATTCTAGCCAAACAAATCTCAAACACTACCTTCAGAATAGATTTTTTTAGCTTCACCTGTATATCGCCTTTAGCAGGGTAGACAGAGGTAGCCTAGTGTTAAAACACCCCGCTCCACTTTTACTACCGAATTCTGAAGGCATTGCGTGTTGAAAATATTAAATACTAGCGGTCCGCTCGCGGTTTCACCCGCGTGAACTATGTCATTATTAATTTCTGTCTCCATGACTACGTCCTAGTGACGTCTATGCAAAATTTGAGACTCCTAGCATTTGTAATAACGAAGTTTTATACAAACTTTCAACCCCAAAAACAACCCCTTAGAAGTCGAATATTGCAAATTCCCGTCTTAGCGAGCACCTACGTCCTATAAGTAACTCCTATGCAAAATTTGAGATTCCTAGCATATGTAGTTTCTGAGATTTCGTCATGAGTGAGTGACCTTTCGATTTTATATATATAGATAAAAGATTTTGCATATATATCTCTACAATGATAGATAAGACTAATTAAATAAATTCTAGCCAAACAAATCTGAAACACTACAAGAAGAATAGATTTTTTTGGCTGTAATGGTAGGCAGAGGTAGCCTAGTGTTAAGACACTCAGCTCCACTTTTTCTACCGAATTCTGAAGGCATTGCGTGTTGAAAATATTAAATATTACATTTCCTCGAATGGGAATCGAATCCACACTTGAGCCTACGCCACGACGAGCCTCAGATCAGATTAGAATTTAAAATTAACATTGTTTATCAAACCCCAACATAAACTTTAACAGTATAACGATTATTGGCTTTATCAAAGGAAATAATTTAGCTCGACCGTACTCCTTTACATAGCCCTATGCATTGTAAAATAATTTTCACATACAAGGCGCAAAAGCTGGCGGCACTACTTAATATAAACATTAAACTTTAGTGGTTCCCATTCACAGTTTCTACTAATGGGTAAAGCATGTAACAGAGTCGTAGATATGGTGATATGCTATTCTTATCAACAATAAGAATCGTTTGAACATAATTATATTGATGTTTCATTATAAATAGATACATTCTCACATTACGTTTAAAGGTACTTATGGTATTTTTGGTCTTTGAATTGTTAGTTGAATTATTTTTCCCTATATTTAGTATAAAAAAGTGATTTTGACACTGATTTTAATTTTTTTTTTTAAATGTTTTTTCCAATGAAAAAAATATATAGATAGAAGGTGGACGGACATCGTCGTCCATAGCTATCTACTCGTATATATAAAAAAATGACAGTATGAGATTTAAGGCCATAATCATCGCACGCAGTCTAGTACTTTCATATCGCTCCATTGCAAAAAAAATAATATATATGAAAATATTATATAGAATAAATAGATAGATAGAGTATAATACTTTAACTTTCTTTTCCAACAGTGAACAAGAAGCAGCAGTGATGAAAGCAAACCCGTGGCTCTACCACTATTATGCTGTTCAGTCGAAACTGCACTATGGGCTGGCTTACGAGGCAGCTACCAGAATGTATGGACCTCCCCCACCAGATATACAAGTGTATCCTTCAAATATACAGTATACTGCACCACCAGTCTGTATAAATGGAAATCAACCAGTTGCTATGCCAAATTCCTCTGTACAACCTCATATACCACACATTCCACCGCATTTAACTCCCATACATTATGCCTATGAGAGGCATGATAATGGACCAGTCGACTACTCCGTGTCCCTTCAGGAAAACAGGTAGGCTTTAAATGGTTTTTTTATTTATCATCCATATAAATCGAAAACTTGACATCGATATGTACAAAAGTATTTTCTATAATATTTATACCACTATTCTACACTTATGATAAAATACCCCAAGTTTAACTTTAGATTTCTATTCCAGGTACCATAACCTGCGAGTAGAAGATACACGGCAACCTAATGCAAAACGAAAAAAATCAGAAGATAAAACACCCATCACAAACATATCCCCTCACATAACATCTAATGGTGACACATTAGTAGCGACAGCTACGATAACCAATCGAAGACCTGGTTCCAAGAACTATAATATAACAGAAACCGAGATGGACCAGTGGAATCCTAGTCCTACGTGGTCGGAGTCAGCGCTCCAAAAAGTTCCTGATGTTTGCCATCAAGACTTGGCACCTTACGTCACTACAACCCCTCCAACGCCTTCAGGAACCCCTACAGCTTACACACAAAATTATCACACGTTCGTCTTCGATTGGTCTCCAGAACAATATGTTCCACATACAAATAGATGTAGTACAGTCACAACTGAAAGTTCCTATCATTGGAATAGGGGTCAGAGGGCGTTCGCAAATGATGGGGAGGAATGCACCAGAATACGAGTCAAAACACCTGATGCTATTAGAGATGAAAATCTTAGAAGGCCTATAGGTATTGATAACTTTTAATATATTTTTTAAATGTTTGCCCTATATAATTTTTTTTCAGCTTCTCGCTGTATCACTTTCCACCGAATTTTGATGACCTTGCCATTTGTGTGGCAGCACTCAACGCCGCGCTTTGCCTCAACACCAGTTCGAACACATGAAAATATTAAATATTTCATTTACTCGAGTGGGAATCGAACAAACAACCTGTCTTTTTCTCAGTCACACGTGTTTGCCACTTAAGATTAATCTTAAGTCTAGAGTTTATCAAGTTGTAATTTTCAATATTTAAATTATATATTTTGTTCCAGATCGTCCCCACCCCGACTCACCAAATGCAAAGAAACCTGCATTATAACTAGAATAATATTGTTTAGTATATAAATATAGAATAATATATTGTTACCTTATACTCTTAGTTGTTAACTACCCACATGAGGTAAGCGTTCTGGAACTCTCCTGTGATGTGTTTATTAAGAATTTGTAAAATAGCGTGTACAAACTCAATGTCACATTAAATGTGAGGAATTAGTGTAATTATGTATATTTTATGTAAATAAATTAATAAAATTTAGTTAAAAAAAGACAGGATCTGTCTCTATTTCTTGTGCAATTCTCAATTTTTCTTGTAATTAAAGTATAGTAATAAAACGATTTTATATCATAAAGTTTAAAATTAAAACCTCAGTCAAAAAATATATTTTTAAAATACAATATTAATCATTTTATTAATTTTGGATCAATTAATTATAAAAAGGCATAAAATTTCTTATATTATGGAGCCAGGTTAAAGATTTCTTAAATAATCGCTGAAACTTCGAGATTTATACTTCATAATTTTTAAGAAGAAATATTTTTTTCATTTCTTATTGCAGTCATAATTTCGTTGTTGTATGCGATCACTGTCCTATCCGTCCAATATTTTGAAATTATTATATGTATAGATTTTTAAGATTATTTAATTAATATTGTAAAAAATATTCTAAAGAAGACAGGTTTATATTATTAAATAATTGTTAATGGCAAAGGAGAATTTAAATTAAAAATTGATTATGAAAATAAAGGAAAATATAATTAAAAACAATCTTTTTTATTACAAGTGTGTTTATTAAACAATTCGTGGTATACACGGTAGGTATAACAATTTTCTACTTAATTTAGACAAAACAATTTTAATTTAAAAAAATGTTTTATTAAGGAAGTATTTTCTGATAAATGCAAAACAGTATTTTTTACTTTACAAATATTTTAGAGAAAGAAATAAGTGTCTTGCATAAATTGCTAATCAGCAAATAATATAAAACTAATTAAACATTAATATGTACCTTATCTATTCAGGTCTAAGACGCATATTCCTTAACAAACAAAGATCCCTCGCTGTATCTTTCCTACCATATGGAGTAGACAAATCATAAAGTCTTAAAATCAGTGCAATATTAAAATTTTCTGGTAAAGCTTTTATCAACGTAGGAACAATTTCACTTGGCATCTTCTGCAACACAACTTGAGCTCTTTCTTGTCCACATTGTACAGCATATACCAAAAACTCGAAAATAAACTGTGTTTGAGGTGTGACGTCCCCATTTTTCCCTGCTAATTGCAAAAATGACTTATACAATACATCCAAAGCTGTTTGTAAAGGTTCTCGAATATTGGCTCCTGGGACGCTCTGTCCTTGGGAGTAATACATAGAATCAGAGGAGTTGTCATTTAGCCTTCTTACTTTATTAGAAGAACACATTGCATCTAGATCTTCTGAATCATCATGTCGACGCTTCCTAGATGTTGTAGATCTAAACGTCATACTGCTTTCAAGCGCCGCGTAAATAGCATATACGCATAATTTTGCCAATATAGCCGATTGTGGTTCAACTAATTCATCACATAACTTGGCATTATACAAATACTGAGGCAGTACGTGTGTTAAGAGGGCTTCAGTACACTTTTCAATATCTAAGTAAAACATCGCCAAAACAATATCTACTGATCTATCTAAGTCGTCTTGATATCTGAATTTAAGAGTTTCTTTAATGAGATTAGTCACGAACCATACAGAACCAGCTGTGTTTAAAAGACTTTTCACAATATGAGTGGCATCTATGTGTAAGTATCCTCTAGTTTTAACATCGTCCCACACTGTTTGTAGCTGCTCTAGTATTGGTTGACGAGAAACAATACAATGTGAAAAAGGTAATATCTTAGGTTTAGGTAGAACTGGAGGATGAATGTCATATTGCATTTTTCTTATAATCTGACACATCAACAGAGCCCTTTCTTTGAAGTTATCAATTTGACTTAATTCAACTTCACTTGGGGCTGAGGAAAATAGCTGTACCATATTTAAGGGTTTAATGAATGCTTCTTGATGAACAACATTCATGTAAGAGCACAACCAAACTGAAGCGCATACTGCTAGGGAAGCCATTTTCTGTCTCATTGAATCCAGCATTCGCTTAACATCTGTAGAGGAAATTGAACCCTGTTCCCATGCAAATAAAACCTCTTTCATAACACCTGCCACATTTGTGCACAAATCATGTGGTTTTAAATTAGTATTCTTAAAGTCAAAATCTGAAGCACTAAGGTGATGAATAAAAATGTCAACTAACTGAGAATCACATTTTTGCAAAATTTGATCAGGTGATTTATAAACACCTTTGTGAGCCATACAGTCCTTAACCCACAGTTCAAAAAATGAGTCTCCATTTTCGTCAAGAACAGCTTCAGCTCCATACTCTTGTACAATAGAGCATAATATTAAAAATGATATATCAAATATGTAAACTTTTGATTGTGATGCTCCTTTTTCACTAGCTGTCAGGAGAGCAAATTCATTAAATTTAATTAATCTTGATGCAAATAATTTTAACTTTCCCTCTACTGTGGCAACGGCGAGTATAGTGTCTAATGTTGTTCCACCAACAATTTGGCATAGCATTGGGTACAAGGAATCCTGAGTTTTATGAAAATCACCTCCCATTGTTTTAAGCATACCGGCCAATGTCGGCTCTGCCCGAGTTATGAAAGATGGAACTGAACCTTGTAGGCCAGTTGGTTCTAGTTTTTGTAATTTAACATCTTTGCTTTCCCTTTTCTGACTAAAATAAGCCAACTGAGTTTCTGATATAACATTCAATTTCACCAAAGGTTCCAATAGTGAAACAATACTATTGCAAGAATTCTTGGCATCAACAACATCTAGCAAGGGAGTGCCTTGTAATAACTTTTCAAATGCTTCAATTACTTCTGCTGATGCGTCTCCTTCTTTATTACTGGTGCCACAAATATTATGAACATAACTTATGATTTGTGGTAGTTTAAGGAAAGTAAATGCCGCCCAAAGAGCCTGTTTAGAAGCATCCTTACTGGCATCATTTAGGGATACAAAACATGCTCTAATCAATTCACAATATAGTCTTGATAATGGGTAAGCCTTAATTCTTTGTATCATTATCAGTTGTCCTGAAAGTTGATGTACATCGGCACTTGGATTTGCCAAAACATTTACAGCTATTAAAGCTTGTAAGCAATGACTTACAGCCTCTGGTTTATTGTTCAGTGGGGCAATTTTTTCTATATCCATATTACAAATCTTTTGCAAAGTATCATGGATTGTAACTGGAGCTTTGAACTGTGTATTCATCATCATAAAAGCTGTTATCTCTTGACATTTCTTTGTGACTTCATTATATTCATCAGATTCATTTTGCTTTGCTAAATAAAACATAGCTATAAGAAAATCTGAATTTACTATTGAAGTTAATAGTAATGTTGATTTCTCAAGTAATTCTTGACTCTGTATCGGATTAGAAGATGGATATTTACTTAATGAATAATGGTAGACTTGGAGTAACCATAAAATTATTGATGATACGGCAAACGCCAATATTTCCTCTTCCATTTTACTTCGGCATGTTATGCTGTCAAGAAAACTCTCAAGGAACTCCAATAAACTTAAAATACAGTGAGGTTTATGGAAAGCGTCAAACTTGGCTATCCTTTGCAACACTGCGGCGTATGACACTAAATGTGATGCTAAAGAATGCTTGAGATACGAAATAACTAATTGATTAGCTCCACAGCCAACCATGGCCTGTTGAAGAATACAATCAGCCAGGTTATACAAATCTCCGCTAACTCCTCTTGGCAGAATAGTTTTAATATTTATTCCCCATTGTATATCTGTCCACCTTTCACGCCAAGCTTTTAAAATTAAAGCTTTAAGGGAACTTGTTTTACTTGTAATTTTTGATGCATCCATTTTCACCATGTTTATTAGGAACCCTTCTAATGAAAGTCTGATTATTTAATTGTTCATAACTAAATCTTACACTTTAAATTAAGCTAAACGTAGATATTAAAGAAATCCTAATCCACTAAATCCTTTTAAAACAACACTATTTACCCATAATTACAAATATACTAATGTGACGTTTATAAATCATACACAGTCAGTTTTGTTACAGATTATTTATATCTTGGTCCTATATTCAAGAACCGAATATGAGATAAACCATATATATATTTTATATAATATTTGGTCTTAAAAAACGTGTTTTTGCTTTAAAATATTAAAATAACCACTAATTATTAGAAAATGTTCTTATTAAATACCTTTTCATTCGGAATCAGCCATTACATGTCAATGTCAAAGTCACATGTAGAGTCAACTGTTAGTAAACAGGAATATCGTTTAAACTTTAAAGTTTGTGTATATAATTTTTAAAATGAGTTTTAGAAATTATAAAGAAAAGATAGATGAAGGAGATACAGTGATCTTGTACTTAAGTAATAATCTTCACGCCATTGATGTGCGGCCTGAAATAAAAAATAAAAAAGGGGAAATGGTTGAGAATGTGTACCAAACAACATTCGGGGCACTAAAAGTCAAAAATTTAATAGGCATTGAGTACGGAAGCAGAGTAAGTCAATTTTGAATATATGAAGTTTAAACAGAATTGTATATCCGGCTTTGTATGGGGTATAAATTATTTTCCCAATGTGTACTGCACAATTAGGTTATGTTTATATCTTTATGTTTTTGCTTAAGTAAATTTAGTAAAATCAAATTAACAATAAATATCGTTACTAAAGAAACAAAATAGAACATTGAAATATTTATTTTACTACTTCTAAACATTATTCATAGAATTATATATTATTTAAATAGTATGTTGGTTTAGTTTTTATTAACTTCACAATGTATCCCATATGTAGGGGGGTGGCCAGAGACTTTTTATACTAACTTTTTGATTACTAACTTTTGAGAAATGTATTATTTGTTGAACTTGATGCAATGTTGTTTGTCTTTTTAATGAAGGAAGAAAATTTAAATTATTTAGTTTCCTAATTAAACCCACATCTGGGATACTTAATACATATATGGTGGTATTTTCAATACATATATTTTTTTGTTTGTAAGAATTTTTATAATATTTATATTAAATTCTGTATAAATATTTCTAAAACTTCATTGCCTGGAGGAAATAGTGATGAAGCTGCCTTTAACTTTTGATATTATTTTAAAACTTAGGTAGAATTATCGAAAGGTTGGGGCCATGTTCTTCAACCTACGCCAGAGCTGTGGTCATTGACATTGCCACATCGGACCCAAATTATATACACTCCGGATATTAGTATGATATTATTACAATTGGATTTAGTTCCTGGCAGCGTTGTTATTGAAGCAGGTAAGATATGGAAGATATTTTTCTCATCCCAAAAAAAAACCAATTGATTTAATCAAATGATTACAATCTGATTAGAAAACTTATATTCTTAAGTCTAATGATTTAAAAGAAGTTCTTACTAACTGTTTTAATTCTTTCATTTTTACAACAAACACAGTTTTACAGCATTATTAAATACATAATAAATAAAAGTTTTCATATGTATAATTTTTTAGCTTCATAGTTTGGTTTTTTTATAAGCAAGCTTAGTATTTCCAGTGAAGTGCACTGTTTTAAACATCTATCTTAAGGAAGCTCATAAATTAACCAAAAAAATATTTTTTTTAATATAACCTAATACTGCCGATGTTGAGGGACTTAAGTGTATTATATCATGGACTGACAGATGTAGGTTGTACCATAATTCCCATTAAACATCACAATATTTCTCTAGGTAGCCAGGGAAAATGGAGTGCTAAACGCTACAGTCTCTACATGTGTCCTTAGCCTTATTTGCTATTGTCAACCTCTTCATACATACCCTCCATGAGGTCCTAATGGTTTTCAAGTGGCCTTTCTCCAGTATCAACGATACCATTTTCTCGAAGGTCAAGCAAGGTCTCTTCCTACTTCTATTACAATATTACTATTCATATTGTATTAAACATAAGCATTTTTTTATATAGGCACAGGAAGTGGTTCGTTAACTCACGCGTTAATTCGCCGCGTACGTCCGCACGGTCACGTGTACACATTCGACTTTCACGATCACAGGGCTAAAGTAGCTGAGGAAGAATTCGAATCTCATGGACTCGCTGAATTTGTTACGGTTAGTATATTAAATATTAATTAGTTATTTGGTAATTTCTTATTTAGAAGCCGTCACGGATGGAACAGCATCTGACTGAAATCTGATGGTTGTGGGTTCGATCTTTAATAATTTATTTCATTTCCCCACCGTGGCTTACAAAACGTGACGTTGAGTTCCGCCATTAAATATTGTCTCTAGTGTCTCCAAAGTAGGCGGAAAGTGGGATGTATCGATAATATCTGCGTACCTTTCTATACGGCGAAGATGCCCAATCGATATATTATGGTAATTAGTTGCATAGTAAATTTTGATGATTAATTCTAGAAAATCTCTAGAAATGTATTTAATAATTTAAAGTACTATTTTAGTTATCGGTGAATCTGGGATATTTTCTGGGGGGTGGTCTGAAGTTAAGCTTTGAAAAGATATATACCTACATGTAAACGTTATTTTTTTATTGTTAAAGCAAATTTATTGTTAGTAAAGTTTGTGGGTATTATGGGGTGAGGCCCGGGCCACCTGGGCCCCCTATTCATTGGCCCATGATTTTAGTACAAAATTATCTCGAAAATTTCAAACAGGCTGGTCACAGAGACGTACTAGCAGATGGATTCGGTGAAGACCTTACTGGAAAAGCAAGTGCCGTATTCTTAGATCTACCCAGCCCTTGGCTAGGTGTTGTTCATGCCGTTAAGGCAATGAAGATTAGAGGTATGTTCATTGTAGTAGAAATCATTCTTATAATTTGTCGTAAATTTATTTCTATAATGTAATAAAATCGTAACTGATTGGTGTCTGTCTACAAGGATGGTAGGTACGAATAAATATCGGTGGAATTTAATAACGTACCTACCTAATAGACTCCAAAGAAATTACAAGCAAAAATTTTGTCTGTTTTTCTGTACGTTTGTTTACTTTAATCTCATAATTGGCTTAGCCGATTTTATTGCAGTTTTCACTGTTGTGTTTTGGCGAGCTTCCCTTATTTCAATCGTTTAATAAATAAAATGTTGTAGCTATAATAAGTGAAAGTTTTATTTAATTGATTGACTGAAGTCAGTAATTTAGAAGAATAAATTAATAAGTAGGTAATGAAGCCGCGAGCGGGTCACTAGTGCAAACTAGTAATAATGTAAAATAATGCAAATAATAAAATAATAATGTAATGTCGAGCTCGAAATTCAAAATCGTAACATAATGAAACGGCTTTAGGGGTTTTTATTTTCTAACGCTAATATTTTTAAATGTTACATTTTCTTAATAGAAAAAAATTATCAGCTTTACGCTGTATCCCGCACACAGCGGGTGGACACAGAGGGAACCTAGTGTTATGACACTCCTTTCCCCAGTTTCCGCCGAATTCTATAAGCATTGTCTTAATGTTTTTTTGTAAATAGTGTTGTTTCAAATTTATTCATCATTTTACAAATTGAGTATTAAAAAATATACATATAATATAAATTGAATAAGAAATATTGGTATTTATTTAGCAAAATAGACAATTAATCACACAACCAAGAATCTGTTAAACCTGTTATACCATTAGTAATTTAAATACTTCATCTAGATGCAAATAGAATCCAAACGAATCCGTTTAAGACACAATCCATTTGTTTGAATCGTTAATAAAGTCATAAAGTATGGCGAAAATATATCTAACGTTTTAAATGGTTAATAATAATATAATTTGTTTTTTGTTTAGGTTTTTTTAGATATAAAACAGTTTATAAATAAAACATTTGTATGGAAAGTAGCAGTAAAGTAGAGAAAATGATATAAGTTTAATTTTGCCCAATTGTGGTCATATAGTTCACTTGATCGAAGCTTCTAGTTGTATGTATCATATAAAATTATTATATGGGGATGTTATAGCGCAGGGGCACAAGGGGATGTAACGCGACGGTTAGGAGTTCGATGCCCACTCGGAGGAATGAATTATTATTTATTAATATTTTAATTTCTTCGCTCTAACACCAAAACCAAAGCCCAGGAATTGATCCCTCCAATCAAGACGTAACTAATCAACACGGAGTGTCTAAACACTATTTTCCCTCTGCCTACCCTGCATGCAAACATGCATACCTACATGCGAGATACAGCATGAAATGAAAGCTGTATAACATTAATTATACGCCATATCAATACAACGAGAACCCATGTAATTGTGAATTTAGTAAACCGACTTCACAATACACGATACATACCATTAGTGAAGCCAACGAAAGCAGCCATCTTGATAAAGATAAACTATCACAGAAGGAAACCACAGATCCTTATAAATCTATATCGATTGCAATCTGAGTGCCCAGTGTCGATTATACCGATCCGCTTGTAAGTTATTCTATTCTATTCATTAAACATGCTAGTGCTGAACTAGATAACGAATTTAAAATCGATTCATTGACTTCGACTCGGTTAACCTTAGATTTTACGCTAGGGTTGTGTGAATGCGAGTGTGAAATGATTGTATAATATCGATTTGTTTTTAGGATATTGCTGTCTGACTTTCGTTTATTTTACGAGTGAAAAGTTAAATATACGAGTTCAATCTGAAATTAAAGGCCGTCGTGACGCAGGGGTATAAGGGTGTGACCGTAACGCGGGCGGTTGTGGGTTCGATTCCCTCTCGAGGAAAAGAAATATTTACTTAAATTTATATTTCCGTTTCTTCGCTCTGGTATCGAGGCAAAATTGCGGAGGTGAGTTCCGCCATTCAACATGCCTCAAAAATTCGGCGGGGAACGCAGTGCTCTGCCTAGCCTGCTGTGTGCGGGATACAGCGTGAAGCAATTTTTTTTTAATTACATTAAAACAAATTATATGCTTTTCATGTTCTCGTAACACAAACGAAACCCGCTTTCTTTATTACCAGAGTTAATGAATTAACGAATCTAGAGATGCACGAAGATATTTAAAAATTATGCTAGTTATGTTCTTTGCCTAATAATGATTTTGAAAAAAAAAAAAATATATACTTCATAATGTGAGTGATGTTTTTTTATAGAATTAGCAAAGCTAATAATTAAATTAAATGATTTTAATATAAAATATTGTAAATTTTATAAATATAAAACTCTTATGTCTGAACAAATATAAAACTGACAGCCCTAAATCACTTTGCCTAATTGGTAGATCCTTATAAAACGTAGATACGCATCTCTTGCGCCGTCGCAAAATAAATGACACATTTTGTTATTCATATACCTATATAGCCTTCAGGCTTTTTGCTGCCCTATTGTTGGATGACAGTGACTTTTTACGTAGTGATGTAATGTACTAATGTAATTGGTGTTTTTGTCACAGATAATAAAATATAGATTGTATAAAGCTAATGCTGAGATGGCAATTTAAAAGATTTAGCCAATATTGTATTATTTCATTACTATTGCTGTGAATGTCGGTAATATTTTTTGAGCGTAATGTTATATGTCGTATATAACAAGGGAACCTAGTGTTAAGAAACACCGTTCACCACTTTTCACGGAATTTTCGAGATATTGCGTAACGTAACTCGTGTCCTTTGCCTTAGTACCCGACCGAAGAATTGAAAATATTAATAAATAATAATTCATTCCCCTGAATAAGAATGAACCCGCAACCGTCACGTTACAGTCCACGCTTGTGCCTCTAGCCAAGACGGCCTCATGTAATTCAAAGTCTATAATATTTTATCTATAATTTTGACCGTTTATTTTGAAAGTGGTGTAAGTCCATTTTTGAGAAAAATGAGCTATCACGTAATTCATGCTTAATTTAATGTATTTTTTTTATATATAAGTAGTCCGTGTTTAATTTCTCAAAAAAAAATCCCATGTTTTGAACAACTTAAAATCGGTCGGTAAATGAAATTGCATAATCATCGACATACTAACCTTTAATTTTCTCGAAACAAAAGAAAATGGACTTACACCACTCTCAAAATAAACGGTCCATTTAACAAAAGTTAGCAAATTTTCTATTCTTTCTCTTGTGGCGCTGGCTAAAGCCTAAGATAATCGGAAATACCACTTTGAATTTAAAAGACCTTTGGGAACACAGCACGTCATTATGCGACCGCTAATATGGTAACCCAAGTTTCTTTTACTTGCAATTACGCATTTCTTTTAGGAATAGCACAGACTGGGAACGTTAAGTACAATACAATACAATACAATACAATATACTTAATTGCACAAAAACAACAAAATTTATATGTTATAGTAAATTATAAATATCTAGTGTAATATCATAGGCTAGTCTTTAAATTATTTTTCAAGCAGTGAACTACTTTTGTAATTTATATAATTAAATTAATATATTGGAAATTATTACAATTTAAGAATATCTCAAAGGGATGAGATAGCCTATAGAAGCACATAGGTATGTTCAAATTCTGTAACAATCTGATTTTGTGCAAAAAAATTATTATTTTATCGATTAATACTAAATTAATTATAATATATATCTTATACCTATCCTATTGAGACTCGTTGTGGTGCAGGGATAAACGCGACAGGTTGTGAGTTCGATTCCCATTTAGGGAGAAATCTTTGCTCTGGTGGCGAAGCAAAGCGCAGCGATGAGAAAGAATTCGTCTAAGAATCGACACCGAAAATAGGAGGTAGAGTGTCATAACACTAAGTTCCCTCTGCTTACTCTACAGTATGCGGGATACAGCGTGAAGCAGAACAGCGACCAACTTCGTAAAGATACATTCAAATATATAATTTTAATTAGCCTTCATGCTATAAATGTATCTTTAAATAATTAAGGCCAGAATGACACAAAGTAAGGGAGCACCAAATAAAATACTACTTTCGTTAGTCGTACCTTACAGCCGATGCGTAAACAAAGTTCAAGGTATGGAGATCGGGAACATGCACTCAATTACGGATTCGCTAACAGCGCAAGTTACTATGGAACGTATTTTACTATTGAAGCGTAAGGAGTTTGTGGATATATAACCCTTCTTTGCATTTACATGTCTAATTATATAATTGTATTAGTAAATTACACTTTTTCTTTTATAATTGCTTTCTAAATATGTATAGAAATGGAGTTCACGCTGTATCCCGCACGCAGCAGGTTAGGCAGACGAAAACCAGTGTTAAAACCCTCCGCTTTTAATTTTCCGCCGAATTCTGCAAGCATTGCGGGAAAAGTAGCGTAACTCAACGCCGAGAGCCAAGAAAAATCCCTCTCATTTACACCGTCGATCGAAGTTTCTTTATTACATTGACATATGATAGTGATTGACATTTGCTTCCTCATCATTATCATAATATAAACATATTTTCTTGTACCGTTTATGAAAATTATAATTATAATAACATGCAAACTATGCAACTGACGTAATCACTACTGGGTAATACGTTCATTTTAATACACTATGTTTTGCTAGAATATAACTATATTAGTTAAAAAATTCAAGCAAGATCTAAAATTTTTAATTCTTTCTTAACAGTGTACTTGTGTGCCTTATTGAATGGAAAACGATAGCTATGGATTGAAATCCCGCTCGAAGTAAATTATAAATTTCATTTATTCAAAGAGATCAAATGTAACAAAGAAATAAGTATATAATTCAATACCTTTGAATTCCACCAGAATTCGACGGAAAGTGTGGAGTGTCTTAACACTAGGTTCCCTCTGCCTACCCTGCTGTGTGCGAGATACGGCGTGAAGCTGTATTGATTTAAGAATGGAATTATGATATAACTAATAAGTATCTCTCGGAGTACTTATAACAAAATCATGAAAATAAATTGTATAGAATTAGAACGGCACTTCTACATACATATGTCAATATGTTCAAACAATATTCCAACATAACAGAACTCCCTCCAAAACTCCTCATATACTATTACAATGGACGTTAAATATCTTCTATATCACAGGCGTATCTAACATGAAGTTCGGCTCGCTATGGTTTCTATAGACTTATTTATCGCCCGTCGGCCGTTGTCCAAATATGTCTTATTAATAAATGGTCACTCGGCGATGTGATGGTCTAAGGCCTAAGCTAACAATAGTTGAGAAATGTGCGTAGTGTTCTTTGTGAACCACGTTCAAAGTTCAAACTATGAAAAGGTAATACGTCTTTGTAAGTTTGTACGGCTAATTATCTGTACTATTTATGCTTTTTTTTATATGAGGATTTTCGATTTGTTAATATTGATTGAAGTAGAACAGAGTAAATTATTCTATTTTTTTTTGTATAATCTATTTTAATAAAAAATCGGTCAAGTGCGAATCGAACTCGCCTATCGAGTCGTTCCGTACCGATTTCAGGATTGTAGGTCAACGGAAAGTATAATTTATTAGTTGTCAAATTTTAGTTTTCATATTTCATTTTCATTTTGTATTCCCTCTTCTTACCAAATTTCAGAATTGTTGGTCCACGGGAAGTACCATAAAACTTTTGATTACGTGGCCAATTTTATACAAAATACAAAAAAACGATGCACTACGACCATAGTATGTAACTTACTAAGCATATGATTGCTTTAACTTGATTTTTTCTGTTCTATAAACGATCGTAGACCTGAAAATTTGAGATTAGTTATTGTACAATATTATCACAATATTATAACAAATCAATGTTATTGAACAATATTATCTAAATATGATAATAAATATAAAGGTTCCATTTTTTCCTTTCATGTACGGAACCCTAAAAAACGAGGTTAGCAATTTTATTACACAATTTAACAACATATTTTAGTTTCAACAATCAATCGAATCGACAATCCTCTGATTTCATTTGAGAAATAGCACAATTTTCCAACAAACCAACTCCTCAAAAATGAAAGCCATAAAAGAAATATTCACATCATCAGCATTCACTTAGCTAATAAAATGGAAACACATCCACAAATAAGGCTTTTAATGATATCCCAGCACTAAAACCAGCACTTACTAAGTGTCTCGCGGTAATCGCGGCGTTTAGTACACTTACAAATGCCTGGTCTCGGAACATGACGTATCAATGTAACCGAGCCCTCTTCCCTGGTGGTCTAGACGTAGAGCCAGCTAAAGTCTAATAAGACAGACCTTTACCTCATCTGTCTCGCTTGGGACGTTATCTTTTTCCTGAAAAATAGCTCTTATTGTACTTCAACAAAGAGAGTCAACCTTTAAATGGTTCTATGAATTTGAAGTGTAATTTTATTTATCTTTTTGTTGCATTCGTTTAATTATAAGATTTATTTGTTATAATTTATAATACCCTTTTTGGGAAACGTCAGTTGCACTCGTATATCTGCTGGCCATTATTATAGATAGCCATTATGTAAAAGATCTACGCATCAGCTGCGAAATACTAGGTAGAAGAATACAATAATTTAAATATTTATTTATTTTAGCTTCACACGCTATACTGCACTTAGCAGGGTAAACAGAAGGAATCTGAGAACCTAGAGTTAAGTCACTCCGTCCCAATTAAGACACTTCCGTTTCCCATTTTCTGCCGAATTCTTTAGTCATTGCGTGTTGAGAACTCAACGCCGCACTGTGCCTCGTTACCACAGTGAGAAAATGAAAGCACCGTAAAGTATCTGATTTCCTCCTAAAATGAGGATCGAACCCAATACGCTTATGCCGCTGCGCGACTGGCCTCTAAATATTTACATCACACTTAAAAATAAGAATTGAATAAAACGATTGCAATAATTTAAATATGCCTCAATCATGAAATAAGCAAATAGATTTAATACAACCTATTCCATCTATGTTATTTCAACGAAACCTTCTAAAACCATATAATATAAACATCTAAATTAACACATCAATGGACACATTGATCTCTTACACCTGTTCGTAGCGTAATCTAGTAAATACATGCAATATAAAACGATTTATTTCCATTTCCATTCAAATATCATCCATCTACAAGCATAGACTTCAGTCGTAAATCAGCGTCTCGGCTATCATCACAGTTCCAACCTCCAATACAATCGCAACTGGTCAAGTGTCAACACTCTCTGATAACTGACAATGTTATCGGCAACCACGGTGTCTTTTCATTCAAAACAGCTGTTAGGCACGAGCTGCTCGAGAACCTGATACAATAGTTGTTCTGCAATGTGGAAGATTAATCTTTTTAGTGTTTGGGGTCAGTTGTGGCCGGATTGTGTGGACTGTACGTCGCGAGTTCTGGGTTCGATTCGCTTTCGAAGAAGTCAGATATTTTAGTATTTTCATTGTCTCACTCGCACGAAGTAAGACAGAAAGTAGGGAGTGTCTTAACACTGAGCTTAAATCTGCTTACCCTGCAACATGCGGGATACAGCGTGAAGTTTATATCTTTTCTAAAAAATTTAAAGAAATAATGATGTTCCGTGTTGAATTACACAGTACAATTACATACCTTAATAATAATAACGACATTTTTCGATTCCAAACCAATTCTATTAAGACACGAGCCCATAAATAACTTAACGCAACGTTTCTAACGCGTTTAATTATCAAATCCAGCAATTACAGATAACGATCGGGGGATTGTCGAATACATACATATTTCATGCATATTTCTCGCACCCCCCAGGGGTACCCGGTTCGCGTACTTCGAAGATAACAATCTTATATCCTTGTTACTTTCCAAATACATGTCATAAGTGTAATAGCCACATGACACAGCCTGTCCCCTCGGGCGCTACTCGGCCAGCGTACCACCACCAACTTGACAATGCTGTCGAGCAATTCGCTGGTATTCTTTATAACAATAGTAATAAGATCGAATTATCAGCTATAAAACTTTCTCCAATGAAGTTCTAATAGTTGTGAATGTTTCCCAAAGAGCATCCAATTTTTAAACCAAGTACCATTCTAATTTGAGTTTTATGCGTGATGCTATAAGGATTCAGGTAGGTGTTCCTCAGGGTTGTTTTAAAGTTGGTAATGGTTGCGCCACTAAATCAAATGGTGGTCAATTAAGATAAAGCCCGGACCGACAGCTATGGACAATAGAGCATATGACTAATACAGCGTTTTGTTTGCCTAACTGAATTACAACCGAGCTGGTCGATAGTCTAATAGAATGTCTGTTTATAATGAATTTGTTTTGTGTGTTTTCTAATTCGTTGGCGATATAGGAATATTGTTTATTTACTGGTGTCTAAAGTATTTGTTTATAGGTTTAAGCTGTTTTAAGGTTTTTGAAGGGTTATAATAAATTTTAAAATATGAAATGTTACTTGCGGCGCAAACGCGGCTTCGTCCGCTTAAACTTATTGTAATATTATAACCAATTTTTTTACATTAATTTAGGACTATATGTTATTCTGATGTATCTATATACTGTGACGTTTACATAAAACTTTCACATTTGTAATATTAGTAAGATTTTATATAAATATTTTTGAAATAATAAGGTTTAATTTAGACCTCTTGTTCTTTCGTTGTTCGCCATCACTCTAGTTTATATATCTTCATTCTCCCTAAGGCGAAGTTTATTATTACTATGAGAGTATATATAAATAAAAAGGTATTTATTTACAAAGTAAACAATTTTAAATGTATCGATGTTATGCAAATTCCAACTTGATAAATAGTTCTAGTAGTAGTATTGAAATATGTAAGGTGTGACGATAAATTGTTTAAATTAAAACACAATTAATCGTTAGGTACCTATTGCAATTAAATTCGTTGTTAATTATCTGTGCATATTATCAGGGCGATAAGCTAATTTATAAAGTGAGAAAATGCTGCAACTAATTTATTTTACTTCTAATATTGTCAATGTCTTTATATCCAATAAGTACATAATTATTTAGAGAATAAAATAGACAGTATTATAAAAAAGTTAATTTTAACGTAATATTTGTTTAAAGCTTAGACATATATAGGAAAATTTATATCGAAACCGTTATCTTTCGGGGGTATAGGAATATTCAAATTTGTTTATGGTTTTCTTAAAAAAATATCTTTCTATCATAAAGGTGCCATAGTACCTTAAAAAATATTTATTCTATAGAATTCTGTCTTGGCAAATAATTATTCTATTGTTGAAAGAACTATTGAAAGAGTATAACCGAATAAGCGTAGGAAAGCTGCATTGGTTTTCAATGAATTGTTTATATAATTATAATATTTAGTTTTTTATTCAAAATCCATTTTATATAGCTTCATAAATACATGAATGAAGGACTCTACTAATAGTGTCTTTGAAGTTAGTGTCGTAAAGCTCTTTCTTTTCTTCTGTCTCCTGGCATTAATACCGGCATGCCTTGCCTTGCAACTTTATATAGAATTTAATAACCGTCCTAGGTAGATCATTGGCTCTTATGTCTTCGTGAAGCTAATTATACATTATATTTCTAACTTAGTAACCCCATCTGTACTAATCAAAATAATGGTTTTTTTTTTAGCAAACATACAAAATACCAAATATAACCATATTATAAAAACATTTAAGTTATATAATAAGGCGGTTATTTACGGTATGTTGATATTTGATACAAAGTAAGCCAAGTCTTATGCAGAACAAGTAATCCAGAACAACACGTACAAAGTAAGCCAAGTGAGGCCAAGCCAGGACAACACGTCAAAATGTTAGAAGACAGCTGCGCCAAGTTATCATTTCAACCAGATAATGATATTTAAGCCTAAATTCACTTCGTTTATAATTATCTCAGTTTATACATAATTAAATGACATATTTGTATTAGTCCAAAAGCGTTGCCATATTTTTGCTTAGATTGTCATAATGTAAAACTTATGTTTGGCGTCTAGCTCTCGTTGCTTTTAGGTCACTAGTTTATTTACGATACTAACTTTAATTTATAGTACGGTGTTATCTGCGTACGTATTTTATCGCCAACTAAATCGAATTCCATATTTGTGATTGATTGTTTATAAGTTTTAGGGTCTTATCAATTTCTAGTTCATCAACGATGACTCAAATCGAACGTTTGACTGGCTATTATTTATTTTGAATGACAAAACAAGTCTCTTTGATATATATTTCTCAATATTTCTTCTTATATTTATACGCTGTCAACAATTGTTACGTACATACATAAATTAAACTAAATTTCGATAATTCATAATTTCACAACGCCAAAATCGAATCTGGTACCATTAAATAATACCATAATTCAATGTATCACGTTATCTAACCTGATTGATATATTGCTGCAGCCTAAATCACTGGGAACCTATCAGGGGCTATCATAACTTCCATGACTGTTTTACATAAGACAAGAACCAGAACAATAGGCTCTGTAGTTGTAATATCTATATAGAATAGAATAGTATAGAATTAATTTAGACGTTAAGCTCCTTTCTACGACCCTTTACCTTGACTCGCCGCTCCCAGCATACCGCACGTCTTAACTACTCGCGTTTATATGTATATCTGCTATACGAGTTTGGCACGTGGCGATTTGTTATCTCGGTACTGTGATATTAATACATTTTGATATAAAATTATAATTTGTATGTTCATATTTTAGCATTCGGTTTATTGTTAGTATTGATTTTTTCACGCTTCACGCTCTATCCCGCATATAGCAGGGTAGGTAGAAGGAACCTTGTTTCCCATTTTCCGGCAAATTTTCATGACATTGCGTTATTGACTGTCGAAACTTAATGTACCGCTTTTTGCTTTGGTACCAGAGCGAAGACATTAAATTAGTAATAAAGTATACTTCCATCCCTCGAATGGGAATCGAACCCACACATACTGTCCTGTTACAGTTGCAGATGCCTACGCCTACAGCCTCTGGCATTGTAATTTTAAAAATCGACAATCCACATAAATGATTTTCTCCATTCTCTCTTTCATCCATTTTTTTGCCTTATCCTATTCATAGGTTTTATATAGCCCCGTTGTTTTCAGTCCAAGCTTCATGCGTATATCTCAGCATTATAATGATTCACGAAACCATTAAATCTATTGTATTTAGTACTTATAAAATAATAATTTACAACTCGCCCTCAGCGGGTAGGATAGACGTTTAAAATAATAAATCACAATTTAATCAAAGTTCATTAGAGGAATTATTTGTATTTTGTGACCAGGTGGGGGTCCGTGGGGGTCACTTGGAAATGATATAGTTTCAATATGCGAGACGTCGCCCGTAAACGCTGCTGTCGGCTGGTTATTTACACCGATTGCAGCCTGTTTATTATTTTCTGTCTATATTTTAAGTTGGTTTCGCGTGGGAATTTATTATAGTGCTGGCTTTTAGTCTTTGTATCTTGCATACAGCAGGGTAGGCAGAGGGATCATAGTGTTAAGACACTCCGGTGTCCACTTTCCGCCGCATTCTGGACGTCAGAGCGAAGAAATGGAAATATATATTTAAATTTATATTTCATATTCTCGAGTGGGGATCGAACCCACAACCGTCGTATTACAGTCACACCCTTGTGCCGCTGCGCCATGACGGCCTCAAATAATATCTAATATTAGAATTAAATTAAATCAGCTTCACGCAGTATCCCGCACACAGCAGGTTAGGCAGAGAGAACCTTCTCCATGAAGAAAAGAAATGGAAATATAAATTTAAATAAATATTTCACATCCTCGAGTAGGGATCGAACCCACGCCCAGTGGCGTTTGCTGTCAGACTTTGTGCTCCTGCGCCACCACCGGCCTCAATCTATATATATAAAAGGACTTGTCCTCACTGACTGAGGTAAGACGCACGCACAGCCGTAACCGCTCATGGTAGAAACGTGAAATTTGGACAGATGTTTACTTTCGTAATCTGGATATCCACTAAGAAGGGATTTTGGAAAATTTTAACCCTAAAGGGGCGAAATAGGGGTTGAAAGTTAGTATGGAAAAATTCTTAAATCGCCATCAATTTTTATAAAATTTGAAATTTAGACTCTTAATAATATTTCATTGAACACATGTTTCATGGTTTATTAGAATTCAACCTTAAATACGCAAGCGAAGCTGCGCGCGTCCGCTAGTCTTAAATAATATAACTCGAGTTATCGTCGTAAACGTTTGTCGCTATCGAGACATTAAATTCGTTTGTCCGTATTTTATCGTCGAATAAAATTGGTATTATAATTCTGTTCTGGTCAGTGTCAGCGATAGTTTATTGTGTATAGTAATAGAAAAGTACGCTATGAACTATGAAGGGGAATTGACTGCCTTTTGCAATGCTATGTGAAAATCATCTTTTATGCGACTTAAATTATATTAAACATAAATTATCTTGGGGAACAGCGAAGTAATGTTTTTATAAGCTTTGGTTGTTGTGATCATCTTGTTATGATTGTCTATATTTCTTCGAGACCAGTCGTTGCAGGGGCATGCGACGGGTTGTGGATTCGATTCCCACATGAGGAAATGAAATGTTTACACTTTTCATTTTCCTCGCTCTAGTAACAAAGCAATTCGGTGGAAAGTGATAAACGGAAATGTCTCAATGGGAACGCGATACAGTGTAATGATAAATCTACATTTCTTATTTTGACATTGACGTTTATTTATTTTTATTTACACCATCAAATAAACGAAAAAAGAACTTAATAACAGCAAATATAATAAACATTTTTTACTTTAACTTCTTTAATTATTATTAACTTCTATAATATATCCATAAGCCTTACCATAACTTACCAAAGATATGTCACTAGAACAAAATTCATCTATCTAATCTAATTTAAGTTAGCAATTAGTTTACATTGTATATTTTAAAACAATTTTATCCATGTCCTCGGGCGACCGGCCGGGCGCGCGGCGTCGGCGTGCTCTACCGTCGTCGAATGGACCTCAGCAGGCCATATCTGATATGTATTTACTGTTTCCACCTACAAATGGTTATTTGTTACAATTTCTGCCCAATGCATTCATCATCTACCACTTCGACATTCATAACTTAGGTTTATAGTATTTGATACAAATGTTTCATTTATGTATTTATTTGGTTCGTGGCCGTCGTAGCGCAGTGGTAGGAGCGTGTGACTGTAAACACGACGGTTATGGGTTCGATTCCCACTCGGGGAAATGAGTTATTATTTGTTAATACATACTTGTAATTTCTTCGCTCAGTTAACAAGACAAAGCGTGGCCGAAAGTTTCGTAAGAATAAGTAAATTAATATTAAATAAGATAACAAGATAACTATGTACTTAGAAATTTAGATACATATCTATTACTAGCGACCCGCTCGCGGCTTCGCCCGTTTGAACTTCACAATTTGTAATCTGAATTATATACTATAGTGTTGTAAGGTCGGTGCCTTTTATATTCCAAATGAAATGAGTTATCTATAATTTTTGCTGTGCCCCATAATGCCATGAATGAATTAACGAGGCTATAATAGAGATTATCTCGGCCGCCTATTTATTATGTCTCTTAATTACTGTTCTGTATAATCAATTATGTTATTTAAGATTACAATTAGATATAAGTATATTATAATAAATATAATTGCACATATAAATTTATCGACGTTTATTATTATTGTTTATTTTCTTTTTTAGTGTCACACCCGTAGGGTAGGTAAAGGGAAGCTAGCGTTAAGACACTCCCATGTATGAACACCGCGTTTTGTCTCGACACCAGCGCGAAGTGAATGGAAATAAATATTTAATTTCTTTAGGGAATCGAACCCAGAACTTGTCGCGTTTACAGTCATTCTTTGTGGCCCTGCGCCACAACTGGCCTGTACTGGCCTGATATTGTATATATACACATATTAAATTATAATACATCTATCTATATGTATAAAATCGAAAGGTCACTCACTCATCACGAAATCTCAGAAACTACATGTGCTAGGAATCTGAAATTTTGCATAGGAGTTATTTATAGGACGTAGGTGCTCGCTAAGACGGGAATTTGCAATATTCGACTTCTAAGGGGTTGTTTTTGGGGTTGAAAGTTCGTTCGTTACTACAAATGCTAGGAGTCTCAAATTTTGCATGGACGTCACTTATAGGACGTAGGTACTCATGGAGACAGAAATTATTAATAACGTAGTTCACGCAGGCGAAGCCGCGGGTGGGCTGCTAGTGTATATATATATATATAACGCGCTAAATATCTAGATTAGCCAGTTGGGTCCAGCTTTGGTACACATTTTATTATCAAATATAATACGCAGCTTTACGTACCTATATATCATAGTCGTAAAGTAGAAATTAGTAAAACGTGACTAACACATTCATTATTCATTAGTGTTAATAAATTGTAGGGATATTTAGTAATGGTTGTAATCTAATAATATAGATATGGATATAATTCTTATTGTTATACATTTATTTCACCTTGGATCGCTTTGATTCGAGGACATCGAACAGAAGTAAGTAAATTCTTAATTGTTAATTTTAAGAAAATATTTAAAACAATATATTCGAGACGCTTTGAAATTTTATAAAAATATAGTACGTTACAGATGAAGCAATTTTAGATCCATGTTTGTAAACTGCTTTCAAGTTTAAGATCGATCTTGAAATGACGTTTTCATTCATAAATAATATATTTTAGTTTGTTTAACGTAAAACTAAAGTGTTTGAACTCTCTTATCTTTATCTACGTCATCAATATAACATAACACGTCCGAACATGTCTGCTGTCGTCACGCGACTAATCAATTGGCGGCCTTCATGATGTCTTCATCAGACGCCTGCGGGCGTAACGCCCTGCGCTTGCGCAGCCCGCTTTGTGCTTTTGAGCTTTTCAAGCTTATCCCGCTTTAATTGTATAGCTGATACACTCTAGCTCTAGGAATAACTTTCACGGTAGATAGAAAATTATCTTTAGGCCCATAAACAATGAATATCAAAAACATTAGCCCTAAGTTGATATATGAACACACGTACGGACTAACGCTTTGTTGAGGTTGCTAAACACTTAATTACGTTTTCTCTTTCATTTTACCGACATCGAAGGCAAATAAATGAAAACGTAGAAAGCTATAGAAGTCTTAGTTAGGCAAGCGCCATTTATTTAGCCAATTGAAACTGGCCACTTAGAGGGATCACTGTGCGGAGAGGCAACAAGTCCAACAAATTGAACAGGATCGGCAATTACAGAAGACAATGCGTGCGTGAGAGCGAGGTGCGCGCACGCAGCCCGCGAATTAGACTGGTTGTGGGGCGGCGGTAATTGGGGGTACGTTCCCACGGGCTGGACCCCGACAGGTGGATTCCGTCTTGTTTCTAACGGGTTAAGTATTAGTGTTAGTTCGATGACCTGTCTTTGGTAAACAAATATTGTGATATTTTTTTATGTTAATTTTATTTGTGTTAGCTAAAATTATATATAAACAATGGCTTTCGTGGCTTAGGCTTGCAAGCATGTGTCTGTTAACGCGACGGTTGCGAGTTCGATTTCCATTCGGGGAAATGGATGATTATTTACTAGTATTTTTGTTTTTTTATTACTATAGGTTCCCTTCCTTCCCTCTTCCCTAAATAAATTGCATTAAGTAACGATTTTAGTGAATATAGAAAGAACTTAAAGTGCTACGTTATAATTTTTATTCTATTTTTATATTGAATTTAAATTTCAAAGTTAAAACTATAATTTAATGACCAAATTATAAAATCATGTTTATTTAATGAAAGTAGGCAATAGGAACAGTTTCAGTATATTAATTACTTGCAATGTTAAAGGTTACCTTCAAGCTCGGGCCACAATAATGAACATAGCTCGAATAAGCACGTGTGACGAATATATGATGCTTTTTTTTCGCTTCCAGACAGAAGAAACATAGTGTTAAGGCACTCCATTCCCCATTTTTCTCTAAATTATGGAGGTTTTGAGTGTTGACTGGCGATACTCAACGCCGCGTTTCTACCTCGATACTATAGGCAAATTAAAATATCAAATATTTCTTCTCCTCGAGAAAGCACCAAGGAATCGAACCCACAACCTGACATGCCTCTCATCTCATTCCTCCCTCATGATGCTGAAGTTAGAAATAGCATCAGAGCCACATGTCATATATAACATGTTCATATAAAAATTCTAATCATATGATTACGTAAACAACAGCAGAGAAGACGGACCTACTCAGACCTCACCAACTCTTGACTCGCCACCTCTATTCAGTGGTCCTGTTAACACGGTTCCGTCTCTATTGTGGCTCTATCAAACTAAATATCCATATCTAAGCTATTAATAATCAATGGTAAATGCGGTGACATTAGAATAAATTACGCGAGAACGAAGTTTTACATGGAGTTCCAGTACTCACTAAATGGGACACGAATAAATTTGAATAATACTAGTATAACCGTACTTAAACGCACTGTATTAATTTTAATCGAGACGATCTAAAACTGTATCGATATCGATATTGTATCGATTCGCCGAATCGTTTTTAATAAGGTATCTGTGGTTGACGAACGTTTGAATAAGTGTTTATTGCCTTATGCGTTTTGGTGTGGTTTGGCGCGAGCGGCATTGGCACGTCCCTAAATGATTTAATACTTATCGTTAGTGCGGTGCATGTTAAATTGAATTTAAAATCGATTATATTAACACCATCGTGATTGTGTAAGAAATTGTTTCAATTTATACGGTGATAGTAGGTTTTGTATATGTAGGTAGGTTAATATTAATTTATTTAGTCTATTTCTGAAACCACTTGTGGTGTTGTGGCATAAGCAACTGTAAACACGACAGGTTGTGGTTCGATTCCTTGGTGGTTTCTCGAGGATATGAAATATTTAATATTTTCATATATAATATTTGCTCTAATATCGAGAAAAAAAGCACAGGTTGCAGTTCGATGGACACTCGAGGAAATGATCTGAGGAAATGAGTTATTTAATATTTTCATTTCTTCGCTTTTCGTTGCATTCCGCCACTCAACTCAGTAATACCTCCAGAATTCGACAAAACATGGGGAATGGAGTACCTTAACACAAGGTTCCGTCTGCCTATCTTGCCATACGCATAATACGACATATAACTGAGAAAAGCCTATTTATATATTCATATTATAAAAAAAGGTTCCCATTTATAATTTATCCAGGAAAAATTGAAGTTTCTAATTGCAAAACTAACCGTATAGGGGCGTCCAACACGCACTGTCAGCCATTCATTGCGTATAAGGAGCTGGGACATGTTCGCGCGACACTACACACGGCGGTCGCGCTACCGTACCGTATAATCGTATTCGCACCTTAATATACGACCACCATTCTGAAACAGCAGGATAACCTGCTGCGTTGACCACCTTAATAAGTTAAATCTGGCAAGGCATAATTAAATGCTTGATAAAATAATAAAATTTTGTTGGAAATTGAAGGAAATTTCTGTGTAATATAGGTGGAAATGGACGATGGAGGATTTGATTAAGATTCTCTCAGCCTTTCAAAATATAATGACAATAAAAATATTTAGAAATATTTTTTGATTTCGTATGTACATTCAGAAAAATTCATTGTATCAATTGGAAACGTATATTGCTGGAATATAACCTATGGCTGGCAATACAACTAAATCTTAAATCATCCAGACACCATATTTAATTTAAATTAAAAATTAATTAAAAGCTTAACGAAAGCGCGACGTTGAGTTCCTCCACTCAACACACAATGCCTCGCCAGAAAGTGAGGGACGGAGTACCTAAAGACTGAAAGGTACCTTTCACCTTCCTACCTTCTTAATATGAATTTTGTAAATGTATCTTGGAAACTAGTTTCTTCTAACATATTATTTACTATATATATATATATCCTTTTAAAAAATTCAATATTTAATAGAAATATAAACAACGAGTCCTCATTAAACTATTGTAACCTAATAGCCATATAAAACCAGTCGTCATTTAACGAGTAGTTGTTTACTATAAATCACTTCGTAATACGTCATGAAATAATAAATAAATCAGCTGTACACGGAATCCGGAACTTCATATGGGCAAATAAATCAAAGGCAAAACGCATATTAAACCTGGGGTGGGCAAAAAGTTTATTGTTTTGCGACCAAAATTCAAATACGAAGGCTTTTTATAGCATTAAACTATCTATCCATGCCTAATATTATAAATTCGAAAGCAACTCTGTCTGTCTGTCTGTCTGTCTGTCTTTTACGCAATCAGGGCCAAACCCATAATTTCATTGTGATAAAATACTCATGTAGAGATACTTGAGGGTCTCGGGATGAACATAGGATACTTTTTTTCTCATATTTGTAATATTTTCGATATATACCAATATATTAAAATACTTAGTAATTTGACATTCAATTTATTCCGCCATGTTAATAACAACCGTCGTTGCTAAGCAACGATTTGCAAAGTTTGTTGTTACAAAACGTCACCCAAAATGAGCTTGCTTAACGCATCTATCTCTCTATTGAAAACTGAAAATAATTTCATAAATATATTTAACATACATTCGTATAGTTCAAGCGGGCGTAGCCGCGTTCGGGTCCACTAGTATTTATAATAAAATCGTAACAGATCGGTGTCTGTACATGGAGGGTGTATAAGAAAAAATGGTATTGTGGGTGGGTAGCTGGGATTTATTATTAATAACATATTGCAAAAGCAATAGTTATGAATATTTGTATATGTGTAGTTGAGTAGCGGGACTCAACGCCGCCCTTTTGCCCTTTTGCCTCTGAAGAAATGGAAATATAAATTTAAGTAAATATCATCGCTTCCTCGAGTGGGGGTCGAACCCGCAACCGCCCGCGTTACAGTCATACCCCTGTGCTCCCGCGCCTCCACGGTCTCCGGCCGTATATTGTTATGATTGGGGTCTTTTTTAATTTTCACATTTAATCTACATTTAGATGAGTATGCAGAGAAAGCGTAGACGTATTTTTTCTCCAACTTTCCTAAACATTATCGGTAATAAGTGGTGATTCATCACTACACTGTGTGGAAACCGATTTTAAAAATACAATGACAACACTATCATCATCATACCAATAATTTACAACAAATGCTGTAACTCCTGATAAGTAATTTCCGTGAATTGTCTCAAAAGTAATAACATTGTAATCATCATCATCAACAGCCATCTTTTGTCCACTGCTGGACATAGGCATAGGCCTTCCCCAATTCTCGCCACCACACTCGTTCCTCAGCTCTTCGGACCCCTTCGGGCGGAATGGATTTAGATTTTCCTGAGCTTAACTAAAACAAACATAATGCAGCGTCAGGAATTAATTAAGATAGTTGTGAGTGTTCTTTAATAGTTCTTTGCCTACGCAATTTATTATTATACGAGTACTTGTCCTGGTTTCCGGTTGTGGAGGTCAAACGACAGTCTCTATTGGTATGCCATTGTAGTTTTCATTTTGTTGTTTCATTCTGGCACGAACTTTGCGAAGCTTTTTTTTATTTAAATTCCAATTGATATTATATTTATTATTTTATGAATTGAAATATTTTTTTTTAAAGCGAAAGTTTGTGTAGATAGATGTTTGTTCCATTATTACGCCAAACGTACTGAACGGATTTTGATGATACTTTACTTTAATATAGGCTATACGTCAGGAAAACATAATCGCTACAATTTATGTTTTTTATAATTTGGCTATAATATAAGCAGGCGAAGCTGTTAATTTTATTTTTAGTTGATGATGGATGAAACCTTAACCCAACGAAACTCTTTTACCAACTCAGCACCGCATATTGCCTGAGTTAGTTACCAGAACGCGGAAATTAAAATATGTAATATTTAATTTCCTCGATTGGGATTCAAACTCACAGCCTGTCGCGCTCACAGTCACACTTGCGCCTTTGAGCCTCAAGTGGCCTCTATTTTTTTTCCTAAATCCACTAAACAAGCGAATTTTCTAAGCCAACAAACTTCGTTAATGATTCGTGACAAAGATTTTTTGTGTGTCAGGACCTGTGTCAAACGTGACTTACTTTTCATGTATATCACTTTTACTGTTTCAAATTACCCGTTTCGATCACGTTTCGTATTAGAATGTCTTTTGTATCGTCGTCTTTCATTTGTTTCAACACATTGATTCGAATAAATTACTTAAAATATTTTAATTTTTATGTAAAATTTACATTATCAAGAACTTTTACATATAATATACAACTAATATAATTTTAAATGCATATTTAAAAGAAAATACTATAATGTAGGGGTGACTGTAAACGCGACCGCCTATGGATTCGATTCCCGTTTGAGGAAAGAAAAAAATAATATTTTTATTTCCTCGCTCTGGTAACATTCGTGACATTGCATGTTGCGTGATGATGCAACATGCAATGTCTCCAGAATTCGGAATTATGTATATGGGAAAGGAGTGCCTTAACACTTGTTTCCCCTCTGCCTACTTAGCTATGTGCGGGATACAGCGTGAAGCTAACAAAAAATATATATTAGTTAATACGAAATATATCCATTATCCCCGAATCTTCACTCTCAAAGCCTAAACCCACCCAAACCCTTATTGATGAGTCGGCTGATTTCCAGAAATAAATAGCGTTGTATTTATAAAGTTAAAGCAACGAGAGATCTCGCTCACCGATTGCCGTATATTCTTGTATCACTTGTAAAATACTTTATTGCTATATAGTGAAACTGTTGTGTATTGGCCACTTGATTTCTTATAATTTTAATTGTGGTACTAAATTATTATCGAAATATTACTTAAATGAAAGCACGCGGAACTATTTGAACTTTTATACGATTTTTTTGCTATCAAATACGAACTTTAAATGTACTGTAAATTTTCACATGTTAAGTCTGTCATTTTCTTAGTATTAATTATTGTTATATTAACTTACTTAAAATAACATGCCAATTCTCTACAATTTGTTTATATTGAGAAGCGAGAAGCCTTTAAAGGATTTAGATTTTTCTCGAGCCAGAGTGGGACGGAGTGAGGTAGACTCGTTCGTTTTTTTGTGTTTACAGCGCGCCTCCCCGTTACCCTTATCTGTATCGGATGGTGCGCTATGGGGCTATCGCGCGCGCGAACCACCATCTGCTTGGGTTTGGTATTGCGATACACACTATGTGTTCTATCAGTGGTTGTATGTGGGATTTTTGGGTTTTTGGTACTAAGGTATCTATATCTAAATAAATGCCTCCAGTCAAATTCACAAAGAGTTTTACAGGACACTGTTTAACTTTTTTATGTATTTTTAAATGGTACTAATAAAATAAAATAAAAATAAAAAAAATCTAAGTTAATACGTGAAGCAGAAATTTCGTAGGTAGGTATTTTTTTAAAAAAAATTGTGCGGAAGAAGGAATATGATATTTGGCATACTTATACTGCACTCCAGAATGCTAATGATTTTTTTTAATTGCATCTCGTGTTTACATTAAGATAAAAACTTGGACTTGAATGAAAATATTAAATATTCGAATGAGAATTGAACCCAACAAAAGTCGTACACGACTGGGCTGTTTTTTTTTTCATATTGTGCTAAATAAAAAAAAATAGTAAAAGTTTCATGCCTTAACTAACGACTAACAAAAAACTATCTATACTAATATAATAAAGCGGAAGAGTTTGTTTGTTTGTTTGTTTGTTTGTTTGTTTGAACGCTAAGATCTCTGGATCTACTGGTCCGATTTACTATGTTTTTGTTTTGTATGAAATCTGCATTCTTCAGAAGTGCTATAGGCTATATAACATTACATTACACATATGTACTAATAAATTAAAATACTTTCTAATTTGACATGCAATTTATTCTCCCATGTTAATAACAATCGTCGTTGCTAAGCACCGGTTTGCAAAGTTTCTTTGTTGTTTAAAGAAAACGTCACCCAAAATGAACTTGTATTTTGATATTCATCCTTATAAAAATAAATATATTATATAATATTTAATAAATATTCTTATAGTTCAAGCAGGCGTAGCCGCGTCCGGGTCCACTAGTATTCTATATAGGTACGGGAAAAATACTTTAATTTCTTCGCACAGCAAACTTTTAGTTTCTACAACCATATTAGCATATATTTAATTAAATAGTAATTTTAGCGTCAAATTAAATTTCATAACAAGATTATTCCTAAAATTTGGTTTAAAAAGCTTATTTTACGCACATTAAAAGCCGTACGTGTAAAATTATTTTGATTTTTTAAATATTAATATTAATAATAACACAAAATAAAAATACAACAATCACCTAGTGTAACCTGTTCTAGAGCTAATGATACACTGATTAACAATATTCGGGGCAGATAGCTGTGAGTTACTCGCGCGGGGGGGGCGGGGCGCGATGTTAGATTGCGCGTGCGCCGATTTATGCCATACTCGTATTAACTGATATCGTCCACTAAATATCCCATTATTATTATATGCGAACACAAATAATGCCTTTTAGTCTTTACAACGATCGAGCTATCTTTTTATTTATTGTTGGGAAAGGTATTTAAAAGGATTTATGAGGTTAGACGCAGCTAACGTTTAATTTATTGATGGTTTCTTGGTATTTTCTTACAGGAAAATATATACGATAGTTTATTATTGTTGATGTTTACTTGTAATATCTAATAATGGATTTAATATATGATAGGATGCCAATTATTGTAAACTGTTGTTTATATTTTTTAATATAATATTTAGGCAATAAATTTAGTTTATAAATATGATTAAAAATAATTATCTTTCTCTATCTTATTTATTATGTAAATAATTTCTATCATAATAGCACCTCAATTTCATAGTGAAAATATTATTTATGCTGCCCCATTTGCCTTTTACCTGCTTTGTTCTTCAAAATCGCTTTTACTATATAAATATCTCTATAATATATTAGATCTATGAAGTTAATTAACATTATAAATTACTTGTTGTTAAATGTGGCTAGTATAATATTTACTCTATAGTAACTTTAGGGATTGTAATTTGTCATAGCTTTACATTGTTTTAATAAATTAAAGTCAATATGAAAGTATTTTTTTAGCTTCACGCTATATATACTAGGGTAGGCAGAGGTAAGTTGGGAACCTAGTGTTATGATACTCAGTTCCCATTCAGACACTTATGTTCCCTATTTTCTGCCGATTTTTTGAGGGATTGCGTATGGAATTCAAAGCCACGCTGGGTTACCTCTGTCGTTACCAGAGTAGGAAAAGGAAAATATTAACAATTCCATCCCCCGAGTAGAAACGAATCCGAAAACGTCACGTTTACACGCCTGTTGCACTGCGCAACGACGGCTTAAAGAAATTGAATACATTTTCCTCATGTTAGAATAAAAAAGCCGATCACATAAGAGTCGGACTCGCCCACCGAGGGTTCTGCACCAATTTCATGTGTGCGCTATATGAAATTTACTACAAATATAAATTTATTATTTTCCTACAAAATAAATTATCAGTTTACGTATTTTTACAAGGAGGAGGCATCAACTCTACGCTATCTCGATGGTCTGGACAGACGGACATACAGACAACAATATGATCCTTTAAGGGTTTCATTTTTTTCTTTTTAAAAAACAGAACCCTAAACAAGATTTTTTAATTATATACACAAATATATGCAATAAGAACTCCATTAAAAAGTGTACGTTATTATAAACAAAATCTCATAATTATGCAGCGCGTAGATGAGCTATCAACATATCGCTTATGTCGCCTTTGTTAAAACGGTATAAACCCAATTTATAAATTCGTCTGCAACACGAGCATCATTAATTATGTTGCTGGTTGGGTGGCTGAGAAAAACTTACTTCACTCATTTCGCTATCACTGCAATCACGTACTATCCTCTTCCTGCGTATAGCAAAATGCAGGAATTGTTGCAGTAATTCTATTGTAATACCTTCAGGTTGTCGTGAGAAATTGGTTCGTATGTCTCCAATTTTGGTCTGGTTTTAATTAAGCAGCTTTTGTGACTTATGCCACTTTGGTATGAACAGCTTTTAAGCTTTCTCGCTCTCGAGCTGGGCCTGCGAGCCTCCCCGGCGTTAATGGTGTTATCTTGCCCCTCGAACGCAGCACCTCTCAGTATATTTCTTTATCTTGTCTCTGCTGGCGGTTCTCAATTTCTTTCTTTTTTTATTCATTTGCTAATTTCGAAAATGAGAAGACGCTGCGATCCCATCACCAGTGATCGTAGATTTAGGCTTGAGCATTAATAAAATTAACGAATGCTCTTTAAATTAATTGAACGTCTCTTGGAAGTCGGCTATCGGGATCGGGTTCATCCTTGCTTGGCCACTTGGTGTATTAAAATAGATCTATATCGACCTATAATACTTGGAAAAACAGTGTTCGGATAGTTTACCATTATTTTTTTTAGTAGGTAATTTATTTATAGTACCAATGTAGGCAGGCTGCATTTCCAATGACTTTACCTTGAGTCAACTACCAATAAAAACTGAATAGTGCCAGCTCATTTGCAATGCTAATAGACTATAAATGATATTTAAACAAATATATTTGGATTCTGTATTAACAATTTGTTATTATCAATTATTATCGAATTATTATCTTGATTATCGATAAGCAACATTTATTCGTTTATTTTCCAATTTATTTGACATAATTAATTGTTGTATTTAATTAGTGAGATTGATGTTTGTCATTACTAATACTTGTATAAGTAACTAGTTTTATCCTTGAAGAACATAAATATGTAATTTTATTAGAATTATTTTTTGTTATTTTTGTTATTATATGTTGTTTTGTTGTTCAGTTTGAGATCTTTGGCGGATTCAATTCCTTACCTCGAAAAAAAGAAGCCAAATATCAAGATATTTAAAAAAATAGTACCTATACCTAAACGTGTCATACGTATTAAGTATTAATAGAATTTTTTATCAGCTTTTGTTTAATTGTCGATATAATTTGACTTCCTTTTTTTATCCCGATTTACTCTACCTTCTCGTGAGTTGGGAAACCTCACGTATGTTACTCATACTAGAAGACTTTAATAATATAATCAATATCTAATATAATAACTTAGCAAATCAAAGCTAAAACAAAGCGAACATACGTTTTGACATCACAATCACCATTCGCCAGATTGTTTACATTGAATTATCTACAGTATATAGGTGGTATTTTATAATAGTGAGAGCCCCGGGCGGGGGCGGGCGAGCCTCATGCGAGGCCACCCCAGCGAACGCCCCGAACTCGACTATATGCATGCATATGCTCTATAAAAATAATTGCATGGACTATATTTGAATTATAGACTGGAAGGTACTAAAACGTAAGTGTAGTGCTAATGTTGGAGTGTACGTTAAACGTAAAACTTACTTGGAGTATATATATAAGATAGGTCTATATTTTTCAACCAAAAATGCTTATTAAAAGTTGTTATAACTTAAAACTGAAATCAAAATTAATTATTAATTAATGACTTAATATTAGCAATTTTTTTCATGTTTATAAAAAAAAACTTAATTTTTGAAGAAAAATAATTTCATCGTGTATTTGGTTCGTGAAATTATACATACTAGTTAAAAATCATTAGCAACGCGTGGTTTGTAAAGCGAAAGAGACAGTAAAAGCATGGTAGACGTAGTATATAGGTAGTTAACAATTAGATTTGTTATCTAAATGATTATTTTTCGATCCAACTATCATAAGAACAATACCAGCTACGTTGAGTGACCCCATTGCATCTTATACAGCTAAGCACACAGTGTATGTCATAAATAAATATTAATTTTATTTTAACAGAGTTCAACCGCGGTAAAGGGGCACAAAAATGTGGCTCTAAACGCTACTGGTTGCGGGTTCGATACCCACTCGAGACAATTAAATATATTTTTTTAAATTTATAATTTTATTTCTTCGCTCTGGTGTCGGGGTAATGTGCGTTAAGTTCCACCAATCAATACGTAATGCCTATGGAATTCGGCGGAATGATTAACGGAGTGTCTCAACACTAGGTTCACATACATCGTGAAGCTGATTTTATTATTTAAATGGCGTTAAAGCCGTATATGTTAATAAAATTTTGTTACTGACTGTACGAAGGGCTCACATATGATTTCTTTACCGCTTTATCTTAGCTAATACATCAATAGATTGAATAGTATTGTAAGCGACGGCCTGTTTCCTTTTGTGATATATGGTGACTAAGCCTGTAGTAATATATGTACTTATACGAGTAATAAAAACAAGTAAATCAACTATTTTTGATATTATTTTTAGTTAAAATATTAATTAACCTCATTTCCTAATATGGGAATCGAACTCACAACCACAAATACAGACATAATTTCCAAATTCTGTTAAAATAGCGACAAAGGTTAAGAATTACTTAACTATAATGAAACCAATAAATTACCTATAACGTAAGATTCCATTTCCATCTAAGCTCATCCCTTAAATAAATTGGTACTTAGGATTACTGAAATATCAACTTAGTTGCTTTAAAATATCATAGCATTTGAGTTGACCTCTCAAACCTGCATTAGCTCCAATCAGGGGTCCCATCAGAAACATGGTATCGAAAGTAAGCTTTAACAATAATACTATCGTGATATTTACGAGATATTACTGTAGAACTTTGTAAGCGCAAATTATAAACGTTTTTGCCAGTTTTAGTTGCATTATGCTTAGGAAGATCTAAATATAGCATTAGTTTATCCTCATTGAATATTAAATTAAACGCGGTTAAGTGCGAGTCGGATTCGAATTCCGTTGGTTCCGTATTAATTTCAGAACTGTAGGTCAACGGGTAATACAACCTATGAAAGTTGACATGCTTCGTTACACTCATTTTGTGTAATATGAACTACGGGAAATGGAGTATCTTAAAACTAGGTTCCCAGGTTCCCTCTACTTACCCTGCCATATATATCTCACAAAAAAACGCTTTTAGAATCCTTAATTTCACATACATTCGTATTACAAAATATACGAATATGCCTACATCATTGCAGCTTTCATACATAACCAACTTTCGAGCTTAAATTACATTATTTAATTGATAAAAGACCAGCTTTATCTATCTGGTTCATCACCTATTGTTATGGGTAATAGAGTTAGCACAAACCATCGGCACAATGGATAAGTTTCTGTTACGTAGCGTCTTAGAAAGCTTGTGGGTACTTTTAATCGAATATAGTTTCTTATTTAGTATGAAATATTTAATATTTACTTTTGGAAATAAATATTTTTAATATATTAGTTTTCTGTAAATGATTTGTATATATTTTTATCCACTACCAACTGAAAACTATTGGATAATAAAAATAGAAAGAGTGTTCGTAACCGGAACGTCATATAAATTTGGTATAATAGTCAGGCTAGGATAATAGAGGCCAGTCTAAGCGAGTAAACGCGACAGATTGTGGGTTCGATTTCCACTCGAAGAAATATTTAATATTTCCATTACTTTGCTCTGATGTCGAGGCAAAGCGTCGCGTTGAGTTCCGTGTTGAGTTCAACCCGTAATGCCTCCAGAACTCTGCGGAAGATGGGGAACAGAAGCTTCTTAACAGAAACGGAGTGTTCTAGCACTAGGTAGGATCAGCTTACCCTGCTAAGTGCACTATTATTTTTGGTTACGCACAGAATCATAAATTACACTTATTCTGCATTATTATTCTAATATTTTTATTGATAAAAAAAACCCAAAAAACAGCATCTTGTATTGTGCCTTCATTAAAGTGACTCGGATCACCCAAAGCTGCAAACTTATTGCTCACTAATCCATCCACGTGTACGCAAATTTGGTAGATATGAAGTATTTTTGGTCAGCACAAGCGTATACGAACGTCGGGTCGAATAATTTATAGGCGATATGCGTCGATCGACTCCACGAATATTTGGCGGTAAAGTATTTTTGGTGCACATTATGATTTTCTACGTCAGTTCGTATAATTTATCTTGGCCGATGTCCTCACAAGTCTGTCAATTAGCCGGCATTCCAGCCCCGTGACCTACTCCGTTGCCACACGGAGGATGACTAACGGCCATTGTTAAACTCATTTCTTGGTTGAACGTATTTTATGTGCTTTGGTGCTGATTTGAAATCAACGAGTTGTATTAAATTTCTTTGCTGTTTTTTGGTTTTAATGATGCTGTATTTTATAGTCAGGATGCCCATATAAACTGTTTAATAAACTCAAATTTAATTCTCAATTGTCAATTCAAATCTCAAATATACAATTTTAGAGGAACTACCCAAATCCTATATTCCTCTGAACCCAGCGGCTACGTGACTCTCGATGCATTAAGATAATATATTATATATTTCACCACCTATCCGCATCAGATACCTGCAATGGCTTCATTACCTCAGCGACCTGGTCACATTATGCTAATATACCGCTACGAGGTCCATTATATCATCCAGGCACGCGATATAAAATTTAAAATGAAATGAAAACAATTTGAAAATCACCCCCCATGGCGCTACGCCCGAGATTGGCAGAGTGAGTGACGTCCACCGTCCTTACTGGTCGATAAGATTTGATTGATAAGAACCGGCGGCACACTAAAGATGTGTTTCTGGCGAGTTCACCTCGTAAAAATGCTTAATCTATATCATCATAAAGGAAACGTCGGTACGTTCCGTTCCGTTATCGTAACCAGCTAGTCTGTCACTTGGATACAACAGCTGTCTAAGTTTGGGCTGTCATGTTTGTCCCTTTTAGATACACAAAGTTAGTTGTTTTGTTTTTTTTTTTTATTCTATTGTTAGCTCGTAGCTTAGTTCAAGTAGTAGATACCGATTCACGTAGTTTTTCAATATAACGTAATTTTCGTTTTATAAGACAGACGAGATACGTTATAAGAGAGACGTTATTAATTTCATAGACGTATATTTTTCTGTATTATAATATTTAATAAACTTCTCTATATAATAATCTTTTCTATATAATAAACTTCAACATCTTCAACGTCAAGTAAAAACTTTGTTTTCATCACTTGATATTAGTACAGGCCACTTATATTTTTTTAACAATTTTATTAATGTATTCTTATATCTCCAGAATTCGGCGGAAAGTGAAGAACGGAGTGTTTTAACACTAGGTTCCCTCTGTCTACCCTGCTATGAGCGGGATACATTGTGAAGCTGTTTTTTTTTGATAATCTTATATCTTTGTCATCAGGTGGCAGATTCTGCTCCTTCTCCCCGTGTATAGAACAGGTACAACGTACTTGCTCTGCCCTAGAACAGCATGGCTTTCAAGAAATCAGTACCATGGAAGTGCTTCAAACAGAACTGAAGATCACCAGGCGAACTATTCCAGTGAGGGATCTATCATTTTTAAAACATAAGGTAAATACTTTTTTTTTCATATACATACAAAAGAATATGATTATCTACAAAAATTGTCTTACCCATTTTCAGGCCGTTTTATCGCAACTTAACGCCGCTTTTTGTCTTGCCATAGTAGGAAAATGGTTTATACTCTGAAACTTGTCTAAGTAAGAGCGTGTATGAAATGTTGACATTAAATAAATCTTATTAAATCACATTCACGCAGCAGAGTAGGCAAAGGGAAACAAGTGTTAAGATACTCCGTTCCCCACATTTCGCCGAATTCTGGAGCCTTTCTTGCCTTGTTTCCAAAGCGAGGAAATGAAAATATTAATAATTCCTTTGAGTGGGGATCGAACCCACAACTGTCGCGTTATAGTCACACCTTTGTGAACCTGCGCCACGACGGCCTATATAATATATTGTTATATAGTACTAGCGGTCCGCTCGCGGTTTCACCCGCGTGAACTATGTTATTATTAATTTCTGTCTCCATGACTACGTCCTAGTGACGTCTATGCAAAATTTGAGACTCCTAGCATTTGTAGTAACGAAGTTTCATACAAACTTTCGACCCCAAAAACAACCCCTTAGAAGTCGAATATTGCAAATTCCCGTCTTAGCGAGCACCTAAGTCTTATAAATAACTCCTATGCAAAATTTGAGATTCCTAGCACTTGTAGTTTCTGAGATTTCGTGATGAGTAAGTGACCTTTCGATTTTATATATATAGATAACTGATAACAAAAAGTAATTGAAGAAATTTTGTAAGTATAAGCTTAGCCAGGCCGCCCGCTGGTCTCACTCTCACGGCTGACACGTCAACTCGGGTAAGATACAACGTCACTGCAGTACGTACGTTGCGAGGATCGATCAGCGACTAACAAGCTGATAATTGGCAACATACATACGGAAAACTTTATATATATAGATATATATTATTTTTATTTTACACACGTATATTATTGTATGACCAAAAATGGAGTATTGCTAATTTAATATACGTATTGCAACACCTTGTTGACAGAGAACTATCGATTCCGTTTTATATTTCAGTTAGAGCTTTGTTTTATTTAACAATTTTTAAACGGTAATGTCGGTGTTTAAAGCTTCCAATCCCACACGGAAATTGATAAAAGACAAAGGGCGGCGTTAACTTCCGCAATTCAAAACACGCATTTCTACTAAACTATAACAAAAAACATTGACAGCAAGGTAACGTCAATGTAATGGCGACAGTTACTCTTTTTTTATGTTCAATTCTACTTAAAACTCCAATACAATATATAACCATCAAATATATAAAGAACATTTTATAAACAATTTAATAGTAATTATAACAATAGTTCAAACTGGCTGTTCACTAACTATCGCGATCTCGGTCGCCCGCTGACCTCCCTGACACGTTAACTGGAGTAAGTTACAACGGCGAACCGCCAGGATCGATGAGAGGCTGACTCGCCGTTAATTGACAGAATCCAGAGTGTTCTATACGAGAAGAGGTATACGAGTTCTTATGTGGAAGTAATTTTTGTTAGTTGAGTAAAATTATATAAGAACATTATCCAGCAGCAGGTTAGGCAGAGGGAAACTAGTGTTAGGACACTTCGTTCCCACTCGCTCACTTTCGCTGATGTTTTTGAGGCATTAAGTGACGAGTGCCGGTGCCGTCCACTTTGTTCAGTAGTTTATGCGTAAAAGTGGAACAATAATCCTCACAATCCTTCACATTTATAATGTTAATAAGATATCCCTATGGTATTCTGGCAAGTTCCAAAGCATTATTGTAAAATACATTTGTGTTTTATACATTATCAATTTCTCTATTTCAATATAAGAAGAAGAAGAAGAATAACGAATTTGGAGTTACTTTAGAGACGAATTGCACAGAAAACGATATTATATCTATTTACCTATATTATACATAAAGGTACATATAATACAAGTAATTCAAAAGGCATTACCATTATATATTTAATTTAAATACAAACAAATTATAGTACATTATTACCAACATAAAGCGAAGTGAAACGGATGCACTGAAATATGGCAAAGTAAACCTATCCGTACCGGTAATTGGATGTCTTCTTCATGAATGCGATCATAGATTTCCGTTAGTAGATTGGAGGTAAATGCTAATATATGAGAACTTACAAAAGGTTAAAGGGTATATACTAAAACTTGTATCTAGTAGTTAATGGGGAACAGAAGTTGATGGGAATGAATTCTCTTAAAAGGTTCCCAGGTTCCCTCTACCTACCCTGCTAAGTGCGGGATAGATAACTTGACCGCTTTATTTTCGGTCAGCTTAAAACGGAACTTTGTAGGATGGCTTTCGTTTTTTAGACTGCGATAATCACGGAGAAACATGTTTCGACCGACGGGACATTTGTACGTCCCGGTGGCGTGTTTCGGGATACCGGGACACACAAGCGAAAAGCGGGACTTCTGGTCACGTTAGGGATAGAGCGTGAAGCTATAAAAAAGTATCTCTTGGTTATCTACAATCCTGAAATAATTTTAAGCTTTCGAAAGCTGCTCGATCTTTTATGTTAAATATTTTAAAAATAATATAATATTCAAACTGAATATTGATTTTTGTAACACAAATTCGTAAGCAAATATCGTGACTGCATTGAAAAATTGCAAAATATATTGTTATGACAATCTATGCTAATCGCAATTAAAAACGATCTGAAAGTTAAACAAAATTAATAATCTTTATAACCATTGAAATAGAGTCTAAATTTAGATTATGGCATACATTAGTAAAATATTGGTGACATGTCGAGGCTTGTTCGGAGTCGTCACGCGCGCCGGTCGTCGCTAGCGGTCACGTTTTGGACGGTAGCTGTGGCTGATGGCTAGTGATGATCGTGCTGACAAATTGCTACGATATATTTGTATTAATGATTTTAAGTTTAAATCAACTGGATTTATTTGTCTTTCATTGTATTGTATGTAGGCCCAACTGGTTGTGGGTTCGATGCCCATTCGAGGAAATGATTTATTTATTTAAATTTAAGTATTTTCATTTCTTCACTTTGATGTAAAGGCAAACCGCGGCGTTGAGTTCCACTACTCATACATACAAATATTATCTATCTATCTATGTATATATCTACTAGTGGGCCCGGACCCGGCTACATCCGCGAAAATATAAGCCTAAATAATTAAAATAAGTTAAAAAATAATAATAAGTGGAGATTTATTATTAGAAAAAATATCTGAGTAACCGAAATGAACAAACAAAAGAAGTAAAGTAACTAAAGGAAATTCTTAATATTAGAAAAAGTACCTAAAGCTTGCCGTGCTATAATAATTATTAATTTTTGCGAACAATATTAAATAAAATCCCAAATGATTAAAATTACGATATTTTAAGTGTATAACATCGGTATAGATAACCGAACTGAGATAAATTAATTATAAGCAGCAAATAATTACATCAAAAATAATAGTAATTCGAAAATATATAAAAATTTACAAAATCATCAAAGTCATCTGCCCGTTCGCGTCGGTCATACTATAATACCACTCGTAGGCTAGCTCATTTGGAATCAGTGACATCTTATTTATTAGAATCTTTTACAGTAAACTATAATTTCCATCTAGATGAAATGCTAAAAGTGACTATTATATTTATTTTCATAAGGATGAATATCAAATTATAGAAATCATCTAATTTTTGTTAATGTATACAAATCTATATCGGCGCGCTCCATGTATGCATTAAGCAAACTCACTTTGGGTGACGTTTTCTTAAAACAACAAACTTTGCAAGCCGTTGCTTAGCGCACGTAGCGACGATTGTTATTAACATGGCGGAATAAATTGCTTGTCAAATTAATTATTTTAATATATTGGTATATATCGAAAATATTACAAATATGAGAAAAAAAAGTATCCTATGTTCATCCCGGGACCCTCAAGTATCTCTATATGAGTATTTTATCACAATTAAATTAGCGGTTTGGCCCTGATTGCGTAAAAGACAGACAGACAGACAGACAGACAGACAGAGTTACTTTCGAATTTATAATATAGGTATGGATGTATATCTCTAAATTATATATTAAACCAATCACATCACTTGAATTCGTTATTATATGTAAATTTACTATAAATTAAAATTATATTAATATAAATTTTATATTGTTTCCAATCGTGAGAAAACCAAAGCTTTTTATAGCAGATAAATATTGATCCTTGTGCCAATATATTATCACATTGCCAGATAACAAACGTCATTAGTATATACCATATTCGTAGCTTGACTACTTTTGGACAACCTAGAAAGATATGCATTAGTTCTGCACTATTCGGTGTGTAATACTGGGAAATTATAGTATTATATATTTTTTAGTAAAGGTAATTCCTAAATTTAAAGTTAAATATACAAATATTAAGTAGTGCCAAGTAACGTGAGGAACGTTGTGGGTTCGATTACCACTCGCTCTACACGGAATGAGGTACCGAAGTGTCTTAATGGGAACGGAGAGTCATTAGGTGCCCTCTGCCTTTCCTTATAGGTGTGGGATTACAGCGCGGAACTAAAATTTAATAATATCGAAATAAACTATACTTGATGACAATACCAAACATCCATTTTCGCTGATCAGAAACTGATACTGTCTAATAAAATTTCATAAAAAATGCAGAAAAATCGATGCATAAATGCTCGTTTGAATTCTTTGACTAAAATGTTTAAAAGTAAAGTAAAGCTTGCTTATACTATTAAGTAAGTAGCCAGCACTAGTTCGATCTAAGAAAACGGCAAATCATTTAACTATCGGTATTCATAGGTTAGCCACTGTCACGGCTAAGCCTTCGTCCTTGTACTCACATAGTATATGGGTTATTTCTAGCAAAGCCTTAAAATATAGATTTTAGTGGTTTATTGCTGTCTATACTCCAGGAATTTTAAACTGTTACATTTGTGCGAGTATTGAAATACTATTGTTTATGATTCTCTATTTATATTATTTTTTTAGGTTACCTTTACGTGAATTAACTTAACTTAACTTCACGCTTTATCCCTAGCGGGGTAGTCAGGGATAACGAAACGCCAAACGCTACGGTATTTGTATAAAAAATATCAATTAATAATAACAATAATATATATAAAAATATCAATTAACAATAATATATATCAATACAAGGTTTTAAATGTAATGAACGAAATTTAAAATGTCTTTACACATAAATAAGCTAATACAATATTAGTTTGATAATAAAATATTTTAGCTTTTTCCCAACTAATCATTTCAACGTATTACCACAACTTTTAATTGAAATCTATCACTATTCGACAACAAATAGATATGTATCAATCTTTGTGGCAACAAATATGATTTATACGTGCGCGTACGCAGCTGCGATAGAACAAAGCGGCTTGCGTTCCCACATTACTTACGAGATGAGAGATGATCGGAGATCCGCTTTATGCCTCTATAATGTGCTACAAAAACGGTATTGTAAATAAGTATGTCTTTTAAGCTATTTATTATTTGGAACTATTAACTATAATATAATAATTTAAATGTCATATTTTCAAAATATGGAAAGTAATATATGTAAATACTTAATTAAATTCTAAAAGAAGCCATAGCTTTCGATACACTCTTGACAAACTGTTACAAACCTATTCAGGTGTTTAATATAATTATATAAACTGGTCTAAAACGTTAATAGTGTTGTAATTCCAACAATTTAGAAGACAATTAATCGAGAAAGCCATTAGGCTCAGCCATAAATCGGTCTCAATTTCACGGCGCAATCTGGACCGGTGCTCGGCGCGTGCGCAGCCAACAGATACCATCTTATCACGGATCGAACGCGATCTGTCGTTGTCGCTCCGCGGTCTCGCCGTGTCCAAACACTGTCCAAGCTTGTAGACCGACTGACCGTTTCTATCGAATCAATCGACATTCAACATTGATTAAAACTATTAACTGATTTAATATATTATCTATATATATAAAATCGAAAGGTCTCACTCACTCATCACGAAATCTCAGAAACTATAAGTGTTAGGAATCTCAATTATTGCATAGGAGTTACTTATAGGCCGTAGGTGCTCGCTAAGACGGGAATTTGCAATATTCGACCTCTAACGGGTTGTTTTTGGGGTCGAAAGTTTGTATGAAACTTCCTTACTACAAATGCTAGGAGTCTTGCATAGACGTCACTAGGACGTAGTCGTGGAGACAGAAATTAATAATAACACAGTTCACGCGGGTGAAACCGCGAGCGGGCCGCTAGTTGTTTATATATATGAAAATATTGTCAACTAAATATTAAGATATTACTACATTTCGCAAGTCAACGTGAACACGTGATAGATACGTTGCATAAATTCCTATTGAAACGAGTCTATCATTTATAGTAGGTACAGAGCAGCGAATAATTCCAATAATGTTTACCAACGCCATTCACCAGACAGTTTGAACACGCGAATCGGAGAACAAAGAGATTTAGGGCAGTGTAACACGATCCTCCATATTGTTGCTGTGAGTGACGCAACGGATCTGTCGCGGGCAAGATGGCGGCGAGACAGCCGTGGCTAAAGGATGCGCCTGCGCCGTGAAATCTCTTGTTACGGCTAGTGTGGCAATGCGAGCTTAATGTATGCGCCGGTGTGCTCGCTCCAATCCCTTATGTTTTGATCCAATTAATAAATCTTATTACTTTTTATATTACGTCGTAAACATAATAAAACGTAAGTTCGGGAAACTCAGAGTTATCTGATTCAGGATCTTATCTGGCTTAAATCAGGCATAGGCAGAGGGAGACTAGTGATTAGATATTCCGCTCGTTTCCCCCGAATTCTGGCATTGCGTGTTGAGTGGCGGAACTCAACGTGCTAACTCAACTCAACGCGCGTTGCCTCGACACCGGAACGAATAAATGAAAATATGAAGTATTTAATTTCCTCGAGTAAGAATCAAACCCAAAAACTGTCGCTTTTAAAGTCACACGCTTGTGCCCCTACGCCATGACTGATCTGTATAAAGCGTTTAATAATATAATCTTAAACATTTTATAATAAAATTACAGTACGTACTATAAGAATTCCAATGCGTCTAGAAGCAATATATTTATAAACAGCCTACATGATTAAAATCCTCAGATAATTATCAAAAGCTCTACAACTCCTTTGGAACCGAATATATTTCTTTGGAAGTTACATGTCCATGTACCTCTTATAAATGGACTTAGTTCCGCTTATCCTGCTCACCAGATAGCATCAGCTGTAGGAACACCGCGGACGACCTTTAGAACACCATCGCCAGCTAACGTTCCCGGGACCCAACACAGTTTTACCGTTACACCCGCCATCTATAAATCCGCAACTTGACAAAATAATAGGGAACCAGATAGTACGAGGCTATTAACGCCCAAAGAGATATATTGGAGCCTACTCCTCTTAATCAGATACCTAAATACGGGTGCAATGTAATAGAAATTTCTTAGAGCTTTGTTTGATATCGTGATAATTCCGATTGGCAATTGCAATCGTAAGAGTTAACAGCGTATCTAAGATCTTGTCAAGCCTCTACGGTAGTGATGCCTTCGATCGGGATCAGTTTTGATTGTTAGTCACTTGGCAACAATGTAAACGGATATTTCAAGTTTATTAGTTGGTTGATAATAAACCAAATAAGGCAAAATACGGGGACATTATTTACAATTAAATTAAAAAGTGTCAATTTTCTCCATTCAATGTGATATTGGTTAAGTGAGTAGTGTTATGTAGTGAAGTGGCACGCTCGGAACGCCATGCATAAATAAATATCAACAACAACTACCACCATTTTTTATACTGTAGTAGACTCATCGTCCGAATCATCGTCGTATCAAAAGTTACATACACGTAACAATAAGAGAAGACAGAAACAATAAACTGTTTCTATCTTGGTTGGTTTTTGAAAAACTAATAGCACTTCACTAAAAGCATCCATAGTATTACAAAAATATAACTTTGCTAAAGTTTCTTTGTCTATTTTCATATAAATTATCAAAAGGTAAGACAGCAAAAAAAATCTACAAATACTCATAATACTCTTGAATTAAGAATTTGCTGACATAGAATTTTGGGTAATTACCCGATGATATATTTCATTCCCCCGAGTGGCAATTGAACCCAGAACCGTCGCGTTTATGATCACACGCTTGTATCGCGCCACGTCTAATAATTTATAAAGACATACTATTTTAACAGGCTTCAAACTCACAATATGCGTTAAACACTGTACATTTACTTATATATTATTTACTTCATTTACTTTATGTTGCTAACTTTAACACAGTAAAGTCTTGTATATTTAGCAACGCGTATTACCAGTTTTGGTTGGGTGATATTTTAACTTTAGTGTAAGTAGAATTATAAAATCAAAGTGCGTATGTTTAAAGATAAAATCTAGGGAAAGGAGAATTTTGCGAAAATTTTGCGACGTTTCATTTAAATATTACTCGACAATTATATTAAATGGACTGTTTTGGCTTAAATAGGATTTGTATTACTTTCACAATAGTACCAAATTCGAAATCCATATAGAAGAATGTTAAAAGTAATATGAGATAGATATGCTCGCTCTCTTATGAAAAATTTCTATATTATATTGTGCTTTTTATATGTAACTTACAAATGGGATGAACGAACGCTTGTCCAATAATTAATAGCGAAATAGGGAGACAAAATTGTTTACTTCTTAGATTCTTGAACACTATTTTATATAGATGAATTTTGACACTATTTTATATAAAGAAATAATATTAAATACTCTATACGTGTAGTACTCTTCTGCACACTCCTCTGATTTCAATCGTAGAAACAGAAGAGAGGAACAAATGTTCTTAGAAGGTATTTAAGTAAAACGTAATGCAGTACTAAAATAAATACATAAAGATGTCTCCTAAATAAACAAAGGATAGATGCATATAAATATATGGTAGCCGAAATACGAAATACGGTTATGGACTAGTACATTAAGGACACACAACACAACTTAAGGCTACGTTTCTTCAGTATATCTAAAAAAAACATATATTAAAAAAAAAAACATTATCATTATCAATAAAGCTTAAAAATTTAAAATTTTTAAACTATATTATTCCACACTTAGCAAATTTTTATAACATGTTTTCCAAAACATACCAAATTTTTAATGAAGCCGTCGTGGCCGGATGGTACAAAGGTGTGACTATAAACGCGACGGTCGCAGGTTCGATTCCCACTTACAAATACAATTTCAACTTTTATAAGGTTCATTTTATTAATAAACGTGATAAATATGTTACAAAAGCCTATATTATAGATGAGGATGTTCCAAGATCTAACATTACAAAGGTTAAGACAGCTTAAGCTAACTTAGCAGCAACAGATGAAGATGCATAATTTACAGCTAAGCCTTATTGCACCAGCTATAAATAAGCGATATAGTAAATTCGTGCATCATCACCACCATTTATTCATGCCACTCGGTGAGTGGTAGCGGTGTTCGGTAATCTGATGCACCGTGTGAATCTAGGACCGTGACGGGAGTTACGGAATACGTATGTATGGAGTATGTACTCATTAGTTGAGCCTAAATGGAGAATATGGTTTGGTTTTGTACGTTTTCTTGGTTTATTTAGTATAAATACTTGAGAATAATGAAGAATAATGAAGGGTTTGGTAGTTTTTAGTAAATTTATGTTATTCTTAAATGTAAAAGTGAGCTTAACGAGATAGTGGATTACGAATTAGTGGGAGAAATAGGTGTGGTACCGTTTCGACGTAATCAGTTCGTATCCAGTACATAGCAGAATAGGCAGAGAGACCCTTGGAACTTAATGTTATTACACTCTGTTACTATCAAGACACTTCCGTTCCCCACGTTCCCCTAAATGAAAAAGTAAATGTTGTACGATAAAATTAATAGCTAATTTAAATTTTAAAAACGAAAAGTCAAGAAAAAAAAATAGACATCGATTTTGATGCGAGCTTTTATTCACTAGAAATGAGCACAAGAACGAATAGAGTCGTCACCAGCATGTAGTATGGTCGTCGCCAATAAATTAGCTGGCGAGTGTTCGGTCCCACGAGCCCGTATCTAGATGAGCCCGTACAACGCGTCCGACTCGGGACTACGATGAAATGCTTTATTTTCACTTTGGATTTATTTCGTATGACATTCACTTTACGTTTTGTTAAGTGTCACTTGCACTTTTAACAAGATGTGAGGATCAGAGGAAAAGTGGCTTTTGGGTTTGCCTGCAAAAGGACTATGCTTTCTCTATAGGAAGTTTAAAATTAATAATGACTATTTTTTACGTTAATTTTCTTAAGAATTAATAAAAAAATAGTTAAATAGATACGCAGATAGATAGATAGATCCGATTTGTATAGATATATTAAATATAAAGGGTCTAGAAATATTTTATAATTATATAGTGCCTTACAAGTGTTCCGCATACGACAAGATTAATTGAGCAACATAAATTTGTCTTAGGGCATCCAACAAATTGTAACTTAATACGTTAAGTAACATATTAAATATTTACACATAAATTGCAATAATTTGATCTGCCATCGTTTATTTCTCAAGCCAGGCGAGTGATCTGGACGATCTGGTCCTGTCATGTTTTTAGGACGGAGTAACTAATGTACGGTAAATTTCCCCAAGACTTGATTTATTACTGTGCGCATATTATATTTCGCTTTTAGAATAATTAAATAGTTTCTTGGTGAAATCCAAAATTATATTTAAATTATGTATAGGGTAATTTCCTTGGCATAGTTGAAAAATGTGCTGATTTTTCACATTGACTGTTTGTCTCGAGTCTTTAACAAGGGGGAAATTCCATTCCATTCCATTTTTTTATATAAGTAGAAGTGGTTTTACTCTTAATATTATTTTTTTATACAGCTATGTAGACTAATATTTTATCAGGTACCTACTTATTCTGTCTACTTGGGTAAAAATACAAAATATATAATTTTACAGATTTTTAAAAATATTTATGAAGAAATTGCGTACACCAAAAGCGTAAATAAAATAAAAATCTACAAAAAATATTGTAAAATTTCCCTATATTCACTTAAAACATAGGTATATACATATTTCAACAGCATTCCAAACACCAAATATAACGAATCAATCAGTCCAGTAAAATCCGATAGAGTCGTCGCTGGTCTCCGGTCGGTGTCCGGTTGCCCACGTAGAATTCCATTGTTGACTCTGGTCCCAATCGATCACCATTACGGATGTGGTCTTATTATATCGTGTTTATTATATTAATTAATATTTATATGGCCAAGGCGACTTGTACTTACTGTTGGTTCTTGGTGATCTATGGCTTTTTTTTTTGGTTAGTTTTTTATTGCGCAAGGTATTTGGATAGTATGTTTATATTTATATAGATTTGTTATATATTGTTAATTTTATATAATTTTGTCTGTTATAAGTTTTGTTTTTTCATAATAGTCAACTAAAAGTTAGCTTTCGTCTTTAGAAATCGATTTATTTGTTCTAAAAGTTTTTTTTTTGCTTTCACAGCAGTTACATGTTACATACATTGTTGTTAGGGATTTGCAGGGCATCGTGGCGCAGCAGCACAACGTCAGAATGTAAATACGACGCGTGTGGATTCGATCCACACTAGAGGAAATTAATTATTTAATTTCCTTGCTCTATAACACAGACGAGGGCGGCGTTAAGTTCCATCACTCGACAGGCTGTCTCAATATTGGGCCCTACTATAGGCGAAAACAAATATCTATGCTTAAAAACAAAAATTACGAACTATTATTAATAAATGTAAATAAATATGTTTCACAATATTTCAAAATATTTACGCTGACGTTACGTCGCCTTATGTCGTGCATTCAGTGGCTGGAATTGGATGAGCAAATATATTTTACTTTTAGCTTAGCTTGCTGCTATCAATTTAATATCATCTAAAAATAATCTATACTTATAATAAATCTGTAGAAAAGTCGTTTCTGTACATTGAAAATATTTTTAAAAAAAATTTGCCAGGGTGTTAAAAAATAACTAACAGAAGGATAATTTACGGAAGGTTTTAGTGTTTATTTTATTGTAATCGCTTCACTCTATCAAAAGATATAAGTATTTAAGTTTTTTAAGAGGTTCATATTTGAGATAGTAGAAACAGACAAATGTAACGCTATCTATTGTTAACAAGTGGTAGATACTAAAGTATCTTGATACTTGATAACACATACTGTTGAATTATACACAAATTTCGTTGGGAGGACTTTTAAACATTCTAATACTTTAGTACAACATAAATCCTCGGGCGAAGCCGCGGGCAGGCCTCTTGTTCTAAAATAAATTCAACTTCAATACATATAATAAATTATATTATATTTAATTACTATTCAATAATATAAAGCAGTAGTATTGTTAACTACATATTAAATTTAGGAAGTCATTTGCTGTCCAACATACCTATAACATAGCTTGACCCCAAAACTGGTGCCTGGAGCTGATGCCGGTTCGTGACCCGCCCTGACCCCGATCTAGTAACCAGGCGTATTGTCTCTGACGTGGCTTGTGTCACAACTTATGAAATGCAGGCTTGATAGCTTGATAGCTACATGAGAGTAGCTTTGCAATTCCCTTGTACGTATATACATATATAACCGTATATAGTATGCAAAGGTTAAATTTTATATTTATTTAATGATTGCAATGTATAGATTTTATTAGAATTTTAATTTTACGTTGATTCTGCTCATAGAAGGATAGGCGGAGAACTTGGTGTTAAAGCACTCCGTTCTCATTATGGCTCTTTTGTTTGCCGCTTTCAGCCGAATTCTTTCGTGTTGAGTGGTGTAACTTAACTACGCGTATTTTCTGGAATGAAATCGAACCCACAACCTGTCGCGTTGGCATTCAAAATTGAAACAATCTGACAACATAATAATAATTACAATCTGCATTTACGTTTGTTTATTACGTACTCTGTTGCTAGGAAGTAGCATATTTGCAAAATTGACGACTAAAACACTGCAGCTTCACGCTGTATCCCATCTGGTAGGGTAGGCAGAGAGAATAGTGTAGACTTAAGACACTCCGCTCCCCACTTTCCGCCGAAATCGAAGGTATTAGGTGTTGAGTGGCGAATCTCAACGTTTTGCCTTGTTATTTGAGCAAGGAAAATGAAAATAGTAAATATCTCATTTCGTCAAGTGGGAATCGAACCCACACCCTTCTATTCCTAAGCCGCGACTAACAAAACTAATTGATCCATAGAATTTCCTAATACATGTTGAGACAAAGCAATCAAAAGTTTATTACTTAAGTATTAATGAGCGCATTTGGACGCCATTGTTTGGACGGATTAATGATATTAGCGTTGGCCCCCGACCTCGCTCATGGAGATCGATATCGAAAACCAACCGAAGCTTGCGTTACTTTGTAAATGCTTTGAAATTAACTTTTGTCTTGTTAAAACCTATTGTCGCTGTTAAATGTCATTGAAACCAGGACAGTAAAATGTGTGGTCCATTTAGCACTTACTTGAATAAATATATTTTATTTGCTAGGGTAGAAAGAGGGAACCTAGTGCTAAAACACTTTTACTCACTTTCCGTAGTTTCGAGACATTGGGTGTTAAGTTGCGAAGCTCAACGAATGGAAATCGAACCTATAACCGTCGCCCTTAAAGTCTCAGTTGTGCCATACCGCCACGACGCGACGGCCTCTGTTGTTAATTTTACTAATAACTTCAATACAATTGATAGTTTTAACTATTTTAAGAAAAGTAATAGTACCGTGTCAAAAATTAAATCTCAACTTCGTGATTGCACGGTCCAGGAAACAATAGATAACGAAATGTTTACGAATAAATATTTTTTTGTGACACCATTTTTTAAGGGTAACTGTGGTCCATTGATGAGAGGCATCGTGACCGACGAAACTCCGGTCACGACCGAACCGTTGACCGAAAAGGCGAATGTTTCCATAGCCGTGAACATTTCTTATCCTATTAATCTACTAATATTAGAACTACTAGTGCTATACTATTTTTGGTTATGTATGTAAAGTAATTTTTTACGTTCCAGAATTAACATTCATACAGAGCGAACCTAATACATAATTATTTTGAGAAAATTAGGGCATATTCTGAAATAAATTTTAGAATGTGTCCTTATTTTATATTTTAAGTAACTACCTATCTATATATATAAAATCGAAAGGTCACTCACTCATCACGAAATCTCAGAAACTACATGTGCTAGGAATCTCAAATTTTGCATAGGAGTTACTTATAGGACGTAGGTGCTCGCTAAGACGGGAATTTGCAATATTCGACTTCTAAGGGGTTGTTTTGGGTGGGTGGAGAGTGAAAGTTTGTGTGAAACTTCGTTACTACAAATGCTAGGAGTGTCAAATTTTGCATGGACGTCACTTATAGGACATAGGTACTCATGGAGACAGAAATTAATAATAATGTAGTTCACGCAGGCAAAGCCGCGGGCGGGCCGCTAGTTTGATATAAAAGGATCTTAGTTGAGAGCGATTTTTAAATACGGGCCTAGTTTTAGAATTAAAACGAAAATTGTATAATGGAGAAGCAACGAGCAAACCCACGTTCCGTCGACCTCCGACACGGAAGGCGAGGTGTCACGGTCCGATAAAAAATGATTACAATAAGGTCGTGACTTCAAATCCATTCATTCATAGGATACTCTGAGAAAACGGTACGTGCGAGCATTTTCGCGGGGCACCATTCGTTGCGCTCGCTAAGAAAAATGGACCCCATAATATCTTTATTCCGTCTATTTGTTATACGGTTAGTCTATAATTTTAGTATTATTATTTAATATTGTTTAGTTAATACCGTAGAATTAAACATAGTTCAGAGATTATTTATATTATAAGTAGGAATTTGTTAGGTCAAGTAAATAAAAAGCTAATTTCTTTAAGCTTTCTTTTTCAAAGATTGCATAATTTAGCTGTTAGCGCACAATGTTTTTTTTTTTAATATATGAAGTGTAAAAAAGGCTTAGATATATTTAAAAAAATTTCAAAAACTTGGAAATAAATTTTTAAATTTTTAGTAAATTCATAATAACGATACAAATGTACTAAAAACAATTATTTTCAACTATATTCTTTTAAAATTATTTTAAAATACAATTAATTACACAAATTATTACCTACATGAAAAAATATAGTATCAAAATTTCTAATACAATACAATATAATTATAATCTTATATAAAATATCTTTATAAAATTTCACAATTCGCCGATAGATGGCGTTACGGTACGTCTGAATCGCGCTATGGTTTCGTTCTGTTGAGAACGTAAATACTTCGAGTTTTGGTGGTTTGAATAACTTTGCGCAGAGGCAATATCGTAACCAATGAGGTTAATCCGAGGTGCGATTATTGCTAGTTGAAAACTTTACCAATACCCCGCCTTGTGGTCGTGAAATACCGACCGCTATGGCAATTTTTGAACGGCTGTAATGGCCTAATAAATACTGAAAAAAATAGTAGAAAATTGATATATCTGCTGTGAGTGCTGTGCTTTCACTTTATCAATTTTGATAAGGGTGTGCCCTCATTTTTTAGAGTAATATATCGATTTTGATACATTTCTCGGTTAAAAATATCGATATTTTGTTCAACAACACTATTATTTTATAATTTATCATATTAATCTAAATAACCTTTCCGTTATTACTATAAGATATATAAATAAATTAAAAATATTTTATATAACTTTCCATTTAAATGAGATTTTTAGATATAATTGGATGACTAAAACAATCTGACAAATAATTAGTTTAGACTCTGGTGACGACCCAAAACGCGACGTTGATTGAGTCCAGCCACTTATTTGGCGGAAAGTGGTTAACACTAGGTTCCCTGCCTCCCTTACTATGTGCGGGATACAGCGTAAAGCAAATATATATATTTAAACCTTTTCACTAATATTTTGAAACTAATAGTTTAATGAAAACAAATTCTTAATATCTATGACAGGTAAAAAAGACAAAAAAAAAGGTTCCCAATCACCTAATAAAAACCAAAGTTAATAATATAAAAGATATTAAGTGACCGTGTCAAAAGGGATAGTGACAAAACTGAGCACTACAGCTTACGAGTGATCCAGATTTAATAATGTCACACAGATTTGACATTTACAGAGTGTTGTGAAAGTTGTGCCTTATTGAGTGGAATCGATTAATCCGATTATCGGCATTATCGATTCACGGGGGGTCTCGGGTTCGAACCACGGCTCTGTCTACGCTACGAATTTAATAAGATTTTGTTTTACTTAATTTAATGAGATTCTATTTATATCATTTATTCTTTACCAGCTTCATGCTATATTCCGCACGCAGCAGGGTAGGCAGAGGGAATCTAGTGGTAAGAAACTCCGTTTCTGACTTTCCGCCGAATTCTGTATGGATTGCGTGTTGAGTGGTGGAATTCAACGCCGCGCTTTGCCCCGACACAATATATTTATATTATTTACTTTATAGTAATTTAGGTTATATAATACTTTAATATATCGGAATTTGGTGTTTTAAATTTTAAAGGAGCTGCCTTTGCCCAATATTGTGTAATATGTCAACATTATACCATCAGCGTTTCAAAACCTAAATCAATCATTGCTAAGTGCTTCAATCATCCAAATGTAAGGAGTCGATCACGATCGAGAGCCGGATACGTATCTGATACTCGTATGTTGGTAATATTATAGTAATCGTATTCGTATACAAGCTTAATACAGTTAATTTACAAGGGTAATTCTAGTAATTTTATAATATAATAACTATTGATATTATTATACTTTTTTTATAGTTTTAAATTGAACCCCGCTTAGATATAGTAGGGGAAACCTCGGAATCTAGTGTTAAGACATTCTATTACCATTAAGACATTTCCGTACCTCTTTTTCGCCAAATTCTGAAGGCGTTGTGTGTTAAATGGCGGATTTCAACGCCGCGCTTAAATATTTTGAATTAAAACATCTTGTCATGTTTACAGTCGCACGCTTGTGGCCTTGCGCCACGACTGGCTTCGTTATTTAAATAATAATAGGAAAGGGGTTACTAACAAAGAAATAAAAGATTGACGCAGCAGCTGATGTCACCACTTTCAATACAAAAAGGCGGCAGATTTTTAAGTTTGCTTATTTAATTCTTTGGAAATATGTTATTTTACTTAATAAATATAATAAAATCGATACTGTTGTCAAAATACAGTAATAAGAGTTTACGATACGTTAAATAAGAAATAACAGCATTATCTCGGTATTAAGTTATAAAATGCAAAAATGTATTGAAGCTAAGTGTCCACGGAAAGGGATACTGGGTAAATATAAAGTTACCTAAAGATTGACCGCACACTGTTCTCTGAGTGACGCCCACGGAATTTAAATTCGGTAGCTCTGGACGTTGAAGCGTAAACATTTTCTGTGGAATCACTTACAGTGTATAATTTATCGCTCATTTTATTGCTGGCGGTCTTGATTTTTTTTTTATTTTGTTTTTTTGTCGATTTTTTTAGTTTTTGATGTTTTCTTTTTATATTTAGGTGCAGTGACATCTTGAATAACTATGCTTATTCAAATTTTCCTTGAAATAAAATTTCATCATCATGCACCAGCTTCACGCTGTATCCCGCACACTGCAGGATAGGCAGTGGGAACCTAGTGTTAAGATATTCCGTTGCCAACTTTCTGCCGAATTCTGGAGACAGGAGGCAGAATTCAACGCCGAACTCACCTAAAATAAAATTTTATGATGTAAAAAATTCAAATGAATATAGACATTAGTATAAGCAATCCAATATAGTATTTCATACAACTCAAGCTCATTTTTTGTTAACTAATTGAAGAAATGAAAAAAAAGAAGACTTTAAAAATCAATCGACTCGTTTCACTGTTTCCATCAAAACTGTCAGCGGCGCTTCACATCACGTACATTTTGATGATTATCGCATTAGGCGAGTGAGAAGCTGAAAAACAAAACCTTTGGAGTGCCGTCAGTACAGTCCGCAACGAAAGTTACAACCTAAATTGCAACTAATTCAATACAACCCATTTCTATATTTCTTAATTATTTAACTATATATATATGTCGCTGTCTGTACGTTGTTGGCATGATATAGTTGCCCCCATTACTGACAGATGGCGGCGTAATGACGATTGATTTACGATATCGCAACGTTTAATAGTTGCGTAATAAATTGATCGTACATTGTCTATGATACTGTTGGTACTTATTTTATAGATGAAAGCTCTGCAGTGTAAGGACGCATTTACACTTATATGCAATAGGTTTGAATTAAACAATTAATAATACTTATAATTTTACTTATAAAAGTCGAGTAAACGTGAAAGTTGTAGGTTCTATTCCCTTCAAGAAATTAATTATTATTTATTTATATTTTTATTGCACCGCACTAGTACCAAGGCAGAGAGCGGCCGGGAGCAATGCCGTCAGAATTCGGCAGAAAGTGGGTAACGGAGTGTCCTAACACTAGGTTCCCTCTGTCTACCCTGCTGTAATCTTTGCAAAGCTTTGTCTCGACACCAGAGCGAAGAAATGGAAATATAAACGTAAATAAATATTTAAATTGCTCGAGTGGGGATCGAACCCACATCCATCGCGTTACAGTCACACCCTTGTGCCGCTGCGCCACTACGGCCTCGTATATAACAACAAACATATTAACATAATAGACATATATATGTGACATATAAAATAACCGAAGATAAATGCTATCAATAACACGCGTTTTGACCGCTACCGATGCTTTTTACGATATCTTGAACGTTTCGACTTTAACTTGTTTTCTTTTATTTATTTATTTTTCATTTATCCTTATGAATGTCTAAATTCGAGGCATGTTTATCGTTAAGACGGTAACGGCGTCGGTGCCGGCGGTGGGTGATAAAACTTATTTTGTGTTTGTGAGGGACTTTTGGCAGCGTCATTTTATCGCCGATTTTTTTTTTACTGCCCAAAGATCGTTTCTGCGAAGATGTAATTTTGAAATGGTAAATAAATCTTTTTAGTGCTAAACGTGAGATAAGAAATGTCTCAATTTCTTATATATTTTTAAATATTTTATGTCAATTTATGTATATCTTAATACCACAATAAATACGAGTATAGCTAGAACACATATTTTATCTATTTTAAAAGTTTTAAAATAGTCCAAATTTACACACCAATTACCATAAACAATATTTCGGCACGGGCCAAACTAAAAGTAGATAATTATTTAAGTGTCAATAAATAATAAAAGATGGCCGCGCGCCGCTGAGTGCTCGTCCATCTCTCTTATCTCAATTCTTAATGCGCCTCTTTGCTGGTCATTCTTTTTTCCCAATCTTTCTTTTTTCCTTTTTCTCCCGCGTCGTCTGTCGGGGAGTTTAAGTTTTATGTTGACACGGTGGAGGTTTAATGTTTTAATAACAACTTAAAATCCAATTCGTTCAAAACGGAATGGTATTTGAGTAGATTATGTCAACACTTCGTTTACAATGTTATCTAGTTTATTAGTTTGAGATGAATGTTATAATCTTTTATTGTAGAAAATAAAAGAATTTTAAACTCATTTTGTTTTAATTTATTGTGTTGAGCTTCACGCTGTATCCCGCACATTGCAGGGTAGTGGGAACCTGGGAACCAAGTGTTAAGACACGTCGTTCTCATTAAGACTACTGTTTACTTTTCGCCGAATTCTCGAGGCATTGCGCGTTGCAGGACCGCGTACCAGATCAAAGAAATGGCAATATTTCATTCCCCTACTGGGAATCGAACCAACAACTATCGCGTTTACAATCGCACCACTGCGCCACGACCCCCTCATTTTTTTTAAATTTTAAATAGCCTAAATTACGAACGTTTAAGGTAGTTTCGTAAGTTACAGCTATAAATCAAAAGTGCAAGAATTATATTTAGTTGCATTTCCGAACGAGACGGACCATCGATCACGACGCGTTCCTAGTTTGAATAAATTTATGTAACGTAATTGCGGTGCGCGTGCGCAGCGACCACTGAGCGCGACATTGCTTGTGACTTTAAATTGAATTAATTTTGATGACAATTTAAAATTTATATAATAATAATTTTAATAATAAGATAAACAATAAAAACATTTTTTTATAATTTCTTCTTTCTATTCCTTTTAATAGAATTTAGGTAGTGAAGCTATTTTATAAATGTATAAAGTTTATACATTTAAGCTTCACTACAACTACAATCAATGGCTTGTCTATTATAAAATTTACTATTTATTAGTAGAAATTAGTAGGAAGCTGTAATATGTCCATAAATTGACAAACACAGTTTTTTAGTAAATAACAGACCACATAAAAAATGCACCTACTCATTAGCGTATCTAGACATTTTCTGGGGGGAGGAGGGGGTTGTCTGGGCTTTAACTTTGAACAGACATGTTCGTGTACCTAAATGTTGTTTTTTTAATGGACATAATTAGGAAATTACCATTTCTGTCGACTGTTTCAGTCAATTTTGTTACGGATGAAAACCTTGTTATGTACGGACACTAAACTAACCATACGACATAGGACATAAAACGTTCGTATATAATATATTATTTCTATTCTATACAGTGTACAAATGAGTGAATCGCGTCTGTTTTTGTCAACCTTCAAGGTACAAAACTATTTAGGTACATCACTAGGTAGGTAGGTACGTAGTGATGTAAATAGTTTTTTGCGAATCAAAGCCAAGGCCGCGTTAAGTTCACGTTGCGGTTGCTTCGGTACTCTCGGTTAAATTAGTATAATCTTCCCACAAACCAAGGTTTCAAATTCCATACGCTTTTATACGCTTTTATAGCGTGTAGATATAAATAAGTTTATTTCATCGTATTTTTAAACATTTAGTGCTAAAATATTCTGTTCTCCACTTTCTGCACATTGGAGACATTTGTTGTTAGGTAATTACATGTTAAATTGTAGATATTAATGCTTTTTTAGCTTTTTAAATACTTCATTTTAATTCTTCTAACTTACGTACGTAAATCTCAAAAAATATCTTAACAAGCTAATAATAAAAATTACTGCTCTGATCGTCACCATGACGAAAAATAAATGAAAAACATAATTTTGACATTTAATATTTCGCATAATAAGGTGGACGTTACACCGTATATTTTTATTTGCAATATTGTAAATATTTCCTCTGGATTCTTATTAATTGACGGCAAATGAAAATATAATAACACAATACAAATATTATGATATTCAGCAAGAGTTTTAAATAAAATATTATTTCTAGCAGCAAAATCTGTTCAATTCCATACATTCTAGAATTCTTATCGGCATATCAAAGACTAATATTTCCTCACAAATTCTCAAAGCGGGAGGATCCAAAATCGAACTGTGTACATACATATTCAATACATTTTAGTAATAACGTACTTTAAAGCTTCAACGCACTAATCTGTCGCGAGCGTCCCTGTCATCAGCGCGGCGCCACCGCCAGGTCTGCGGTGCTGGTCCTCTTACGAAATACTGCATTACATGGATATATATAGTAAGACATATTAAGTATAGATGTTAAACTAGTGGAGATAGAAGAGTAAATACAAGTGAAAGCTGCTCTTAGCATCTCTCTTAAATTATGGGTTCTGGAACGTTAATGTGACAGAATTCGTTCTGTCTCCACCCGTAAGGCACATGTGACGTCGACGTTTGGTTAATTTTATATTAGTCACAGGTTTATTTTATATTTCTTTTTCCTTTATTTCTTTATTTTATCTTTTTAAAAATATAATTACATGTGGAGGATAATTATTTAATTGATCTGAAAACGTATTTAAAATCAACATATTTTAATTATAACTCCAGTTGGAATCGAACACTAAATCTGTTGCTTTTACGCTTGTGAACGCTTGTGTCCTTGTGCTGCGATTAATTAATATTTAATCTTTTGTAAAAACCATCTACTGATATATCTAATTATCTATATTTCAGTATGTAAACATTTCTTCAAAATGGCATTTGAACCCATTTACCTATTAAATAAAAAAAATGTTTTAAATTAAAAATTACAAAACCAAAGTGGCAAATTATCGACCCGGAAATTGTAAAGAGTCCATTGTCTCATGTAAACTAGTATTAGGTTCCCACAGGCACCTAGACAAGGGCACCAGGCAAAATGGAGCATAAAGTACGCTTAGTGGCTTTATTTGGAGGACGAGATGTTACGATTTACGAGACTCAATCCGTGACATCGATAATAACTCCTCGCGCCCTGACCCCCTTGCGGTACGCTCGTGCTGGCTAGTGTTCTTGTCAAGTCTCTCGTCTACAAATACATCTTATATGGAATTTACTAATTTTAGAACAAATTTATATTTTTTTAGTTTGTTTTAATTCTATATAATAGATATTACTAAATAGTAAATACACTTAAAAAATATATACTAAATATTATTAGGTAATATTTACACATTTTCCTCATTTCGCGTTAACGAAACTAAATACAAAGTTAACCACAAATGTTTCATTTTCATGTTTGTATTATAAGGCGCAGGGGCATAAGCATGTGACTGTAAAAGCAAAGTTTGCGGGTTCGATCCCACTCGAAGAAATGAAATATTTATTATTTTCACATCTTCACTCTGGTGATGACATAGCGCTACATTGAGTTCCACCACTAACATGCAATGCCTCCAGAATTCGACGGAAATTAGAGAGCGGAATGTTCTAACAATAGGTTCCGTCAGGTCAGGGGTAGTCTCCTACATGCGGGTTACAGTGTGAACCTTAAAAAATAAATAATAGACTTTTGCACTCGAGTGCCCCGCACCGTCAAGCACGTACCGAGGCGGCAGGTGTGTATTGTATAATGGTTGTCTGTTGATCTTACACATTTAACCGATATGACGCGTTCCAGCGTGAGGATGAGGATAATAATGACTTTATACTGTAGGTACCTACTTGTATCATTTTTGTCATATTTTGCACGGTTTTAGGGTTCCGTGTTTCCATTCTGGGAAGTGAGAACATACAAAATAAATAAAAGAAAATATTCGAATTGAAAAAATCATTACAAACTTTTATTAGAGGTTGCTTTCATATAAAATGACTGCAAACACCTGTGACCTTAAGTTTGTCAATCCTCGTGGTCGAGACAGATTCGCACTTGACATGTTTTTTATTTAGGTAGCGTTAACTACATACGAGTCAATTAGACGAAATCATGAAGTTGTTACCAAAGTTTTAGAGACTAGCTTTTCATTTAAATGTTGTTTAGGCAACCTCTTTAATATAACTGTTTTGACCCATTAAGTTTTCACAAGAGGATTCATATATTTATGAAGCTTTAAAAATAATTTCTTTAGTTGAGTTTCTCATTATTAAACTATTATTCATATTATTCCAGAGTTCAGAAAACCCAGTAGAAGAGAAGCCTAGCAGTGATAAAACGTACGTAGTGGCTGCGTGGCCGCCCACCACGCCGGGACACACCGGGTACCTCACAGTAGCCACACTCCCCCCTTTGTTTGTACGAAGTAAGTTTTGTTTTTAATTAACTTACGAGTATATTCAGCATTACGAAAATATAGCGTTGAGACTTTCAGTAGTTTGAGCGTCATATTAAATTAACGATCTTTATTCGCTGAGTGATGAAAATAATTGAAATATACTGTTATATACCTATTAAACATTATTTCCGCTAGTAGCAATCGAACCGTACCGAACCATTTCATGTAAATTTTATATAGCACAAAATCTTTACTTTGGATATAAAAACTTTTTTTTAAATAAAAGCTATATTTTGCTTTAAACCATTTAAATTTTACTTAGTTTTGTTTTACATTAAAATAACAATTCTTTATTTTACAGAAACCTCTAATGGCGATAATGAAAGTGATCCCATCAAAGACAACGAGGAAAAGAATAATTCTCCAAATACAGAAAATAATGAATGACATATAAATTGTTAAAAAAAACAATAAAGAAATAAAACTACAAATTATTTAATTTATAATTTATTGTTAAAATCACTTACGTCTAATTATAATCTAAAACTACAAACATAGAATTATTACGGAACTTTTACGCCATATTTAGTAACGGCAGTGGAAGAAATCTATAAATGTTGGCATTCGATTTATTCTTTATTAATCCTATCACAACAATATTTTGTCATATGAATACTTAAATGTATATAATATTTATGTATATATTTTATTTATCAGTATACGTCGATTTAGAAAATGAATGCTATGCACTCCTCACTTCTCTAAAGAATATATTTTAATATACAGGGTGGAATTGTCAGCACCACTTTAAATGAAACCACAGTTTTAACTACTCTATAAAAGCCTAATTATAATTCGGAAATAAAATAATTCCCAAAAATGAAAAAGTTATTTTTTCAAACAAAATAAATACTAAAATTATCGTTTTAAAATAAAAAACGCCATTTGTAAAATATAACATAGGCACGCACACACTTACCTGTCAAATCAGAAACGTCGCAAACGTATGTGTGCGTCACACGAAATACAGGTATGGATAAAAATCGTGAAATGAAAAAAAATCCTACGTCCAAACTGTTGAGGTACCTTGATTAATTTCTTAGGTGTGGGTTTGAAATATATTACCCTATATGCAGTTTGAATAAAAGTAGCGCTGCCTCTTCCACCCTGTATATTTTTATAGTATAATAAATTTGTTAAATATATTGTAATAATAATAATATCATTTCCAATGAACGTTAGATATTAAAGTATATTAGTTTGTATAATATATTCTAAGATAATTTAAATTTCAAAGTTAATATATTAAACTTAAAACTATAAAAAAGTCAAATTAGTCATAGTAAGAAATATAGTATCATTTATTATGATATTATATATTGGCCTGGTTTACCTTTTATCTTGTATTATGAAAGAAAAAAAACTGCATACTATAAAAATAATATTATCAATGATCATTTTCTATTAGAGTTACTTAGTAAGCCTCATTATTTCATTTGGAATGTTACATTGTTATATAACCAAAAAACAGTATAAAAAAACATTTTTAACAATTTCAGAGATAAATCATAAATATTTCGCCAAAATGTGCATATTATTTATAATTTTATAATTATTTTAATGTTAATTACTATTCCAAATAGTTTTTAATTTCTTTAAATGTATAGACTAGGTTACCGAAATTCTTTTTAACTTACCATTATTTTAATTGACTGAAATTCAAACCAATATAAAATAATATAACATGCAGGCATACAAACTTATTTGGGTACTTAACTGAAAAGAATGAAAAATAAAAATATTATAAAATTAAATTATGATCATAACTTAAATAATAGCTTTAAAATTAATAAACATAAATTTAAAAGAAAAACCAAGAATCAAAAAGTAAGCGATAATTTGAGATAAATTCCGATAAATCTTTCAATTTCCTATATAACTCAAAAATTTCAATTTTGTCTAGAACCATAGATTTTAAGTAATTATTTTTTTTTAGATATATAACTATACTATCAATACAAATAAAACAGTAAATTCCTAACATCCTCTTATTAAAAATCATGAAATAGTTCATATAACTTATCATTTTTTAATTAAAATTTAATCTTTTAATTGATCTATTAAAATAAGAAAAATATTCGTGGCAATGAAGAGTAGCGAGCTGACACTACAATAGTTGTGGATTCGATCCCAATGGGGGAATATATCGCGGCGTTGAACTCCGCCACTCAACACATAGTCATAAAAAAATGGTGGCTGCCTGGTGCTATGAGGGAAAAAACGTGGAGCTGTTTTTTTTATGAAAACCATATTTACCTAAAATCACTGAAGTCTGTCTTCAGTTGTATGGTAGGCTTGGGAGTGCGAGTTTCGAAGGAGGGGCGCGAGGGCGGAGCCCTGCGTAGAGCTCTGCTAGCTTGATTTGCTTTAACTGCGTTTTCTAATTTAGTTCTTAATTCTGATGATTGTTGCATCATTGTTTTGAATTCCTGGAATTATTGTTTAATTTCAGATTTTGTAGGAATATGAGGCTTCATATTACTTCTTTACAAATTAAAAATAGGATTAAAAGATCTATTTTATAGAATATATAAGTTGTTCTTTCTAAAATGTTTGTGAATTCAATTACTTAAGATAATAAATTATTTTCAATACTCCTCTCTAGAGAGACAAAGGGCAGTGTTGACTTCCGCTCGACACTTCGCGTCTTACCACTAGTACAAGCGTCCCTTATTTATTTTATTTTAACACTTTATTACACCATAATTGAACTTAAATTGAATTTACAAACATAAATTAACGTAAACAAAAAAAAAACAGAAATATATGAATAACGGTGTAAAGGCGGCCTTATCACCCACAGGTGATGTCTACCAAGCAACCTTTAACCAAAAAACTAAATAAATAAAGAACTACTTCAAACAGACTATGTTCATTAATTAAATTAAAAAAAAACTAAATAATAATCTAACTTACCTGTGGATATTTAGGTCCAATCTTCATCAGCCAGTTCAGACCGAAGTCGTGTAACGAACGAATATGGGGAGGAGCTCGAGTCAACTCATCGCCTTCACGCAGATAAGATATCACTATGGGCACTAGGATCCATAGCATTTGTATACCTGGGGTCATGGAAACCATATTTTTATGTATATGTTTTTTTGTTTACTTTTCAATTTTTAAAGTTACTAAATATACTTTTGTCTCACCTTTGTGAGGATCCTCTATGGGACAGAAAAAAAAACATGTCATGAATTCATCTACTATACACTTAATTCATAAGTTTTATAAGTTTTTCGATTATGAAGTATGCAATGTGTGTAATAAATATATTTTTTAGACAACACCGAAGAAAACAAAAATCTTATTAAAACTTAAGTTATGGTTTAGAATTTATAGTGGTTTAAAGTTTTAATGCAGAACAAGCAGAACACTGCTTTATATTACCATCGATCCCATTTAACGACTAGGAACCTAAGTTACAGTTTCTCTTATTTTACGGTTCTTTGTGGTCAATGGTCTTAAGCAATCACATAGTATATGCGATTTCTCAGGAACAATTACCTCCCCCTTCCCTACCCGATGTCGGTAAAAGTCAGTCAGGTTCATAATCCGGGACAGGAGGAACTGCATCAGGACGACCATATATACAAAGCATACTTACGAGCAGCATCAGGCGCAGCATCAACCAGCTCATCAAGCGCGCCCACAGCAGCAACAGCGGCACGTGCGTGGGCATGGTCGGCGGCGTGACGGGCGGCGGCCGCGCGGGCCACCACGCGTGCCGCGAGTGCGCGCGCCCACCACGACACGCACTCCGCGTTATCCGCGTTGTTGGCGCGAGACCAGATGGTACGCAGAACGCTGCAGTACATGGCGAATGTCTGTGGATAACAACACAAACTATAGCTTTCAACAAAGAAACAAACTATGGAATTACAGTTATTCATCGTGCAGGTTCCAAGCTCAAGCTTGGTTAGAAATTCAGAACTAAGAACAGTGGCTGAAACTTGCCACTCAAGAGTTATTAAAAAATCTCCTAGTCAACAGAACCACCAATACCCATAAAGAAAGGCTTAAGAGGAAGCGATCTCCCATCACCAAAATCTTTAATGATAGATTTTTTTATTTATTAAAAAAAAAAATACTATACCTCATTGTCCCTAGTATCCAAACACTGCCTGAAATGATTAATGCAAGGATAGTGTAACGGCGGTGCTGGTGCAGCACGACCCAGGATACATGCCATAGCACGAGCGCCCGTCACACCGTCTATACGTTGGTCTGAGTCTTCTGAAATAAAATAAAATAATATAGATGTTATTATAGCATTCTTTATTACCTTACAGTGTGATAAAAATATAATACAATGTTGGAGTTTCACCTAATGTTAATCAACATAGTCATTTATGTCAGTCGTGGCGCAGGGGTACAATCGTGCAATTGTTAACGTAACATGTTTTCATTCGATTTTCACTCAAGGAAATGGATTATTTAATATTTTCCTTTCCTCGCTTTGGTAACGAGACCAAGCGCAGCGTTAAGTTTCACCACTCAACGTGCAATGCTTCCAGAATTTCCAGGAAGTGGAGAATGAAAGTGTATTAGAATCTTAACACTCAAAAATATTTAAGAAATTTACAAATCTAAAGTGTGTAATGTAATTACGAATCTCACAATAACCAGTATTATTAACCTGGTAAACACTCACCGCTTGTTCTATTACACAGCAATTAACACGCACTTCAAACAGCGTGTTTGGATAAAGCAAAGCACATCAATTGCAAAGTATCAGATTTTACAGTTTACAATACAATATACTTTATTGCACATAAAATTTACACAAATTATATACAAAATACTTAAGTAGAAAAAACATGTACAATAAGGCGGCCTTATCGCTTGAAGCGATCTCTTTCAGGCAACCTTAGTACGCTTCCAGTTTAGTTTAAAGTATAAGATTTTTGGCAGTATAAAGAAAATAATTCACCAACCAGTCTTAACTCTATCAACAAGCGTTGCAAGCGTAGCCTGCAGCAACACGGCGTGTTTGGCGCGCGTGTCTTGTTGCACGCGGGCCGCACCGCACTCAGAGGCTGCGTGCAACAATTGCACGCCCGCGTCAGCTAGCGTGTTTGAATCGCGGCTTTCACGCAACACTTCTGTTGCTAGATAGAGAATTGTTGGTAGTACTGATAACGCTCCTAAAATAAAGAGAACGTAATTATTATTTTATATAATACATGTTATTACAATAAATATCAGAAATAAGTTTTACATCGTAAAAAAACAGCAATAGTAATATTTTCAAATATTCACATTAATAATCGGTGCCTTAGTCACGCATTCGAAATGTGTCTTAATGAATTTTGTAGTTGTGATTTATGCAATTCTTATTGAAGACAAAATGATACTTTATATATATTTTTTCCTTCTTATTGCAGCATGAAGTATATAATTTCAGCATAGTTAATTAAAAAATCCTACAATAATATAACTATAATAATACAAAAAAAAACAACACAAATACAAATAAATCACCTTGCGGGCTAGTCAGCGTAGTCAATTGGGACATTGACGCCAAACTCTTAATCAACAGCGTATCACCGTGCACTCCCAATCCCTTCCTAACACCAATTATTCCCACATTGCCTTCTTGCTTCAAAGGACTTAAAGCTGGTAGTCTTCTAACTAGTAGACATATGCATACTTCCAAACACGCAAAAACTAGGGACTTCCCCGGCGGTAAATCCCCGGTTGGTCCTCCTTCGCCTAGTGTGTGAACAACTTCCAATACAGATTGGGGTATATTTTCTGGTGATTCATTGGGTGCTAATTCTGAAATGCAATAAGAAATTACATAACTAAGTATGTGTGGTAAACATCATTTGAGTATAAATACTGTTGATGTTACATACTAAGCCAAATATAAAATATATTTTTTACGATTAGTAAAATTTTTACGGATTTAATTAAACCTATTTTACTACAAATAAGACAGTAAATGATGGTCGATACTAACTTTTAACACTGTTCATGAAACGAACATGGATAGGATTAAATTAAAACAAAATACATTGAATCTTAACTAAAAAATGCAACAGCTTAAAAAAATATATATTCATGTATCACAATACCTAGCATAATAAATGTGAATTTAAAAAATTAAAACAATATAATACCAGCAATCTTATCCTGTATAGCCGCACGTAATTGATCTCGAGCCGCCAACACAACCAGATGTAGGACATCAGCTGCCAACAACAGCGTTTCTATACTGTCTTGTGTGAGACCAGTGCGGTGGATGATTTGACACAACTCTATTGCTAGCGCTCTGACAAAAAAAAACATGATTAAAAAATATTTAGTTTATTATCATAGCGTAATAAAAAAATATATTAAAATGCATGCATACGTCGAGAAACGTAAATTAATCATTTGTGTTTTCACCACGAAATATAAAGCTTATTATTATATACAGAAATCACACATCGTATATTTAAACAAAAAATATTGTTGTCTTCGTACACTGTGATTGAGAATGTGAAAGGCATAGAATAGAATATATGGAGAAAAGAAATAAATAATATGGAGTAGAAAGTGAAGTGTATTTGTTTGACTGTACATACTGCAAGGTCCTAAGAATACAAAATCATTTAATTTGTCTACATATTAATATTTACCTGTCTTTAAGTAATCTCGCTCTGTTTTCGGGAGCATCAAGTAGAGTGACTAAAGACAGCAATACAGATATTGTATTCTCCACGCTCATATCACGTTGGGCACACAGCGCTTCCATACATATACCTAAAAGTTTAAAAAATAATTATTTTATGCAAAAAACATCCAATATTTTAATAAAGTTTACGTTGCAAGTTTAATATTTTACCAAAAAGTAGATGAAACTTCTCATCGACAGGTTCAAAGAATTCAAAATTTCCATTCTCAGTTTTGTTGGTTCTGTTATCCACATTGTTATCTAATTCTTCTGGAAAGTAATACAAATATATATTCCAAAAGAGTACAATGTATAAGAATGTAGAAATAAAATTGTAAAAATATAAAAAACTATTATATTATATTCCATTTATACAAAATCCTTATTATGTAAGGAATGTAACGTGTTATTTTGATATACTTATATGCTATATTTACAAAACACTAAATATCACATTAGAAAAAAAAAAACAATCACCATTTTTCGCACTCTCCGTCTTCTCCTGCCCAATAGAGGCGTTGAACCGCAAAGCCGCCGCATAAAGTAAAGATGGCCAAGCGCGTGCGTAATGAGCTCGAGAAGCTTCCGCAGTTTCCGCTGAGTAGAAAGCACCTCCGCCGTGTGGCAGTTGCGATGCGAATTCTGGAATTATATCATGATTGTTATATATAACGGAGTGTCCATATAGTACGACCGCTAGTCTCTATAGTGTGGCCGCTAAACGGTCATTGATATAGTACGATTGACGGGTAGGTTCGGTCCCTGGAGTTACTTTACCCTAGAGAACTTTACGAACGGTCAACGAAAACCAATGGCGAAACACAGTAAATGGAAGCGTTGGTACTACGACGTGAATAGGGGGCGACTTTGTGCTACGACCAAACCAGTCCAAAATCTTCAAGAAAAAAAAAATAATAATATTAATCATCCATAATATTTCTTAATAAATAATTTCTGAAATACAACAACTTACCAGGGGGCAAACTCAATAAAGCATGGTCTTTCAAAGCCGCCAACCAATTCTCCCCTAAGCTTTCCAGCTCTGGCTCAACTAATTTCAACAAACTCTCTCCTTTCGATTCAAATTCACCATATTCCTCGTCCTCGGGTGTTTCATTATTGGCGTTATCCATTTGATTTGTGTTTTGTACGAGTTGATTACGCCATTTTGACATTTCAGCACGATTGTTTACAGGTTTCGTGTCGAGTTGTTTTACGTAGCTGCCTGGAGCGCTGTCGTTGCTTACCATTGCTACTATGTAGACCTGAAATTAAATTACACTCTGCAACCTCAAAATAAACAGACGGACAAAATTATTTTTATTTGTAGACACAACAATCAAAAAATAAAGACTAAATAATACTCAACGTTTCAACAACCATAGTGTATGTAGTACGCGAAAGTGAAGTGAGCCGTAAAAAATAAATTCAAAACATAATTTCATTTTCGTATTTCTATAGGACTCATTGACTGACCACGTTCTAGGAATTTTGTCATTTTCAACTAAAACTGGCGATGCTCAACCAACAAAATAACGACAGTGTTATTGATAATATAATATTGCAATCAATTTAACTAAAAATATTACGTACCTCAGCCCATGCTTTCAAAATGGATAGTTTTTCCAACGTCGCCATACTCTCGTTGTAAATTAGTGTCGTGTTTCCCTTTTTGTTTAGTTTATCTAAACTGGAGACCAATAACTGATGGACGCTAAAACGAAGATCATTTAGAATTAATTATTTAAAAATAACAAGCAATAAAGTTAAGTTCTCGTTATTATTTGTATGTATACAGGATGGAAGCGTAGCCTTTTACAGCAACAGCATATAGGGTAAAGTATTGCAAACCCATACTAATAACGTATATTTATACCGTCTAAGATCATTAATATCTCTGGCGACCCCGCATCCGATCCACGCAGAGCACACGTCGCACGCGGCCGCAGTCACGTGCGACGCCGTATCGCCGGCGAAGGCGGGCCGCACTGCTGCACCCACCTGTATTTTATAATTTTATATTTATATTTATAAGTGTGTGACACACTTGATAGGTTGTGGGTCGCATTTGCGGGCATTGGGATCCGCCACTCAACACACATTGTCTCTAGTATTCGGCGAACAGTGGGGAGCAGAGTATCTTAATACTAGGTTCCGACTGCCTATCCTGCTACGTGCTGGCTTTATTTAATATCTACATTATACGTACCTGAGCCTGATACTGTTCCATCAAGAGGTGTCCGGGGAAGTCAGGTTCGGGCGCGCGGGCGTACTGCTGTATGACCAGCTGCAGCGTGCGGAGGCCGCAGAGGCGGAGGGCGTCCGACTCGCCCGTGGCACCCACGAACGCCATGCGAACGAGGTCCGACAGGTGGAGCGAGAGGTAATCGGCTGTGGAGTGGGAAAATTGTATAATCGTATTGTTTTGACCGTACTGTGTATATAATAATAATATACTATAAAACAGTATGGTCGACGAATTGTGGTTGCTTAAAGCTACGTTTCTAATGCTAATTACTTAAAAAGAAACCAATAAAAAAACGTTAAAGTCAAATTTACACTAAAGTCTATGTACCGTCTACATAACTTCAAGACAATATACAACTATATACGCAGTACAGTTAAAGAGTAGTGGTGGCGACGAATAAGATGTGGGTAATAGAAACCTAATAAAACGAATTCAATTTTTTTTACATTAAACATTTAATTTTGTGGTGTTGCCACTCACGTAATATAATACAGCTGAATATTATAAAATGGAAATACAGCATAAGCTTATTACCTAGTATTATTTGACATTCTGAATAAAAAATATTTATTATCTCGACAGTAACGAAAGTTTTGTATACGTTACAGATGTAATAGATAGATAGATAAATTAAACATGATATCCTTACCATTAGGATCAGTCTTCAATTTCTCCTTAGCTTTAACGAGATCGAAATGGGCGCTATCTCCAGTGGCCTCACAGGCTCCCATTATCTTTTGAATGCACTCCATTGCAAATACCTAATAAGGGATATGAATACAATTTACGTCTGTAAAGATTATTTTTTCAATAGGAATATTAATATATTAAGCAAAATAATATCAACAGATCAAAGAATATTTTAATATGTAGCACTGCTTAAGTGTTGTAATGCAGCGGCATATTAGATGACTGTGAACGCAACGATGGTAATTATTTTTTCTATCTTCGCTCTGGTATCAAGGCAAAGCATTGAGATCCGCCCCTTAACAGCGTCACTCTACTCAATACGCAATGTCTCAAAAAAAGAAAACGTAGTATCTGAACACTAAATTACCTCTGTCTAACATAATATATACAGGATGATACAGTGTAAAATAAAAACATATACATACTCGAGTTGGCCATCTTGGTTGTATAGCGGGATGAGTGGACTGTTCGCTTTCCGCATGGAACTCAGCTTGGTCGTCATCGCCTTCCGCATCGAAATCCGTGTCAGTATTGTTGCTATCCTCTACAATGAATTATTAACGTTTATTTCAAAATAGTGTTCTCATAAAAATTATATTTTTAAATAAAAATATGTTTAGAATTCTCTTCTCTCTAATGTTCTAGAATGTCCTATACGCGACAATATTTTTTTTGTCAAAACAAAAAAACTATATTTTTATCTGTATTTATGTTATTAAATTCAAAACTTTATTTGTGTTTATACTATATTACATTAATCATTTTGATGTAATCCACTGTACCAGAATGAATCACGAATCCATACAGGAGGAGCTGCAGGTAAAACCAGGTATACTAACAATAATCAAGCGTCCACTAAAATTATATGTGTTATGTATTAACGTGGCTGGCTTAGCTATAGATACGGCTTTTAATTTAAAAATAACTAAACTAACTTGCAATTGAATCTGTAGCTGCGTTGACGTTAACACTAATGTAAGTACTAACAACTACCACTAACTAACCAACTCACCCAATCTAACAGTGAGCACCCTCTTGGCCAGCACTAGCCAGTCCCTTACGGACCTGTTCGCGGCGGCTGCCAGCAGGCAGCACGTGAGGGTGTCGCGCGCGTGCGCCAGCGCAGTGTCGTCGCGCTCCGTGTCCAGGTATGCGAATAGGGCGCCCGCGAGGCCGGTGTCCGTTATTGTTACACCTGGGAAAATATAAAACGGATTGCACAACTACTAATATTAGGGGCCCGTTGACAAGCGTACTGCTTGCACAGCAACGTGTATGTCATAAATGTTTACAAATATACAAAAGTATGTATGTATGTACATTAAAACAGAGAGAGTGAGAGTGTGTTACCCTGCTAAATATGGAATACAGCATGATCCTAAAAAAATATTTAATTCACAAAATGGACAGAAAAATATTTTAGAAAATGCATAAACATTTGAGCGAAGCAAGACTCCAATGCTTGTCTCTTAGTTCCAACGCTTTGTCCATTGGGCCATACGTCAAGCTACTTTGAAATTCTTATATACGTGTTATAACTTATTTAAGTTGTTGCTACCTTATGGTATTATTATTTTGAGACAAAAATCAGAAGGAACCTAGTGTCATAACACTCTGTTTGCCATATGGGTAAAAAAGGGTGTAGTTTAAAGACTACACCGAGTATTTTCTGCCAGAGCGAAGAAATGCAAATATCGAACCCATAATTATCGCATTTACACTCAAATTGCCCCACGACACATCTATACCTCATATGATTTTTTTAGAAATTTACATATAACAAACAACATACCACAATACGGTTTAACGGGAACATGGTCCTTAGCAATCATCGCATATTTACATACATCGGCCGCGTCCTTTTGAGATAGCTGTCTGAGACAACATAGAGCCGCGCGACGCACCGACAGTTCTGGGCTGGACAGATCTCGCTGAAAAATTGTAATTTATATTTAGAAAAATGGTAAAAAGGCATATTTTTATCAAGTTATAATACAGAAACTTTGTTGGATGCCTTTTATAACTTTTATTCTTAGTGTAATTGTAAAAATATTTTTAGATAGCCTCCACAAGCACAACTCACACACAGCTGCGGCACGAGCGCGTGCAGGTTGATGTGCGCGGGCGCGAACATGTGTAGCTGCTGCAGGCAGCCCGTCGCGTCGCCGCGCCCCGCGCCTGCGCCCAGCTCGCGCAGCGCCGCGCACGCACATATGAAGCGGCCCACCGCGTTGCAGCCGCACGCTGGATAATAAATGATAACTTTAACTAGCCATTTCGTAGAATTTTTTTTTATTGTTAAGACTGTTTTTATCTCATATCATATCTCATTCATCTCAACTCATGATGAGTATAAATATATAATTTTATTATTTAGTGTTACTTGTATCTTTTGTGTATTCAATAAACAAAGAAACGACATATATTCTATTCTATGTTAGGATGTATATTTTATATAATGAAATAATAATTTTGGCTATGAAATTTAACAAAATAAATCCTTTGTTTTGTTCAACTAAAAATATAATTTTATTGACTATTTGGTCATAAATACTTTGTTCACTAAGCTTAAGAAACATTTCTTTTTATTGTTATTAATTTATGACATTTAATTATAATTATTGCACTTAACTCACATTGCAACTCAGGCCCCACAACAGTAATAAGAGCAGCCAACAGCCGTCCAATACTGCGATGCAGTTCATCTGAGCACGGTGGAGCGTTGAACAGCAGCTTTAGTACAAGGTTCAAAGTCGATTCCACGTGGCTACGGAACATTGGTCCTGACGCATCTACCAGAACTGACAGCGCGTGGAGCGACCACACCTGTAAGTATTAAAAATACATTTAAAAATTCCAAATTGTTAGGAACACTTTAACGATAGTCAAGTTTAATCAACATCTATACAGTTAAGTTATGATATGATATCTATCAACACGTTTAAACAACATCAATGTATTGCAAAGTACCACACTGCTATATTCTACGCTATGTCGGAGACTGTACCAATCAGGAATAAAATACTTAAGAGCTACGTTGTTTTAGTTCAGAAATAAAGATTTATTTTGTAAAGTCTATACAAGAGACTTAATAATGAAGTTACATTTTAGCACTTTAATAATACATTACACACCTGCACTTCAACCGTCGCATCCTGCGCAAGCGCTCTCAACACCGGCAGCGCTGCAGCGCTGGACGCCGCGCCCCTCGCCCTCTGCACGGCGCCGACAGCCGCTGCGGCCGCTGCACGCGCTGGACGGTTGGCGGACGTGCGTGCGAGCGCTATCACGCGATCGCTGAGCGCTTGACTTTCTGTTTCGGTGATACAGCTGGAGAGACGGCCAGCGCAGGAGGCGGCCGCTGCGCGTACTATAGCGCTATTTGCTGATAGACCCGCCTATTGGTGGAATAAAATAAGGTTTAATATACTTGGTTAATGTGTTTTTTTATTCTTCTTCCTTTATATTATTCTTTTTTAACATTTTTCCTTGTATTTTAGCTTTATAATGTAACTAGCATACAGCAGAGTAAGCAGACGAGAGCCTAATGTTAAAACACTTCCGGTTCCCATTTTTATTTGTTATAAGAGGGGAGAAATAAAAATAATTCATTCTAGTTAGAATCAAACTCACTACTTTCGCAATATTCGCAGACATTATCTGACTGTGCAATTGGACCACAGTGACCCCAAGTATGCAGAAATTAAAATAAAATTATTAAATACAAAAATGTAACTTACAATAATAAGATCAGTAGCAATAGTTTTAACAGCATCTTGTCCCAGAGAACTCTTCAATTCAGCGAGAGTGCGCAGCGCCAGCAGTAGGGCCGTGTATACATTTATTTGTATTGCTTCTTGACGTGTACCTTTGGACATTTTGATGCATTCCACAAAGTGCTCTAACATCTGTTGCCTAAACAAAAGATATTATATTTTATTAGTAAGCCTATAATAAAAATATTAATATATTAATTAGCCATTAAAATTTTCAACTAATATGCAATCATTAAGACAACAATAACATGATATCGCATGTAATACGAAAATTAAAAAAATAAATAAATTTAAATACTATACAGGGTGGAATTGTCAGCACCACTTTAAATGAAACCACAGTTTTAACTACTCTATAAAAGCCTAATATATTCGGATATATATATTCGGAAAAAAAATAATTCCCAAAAATGAAAAAGTTATTTTTTCAAACAAAATAAATAATAAAATTATCGTTTTAAAATAAAAGGCCATTTGTAAAGTATAACATAGGCACGCACACACTTACCTGTCAAATCGGAAACGTTGCACACGTATGTGTGCGTCACACGAAATACAGGTATGGATAAAAATCGTGAAATGAAAAAAAATCCTACGTCCAAACTGTTGAGGTACCTTGATTAATTTCTTAGGTGTGGGTTTGAAATATATTACCCTATATGCAGTTTCAATAAAAGAAACGCTGCCTCTTCCACCCTGTATAATGATTATCCAGAATAAAAATGGAAAACACAACCATTTCGTTGATAGTCAAAAAAAAAATTAAATGTAAAATAAAAAAATGCTTCTTAAAACCATTAAATAAAAAAGCAAACTGAACACAAACCTATGTTTATTGGCGGCCCTCGCGTACACGTGCGGGAAGAGCGCGACGGAGGCGTCGATGACGGCCACACCCAGCGGCTGTGCGCCGCGCGACGCGCGGTACAGGCAGCACGGGTCGTGCTCCAGCGCGCCCGAGCCGCGCGCACTTAGCGCCGATATCAGCTGTATCATAGCATTACTCTTATATGCATTATTTATATATTTAAAACAAAACAAAAAAAAATGTAGTGCCGACGGAGAAGTATGAAATGTGGCACAGTTATACTTTATATTGGAAATACAGTGTACAACCATCTTTTTTAAGTTCATGCTCCACAAATATAAATAGAGAGAACCTGGAATCCTGATGTTAAAAATATCCGTTTTCCATTTAGACACTTCGTTCTCCATTTTCTTTATTTTTCCGATCCGAGGCATTGCGATTTATCTACTAGTGCGGAGAAAAGTACAACAATTCTATTAATAATCAAAAATCTAAAATTTATTCCTAATATGAGTAACTTGCAACCCTCAATTACAATTACTGGACGGATTTATTTGTAATCTAATTTTAATATAGTATATCTTTTTCTTGACATATTTTTCTAAACGATAATAGACTTAATAACCTGTTCTTCTATCTCAGAGTGATCTGTGTCATATATCCACCCTTCTTCACCCAACAGTATGGTATCACGTGGATGCATCGCACTTCTTAGCATACCTGTTAATTTGATAAATATAAATAAAAAAAGATGATTGAGAATGGATATTTGTTCTGCTTTCGTGCAAAAACTACTCAACTGATTTAAATGAAACTTTACAGCTAGATAGTTTATGCGCCAGAACTACACATAGATTACAATTTATGTAAAGATTTTATATAATTTAACAATAAGTTAAATCGCGCCACGCCACATTTAGATCGCCAATATGATAATAATATAACTTTGTGTGCTAATTCATATACTTCTACCATTTTTTCTTAAGGTATCACTTCATAGTTGGACGGGTTTTTTAATTTATCCTCCTTCCAATATCATCAAATCTATTAATAAATATATTTTTCTTTATTTTCTGCCGCTGCCGATTTTATTACAAGAGGTTCTTTAAATAAAATAAAACATTAATTATCAGGCCAAATTACATACCAGTTGCAACATTAGCCCCCGACGGGTCAGAACCCGCGAGCTCCGCGGCCAGCAACCGCAGCAACGGCGCAGCGGGCGCGGATGCAGAACCTAACGCCGCACACGCTTGGTATAGACGTAGACGGAGCAACGCTGCCGGCGCTTTGAGAGAACCGCCGTAGTTACGGATTACTGTTGATACGCTGTTATATTGAGAAATATTAGATTAAAAGGGTAGATTCGATCCCAGTGAAGAAAAATGTAATTAATTTATTTTCGTTCTACTGTTTAATTTCATTTTCTTACGGTTTGCACCACTTACTTCGTAAGTACAGTAATAGCTCCTTCTATAGGTTGTGTTAGTCTCTTGGCGGTATCTTCATTGTTGACTAAAGATGGACAATGTATGAGAAGGCTGTGTAATGCTGACAATGCCCCTGCTCGTCCTTCTAATGTTACCTGTTTGTTTTAAATAATTTGAATTTCTAAAATTTTATTATTTAAAGTAATATAAATAACCAAATATTTAATGAAAAGCCTATTTCACGACAACAGCGATACGTGGTCCGACTGTAATCGCGACGGTAGTGGGTTCGATTCCCAATTGGGTGAATGAATTATTTTCATTTCCGTGAGATACGATCGATCACACTAGGCTCTTTCTGCTTACCCTCCTATGAACAGAATATAGCCTGAGCCTAAAAAAGTAATTAAAAAATCTAAATATATTTACCTGCCAAGTAAACGCATCACCTCGAGCCTTTTCTGATTCAATTTCCTTGGCTGAACGCGGGAAACTATTCCTCCACAATAGCAACATACGTGGCAACAATCCTCGTACTACTGGTACTCCTGAAAGAAAAATCCTTTGAATTAATAAAAAAACAGATTTCTCATCATCATCATGATTATAGTGGTCATCATCATCATCTACGAAATGGATATCCGATACAATGTTTGCCAAAAAGTAGTTATATTTAAAGTATTAAAAATATTTAGGTTTTAGTAGTCTATATCTAATATATATTATTAGATATAGACTATTAAGACGAGGACGACTATATTAGATATAGACTATTATTATAAAATTTTACGAGCCTTAAGTTAATTGTTTATTGAAGGATCGTAAAATTTTAGCTTCACGCTTTGTCCCGTATTTAGCAGGGTAGGCAGAGAAAATCTAATGTTAAGACCCCTTATTACATGGATGTCCCCTAAATTAGAGACACTGCACGTTGAGCGGCAAAAATCAATACTACATTTAGTTACCTCAGCTAGGAAATTAAAACAATTATTTTCCCAAAGTTGGAATCGAACCCACAATCGTCTCGTTAACAGTCACCATAACTTCGTCTTACATAGTTAGACTAGACATCGTATAAAAATAAACAATTAAATCCATATTAAAATCGCAAAAAAAAAACAAACAATAACTAACCCAAAGTACATATAGCGCCAACAATCAACCACCCGGCGTTGGTCCGCGCGGCTGTAAGACGGCTGCTCTGAGCGGCTGACCTTAGTAACTGTTCCGCGGCGTTAAACGCCACTTTGCCACGACCGTGTGGTACGCCTAGAGGAGAAGACTGTACCGCGCCTAGTATAGCTGCAAGAGCTGCTGAATAACCTGTATTGAAGATTATGTAATCAGTATAGTATTTTTAGGATTAATTACTATTTATTATACATGTAGATATAATAATTCTATGATTTATGGTTTATAACTTTATAATTTATTATAAAAATAGGTTGTATACGCTTTGGATTAAAATAGTTGTATCCTTTAAACAAAATAAACTGATATTTTTATTACAGTGCATCAGTATGTTATAATACAATTAACAGATATACGCTATCTTAAAATAAAAATTCGAATATAATAGCTATACTATAAACCAATTTTTACATAATATAGCCTACCAGAAATCCGATGCGGCGTTGAACGCGGCACATCCAACGCGTCGGCCGCGCGGTCTAACAACGGCGTTAGGAGCGCCGGCTGCGCCACGGTTAAGCCCCGCAGGCATACGGCCGCTGCTAGACGCGCGGCTACACATGGGTGTTCTAATACCTGAGAAGGTACAGATACTAACTTTTACATACTTGTATGACATATGAGATATTCTAAGTGCCTGAGGTAACTATGACTGCAGGTACAGCGGGTTACATGAAAATTAATAACGTTATGTAAAGAAAGCCGATTACTTACTAATTACTTTTTTAATAAATGGAATCGATGATGGTTTTTATTTAATTCTAATAAGTATTTCCTGAGATTAGTTTTTATCCATACGAACTTTTCAGCTTATAAAGCTAAAAAGTTTGTATGTATGTAATATAGATATTCATATATGAATTATTACATAAGTAAAGCATTTTTAAAGCATCTATATACTTTTTCATAAGTATAAAAATATAAAGAAAGTACTTTTTTAATAAATGGAATCGATGATGGTTTTTATTTAATTCTAATAAGTATTTCCTGAGATTAGCGTTTATCCATACAAACTTTTCAGCTTATAATGCTGAATAGTTTGTATGTATGTAATATAGATATTCATATATGAATTATTACATAAGTAAAGCATTTTTAAAGCATCTATATATTTTTTCATAAGTATAAAAATATAAAGAAAGTACTTTTTTAATAAATGGAATCGATGATGGTTTTTATTTAATTCTAATAAGTATTTCCTGAGAATAGCGTTTATCCATACAAACTTTTCAGCTTATAAAGCTGAACAGCTTGTATGTATGTAATATAGATATTCATATATGAATTATTACATAAGTAAAGCATTTTTAAAGCATCTATATACTTTTTGATAAGTATAAAAATATAAAAAAATTAAACATTTCATCATCTTATAAATTTTAGGCTTTACTTTTAATCACTTGTCAAACTTCGAAAAGTAATGTTATTCTCTTCTCAAAAATTTGGACAGTTTAATAAAAATACTCACCAATAAATATAAAGATATGCTCCATATTTAATACATAAAGTCAAACAAAAACTTTAACTCACTCCAAACACAGTATCCAGGACACCGAGAGATGCATCAGAGACCAAACTATGAACCGCCGTACCCAGTTGCAAAGCCAACTCGCCGGCCTCTGTTAACGCACACACTAATAAATGCTGACTGAATAGTGTTTCCTGTAACAAAAAATAATATACTTATTTATATTTGACTAGCTTTTACTTGCGACTTCGTCTGAGTGGTCAAATTGTAAAAACAAATAGTTGTGTAAGGCACTGCTTCTAGAATAGGGTGGATAGTGGGGAACGGAATTGTATTTATAGGAATGAATTGTTTTAACGCTAGGTCTGCACGTTCCTTCTGGTTACTCGGCTGTGTGCGGGATCCAGCGTAAAGCTAAAAAACAAAAATTACCAAAAAATCGTAACCGTCTATGACTGCAAGTATATCGCAACGATTAAGGTGATGTAACTTTCATCATTAAATGGACTATACAACACAAAAAGAAATACAATTTGAACCAGTTATTCCCGAAGTTAGGTTGTACTCAATGCCTACAACACTCAATGCCTCGATAGTTGGGCTAAAGATGTGACGTGGTGTGTCTTGACACTGAATTCTCGTGTTCTCTGTTTTCTGCTATATGTGGGGTACAATGTGAACCTAAAAAAATATTACCCACTTTGCAGAGGACCACCTTTTGTGCATCAATTATTTTTTTAATTATTTCTTTCTTTTGTTTTTTTATTTTATTTTAATAATTACGTACAATAAAATATAAATAAATAAATAAACACTTGCAAATATAATTTAACTGAATGTAAATACCGACAATCATCACCCGCGATCACACGTTCCCCAATGAACCTTAAGTGTTGGAATAAATCTTTTTTTATAAAAATAATAATAAATTAAAATACCTGATTACAATCTTTAGCATTCTCCGGGTTAAAGTCAATACTGTTCATTTGTTTTGCCACTATCTGTATTATCTCACGACACGCCGACGCTTGCGCTTTTTCACCGAGCATCTTGCCTAGTGTGTTTCTTAATATGTAACTTATACATTTTCTGGAAATAAAAAGAAATAAGGAATAGTATTAAATATAGAACTAGTATTATAATGAGTACTGTTCTCTAAGTAAGTACTGTTAGGCAATTCAGTTCGTCGCCTTGTTATAATTTCAAAAATAAGAACTACTACTCTAATAAGAAACGCGATAGTTGCGGGACCCATTCCCAATTTAAGATGCAAGATCGAAGAATGATCTTCATGTCCTCGCTCTGATAAAAAACAAAACGCGGTGTTGAGTTACGCCACTCAACACGCAATCTCTCGAAAATTGGACCGACAACGAGGAACGGAGTGGCGTTAACACTAGCACGGCTTATGAAAATATTTTTATAAACTAAAAAAAACGAATAAAATACATATAAAACATACCTTGAATATACAGCGTCTACATGAGAGCTAGCCGCTTTAGGATTCGCCACCAAGTCCAATACATGAGTCAAGAACGTAGTCATGTTGCGTTCCAACCACACACCGCCCATATTTTGTACGAATACTACATAAGCCTGAAGAAAAAAGTTTTTAAAATAATCAGCTTCACGCTGTATCCCGCACATATATGAGTAGGCAGAGAGAACCTATTGTTAAGACACTCCATTCCCTAAATTGCTGCCGAATTCTGGATTTGCGTGTTGAGTAACGGAACTCAACGCTACGCTTTGCCTAGACACCACAGCGAAAAAATTAATATATAAATTAAATAAATATTTTATTTCGTTATGTGGGGATCGAACCCACAACCAGTCGCGTTTATACTCACACACGTGGACGATGACTGGCCTCAGAAAAAATATATAATCTTTTATAAAACGAGGCATTGTGTAAGGGATGGAACACAACGCCGCCTTTATCTTATCTGAGGGAGAAAATGAAAATAATTGGGAATCGAAACTGACAACCATAGTGTTAACAGTCAGAGGCTTTATCGCCACTGCACGGGCCACATATAATACGAGACTTGTAATCAAAAAAAATATAGAATAAACTAATTGATAATTCCATAATGTTTAATTTTATATCTTAATAAATATTACTACATAATTTTTAAGAAAACTATTCATAAATTTATCATACTTACATGTGTAACGCACACGCGGACTTCCCTATTGACGCTAGAGCCAGATTTGATAATTTCTCCTTTTAGAAATGAAGTACCACCTCTTAGAAAAGCACCCATTAACAGGTTCAAAGCCTCTTCTAGAGATATAACGTTCTTAGGCGGATCCTTTTTGTTTTGTTGCACTAGGAAAATACGAACAATAACACTAAAAATAAATTGTAAACATTTTTGTAGGAACCTCGTGTTAAGACACTCCGTTCACCACTTTCCACCGAAATCTCGACTGACGGAACTCAATACCATATATATTTTTTAATTAATTGTCAAATACCTTGTTGCATGCCTATTTTCGTTTTTGTGTTGATGCTGGTTGTTTCACCAGCTTGCGTTGTTGCTATCAAAGCACCTAATAGCTCCGCAACGGCACATCTGTAAATCAATCAAATTCTTTAACACTTATTAACTTTTACGTTATTCTCTGATGACTTCTTGTTCAATTATTATTTTTTTATAGCTTGAAATCAAGTTTAATGTCATTAAAGAGATTTCTTTGATTAGTTTGAAATATAGGTAGTACAGTAAATTACTACCTAAAACGTAGAACGCCCCCAAAAACTATAAACGTATATAATTTATGACAGATTCTTTATTGTCTTGTACTACATAAAGTAGTGTACATGAGACTTGAGTATTGTGGAATTCGTTCACCGTCGACCTCAGGGTGCCAGTCAGCACGCAGGGCTGTGCTGCGCGCGCGCACGTCTGTCTGTCTATCTGCTATATATACACACACCTCAGCGCGTAGTCACTGGGCTGCACGGCGCGCAGGCAGGCGGCCGCCACGGCGTCCACGTCGGCGGGCGTGACCCGCAGCAGCGGCAGCATGTGGCGCAGCGTGTGCGCCGCCGCCGCACGCACCGCCGACGCGCGCTCATTCAGCAGCGCCGCGCGAGTCGCGCGGGACACCTCGCGCAGGGCTGTGCCCGCCGCCGTGCCCATTCCAACGCATATCTGTTTATGACATTCATTGTATTTTTAAGAAAAAATATATATATATTTAAAGTAGCAATATCTGATATCTTTATTAATAAAATGTTTTTATTTATTTTTATCAGCATGCCATGTATGCCGCACGGAACAGAGTAGACACTCCGTACCCATTTTCCGACGAATTCTGGAGGCATTGGAAGTTGAGTGGCGGAACTCAACGCCGCTCTTTGCCTCTTTGCCTAGACACCAGAGCAAAGAAATGGAAATATAAACGTAAATGAATATTTCACTTCTTCGCGTGGGGATCGAACCCACAACAGTCGCGTTACAGTCACACCCTTGTGTCGCTGCTCCACGACAGCTACAATGATAAAATCTAAATCTATAAATAAATCACTCTTACTGAGTACTTCCATCCATATTACATAAAATTGACAGTTTTAACCTTATCAAGAGTATTCATGATTTCAAGTCTGGTCTGTGATTCAGCACTCTTCATGGACCTTATCAGGGTTGTCACTGTTTCCTCATACGATCTTCCCATCATGCGACCTAGTTTTTCATACATGCTGCCAAGGCAGCATATGGCAGCTCTAAAAATTTCAGATTACATTAATGTTAATAATTCTTTAAAAATATTTAAAGTCAATTACATATAACTATGAATTAAAATGTACTGAGTAAAAAAATCATTTCTACCAAAACAAATATTTACAACACAAAAATTTACATGTGAATTAAATTAATAGAAGTCTACATAAAAATATGATAACATATAGACTGACATTTAAAAATGACTTTCATCTGAGGCATTGGTTGTCCCAGATGGTCTAAAGTCCTAGACTTATTAGCGAAAAATTCATGTCAATTGTGAATGTTCTAAATATCTCAACACAATATAATATAGCTCATGTTGAAAATAAAATAATATAAATAAAACATATTATAATAATATACAAACTTTACTCACAGTCTAGTGGGCAGATATGAAGGTGAATCATCTTTAACTTTTATAATATCATTACATTTGTTCACTGTGTCAAATAACAGGAATGTATCCCCAACCGAGAACAGTGTAGCCAAGCATCTTGCTAACAGCCTCCGTGCTGGAGCCCCGAGATTCTCACGAAGTAAACTTACCAACTGTGCTACTAACTTCTGTTGACAGCTCTTTAGATCTGACTATAAATAGATAAAATGTTATTTTGTATTTTTTTTTTCAAATTGAATCTCGCATGATGTATACTGAACAGAGGGAACCCAGTGTTAAGATACTCTGTTCTCCAGTTTGTTGTCTTCATCATCAACATCATCGACACTCAATCTTCAACTCTTCAGATCCATCTGCTTCCTGCCAACCCCTTTAGGTTGTCAGTACATCTAGCAGGGGGTCATCCCACCGGAAGTTTAGTACGGGGGCTCTCCACTCTAAGACACTTATCTTAGAATTTCATAATTTTGTATACAGTTACAGTAGCTTATTACAGTGTACCCAATAATATGTAATATATGTAAATTTAATTTTAAATAAATTACTTTCATTTCATCGCTCTGGTAATAAAACGAAGAGTAGAATTAAAAGTTTCACCTCTCAATGTCTCTAAAAAAATAATCATAACTGGGAGAAAGAACAGAGTATCTTGACACTAGGTTTCTTTTGCCAATACTAGTATTTGGAATAAATTTTGAAGCTAGAAAAATAAATACTGAAAGAAATGAAAAAATGTAAAAAGTTACTTTCACTATTCATTCATGTTAAGCAACTTATAATCTTACATTTATGGTAGCATCCATGTACTATAAGTGTACTTATGTATAAGTTATGACTTCTTTAAACTGAAGCCATATATAATAGTATTATATTTTAAAATTATGAGAATTGTAACTATACACATATGTAAATAAACTTAACAATATAAATTATATTCATATTTAAATATATAGACTTGCAGTTTTATTGCACAAACTAAGAAATGAAGGCTATTATGGTGCTTTAGCTACAGTGTCGGACTGTCAATGTAATAGTTGATTCAATATTCACCCAGGAGAATGATTTAATTTAATTTTTTCAATCTGATAACAAAACAAAGCATAGCATTTAGTTCAGCCACTGAACATGCAATGTTTCAAAAATTGGACAGAAAAACTACTCTGCTATATATGGCAAGTTGTTGTGCCAATAAAATATAAATTATCTTGTGACTGAACTAAATATATTCATTAGTTTTGTTTAGCTAACTATAAACTATAAAAACTACTTACTTTGTGTGCAGCAACTAGTACTTTATCAAGAAATCTGAGCCATTCAAAAATGAAATGTGGTTTCTTATCATCAGGAAGTTGCTGTAGAGCAGCTTCATTTAAGGTTAAAGAATGGGATACCTCCATAATTATAGAACTAAAATAAAACAAGATAAAAAAATATGTAATAGGATTAAATAACTTTAAGCATAGTAAGTTAAAATAACAAATGTTTTATTTATTCCTATTTGATCTTGTTTTATATTTTTTATTAAAACAATAAACATCAAACCAGTCACATCAAATAATTTTATCCCTGAGTAAATTAGTAGGAAAACAATAATAATAGTACAATAAATTTTACCTTAGATTATAATATTCTTATAAGTCTAATTTAGCATATTAAATTTTATTTAACTTTAACTTTACTTTCATAAGTAAGTCCGATATTGGCCAGTAAATAGAAAATAATGTTAAGTTTTCATAAATAAATATAAAAAAATATATTTCAGGAGAAACAAGACCTTCAGCAAATTTCTAAATACTCAAATAAATTACCGACAGCAGTAAACAATGGCGTCATGTGTGAATCAGACATTGTTATAATAAACGAAAGCTGCAATATAAATCTTGCGCTAGAATAATTTATTTTTCCTTTTAAAAATAATTGTTTCAGATGTTATTATAATAGAATTAGTTCAAGATACTTACTTAACTTTAAGATTTTAAATTGAATAATTATATTCACATTATTATTAGCTTCTAAGCAAGCTTACTGAAATAACGTTAAATAAAGACGGTTTAAAAGCACTAGAAATATAATACTTTATTTTCTAAAATATGAAAGAAAAATTATAAAAATAAAATTGTAGCAATTACGATATTGTCACACTGCGTAATGTCAATCTTATTTCTGACGACTGTCAAGTATGTCAGCGAAAAAATGGTTCATTCATGAAGTTCAAGGAACATTATAAAGTGATCGAATTTGCGCTAAAATGAGCAATTCATTTGGGTATTTATTTAAAGAAAAGGTAAAAGCTGGCCTTGCTAACCATAGACAAATTGTAAGTAAGAGTTCAGTGATTCGATTATTCAAGAGTCCAAAGATTTAGGAATTTTAGGATTGGTATTCTTGAACATTGGCGTCAAGAAAGTTTCTAGTAGAAAATGGCAAGTGGCAGCATTGCTGCCAACCCTACTGTTTTAACAGTTATTTGATATTAATTTCTTAACTTAACTTATCCGATACTCGATCTTAAAATAAGCAGTCTAGACTCTAGAGAGACATAAAAACAGACGAACAACGAAATAATATAAGGATTAAGTTTGTTTTTGTACGTAACTCTAAAAAATGTACTACATGAACGTCGAAATCCTCGATATTAAAAATGTTGATAAAATTAATTATTTTAATAAAGTTTATAATGTTTTGGTTAGATGCATTTTACCTTGATTTTCTTTATTAATATAAAAGTACTTGTATTATTTTTATTGAATTTCATTTTTTTAAGTTCCAAATGTTGTTTTTTATTTATTTATTTTGCTTTTCTGAGGTTGGCAACACTGAATAGACTTTACTAACGACTTCCAGATTTGTTGGCGTGTGCTGTGAAAAAATATTATTTTAAAACGATTGTCTCAAGTTCTCAAGTTCTCAACTATATTTGATTTATACTCTATGTCTGTAAAAAATAATAAATATAATTAGTACTTTTCCAATAACAATAATTTGAGTGTGTAAAGTGAAATGTTCTGTAAATCATAAAAATACGATTATACACTTAGGAGTCGTCTAGATTTGAGAAAATGAATAATATGAGTTCACAGCAGAGTCCGGCAAACCTGCAATCTGTCGTGGACAGAGAAAAGATTTATACATGGATACTAGAGCTTTGCAATCCAGAAACACGTGAAAATGCTCTCTTAGAACTTAGTAAAAAACGAGAAGTTGTACCAGATTTAGCACCAATGCTATGGCACAGCTTTGGTACCATTGCAGCATTGTTGCAGGAGATTACGAATATCTACGTGGCAATGGTACCGCCTACTCTCACAGCCCACCAGAGTAACAGAGTCTGCAACGCCTTGGCCTTAATGCAGTGCGTCGCATCTCATCCTGAAACAAGATCAGCTTTCCTCCAAGCACACGTACCGTTGTTCCTCTACCCCTTTCTTCATACTGTCTCGAAAACACGTCCATTCGAATATCTGAGGCTAACTAGTTTAGGTGTGATTGGAGCCCTTGTGAAAACTGATGAGCAGGAGGTGATCACTTTCCTTTTGACTACAGAAATAATACCATTGTGTTTACGTATTATGGAAAATGGTTCTGAATTATCAAAGACCGTAGCTACATTTATATTACAGAAAATTTTGTTAGATGATAGTGGTTTGAGTTACATATGCCAGACCTATGATAGATTTTCTCATGTAGCAATGATTTTAGGAAAGATGGTACTATCTCTAGCTAAGGACCCATCAGCAAGGTTGTTAAAACATGTTGTTCGTTGCTACCTCCGTCTCTCTGATAATCCTAGGGCACGAGAGGCATTAAGGCAGTGTCTTCCAGACCAATTGAGAGATACAACATTTGTTGCTTGTCTCCAGGAGGATAATTCAACTAAACATTGGTTAACACAGTTGATTAAGAACTTGGATGCCCAGCCGCCCCCAGCAAGCCCAGCCCAACAGAATATGTGAGATTCAAGTATATATCGCTTTTCTCACTACAATGCTTACAAAAGATAATATTAAGCTGACAATCAAGGTTGTATGATTAATATAATAAAAACTAAGGTGTAACCTCATCTGGATTACATGCATTGTAGTGGGATGAAAGCAATTTATATATTGAGAACAATCTTGTCGACTGTATCTTTGCTACTCATAAGTTTTGACTATCATAAAATATATAGAGGTAGTAGGTAGGTATACTATGTGCCTGAAAGTGCAAATCAATATTGTCTCACGGCTATAATTAATGAACTAGAATGAATTGATTCTACATATAGAAATATAGATTTGCATTTATCTCCTAGCAATTTTATTAATTGACATTTTCAAATATTGTATAATTATTTTTAACAATATTTTTCTTTATAAAACAAATCAATCGGCAAACAAATGTATTATTTTTAGGTACAAAACACAATGAGAGCTAATATTGTACGGTGATGTAGTAGACTGGACTGAACATTAAAGATATTAAAGTTTTCAAAAATTTTAACTTTTGTCTTTAATTTTTGCTTGTTTAATATGAAACTAATTTTATTATAATGTAAGCCATTTATCGACGAAAATTATAACAATATAAATTTAGAAGTCTGGCCCTCTTGTGCGATAGATTGAAATAGCCCACTGCTTTTGTCCTGCATGTTGAAGGTCAGATCTGTTGCTTTCAATATGCTTATTATCCATTTTCCTTAAAACATCTTCATTAAATACCTTATATCCTTTATTATTAATATCTGACTGTCGTAATATTTTAGTACTCTCTTGAACTTTGATTGTGATATTAGATTTTGATTTAGAGTTGCTTCCTCGACTCCTGAGAATACTATTAAAGTTGTCAAAGAATTGTGTCCCACAGTTTACTGTCTCTATGCAGTGAGTGCAGGATTTATCCAAGAGGGATTCACTTTTTTTATATATTGTTTGAATTTGTTTCGATCTATATTTTGAGCTTTGTCGTATATTATTACATTTGCAAATGGCAAAGTTGTCCCTTTTCCTCACTATTGTTACACAGTTATTGTCACACCGTAAAGGTCCAGAGATCTCGGTGTTGATAGCAGAGTGATTGAAATATTTTTTTAACACTATTTTTGTAGTGTTCAATTTGTTTGATACATTGCTGTTGTGTGACAAATTTTTATTTACAACTCTCTTTTTCTGTGAATACAATGATGGTGTCCCTCTATCATTTTGTGTTATATGTAGATCAATTTTATTATTTACATCGGATGAATTCAAAATGGGATCAACAATATCATTGCAAAGTTTTTTAGCTATAGTGGACATTTTAGTTGAATTTTTTTGTTATTCCATTATTTGTGTGAATGTGGGAATAAAACTTGGTTTTTATTTATCACTTCATGTTGTCAAATGTAATAATGATTTGTGTTTATACATTTTCTTATAATTTTTATTTGAAAGCAATATTTCAAAGTCATTACAGTGTCAAATATATTTTTTCAAAATGCTCTTCTTAGTCTTTACTTCTCTATAAAGATGTTATGCTTGCAGCTTTCACTCACTCTTAACTATTTTTCTTCAAATTACATTAATTACTTAAGTTCTTTTTTCCTAGAGATTTATTAGACGTAAAATCATATTTAGCAAACATTTTTTATAAGTATAATTTATAAATGTACTTAATACTTACTAAATAATTGTTTCGTAATTAATTCATACTATATATAGATTTAAAATTATTCCTTGTTGGTCCCTTTTTTTACACTAAAAGATCATTGAAGTATATATTATTAGTGGGCCTTAAAAACAATAAGGTTCTCGTTTATTTAAAAATTGAGGTGTAAAATATTCAAAAAATTATAAATGCCAATTTTTATTATTGGCGTTTATTAAATATTATATTAATAATTAGTGTATGTACCTAGGTTCTAGATTTAGATTTATCTCTTAACTTGTTTAATAGTTTTAAGTGTTAATAATATTGTCAATTAATAAAAAATAGTTAAAATAACAAATGTATAAAACTATAGTATGCTCTTAAGGTTAATATGAAATAATATAACAAATTTAGAACTTTTGCAAGTAAGAAGTAGGTATCTAATAAAGGATAATTATTAAGCTTAATATTCATAGGCTTAAAATCTTAAATATTTATTACTAAAATTTTCAGTAAATAGAATGAGAATATAATTTAGTTGTTTTTTATGTCTGTAATGATATAATCATTAGTTTATAGAAATTCGTATAATTGATAAATAATTAAGCTCAAGACAAATCTTAAGATATAACTACCGAAGATTATTAATTACTGCACTTATCTCGTAAAAACTGCCTTAACATTTTTAGTTGTACATCCTTTGTGACAAAAATTATAATTTGCTTTGTAATAAATGCTGTTTACTGTATTTTTTTTTTTCATATAAAGCTTATGATTCCGCATTTTTATTAAATACTAAGTACCCGCTCGCGGCTTCGCCCGCTTTTACTACACAATTATTTATGTTCGCATCTAAATTACTTTATTATTTTAAAAATATTATTGATATTTTGATAATTTATATTGGTTTTAGCACTCACTCTCAGTGCTTAAACCAATATAAATTATCCAGAACAACAGTGAAAGAAGTAGCGAAATCAAATATATAAAACTTAGCTCATTAAGGGTGTGTCATTCCTCCCATTCTATTATGGCGAACTGATAATGCGCGACGCCCTACATGAATGGGATGGCGGTAACAAGAGAGGAGGATTTAAGCTGACACCATTATTTAAGATGACGCCACCCTCTTTGATAAATATGTTTTACTAGCTAGCTAGCTATTAATAGCGAAAAAAAATGTTTAACAGCTATTAGATATTTATTGAATTCCAATACCTTGGTTTAGACATCAAAAAAATAATACTTAACTGTCGTTAAATTATTAAGCTCAATTTGTTAATATTTTATTGGGAATAATATTAGAAATGACGCTGTTTATTGCTAGATACCATGGTTATAACTCACTGCCACATACCCTCAAATCCTATAAGCTTTAAGCGCCTACAAACATATTAGGAGCAAATAAAATTTTATACACTAGTATATTAAATGCGTTGGTGTTTGTAATCTATTAGAATTTAGACATGAAGAAACTTTTAGCCTTAGTAGAAATTTATTAGAGTTTAGAGGTGTAGAAACTTTCAGACTTTATAAAATACTGAAGGTCTGGTTACTATTGGTTCTGATGTGATAAAGACAATTGCAAAATAAAGATTATTCTAAGTTAAAATTTATTATTTACAAGAGGTCTAAGTTATAATTTATTATTGGAAAGAAACATTTCTGGACTTTAAGTTACATTATAATAACTGAACAACAGCGCAGTTGTGTTGAGTTCTGCCACTCAACACAACTGCCAGAATTCGGCAGAAAGTGGGGAACGGAGTGTCTTAACACTAGATTCCCTCTACCTACCGTGCTGTGTGCGTGATATAGCGTGAAGCTGATTATTTATTCAATTTGAAAATTTCATCTACAGTTTGTTTTACTGTATTGCATACAATCAAACTATAGGTAAAATTTTATATGCTGTAGTCAGTTGTCAAATATGATGGCGCCACTGTCAATTGCCAAATGTCATGTACAATATTGTTTAGTTTTTAACAAATAGCAAATTAGCAATTATGACAGACAATTTTTCAAATTATCATTATTAGACAACACATATTTAAGCAAATACATGATGTAACTATTAAGTATTATACATTACACAACTCGCACAAAGGCCATAGCCACCATGTGGGTCTTCGGATACGGATCTCTTGTTTGGAAAGTAGATTTTAAATATGAATTAAAAGTTATAGGTTATATACAAGGTTACCTCAGGAGATTTTATCAGCATAGCATTGATCACAGAGGAATACCGGAAAAGGTAAATTATTTAATAAATTAAAATATTATAAATTCTATTTATACCTAAATAATATTTTTAATTGTTTATGTTATCGTAAAAACATACAATATTTTATTGTGTAAATATTTTTAGCCTGGCCGAGTGGTTACCTTAGTTCCTACAGATGATCCGAACAGTAGAGTTTGGGGTGTTGCTTATAAAATTAGAACAGAGGATGTTGAAGAAGTAACAAATCATTTAGACTTTAGAGAAAAGAATGGTTACTCAAAACAATCTGTTACATTCCATCCACAAGATGGTAATCTTGATCCCTTTACCCTAACTTTATATGTAGCTACTAAGGATAATGAATCTTATGCAGGTAAATTTAATGTACTTTTAAAGCATATTATACTAGTGCCTTCCAACCTGTCATTTGAGACACAATGTCTTGAATTTGTGTGAAAAATAGAGAAAACAGTTGTATAGAAAATGTGTAATGTTAAAAAAATAGTAAGCTTACTACAGAAACAGAAAGTATTGTTGTTATTGACTTGCAAAGGAGCCAAATAAAGTGTGAAATATATTAAAATTCATTTTCTCTCTCTCTGGTAACAAAAAAAATCATATGGCATTAAGGCCCATATTTATAAATCACTCAGACATGTTGTCTGAGATTGATCTTGAGATGATGGTTTTTAATCATAGACATGAAATTTGTAAATTAAAATTGCATCTCAAGATTAATCACAAACTTGAGAATGTTGTATAAATATGGATAAGTAACTAAGTTTAAAACAACTTAAGTGCCACAATGCCTCAAAAAAGAGGCAGAAAAGTGGATAGTCAATATCTTAACACAAGGTTCCCTTTGATTACCCTGCTTCTTGTGGGATGTGACCGCACAATTTTTTAAGCACTGCATGTTGAGTGGTAAAACTCATACTAATCTTTATTGTTACTAGAGACCAAATGAAAATAATTCATCCCTTTGAGTGAGAATTGAACCCTCCTACCATCTTATTTACAGTTCTTACACCAAAGTTGTAGCACTTTGCATGTAACACTTAATAATTATTATCTAATCAAGATAACAAAGTGATTGCATATGACCTCCATAGATATTATATTTTAAACAATTTATTATTATACATTTCAGGCCCAGCCTCAATAGAAGATATTGCAAAGCAAGTAATCAGTTGCCAAGGCCCCAGTGGTACAAATAAGGAATATGTATATAATTTAGCAAAAGCAATGAGACATATGTTACCTGGCATCGAAGATGACCATCTATTCTCTCTTGAAGATGCTCTAAAAAAAATAGACCCAGATATGAAAAAGAAATAGTTTAATTATTTATTTACAATTATATTTTTAGTTGTTTTTGTGTAAAATTCCTACTCTTGTATTTAATGGTGCTATACATTTTATAGCATCAGGATTTTTATAGAAATTTATTTACTATCATTATATATATAAATTGCATTTAATAGTTGTAGTATTTTTCTTATTTTTTTATTTTAAGATCCAGTTGACTAAATTATATATTAAGTTTGAACAGTAATATTATGGAGGCCTTATTAACCTATACAAAAGTATAGCATTTCTTTATATTACATATTAATGAAAATTAAATATTGCACTAATATGTTTAATTATTACTGTCCAATGTTTTAATTTACATTACTAAAATTATTTAATACAAAATAATTCAAGTGAGCCTGTCAAGTGAGTTCTTGAAAATGACTTAACTCTAAATATATCAATGGAATTGTCTGTGATTTTTATTTTTTATTCAAGCTGAACTTGTATATTTAAGTACACATTTATATACATATATAGGTTCTGTTTGGTATTTGTTCATCTGAAAGTAAATAAATTTTTATTTATACTATTAGGAAGATAATATATAACTGATGTTTTCTACAGTAATCATTTGGGGACCATAAAAAAATAATAATAAATGAAAGATATATATTTTATTGTGAAGTACTAGGACTACTCAATAGATTTTTTATTATTGTTTTATAAAATGTTATGATTTACTGTTGTGTTGAATTCTGTCACTCAGAATGTATGGTCTAATAGTGAAGGACAGAGTAACTAGGTCACTAGGTGCCACCTGTCTATGCTTTAATATTTAGAAGTTGTGTTAACATATTACAGTACGTTCAACAAGATGTGGCCACTAATTTTGATTATTTCCTCATGTTCATAAAACCCTACCTTATAGCGGCCACAACTTGTTGACTGCACAGTAATTTATAAAGATAAAATAATGATACAGAGTAGGGCAGGATAAAATGAAGAATATTACAAATTTTAGTAACATTTATTAATCAAAATAGAATTCCTTACAACAACTAGCAAATACTATTATTAAAACAGGAAAATATACGTTCGTTTTATTTTAAATTTACATCTTTTTGATCAAAGAGGAACAAATATAAGGACATTTTTTTCTATTATTATATTTAACGTCTATACAAGTACACAGTATCGAAATTATAATCAATATACGACTTATGATTTCATTACATAGATAAGATCGAAATGTCTCGAATGCACGTAATCGTTAAATCGTCTCCTCTTTAAACAACTTTGAACATGTTAAAATATATACAAAAAAAAAACATACATCTATATTTTTTTACCATAAAAATACATCAAAATATGTTCATTTAATATAAAATTATCACATTACAAAATATGAATCATTCACGTAAATAACACAAAAACAGGAAATTGTTTAACATCTATGTTTTAATAAATTAAATTTATAGTATATGCAAAATTATATTACAATTTTCATATTATTAGCGGTAACGGCCTTCTACTCAATTCAATATGGTAGGTAGATTAATTAAATTATATTTTTTTAAAGCGATAAATATCAATCACAAGTTAAATATTTACAAATAAGGTTAAGAAATTATTATTATTAATTATTCTTATGTCTCTAATTAATGGAGACATGGATAAGGCAGGGTTTTGTCGAGTTTGTGTCACATGGCTCGTATTTTATTATTTTAAGATAACCTTTTGAATTAAGATAAAATTAGAGGATTTGCCATCGTTAGCTACAGTACAATTAATAGAAATATATTAATATAATGTTGTTACAGTATCAATTTACTTCCATTTTTATCAGATGATAAGATACTGACGTCATTACACGTTCTAAAGCCGGACCTACCTTTGAAACGCCCTAAGTTATTTTCCATTTAATATGCACTTATTGGAACGGTTAAAGTTTCTAAGTAGTAAAATTTACGTTTATAATATAAAATTTTCACAAAAATAACATGTTTTTTTTCACAATATAGTACACAGACGGTTTGTAAATCCACCTTGAACTGTCTTTGGCCTGGAAATTTATCCATTTTCATTGTTTTTCGCTCTTGACACCTTTATTTCTACCTAAAAGTTTATCTATAAAACTTCTCTTTCTCTTGACTTTCTTCCCTTCCGCTTTCTGGTTGTTCTCTTCTGCTTCTGCTGTTATTTGATCAATAAGTGCTGGAAAGGTGAGGTCTATAATTTTATCAACGTGTGGTTTCTTAACTGAATCTTTCCTTAACGTTTGCTTGAAAGTGGATAATTCGGGCACGTAATCATTCTCTTCTAACTCAGAGAGAGATATTTTGGAATCGTTAGTTTTATTAGGAGAATTGTTGTTATCGGGATTTTTATTGCCGCTAATTTCTCCGTTATGTAATATTTCCGCATTTGTTTTAATTTCTTCTGCTGATTTCTCCTCTGACACTGAATTACCGTTTGATTTACCTTTATTTTCATCTTTTTTCACAAACACATCGTCCGTTCCTTCATCTTTTTTATCATCGCTGTCCACGCTGTCTGCAACACTCGACGTCGATTTTGGAACTGAACCGACTACCTTTGGCCTGGTTGGGGGTAATGTCCAATCTACCGGCTTGCGTTGTGGCGAATATCGTTTGACTAGTTCTTCATAAAGTTTCTGATGATCTATTATGGGTGAACCAGGTTTTATATCATTTGGTAAGCTCTGATGCTTCGGCTTCTCTTGTTCCTTTTCCTGTGTTTCTTCATTGTCAACTTCATCTCCTGGAGATCCTAAATCCACGACAACTCTTCGGGTTGGTGTTGGTGTCGAATATGGTTCGGCGAATGGAAATTTATGAATATTAAGATTTTCTACTTTGTACCTCATCGTCGAGACAGTGTTAGTAGTGGGTAGAGAGGCGCGCACCCCGCCTCGGCGCAGTGTGCCCTCGCCTTCGTGTAAGATTGATTTTAAAAAGTCTCTTCTCATTTTCGACAACCGCCTATTTCTTTCGGCCATATTATATCTGTAGTCGACATCATCGCTTTGGTTCAGTTCAGATGTAAAATTATCGGAATATTTTCGCGGTCGGTAGTCGTAATGTCGATCTTCGCTTCTCGTCTCGCGCATGCTGGAGTATCCAGGTGTATTGCGCTTAAAATTAGACGTCGTTATACCGTGATTGGTGGTTATGATCGGCTCTACCTCCTTGTACGTCGGCGTGACGGAGGTAGGTGAGGGTTGGGGTAGGAACACCGTGTCGTGCTTATCGAATACCTCGCGCCGCTGACTGAACAGGTCCCCGCCGATCATCTCCCTTGACTTCACACTGGTCGTAGGCGATTTGTGCGCCATTTCCGCTCGATAACAAACCACAACACTTTTATTATTGATACTATTTTCCTGCAAACACTGTGTTTCTATTTTTGTACGGCACACATTATGACTTCACCAGCATAGCGCCTATAGACACGTTCACACGTTGAATTGGACAATAAAGGTGGTCCGCTCGTCCGAACAAGGCGAGCCGTTCGCGATATAATGATGAACGATCAATAGAGTGGCTACGATAAGATACCGACGCCCGCGCACCGATTCACTTGTTCTCTTTATCTTTTAGCAGTCGAAACAGTTGTGTAAATAAAGTCGAATGAACACAATAATATTCGTTCTTAATTAATAGCGCAGCGAGTGAAAGCAACCGGCGGCGACGGCGGCCGATCGCCGAGCGTTCATTATATAATGAATATTCGTTCGTCCGTCCCGTACGATGTTGGGTCGGCTCTCGGGAGTCTCGCGGACACCTTTGCAGTCTCAACGGACGATGAAACTACTGTGTTTCATCGGCAAGGAACGCAAACAAGCGTTATTTATTTACTAAACTATAAAGATAGGCTATAACTATAATGTTGATGATTACGTAAATAAATTATAGTAAACGTATCGTAAAAATAACTTATTAGTATATATGTAAGTATGTTGTTATAAATGAAGCGAAAATAAGGATATAAGTACGTGTAATAGGGAAATTAATTATCATTGTTTTAAAGCGAAAGTAAGTAGACATTCTCACATATGTATGCTTACAGTTGTGAACAAATAACTCTGGGAACTAGGTGTATAGGTATATCACCGACTTTAAAAATAAATGTTGCAAAAAGTATTTAAGCAACATTTTCTGTTAGTTTATCTTAATTACCTCCTTTGTGCTTTATCGCTGTATGTACTCATTAAATTCGTCAGTTTTTGGAAAGCCATATACTTAATTAACGAATTGTTTTCAAGGCTGTCTAAATAATGAGTTTCCTTCTAATATCGTTTATTTATTGTATTTAAGTATTATTAGTAATGACTTAAATATACTTTTAAGTATAAACAACGGTTACACATCGACGTCGAGTAACCTCAATTTCTTTTTTGCAAAGTTTGCGGTTTCAAATATGGTATGAAATATTGTGTGGATAAAATGAATGTTGTTTTTTTTAAGTAATTGTGCAATTTTATGTATATTTATGTTTATCTATATATATAAAATCGAAAAATTACTCACTCATCACAAAATCTCAGAAACTACAAGTGCTGGGAATCTCAAATTTTACATAGGAGTTATTTATAGGACGTAGGTGCTCGCTAAGACGATAATTTGCAATATTCGACTTCTAAGGGGTTGTTTTTGGGGTTGTTAGTTTGTATGAAACTTCGTTACTACAAATGCTAGGAGTCTCAAATTTTGCATGGACGTCACTTATAGGACGTAGGTACTTATGGAGACAGAAATTAATAATAACGTAGTTCACGCAGGCGAAGCCGCGGGCGGGCCGCTAGTATAATATATAAAATGAAACGGTCTGAGTAACGACCATGAGATTCACAATAAAAATATTTTTTTCTGTAAGGTGAGGCGTATAAATGTCTCGTGTGGTCAAGAATGTGGAAATCTATGCGTGCTTATTTCATAACTGACCGAGCTCGCTGGTAAAGGAGACAGCCGGGTTTATTATTTAGGTTTGTGTTTTACACTTCTACTTCATACCAAATTAGTAATAGAGTTGTGTAAATGCTGTACAGAATATACTAAGAACTTATATAGATAGTTATATGACTATAAGGCCAGTCGTGGAGCAGGGCACAGCGTTACTGTTAACGTGACAGGTAGTGGATTCAATTCCCACTCGAAGAAATTAAATATTTCAATCAATCAATCAAATCAGCCTTTTCGAGCCCACTGCTGGACATAGGCCTCCCAGGGTGCGCCAAAGCTTCCGATTCTCCGCCTTCCGCATCCAGTCGAAGCCAGCAACCTTCTTCAGGTCGTCGGTCCATCGAGCTGGAAGGCGCTCTACGCTGCGCTTGCCGATTAATTAAATATTTATTATTTCCAATTGCGTCGCTCTGGTATCGATTCCAACACGCATTGCCTCGAGAATTCAACGGAAAATGGGGAATGTAGTGTCTTAACACTAAGTTCCCTCTGTCTACTGTGCTAAAAAGATATATATACTACTATATTTACACCGGAAGTTAATATAGAGTATGTTTACAAAACAACATTCAACTACCCACATACGAGTTTAACACGTGAATCATCTCGTTCCCAACAAAACACCGAATATTCCGTAAATCCGTATTTATAAACGATGACTGACTTTTTTTGTCTTCTTACCCGGGATCGGCCGCTAATTTTATTTATACCTAGCTACGACCGACTAAGTACGAACGAACGTTTCTCTATTTGTAGCAATTCTCGGTCGGTCAACGACTTACAGTTTCTTCCGAAGACGGGTCGATCCCTAAAATTATAGTCTAAAACTTCGTGGCTATTTGAATAGTGATATCATTTCATTTGCATACAATTTATAATTCTACTGAGGATTGTGTTGATCCGTGGGTGTGAGTCAAGTGGTGGTGGGGTAAGGTTAATGGCGTTTGTGATTGTCAATAAATATTTCAAGAAGTAATATGTTTTAAAAACCAAATATCTGTCAGTCAAATATGTATAATTAGCTAAATTGGTTAATTTTATTGCTACATGAATAAAATTCGCTTCACGCTGTATATCTCACACACACTAGGGTAGGCAGAGGGAACCTAGTGTTAAAACTCACCGTTCCCCACTTTGCGCCGAATGTTTAAATGTTGAGTGGCGGAATTCAACGCCGGTTTTCAGTGGCCGGTCCTTAGTGTTGGAGTAAAGAAATTAAAATATTAATAAATAATAATTAATCCTCTCGAGTGGGGATTGAACTCACAACCGTAGTGTTACAGTCACACCCTAGTACCGCTGCGCCTGTACGGTCTCATTTCACTACTATATACATATATGCATAAAATTGTAATTTGTCTTTCTTTATTAAGTAACTTTTTATTAACGAAGTGATTTATAACACAATCGCTATTTTGCTATATTAATACGCTGTAAATCATTTTATGCGACGTTTTAGATGAATAATAAAATAAATATTACTTATATTAAACATATTTATACACTTTTTTTCCAAAGTAAACAATGCTTATAATATTTATAAAAAAAGGTAGAGTCGGCGCTACAATAATAAGCACATGTTCAGAAAATAAAAAGAATCTCTCTGTATTTTTAAAGCGCTTAAAGATTTTTTCTATTTTTGAATATTTTGTTGAACATTAAACCGTGAAAATGTCTCCGCTCTCTTTACTTTCTGCTTTACGAGATATTCTTATATGTTTGTATGTGTGGAAATTCATTAGTTTTGAAACAAAAGCAAGACACGGCAAATGCTTAATTCGCTTACAGCAGGTTCAGGAGACAGGGAATCTGGTTTTAAGATACTCCGTTCACCATTTTCCGCCGAATTCTGAAGACATTGCGTTATACCAGACACCAGAGCGAAGAAATGAAAATTATTATGAATTATTATTGATTCAACGATTTGGAATTTACAAAAGATCAATGTTCAAAGATTTGTAATTTAAAAAAGATCAAAGATCAAATTTGTAATTGAGACCAGTCATGGGGCACAAGTGTGTGACTGTAAATGAGACATGTTTTAGCTTCGATTCCTCCTGAATGAAAGAATGAATGAATGAATGAAAATTGAAAGAAAACTGAATTAAGTATTTAATATTTTCATATCCTCGCTCTGGTATCGAGGCATAGCACGGCGTCGAGTTCTGCCTGTCAACATGTGTTGGCAGTATCGTGGGCCGTTCCGTGGGTTGGTAAATATGTATTTTAAATTTCTTGTTATAATAATATGACTATTATAGTATGAACTTGATAAAGGTCGCGTCTGAAATTAAAAGAAAAGGACAAGGTCAACAAAAATTTTAATAAACAGTTATTTAAGAACAAACCAACATTAAAATTGACTCTACCATAAATAATTTTAATACAATAATTATATGAAATGACTTAATTTTGTTATTTACTGGTATTTAGGATCATTAACGTAATTAATACTTTTAATTAGTAAACGTTGAAATATATTTTCAACAAACGCGTTTCATTACTAGCCATTTGTAAATGTTGGATTACATCTAATCTGTACTTAGAATTTAATATAATAAAATTTACAAGAATTTGACGCTAAACGCGACAGTTGAGGGTTCGATTTCCATTCGGAGAAATGAACTATATTATTTATGAGTATTTTCTGGTTACAAGGACAACCGACCATTACGCAATGCCTTGAAAATTCAATGGAAAGTCGAGAACGGAGTGTATTATCACTAGGTTCCCCCTGCCTACCCTGCTATATACGAAAAAGGCTGACTCTAAAACATATATTATAACATATTGGCCTTTGCTCTGCGAAGTTGTGGCTAAGCCTTAAAAAGTCTAGATGTAGGCATCAAGGTGTTCGAGTATGACTAACCGCACTTGGTTGATTGGTGCCCAGTCATGCGTGAAGCTGCCGTCGACTGGCTATGACGTCATCGCCAAATTAATAAACATTTATATGCTAAAGTCTTTACAGATATTTCCTAAGTTTTTGCATTTGTTTGCATGGTAATTAAACAGCGATATGCTCATATTTTAGGTACTTACAAACCAAAATGTAATAAGATCTTTGATTTTCATGTACCTATATTATAAATTTTAAATGAAACTCTAACCGGATTAATCGCATATATATATAAACAATAAAAAAATATAAATATACAGAATAAATCCGGTTAAAGAGTTTCATTTAAAAAAATATATGTTTAAATAAAGCCATATAAAAATCCTACAGTAATAACTGTAATACGTCGTTAAAAACATACCGAAGTGGGACGGAAGTAAGATTTTTGGTTCCTTTCCTGCTATTGGGAACCCAAAAATAAGCATTCTTGAGTCCCCGATAGTAGAATTGAATTCTAACTACATTAGACTCCTAACTACCTTATAGACTATAGACGTCATCCCAGTATGATTATCGTGAAGTGCATTTTAAGTACCGTCATTTTGTACGAGATGAAATAATGACTGTCGAGCGTCTCTGGAAATGAGGTCTAAGCTGAACCTGGAAAAATTAGAATATGCAAATAAATAAACAATTAATAGTTATTTATTTCTGCTTCCTCAGCCTATATGATACAAGCGAGAATGTTAGAAAAAAAATATTAATTTCACAAATATTCAAATGTCTATAGAGGCCTTTACTTCTCATCTTTCGTGTTAATATTTCGTTAACCTATCGTAAGTTGTTTTGACATGAAGTAAGCACAAGTATAATATACTCTGAAAGCTTCGGCCATACTGGGAAACGAATATTTTATTGGATGAAAAACTGATACGAGGAAAAAAAATCACTTCATCACTCCAGAATTCGGCGGAAAATGGAGAACGGTGTGTCTCAACACTAGATTCCCTTTGCCTACTTTGCAATGTGCAAAAATATATAATTTCTTTGAAATTATATAGCTTTATATATCTAGATATATAAATTCATTGGTATGCTGGTTTACTAAAGCTAATTTGCTGACTCATATAAACTTCAGCTTTCTCAGAAAGTAGAACTAAACAGACACGATTCGACCGTCTAAACTGAATCGCTGACTATAACAACCCAAAAATGTGGGTCACCACCACGTTTATAGATGCTTTTCATTCACCGTTGGTAGCAAATGGAACAATATGGGACATCCAATAATACCCCATATCTTGGCACCAATGACTCCATGCTTCATTCCTTGGGATCAAAGGAGAATGTAGTACATATACTCTCTTTATAGTGACTTCCTAATTTCGGTATTTCCTTCTATAAATTCTTGTTTTAGGTGATATATTGGTAATAAAATATATATAAAAAGCTTCAGGAAGCGATACGTCTGTCTGTATATCCATGTAGGTAGCGTGCGTGACTCATTCGTCTATTCGAAGGAGAATCGTAAAAGTACAAATTAATTGAAATCTACGATCGAAATGTTTTATGTGCCGCTAGCTTGTACCTACTATAATGTAAGCTATTTTTGTGTACGCCGGATTTTGTACGTTTAATATATGAACGTGATATCTTTCATTTCTTTATTAGTATTGTACGTATATTGCTTGTAAGTAGGTTAAAAGCTGTTTTTATAAAAGAATCAAGATAGCCGTCGTGGCGGTAGCGGTACAAGTAAGTGAATGTAACGCGACGGTTGTGAGTTCGATTCTCACTCGGTGGAATAAATCATTATTTATTCATATTTTCATTTCTTAGCTCTAGTAGGTATCAATGCCTCAAAAATTCAGTATCAAGTTGGGAATGAAATGTCTTAACATTAGGTTACTTTTGCCTACCCTATTATAAGCGAGTTACAGTGTGAAACTGAAAATAAAATAAAAGAAAAACTAGATAGGTGTTTAATAATGGAGTGTATTTTTTTTTCTGGAGACGTAGAAAGCTAAAAAGACAGCCTGTATAGAAGTGTTAGAGTTTTTAATTTAGAAGTGAAAATTAATTTATAAATTGATAACACTGTTAATAAACACTTTCACATTTAAATGACTTACCTACAATCTACATACATAGTTAATTTATTTCGTAAGTCGCTGGCCCAATAAACTATATTCGTTGAAATTTTGTCAATCCTTTATTAAATTTCTGTCTGTGAAGCCTTAAATAAGGATAGACACAGGACTATTCTGGTGCAGGACCGGAACGCGCAGCCCTCCCTATTCCTATATCCATGATGGTCATGGCTGGCCTGAAGTTTTGATAGCGAAAAATATATCAATTGTCCTAAAATAAAGTACTTTTGTTATTCTTTTTAGCTTTCCGCTGTATCCTATACTTACAGGATGTAAGATACTCCGTTCTTATTAAGACACTTTAGTTCCTTACTTTCCTCCGAATTCTTTAGGCATTGTGATCTCCACGTCGCTCTACACATTTTTCCTCGTTATCAGAGAGAGAAAATGGAAAAAATAAATATTTCATACACCCGAGTGGTAATCGGTAATCGAACCCAGAAACGCAGTTTACAATCGCACGCTTGTTCGCTGTACGCCTGCGCCAAAACGGCCTTTGATATTTAAAATCAAAATATGTTAAAGAAAAGTATATATTCTTTTAATTAGGGCATAATTTTGTATACAATTTTGAATGTTAGTATTATTTTAATGTAAAAATGTAGGTCCTGTTAGTGACCTAAATAAATATTTTTAATAACATTTATTTAACAGACAAATCCTAAGATATTTCAAAACAAGAAACCTAGCCTAGAACAGTCAGGCCCACATACATCGATGCTCATATAAAATTATTATTTAAGCAAATAGATAAATGCAGTTGCAGTATAATTATATAAATTGAATGTATTTAAGTAATTTACGACTCTATATTTATCATTGTAAAGAAATCGACAAGGGAATTCTGATAACGTTACATATATAAGTATATACGTACTTAGTGATAATTGCTGAGAAGATAAGAGACCGCGTACGATTATGCAATTAGGGCGTCGATTATATATGACTTTTTTCCTTTCAATGATTGTAATTGTAATTTTTTCTATCTTTTGGTTATATAAAATTAAAGGGTAATGTAAGGCTTCACGCTATATCAGTGTAGGCAGAGGTAACGTAGTGTTAAGACACTACTAATACAAGTGACGAAATGGAGATATATATATATATAAGTAATAATTCATTAACGCGAGTGGGAATCGAACCTACAGCCTGTCGCGTTTACAATCGCTTGGTTGCTTGTGCCCTGTAGTAGGTAGTAAGTACCTATAATATTTATTTTAAGTCATTATTTAAAACTAATTTGTTATTTATATTACAAACAGTATATTAAGTTAACACCGTCGTGGCATATATTGTATTTAGTTTATATTTCCATTTCTTCGCTCTAGTGTCGAGGCAAAGCGCGGTGTTGAGCTCTGCCATTCAACACGCGATGGCTCCAGAATTCAGCAGAAAGTCGGGCACGGAGTGTCTTAACACTAGGTTCTCTCTGCCTACTTACCATTCGGTAATAATCCAATAAATTTGCATATTTTTAGTCATATTTTTAGTAGTCCTCAATATAAAAGGCATAAATAATATTACACTAAAAAATGTTATCGTAATCGATTTCCGATGAACGCGATAAGCCAATCTTGATATAAATATGTATTAAATATATAGTTGTACGGTTACGTAAGTCTCAAACTTAATATAAATATAACTTTTTTGAGGTCAGTCGTAGCGCAGGGGCAGAGTAATTGTAAGTGCGACAGGTGTGGGTTCGATACCCACTCGAGAAAATTAATTTAAAATTTGTATTTCTTCTGGTGTCGCAGTCGCGGTTCCCCACTCAACAAGCATTGCCTTCAGAATTCGGCTTAATATGGGAAACGAATCGTCTTAACGCTAGGAGGTTCCCTGTGCGTTACGCTAAAAATATATAACTGTATATTAAATATTTATATTTCTTTGTTAAAATAAAAGGTTAAGAAGTCAACATTGAGAATATATTATTATAATTGTAAAGGTCAATAGGTAAATGCTGAATGCAAAACGAAATGTGCTTAAAGTGCCTACCTACATATGTTTATAACTTCAAGTGACATACTTTTTTTTTATTTATATGCAATTTTTTGCTATAAAAATTAGTGAACAAAGTGACATCACCAAACTATCATTATCGTTGTCATCATCATTAACATCATCATCATCATTACAGCGTCGGATGAAAATAAAAAAAAATACTTTCGACTGGGTCCTTTCTATCTATATAGACTGGAAATCTTATTTAAAAATCATATAATTATGCACATTAAGATATTTTAAATCCGAATAAGATACAAAATTAAAATTTCTACACAAATTCCAATGTTAATCCTATAGGATTTGAATCGACGACTATCGAACAAAATTTCATATTTACAAAGAAGTTTCAAATCCTATAATAACGTTTACGATGCACCTACCTGTTACATGTATATATTTGTAAAACTGCAGATTTATGTAATAGATACAAGGTTGACGTCCTGAGAGTTTATTCGCTTTAAGAATTATAAAATATTAGCGGCTTACGCGCGGCTTCGCCCGCTTGTATTTTATATTAGTTCTTAGTGTTTTTATGCATTTAAGCGATATTACTGTAATGTTTCATCTTAATCCGTTCAGTAGTGTTTGTGTGAAATTGAAACAAACATCCTAACAAAATTCACATTAACAATATTAATACTATTTATTTCTACGGAACATTTGATAATTTTTATAATAACAATATTATTCATTGTTTGATATTTTTTTTACCGCCATTCTATACTTGAATGGAACTCTGTCTTTCTAAGTGGGTCAAAGCGATAACCTTCTTAGCAATTCCGAATTAAGATTTCCGGTCATCAGTACGTACTTGGGAGATATCATTAAACTTCATGTCTCACAAACGCTGAAATATAAATTACTCTTGAATATTATGATTGGGGTATAAAGAAGACCTCGTGGCGCAGTGGAGCAGCTAAATGTAAACGTTATGGCTGTGGTTCGATTATTATTGGGAGTAAATAATTATATTATTTTCTTTTGATTCGTTATCCAAAACGCGATTAAACGTTAAACGAACGTTATCGAAAGCGGAAAAAGATTGTATTAAAATTGACACTAATTTCTCACTGCATAACCCTTTATTGTTACGTTGGAAGTATTTCAAAGTTAAGTAAATTCAAGAATATTTTAATTCAGTTTAGGTTCATTTAGTATCTACTCAATTTTTCGTATCGCAAGAATAAAATATACAAATTAAGTAAAAGATAAATTCAATTTATGTACATAGCAACTTAAGTGACGATAAACCGTTTTAAGTGGTCATTAAATACAGACATCAGACACGAAGGTAAATGTTTGTTAAATTTACTTTGTTAATTTTATGATTTAAACTTCACGATTATGAAAGTTTACTTATGTATCAATAATGTCTTCGGGAAAAACATATGATAAATTACTTTTTATATATTTAATTTAATTTTCATATTATTTCATAACATTTAATTTTCACGCTGTATCCCGCACACAACAGGGTAGGCAGTGTAAAACGAATGTGAAAGAAGAAAGTAAAAATGTTTAATTTCTTCGAATGGAAATCGAACTCACAATCTATCGCTTTTAGAGTCACACGCTTGTACTTCTGCGTCACAACTGGCTTCATATAAATATTTTCAGTAAATTATAACGATGGATACTTGTTAGCAGAGCAGAGTGATTCACGAGGGCAGTTCTCTATTTTTAATAATTCTCAATAGTTTATGTATCCCCATATAGCAGGGTAGGCACACGGAACCTAATGAAAACACACTTGGTCCCCATATTCCGTCCAATTTTCGAGACGTTGCATGTTGACCGGGGAAACTCAACGCGGCGCTAAGAAATGTAAATAATTTTCTCTTCATTTCATTCTTGAAGTGGGAATGGAACCTACAACCATTGCATGTACAGCCAACGCTATACTACTGCTCCACAACTTATTTATGCGTAAATTCATTGCAATATTCATAGCTACACATTTATTTTTTTATTTGTTTTTGACATAAACAGATTTTATCATATAAATATAGATAATAATTAATCTATGAATAATGAATATAATACCCTCATTAAAATAATTTCACCTAATTTAAGTACAACCGGAAATTCTTTTTACAATCAGTTCTCAGCAACAATCAGTTCAGAGATCTCATTTCGTCGTATTTTTTCTTTTTTATCTACATATTGTGTAATTCAATAGTAATAAATAATTTAATAAGTATAGGTTGTAGATATATTAAATTTCAATCGGCTTCTTGCTGTATTCTTTTATAACCTAGTGTTAAAACACTCCGTTCCCCACTTTCCGCCGAATTTTTCGAGGCGTTGCGTTTTGAGTTGCGGAACTCAACGCCGGATGTATAAAATTTGTATACAGTATATTCATTCAGTAGAAAACAATCACGTAAAAGCTTAATAATTTATTTCTATATATCAGTGCATTTTAAAATAAATTAGAGATTAAACATTTAAAACCTACAACTATATAATATAATAACGAATAAAACCTAACAAATAAATTTACACTACAATGCAGTAGCTACTATCTCGGAAATTGAATAAATCTTTTTCCATTAATGACAATAATTATAATGATAGTTAGTAATGACAATTAATGATATTGTATAATAATGATAGGTCTTAAGATTTTGACATAATTTCCTTCATCGCTAATTCAATTTTCAATTGTATACACGCAACTCGTTCTTGGAATATTTGATTGACCAAATTCAGTCGTTTTTGTTCCAACATGGTGTTTTCTTTCATTAACTTCTGCCTTAACTCTTGTTCTTCGACCGTATAATTTTCTTTTTGCTCTTTATTCTGTAAATTACCTTCTTGTTTGCTTTTTAAAGCAACATGACTCCTAAGTTTTACTATTTCAAATTGTTCCGAATTGATTTTGGCTTGAAGTAACGATTTTAATTGTAAATATTCAGCATTTTCTAATTGTAATCTCAGTACTTTTAGTTCTTTTTCAGTTAATTTAGGTTTTTCTTGTTCTAAATTAGAGGAAACTTCATTTTTTTCTTCTTGCGGTTTAAATTCAAAGTTATCTTCGAATTCGACGGGAAATGAATCTGGTACTGACATAGTATTAGTGTTAGGAGATTCTTTAGTTTCAAAGGCATCATTTTGTACAGTTTCCGCCTCCATTTGGATATTTTCGTTTGTTTGTGAGTCTTTTCTGACTGGTTCTGGTTTTTCTTCTTGTTTCTCATCTATGGAAGGTTGTTGTTGTATTGGAGCAGCATTGGGTTCAACAGATTTTTGTACTGCCCGAAGTTTTCTCTGAAAATTAATAGTTTTATTTTATATATGCAAAGCTTTCCTCTCATTTCCATCATATTCCTACATAAGCTTGTACGTAAATATTCAAAAATAACAATTTACAAGTAAAGTCGTAGAAGAAGTAAGTAAAATCGTAAATCTAAACAAAAATTATATGGACCAAAATTTTGAAATAAAGAGATTATTATTATATAATTATTATAAACCTTCAATTGTGTAACAATCCTTTGGGCCTCCCACAGCTGTTGGTCTCTGGCCGTAGTAATGAACCCGGCGTGCATCTCCGCGTGTATTTGGTTTAAAAGAGATTCTTGTTTCCTCAATTCTTCGCTTATTTCGTTCGCTGTTTCTGGAAAGTCCGCTGGAAGGGATTGAAGTGGTGGTACGTACCTAGAATAATTGGAAATGGTAGTTAAAAAAAATTATAAGTTATAGGACTAATACTTTATTTGAGACATTCGTGTATGTAACTTCGAAATTAACCGCCACGCTTTATTTACCACAGCGGAGGGAAAAAGAAAACCTTTATTTTCTAGTAGCATTCAAAAAAGTTAAGCCATTTCTGAGATTAGCATACAGAAACCTACAGACAAAAACTTAAAAAATATATATATGTTTTGGGTTCTATTTCCTTGACAAATGTCTCAATTAAGAATATAGATTTATACTGAAATATTAATTAAATTAAGATACTCACTTAGTAAGACGGACATCGGGAAACAGTTTCTCAGCTTTGGTGATGAAGTATGTGAGGAGATTCAGAGACATGTTGAGTGCGGGGCCCATCGCCGTTGCTATCGTTTGTATGTTAACGTGATTCACCTGAAAAAAAAAAGAATTATAATGTATTTTTTTTACATTTATAAAATCATATTGCACATTTAGTAACAATAGATATGTTTTTCAAAAAATGTAAATCCAAAAAAAAATGATCCAATGAGATCTTATGGCTTAGTGGTCAGAGCACTTGGATGCTTTACAAGAGGCGCGGGTTCTCATCGAGCTACATCGAAATTCTTATACGCTTGTTTATGTTGTTAGCATCTCTGTAGGGGAGATTTTTACAAATTTACGCTACCTAAAAATAATTACATCGAATTATCCTGCTGAGTTCCTATTTTTATACGTTTTCTGTACCGTAAATAAGTAATTTTGTTTTTTAAGTGTAAAATAACACTTTAAAAATGTTTAAAACACAACAAACCTGTTCATTAGCCACAACATAATCAAAATGCCTCACGAGCCACGCTAGCAACGTATAATTATTTTGTGGCAAGCGTGTTAACAGCGCCGCCATTGCTGAGTCCCGCTGCGGGTCGGCCATGGCCGTCACTGCTTCTATTTGGCCGTGGAGTTCTTGTGTTAGTATTGATTCTGGTAGTTCACTGTTAAAATACGAAATAAAATAAAATATAGGTCAGTGTTTGACTGTAAGCACGACGGCTGTAGTCTGGAATCGGGGAAATTTATTAATCAGCTTCGCGTAATATTCCCCAGACAACAGGATAAACAGAGAGAACCTAGTGTTAAGACACTCCGTTCCCCAATTTTGTTCCCGAATGTGTCGGGTGACGGAACCGAACGCCGCCCGTTGCCTCGATACCAGAGCGAAGAAAATGAAAATATACATTTTAAATAAATATTTAATTTCCTCGAGTGGGGAACGAACCCACAATCAGTTGATTTACATTAACATTTGTCACAGTGCCCCCTGCGCCGCGACTGGCCTCTAAAATATTATTATTACCTTATAAAACTTTTAAGCATCGCACAAGCTACCGGCACGTCCCAGTGATAGGGAAACGTCGGCCCTCGATCTGTAAACAGTTTGCGTAGTTGTTGCAGTTTTATCTTGTCGGGTTCAACACGATATATTTGATTCGATTTTAAACCGTGTGCCTGTAATGAAAAGATATATCAATAATGAGAATATTATTAAAAATGGTCTATGGTGGCGCAGTGGTTTAAATAATGGCTACAAGTGCAATGATTGAGGATTCAATCTTCACTTGAGGGAGTGATTATATTTAAAATTAGTTTCATGTGATTATATTAAGCGTAATATGACAAGGCGCGGCGTTGAGGTCCGCCATTCATAACGCCAATCACCAATGTCTCGAAATTCGGTTCTCTATGTCATAAGGTTCCCCAAGTGTATGCAGGAAAGAACTGAACGAAAAACCTGAAGATAAAATTAAAATATAGTAGAAACTGTTTTTAGCCAAAAGATTCGTAAATCTAAATAATGAGGCCACTCATAGTGCAGGGACATAAAGTGTGACTGTAAAAGCGACTGGTTGTGGGTTCGATCCCTACTCGAGGAAGTGAAATATTTAATATTTTCATTTCTTCTATCTGGTACGAGATAAAGCACGGCGTTGAATGCCGCCGCTCAACACGCAATTCGCCACGAGTGGCCTCTAAAGAAACGAAGTAATAAATTATTTAAAAACTCATCATTTAAAAGGACAGTTCAATATATCATATAGTGAAGAGTATCCATTGTTGTTGTAAGTCACGAGGTAAGGTAATTTCGGTAACAATACAAAATAAATAGGTATATGCCGTTAATATACGGTACTTGTATGTAAGTTTGTATGAAAATCGTTCATATACTCCTTTCATATCGAATGTAGGGTAATTTACCTATTAGTTATTTGCTTTTTGTATTTATGACATAGTGTAGTACTACATACTTTATTTTTTTCATATTAGCTTCAGAACATAATTTCAAGACATAGTCTCAGTGGTGGGACTCAACGCCTTTGTTTGTCTTTAAAATGTTATCTTCATAAACTATTTTCCCCAATTGAGGATTTCCCCATCGCGTTAATAGGAATATAAATTTAAATAAATATTTAATTTCTTCGAATGGGGATCGAATCCACAACCGATCGCATTTACACTATGTGCCCTTGCGCCGAGGCTGACGATTACAATTAAAAACTAAATAATTAAATATATACGACAATTTAATTCTAAATGGTACCTGTAAATAGTCGATACTGTCGCGAACGACCAGAGGGAGGCCGGTGTCGTCGTGGCATCTCGAACGCTCCACCGACTGCTGCAGTGGAACGCCGAATATGGGTAAAGCGACTGAAAAATAAAATATTTCGATTTATATTTTATATATTATATTATCGTAGTTTAATATAAAAAGCTGGGGTTATTTGTAATAAAAAAAATGTTTGTGTTCAAAATATGACGATGTCACATTAAAAAATTGGTGGAATCCTAACTAAAAGATTGATTGATTGATTTCTCGATATATGGCGTTTCGAGCGTGCCAGTTGAGCACAAACAAAAGTTGAGCACAACTAAAAGATCATGCTGCCTTTGGGAAGTGACTGACTGAACACGCGTACATCCTCTTATTCCTAGGAGTAAAAATATTTAAAAAAGTAAACATAAAATTATTCTCGTTTCCCTGGCATAGTTACTCCCACATACCTTCCAATAACGATTCTACGTAGCTTTCATTTTAATTGCTGTCAAACATAATAGGTAATACTGGCAGGTGTCAAAATATGAAATGACTATTTATGGGTGATGAACAGAACTCTTATAATGTATGAATAATTATATTTTTTTCCTATATACTACTTACAATTACCATTGTAAGTAATAAGTGGATGACATTTCTTACAGACAGGTGACGTTTAAAAATAGGTCAACTTACAGCTGATCTTGTTATTTCAAAACTAAGATATTATTTATTTATTATTGCAAATAAATTACAACTAAAAGACAATAAAAACTTTAGATAAAATTATATTGCCCTTTACGGCATGCAGTAAAACAAAGCCTTTTACATTAAAAATGTATAATGTAAATAATACATGAATATAAACAATAACATGTCTATCTGTTAGTCTATTATTTAAATTTAGATATATATTCTTAGTTGTTCTTTAAAACGCACAGAACTTCCCTAGTGAAAAAAAAACAATAGAATATTCATTACATTTAGTAGAGAATAAATTATTTATTTCTCTGCATATAGAAAAAAAAATGGTTCCTTTTTTATTTAACACAATCTTTTTATTCTATAACGAAATGTAACATCATTTAGCTATAAATGTCAAGTAAGACAGGCAGGCACTCAATACAAAAAGCCTTTCGGTTCCCAGGAGACTTCAGACGCGAGTACCTACTCTAATATAAGTACTTATAGGTAATGTAATTTCTTTATACATACTAAAACATATATGTGTTGTTCTAATATTATTTGTGTAGCTTTAAGCTGTATTCCGATTACAGCAGGGTATATATCTAGTGTTATGACACTCCGTTCCCGTCTCTTCGCCGATTCCTGGAAATATTGCGAGAACTCAACTCGACACCAAAGCGAAGAAATGAAAATATTAAATATTTAATATCCTAGAGTGCAAATCGAACCCACACCCTTATACCCTGCGCCACTACTAGTGTCAACAATATTTTATTAAGATAAAAAAATATTTAGATATTTCTTTTATCTCATATCACGAAATTGAATAAAACGCCATTCAACACTTAATAAAACAAAAATTAGCGTAATATTCTCTTAGATGAACCTGCATAAGTTATTTTTTTTTATTAAAAACTCACATCTCAAGGTTGCTTTAAATATATATTATAATTATGCATCTATAAATTAAAATACATATATCTTTCGCTATTATAACAATAATTTTTAAGCCACGGAATATAAGACGAAATAAAATTCATATTGTAATTGCCCTTTATAATAACAAAAACATGTTAAATATAGAAAAACATAAAAGAAAAACTTGGAATTCAACAAAAACATAAATAAAATGACTAAAGAATTATCACACTCACCGCCGATATCGAACCCGTTTAGAAATGGATTAGTTGAAAACATTTAAAAATATATAACTGTATAGGTATTGAAAAATAAAATTTTAAGACTTTAGAATGATAAAAAAAAAATTACCATCACAGGTTATAACGTTATCATTCACCTTGAGTCAGTGTTTTGTTATTAGCATAGATAATATTTTAACACTATCATTTAGCGTGGTTTGGTTAAAATATATATTTTTCGTATAGCAATTTCGATGTTTGCATCTACTACCTGTATATTTTAATTATATTTAAGGTTAAATGTTGCCCATATAGTGCAGTTGGCGTGTTTTGATAGTTGTAGATTTAATTATCGAAATTAATTTTTATCTTTGCTGTAACCCGCACATGCAGGGGGAACCTGGGAACTTAGTGTTATGATTTCTTAAACCATTAGGACACTTCCGTTGTCCATTTTACGCCAAGTTGCACGCTTGAGCTCTTGCACTACGACGGCCTCGACGAATTGTTTATTTTTGTTTTTATTATTGCAAATTTAATAAGAATTATCTTATCTTATCTTATCTATAAACAAAATTCCGGAATTCGGTGGAAAATGGAGAATAGAGTATCTTAACACTAGGTTCCCTCTGCCTACCCTGTTATACAGCGAAGTCAATAAGACAAAATGTGACATTATTTCCTGCCATTTTATATTATGTTCTTTTTGGGTGAAAAATAGTGAACACGAATATCTTTCACTAGGTTCTCTTGACCTATCAGCAATTTGATGATGATGGTCGAATATCTCGCCTCTAAATAACAAAAAATATGAAAAAGCCTCCGTATTGCAAAGTCAAGGTATATCTTGGTGAAACCAGACTTCGTGGTCAGATTACTTAAAAAAACGTTACCGAGTTTATTAAACCGTAGTACCTGTAAATGTTACGTAGAAGGATATAATGTAAAAATGCCTTTCCCCCTATAGCAATTTGACAAGATATACATGTCTCACTTTCTACCCAATTTTCGAGACATTGCAACTTAACAAACGAGACATTGTTTACCGGAGCTGTGAAATTATAATATTTTGTAAACATAATCCTTCCCCCGAATGAGGATTGAACCCACAACTCTACGGTTTACTAACAGACATTAGTAGACTAATAATTACAGAAAAGATTTAAGAAATATTAATGTTTAATGTAGAGTATTATACTAGAAAAAAATAAGCTGTTCCCGCAGTAAATTTGGGACGAGTTAAGCTTCCAAGCTTCGATAAGCTGCACATTGCAAAAGGAATTTGATGATCTAAGATACGATATACCTATTAGAAAATTATTTATAACATTAATAATTTTTATAAAAATATACATATAAAGGATTAACTAATTTTTTTTCTATCAATAATAAAAAAAGAAAGAATTAGATGTTTTATGAAAAAAAAACAATAATAATTTTTAATATATATAAAGTTCATAGTAACAGATAAATATTGTATTTTTTTAATATCGACAATATTGTAATTATAAGATTATATATAGGCCTCCTCCAAATTGTTACGCATATTATCTTCATATCAGATTACAGCGTGGACAACGTGTTTTATACAAAGAAAATACGACACCAGCTTGGCGACGCTGTAACGTTGTTAGAACGTCTCTGACTACAAAATTACAGGTTTAAGTCCTTTAAGATGAAACATACCGAAATTCTTTTCATAATTTATTCAATGAATTTTAAAATTAACTGATATTAAAGACCATTTCTTGTGAGAATCGAACTCACAACCAATCACGGGCCACGACTGGCCTCATATGTCTATGAAATAATTAATTATTTACATACACTAATTAGCATTATCGTAGTTAAGCTTCATGTCTCCTTAATAAGGGTTTAACCTAGAACACCTGTCATAATATGAGCAGACGCGAATTGAACTATATTCGAATGTTATATTATGTAACTTTATTTATAAACCGATTGTAATAAAGCTAAATATTAAATTAACCTCGCAGAGTCCAGCAGTGAAAACTGCATTTAAATCGGATAAGCCACTTCTAAGATTAGCGTAGACAAACGCATAGATAACAAACAAAAAATTAAAAAAATATTGTTTGGGTTATATTACATTGTTAAATGCCCCCAATATCATTTCATTTTCTCATATATCTTATATGTACAGACACCGATCAGTTACGCTTTTATTGTATACTATTATTATACTTAAAAAGCAAAAATTATATTAAACAAAAAAGTTTAAAAACATTAAACGTGTCAAATTACACACGGACGTGAAATCATTAAATTTTATTATTAAAGACGAAATAAAAAGACATACAAAATGAAATTTGAAATGTAAAAAAAAAGTTTAACTGGACAATGATATTTTTGTTGTGGATTCGAACCCCATACAAGGAGATAAACTAAATTAATTTTCCCGATCCGGTATGGTAAAACGCGGCGTTGAGTTTCGCCAGTCAACACCAACGTCTCTAATTTCGGCAGGTTCTATCTACTTTCCCTGCTATAATCATATAATTAATATATAATCATATAATTTAAAAAAAGCACTCACCTCCCAAAGTAAATATTTCTTCAAACGGAACACCCGACGTGACTGTCGACGGCACTTTCGTCAGTTTCTTGTCTTTCTTATCTTTATCTTTCTCTTTGACCTTCTCCTTTTCTTTTTCTTTTACCTTCTCCTTGTCTTTGTCTTTCACTTTTTCTTTTTTATCATCTTTTAATTTTTCTTTTGATTCGAGTTTAAATTTAGCTTTCTCTTCTTTCTCCTGTAAATAAATATAAACATATACGTATTTTAAACGGGAAGTCGCATTTATTATGAATCTATACTATAAATATAATTCAGTTTTTTACGAATCGATATGACTAGTAATGATTTTGTTTATTTTCTTTTATATATTATTTAAATCGTAAGTAGGCAGTATATGTAGGTAGGAATGGACCGTGCTCACACCAAAATAGACTCCCTAGAAAATTTACTAAAAAAATACCCTAAAAAAATACTTAATTCTTCTTCTTCTTAATTAATCAATTATATTGCGCCTACACAAAAAACACGTAAACACATAAGTTGCGGAAAGTAATTACCTACTTTAAACTATAGTGTCATTTATTTATTTAGTTGGTATCTACAATTCAATTAAGTTAAATTGTTGAAATAACTATTAATGTAAGAAAAACTATTTTATAGTGATACGGCTCATAAACAAAGATATATAATTTTTATTGTTCTTTATCAAAAGTTTGTGAGTTTCTAATTATTTAGTAAATAAAAGCAGTTTAAAATTTTACATACTTGCTACCGTCCCTATTGGGAATATCGAAGATTCTTACTATTTTTCTATTAATCATTAAAACATAGACGATTTATTCAAATCAATTTTACAGAAATTAATGATAATCTACTGAAATATGTTGTATGGGAACGGAGTGCCTTAACACTAGGTTCCTTCTGCCTACCCTGCTACGTGCGGGATACAGCGTGAAGTTGATACTGATATATATTAAATTTTTATTCAACTTTTTATAGCACTTTAAAAACAAATGACTCCAACAACCGATTCTCAAACGAGAGAACGACAATAAAATAATTGCACAAATATGCATACAAATAAATAACAGGCACATTTACTGACAACATAATAAAAAACACTATAGGTATATAACACTAAAAAAAATCACATTTAAATCGAAATCAATATTCAACACAAATAACGACAAAACGGAGAAAAGAAGGAGAGAAAGGAATAATTTTTACGCGTATTCGAACATAAATATTGGTTCACCTTAGTGAAAACGCTACGCAGGTGGTGCATGACGCGGCCCGAGCACTACTGAACTCGCTGACGACTCCGACAAGGTCGGCGCTACCTACTCAACATTATATGCATCACTGGGCCACAGTGTGTTTTGTAATCCTTCGATAATCATTATTTATGAATGTCGATGGAGAAATGATGGATGATAGGAGAAATCTGAAGGGACTGTAACGTCGGCATCATATTCGTAGGTGTCGAAATTTAATTGTTATAATTATTATTTTGCGCGTAAATGCGACAGGTTGTGGGTTCGATTCCCACACAAGGAAATGAAATATTTAATATTTTCATTTCTTCCCCCTGGCAACAAGGCAAAGTTCCGGCACTCAAGACGCAATGCGTTTAGATATTCGGCGGAGAGTGGGAAGCGGAAGTCTTAATTGGAGCGAAGTATCCTAACACAAGGTTCCCTCTGCCTACCCTGTTGTAAGCGGGATACAGCTATATCCCGCAATAGCTATAGCTTTACGTATGTCTCATTCTTTTGTAGAATAGGCGGAGAGCATAGGTCAAAACAATTTGTTCTGTTACAATTCAAAATACTATTTTTATTGAATATTGGGGGGCGAAATTGTCTTAGTTATTCTACTATATAACAAATACTTAATACTATGGAAAATAAAAAAAAATGGGTTAACATAAAAAAAAATGTACCCATTGAATTAGTTAAGTATTACCGAATAAGGTCATGGATGAGCAGATGTTAGAATAAAACCAACATTCTTTCTTTTATAACATCTATTTATAGATACCAGCTGATGCTGTCACTATTTTTATAAAAATTCATTATATGATACAAATATTTTTTTGAACAATGGTTTGAAGTTTCCATATCTTGACCTATATTCGCTAATTAGAAGTAGAAAAGCTTCCACATTTTCGACCTTCTGTTGGTGTTAAGTTTTGGTAATTGGTTTGCTGTAGTGGCGTGGTGTGGCAGTGTCTGATAGTATAAGCGATGGTTACAGGTTCCTGTGAGAACCTTATTTGAGGTAATAGTTACATTAAAATACTTTCCATTTCCAAAGTCTGACAAGATAAAGTGTGAAGCGCGATTTATCTGAGAATAAATATATGGTCATTCGGATACTATACTTATAAAATAAATTCATATAATTCAATTAATCTGCTGATAATCCTGACTACGGACAATTAGTAATATCGATATAAAAATGTATAATTTTTATTTTCTTATGCTCGTATGCAGAGAAAAATTTTGCTAAACTAAAGGACTAACTACAATATAAATGTAAGATTGTACATGTAAAGTACGGTCGAAGAGTCTTAGTCGCCTTGAAGTTAGGTTTTTTAATCTTATGTGCATTTTTCACTCGGTCACTCCTAAAATTAAATCTGCGCAGCCATATACAGTTCACTTTGGGGAGTGGGGGGGGGGGGGCAAGAATAATGGATGGTACTGTACCCTTAAAGACGAATTGAAGCTGCACCCATTGATTAAGTTATATTAGTTAGAGATTTAACGGCCATGCCATGACAATGAAATAAAAAAAAATAAAACACAACCTGTTGAAAGGTTAAATATTGGATTTGTTAGATTTAGATGAGACAAACTACCTAAATGACATCAAAGTCATTTAAAAACGTTTAGTTTCGCCTCGCTATGCACAAATTAGCAAACGGATTTGCCATTCATTAATTTGCAAGTCAAATGCAACTTGTTTTTGTTCTGCTTTTTGCCTCAATATTCTAAGGCAGAATAAAGTACCTGTATTATTTTATTTATTTTCATCATCACATATAAATCTGAGCTGAAGCTGTGCCATTGGAGAGGCCTATGCCCAGCAGTGGACGAGGACAGGCTGATCATGATGATGATGATGATATGAATCTATTTCGATTTTTTGTCTTATTTTACTTTATTTAACCAGACAAAGGTAACGAAAACATAATAAATATAAGCCAACGACAATACCCATGACGAGGACATCGATCCCACGTAAAAATATTTCATTTTAAGGATGATTGGTACTCTATTGAATGAAAGTTTTATATATAACTAGCGGACGTGCGCAGCTTCGCTTGCGTAATTAGGGGTGAATTCTAATAAACCACGAAACATGTGTTCAATGAAATATTTTTAAGAGTCTAAATTTCAAATTTTATAAAAATCGGTGGCGATTTAAAGATTTTTCCATACAAACTTTTAACCCCTTATTTGCACCCTTAGGGGGTGGATTCTAGAAAACCATGAAACACATGTTCAATTAAATACTTTTAAGAGTCTGAATTTCAAATGTTATAAAAATTGGTGCCGATTTAAAAAAAAATCTATACTAACTTTCAACCCCTTATTTGCCCCTTAGGCGGAGAATTCTAGAAATAATGAAACACATATTCAATTAAATACTTTTAAAAATCTAAATTTAAAAATCGGTACCGATTAATTTTTTTTTCCATACAAGCTTTGAACCCCTATTTCACCCCTTTAGGGTAAAAATTTTTCAAAATCCCTTAGTGGATGTCCAGATTACGAAAGTAAACATCTGTCCAAATTTCACGTTTCTACCATCAGCGATTTCGGCTGTCTTACCTCAGTCAGTGAGGACAAGTCCTTTTATATATATAGATTATTGTAGTTTAGATAGAGAAGACTGTACTTAGGAAACTTTATTTTTCGCTTTTTACCCAATTTCGAGACTTAAGTAACGCTCGGTTTTTTATACAAATATATGATTTCAATTTCGATATCTGGATGATTATCCAACTTAGGATTAGGTATTTTATAAGATGTATATTATTTCGTAGATCATATTTTTAGACTATATTCAAGTGTTTTAAGTTGATGCTTAAAGCAAAAAAATAAAAACAAATGTATGAGGAAACATTGTCTTCACGCCGAACGATAAATGAGTAAGTTAGAAAAAATCTATCAACATTAATTGCTTCTTAAATTATTTTTATATGAAAGTTGTTACAGCGTATAAAATAAATTAGATATCGAATATAAGCGCCAAGTTGATTTCTATAATAGTAATAGTCCATTAAAGAAATTTATTTACAATATAAAAAGATTCTTAGAAAAATACAAGGTCAATATATTTACTTAGTCTAGGTTTTGTCTAATATAGATATTATCGATAATTATAACTCAATATACTAAATAAAAATATGTTTTAAATTAAAATTAACCCACATTTGAAATAATAAAAACTAGCAGAAAATGGAGAATAAAGTATCTTAACACAAAGCTTCTTTTTTTGATTGCTAAAATAATATATGGCATACTACTCAGGTTCATGCTGTAGCCCAAGTGTTGACTGGAGAAACTCAACATCATATTTTGTCTTGTTACCATAGCGAGGAAAAGAAAATAATTTAATTGAATTGAAAATCGAACCCACAACCAAACAAGAGCGGCACAGACTGTCGTGTTTGCAATCAGTCTTACTTTTACATGCTTAATTATGTATAAAACTTAGATGTATATGTATAAAATAGAAAGTGATATTAATCATACCCGAATTTGACAGGATATGGGAAACAGGGTGTCTTAACATTAGGATTCCACTGCCAACCCTCTGCATGTACTGGATACAGTGTAATTTTTAGTGCATAGCTCCATTTAGTATCATTTTCTCTTGTCTACTGAAAATAAAAACTAAAATATATCATAAAAATTAGAACACTAACCTTATCTTTCTCTCGCAGTTTTTCCCTTTTTTCCTTTTCTTTCTTTTCTTTTTCCCTTTCCTTTTCTTTTTTCTTTTCCTTTTCACTCAATTCCTTTTGTTTAGCTGCATCATCTAAGACTTTCTCTTTATCCCTCGACTTCTCCCTTTTTTCTTTACTTTTTGTCGGAAATTTAAATGATTTTGTCTTCTTTGTTTTCGAAGGACTTCTGAGCAAAACACACTTTAGCATTTCATTTTATCTTAAAGTTTATTGTCAAAGCTTCATGCTATTACCCCACATATAGTAGGGTAAATATAGAGGGGATATTAAATACAAAAATTTTGCTTAGGTATTTTATTTTGTTTGAATAAGGACACTTAACCAAATGCCATAATAGTCTATATCACTTTATATTTTTTAAAGATATCAAAAAAGCTGTATAATAGCCATTGTGCTACATTGTATGTAACAGTAAAGACATTGATAGATGCTTGCAACTAAAACAAGATCTATTAATAATATAAGAGTTTCAATGTCTTTCTATCAAATATATACTATGGTATATGCTCGATTGCCTAAAACTCGGACAGTATCCGAGAGTGGTGTGGTTTTGAGACTCGCTATGTTACTATTTTTTTAATTTATTGCCATTGACTGATAATTCTCAGCTTCAAAGGCTTTTAATTAAAAGTAACATTTTTTTTTTTTAAATATTTCAATTGAAACTCACTTAGTGTCTGTATCTTCCTCGGGAGAACTTTCCCCTTCTAATGCAGCATATCCTCTGTCTTTTTTTGACTCCTTTTTTTCCTTCCTTCGTCCCAATAAATCTTTTTTGCTAGGTTTTTCATGTTCTCCACCATCACTAACTATAGAAAATTCAACGATTATTTATATTGTATTTCTATTTATAATATTGTAATATTAGAAATATGAAACAAATAATTGATTGTGTTGTTGTAGGTTCAAACATCACCAGGATTTGACTATAGAATTAAATAATAGGTTTGGTAAAGCAAAGTGTACTCATACTTTTTATTTTTAAGCAATACTTATAACTTAAATAATATAATATTTCCTGTTAACACATTTTTATTCAATGTATTTTTAGATTTTAATAAAAACATTGCAAATGAATTAAATTATTATTCAAAGCACTTACAGTCACTTTCATTGCTTTTACGTCCAGTTTCAGATGCATATAATCCTGGAAAATCTTTTTCTACATCTGGACTTTCAAAATCCATTATATATTTAAGTTTTAATAGGATTATATTGCTCAAAATATATTCACATACACATAATGACTAATAAATAATAATCTAAAATCTTTGATCCTTTGATTGATTTATTTACTCCCAATCTACAGTGTACAGATCACAAATACTATTTAATATTTTTATTTCGGTCAAATGTCAACAAAACTATCGAGAGCTAAGACAGATTATATATTGCATACACCCTTAAGATTTAATACATTTTTTATTATCTACAATCCGCGAGGTTTAAGCTGTGCTTTGCGAGCCATTGTTCAATATTCATATAAAGTGAGAGAGTAATGGTATTTGCATCATCCATGGCGCTTCCGTTACTTGGCTTAAATCAGCTTAAGTACTCTATGATTAATAATAGTTAATAATAGTCAGACTTACACTTCTTGTTCTGATAGCAACATCATATTTGATTCTTAATCTTTTGTTTTTGTATTTGATTTATTAAAAAGAAAGATAAAATTCGCACTACACCATAAATGAAAAATATAAGTGAACATGCAGTAAAAAAAATCAAGAACATAACGATGTTCTTGATAATATAACGGAGCGATTCATTATCAACTCTTATTTTTTTTATTGGACTTTTTATGACAAAATTTTGTAACAGTGGATTTTAGAGGCACTGAAATGCAACTCTTAGTTTACGCCTTGCGAACTATATCACAATTTAAGAGATTATAAAATATCATTTATCAAAATTGGCTTGGAAATTGGTATTGCTAAAGGTTTTATACCTTACTTTTATACATACTAAAAGTATAATTTTCGATTAGGGTGTAGCGAATAATGTAGAGTATTTAAATTTATAAAGCAATGAAAAACTTCGGGGTCAAGATCTATTATTTTGTAGCACAATAATTAAGCATTGTAATAATTTAGTCATCTACAGTTGTTAAACACGCGGTGGCATTATAACACATATGAATATCATATAAATATATGATACAAATACCATCCAGTATGCCGTATGTAAACTGTGTGTAATAAACTTTTTGTAATTCGTATGCATATGCCATTGCAACTTCTTTTGTGTTGTTTACGTGTCACTGTCATGTTTGAGTGACATATGGCTGTCACGAAAGTGGATATGTTGTGACGCGAGCGATGTGTACCTATTTTATTTCTAATGAAAGGAAAATTTTGGTCTGTAATTTCATTGATATATAGTGCATATCCAATAATTTGGTTTAAAACTAATGCAAAATAATTTATTCTCACCTGATAACACAAATTGATCAAATGTTTGTGAAGTATTCCTTGCAAAATTTTGTGAAACTACTATTATAAATGTCATGGTTCTCGGATCTCGCTGGCAAGGCTGAAAGCCTCCTCAACAACCTTGACGAACAGACAGGTGTAGTTTTACGTAATCACAATGGTGTAAAAGAAACCAAAAATGATTTTATCCTTCATCCTGATGGTGCATGGGGGCAAAAGAAAAAGACGACTCCTCGTAGCGTTAAGAAAAATAGTTCAATTTCCGAAACTAAGTCTAATGGCACAGCTGCAAACAAAACTCCACCCACGAGACAAGCCAGATCCATGACAAAACATTATGATAACATGAGAAATGGGGTGGAAAATGTCAGTAGACAAGCACCTTTGCGAAAACCCCCATACACAAGCAAAAATGGCCCTAAGACTTGTGTAAATAAAGACTATAATAACGAATCTATTAACCAATTTGGTTTAAGGCATAGAAGTAAGTATACACAATTGTAGCTGGTGTTCAGTTTCATATATTTTTAAATAAAATAATATATACCTTTTAGGATACAGCTTGCCATCAGACTTGGAATTTATAAATACTGAAAAATTAACATATAACATGCAAAACCTAGAAGTTGAAAATGCTATGTTGAAAAACGAACTTAATGTAGTAAACAGAGAAGTTTCAGAGTTGCTAGATAGATTACGCAAAACTGAAGATGGTGTGTATTTATATATCTATTTTAATTGTTTAAGTATTATAGATTAGTACTACTAGTATTTACATGTAAATTGTACAGATTCTACTCATATGTATATTTGTATTGTAAACTAAACCTATTATTTCATGGTTTAAATAATAATATTCTTGAATAGAAAATTATATTTTTTTATCTGTTTTATTTCTTTACATTGCTTTTACAATTTTTTTAAATATATTATTATATACTGCAGCTCAATGTGGGCCTATTTGAAACCTTTCATTGGAAGAATTTAATGTATTTATTGATAAGAAAGTAATCTTCGAATCAATGTATTTTGTAATTGCACATTTCTGTATAAATTATAGAGTGACTCTCGTAAATATAATAACAAAGCTATTTAAATTTTTTTCAGAACTCAAGACTACTAAAATTAAACTAGAAAGTAGTGAAAAATTGAATGACTTGTTAAATAAAGAAAAAAAATCGTTGGCAACACAATTGCTGTCAAAAATCAATATAATGGATGTGGACAGTGTTGAAATTAATAAATATAAAGCACAAAACAATGAACTAGAGTCCACCATTTCCATACTTAATGATACAAATAAGAAATTAGATGAGAGGTAAGCTGTTTATAATTTTTTTATATACTGGTTGTGAGTTTGATGGGATTCAGGAAAATTCATTAATTACATTTCTTGTTTCTCGCATGGATATTATTAAACTGAAATATTTTTGTAGCAAAATGAACTACAGATTTTTGTATCTGCATATTATTGCACAATTATTATAAATGACATGTGCATTGTATATTTAGCACTACAAATGTATACATAAAAAATAATAGAATCTTCAAAAATATTGTTTATATAATACATAAAAAAAACCTAAGAGCCATTTAAATTATTCCAGAGTAAAACAATTAACAGAGGAACTGAGCTTTAAAAATACTGTACATATAAAATTAGAGAATGAATTGCGACACGCACAAACAACAATAAGTGAACAGCAGATAAACTTAGAGAAAACAGTAGCCGAGTGCCATAGATTGGAAAAAGACTGGGAGGGATACAAATTAAGAGTAAAAACTATGCTATATGCCAAAGACAATCAGATACAATCGATGAAAGATGGTGCTAATATACCTGAAGATAATAAATTGTTGTTGGAACAAATTGAAAGTTTAAAGTAAGTATTATTTTTTTTATTTTCTTTTAGCTTCAGGCTGCATCTCCCATATAATATTATATTTAGAACTCATATTATATTAATACTATAGTATATAAGTGCCTGAGCGAACTCTCACCACAGGTGTATTGGATAAAAATGAAACTACTAATATGATATATTACAACCCATAGCTTTCCTTAATAAATTGATCATTAAACTTAAAAATATTTTTTCAATTTGCCCTAGTTGCTCCTGATATGACCATTTGTTTGAAAAATATTCAATATAATTGTTTTGTTGACATATTTAAATTAATAATAATAATATGTATGTATGTATTTGTATATAGGAATGAAAAAGAGAGTCTATCTTATGCCGTAACTCAAATACAAAATGCATATGAAGAAATGAAACGTAACATAACCCAGTTGGAACAGCAACACATTGCTTCTGAACGTGTGGTCACAGCTTTAAGAGATACGTTAAAGGAAGAAAGACTTGCAAGAAATAGGGCAGAGGGAAATTGTGCTCATTTGAGAAAGGTATTTATTTCAATTTTTTTTGTGTAAACTGACTTACGTACTTGAGGCCAGTTGGAGCACAAAGTGTGACTGTAATACTAACTGGTTGTGTGTTCGATCCCTATTCGAGGAGATGACATATTTATCTAAATTTATATTTCCATTTTTTCGTTCCCGTATCGAGTTAAAGCGCGGCGTTGAGATCCGCCACTCAACACGCAATGCCTCCAGAATTTGACGGAAAGTGGCGAACGGAGTCTTAAGATTAGGTTACCTCTGTCTACCCTGCTGTGTGCGGGATACAGCGTGAAGCTGATTTTAACTAACTACTAACTTAACATATCTTAACTTAGTGTTTAGATATGTCCCCACTTTGTATAAGACAAAACCAGTGTGACAAATCTATACTAATATAATAAAGCGGAAGAGTTTGTTTGTTTGTTTGTTTGTTTGAACGCTAAGATCTCTGGATCTACTGGTCCGATTTACATTGTTTTTGTTTTGTATGAAAGCTGCATTCTTCAGAAGTGCTATAGGCTATATAATATTACATTACACATATAAACTATTATATTTTAAAGTACTTTCTAATTTGACATGCAATTTATTCTGCCATGTTAATAACAACCGTCGCGTCGCTACGCAACCGTTACCGCGACATTTTGATATTCATCCTTATGAAAATAAATATAATAGTCACTTTTAGCATTTTATCTAGATTGAAATTATAGTTTACTGTATAACATTCTAATAAATAATTAAGGAGATGTCACTGATTCCAAATGACCTAGCCTTCGGGCGGCATAGTATGAGTACCTATGACCGACGCGAACGGGCAGATGAAGTTGATGGTTTTATAAATTTTCATACATTTTCGAACTTTATTTGCTGTTATATTTAAAATACACTTTGGTTCTCTTCTTATTTTATGTGATATTGCTGGCAAAAAGTATCCTTTTAGGTACGGGTTCTAGGTATTTTTTCTAATATTAAGAATATTCTTTAGTTACTTTTACTTCTTATGTTGGTTTTCAATTTCTCAGATATTTTTTCTAATAATATGTCTCTACTTATTATTCTTTTTGATTATTTAAGCTTATATTTTCTGACTAATTCTATTGAAAACTGAAAATAATATATTTAATAAATATTCTTATAGTTTAAGCAGGCGTATCCGCGTCCGGGTCCACTAGTAAAAAATACAGCTAGACGTTATCTAAAATTGTTATTTTATATCTTTTCATAATGTTTTTCAGGAAATACAAAAATTACAATTAGATACACACCAAACAATAATGAATCTACGAACATCTTTACAAGATAAAGAGGATGAACTTAATAGTTTAAGAGATACGACGTCTAGTGCACACACAGGCGCTTTAAATGTCGCCGACTATGAAATAAAAGATGTTGATAACGAAAAAATTGATTATCTAACACAAATGTTAATGCAAAAACAAGAGAAGATAGATAATTTGTTGGCCGATAATAATATTTTGAGAATACAGTTAGATAAATTGCAGGTGATTTTTTTAAAATTTAGTTGATACTAGTCATTTTTTTTGTTCTTTCTTCTTATTTTAACAGTTATTGGATTGTATATAAATACGTTGATTTACGCTGTTTTGCTGTAGTTGTACGAAAAAATAAAGATTTTTTTGTTTATATAAAATTCTAATTGTGGAAATAACTTTTGAAATATTTTACATATATTTTATATAAAATAAACTTTTTGGTAGCTCCATTTTTATCTATCTATCAATTTAATCAATATAAAAAAGTGTTAAATCACTATTGTGACCTTATGTCCACGGATTGTCCATTCCCCACACAATTATCGAGATATTGTGTGTTTAATGGCGGAAATCCACGCCACACCTTGTTACCTGAACGAAGAAATGTAAATAATTCCCTCTCTAGTGTAAAATCGAACCCACGCCGTTGTGCCATATTGGTCATTTATATAATATCTATTAATTTTTCAGTCCAAACATAGATCCGAAATAGCATCGCTCCAATCAAAGATCAATCACAGTATAGTCCACTTACAAGATGATAATAATCGAAGGACTAAAAGCTATACTTCGTCCCCATTTTCAGCCTTGTCCCTACGAATTGGTGTTATTATAAAGAGATTCCCTATATTTAGGATACTTATTTTGGCCTATATGGTAAGATTTTGTTTTGTTTTCTTATTCACATGTATCCCACGCACAGCAGGGTAGGCAGGCAACCTAGTGTTAAGACACTCTGTTCCCAACTTTTCACCGAATTTTGGAGGTATTGCGTGTTAAGTGGCGGAACTCAACGCCGCACTTTGCCTCGACACCAGAGCGAAGAAATGGAAATATAAATTTAAATAAATATTTCATTTCCTCAAATGGTGATTGAACCCACAACCAGTCGATTTTAAAGTCACACTTCGTGCGCCTGCACCATGACTGGCCTCTAGTATAACAAATTTATATTAGACTTTTAATAGAAAATTTCCTTATTTCTACAGATTGGTCTACATTTTTGGGTATTAACAGTACTATTTACAAGTACACCCGAAGATTATATACCGAGGCCAAGGAAAATATAGAAAAAATGAAAAATATATATATAATTTAACACACAGTACCTTAATAAAAAGTTATAATAAATAAACATTACAGTTTTAATATGTATAGTGTTATTGAATTGCAATTTTAAATATGTATATATATCTTCATATTAAATAACCTTAAGTGAGGTTACTAAAATTATTGTAATATTCTGGCCATCAATACAGCTTTATCAATTTTAATTTTTTTAGACTTGTGTTTATTTTACCAATAAGGGTATTAAATATGTCTTTATTTGATAAAAACTTGATAAACATTTGTTATTCTCTTTCATTTCTTTAGTTTATATTGGTTTCATATTGTATATAGTTTTGATACCATGGGTGTAACTAAAGAAATTTTCGCACAGATAAAAAAATAATAATAATAGTTATATTATGAAAATGAAAAACAACATGAGAATATTTATATTTTGTCATCGTCATCCATTATTACTAATTATATAAAATATATAATATTATTATTTATATTCATATCTTATCATTCTTTGAGGTAAAGTGGTTTTCCTTTTTATTTTTAACTGTATTCCAATATAAATAATAACATTAATAAAATTGTATATGACAATATTCCAGATGGCTCAAAACTTTGATATTTTTTTACATTCCAAAAGTATTTTTTTTGACATGTTTTAACTTTTATTTTGTGTTTTTATATTCTGAAGTCCGATTGAATTAATATATAAAACTTGTTGGCTTTATTGAACAAAAAAGAAACATAATATTCTTGTGTTACGTTTATTAAAAATATTGACTAAAAAAACATGGAATTCGAATATATAAATAACGCATATTAAATAAATGATAAACATAAATAAAATAGTTCCCTACATAAATAACGTTGATATACTTCAATATTCATGCAGCTTGCTAGTCCCACTTGGGAAAATATTAATCTAAATGCTTCCCCAACATTAAATTACTTTTATTATACAATAAAGCATTACATTTTCAAATATAAATTAACAACAATAAAGATATTATATAGCTAATATATAATATCTTCACTGTGGTGTGGAGACAATACCCCGTGGTATTGTCTCCACACCACAGTGAGTTGAGTTCTGCCGTTCAAACATAATGCCTCCAGAATTTGATAAGTAGGGAACAGACTGGCGTCTGGACGGACAGTGTCCTTAACACTAGTCTCCCAAGTTCCCTTTACCTAGCCAGATATGCGCGGGATGCAGCGTAAACTTAAACAAAAAAAAATTAAAAATATTGGGAACGACGGGAAAACTGTCCAGGCCGTCGGGGGCTCCAGGTTGAACCTCCTAATAAAACGTGGCATCTCAAATAAAAGGATCTGCATCCAGTTCTTGATCCGATAACTTTTTAAGATGTTATATACTTATTGTTATACAATAATTCTTTCTCTATCCATCACCTCACCTCATTCTTCATTCACCTCATTCATCTGTAAATAAACTTTATAAACAATTTTTGATGAAAAATTATATTTCCCACATAAATGTTTACTTATATTGTATACTTATATGATAACATAGTATTTAAATATATTATGGGTCAACGCACTTATCTTTGTTTTTCCCATGAATCTCTCGTATAATTTACATTTCGTTCACACATGCCAGTTATATTTTTTATTAAATCTTATATGAACTACGACAAAAAAAAGTTATTTTATTATAAATATGAATAAAATTTATGAAGCATTTAAGTTTTTTTTTATTTACTTTCCTTAAAGTGAAATTATAAATAATGTTTGGACTAAGTGTATGTGAAAATAAAATTATTTTATTCTCATGCACAGGGGCGGCGTAACCTATAAGTGCAGGGTGCGCACTGAGACTCTGAGACGACGGAGAGATGTGCTACAGACATAAAAACAGTGTTCTCGCTAGTTTACAAATATCGCGTCTAGCAGCTTTATATAAATTAAGTCACTAATAAAATAATCCTTGTTTTCCAATGTTGTCTTAAAGTTACGTATGATTTGGCACATTTATTTTTAAACTAGATATGTATATATTCTTAGTATATTCCGATAGGATTTTTTTTAATTTAGAGAATAATAAATGTGAGTAACTGGAAACGTACGTTTACTTTTAACATGTAAGTAAATTCCACATGTGCGATTAACAAGAAATGAACTAAGTGTGAGTCATTCTCATTTGCTTCAATAAATATAACTTCGTTACAGATAAAAATAAATTCCATATTTATAAATAGAGGCTGTCCAGGCAAAGGCACAACAAGGTATGACCATAAAACGATGGTTGCGTTATTATTTATTATTATTAGTATAATATTATTTATTAATATTTTCATTTCTTTACTCTGGCCTTGATGCAAAAGCCCGGTGTTGAGATCCGCCACTTAACAGGCAATCCCTCAAAAAATTCAGCGGAAAGTGAAGAATGGAGTGTCTTAACACTAGGTCCCCCTGCTATTTACTACTACTATTTGTAGGATACAAGCGTGTAACTGATTATAAAATATCCTTTTTAGTTACTTAAGTAAATTATCTTTTAGACCGACATTATATTGTTATGGGGCGAACTCGTATTAAATATTACACTGTTTTACATATGGTAGAAACGATAAAAAAAGCAAAATTTTTAATGGCCTAAAGCTTGAGTTTTTATGATGCTAAATATATTTGCCGACCTCACAGGTTCTCAGTAATGATGATGAAACAACTGCACTACCAATAGGAAGTACGCGAAAACGTCATTAAGAATACAAACAATGACGTTATACCAGTCGTAATCTTATGATATACTAGCGGCTTACGCGCGGCTCCGTTCGCTGGAATTTATTATTATATTATAGCCAAATTATGCCAAATTTTTACAAAATATATATTACTGTAAAGTTTTATCTAAATCAGTTCAGTAGTTTTTGCGTGTAGTGAGACAAACACTCATCCTCACAAACATTCATATTTATAATATTAACAGGATCAGGTTATAATCCCACAAATTGTAATTATTATGACATTAGTACAGCACCTGCAGAGTGTAGACTCGAGGCTTTGTGTTTTTCTCTTCTATTTCTATTCTTCTTCTAATTCTATTTTTTTAGTGAATTCCTGCAATTGTTTTCCAATTGATTTCTTTCTCCTTTGCTCTCAATATTCCGTGGAATATATGGCTTATCATTTATTACTATACCTGAAATCATACTAATATTAAAAACACTATTATTGTATTCCATTCTTTTTGGAAATTAATGGTATTTTACTTGGTTTTACATTAAAAATAATAATGTTGTTCTTATTACTAACAGAACAGAATGAAGGTGAATGAATTTGAAATAGGTTTTTTTATTAAATACAAATACAACTTGTGGTTACTAGTAGGTACCTAGCTTATGTCGTGCGTCGTGTACCTACTGGTTTTTCCGTCGCTGATTACAAAAAATATCGTATGGCATACTGGCAGCAATGTCTGCTTGTCGATTAAATAGCTGATACTCTTTAAAGTACTGAATAATAGCAGAGATTATTCATGTTTTTAGTTTTATTCCTTATTTATTGAAGAAATATAATAATAATTAATATTGTTTATAGGAGGGAAGGCAGGGGGAACCTAGCGTCAAGGCACTCTGGTTTTCATAATCCACCCAATTCAAGATATTGCGTGATAAATAGCGGAAATTAACGTTGCACTTTGTCTTGGTAGCAAAGTGAGGATACGAAAGTAACTTAATTCACCGAATGGGAATCGAAAGTCAAAAGTAGCATTTAATATGCAGACCGAATCCATAAATAAGAGATACATAGAATGGCAGGTCAATGGCGTAGCTAGGGGGGTGCGAGCGGAGCATTCGCAACGGGCATCAAAAGGAAAAGGGGCATCAAAGTCGACGATTACTTTGTTTTTTTTAGAACTCATCCAAAGGAAAGGGGCATCAACGTCGACGATCACTTTGTTTTTTTTTTTTAGACCTTACACCATTTTAAAGGGCATCAAGTCCCCTAAGCCGCACCGGGCAGCAAATACCCTAGCTACGCCACTTTGGCAGGTACTAGCGAGGATGTCACGGTGAGAATGGAGAAGAACATGCTCACCTGGTTTGGGCACGTCGAGTGATGAAAGAATACGGATAAAGCTAAGTTGGTGGAATTCAACGCTGTATTACCTACTATTATCTACCGTATAACAATAAAATCTACAACCGTTGCTTACAGACAAATATGTCAGTGGCATACGTGTATATTAAAGAAGTTAAACAATATTATTCATATTTTCTAAACTTTCACAGCTTTCGCAGCTTGCATTTACGTTTACACAATAAATGTACTATTTAAAGCATCAAAATTAAGATATTTATAAAATTAAATATTGTTAGAACCTATATACAGATGTACCTAGACAACGATTAAATTATTTAAACATATTGAATATTTTCGATTCCCATTCGAGAAATCCTCGAGTGGGAATCGAACCCCCGATTACGTTAACAGTTCCACACTCCTGCCTCTGCGCTATTATTAGCGTCACCGACTGAGATATTTTGAATTGAATAAAAAAATACCCATAACGCTATTAACAATATAAAATATTTTATTAAAAGCACGCTATCGTCATTGAACCGGTTGTGAGGGCCTTCCTAGCGAATATCATCAGTTCAGTTGTGATTTACACTTTGCGTAACCGACACGTATTCTATTTTATTTTAATAATGTAAATAAATAAAGTGAAAAATAAGTAATATAAATACATTTTGTTTAGTGTCTATTATATTAGGTTTCATAAGTTTTTAAACAAATATACGAAATCCGGCTTTGAAGCGTCCTTGTTTTTATCAAACCATTTTTCCTTATTCACAAACAAGTGCGATGATGAAGTTTTTTCTAGTGATTTTTTTCGGTAAGTTTATTATTATAAAAGCTAATTATTGTTGGGATATGGTTTCTTTAAGAATTTTTGCATTAGAAGAATAATTTAAAGTTGACAGCTTAAGCTTATATCTAACAGATGTACTCGTATATTAAAAAAAAACATTGTGTTTTAAGAAACTTTATGAAGAGGAAAAGATAGTAGTTACTTGGAAGTCATGGGTATGACTAATGACCCTGACCTGTGAATTCCCAGGTTAACTCTCAAATATACGGTACCATTAAATTTATAGTATAAACAAACAATACTGAACTGTGACGTCATACAGAAATATAACACTTGTTCCTCATATAATACCTAAGTTCGTACTTAATATATGTACTTAGTAATACCTAAGTGGTTTTTACAAAAATGAAAAGCTAAAGCTGAAAAATTGCAAGTATTTTTTATTGTCGTTATGAACTACTATAAGGGTAGTTTTCGATTACACACACGTATAAAAAAACACATTTACCTATACGATTTTTTAAAAATTTTGAAACCAAAAATATTATTAAAACTTCTCTTCTTAGTACTTCTAAAAGAGCAATTAAAATATTTGCGATTTTTTACTTTCAATACTTACCTAGGGACTATCGATATATTAAAAAAATACATAAATTTGTTTAAAAATAAGTAAGTAATTGTCTACAGAAAAGTTGCAATGTTTTTTATAATATCAACATATGTTTATTTAGGTCATAAATATAATAATCAATTGTTTTGACGTTAATATTGTCATTACCATGCAAGCTTTCATTTCTTTACATTAATTGATTTCGTGCAATTATTATTTAGAAAACGTATAAAAATTTGTACGTAGCGGGATTTGAAGCCGCGACTCTGGAAAACCGTCCAAACGCTCTAACCACTAACCCATATGTTCTCTTCATTCGTCGTGAGATGATTAATTCGCAAAATTCATATATTTATATAGTTTATAGAAGAAAACCCAAGCTATTTTATTGAAATAATAACTATCAATCAAGTCAATATCCATACCTAATTTAATTGAAGTAATTACAACTAAATAGATGTTTATTATTGACATATGTAATATATATTTTTTTACATTTATCTTAATAGAGAAACTCAATACTTTATCTTAATAGAGTGGGGAAAATAATATATGTACGTAATTATTTCCCCGAGTGGGGAATTTATAATTATCATCCTTTGCGCCACTACGGCGCCCTCGTTTGTGTTTCTTAATGCTATATTTATATGTGAAAAATACAACGTCCAGACTATGTTATTTATACATATAATAAAATTGCAACTGATCGCTTCTATATATGGGAGATATATGACAAAAATAAATAATTATTGGGGCACGAATCAATGTTGTGAACCCAAAACAGTGTTTTTTAAAGATTTTGTCAGTTTGTCTATGCGTTTGGCACGTCTTTCATCTCAGTTTTCATTAACTAAAGAACTTTTCTTAACATTTAATTTTTGTTTTATTTAAAACGGTTCATAAATAAAAATAATACATCACTTTGAAGAGTTGGATGGCAAGCTATTTTTTTTGAAATAAAAAACTATATGTAGATTTCCTTTCTTACTGACAAAATATATTTACCAAAACTTTTTTAGCTAAACGTTTATATATTATAAATTTTAATGTTACGCAACTCCTCCAGAATTCGGAGGACAGCGTGGAACGGAGTATCATAACTCTTAACCCTAGGTTCCCTCTTCCTACTTGTGTCTCTGCTGTCTGCGGAATACAGTGTGAAGCTGTTTTTAATTTGATTTTAATTTAAATTAAATCTGTCATCGAGTTTAATCAATTAAATATCAGTTGTAAATTGTAATTGGTAGAAAATTTAATTTTATTATAATGGCCATTTACATTGGTCATATCGTTGGGTCGTTTCAAAGGTCATCCTAATCGCCTATGAAATAGAGATATACTATATAATTTTGTCTACGTAATGAACTATAACAAAATTCTCTTGATAAGGAATGAAATATTTTTTAAAATATTTATCTAGGAAATTATATCTTCGCCTAAAAACTAAATTATTGCCCGAGTCCTGTTTGGAATACTTACATTTAATTATTATGATATTTTTTTAGCTTCACACTGTGTCCTGCTTACAGCAGGGTAGGTAGGGGGAGCCTAATGTTTAGACACTCTGTTCTCCATTTTCCGTCGAATTCTGAAGGCATTGCATGTTAAGTAGCGGATCTGAATGCCGCGTATTGCCTTTATGCCAGAGCGAAGAAATGAAAATATTAAATATTTTATTTCTTCAAGTGAGAATCGAACCTACAACCTGTCGCAATCACAGTCACACACGTAATATCAACATATTAAATCTTACCGATTTAACTGAATGAAATTATATATTTTTTTGCATTGAATTTTTTTTTGTCATTAAATGCCATTTACATACATGTATAATGACTTTGAAAAGAGCAACTGTTGAGCTTCTTGCCGGCTCTTCTCAGCAGAACTGCCTTCCGAGCCGGTGGTAGCTTTTTGTTTATATGTTTATTCGACGATTTAAAGTGCTTTTAATAGTTTATTTGAATAAAATATATTTTGAATTTGAATATATAATAACAATACAATTGACCTCTTAGGTCCAAATCCAATGGTCTAGATTTTTGTATAGCAACTACCTACTATGCCCCAATCATTAAACACAATAAGCACGAACTCAACCGGTTTGTTATGCTTACGTGCAAGCATAATCTCAAACTCACGCTCTGCTTAGGTTTTCCCCTTAATTTAAGAGTTCTGAGCGTATGTACCTACTATGGCTGTTGATTTAAAAAAAAAAATATAAACATATTTCTTAATTACTTCTAGTGTATCATAAAATATATTCAATATAAATATATTTGAAAAAAAATCTTTTTCGTAAATAATTGTATAGAACAGATGTCAAAGGGATATTTGGAATAATCTCATAAAACTTTATGTTTAATTTTCAGCTTCATTAACGACATGCAGTCCCAACATAGCCATCACACCGGAACTATTAGAAAGTGTTTTTGGAAGTCCAGATAAAGTGGCAAGTGACCCTCCAAAAGTAGCTTTAGCTCAGGCTGTACCTGTTTCACCAGCACAAAGTCAAATAAGCATCAATGATGATGACACACAATTCGTACAATCAATCGTCGACTATGACAAGTTCGACTGGACTCTCACGAAGGTAAATTACAGTAACATATCTATTAAATAAATAAATTCAGCTTCACGCCGTATCCCGCACACACCAGGGTAGGCAGAGGAAACCTAGTGTTAAGGCACTACGTTCCCCACTTTACCAAATAATTAAAAATTAAAAACCAATTTTTATGTAACATTATTTAAGATGAAGAGACAAATTATGAGAAAATAGAACAATAGCTTTACGTAATGGTTTGATTTGATATTCTAGTTATATCTAATAACTTTATTCTATCAACACATTTCAGCGTGTGGCGTCAGGTTCCCAAGAAAATCTTTTAATTTCACCACTAGGATTGAAATTAGCTTTGGCCATCCTCATGGAGGCTGCTACAGGTGCCACTAAAACGGAACTCTCATCAGTATTAGGCCTGGACAGAGACAACAATGTTGTAAGGCAGAAGTTTGCAACTATTCTAGATTCGTTACATGTAAGTTCGATTTCTTTATCCTTAATGTTTGTTATATTATTTAATTAATATCAGGTTAATTTTTTCTTTTGTCCTATTTATATTCATTTCTACAGCTATTTAATGGGTTCCGTATTTTTAATAACTTCTAAGAGCACGTTGTTTCCCCTAGTTTATGTACTGACCAAAAATATATATTTTAGAAATATGTTTTTTTTTTCTATTTACTATTTATTTCATTGATTAATTGTTTTCTTAATATTATAGACGAAATCTTCGCAGTACATATTGAATTTGGGCAGCAGGATATATGTTGGTGGTCACATAGTACCTCAACAGCGTTTCGCTGCCATATCGGAGCAGTTCTACAAGACTGAAATAAAATCTTTGGACTTTAGTGATCCTATAAGTGCATCAAAGGGCATTAACCAATGGGTCGCCAATAACACTCAAGGGAGAATAACTAATTTAGTAGTACCTGGTGAGTAATAATATGATAATAGGTTCTAGCTGTATCCCGCTATAGCGGGGAGGTAGAGGGAACCTAGTGTGTTAAACACTCCGTTCCCCACTTTCATCAAATTTTTCGAGGTATTGCGTATTGACTGGTGAAACTCGCCGCGATTTCGCTTTGGTGCCAGAGCGAAGAAATGAAAATATTAATAAATAATAATTCATTCCCCCGAGTGGGAATCGAATCTACAACCGTCACGTTACAGTCGCATATTTGTGCGCCTGCCCTACAACTTTCCCCAATTTTCTTTCAAGCTCATAAAGCTTCGTCGAAATAAAATTGTTACCAATGATTTATTTAAAATGTTTTCAGATGATGTCTCCGGTGTCTCCGGTCTAGTCCTGAACACAATATTTTTTAAAGGCACTTGGCGCCATCAGTTTCCTACAAATGAAACCAAGAATGACGTTTTCTATATTTCACCAATTCTGAAAAAAGATGTTCCTTTCATGAATGTCAGGAACAAATTTTACTATACTGAATCTGCTCGCTACAATGCTAAAATATTGAGGATGGCGTACGCAGTAAGTGTCAATTAAGTGTAACTTAGAAGTGAAATTTATATATTATAAAATATAAGTGTGCATTTATATTTCGGTTTCACGCTGAATCCCGCATGTAGCTGGGTAGGCACAGGGGACCTAGTGTAAAACACTCCGTTCCCCACTTTCCGCCGCATTGCGTGTTAAGCGGCGGAGTTCAACGCCTCGCCACCAGAGCGAAGAAATTGAAATATAAATTTAAATAAATATTTCATCTTCTCGACTGGGAATGAAAACTTACACACTTGGAACTATAACGACGGTTGTGGGTTCGATTCCCACTCGAGAAAATTAAATTATATGGTCATTTCTTCGCTCTGCTGTCGAGGCTAAACGCGGCGTTGAATTGCGCCACTCAAAACGCAATGCTCCCAGAATTCGGCGGAAATTAGGAAGCGGAGTGTGTTACACTAGGCTCCCTCTGCCTACATGCGTATGCTCCGTAAAAAAATACTATTGCAAAATAATATTTTTACGATTTATTGAAAAGTTTAATTTATTTATAATACATACTGATTACTTATACTTTATATTTTTCAGGGAAACAAATTTGCAATGTATATCATACTGCCAAACTCTCTGACGGGCTTGTCGTCCATTTTCAACGAGCTGAGCGACCTGCGCTCGGAACTGAATTATTTACAAGAACGCCTCGTCGATGTTACACTTCCCAAGTTCCAGTTCGAATATACTTCTTTATTAGACGGAGTTTTAAGAGAGGTAAAATTTTTTTAAAATTATAATTATAAATAGCTTTATTTAGTAAATTAAACGTTAAGTAAATGAGTTAGAGATCCTCGTGCTACAGTGGAAGCGTTTGAGTATAAACACGAAAGCTGGGGCTGAGATCTTCGCTCTAGTGAAAAACTTGGCGTTAAGTTCCGCTGGAGCACGGAGTGTCCTAACACAAAATTTCCTCAGCCTACTATATATGACAGTACTAGAAAAAAAATAGCGCTTAAACAAAATAGGCATGTAAGTAATTTAATAAGCTTCGAAGAAATTTATAAATATTGTTATATAAAGTCGTTCTTAAATATGTTATAGTCATTATAATATAAATATTTAAATTACAAATCGACAGTCATTTAAAATAACAACTGGCGTCATATCATTATATGCACCTTCGCGTAATTCCCATATATTTAATGTTAGGCAGATATAACCTAGTCATAGTTTATTTTTGGTCCTCTGTAATAGAAATTACGTTGCTATAGTATAATACAAAAATCATATATATATGTAGCTCGATACATTCTAACTATACATTTTACGTCAGGACAGATGCGAACCCACGACCATAGTGGATAATTAGGCTCATACTTAGCATCCTACAGTTGGATTGGGAATTTAATTTTGTTTGGATTAATACCGACTGATTTTTTTCGATCGCAGTTGTTTAAAATTTAAGATATTAGTTCTACTTCATACTGTAACCGCATATAGCAGGGTAGGCAGAGGGAACCTAGGGTTAACACACCTCGCTCCTCACTTTCCATCGAATTCTAGAGGTATTGCGTGTTGAGAAGCAAACAGAACGAAGAAATAAAAATATTAATTAATTTCCTCGAGTGCGAATCGAACCCATAACCTGTCGACACGCCACCACGACTGGCCTCTAGACAGTTAAAATCTGAACCTATATTTATAATATTTTTTAATTTTGTTTACAATAGTGAGAAATATACTCAATTTGAATAAATAGTTCAACACTGGCATAACGTTCTTACGTTTAGTGCATATTTTCCTCCTCACGCTCGAGAGCCATAACATGTAAATGACATGGGTATTTCCTTTCGATGTTTTCGTTTCATTTCAATGAATATTTTTTTACCGTGATGAGAAAAAATGAGTCTCTCTTGTTTATTAAGAGCTGGTGGTATAACCACCACTATTTGGGTTATTTGGTCATATTAAAATTTATGTTTCTTGCGGAAATATCAAGTTTTTTACGTTATTCATATTTATTGTACTAAGACTAGTTGCTATGTGTACAGTATACAAATATAAAATATGAATTGCTTAGGTAGATATGTCTAATAGTCTCAGTTGGAACATTGTACCTATATAGTGGAAGCAATTATTACTAGGTTCAAATATATTTAAGATATTAATTATACTAAGTCAATTAAATTCGATTGTGAATTCGATTTCTACTTGAGGTAATGAAATATTTCATATTTTTCGCTTTGGTAATGTCTCGAATTCGGTGGAATATAACGAACGTCCCTCTACCTACATACTGTATACGTGGAATATAGTTGAAACTGAAAAAATATATATTCAGGCCAATTTCACATTTATTACTATTATTATTTATATTTAAATTTATATATTTTTTTATTATTATTTATATTTAAATTTATATATATATTTTTTATTATTTATATTTAAATTTTGTTTCAGCTTGGCATACGACAAGCATTCGAGGACACAGCTTCGTTCCCCGGCATCTCACGCGGACAGTATCTTAATGCTAGACTTAAGATCTCCAAAGTGTTACAGCGATCGGGAATTGAAGTAAATGAATTGGGAAGCGTAGCTTATTCGGCAACAGGTAAAAACATATTTTATTATTAACATTTTAATAATAAAATATGCTAGTTTTTAATGATTTTCCATTAAAAAGTTTTAGTGAATAACCAGATTCTAATAAAATCAATTTTCGTTTTTATTAAATATATTGACAAAGTATATTCTAATATATTTTATTTTAAATATAACTTTATTATATCTTAGAGATTTTTTTAATGATTTATTTGATGATTAGAGGCTATCGTGGCGCAGCGGCACAAGGGTGTGACTGTAACGCGACGGGCGTGGGTTCGATCCCCACTCGAGGAAGTGAAATATTTATTTACGTTTATATTTCCATTTCTTCGCTCTGGTGTCGAGGCAAAAGCCAGCAAGACTCCAGAATTCGGCAGTAAGTGGGGAAAGGAGTGTTTTAACACTAGGTTCCCTCTGCCTCTGACGTGTGCTGGATACAGCGTGAAGTTGATTTAATTAAATTTTTTATTATATCTTACAGAGTTTGTACTGGAGAACAAATTTGGCGGAGATGTAATGCCGAGTGCTGAGATTATAGCGAACAAGCCCTTCCTGTTTTTCATCCAAGACGATCAAACCAAGCAATTATTGTTTACTGGACGTGTAGCAGATCCTTCACTCTACGATGGCGCTTTTAAACTATAGATATTCATTTTTAAAGACGTAAACGAAAATTTCGATAGTCCCCATGTAAAATAACGAATGTGAAAATTCGCAAATGTTTCAATTCCTCTTTTAAATTAATAATAACTATAATTATAATGCATTTTTTTCAAAATTTCAAACTAATATATTTATGCGTTTTTTTAAATGTGTATGTAATTGAAAACTAGCATTGTTAATAGTTTAAAACAGTAATAAAAGAAATTTGCAATTTTTCACTTTCGATCGGGACCTAGACGTCAATTTGTTAATTAAAAAAATAATAAACTACTCATTATATATACTATTTAATTCTTTAAAAATACTTTATAAAAAAATAAGATTGAAATTAATTGTTTATTTAAATAGTTTAAATTTATATTTCGCAAATTGCCATAATTTATAGTTTCGTGTATTTTATTTTTGCTTAATATATATTAATTTTGTGTGGATAGTTTCTTGTCAAATACAGAAACGAATGCGAACGGTGCTCTCTACTCTACTTTAAATAATTTTGTTCAATGAATAAACTGATGAAAAATTTAAAGAAACTTTTTATTTCTTTATAATTATTATTCCTCCATTTAAAATTTAACATTGATTATAATTTCTCTATGGATGGTTAAATACGCATCGACCTCATTTTAAGAAATAAAAAAATTATAGATTAATTAAATATTTATCTCAAGTATGGTATATAAAGCTTGGTGCCAAAAATTACTTTGCTTGTATGCCAAGAGAAAAGGAAGGAACTATTCGGTCTGGAGGTTGTGGGTTCGATTCCTACTCACGAGAACATGAAATATTTATTTAAATGTATATTTCTATTTCTTTACTCTGGTATCGGGCGACGTTGATTCCCCCACTCAACACGCAATGCTTCCAGAATTCGGCGGACAGTGGGGAATAGCTTGTCTTAACACTAGGTTCCCTCTGCCTACCTTGCTGTATGCAGGGTACGCCGTGAAGCTGATTTATTTTTTTATATTACGTTTCTTATTATTATTAATAGTTGAATTGATATTTAAACTATAATATTCAGATAAAATGATATAAAATTTTCATTTGTTACATATTACTGGAAAAAACATATTATTATATTATCTGTACATAATATAACTTAAAGCAATAATTATCTTTCAAAGTCTTGGATTCCATCCTACGATCTAGGTCGGTAGGCTCAATCAAATGCTTCACTGGGTCACAACGGTCTCATTATGTTAACATGACAATAAATAAAATATTTTTTTTTATGAATTACATACGAATGTTAACTAAAAAGTGGTTATTTAAAAATTAAATTCTGACCATTAAACCATTCTGACCTGTAAAAAATATAATAGAATTATACTAATTAAGGTGTGATACAATACAAAAAATTTAACTGCTATTAATCCCGGCTATTGCCAGAGTCTGCCTTCCTGCTGAACCTACTCCACTTTGCACGGTCTTTTGCGTCCTCGGCGGTTAGACCATTGGCTCACCACGTGCTGCATCATGACATCCAACCAGCGCTTCCTTGGGCGTCCGAGAGGTCTCACTCCAGAAACTGATATATGCCTTTTTTTTTTTTTTTTTTATATGGAATAGGCTTGCGTTTGACCGCATCAAGTCTGGTGAACGTTGATGCGGTCTACGGTGGTGCGCGCTTGCCTAGAAAATACCTATTCACCCTTTCTTTGAAAACCCCCACATTGTATGTCACAGGAAATACAGATGCCGGCAGTGAGTTCCAATCTCTCGCAGTGCGGATAAAGAATGTAGCCTCAAAGCGTTTCGTTCGTACGGTAGGAATTTCTACCGTGTATGGATGGCGTAAAGCTGTATTTCTGGAAGTTCTGGGGTAAAAAGGGGCTGGGGGAACCAAGCTATGTAAATCATGGGCACACTCCCCGAAGTGTATCCGGTAAAACACAGACAGTGATGCAACCCTACGCCGGTGGCCAAGGCTCTGCAGTTGAGTTTCAACAAGGGTCCCGTCATTGATTAGCCTTCTGGCTCGTCTCTCAACTGACTCTAAGGTCTGTAATTGGTACTTGGCAGAACCATCCCATAAATGAGAGCAGTACTCCATACATGGTCTAACTTGTGCTTTATACAGTGTGAGAAGATGTTGAGGTGTAAAGTACTGTCTCACCTTGGAGAGGACGCCAAGTTTCTTAGCAGCCAACTGAGCTCTGGACTCAATGTAAGATCCAAAGTTAAGAGTCGATGAAAGAGTAATGCCAAGAAGTTCAAGGTGGTCGCTTAACGGTACCGATACATCTCGAAACGAGGGGGATAATTCGAATGGCCTTTTCTTCGCGGTGAACAGACACGCCTGGGTCTTAGTGGCATTAAAACTGACCAAATTAGCATCTCCCCAATCGGAGACTGCTTTGAGGTTCAAATTAAGACGCTCAACCATAGTATCCCTATGCGATTGTATTTCAGGCCCACTTGCAGTTGCTTTAGCCATATAGCGCTCTACAACAGTGCTGTCATCTGCGTACCCAAGAATTCCAGGAATGAGTAAATCATTTATATGGAGCAGGAATAGAGTTGCAGAGAGCACTGACCCTTGAGGAACACCGGCATTTACATCCATTATATCAGACGAATAGCCATCCACGACTACACGTATTGATCGGTCCCTCAAGAAGTCCGATAGCCAAGAACACAAGTCATCGGGCAAGCCATATGCTGGTAACTTTCCTATAAGGCTATCATGCCAAACCCTGTCGAAGGCCTTTGAGATGTCAAGAGAAACGGCCATTGCCTCACCATACCTCTCAATGGCCTCACTCCAGAAATGAGTGACATACGCTAGAAAATCCCCAGTAGACCGATTACGCCGAAAGCCATATTGGCGGTCACTGAGCAGGTCGTTTGTTTCTAGGTATGCCAAGAGTTTATTATTCAGAACACGTTCCATGACCTTACAGATTATGGACGTGACTGAGATTGGCCTGTAATTGGCAGGGTCGGCGCGACTGCCCTTTTTGGGCACTGGTTGCACGTTGGCAAGCTTCCAGAGTTTAGGCACTTGTCCAATCGTAAGAGAAAGTCGAAAAAGGCGTGTTAAAACAGGAGTCAACTCAGCCGCACAATTTCTCAACACAATGGCCGATATACCATCAGGACCACTAGCTTTGTTCACGTCAAGACATCGTAGAACTTGGCGCACCTCCTTTTGGTGAATGTGTATATTACTCATTAGAGTGTCACATTTTGGTGGTATTGGAGGTACTGCGCCACCTGCGTCTAGACGTGAAGATTCTGCAAATTGAGATGCAAACAAGTTTGCTTTCTCTTCGGAAGTATGAGCTAGTGACCCATCGGGTTTCAGCAGTGGAGGAAGTGAAGGGCGAGCGAAGTTTGCTTCAACTGATTTCGATAAGGACCAAAACGCTTTACTACCTGCTGGGTACGACGCGAGTTTGGTCCCTATATGCCTTATGTGCTTAAGGCGAGCCTTCTGCATTACCTTTTTGCAAGACTTGGCCGCTGAATTGTAGGCTTTCTTCTTTATGCGAACATCCTCTAGTTTGCGGTTACGAGCATCTGCCCAGGTTCGATAAGCCTGTTGATGTAGAGCTTCTGCGTGTTTACATTCAGGCCCGAACCAAGGGCGGGCTTTGCTTGACAGAGGCACGTCAGAGAATGGAATATAATATTCCATACCCATGCGCAGCACATCTGTTACAGCCTTCGCACAAACTGAGGGATCATTAGAGGAGAAGCATGCAAATTGCCAAGGATAGGAAGCAAAAAAGGACCGCATTTCATCTCAGTCCGCTGACTTGTATCGCCATACTCGCCGATTTCCTAATTGACTGGGGTCGGGCGGAGAGTATATCGACACAGATTTCACCAAACAGTGGTCAGATCCACCCAGTGGTGGTGAAATAGACACTGAGTAGCGGTCTGGTTCGGTTGACAGCAAGAGATCCAAGCAATAGGCGGTATGCGACTCAACATCAGGTACACGTGTTGCACCTTGGACCAGCTGAGTAAGATTTAACGTTAAGGCAAGCTTACGTGTTTCTCTCCCAGCATGGTCTGTATCCCGGTATGGGAATAGCCATTCACCATGGTGGCCATTAAAATCCCCCAGTAATACTAATTGAGCTGTTGGGTACTTTTGTTGAGCCGAATCAGCAGCTTCACTCAAGTATTCGGTAAGCCTAGTCGTCTCCTGATCCCCACCATGTGAACGGTATACACAGGCATAGAGTATATTATCAATGCCCAAGTCTACGAGTGCCCAAAGAACTGAAAAAGAGGGGTCTTCAAACTTACAGAGACGCTGAAAGCAGATGTCGTCACGAACGTATACGCAAACTCCCGCATGGGGCTTGAAATTGTGCTCCAGGGTATACCCAGGGTAAGTTAAGTAGGCGATGTCGGACGGACAACCAATCTGCGTCTCCGTAAGGAACAGCAAATGAGGTTTCTCTGTCTCGAGATGGTAGTGGACTGGTATGAGATTCGAGTGCAACCCTCGAATATTGCCGAGTTGCACTTTAAGAGAGAGGGAGTGCAACCGCTGTGAAACTTTTTTCAATTTACTGTTTTTCATAATGTTAAGAGTGTTATTGGTAAGGGAAGTCAGCAGTAGAACGAGGCGTTATACAATGTTTAACCCGAGAAACACACACAAGAAACGTACACACCAATAGTAGACTGACCTGGAGACTGCGGGGACGCCCGAGCCCCCCCAAAAAAGTCCATCGGGCCCTCTCATCCGGTCGCCGACCGGCACGATGGCGCATCTCCGGGATTTATCGCTAGTTGGCGGGGCAGCCTTTTACGAGTGGCTAGCTCGCTACTTGGGCCCCCTACTACCTGCGGTCGGCCAGCGGTGAACCGTGCCTCGGATCCCGCTACCCTCCATGATCAGTCTCCAGCCTGTGACGATCTGTGTGTGAAACTTATACGGTCTACATACAACACAACTATTCTGACCCGACTTTCCCATCCGGTTTCACCTGACATCATGCCGAAACACGACTAGGCCATTTCACGACACGACTTTGTCAGGTGGGTGGTAACCAGCCTCGGCTAATGCCTCCCACCAGAATGTTACCCGATTCGCACTACCCGGGGGTCACGTGTAGGGATTCGATTCTTCGAGTGTACTCCTACGGACGCAGGTAACTCAACCCCCAAAAAAAATAAAAAATAAAATAAATGCCTTAGACGCTGGTATAGTGGAAATAAAAATATTATAAGAATTATAGATTAGAATTAATCATTATGTATGGCTGATCCTACCAGTTGTAATTTTAAATATTATTTGGGCGATAATAAAAAATAAACAAAATAAAAAATTGACAGAAAGACCGAGTGATTCATCACTCTTTGCAAGCCGTACAAAGACTGTTCTCTTTATTGTCTTTCCGCCGCAAGACAGAATGCACTAGCAATTCATTTATATGTAATCAAAACTGCATAAATAAAATTAGCCTTGAAATCATAACCTTCCTATGGCGGTTAAATCATATTACATATAGTTGAAGCCTTATATAATATATATGTAAATAGAAATGAGTAGAAACTTAGGTAAATCGAGTATTTTACTATTTTAACCCCCACTTTTCACATTATATCAATTATTTTTCTATAATTAGGTGAAAATATTTAATTTTCATATTCGTCTTATGACGTAATATTACTAATATAGCTAAAGAAGTTCCGTATTAACGCGACAGTGTACCTCACCTCGTCACCTCGTCATTGTCGTTTCTCGTTTTCTTTAAATCCATTAAACTATAATTTGTTTACATTTTTCATTCTCATTTATTTTTTGTTTTCGAATTACCTACCATTTGTGCTAAGACCGCCTCGGCGGACACGCGTGTTTATATAATAGTTTTAATATTAAATTCAAAATTCAATATAAAATTTTGCTATGTATCTGTTTTTAGGTAAGTTTTTAGTACTTTTATTTCAAATAAATGCAATATATAGGAAGTAATTAAGTATATACGGCCTTAATTACTAACGTATTTTAGTAATGCTCGATGGGTTGCTGTTAGACCGGTTTCTTAAAAATCTAATGAATTACTTAGAGTTGTTCTTAACTTCGGTGTTTGTTAAAGTTTATCATACACATTTTAAATTTATTAGCGTGGATCCGTTGAAAATATATTCTTTTTTTAGCAAAAAAATTAATTATATACTTCTCTAAGGACAAATAAACTGGTTTTAGCAGGAAAACATGCCATAACTAATGTCTGACAAGTAAAATATGATTTAGAATATCCATTTGTAGTGATATGCATTTTATATAATATTTATTTAATTATTTTAGTCTTTGGACTGGCTAGTATCTAGTGGCTAGTCAATAGTTAATTGGGTTTTTCTAGGTTTTTCATATAATAAATCTTTATTACTATTTGCGGTAATGGAAACCAATCATTCTGTTGTTATAAATAACGTTAGTAGATAATTCTCTCCAGATGAAAATTATTAAATCTTCTAATATTGTTAATCTTGATTTTGTATTCTTCAGTTTAATTAAATAAAGGAATGATATATTTATTTTTATATTTTAAGAGGCGGAGAGTGAGGAACAGAGTGTGTTTACACTAAGTTCTCTCCGCCTAGCGTGCTGTGTATGGAATACAGTGGGAAGCTGATTGGATTTGATATTTTAATTTTTTTGTAATATTTCCACAGCATTTCTCCTCGCGTGTATACCATATCATTTGGATTGTCTGGAGTATGTTCCACCGGAAATTTCACGTTTAAATTTCTTCGATACTGACCTGCTGCGATATGCTGCTGAGGACAAAGTGGGCAATGTGATAGTGTCTCCCGCCAGCATCAAGTCAATCTTGGCTATGATTGTAGAAGGATCCAGTGGAGATACAGAAGCTGAGATCAAAAGCGCTCTTAGATTGTCACCTTATAAAGACGAACTTAGAGATCAGCTGAACTTGTACTTGTCGGCGCTTTACGTAAGATATCTCTTTTTTTTTTTGTTAGTTTCTCGCTGTATCCCGCATTTAGCGGGATAGGCAGAGGGAACTTAGTGTCTTAGACACTTCGTTCACCATTCTCTATTAGTCCAGAGCGAAGAAATGAAAATATTAATAAGTGATACTTCATTCCCGCGAATGGGAATTGAACCCACAACCGTCGGTTACAGTTTACTTGCGTCATAGCAGGCTCATAAGATATCTCAAGCATTATTTGCAGTGTAAGTGGTTTTTTGTGGGAACCTTTTTGTTCCTTTATAAAATTCCAGTACATATATGACTTGGGAATTGCCCAAGGCTGTATTACTAATGCATTAAGATAGTATCTTTATAATAATAATTACTTTAAAGGAATAACTGTTTTGAGGCTAGTAATGGCGCAGTGTGACTGTACATTCGATAGGTTGTGGATTCGATTCCCACTTGAAGAAAAAGAAATATTTTTTTTTCGCTCTGGTGTCGATGCAAAGAAAATAAAGAAGAAAAGACTCCAAAATTCTCTGCCGAATTCTGTGAATTGCGGAGCGGAGTGTCTTGACACTAGGCAGGCTAAAAAACTTAGGGTTCTTAGCCTGCTTAGTAGGGCAAGCCTAGCCTTTAAAAACTAGTCCACCTGTTTTATTATCTTTTTTTTTATATTATTTAAACTTTACGTTTTCTACCAATCAATTACAGGCAAACACATCGGGAGTCTCCCTTCACAATGCAAACGCAATATTTGTTTCTAAAAGACTGAAACTTAAGAAAGACTATGAGAACATCGTTCGTAATGTATACTTCTCTGATGTAGGAGTGGTTGACTTCAGTGATACTTATAACGCATCCGCCTTTATTAATAGTTGGATAAGTCAACACACTAAAGGTCTCATACCAAATCTTGTTCAACCGTGTAAGTATCTGAGTGTAATATATTCATCTTTCTTCTTCCGTTCTTCATTCATTCTTAGGTTGCCAGTGGTAACTTCATTTTCTATATTAAATACAAAAAAAAAATCAGCTTCACGCTGTATCCCGCACCCAGCAGGTTAGACAGATTGAACCTAGTGTTAAGACACTCCGTTCCCCACTTTCTGCCGATTTCTGGAGGTATTGCGTGTTGAGTGGCAGAACTCAACGCCGCGCTTTGCCTCGACACCAGAGCGAAGAAATGGAAATATAAACGTAAATACAATTCACCTTCTCGAGTGGGGATCGAACCCACAACCGTCGCGTTGCAGTCACACCATTGTGCTACTCTGCGACGACGGCCTCAACACAAACAATTAGTAAACAAACAAACAAACAAATAGTAAAAATTTGGAAATTATGTAAATTATAATATTTCTTGGTTTTTATGACGTAAGTGTGCAAGTTTACCTGGTTGAGGAAAAGGGTTCGATGATCGTATAATGTAAACACGACGTAAAATATTGTTCAACTTCTTCAATGATACAAAGAAGATATTCCTTGACTCATCAAGTGGCATTTCCGTAAAATTATATCTTAAAATCACTAGAAGGTCGATCGGTCACATATTTTTGTCAATAATGAACGTCTCCGAACAACTCAAGTTCACCGATTCAGAATAATTATACATATCAATATATTCGATGAAACCGTCGTAGCACAGTAGCACATGGGTGTAACTGTAAACGTGACGGTTGTAGGTTCAATTTCCACTTGGTGAAATGAATTATTATATATAAATATTTAAAGCGCGGCTTAAAGTTCCAGCATTCTAGTTCCAGTGGGTACCGAAGTGCCTTACTAGGTTCCTTCGGCCTATAGGTAGATGCCTGCAGGTTAGAGCGTGAAGCTAGAAAAAAAAAACAACTTATCGTTGTTGTTTATTCATAAAAATAAATTCTAGAATTAATATGGTAATTAAAAAACTGGTATTTCAATAAAAATGTCTTTGAAGTGTAAAAAAATAGTTGTCACTAAAATTTTAACAATGCTCCAGCTATTATACAGTATTATCACAAATATTAATTACAGCAACCTAAAAATAATTAATTTAAAGTTAAAATTTGTTTCTTCCAGCTGATCTCAATCCAACTTCTGACTCTCTGCTAGCGAATGCCCTATACTTCAAAGGAGCTTGGCAGAACGCCTTCAATCCAAGGTACACCAGAACTGGTTGTTTCCATATCGAACGAGCCTGTCATAAAGTAGCTATGATGGAGCAACATGAAGATTTGAATTACGCTTTCGTAGATAATTTAAGAGCTCACGCTTTGGAACTGCCGTATCAGGTATTTTATATTCAGATCAGATACTTACCAATTTGGAAGGAATTTGTGATAGATAGATAGATAGATAGATAGTCTCCACAAAGTACGATGTTGAATTCCACCACTCAAAGCTATGCTATGGGGTGAAAATGTGTGAAAATTTTAATTTTTTATCGTAATTTATTAATTAAACGAAATTTATCAATTACTTGATTCAATTTATCAATTAATTATTTCAATGACTTCTGCTTAACAGAAACTTTCAGCATTTTGGTACAACAAAATTATCTGAATATTTTTTTGCAAATTCACTATTTCAAAGATATAGCGACTCTAAATGTACAATAAGTTTTTTGTTATTCTTATTATTAAGTTTCATTATTATTTAGATTACACTTATAATACTACCTTAAAAAAAACTAGTATTAATCTTACTTTTCCTTTAATTTCAGGGTGGTCGTTATTCAATGATACTCCTAGTTCCCCAGGACCATACGGGGATTAACACACTGATCCGCGACTTGCCTTACATGAGTCTACCACAAATATCACAGCTGATGACGACGACGAACGTTCGTTTGTTTTTGCCTAAATTCACAGTCGACTATAGCGATAGTATGGTTGAGCCCTTACGTAAAGTAAGTTAAATTGCGTTTGTCGTCTTTAATTTGCTTAATATGAAAACAATGTACCTACTATATCTTATATCTATATCTTTTATAATATTTATTTGAGGTCAGTCGTCTGGTGGGGCACAAGCCCATGACTTTAAATGCGACAGGTGGTGGGTTCCTCCTCCTACTCGAGGAAATAAAGTATTTAAAATTTTCATTTCTTTGCTCTGATATCGAGACGAAGCGGGGTGTTGAGTTTTGCCACTGAACACGCAATGCTTCCAGAATACAGCGGAAAATGGAGAGCGGTGTGTTTTAACACTAGCCTCCCTCTGCCTATCCAGCTTCATGCAGGATATAATAATAATAAAAATATATATTATGTGCTTTCATATACATTTATTTATACTATTCCTGAACTAATTAACATGTGTTTCAAATAGATGAGGATCAACACATTGTTCACCAAGAAGGCCAACATTACGGGAATATTTGAAAACGAAGCTTCCCAAGTTAACAATATTCTACATAAAGTTTATATGTCAGTCGATGAGGTGGGCACCGTGGCAGCTGCTGCTTCATCAGCTATGGTCATACCTCTCATTGAAGACGGAGTTCAGTTACGGGTGGATAGACCGTTTGTGTTCTTCATCAGGGATAATAAATTAGGATTGATTCTATTTGAGGGAAAAATTGAAGAGCCAACTATTATTGTTGATGACAAAGTATCTGCTAGTAAGTTTTTTTTTTATGCATACATATGTTTAATAGAAGAGTCGTGAAGCAGGAACGCAAGCATGTGACTGTAATACGGTGGGTGTGGGTTCGATGCCCACTCGTGAAATTGAATTATTAAAAATTCAAATTCACGAAAATTTTAAATTTTCATTTCTTCGATCTGGTACCAACGATCTAGTACAAACTGTACGCCGCGGCGTAGAGTTCCGTTACTCAACACGTAAAGCGTCGAAAAATTTGCCAGGAAGTGGAGTAGTCTCAAGGGAAGTGTTAAAGTTCCCTTTGCCTGAAATTATATCTAATAAGTACATAAGAGTTTACGCGTTTGAGAAGTGCCTGATTTTACGAGATGGTTTTGTAACTGTAGTTGATCCTCCGAGTTGACTATATAAGATACTAGTTGACCCGAACGCGGCTACGCCTGCTTGAACTATAACAATATTTATTAAATATTATATAATATATTTATTTTTATAAGGATGAATATCAAAATATAAGTTCATTTTGGGTGACGTTTTCTTAAAACAGCAAAGAAACTTTGCAAACCGGTGCTTAGCAACGACGCTTGTTATTAACATGGCAGAATAAATTGCATGTCAAATTAGAAAGTATTTTAATTTATTAGTATATATGTGTAATGTAATATTATATAGCCTATAGCACTTCTGAAGAATGAAGCTTTCATACAAAACAAAAACATAGTAAATCGATCCAGTAGATCCAGAGATCTTAGCGTTCAAACAAACAAACAAACAAACAAACAAACAAACAAAAACAAAAACTCTTCCGCTTTATTATCTATACTAATATAATAAAGCGGAAGAGTTTGTTTGTTTGTTTGTTTGTTTGTTTGTTTGAACGCTAAGATCTCTGGATCTACTGGTCCGATTTTCATTGTTTTTGTTTTGTATGAAAGCTGCATTCTTCCGAAGTGCTATAGGCTATATAACATTACATTACACATATAAACTAATATATTTTAAAATACTTTCTAATTTGACATGCAATTTATTCTGCCATGTTAATAACAACCGTCGCGTCGCTACGCAACCGTTACCGCGACATTTTGATATTCATCCTTATGAACATAAATATAATAGTCACTCTTAACATTTTATATAGATTGCAATTATAGTTTACTGTATAACATTCTAATAAATAATTAAGGAGATGTCACTGATTCTAAATGACCTAGCCTACGGGCGGCATAGTATGACCGACGCGAACGGGCAGCTGACGTTGACGGTTTTATAAATTTTCATACATTTTCGAACTATTGTAAATGTTTATGTAATTGTTTGCTGTTTATTTTAAACTAAAAATAAATTTAAACTACACTTTGGTTCTCTTCTTATTTTATTTGATATTGCCCGCTAAAATTATCCTACTTAATAGAGAGAAATGTTTAGTTATTTCGTAGAGTCGATATCTATGTACGCACGCACGGAAAACTTTAGGTACTTTTTCTAATATTGAGAATACCTATCCTTTAGTTACTTTTAATCCTTTTGTTGGTTCATTTCAATAACTCAGATAATTTTTTCTAATAATGTGTATCTACTTATTATTCTTTTGATTATTTAGGCTTATATTTTCTTACTAATTCTATTGAAAATTGAAAATAATTTCATGAATATATTTAATAAATATTCTTATAGTTGAAGCAGGCGTAGCCGCGTCCGGGTCCACTAGTATTAGTATAGATATCAAATAATTCTAACTCCATTATTTAAGGTTACCTTGTTAGTACGTACCTAACATAGTTGTAATTTACATAATACGAAAGTTCAATAAAATGAATATATTAAATTATATACACCTATAATATCTTTTATTTACAGGTCCATTGAAGCAAAATGATGATGCCATTTACCGTAGTTGGTTACAGCGCCAACGAGGTTAGGCTTTCATTTTAGTGTAAGATTTTCATCGCTTATTAGTACATAATTGTTATATATATACACTTAAAAAAATAAAAATATTATTAAAGAATTAATTTTGTTTTTCTTCATATTTGTTTCATTTAAATTAATTTATTTTTTTACTTATTATTGTAACTAGCGACCCTATTGCGGCGTCGCCCGCTTTTACTACTGGATTATTCATATAATGTATAATAGCACTTAAGATAATGTGAAAATTAATTAAACCCTAATGTAACCCGCATTTTCGTAGTTTCAATAAGGATTTTCCAATTGTTTTACACAGCAAGGATTTTTTAGTAGGTACCGTAATTTTATACCTGTGATACTAATCTTTTAAAGTACTTATTAAAATATATTTAAATTACTATTTTTAGATAGTTAACTGACATTAAATAATACATTCAACTCGAATTATCCAATACGTGCAAACGCATCTAAATCTTCGTTGCTATAAAGGCAGGCGGGTTTTTTTTTTCGAGCTTGTGGTTAATGCTGAAGAGGGTATTCTGTCCCTGATGAAAAGCAAGTACTACGTGGCTGCCTGTGACGAAAATTAAATAGAATGCATCGGCCGGGAATTGAACCCGGGCTGCCCGCGTGGCAGGCGAGCATTCTACCACTGAACCACCGATGCGTGTAAGGCAGGCGGGCGCGGCTGACTCGCTTGTATAAGCATAACGTCGCGAGGCGCGTTTCGCAGCAAGGATTTTTTGATATTGTAACAACTTCTAAAGTACTTATTAAAATGAAAAACAGAAAAGACAGTTTTGATCTACATTAAATGGTCAACGTAACTAATATACTTATTTATATGCTGAGAGTACGGGATAAGTGAAACTTGACTCGATACAGTTGATGTGTGAACGGCGTGATGTATCAATAATTAAATACGTTTTTCTCTAAAACTATTCGCAATTTCGAAATAGTTTAAAAAGCAAATTTTATCTTCGTTTAACGTAAAAAATTAATAAAGTATTTTAAAGGATAAGGATTAATACCATTATGGAAAAATATCCCTCACAATAAAAAATATATTAAAATTACTATTTTTAGACAGAAATATGATCACTACACGTTATTCTTAAAAGATACGAATATGCCATCGCGGACTTTTTTATAGGTCTTATTAAGAGGAACAATACTCCAGTACATTTTTTTCATGTAGTATTTACCATTAAAGCAGCGCATGCGCCAAAGTGTCTCAGCGGGTAGGACTTTATACACATTTATCGTATTTATGTTAATTTACATAAGAATGTACAAATAATAAACTATATATAAACCTTCCCTGAGAAATACTCGACCTAATGGTGAAAACCGCATCCAAATCCGTTGGGTGGTTTAGAAGAAGAAGAGTTAGAAAGTTCAGACAGACACAAAAAGCGACTTTGTTTTATAAGATATAGGATAGGATAGGATGACACTCTAAGGCTGCCTGAGTTTACTTACAATGACTTCGACAAACGCCATAAACGACAGCAGAGTACACAGTAGGCGAGGTCCAAGCTGAACTTTGCATTTGTGTGAGTGTACCTATGTATGTATGTATATCTAGCAGCGTTAAACAGCACTAAGATAAAATATCGTGGACACAACGCTTTTTCTTGATGATTAAACGGATCGATTCAATATTTTTTAACGAAATTTTTTAATTTAACTCAAACAACACATAAGAGAGAAAAATCATTTATTGATATTATTCATTATTAAAAGAAAAAATAACTCGAAAGTACGTAAATTAATTCACGAAAAGCGCGACCATGTCTGTCCGCCACGGGATAAATTTTGGGCTAAAATTGGGACATCCTGCCAAAATTGGGGTGTCTGACAACGAAACTCTTTCCTACTATTATATTCATATTCTTAGGTTCACATTTTAATGTTCGAGTAAATTTCACTATATTAAAACCTATTATGATTTTATAGTAGGTACCCAGTACTGGTGTTAGTCTGTCAATTTTATCAATTTTCTCCGTAAGTTGTTGCAAAAGTCAATAAGAAATTAAACTTATGAACGGCTTAAACCTGTTGAAAAGTTTCTTTTGCCATGCAATAAATAAACTAGGTTTACAGCTTTTACCTTTCCACATTCACAATGAATAACCTCAATGCGACGCAGGACGACATTTACATGTTCGATTAATTTTATCGATTTCAAGTTCATAAAAAAAGACAATTATTTGGACCCTACTTTACCTTGATAAATAAGAATATATTTCACAAATTGTATTGTCAATTACCGTATATTTTACTTTATTATAATTTTGTGTAGTACGAAATAGTTTTTAAGGTATTTTCACAAGGACTGGAATCTGGACATACCTACTATTTTATATTAGGTCACCCTTTTGTGAGGCCGTCATGGTGCAGGGGTAAACGCGACGGTTACAGGTTCGATTTCCACTTAGAGAATAAAATATTTAATATTTTCATTTTCTCGCTCTGGTAATGAGGCAAAGCGCGGTATTGAGGTCCGCCACTTAATAATACACAATGCCTCAAGAATGTAATAAAAGGAAAATGGGGCATGGAAGTATGTTAATGGGGAACGCAGTATCTTAATACTACGTTCCGAGGTTCCCTTAGCCTAACCTGGTATGTGCGGGATACAGCGTGATACTACGTACTCTCTACCTCGCTATATGCGGAATTAAACATGAAATTGGAATAATATATCTAATCGAGAAATAAATTTCTATGATGAATTAATAATAGTTTCTTACAGCTACTATAAAATCAAACCTTTTAACACTACATCTACATACAAACACACAATATTTCAAAATTATTATATTAATAACATTTATAATTATTTGTTTTAAATATTAATAAACATGTTAAATTTATTGATTTCATTATACATTTATGGACCAGTCAGTGTATTAACTGCTTGGAAACAAGTTATACGTAGCTAGTGAAAACGTGCTCACTTTTCTAATATTGATAGCAAATCGAAACAAGCTTCGAGACGTTCTTATCTTCGCGGATCTCTTGTATTTGTTTATAATTTTTTCACCCATTTACGCCTGACTTGAATAGATCTTTAGTTAAGATATCTTACACCTGTACCTCTAGGTATATTTGTATAATATATGAAGACCAAAGAAAAAGAGAATAGATTTCTTTTAACTTCAGGCTGTATCTCGCATATGGCAGAGTAGGTACAGGGAACGTGGGAACCTAGTTCAATTCTATAGAAAGTGGAAACGGTTTTGTCCCTATTTTTGAGCATACACATTGATAAATAGAAATGGAACAGCAAGGTAAGGTAAAATCCACGTGACACTGCATGTAATGCCTCCAAAATTCAGTGAATAGGGGGGAATGGAATGTCTTAAAACTAGGTTCCCTCGTTCCCTCCCAGCGTGAAGCTGATTAATTTTATTTAATATTTGTACCGTGACCTGCAAGCTACAAACTAAACTGGTTTTAGTAAACTAAAGAAAAGGATTCCGAAAATAATTTCAAGGGGTTGTTATAAAACGACTATCTGATTCCGAGAAGGTTATGGGAGGTAGAAAAATGTATGCGGACAAGTATTCGAAGCTTTTTGTGAGTGAATCGTCTGGACGAGTTATGTATATCAATCACTAAAATTAGATCTTGCTTTTCGAGAAATGTAATTTTCAGTGTTTTTGTTTGTAAAAAAAAACGGTCTGCGCAGTTGTTATTTTTTTTTCATAAGAAAAATATAGTAACATTATATTGTAATTTAACCGACTTAAAAGGAAGCTGATAAAAAAATAGATAAACTAAGATTATAAAGAACAGTGATACATCATTGCAGAACAGTGATACTTCTTTGCATTATTACGATAATTGCATCTTACCATATAATTAGAATACAGAAATTATAATTGTTACTAAGTATACTCATATATATATTAAATAGATAAGTTTAATATTTTTTCTTAGGTCAGCCTTGTTTTTAATAAAAATATAAATATTATACCTACTTGACCCATAATTATGTTCTATCTAGTTAATAGTTCATATACCTACTAAGGCTCGCATAAATATTTTCTACAGAACTAAAACTTTTCATTCACATCCACTGGGAACAGCTAACAATATTAAAAACGGTAAAATTGACATTATAACGTAGATTTATGTTTCAATAATTTAATTTTTCCAGTTTCCATAGTCAATTCTATACGTAGTATTGTTTGTTTAAACATAACTGTTAAATGTTGATATAAAGCGCGCCGAAGCAGCTTCCGTGCACGTCACTCACGGTCGGGCACAGCACGCGCGCGGCCGCTTACCGCGAATTTTCACATTTTTTATCTGTGCAACTTTTTAATTTGTGTTTCTGCTTTACATGTAAGTATTTATGCAACTGTTTTATATAGGTCACGTTAGATTTTAATACTTTAACTTTTAATAAAAAATCGTTTTTGAAATGATAAAAAAACCTGAATAAATATATAGTTGTATGTTAAGTGTAAAACAGGTATTTTATTAGGGTCGAAAATTACTTTGGGGTTTTATGGGTGTCATTGCAGTGGCGATATATTTGAATTCTTTTGGATGGTGCATGATGTCATGTCACATAAGTAAATGTCATTTTTATTTATAGAATGTGAAATAAACATCAGCTTTCTAATAAAATTTTATTAATTAAACGTACCTTAAAGTTTTTAGGCTTTTTTCCTAATTCCGTAGTGGAATAAATTATAAAAAAATATATATTTTCATTGTTTTGTGTAAATAAAAATGTCAGTAAGAGTGCCAAACAATATTCAAAAAGTAATAAAAAATATATTATTAAAAGTATTCTATACTCTTATATACGAAAAGTATTTTAAAATCCTGTTCGCATTAGAGAAGCTAAAAGGAAAATCGTGAAAATGACGTAATACATGTATATTTGCTATAGTAAGGCCTTCTAAGGTTTCTATTATAAATACGAAGATGTTTACTTTATTTTTTAATCAACTTATGGGTGAAGGTTATACTTCGAAGTAGGTAGGTATAAGAAGTTAGGTAGGTAAATATTTATGATAATGACTATAAAATAAATAATTAATAAGTAAATAATAATTATCTATGAAACATGATCGCCTAACTAGTTATTTAATAACTAGCTCTTTAAAAAGTCAAATATTTTTAACGATGTGGATTCAAGTAATATAAATGTCACATAAAAAAATTATTTTACACATTTACAATTTAATGCTTAAACGATATATTGGCGGAGATATGGCGCTTAATTCAATATCATTTATAATATATATTTACATAATATATTCATGTTAGTGATGTTAACATAATTTATGTAACTAACGTTCGTGATTGTATTTAGTTTTTAATATTAATTAACATAAACTAACGCATTTTCACATTTTCTTTACAGTTACGGCGTGGAGCGAATGATCTGCAATATGAAACCGTTATTCCTAGGTAAGTCAATAATTATATGTAATAAACATAGGGAGAAAAGTTTCAATCATGAAAAAAAGAATTGTTCCATAATATAGAAAATAAAATCGATTCCCACTGGAGGAAAATTAAACATCTAATATTTTCATTTCTTCGCTTTGGTTAAAGCGCGGCCAGTTAACACGCAATGCCTCCAGAATTCGACGGGAATTTGTTTAAAATATTTTTTTACTATTTTATTCCAACGAAATAAAAATTAAAAGTTTTTAAAATTTCCTTCAATCTTGTGCAGTCCAAATAATTTTATAGATAAAAAAATATATCAACATCGAAAGTAGATATAAAAAATATTCAACTGTATTAAAAAGTAATTTGTATTGCAAGCTTGTTTGTTGACATCCGTTTAAACAGATCATAATTCCTGATTCTACGTGAGTCTTATAAAATTTAAGTACAATGGAAACAATACTCCTTCCAATAAACTTGAGTGATGAGAATTGCATTTATCGCTTTTCGTGGAATTAAAAACCTAATGTGCTATTTACACAATTACTTCATCGAACACTATTAATAATTATGACGATATCTAATCATTTATAAACAAAATCATAGTTTAGTTAATAATTAACTAATTTAAAATTCTAATTTTAGTTGTATTTCCAGAAATAATTAATAATAGCTGCCAGTCCAAGTGTTTAAGCTTAATTAGTACCATTCTTACACATTTGCGTTTCTATTTTATTGTCTTACTTAAAATAAATCAGCTTTACACTGCCCACTGCACATAGCAAGGTAGGCAGAGGGAACCTAGTGTTAAGATACTCTGTTTTCCCACTCTCTGCCCCACTTTCTGCCGAATTCTGGGGATCCTCGAGTGGGAATTGAACCCACAACCATCACGTTACACTCACACCCATGCGCCACGAAGCGACGGCCTCATTTTTAACCGACTTCTGTAAGAAAAGGAGGTTATCAATTCGACTGTATTTTCTTACTTAAACAGCCAAAAATTTTCAATGTTTAATTAAATAGTTAAATGAAATTATATTTAGTATCTATTTTTTTACTAAAGTTGCATAGTTATTTCGTATATTTTTTGTAGCAGAATAATAATTTTATAGTCCGTGTGGGCTCGCTGATTACTTTCTCGGTCGGTATGTGCTAGATTGCTAAGTGTTATGGGTAGCGTTTGCAATAACATTATAATATCGAAATAATATGGAAATACATAATTATATTTTTATAATATTTTTGATAGGTTTTAATATTTGTTTAAAATCTTTATATATTGTAATAATACATGTAGTGATAATTGAAAAACTATTGGAATGTAAAGTAAAGTAATAGCAAAAGACAAGTGTAAATGGTGAATACTCTAATGCAAAAAATTGCAAAGGATTAGCTTATCCTTTAAAAACGTTATACCTACGTATTACGTGTATCATATTTAATTTTGCTGCGGAAATTAAAATACACAATACATTTAAAAATTTAATAACCTTTTTCATTCGATTAAATACTATTGAAAATTTTAAAATATTTTTTAAAATTTGTAATAATTTAATAATTATTTTACTTATAAATTTAAATAGGTTATGCGAAGCTTATAGACGTACAAGTATATTATATTTATTTTCATATTTTTTAATTTATATATTTTTATTTTTTATATAAAAGATGGTTGTTGTCAACGGTACACACTCGTGTGAGTACAATAGCGTAGGGTCAGCGTAGTGCGTTCACCGCGCACTTGCGGTGCCTTACTTGCTTCGCGCTAGGCCGTACTTAGTACTTTAGTTAGTATAAAAATCTTATATTTTAATACCTCTTGCTATTTTGAAATAGGTATGTAATATAAATACTTAAATGAATAAGAAATAAAAATCAGTTTTACGCTGTATTCCGCACACAGCAAGGTAGGGAACCTAGTGTTAAAACACTCCGTTCCCCACTTTATGCCAAATTCTGCAGGCATTGCGTGTAGAAAATAATTTAATAAAATGGTATCCCTATATACATATATATAATATTTTCATAAATCGTTAGCAAAGATATATTAGATTTTGTAAACTAGAACGTGTTATTTTGTAAACTAGTCCTTGCGGTGATAAAGCATGTTTTATATTCTAGGTATAACCTTAAACGTTACAGTTAAGTTCACGTGGCTTAAGTAGAGCAGTCGGCACACCAACTTAAGTAATAAATAATAATATTCCTTAGTTTCCGTTAGGACTTATAACATGTCTATTTTTATTTAAACAGGTTTTTAAATATTTGTAGAATTAAATATTCGAATACTTAAATACTAAAATATAACATGAAATCCTTGCTTATGGATAAATATTTAGTATTTTTAATGTGGTCGGTGGTTGGTTAATATAATTTTATAACTAGATCAGCTTCACGCCGTATCCCGCACACAGCAGGGTAGGCAGAGGGTACCTAGTGTTATGACACTCCGTTCCCTACAACTAGATGATATAATAATTTTTATCCTTAATACTCTTAAATGTATTTACTAGTATTTATTTCTGTAAGTTAAAAAACTTGAAGCAAGTAAGGAAATTTCGTAAATAAGTTAAAGTTAAAGAATTTTAAATATTATATATTTACTAGCGTCCCGCTCGCGGTTTCACCCGCGTGAACTATGTTATTATTAATTTCTGTCTCCATGACTACGTTCTAGTGACGTCTATGCAAAATTTGAGACTCCTAGCATTTGTAGTAACGAAGTTTCATACAAACTTTCGACCCCAAAAACAACCCCTTAGAAGTCCTATATCGCAAATTCCCGTCTTAGCGAGCACCTACGTCCTATGAGTAACTCCTATGCAAAATTTGAGATTCCTAGTACTAGTAGTTTCTGAGATTTCGTGATGAGTGAGTAACCTTTCGATTTTATATATATAGATATCTAAAAATAATTTGACCCATACTGATCTGTTTAAATATTGATATAAGAAAATATTAAGTAATACTATTTAAAAATATAATTTCTTCAATAATTGATTTATTAAACATAAAATAACAGTATTTTACAATTAATTTCTTGTAAAATTTAATAGTTTTCTAGAAAAACCATAATTTCTATAATCTGCAGTAAGTAGATAAATTGCATCTGCTAGGAATGCATCCGCTATGCACAGATACCGCTAGCGACCTACAATCTATGTAGTTTTCCTATCAGCTAGCTTTAACGATGCTGTTATATTACTATCAAGTAATTCTTGATCTGTGTTAATACTGTACCAGCTGATAAACTGGTTGGGATCTCGTCTTCTCTTATTTATTATTCATTTATGTAATTTTAATTAATGTTAATTTTATGGTAAAATTGACCCGATTTTGATGAAAACTAAGTATATAATGGAAAAATGTCTATTTATTTTAAGTTTTGCTATAATAAATGTCGGTCGTGTAAGGTTTGCGATTACAAATCGTAGCAAAATAGGTAGTTCCGTCTGTTTATTAAATTCATATTATCTTATATATCTAGTACTACCTTCTTAATATTTTACTCTGTTTTAAAATATATTTTTTCTCTGATATTCTGTAATGTGTTTTCGTAAGTCGACTGTATTTGACGCTGTCGACAGCGTATTTATAAATTTTTTGCAATAAGTTATAATTTGAAATATTTTTTTTTTTTTGGGTAGATAAAGAGAAGCTAGTGTTAAGACACTTTGTTCCTCGCTTTTCAGTTAAATTCGAAACTGCGTAGTGAGTAGTGGAAGTCAACGTCGCCTTTTATCTTACCAGAGCAGGAAAATGGAAAAAAAAAAAAAAATGGAAATATTAATATATAATTTTCCACACTTCCTCACAATATTAATCATTAGATGGCTCGATATTTTCATATAAGGAATGTAATTTTACATTTCAGTTCTTTTGGCCGTGGGACTGACAAGTGCAAGATGGGTGCGCCGTCAGCGTTCTAACGAACCAAGAGAGACTAGTTTCGTTGGCAAGGCTACTAACGAACTTTCTACAACTATTCTGCAGGTTTTTTTATTTTTTATTTCTAAATTAAATGTCAAAATTGTTTAAATCTTTAAATTATCTATGAATAAAAAATATGTAATATTTTTGGAAAGAAGGTCTATAATACTTTTCTTTATATTTATTTTAGGGATACATTGATGATGAAAAGAACATTGCCTTCTCGCCTCTTGGCTATACAGCTATTCTTGCTATACTCGCAGAAGGTGCTATGGGTGAAACTAGGAATCAGCTGGTGTCAGCATTACACTTACCAGAAGATCAAAATCTAACAAGAAAAACGTATAAATACATAATGGAACGTCTTAAATATAGAAATGAATATAAATACAATCAACCTGAATTGAAAAATTTCTTCTACATATACAAAAATTATACTATCAATGATGATTATAAGAAAATTCTTGAAGATTATTATTTAACGGATGTTAGATCTGTTGAGAGGAGTTACGACCACGAGCAAGATATTAAAAACGACGAAGACGACGAAAGCGATGTAAAATCAGATGAACCACTCCCATCTGACAATAACGAGAAATTAATTTCATATGCTGTTGAAGATATTCCAGAGAAGGTTGATGTGACTCATGCCGAATATAAACCAGCGAAAAACATAAAAGAACAGATAAAGTTAGTAAAAACGAAAGAAGAAGTCGGTGATGATGAAGAGACGATGGTTGCTGTTGAAGCAAGGAACCACGCGCGCAGCCTTAATATACTTAATGACAAAAATGATGTAGCAACCAGCATTTCAGTAAATAGCGTTGGAAAGAAATCTAGCAAATGTAACAATCACGTTTCATATAATATTTTACTAGTTATCGTCTTATTTTCCTTTTCTTTATATTTATTTTATTTTTATTTTTTAGCTACAAATTCTTTGATGCTTATCTTCAACGGTATGTATTTCCGTGGGTCATGGAAGAAAGCCTTCGATAAGGTAGAACCTAGTGTGTTCTATAAATCTAACACTGAGAAGAAACAAGTGCAAATGATGAAGTCAAAGGGTATTTTCAAAACCGGTTCTCTACCTGGCTTGGACAGTGAAGCTATTTTATTACCTTACGACGTAAGTTTAAAGACTAAGATGTTTTTCTTGACATAAAAGAATTGTCTACGTGCATATATCTGGAGAAAAGAGGCTATTAGATGGAAAGATGTATCGTTTTGTTCATATATATTTTTATTTCGAATATATTTTTTTATATCTCTGCAAGTGTTCAAATCACTTATAAATTGCGTTGCGTGCGCCATGGTGTGAATTTATGGAATTATAAGAAAAATATGTAAAACTATATAAGATTTCATTGCAATAAAATTCTTATAATTATTCTTGCAGGGTGGTAGATACGCTTTATTGCTATTGGTACCACGGGCCCGAGACGGTTTAAGACGATTGATAGCTGATCTGCCCGCCACATCAGTATCGGAAATCCAAGAAAGTTTGAACGAAGAGGAATTACAATTCTCAATGCCAATATTCTATGTCGAAACTACTACCAAACCTGTTACTGCATTGGCGAAGGTAAAATCAAAGTTTTTATATGTAAATGATCTGCTATAGGAAAAAATATAAAATCTAATATAATATCTGGATCTTAAAGAATAAATGGATATATTTAGTTTCTTATATTTATATATGTTACTATTTAGTAAAATGGTTTTGACTGCTCTAGAGCCGCCTTAGTAGGTAAATTTTAAATATAGTATGTACTGTATTTTACAGTCTTATTATGAGATCCCCTTCTCCCGATCAAGTCTCCCGTTAAATGGATCCAATACAGTCCTCTGGGGGATTAAAGCGAATAATTGTTTAACGTTGTTCATTAAGTAATGAATCTACTAAATTCAATGAGTGTGGAAATGAAAATAAATTATTTCCCCAAGTACGGCTCTAACCTACTACCTTCTGACGCTGTTAGACAGATCCACGATGGCTTCTATATATATAATACATATTTATCTAAATGGTACATGTATCATACTGAAAGTCAGTTAATAATTTATTATAGTAGAAATAAGTTAGTCTAATAGATTTTGACTTACATTCATTTTTTTCCGAATATGTGTAAATGTGTTGGTTTCATTCTTCTATAGAACTATTATAATGCAAAAATATAATAAGAAAACAATTGGTCCTAATAAGCATAAAAATTATAACAATAGTATTTTTTATCGCATTTTAATATTTTAAATCATTAAATTTTAATTTATATAGTTTGGAGTTAGCAGTATATTCGGCAAGGAAGCAGATCTGACCGGCATATCTGCAAAGGAAGGCTTATTTGTTCAAGAATTGGTACAAAATGTCGCCGTACGCGTTGATAATAATGATTCTTCGTCCACTTTAGTTGGAGGTAAGTAAAGGCAATAAAAATAAAAAGATATACATATAGAGTAATATGATTAATTTGTAACATTTTCAATTTCTTTGTGTAGCAAATAGTTCTGTTTTTAGTAAAGAGAATTAATAACGTAACGATACTATAATTTTTTAATTGAAACAATAAATTAAAGAAAAGAAAAAAATATTTGTTCGGAAGTTCGGAATAATACAGGAGTCGAATAAACTAGGAACTCATCTAAGAGTCGTCACATTGCAGCATACGTTTCTAGATACATATTTTTTAGCTTGTTTAAAGAAAATAAAAACTGTTTATTTACCTATTTTCTCTTGTATAAACAGGCGAGGTGTTAATGCATTATTTAAATAAATATCCACTACAAATTTAAATTATTATTTTTATATTTATCATATATTTTTTTCCAATATTTGTATTTGTCTTAAAATATTTTTTGTGTATTTTTCAGCGGGCGTAGCTGTAGAAGACGAACTGGCATCTTTGAAGAATCTCCCGTTATACGATAGCAAGGAATCTCGTAAATTATGTGTGGATCATCCATTTATTTTCTACATCCTTGACCATTTAGACAACTTAGTAGTTGCTTCTGGTAAGATCATTGACCCTCAATTGCCGACTGACATTTTGACATAAATTTTTAAATTTAGAACGACAAATAATACTTATAAGATTTTTTTAAAACTATTTATACAAGAAATATGACAAGCTTATTTCATTATATTTACAATTCTTAACATTTTCATTTTTAAATAGTTTTTTATTATAATTTATAAAATGTACTTAATTACTTTCCCACCCCACCCTAATGTAATTTTAATTATATAACTTTCGCTGTGGGGTTGTCTTGAAATAATGTTTTTTATCCAGATGCATTTGATAATGAAAAAGTACACAGCGTAGTTTAGTTTAGTTGTAAGTTTATTTATTTGTTTTTTTACTGTTTGTGATATTTTTAAGAATAAACAAAAATATTTTTACACTATTGTCGTTTTATTTGAATATTGCTTATTGATTTCGTGGTTTAAGAGATATGGGATAATTTCTATGAAAAAATCATTCAGTGGAATTGGGAACCTCCTCCTTTTTAAAGTCTGTTAAAAATTGCATACCAAGAATAATATAATGGTGGTGGTTGAAAAAAAACGGTTCCGTAGCAACAAAAAACAAAATATAATATATTTTATTGTTTGTTTCTATGGATGTATTAAAGTTAATCGAAATCTTCAATAGAAACCGAGAAAATAAGCTTCAACGCTAAGGGTTGTTTCCCCCATAACCCCCTTCCTGTAAGGGTTAGAGACAAAAAAAATGGTGTGTTAGCGATACAGATTTTCAGATAAAAAGCAATATAATCATATTAAAAATAATTCATCAGAAGCCAGTGCAGCTTTCCCATGCTTATCGGGCTAGACCCTTTGTCTCTAAATGTGTGGAAATTTTAAAATGCATATAAATCTGATGTGCATTTTTTATTGCCTAGATTATATCTACCAACCCTTGCAAAATATGTTTATTTATTTACTTATCTATTAGACACAGAGCAAGCAAAGTTACAACTTACATCTAGTACGAGTAAATGCACATAGTATTGTGTGAAATGCAAAAGACGGACTTATCACTAATTAGCGATTTCTTCTCGACAACCTTGTGGTTAGGAGATATAAAATTAAAAATATATAGTGGATGATGCAAATAAACATTCATACTTAAGTAATATATTATTCTAATACATAAACTTAATCTATATATATAAAAGGACTTGTCCTCACTGACTGAGGTAAGACGCACGCACAGCCGTAACCGCTGTGCGTAGAAACGTTAAATTTGGACAAAAGTTTACTTTTGTAATCTGGACATCCACTAAGAAGGGATTTTGAAAAATTTTAACCCTAAAGGGGTCAAATAGAGGTTCAAAGTTTGTATGGAAAAAAAATTAAATCTTTATCGATTTTTATAAAATTTGAAATTTAGATTTTTAAAAGTATTTAATTGAACACGTGTTTCATCGTTTTCTAGAATTCTCCCCCTAAGGGTGCAAATAAGGGGTTGAAAGTTTGTATGGAAAAATTCTTAAATCGCCACCGATTTTTATAAAATTTGAAATTTAGACTCTTAAAAATATTTCATTGAACATGTTTCATGGGTTATTAGAATTCATCCCTAAATACGCAAGCGAAGCTGCGCGCGTCCGCTAGTACACTAATATTTATAAAATAGTACAATATATCCTATCCTATCCTATATCTTATAAAATAAAGTCGCTTTTCGTGTCTGTCTGTTGTTTCTAACTCTTCTTCTTCTAAACCACCCAACGAATTTTGATACGGTTTTCACTATTAGGTCGAGTATTTTTCGTAGAAGGTTTATATATAGTTTATTATTTGTACATTCTTATGTAAATTAACATAAATACGATAAATATGTATAAAGTCCTACCCGTTGAGACACTTTCGCGCATGCGCTGCTTTAATGGTAAGTACTACATGAAAATAATGTACTGGAGTATTGTTCCTCTTAATTAGATCTACAAAAAAGTCCGCGACGGCATATTCGTATATTTTAAGAATAACGTGTAGTGATCATTTTTCTGTCTAAAAATAATAATTTCAATATATTTTTTATTGTGAGTCATATTTTTCCATAATGGTATTAATCCTTATTCTTTAAAATATTTTATTAATTTTCTACGTTAAACGAAAATAAAATTTGCTTTTTACACTATTTCGAAATTGCGAATAGTTCTAGAGAAAAACGCATTTAATTGTTGACACATCCCGCCGTTCACACATCAGCTGTATGTTACTCAAGTTTCACTTATCCCTTACTCTTAGCATATAAATAAGTATATTAATTACGTTGGCCATTTAATGTAGATCAAGACTGCCTTTTACTGTTTTCCATTTTAATAAGTACTTTAGAAGTTGTTACAATAACAAAAAATCCTTGCTGCGAAACGCGCCTCGCGACGTTATGCTTATACATGCGAGTCCGCCGCGCCCGCCTGCCTTACACGCATCGGTGGTTCAGTGGTAGAATGCTGGCCTGCCACGCGAGCGGCCCGGGTTCGATTCCCGGCCGATGCATTCTATTTAATTTTCCTCACAGGCAGCCACGTAGTGCTTGCTTTTCATCAGGGACAGAATACCCTCTTCAGCATTAACCACAAGCTCGAAAAAAAAACCCGCCTGCCTATATAGCAACGAAGACGATTTTAACAAGTACTTGAAAAGATTAGTACGACAGATTTAAAATCACGATACCTACTAAAAAATCCTTGCTGTGTAAAACAATTGGAAAATCCTTATTGAAACTACGAAAATGCGGGTTGCATTAGTGTTTAAATAATTTTCACATTATCTTAAGTGCTTTGCAAACATACATTATATGAATAATCCAGTAGTAAAAGTGGGCGAAGCCGCAAGAGGGTCGCTAGTAAAGTAATATAATACAGTAATACATAATTTTATACGTGTATAATATATATTGATATCATATAATAACGAATATATTAAGTAAATGGGAAAAGTAAACGTTTTCATAAAGAACAGGTATTAAAATAATATTCTTTAACAATTTTTTTAAACATACGTTTAAAAAAAATTGGAACGTCTAATAGAAAGTGGCAAATCGTTCCAAAGATTTCTGTGTGGTAATATATATATTTTTTTAAAATAACATATGCGATTTTTAAAATATCCTAATAAAAACAATTATGTATTTTTTTAAAAATAACATAAGTGTATAGAGTAAATAAACGCTTCGCTTTCATATACGCCAATATATACTTAATATAGGATCTAGTCTTTTAGGTTTTTATATGTTTAAGTCATCTATATTTAACTCATCAATCTCCATCGTGCCTTCCTCATTCTACGTGACATTGGCGAAGTAAACTGTGCTCTACTGGCACGCCTAAAAGGCATAAAATACACAATCTTCATCATCACTTAATATAGGAAAAATTGAGGGTATTCTAAAAATAATTATTGATATTTTTACTTTTAAATATTTTTAGTTTAGTAACGGTTAGACAGTCACGCTGGTCGTGACCGCTTTAGCTGGAAAGTAAAAAATATATTTAACAATGGATAAAGAAAATATGAGAGTGAAAATTATATCAAAAATACCTGTTCCTAAAGAACCATTGCCACCATTACCACAGGCTCTAATAAAAAGAGAACAAAAAGTAGAAAATGAAAGACCCCCTTTGAAAACACTCAGCGGGTCAACAGTTCACCCAAATGTAAATGGAGCAGTACAAAAGAGTGAACAAGTACACCCAAAACCAAAATGTCCTCTAAATATTGCCACCCGATATGTAACTTATCGCCAAAATAATGAAGACCTAGATTGGAATTATCATGTGTTTATGGACAGCACTGTAAAAGATGATAATCAGACTGGAAATGATAATCAGGCTGGAAATGATAATCAGGTTGGAAATGATAATCAGGCTGGAAATTATCTTGTGAATAATCATGAAACGAATTGTGTTGGAGAAGCGAAGAAATCCATAACGCCCGCATCGCTGGAACCAAATAGAATCAAAAATATTAAAAGAAGTCTTAAACGACCTCATAGTCGTGAACTGCAGGGACTTTCTCCCAAAGTGAAACAAGATAGAGGAGATGAGAGGCACAAACGGCGCTTGGAGTTTACTGAACCATCAGAACAAAGACTTCAATGTTCAGATTTCTGTAAGTGTTAATTATTATATTTTTTTAAGATTCCAGCTGTATATACCACAGTAGGATTGAGAATATCATATTTTCCCATAGATATATTTTTAAATCCATGATATATATTTTAAATTTAACATTATTTATGCATATTTTTAGTAAAAAAATCGTACTTCGAGTATACAAATGATATGGTCACCTATCTCCTCAGTACAGAGAAAAATACGAATAAGCCAAGACTACCAAATAAAACAAGGGCGTGTATAATTAATTGGCTCATGAGAATTAACGTAAGTTATTTTTATTATTACAATTTATATTTAATATTAATACTGTAACCGAATTCTATTTTCTTTAAAATTTTGTGGTTAGAGAGTTAACTCTGTGTTCTCATTAAGTGAAATAAATATATTTCACTTAATGAGAACACAGAGTTACCTTAAATAGGTACATATCAATATAATGGTAAATAATAAAAAGAAAACAATTATCATATAAAATTAATAGTATACACATTTATAAGTGAAATTGTGGGTATATTGAAATAATTTAGTAATTTACTTGGACCATAATCGCTTTGAGAAAGTTAAGTTTACCCACATTTGAAAAAATTACAATACATGTTTTCTATTTTATTTTTTATAAGATATTTCTTTAATTTAGTTTTAAAATTATAATTCTTTTTATTTTTTTTTTATATTTTGGCGTAATTTATTATAAAATTGTGCTCCTTCATAAATATTAGATTTTTTGCCATATTTAGTTCTTATTTTTGGTAAGTATAAATTATTTGCACTTCTAAGTGGTCTTTTTACTTTTTGTTCATTTGTTAGAATAAATAGCTCGAATTGTAAGTTGTTTTGTAAAAATTGATATTAAGTTGTTTTTTTTTCATTTCTGTACCTGTTCAAGCATCGATATTTGTAGCAGTAGATTGTGTATATCTTTTTGTCCCAAACGGAAGTTTTCCATTTTGTTTTTTGTATGTACATAAATTGTTGTTCTTTAGACTTGAGAAAGCAGTTTGTGGAACCTTGATTGGTATATATAATATTTATAGTGTGTTATTAGACTATATGTAATGTGCCTATTGTTTGTTTCCCTTCAAAAAAAATAGATATAGTTGACGAATATTTAAAATCTTAGTTTCATTATATATTTCATTTATATAGCACACACTACTATGTAACGAGCCAAGTAGGGAGGATAATTTAGTATAGGTTTTTTTTTTGTTTTCCTCAAATCATTAAGGGTCTCCAAGGAAACCCAGCTGTGGTCCAGTCAGCTCAGTGGTACTTTGACGCGGTGTTAACCGCTACTGATGTCCGATACGATTCTTTGCAAGTTGTCGCATCAGCGTGCTTCTGGATAGCTCAGAAGACACACGGCCAAGCTTACAGCGTCCGTCGACTGGTTAGGTTAGCGAGTGAGGCTTTCGATAGTAGATATTTAATGGCCGCCGAAAAAGCTGTGCTGCTTAAACTGGTAAGATAATTAAATCAGCTAATAGTATCTACTATAGTGTAGGCTGAGGGAACCTCGTTTTAAGACATTCCGTTCCCCACTTTCTGGCTGTCTCGATACCAGAGCGAAGAAATGGAAAAATAAACGTAAATAGATATTTCACTTCCTCAAGTGGGGAACGAACTGCGCCATGACGTCCTCTGGTAAGATAATAATGTAGGTAACACACATTTTACAAAATTTAATAACTTTAAGTTTACTAGAGTAAATCAATATTATTAATGCAATGATGGTAATAATAAATACAATTAATAATTATGTAGATTTTTTCTTTTAGTTCTATTTCCTCGAGTGGGAATCGAACCCACAACCTGTCGCGTTTACAGTCGCACGCTTGCCCCTGTGTCACGACTTGCCTCACATAATAATTAATATTTAACACTTGTATAAGTCAAATTTATTTTAAATCATTAAATTGTTTCGATAATAGAAAAAATAAAATACGCTTTTTGTATTAATTTTAGAATTTTCCACCGCACCCTATCATTCCTCAAGACTTTATAACATATTTGTCATGCTCGTGTGAAACCAAGCCCCATGGCGAAATCGAACTGGCTGCGACATTCCTCTGCATGGCCGGCATGATGGTAGACAAAGCGCTGTGCAAGCATTACCCATCAGCGATCGCTGCTGCTGCTGTAAGGGACGCGATTCTTTTATTAGGGAAAAAGGATGCTTTGGTTAAATTACATATGAATTCTATGTAAGTACTGTTAAATATATTATAATTGTGTAAAAAAATTCTAACAAGTAAAGATTATTACACTGTTCAAGAATATTTAGAGGATAAACATGTATGGAATTAATGTCTATTGAATGTAATGCAGGATAGCCGCCAGCTAATGTAATAGATTGTACCATTGACTTTGAAAAGAGCAACTGTTGAGTTTCTTGCCGGCTCTTATCTGCTAAACTGCCTTCTGAACCGGTGGTAGCTTTTTGTTTATATGTTCATTCGACGATACAAAAGTGCTTATAATAGTCTATTTGAAAAAAGAATATTTTGAATTTAAATTTGTACTATTTGTTTGTCTATGGTACAAAAAGGCAGACCACCAGCTTTGAAGCTTTTGTGGAATAGGTTAGGAGCACAGTTTTGAACTGTAAACGACGACGGCCTCTAATTTTGTAATTTTATCTGAAGATTAAAATTGTATATTTTAATAATAAAATTCATTATTGTATATAAAATAAATAAATCATGCTTCACGCTGTGTTCATCCTGTGTGTAAGCAGGGTTCGATGCATTGCGTATTGGGTTGGACCTCGACGCCAGGGTTTTGCCTTGGTGCCAGAGCGAAGAAATGAAAATATTAAAAATAATAATTAATTTTTAATAAATATTTCATTCCCACGAGAGGGGATCGAACCCACAAATGTCGTTTTCAAACCTTGTAGCCTTGCACCATGATGACCTCCAAATTGTTGTAAATATATTTATTATCAACGAAATAAAAAATAATTATAATAAACTAGCGGACGCGCGCAGCTTCGCCTGCTTATTTGTACTCATACATACAAACACATGTATAATCATACATACAAACTTTCCATACAAACTTTCAAGCCCTATTTAGGGTTTAGGGTCCTTTAGGGTTAAAATTTTTCAAAATCCCTTCTTAGTGGATGTCCAGATTACGAAAGTAAACATCTGTCCAAATTTAACGTTTCTACCATCACCGGTTACGGCTGTGCGTGCGTCTTACCTCAGTCAGTGAGGACAAGTCCTTTTATATATATAGATAAACGATTTTGTATATTTCTTTAAGTGATTGTATAGTGTATAGTAAATATATTTTTTGTGTTTTGTATTAATAAAAAAATAATTACAGGTACAAAGAAGCGAATAGGAAAACTCCATGCATATCCTCAATTTCTTCGATCCAAAGGAATGCGATTCGCTCTATGTCATCACCAGACTATAAATATACAGCCCTTTTGGAATGTTATAGGGGAGCCCCACATTATATAGTGGAGAAAATTATTAATTCTGATAATTTTTAAATTTATTAATTCAGATTTTTTTAAATGCTAATTGTAATTTTTTTTTAATATTAGCTAAGTAATAATTTCTAATAATAATAATGTTATTATATTAATAATTTAATTGTGACTATAACTTCGACTTTGACTACGAAAATGTTTATTATTTATTTCATTTCAGTTATTTTTTAATATTTTTTATAACGATCATGTGTTGACTTGACATAATTTTGAAACTTGAATGAAAACTATTGGACTATTTTTTAGCATCGTTCTAGTATTTTCTGTTTTTTTTTTAATAACTTTAATTAATATAAGACATTAGCACCATTGTGGACTCATGATTTGACTGGTTAAAATTATAAATATTTTTTTGAATTGTTAATAATATAAAAATAAATTAAATAAATATAATACTGACAATAAAAGCAGTTTTATTATCATTCAGAAAGAAAAATTAAACAAGAATTGCAACTGTGTTTCCCATTGTCTGGAAATAATAATTTGAAGAAACACAGACAGAGGCCGTCTCGGCGCAGCGGCACAAGTGTGTGACTGTAACGTGACGGTTGTGGGTTCGATCCCCACTAGAGGAAGTGAAATATTTATTTACGTTTATATTTTCATTTCTTCGCTCTGGTGTCGAGGCAAAGTGCGGCGTAGAGTTCCACAGTTCCACTCCACACGCAATGCCTTCAGATTTCGGCGGAAAGTGGGAAACGGAGGGTTTTAACATTAGGTTCCCTCTGCATACCCTGGTGTGTGTGTGTCTAATATAGCGTGAAAGCTGATTTTACAACTTTTTATCGGCAATTCTATTATAGTGCCTTAATCTTGATTAACAGTAACATAATGTAGCATTAAATTTAAATTAAAATACATTGCTCATTCATTTCTTTATATCGTAATTTACATTATATATCTAAATTCACTTAAAACTTTTAGAAACGTGGTAGTAACTAAGTCCAGCGGCGTTGAGTTGCGCCACTCAACACGTTATGACGCCAGAAGTCAATGATAAGTTGTGAATGAAATTTTCTTAATGGAAACGGAGTGTATTAACACCAGTTTCCCTCTGCCTACCCTGTCGTGTGCGGGATATAGCGTGAAGCTAAAAAAAACCTATTTATTATTAGTTTTTTTAATATGTAGGTAATATTTATTATTAAAACATTAAAAGCCAAATATCTACATATACTTATTGATAACTTTCAATTATTTTTAATTTTGTTATGATTGTAAACACTTATATAATTATGTTTATTATCACATGCTTATGCAGATGCACTTTAAACTTTAAGAAGCCAATCCTACTTAACCTACTGATAAGAACATTATAAATGTGAAAGTTTCTTAAGATATTTGATCCACTTTCACACAAAAATTACTAAACGGATTTCGATGAAACTATCAGCAATATAGCTTGTACTTTGGAATAACAAGTAGGCTCTAATTTGTGTAAAGATTAGAAAGAAAATATATTTAATAGTAAAATTAATAAATTTAGGCGGGTGAGATCGCGGCTGCTTTGCTAGTAATATATGTAAAATCAACATTAAAATTAACTTTTTTGCGATACATTCTATATTATTAGAGAGAAAACAGAGACGGTAAACAGAGAGAACATTTAACAGTATTTTATTTATATTTAAACATTGATCTTATATCTATTCAAACTTTGATCTTTCACTATAATTTTATCAACTAAGAAGTCTTAAATACTTGTTAAAGGAACCTGCTCTGATGAGGAAAACCACTACAGATAACTTCAATATAAAAACTTGTTTTATACTAAGCGACGTTCTTGTAATTTTCAAAATGTATTTCTATTTATAAGGTAATAAAGCTTAAATTGCAATAACAAGTTTAGTGTCTGCAATCCACTATTATAATTCTTGTTTACGCGTTACGGTCAGTGTAGTAGTGAGCTGAGGTCGAACATCGTTTACATTTTTGTTTAATATATTTAAAAAATATTATAAAGTTAAAAACGTGTCTAATGTGCTATTTGAAGTGAAATCAATATGAAATTTATAATTGGTAAGTTAAATCCTAGTTTTTTTATTACTTAGGTATAACATCGACTTACACTAAGCATTTATAAATAAATTAAAAACGATATAAAAACTTTTGTAGAGGAATTTGTTTCCTCAATTATTTATAAATATTTTAATGTTGATAATGGAGCCTGTTGATATTATATATCCGCGTAGGATGTAACTTTAATAACAGAAACCAGAATTTAATTTAATTGAATTTAATTTCAGCACTCACTGCGTTGTGCATTTTAGATGTAAAATCACAACGTTTCCACAATGGCCGACAACAAGTGATCTTCGTAACTCCAAGAACCTCGAATGAAGTTAAAGATTCTTACGATAGATATTTGCAAGATATAGTTAATCAAAGAAACATTGCAGCACAAGCTAATCCCAACAAAGTACAAGATTCTTATGATATATATCTGCAAGAAGTACTTAAACGTAAAAATTCTGAAGGGCAAGTGAATCCCAATAATGACAAGGCTCAATCATCATTGAGTGATAATCGTAATATCAATTCTATTAATCGTGTAACATCCAGTAGACCAGTTGACTTAGACGAGTCTCCCATTGCTTCAAATCCAATAAGATTTATTGGTGTTCCAAAAACTGATGTGGAACAGCTAAATAACATAACATATGCAATAACAACATTCGGAATAAATTTAATGAAAGTGAGTCCTTATTTACAAATCGATTTAGAAATTGTGACTTTTTATTTATTTTGTCATTATTATTATTACTTATACTTTTTTAGATTTATTTTACAATATATGACTAATTTAGAATACTGATAACTAATTACATATTGCGGCGTTGAGTTCTGCCACTCAACACACAATGCTACCAGAATTCGGCAGAAAGTGGGGAACGGTGTGTCTTAACACTAGGTTCCCTCTGCTTACCCTGCTGTATGCGGGATGTAGCGTGAAGTGGATTTATATTGATTCACATATGTTTTTAATAATAAATGGCGTTAATTATATTTGGTGATTTTCAGAGTGTGAATAGCTTACAAAATGGCAATATAATAGTGTCTCCCACATCAATTGCGACGGTATTGGCTCTGTTGCAACAAGGTACAGTGGATGAAGCACAGAAAGAAATAACCAGATCCCTGCAGATGACTGCTGACCTCACAGCACCTACGTATAGACGACTCACTTATGATATGAAAGTAAGTGGAAAATAAAAAGAAACTTATGGTAGCCATTCATGATAGAACAGAAAATGTAATGGGAGGCCGTCATGGCGCAGGGGCACAAGTCTGAGACTGTAAAGCGACAGTCGTTGGTTCGATTCCTACTTGGAGGAACGAAATATTTATTTTTTTTCATTTAAACGCACTGATAATAAAAGCGCTGCGTTGAGTTTCGCCACTCAATATACAAGGCCTGGGGGAAAGGGAAAGTGGGGAACGGCAGTGTTTTAATGCTAATGGAGTGGATTAACATTAGGTTCCCAGGTTCCTTCTGTCAAGCCAATTATGTGCGGGGTACAACGTGTAACGAAAAAAATTATGATGTAATAAATACAGATTTCACCAAGGTCCATGCTTATTATGTACAGGGACATGTGTGAATACGAAAAAAAATATTTAGAAAGGAGCTATAGTATAAGTAACAGTAGTATTAACAAGTTTCATATATTTAAAATTAATTCTCAAAATCTTTTCAGAAAAGAAACTCTCGAAATATTTTGACTGTGTCCAATAACTTGTACGTTGGTGATGGCTTCGATATAAACTTCGACTTCAAAGACACTGCCATTCAAAATTTTGGCAGTGAAGTCACACCTGTTGATTTTTCAAGACCTGCTGCAGCAGTTAGACAAATTAATAAATGGGTAGCAGCACAAACTCATAACAAAATTGAAAATCTACTTCCATACAGTAAGCTAGCAATGCATAGTTAAATAAGTTAGTTTATGAATTAAATCTAAAAGTACGCATAGATTGTTCTCTATTCATCCACTCATACACAGGTACAAATGCCTACATTTACTGCCCCCTTATTTGTTTTCTGTTATATCTATTAACTATTCTGTAAACTTAAATGTACCAAACGGAGAAGCGAGTCATTCCCAACAAAAGTATCCTTGATTACTTACTGGGAAGTCTCAGCGAGTCAACTTGTAAGAAAAATCTATGAGAATAAAGCAATTTTTTTTTAATTTTATAGATATAATAATAAAAAACAAAATTTACTTCTAGGTGCTGTTAATTACCAGACTCAATTAGTAATAGCCAACGCCGTATATTTCAAAGGGTTGTGGGAAACAAAATTTAAAAGGGAGTCCACTAAGCCTCTCATATTCCACCTCAGCAATGGAGAATCCATATCCGTGCCATTCATGCGCATGCGCAACACATTTAAGTATGGTATTGATGAAGAGACTAAATCATTTGTTACAGTTATGCCGTTTGAGGTAAATATCAGTTATTTTTATATAGCAAAGATAAATAGATCTATATATATATAAAATCGAAAGGTTACTCACTCATCACGAAATCTCAGAAACTACATGTGCTAGGAATCACAAATTTTGCATAGGAGTTACTTATAGGACGTAGGTACTCATGGAGACAGAAATTAATAATAAAGTAGTTCACGCAGGCGAAGCCGCGGGTGGGCTGCTAGTATTATTTATAGGTGGTACTGTATGTATGTGTCTCGCACCATTATTTTGATTAATTGCTAAGGTAAGGTAAGGGCGTGTTTATTAATTGGATGGATTTAACTTTTTAAATTAATTATTATTTTAAAGGGAATTACTTTCAACCAATGATAAAAAATATTCAAATATAATAAGTGTATCATATTGGCGTAGTACCAAAAATTTAAATAAATCAAATTAGGTTAGTTACAAAAAAATAACTTTTAATAAACGCAAGTTTCTGTGACATTATATCACTTATTTATTAGTAACATGAAATAAACTATCAATAAAAGCAAAGTTTTTTTTATATTTAACTGTATTTTTTTTTCTTAACACTACAAATAATACTGAACACTAAATCTCATTTGTTGTTTATCTATTTATTATCTATTGAAGTATGGAGTAAATAAACTTTCTTTTCTTACGAGAAATGTTGCGAGATCGGTATCGTAACTCAACCCTGCTCTCTGTTTAACATATCCAGGAAAATAAAAATTATTATTAAATATACATATCTACATAATTGCTTATTGTAACTACAAGCTTAAACATGTATTCTATAATTGTGTACATTTATCTATTTTATTACCGGTCAATTTCCTTCGTGTGTTTTCCATACAACGTGACATTGGTGAAATGTATTGTGCTCAACTGGCACTCGAAACGCCATATATCAAGAATTCAATTCAATTCTACAAGCTTAACAGATATCTAAATTCATTATTTTTGCTATTTTATATGGTTTTCTTTGGTATTACTACGTTAAAAAAAATTACTTATATATTATAATTTTCTTTGCAGCGCCACCAATACTCGCTAATATTAATACTGCCACATCGCTTGTCCAACGTTGACAATGCTTTAAATTCGTTAACAAATATGAAGTTGGTAAATTTCCATAAGTTTAACGAAACTGAAATACAATTGGAGATTCCAAAGTTTACAATTAAATCTGATACTGATATGATACCAGTGTTGAAAAATGTAAGTATTGAAAATTTGTTGTTATTATGGATTATAATTTATTTACATTTTTTTTTATTAGACTAGCTATAATCTACATGTGTTAGAAATTTCAAATTTTGCATAGAAGTTATTTATAGGACGTAGGTGCTCGCTAAGACGGGGATTTTTAATATTCGACTTCTAAGGGGTTGTTTTTGGGGTTGAAAGTTTCTATGAAACTTCGTTACTACAAATACTAGGAGTCTCAAATTTTGCATGGACTTCACTTACAGGATGTAGGGCGAAGCCGCGGGCGGACCGCTAGTGTTATATAAAAGTGTCTGAAAATTTTAAAACATTTTATTTTCCATTTCAGATGGGCATTTCTAGCATATTTTCGTCTAAAAGTGACCTGACAGGTATAGGCACTTATAGGACATACTCTCCTGAAATATCTCAAGCTATTCACACTGGCTACTTATCGGTGGATGAGCAAGGACTTTCTGCTGCTGCTGCATCTGGATTCGCTGCCATTGCGTTGTCGTACGACGAGCCAGCCGCTATCTTTCAGGCCAGCAGACCATTTTTAGCTGTCCTTTGGGACACACAGTTTGCTATTCCTCTATTCATAGCGAGAATTGAGAACCCTTCACAGTAATTTATTTTATAAACTGTATATGTATTTTCTATACTATTAAATAAGTTTTATATATATTTTATTAAAAATATATTTTATTTCTTATTCTTTTCTTTTTGTAAAAAAAAAGTTACATAAAGCAATAACCGTAAACAAAATAAGTCACTTAAAGATATATTTATTTTATCTTATAAAAATAATACTTTGAGCCATTTCATCTTTTATCTTCTTTTCGTTTTCTAAATGTATTTATTATGGGATCGTCAGCGAAAATTCTAAGATTCCCCTTGTAATATTCCTCAATTTCTTGCAAGCTTTTACCTTCGGTTTCTGGCAAGAAGAAATACAAAAATATCGTTCCCAGGAAGCCGAAAGTGGCATATGTGGCGAAAGTGCCCCATAGTTTGACACTGCTTTCTAAGTTAATTAAAGTTTTTGAACCTAAAAATGAAAATAAGTAATTGCTCGCAGCCGACAATCCTTGAGCTGTAGCACGGCTCCTGTAAAATATTTTAATTTAGATAAAAAATGTATTATTCTTCTTTATTTTTCTTTGATTGAGAAATTAGTAACAATAATCGTATTATTAATATTTATTTTATTATTGACTATAATTAAGATCAAATTATTTTACAGGGGGTTATATAAGTTAATGATATCTAATTATTTCTAAATATACACATGAACATACAATTTAAAAATCATACAATTTCTTATAAATCTCTGAGAGTTATCTTTAGCACTTGAAAACTTAAGGAATAAAGGAATATTATTTAAATACTAAACTACTTAAGTACGACTATGTTTATACAAATATGTAAAAAAACGCAATAAAATATTAAAATTACCTGAAGGGGAACACTTCACCCAGCAAGACCCAAGGTATACCCAGGCCCGTGAATATAGTCAATAAGTACAGCAGTACTAGCGGCACCACACTAGTGTTCTTTGGAAATGTTTTAGGATCATATGAAAAAACTTTGTCATCTAAGTTTTGTCTCGCATATATACTGAGTAGCACGCAAACTATAGCGCTAGCAAATATTGATGAAATCGCAAGTTTTCTTTTGCCAACAATTCGGATTACAGCGACAACAAAGATACCCGTGGCAAATGTTAAAATACCGACCATTAACTGAAAAGTAGAAAAAACTTATGTTACTTTCACAGTAATGATTTGAGATTTGTATAACTAATATATTTTCATTTCGTCGCTTTGGTAACTAAGCAAAGCACGGCCTTTAGTTCCACCATTTAACACGTATGTCTCAAGAGTTCACAAGAAAGTGGGAAATGGAAATGTCGTAATGGATTGTCTCTGCCTTCCCTGTGATGCTCGGGATACAGCGTGAAGGTAACAACATTATTCGGAATTTCTCTGGTTTTCTTAATGTCTTCGCAATTTTTTATATTATTTAATATAATACATTTCTTTAAGTTAACTTAATTAATTAACAAAAAAAGGGGTAAGAATTTCGACCCAAAATTATTAACTACAACAATATTAAATAATGTATAAAAAATATTATACTTACTACAATCTGCTTTCCTTCTTGTGCCATACCAAAAGCTCCACAAACGTTTACCAGATTTGGCTTAATCGGTGTCAGTCCACTCATCACAAAGAACAAAAAGTACATCATCACTAATGACAATGGTCTTAGCGTCTCTTTGCGAAGCATCACATATCTAAACTTGAGCATACGTCTGAAATGAACATGGAAAAAAAAAGACTTTTTTAGAAAACGTTTAGTATTATATTGTTTGAAAATTTAATAATGTTTTACTAAATTCTAAAAGTAGTTTCATTCGTCTAGGTACAATTGAAAAGGAAGTAGTTATTGCAATTGATTCTATCGCTGTAATAGCTCAATTAGGTTTGTTACGTCGGAAGACCACAATTTGTCTATTCTGATTGCCTATAGTCCTCCTCAGGGAGGGGAGTTGGGAGGATTGCTTGCATTTAAAATATTTTAATGTCCCTAAAGTAAAAAAAAACATATATCAAGGATTATTCCTCGTTGTATCTATTGTTTTGTCACAACCTTCTAAGCTACTTACGACTATATTTAATATTATTCTTACATTTTAAATTGAATTTCATTTCATATTTACCTTTTAAACCAATTCATGGAATCATGTGGGCATGTTTTAACGTTTTGCTCTAGACTGGAGCATATTACGCAATTTTGTAAATTTTTACTATAATTGCTCAAATCGTCAAATTCTTCTTTAACGTTATCTGGTGAAGTCCATCCGCGGAGTTTGCAGAGAGATTTTAAAGCTTCTTCATCTCTTTGTCTCATTAGGAGCCAGACTGGCGTTTCTGGTGACTGCAAAGTTAAATATGACATTTCTATATTGTTAACATATATTTTTTCATTGCTATATTTAAAATGTAAGGCGCTAGAAATCACATTGTTAAATTATATTGAGGAAATACCTTTGTTGTTTAATGTCAATAACGTGTATTTCTAGTTCTTAGGAAAAAGACTAATTTGCAAATTCTACATATTTAGTTGATTTTTCACAGATTATCAATTTTGAAAGCAAATAGAAATAAAATAATTCAAAATATACTTACAAATATAACCATAAGCATAGATGCTATAGGTGCTACGAGACATATGAGAGCAGCAGTCCGCCACTCCACTATGGTACCCAAAAAGTACATAATAAGAATGCCAAAGGAGGTGCAGAATTGCGTCACAGTGCAAAGCGCACCACGGATTGAGGGTTCACTGTAAAGGAAAACTATAATTCTTAATATCCAATTAAATAAATCAACTTCACTCTGTATCCCGCACACAGCAGGGTAGGCAGAGGGAACCTAGTGTTAAAACACTCCGTTCCCCACTTTCTGCCGTATTTTGGAGGCATTTAGCACAACCGTCGCGTTACAGTCACACGACCAGAGCTAGGGTATGAAAATATTAGATCTTTTTCTCGAGTGGGAATCGAACCTATAACCTTTCCCGTTTTCAGTTACATAGTTGTTCCGCTGCGCTACGACTGACCTCAGATGAAATTGAAGAAATAAAATGAACTCATACCAAGGGAAAAATATTAAAAGTTTTATTTATTATTGAAATTAATATCTATTGATACTGAGAAGGTTAAAGTAGTATTTTTTTTTTATTTGAGCGTCAACCTTCTGTTACTGCCTTGGGTTTATTTTCAATAAAAATAAATACATAATATAATTATTGAATTAATTATTTTTATATATTTACAAACAATACTGGCTTGTTGAAAAATGGTGTCACTGGGACGCGAATATTTGTAAAAATTGTAAAAAGGAAAATTTCTAAATAACAAGATATTTATAATTTTTTTTAAAATGAGTATATAACAGGCAGCGGATCCGGAGAGGTGAGGATCGAGTGTGTTGCGAGAATTGGGGAAGGCCTATGTCCAGCAGTGAACAAAAGATGGCTGTCGATGATGATGATGAGTATATAAATAGATGCTGGCGTTAAGTTGGATATGACCGTTATGAACAATAAACTTAATAGGTATAAATACATATTTTATTTATTACAAGAATCCAAAGACATTCCATATAATGTAATTGTTTACATGAAACTTATAAAATAAACTAGTAGACTGAGATACCGGGCCCCCAGACCTACGTCACTTTAGCAAAACTGAAATTTTGAGCATTAATAGTCTAATATGTAGTTAAGACTGTATGCGTAGGTACTTACTAACTAGAAAAATTTCCCCCTTTCCCCTTTCATAACTATAAATATATTTGATAGTAATTGAAACTGACTTACCCTGAATAATTAAGAGTAATTTATATGCCATTATGAGTATTTCGAGATATTATCGCTCAACACAATATTACGAAATATCAAATTGAAGTAAAGACTGTTTCCATGATGAATTTAAATTATTATCCACAGCATACCTGATTTCTCCTACATATGAATTGATAGGTGCCTCCATGATTCCAGAACTAACACCAAGCAAGGCGTTGGCAGTGAACAGAGCTGGAATGCTCCAAGAGTAATACATGATAACCCATGCTATTATCATAGGTATATTGACGAGAAAGTTGGCTCTTTTCCTACCAAAATAGTCCACTACAGGCCCAGAGATGAGCGCACCAGCTGGCTGTGATAGAAATGATATACTTCCTGAAATAATGGAAGAATAATTATAAAATTGTTAGATGCTGATAAAATTATGCTAAATTATACATTTTTCATAGTTTGTTGAAAAATATCTACATTGAGTAAACGGTAACGGTACAGTGTCTACTATCTATCAGCTTGACACTAAATCCCACTCACAGCAGGGTAGACGGAGGGAACCTGAAAACATTAGATTCTCAGGTTCCCTCCGTTATCTTAAGTTAATTTTCCAAAAAAAAACTTACCGAACCAAGAAGCTTGCGTGTCATCTAAAGATAATCCCTCTTTGGCATTGAGGAGTGCGGGAATCATGATAGTTGAGAAGTTAATGGCCATTCCAAGGTCGAATAGCAACAAAAACGAAGAGGATGAAGCGAGAAACTAACAAAAGAACAAAAGAAAAAGAAATTAACAAATTGGGTGTAAAATATATTTTTTCAGCTTCACATTGTATGCCGCGTACAGCAGGGTAGGCAGAAGGAACCTAGTGTTAAGTTACCCAACATTCCGCCGAAATCTGGAGGCCTTTGTGTGTTGAGTGGCAAAACTCAACGCCGTTTGGCCTCGACGCCAGAGCGAAGAAATGAAAATATAAATATAAATAAATGTTTCATGTAATAACACATATCTTAATTCTGAAACGATATAAAACACTTAAATTTATTAAATTGACTCTTAAGATATCAGTATTATTTTGTTGAATTTTTACTTTCTTAAATATGTATGTATGTCAATGTATGTAGGCTAATATAATGAAGAATGAATTTAAAAGTAAATACTGCTAATAAAATTGTATCTTTCAAAATTTTGTAATTTATTTATAATCTCCTTTGTGTGTTCTCCATACAACGTGACATTGGCGAAGTGAATAGTGCTCAACTGGCACGCTCGAAGCACCATAAATAAAGAACCGAACCGAACCACTAGAATACTCCCTATTTTCTACACAATTTCAGAGAAAAAAAGCGAGTTAATTTTGATTTCCTTTATAGTGTCGAATTTGCGTTTTTTGTCGACGACAATGACTACAACGAGCGACAAACTGATCTTATAAGAGTTCTTTTTTTTCCTTATAATGTACGGAACCCTAAATACCCGGTTATGTGAATTCATACAAAAGAACAAAAAAAATCGTACAAAATACATAAATCTTCGTATTTTTTGATAGCGTTGACTTAAAATTTTATTTTGTGCTTCACTTTAGGGACGATAAAATAAAATATTTGATTATAGGTAATTTCAGCTTGACACTTCCATGCGATCTCGATACAAATGATCTTGACAAACGGACAGACAGACAACAATGTGATCCCATAAGGGTTCCGTGTTCATATCTGTACGGAACCCTTTAAATCCAAAAAAAATATTATAATCATTACAATAGAAAATTAAGTTAAAATGCGTGACAAATTGTTTGTCGAACTACAAAGAGTATTTGCTATGTTCTGTTTAAAATTCATACGCAAATACACGGATAATTAGTATACCAAATGTTTTTCCATTATTTATTTCCATATTGTTATTCATAATTTCCAACATAAACGTACGTAGAATATATTTATAAGGGTAAACAATAACGATATCCTTTCATATTTTTTTTCAGCTTTACGCTGTATCTCGCTAATAGCAGAGTAGGCAGAATATACGCGAAATATAGTGGAAAGCTGTATTCCGTATACTTGTATATAAATATTGAAAAGTATCAAAATATAAAAAAAAAATAGTATAAATATTCAGTTATATTATATTGTTTTGTATTTACATTTCGTATTTCTTGAAAGGTATTCTCTGTGTTCTCCGCCTGATATTTATTTTTATCTATATATGGACCGTTTATTTTGAGAGTGGTGTAAGTCCATTTTCTTTTGTTTCGAGAAAATTTAAGGTTAGTATATCGATGATTATGCAATTTCATTTACCGACCGATTTTAAGTTGTTCAAAACGTGGCTTTTTTTTGAGAAATTAAACACGGACTAGTTAACGGACGGATAAAAAATTAACATTAAATTAAGCATGAATTACGTGATAGCTCATTTTTCTCAAAAATGGTCTTACACCACTTTCAAAATAAACGGTCCATATATAAAATCGAAAGGTCACTCACTCATTCATCACGAAATCTCAAAACTACCAGAGCTAGGAGTTTCAAATTTTGCACGGAGGTTGTTTATAGGACGTAGGTGCTCGCTAAGACGGGAATTTGCAATATTCGACTTCAAAGGGGTTGTTTTTGGGGTTGAAAGTTTGTAGGAAACTTCGTTACCACAAATGCTAAGAGTCTCAAATTTTGCATGGACGTCACTTATAGGACGTAGGTACTCATGGAGGCAGAAATTAATAATAACGTAGTTCACGCAGGCGAAGCCGCGGGCGCACCGCTAGTATTATATTAGTATATATCATAATATCTTGTCACCATTAATAGAAATAAAATGCTAACTGCTCTTGCAAAGTGTAATATAAATTATTAATAGATAAATATTATTATGAGTTCTTAGAAGTCAACCTGTTAATACCATACAATAATAGTAGTTATATTAGCTCGTAAATCTAATGATTGTTATCATTATTGAAATAATATTTTATATATTAATTATAAAAACGTGAAACTATCACATACCTGAGACGCTACCGACCGAAGTCTACTCGCTCGCGGAGAAGTCCCATCGATTTGCAATTTAAACACCATTGTAATTATTTTAAAATTATTTTTTTTCACAAATAACAGTTATTTATTATTTCTTCACTAAAAACAATTATTTTTAACTATTTTAAATGAATTAAAGGTACTGGCCGCGACATTTTCCGATATCGGCGAGGTAACACGCCTGGCACGCTATAACGAATACTGTAAAGTGAGTTTGTGGTTAATTTTTGTAGGGCGAAGAATAGATTCTCTTTATATTGTTATCAGTAACGCTAAAGACATCTGTCGTTTACATGTTAATGAGAGAAGCTTCAAGTTTATATATGATTTAAAGGAACGCCCAAAATAAATACTTATTCATACTACTGAATGACTAAATATTAATATTTTGGAAATACCCGCGATAGGTTGTGGGTTCATTTCACACTCGCAGAAATGAAATATTTAACTAATATTTTCATTTCGTCGCCCTGGTGTCAAATTGTACGGTGTTGAGTTTGGTCACTTATCAGGAAATGCCTCCCGAATTCGGCGGAAAGTGGGGAGCGGAGTGTCTCAGCACTAGGCTCCCTCTGTCTGCTACAGGCGGGATTTAAGCTAGTGCTGTAAATAAAAGAAGAGATATACCTAGTTTGCTTCGCAAAATGTTTCGTTTTATAGAAAATTCAGTTCAAATAAGTATACTTTTCAATTTGGTTTCAGTTCAAATATTGCATTTCTAATAAACTGTCATCATATGTATAGCTTCACGCTGTATCCTGCACACAGCATGGTAGGAAGAGGGAACGGAGGGCTAAAACACTCCGCATCCAATTTTCCGGAGAATTGCGGACGCCATAATATTATTTCTTTGATAATAAAATAAAATATTGTACTAGACGCGAACATATTTTTTTATTTTATAGCCCTGTTCGTGATAAACAGTAAATTGGATATTTTTTTTCCAATTTTATTTGAGATCGTATTATAACATTGTATTATGTTGTTTTGTATTTTATTATTAGGTAAGTCGTGTTCCCCTCTCTAAGTGTAAGTGTTATGGCTCATTGTATAATGTATATAATAATTTTCAGTGATACACGTTGCCGTTCGTTCGAAGCAACATCTGCAAGGCGTAAATATATTTTTTTGTATTTTAATAGATTTTTTATTAATTTAAAGTTGAAAATTCAGTTATTGATTTAAATTAAATTGTTTTAATATTTAAATAAAAAAAATATTTGGGTATTTAATTAATTTTTGTTTTCATAAAATCAACAAAGTTTCATTGTGGTTTGGTCACAGATAAAGTAAGAAAAAAAAAATACAAATACATTTTTATAGCTTCGTGATCAGCTGGGGAAACCTGGGAACCCAATGTTAATACACTCTGTTCCCATTAAGACACTTACGTTCCTCACTTTGCTATTTATACGCATTTTGTAGCGGAACCCAACGCCACATTACCAGAGCGAGGAAATAAAAAATATTGAATATTATTATTTTCTTCATATAAAATCGTATAATTACATTATTGAAGGCATTTTATATATATTTTACAACGTTAACGACATAAGTGAGTTATTGTAAACATGTTCTTAGAATTTACAATTTAAACAATTTGCGACATCTTTGTGATGTTTGTACACTTATTTGCATTTAGCATGCTATGTGTAAGAAATTGTGTGTAATAAAAAACCGGCGAAGTGCGAGTCGGACTCTGGCACGAAGGGTTCTGTACCCATTATCTATGAAAACGACAAAAAAGACACGATTGTTTTATCGGAGGCTCCCTTTACTATTTATTTTATTCTTCTTTTTAGTATTTGTTGTTATAGCGGCAATAGAAATAACTTTTATTTGTAAAAATTTCAACCATCTAAATATCACAGTGTATGAGATACCTGGTGAAAGATAGACAGACAACGAATCTTAATATTGAGGTTCCGTTTTTTCCTTTGGGTACAGAACCCTAACAATTAGAGAACCTTGATTTCGTGGTTAAATATATAAATAGTGTCCTAAACGTGTGAAAAATTAAAGATGGACTACTGTAGGCATATATGCAGAGACATTTCGTTCTCCCTTTTGCTCTTGAGTTCGAGACTGCTTGTTGAGTTTGCCTTTCTCGTGTGAGAATCGAACCTGCAACGATCACGTATTGCCAATTTGTATATGTATATTTTTTAATTTTTTTTTGAGTACTGGATCCCGCACACAGCAGGGTAGGCAAAGGGAAACTAGTGTTTAGACACTTTCCCCATTTACCGCCGAATTCTTGAGTCATTGCGTGTTCAATGGCGGAAATGAACGCCGTGCTTTGCCTCGTCAATTGTATATTACTAAGTATGAACCTAAATTTGTTTATTCATGTAAATGTAATTTGTAATACGATAACGGGATCAATATCGTTATACTTTACCGTTATTTTATTTTTACAGCCAATAAACTTTTGCGATTTGGCTTCGACTTGCCTTCATGGAGGCGCATCATTGTGTGGAATTTCTCCTAAAGATTGCCATCGACGACGGTTCATGGACCTGTGTGATATGTACGAATACAATTGTGACAGCAATGCTGGTATGCAGTTATATATTTTACAAAAAATATTTAAATAAATTTTCAAGCATTGGAATATGATAACAGTAAATATTATAGAGATAAGGATGTTAAGAGAGTTTGTACCCCACATACCGCCTAATTTCATTTTTTCCCCGTTCTGGGAATCCAACCTACAACTGTTTCGTTTGGCTTATTTACGGCTGCGCCTATATAGCCACAATTATGGATTTATTTATGAAATTTTTGTTAAAATCTACCCAGGTATGTACCTACTACCTACCTACATGCGTTTTTAATAAATATTAATCACATTTTAATATATCCACGCTTATATTAAGATAGGAATAAATAAAAATATTAAATATTTAATTTAATTTCTATTTGAGTGGGGATTGAACCCGCAACCTGTCGTATTTAGAGTCGCACGCTTATTCCCCTGCACGCGCTGGTCTCTTATTTACGCAAAAATTTTTATATTCGAATTTTACTTTCTCATTTAGATCTAATTAATCGTTTATAATATAAAACTGAAAATGTCATCATATGTTTATTTAGGTTTAATATGATAGCTCAGTATGACACATAGATGATCTACATACATCTCAAATATTCATATGTGGTGTCATAGATTACCTTCTCTTGTTATCTATGACTCTTTCCAACATTTATTTAGTTTTATTACCTTCACGCTTTCTCCTGTATATTGGAAGGGAGGCAAAGGGAACCTAAGGGGTGTTAAAATTCTAAGTCCTATCCCTAGTTTCCATCCAATTATCGAGACGAGATTTGTGAATTTAAATAAAATTACATGAAAGAAAAAAGGCAATAGTTTTTCTATTGTTTTATTTGTAATTTTCCGTAGGTACTTTGTGTATCGACATTGATAAGAAAATCTTCATTTAAATACAAAAAATAAAAAGACACGTGCTCAAAAGTATTTTCTCGTTATCCTGGTCGCCTTTTTTCTGTGGGTGGAGCAAAATAACGTTTTAAGGCATTCTTATGTTTCCTTTCTTTTCCTTTTTTCAAGATTTTCAAGATAGATTCTCGAAAAAAGTTATTTATCTAATGCATATTATATCAGTTTACATCGTTGTTACAAAAATCTCAAATAATTGAGGGCATTAATAAACGCCTTGATTGTTTCTCGTTATTAGATTAGGTTATTGATTTTTAATGACAGTTAATTGATTCCTTTGTATTTAAATAGAATTTTAAATTCTTATAATGCTTAATTAAATTTTATTAGAATTATTGATTCTCATAAGTATAAAACGAAATCACCATCGTGGCGCAGCGGCACAAGGGTGTGACTGTAACGCGACAGTTGTGGGTTCGATCCCCACTCGAGGAAGTGAAATATTTATTTACTTTTATATTTCCATTTCTTCGCTCTGGTGTCGAGGCAAAGCGCGGCGTTAAGTTCTGCCAGTCAACACGCAATGCCTCCAGAATCCAACAGAAAGTGGGGAACGGAGTGTCTTAACACTAGGTTCCCTCTGCCTACCCTGCTGTGTGCGGGATACAGCGTGAAGCTAATTTTTGATATGAAATCTTTTAGCCGGGCAATTTTATAAAAATGTAAAATTGGCTCTAAGCACACAATGAGATTGAAAATGAGGAATAATATTTAGAGCGATGCATATAGTACGGTCGACAAGTTGTGGCTCCCTTGAAGTTAGGCTTTCTGACTTATTGTATTGTATATTTGGGAGGAAAAAATCAAAATTAAGAAAAAATCTTAAACTCAAATGTCTGCTTTCAAACTTAATAGTAGCCACGACACGTCGAACATACTATACGTGTCATACATAACGGGAAATACGTAAAGATAAAACAAATTTTAAATTTTAAAACAGTGATCGACGTAGGCCTTGGATGTCTTGGATGTAATGTCTTATCAAAATGTGGCCTTCATTTATTGTTCTAGTATTTATCTATATATATAAAATCGAAAGGTCACTCACTCATCACGAAATCTCAGAAACTACATGTGCTAGGAATCTCAAATTTTGCACAGGAGTTATTTATAGGACGCTAAGATAGGAATTTGTAATATTCAACTTCTAAGGGGTTGTTTTTGGGGTTGAAAATTTGTATGAAACTTCGTTACTACAAATGCTAGGAGTCTCAAATTTTGTATGGACGTTATTTACAGGACGTAGGTACTCATGGAAACAGAAATTAATAATAACGTAGTTCACGCAGGCGAAGCCGCGAGCGGGCCGCTAGTAAATATATAAAAATAATCTATTTCCATATTAACACGTTTTTATTAGTTTCACTACAGTCATTAATTAATATAAGAGCAAGAAAATCTTGTTTTGACTTTTCACCTAAGTACCTCTTGAAGAATTATTTCATTGTAATTTTGCTGACGAGTCCCGGATTCGAGGACCAACGATTATATCATATTTTCATTGTATCGTATTCAACAAATTATTATCTTTATTATTTATTTATTATATATCTTTTTATTTATTTATTTATTTATTTATTATATATCTTTTTTTTATTTGTTGTTTTTATTTTTTACAAAATGTCGGTCATAGTTATTATGTCTGGATTTCAGCTTATCTATATAGTTTGTTTACATTAAGCAATATTACATTTTTTTATAATTCGTCGGCATCGTAGCGCAGGGACAAGCATATAACTGTAACGTAATTGGTTGTAGGTTCAATTCCCATTCGGGAGAATGAATGAATATTTTCATTTCTTCCCTTTGAGCTAAAAACGCGGCCTAAATTCTCGCCACTCAACACGCAATGCCTCGAAAATTCTACGGAAAGTGGGGAACGAAGTGTCGTAACACTGGGTTCCCTCTGCCTACCCTGCAATATGTAAGATCTAAAGTTGAAGCTAAAAAAATAGATAATAAATAAATAAATTTCAACCTAATATGTTAATTATAATATACATATCTTGTTTATAAAATTTGTTCTACTGCCATTAATATTATTACCTTTTGAATTCACATCCGAATTAATTCAATTAAAGTAACGGTGTCAAGGTTATTAAATAATCTAAAGCATATAACTAAACGTTTTAAATGATTATGTTTTGTTAAGATTAGGCGTAAAATATTAAGAGAAATAGGTTAAGTCAGTCATTAAAATATTTTTTTAGTCTTTTTTTAGCTTTAGATTTTTTCCCCGCATAGGCAGAAGAAACCTAGTGTTAAGAACTCCGTTCAAACAATAGGATATTTTGATTGTATATGCAATAGACTAAATATAAAAGGCTCCCTGGTGGTCCCTTCCGCCGTCTACATAAACGGATATCGAGATTAATCTCTTAGGTATTTTTAAATATGTGAAATAATTAATATTTTGACATTAGGTTATCTCTATCTTTTCATGATTTACCTTCTGTAAAAATCGGAAAAAGCTAAAAAGTTTATTTTATTAATGTAGGTATATCAATTTTGAAGCAAAGCGTATATTATAATAAATATCTAAACAATTTTACAATGTAAAACTTTGTGAAATAAACCTATTTTTCCATTTCTTATGAGCAAGCGGGACATTATTTAAAACAAAAAAGCATGGCCTCCAATGAACCATGGCGGTTATATTAAAATATCTCCTTTTTTACTAATAGGTACTGTGTTTTTTTTACTTTTTTCTGTCAAATTTTCAAAATATTGCAAGATGAGAGGCAGACATGAACCTAGAAATGGGGGAAGAACGCGCTGGCGTATAGCTTGTGCCAATTCCAGAAGTTTTATCAACAAAAAACTAAGCCTGAATTAAAAAAAGAACCTTTACACAAAAACATCACTTCAATAATAATGACGAGGTCTTCACTGGAAAAATTTTTTAGATACACTCGTATGGCAGAACTCAACTCGCGCTTTGTCTTGTTACCACAGCTAAAAAATGAAATTAACTCATTCCCCTAAATGGAAATTGAACCCATAACCATCGCGTTTTCTTTCAAACGCTGTACCGCTGCTCTATAACGGCCTCTATCAAAATATCAACATAGTTAAATTTATCATGATGTTGAAAGATGATATAAAACTAAATTGATAGTATTATCATAGATATCGAAAATTATGAAATGTCTTCCATATATGTCATACATATACATACATATGTCTGTTTATCGTTATCTTTTAGAATATATGACGAAACTGTCAAATACATGCCCCAGCGGTCAGCAAGATAACAGGTGCTGAAGGACCAAAAAGTTGGAATAATTGTAAATAAAACTTTTCTTAAATAGGAATATTGTTTCATTTATTTTCAATTATCTTTTTATTTTATTTTTTACGTTCTTAGCTTGACACTATATCTCGCACATAGTAGGGTGGGCAAATGGAAATTAGGAACCGAGTGTTAACACACTGTTCCTATTAAGGCACATTCGTTGCCCACTTTTCGCCGAATTCTGGAGGCATTGCATATTGAGTCGAGGAACTCAACGCCGCGGTTTGCCTTGTTACTATATAAATATTTTATTACCAAATTGCCTAAATACATATTAAAAATATTGAAAAGATTTTTGGAATTGGATTTAATGCACTTTCACGCAAGCAGGGTAGGCAGAGAGTACCTAGTGTAGGGGCGATGTGTCCCCCATTTTCCGTCGAATTCTGGATATCCTCGATTGGGGATCGAACCAACAACCACCATCGAACCAGTCACACACTTGACTCAAATTGATATTTGATTTAATATCTATTATTGATAATTGCAAGCTTATTATAATTTAAAATAGTAATAATAAAAGTAAAACTAAAGGTAAAATAAAAATAAAATCTTGTTTTTTAAACACATCATTTATATTTCACGTATTATTTTTAGGTTTTCTTAAAATATCACGTAATTGTGCGTCTAACAATTAACACTTATGTTTGTGCTATATACAAACACTATCGTTCATTCATCAAACAAAAAAAATCTTATTATACAACAAAATGAGGTAATCCTAAAACTTGAACCACAGAATGAGGAGAGTTGAGAGAAATTCTAGTAACTATTTATATATTAATTAAAATAAAATATTTTGCATTTTTTACTCAGAAACCAAATTCGTCTCTTTTTAAGTCAGAACAACCAGGGCATATGTCCGAAATCTCATGTAGACATTACTATTGAAATTTAGAATAAAATATCGTTAATTTTCACTTAATTAGAAATTTATACATTTAAAAATTTTAATTTAAATTAAATATTTCTTTTAACGTACAGCCAGCCATTCGATGAATTCGTAAGTACTTTATGGCACAATAACGAAACTAAACTAACTACAATTGACTAGCATTGGCTTATTGGACTCATTTTTACTATCAATTCCCTTCTTCTTCCTGAACGCATTAATAAAGAAGTCGTCAGCGAATATTTTCTTATTTCCTTTATAGAATCCTTCGATTTCTACGAGAGTTTTCTTCTCTGTTTCTGGCAAGAAGAAATAGAGATAAACGGTGCCTATGAACCCTATTATGGAATAAAACATGAAAGTTCCAGACATGTGGAAACTGGATTCCAAGTTGTAATTAGTTTTAGTGGCCAAGAAAAATATGACGTAACCAAGTGCAGCAGATAAGCCAGTTGCCAAGCCGCGGCTCCTGAAATTTAATATTAGCAATAAATTATTACTATGAATTTAGATCTATGCTAATATAATAAAGTTAACTCTCTAATGAAAAAGAGAATTATTTATCTATATCTAAGCCTCATGCCATATAGTTTTAAAATATTATTATAGATCAAAATCAAATCAGCTTCACGCTGTATCCAGCACACAGCATTGTAGGCAGATTTAGTGTGAAGACACTCCGTTCCCCACTTTCCGCCGAATTCCTGAGGCATTACGTGTTTGCATGTTTGACAACAGAGCGTGAATGAAAATATAAATGTAAATAAATATTTCATTTCCCCGAGTGGGGATCGAACCCACAACCATCGTGTTAAAGTCACACCCTTGGGCCTCTGCGTCATGACGGCCACATTTCTATTATACTAGCGGACGCGCGCAGCTTCGCTTGCGTATTTAGGGGTGAATTCTAAAGAACCATGAAACACATGTTCAATTAAATATTTTTAAGAGTCAAAATTTCAAATTTTATAATAATCGGTGGCGTTTTAAAGATGTTTCCATACAAACTTTCAACCCGTTATTTATATCACCCTAAGGGAGAGAATTCTAGAAAACGATGAAACACGTATTCAATTAAATGCTTTTAAAAATCTAAATTTCAAATTTTATAAAAATCGGTGCCGATTAACATTTTTTTCCATACAAACTTTCAACCCCTATTTCTCCGTTTTAGGGTTAAAATTTTTCAAAATCCCTTCTTAGTGGATGTCCAGATTACGAAAATAAACATCTGTCCAAATTTCACGTTTCTACGCACAGCGGTTACGGCTGTGCGCGCGTCTTACCTCAGTCAGTGAGGACAAATCCTTTTATATATATAGATTACTATATATTTTATATTATTTCTGTAAGAAAATAGCAAACTCACCTGAAAGGAAACACTTCAGAAAGCAAAATCCACGGTATGCCCATACTGCTGAAAGATACAAGCATCATAAACAGCACGATAGGTGCTATTTCTTTTGGTTCCGGAAACGTACTGACTTCATAAGAGAAGACTTGAGGAGATAGGCTGCTTTTGGCATATACTGATAGAGCAAGACTAGAACACGCCGTAGCGAAGAGAGAAGAGAGAATAAGCTTCCGTTTCCCAATCATCTTTACTATTACAGCTGCTAGGAGATTCACTATTATAAATACAACAGCTACGATTACCTGAAAAGAAACAAGGTGATTTTTAAATATAATTTGACTAAATAATTGATTTTTGAGTCTGAAAACGTAAAATTTTATATTTAGTGCTAACAGGTTGTTAATATGTCGGAAAGATTGGTGGAAGTCATTCTCATCATAATGGAGAAGAGAAAATAATATGTTGACAGAGTTGAGATAGAACCCACAACCATCGCTTTACAGTTAGACACTGTACCCATGCAGTACGATAGCTTCCATTAATAAGAGTTATTGACGAAACAAATGAAAGACTCAAATTTACGATCGACTTTGAGAGCTTTCATTCATAGGTTAGCCTCTCAAGATTGATCTCAGAGTTGAGAGTGGTTTATAAATGCTGGTCTCAAACTACTTACCACCATTGCTTTAGGATCAAACTTCATCCCCAGCGCCTTGCAAACATTCACCATATTCGGTCTCACAGGGAGAAGACCACTCATGGTATGGAAAAAGAAATATGCCATAACTAGCATGAAAGGCCTCATGGTTTCTTTTACGAAGAAGACATATTTCAATTTGTAATATATTTTTTTAATGATATTATATTGTGTATGTTCACAGTTTTGTTTTGTATCTTTACAGACGATGCATTCTTTCATATTGTCGTTGTATTGCAGAAGTTCATCGAATTCTTCTTGCACGTCCTCAGGCTGGGCCCAACCTCGTAATCTGCATAGTGAACTTAATGCCTCTTTTTGGCGACCTTTCGACAGCAGCCACACTGGTGTTTCTGGAACCTGAACATATAAATAATACTATAATTTTTCATGTATATACAAATAAAACATACAAAACATTTCTTTTGTCAGCTTCACGACGTATTCCTCATATAATAGGGTAAGCAGAGGGAGTCTAATGTAAAGACACTCCGCTTCCCATTTTCCGCAGAATTCTGGAGGCATTACGTGTTGACTGGTGGGACTCAACGCTGCGCCTGGTCTCGACGCCAGAGCAAAACGGTAAATACTTAATTTCCTTGAGTGGGAATCGAACTCACAATCACGACTGGCATCTATATATTGATATATGATAGATTTTAGTATCTTATTCCTTCACAATGCGAGTGCCAGGTCAAGCATGTTGGAAGCAAGATATAAGCTTGGAGGAGTGTCTAGGAATTGCGACTTGAGCTCATTACTTAGGATCCACTGACCTATTTTCCTTTAATCGTAAAGATCCTTTTCTTACCTGACCAGATTTAGAGTGATTGTTCTAATGCCGCTATCGAAATATTTTCAAGATATTATAATCGATGATGAAGAAGATTTGAGGAATCAAGATTTTTATAGGTTTATAGACTTTCCTGTCCTTGCTACCCATTATTTTCTGTTACTCCAATTATTTAAAGATTCCTAATATCATATTCTACTAACTTTATCCTCAATATTGGTTAATTTGAAAGTTTACTTAGATATTATTATTCCATATAGAAGAAAAAAAACCAAGTTTAATATATTATCTAACTCTAGAATTCGGCAGAAAGTGGAGAACGGAGGGCCTTAACACTAGGTTCCTTCTGCCTACCCTGCTGTGTGCGGGATACAGCGTGAAGCTGGAAAAAAAAACTAACAATATATTAATATTTAAAATATGTAATATTCTTAAATATTACCAGTATCTGGTTATAATTTTATTCAATGGATACTATAGGCCTATATATTATAATATTTTTTAAATAATATAACGAAGCATTTTGTTACGTAATTTTTATAATGAAGTATTTTTTATGCGATATTTAAGGAACTAATAAATTCTACCTAATAAAAGTGTTATACAGCTATCGTATAGGGTTTTTAAATTTTTGAAATATTTATGTTTTTAATGATCTTGAGAACATTAAATATTTAATTAGAGGAAACCATGAAATTTTGAGAATTCATTAATTATGGAATAATTTAAGTTCGTTAGCTTTTTCAAATTTTAATAAGAGATAGTCATGCAGATATACTCGTAGGATTTAAATTATAGCCTTTTAACCAATTACTTGTATATTTAAATATTAAGGAAAGGTTTATTAAGTTGTAAAGGCTGAATCTTTTAACAACAAATTAATTAAAAAGTTGCGACTTCCAAGATTTAATTAAAAAATATAAACTTGTAAGGATTTCTAGAATTAAATAATTATCAATTAAACACATATTAACTTTAATAATTTATGTAAATTCTCTGCCCACTAGGCCATACGTTCAAACTTTCTTACTGGTGAGAACGCTTGAATTGACGATTTTTCTTCCTTAATTGAATTATATGCATATGTTTTAAATAAATCAGCTATGACATACCAAAGCAACGAGCACCATTGTTGTAAGTGGTACTGACAGCGACACCAGTGCAGCCTGCCGCCACGAGACCACAGTGCCCAGGAGATACGCGATGAACATACCGGCTGAGGTGAAGGAGTTTGTCAACGTCGTCAGTGTGCCACGGAGATATGGATCACTACAAATCACGAAAATAACACGTAATTCTTATAAAATGTGGTTTTTTTTATTTTTATCTTTAAATTATTATGCAAAATAATTTGTTTATGGAAGCTACAGTATAAATTTTCATATTAATTTGTAAAGGTTATAGACTGGGATCCGACCGTTGAATCCTGCATAAACGAGTTTTCTTAATTAAACCTATATTAATGAATAATACATGATTAGTAGAACAGATTACACCTGGGTTGCCTGGAAGAATCCTGCCGCAATCACCTTTAATTACATTTTTTCGTAACTCGTTTTTGGAGAAAATTGCACCCATACGTTTTTTATATGAATCGCACATCATTTGAAAGATAATCGCATAAGGAATTGGAAAATTAAGGGTTGCCAGCTCTCAGTCTGCCGCAAGTCTAGGGTTGCCTGGTTTAAAGTTGTCACTAAATGTTAATAATTTGCACTCATGTGTTTTTTTAATGAATTATATATCAAATTAAAGCTTATTTTTTTCTGAACACTATAAAACAGGGTTGCCTGGAAAATTCCTGCCGCAAACAGGGGTTGCCAGCGTTTGAAATATTTTATTCCGGTTCCGTTTGACTATGAGAATAGACGATGAAATGCGCGGTCTGCCTTATGTTTTAAAGTAAAATATTATATAATAGAAGATCAATCTTAAAATCAATATTTATTCTAATTGTTCACCTGTTAAATGATGATTTTAATCATATTAAGTACACGCAGAAAACTATTTAAAGATGAAATCATTCTTATTTTTCAAGTAAAATAATAATCCATAATATTGAGTCTTCGCAAAATTTATTTAATAAATAATAATATTTAGTTAAATAACCCTTTTAAAACCACTAAATTATCTAATTAAGTAAATGTTTACAAATATCGATCTACTATAAGGTATTAATTACAACATGTTTCCTTAATATAATGAGAGGTGACAATTATCGCGGATATTTTTTTTATTAATTAAGAAAATGTGGAAAATTACATTTCAATAAACAATCTCTCTCTCTCTCTTCGCCCTCTGCTTGTTTGATTTGACAACGCCGTCCGTATCCGTAGAAAGAACTATGGCGCCCATCTTTTTGGTACGAATATTTACGTTTTTGCAAAGTAAATGAAAACTATTCAACTAATAAAAACTATTAAAAAATATAGATAAAAAAATGTCGCTAGCAAGAACTTCTCCGTCTATGCTGATAGTTTTTAAGGTATTTAGGTCTGAACGAATTGTTCTTATAATTATAATAAAACGTAATCACTCACTAACGTCCCTAACTTAGTATAATCAAAACTGAGGCAACTCCCACGGCCACAATTGTCTACATTTTATTAAACTATATAATATTAAATATTAAAGTATACTTACGTTTTGCATTAGAAAATAATTAAAAAATACTTCTTTATATTTTTGTTTTAAAACAATAAACTTTTTGTAACACTGTAAATGATAACCGTGCATTGTGTCACTATTTAAAAAAATGTCACTGTATTTAAAATTCATTTTTTGGCGAAACAATAAGATAATTTTACACTTTTGGAAAGATTCCTTGTTAAATTCTATCACATTTTCACATCTTCATTTTTGTCAAGTAAAAACGTCTTTACTCCAAAACTAAAGGTAAGTAACTAAGTAATATGCTCAAAAACAACTCATTTGGCCATCTGCACTTTTATTGCATTTAGAAACAATACATCTTCGAAAATAATTTTATTGCATTTGGTTTGCTTTGTATGGCGCCGCAAAATGTTTATCTATAGTAAAAAATAGCTAACTAATTGATATTTGCCGACTCTTGGTCATAAACCGTTTATAATAGCGTTTATTAGTCGGCATTACTGTCGGATTTTCTTCAAATTTATTTTGCTAACTTAGTTTTGTTTATTATAATTCTATTATATATATTTTCTTTATCTTTTTAATAATTTGCTTTCCTATGCAAATTATTAAAAATTGCGTGAGAAAAAAGAATTGCGGCAAGCATTGTCAAATCAAACAAGTAGAGGACGAAGAGAGAGAGAGAGAGAGAGAGAGAGTTCATTGAAATGTATTTTTCAATATAATTAATTAAAAAAATATCCGCAATAATGGTCACCCTTCATTATATTAAGGGAACATGATGTATATGTATGTATATTAATACCTTATAGTAGATCGATATTTGTAAACATTTATTTAATTAGATAATTTAATTGTTTCAAAATGGTAATTTAAATTAATAAATAAATATTAGTATTTAGAAAATAGATTTTGCAAAGACTCAATATTATAGATTCATTATTTTACTTGAAAAATAAGGATGATTTCTTCTGCCCTATGATCTTTAAATAGTTTTCTGTGTGTGCTTAATATGATTAAAATCATCATTTAACAGGTGAACAATTAGAATAAATATTGATTTTAAGATTGATCTTCTATTATATAATATTTTACTTTAAAACATAAGGCAGACCGCGCATTTCATCGTCTATTCTCATAGTCAAACGGAACCGGAATAAAATATTTCAAACGCTGGCAACCCCTGTTTGCGGCAGGAATTTTCCAGGCAACCCTGTTTTATAGTGTTCAGAAAAAAATAAGCTTTAATTTGATATATAATTCATTAAAAAAACACATGAGTGCAAATTATTAACATTTAGTGACAACTTTAAACCAGGCAACCCTAGACTTGCGGCAGACTGAGAGCTGGCAACCCTTAATTTTCCAATTCCTTATGCGATTATCTTTCAAATGATGTGCGATTCATATAAAAAACGTATGGGTGCAATTTTCTCCAAAAACGAGTTACGAAAAAATGTAATTAAAGGTGATTGCGGCAGGATTCTTCCAGGCAACCCAGGTGTAATCTGTTCTACTAATCATGTATTATTCATTAATATAGGTTTAATTAAGAAAACTCGTTTATGCAGGATTCAACGGCCGGATCTCAGGGTATTATACACGTGCGCTGGGGCAACTAATAAATTAGTCTCAGAATCCAGTTTTAGTTATTTTTTTACTTCTTTTATAATCCAATTCTTATAGGTATTATATATATTTTAAGATTTCAGAACAAGGAGCCAGTAATGGCGTAGGGGCATAAGCGTGTAAATGTAAATGCTACACATTATGGGTTCGATTCTCACTCGAGGAAATGAAGTATTCTCTTTTCCTCGCTCTGGTAACGAAGAAAAGCGCGGTGGAGTACCACCACTCAACACCCAATCCCTAAAGAATTCAGCGGAAACTGATTAACTTAGCACTAGGTTCCCAGGTTTTCTCTGCCTTTCCTGCTATGTGTGGGATACAGCGAGAAGCTAAATAACATAAATACAAAACTTCCCTCAACTACTGTCTTAAAGACGGTGTTTGTGACGGTGTTGTTGAATCCGAGAATCCTTTGCGGTTTTATTTTAATTCAAACGGAAAAGACTCAACATCTTAATATAATCGTTAATCGGAAACAAAATCAAGACAGAGAGATGGAAGTCACGAGATAGATGATGGATTGATGAGGTTGATGACAGTCGACGAGGTAAAAGAGGTATGCAGAGGTATTTCCGCTAGGGGGACATCGTGAAGCTAGGTTAAGTTTAAGTTAAAGTAAATTCAGAATATTAATTCACATTATTATAAAAAGGTATATAAAAAAAGATTGCATATAATTCATATCATAATTAACCAATGTAATTCAATCTTTGGCGTTTAGATTGCATTACATTTGTAGGTGTGAAAAGGTCGTATTCCGTTTCTTTTACTATCTATATTTATAATAAAATCCTACGATCGGTGTCTGTACATTCAAGATATATATAGAAGGAAAAATTTTAGAATTAATAGAATAGAACCCAATTTCTAGTCTTTGTTTGTTTGTTTGTGCGTTTGTCACACTAATCTCAGGATCAGTTTAACTAATTTAATTGCAGTTTTCACTATTTTGTATTGGCAACCTTCTCTAAGCATTTAGTGTTTATTTTATTCCAATCATAATCAAGTTTAGAAATAAAAAAAATTAAAAGAATGTTAAGAATGTTGTCTGACAAAATTGCTCTAATTGCTATCTATTGCATGAAACTTAACTTTTGTAATATAGGTATAGATGTTATATTTTTTAATTATATTATTATACAAAACGAAAGTAATAGAGATTAATAAATTAATATAAATTATATAATTCCAGCGAGCGGAGCCGCGAGTGTGTTGCTAGTGAGTATATAAAACCTAAGAAACCTAACCTCCCTAACCTACCTAGGCATTAGGCCGACTAATACTGTCACTCGATATGTATTTCCTTTATGCACTGGAATGCATCAATCCGTAAAAGGCATAATATTTTTTTAAATCTATATATATAAAATCGAAAGGTCACTCACTCATCACGAAATCTCAGAAACTACGTGCGTACGAAGTAACGTACGTGCATGTGCTAAGAATCTCAAATTTTACATAGGAGTTATTTATAGGACGTAGGTGCTCGCTAAGACGTGAATTTGCAATATTCGACTTCTAAGGGGTTGTTTTTGGGGTTCAAAGTTTGTATGAAACTTCGTTACTACAAATGCTAGGAGTCTTAAATTTTGCATGGACGTCACTTACAGGACGTAGGTACTCATGGAGACAGAAATTAATAATAACGTAGTTCACGCAGGCAAAGCCGTGGGCGGGCCCCTAGTATTTACATAAAAGTATGTGAATAATTTATTGAAGTCTTGCCGCAAGGTGTCCATAGTTAAAGCGATGGTTATGGCGTCGACCTTCATTAGGGAAAAAGATCATATTTAAATAATCCAATGCCAAAGCAGTGTCTCCAGAATTCGACGGAAAGTGGGGAGAGGAGAGTCTTAACACTAGGATCCCTCATTACTCTGCTACATGCGGGATGCAAGGTGAAGTTGACAAAATATGGAAGTAGCATAACAAGTTTTTTTTTTTATTTTTTATTTTTTTTTCGAACATGTGGAAAATGCTGTTAGCCCTATTGGCTTTAACAGCGACACTGGTTGGTCCCTGAAGAAATGCAAGCACTAAGTGGCTGCCTGTGAGGAAGTCGACGACTGTAAGGGCGCCCCCTGCGGGACTCGAACCTCGGCTTGCGGCCGTCGAGCGGACTGGGATTTCACCTATGCTAAGCAAACCAGCCGCGACATGAAGTCGCGACAAATTAGACTACTCTAAGGGAGCTAACGGTCCCTAACCGCTGGGCCCGACCGCGCCGAGACGCGATATAACAAGTTACACAACAACTAATGTTAACAAATTCTACATAGCTCGATGTTTTGGGTTCGATTTCTTATATCCTAATATGGACAATGATTTTATTTCAATTATTTTCATTTCCTTCGCTCGTATCCTTCTATCTAGTCCATCGCTGTGGACGCAATGCCTTGGAAATCGTGCAGGAGAAAAAGGGAAACAGTGACTTATCAATTAACACTTAGTTCTCTTAAAGATAATACATAAAGTATATATCAAAACTCAAGAACAGAAGAAAATATTATAAATTAGGTATATCTCTGTTTCTTTTTTTACATTTATTGCTTAAGGAAAAAAATAAAAGTAGGCAGTTTTACTCTAATATGGCTTCGGTTGCAAGGCAATGATTATTGACCTCGATACCATTGTTTCAATACACTATGCTAAATAAGCTGTATTTAAAAAATAATAAAATATGCATTATTTATAAGGAGAAATGTATACGTACTTCAATTAATTATCATTATCGATGGCCGCGTAGTTTTCTTGTTTGATAGAATATTCTTTTACATTCTCGTTACGAAAACAAATGAAAAAGATAGATTGCTAAGAATAATACATTATATAAGTAAAAGTAAGCGGTAAGAGAGGAGAGAAGTGAGAGGAGAGAGAGAAGTGTAAATCTCGGTTACCTTTGAGAACACAGTAATGATGATACTGGAGGAAAGTCACGTAAAATTCATGAGAACCTCCAAGATGACCTCATATATGAAGAGACTATTGAAAGTGGACGACGAGATACTTTAGCGGTTTTTAATCCGTTCTCTCTTGTTTACGCTAAGGAAAAACCGTCAAGCTTAAAAAATATTATTACTTACGTAACTTCCCCCACGTAGGTAACTGACGGAGCCTCCATGATTCCAGTTCCAATACCCAAGAGGGCGTTTGCAAGAAATAGCGATGGTACATCCCATGCGAAGTACATTAGGAGCCAAGCGATCAGTTGTGGTATATTTACAAGGAAAAGGGCTTTCTTCCTCCCAAAATAATCCAGCAGTGGTCCAGAGAATACGCTTCCAAGAGGTTGACAGAGGAAGGCCATGCTACCTGAAAATATTTGTTAATTTAATTAATATTAGTAATTGTATTGTGATAACATTGAGACAGCAGCCTTCTTCTTCTTCTTCCTGGCATTAATCTCGGCTATTACCGGGGTCTGCCTTCCTACTTAACCTACTCTACTTTGCACGATCTTTTGCGTCCTCGGTGGTTAGACCATTGGCTCTCATGTCCTGCATCACGAGTGTGAAAGTGAACGCGATGGTTGTGGGTTCGGTTCCTACCTGGCTTATTTAAATTATTTTCATTTTCCTGTTCTAGTAGACATTGCAATGTAAATGTAACACGCACAGCCTTGCAAATTAGCGGCAAGGAGGGAATGAAGGATCTTAACAAAGATCCTTATTCCTATCCAAAGTAATTCAGAAAAAAGGTGAAACTTTTGATGAGAAATAACAATTTTTCTAATTCTTAAAATTAAAATATTTTCTATTTTTTTTTATCAATTTTCTTTTCTTTTCTACAGGAAGAGCTCGGCGGCAATAATGGAGCTGATATTATTGTTGTAAGGAAAATAAATTTTTGTTTAGTTTGTTTTATTTTTATCATGTCTTCCATTCCATTCCACTCCGTTCCCATCAAGATTCCCATTCCCCACTTTCCGTCGAATTCTGAAGACAGCATATTGTACGCTTCGCCTCGTTACCACAACGAATAAATGATAATCGAACCTTCAACCTGTCGCGTTAAACTCTTGGCCTCATCATAAATGATTATCTTAATTGTGATAATATATTACAGCTATCAGAAGTTAGATTAAGATTATTTTTTTAGAAGATATAAGAATCATTATGGGACTTAAAAAACTTTATTATGCAAATTATAAAATGTTAATATATATTGGAATGTAAAAAGGATGTTTTTCTGCGAGGAAAAAAATTTTTGGTTCCCATATTAAAATACATATCGAATAAATATTGTTTTAGTTTCCCTTTTATTTTTAAATATCTATATCTATATATATAAAATCGAAAGGTCACTCACTCATCACGAAATCTCAGAAACTACATGTGCTAGGAATCTGAAATTTTGCATAGGAGTTATTTATAGGACGTAGGTGCTCGCTAAGAAGGGAATTTGCAATATTCGACTTTTAAGGGGTTGTTTTTGAGGTCGAAAGTTTGTATGAAACTTCGTTACTACAAATGCTGGGAGTCTCAAATTTTGCATAGACGTCACTAAAACGTAGTCATGGAGACAGAAATTAATAATAACATAGTTCACGCGGGTGAAACCGCGAGCGGGCCGCTAGTCTAATATATGTATTATTAACGTTATACAGAGATTATAATAAAATAAACACACATTTATATGTAATATTTGGAATTCCTAATGTTAGCTGTTATAGTTTACCTTGACTTAAAATAAAAAAAAATTTCGCAAGCTTCTGGCACCCAAGATGAAATGGCTACTTGTATGGATGTCAAATATATTTTCTTTAGAGTCGTATAATGTATTATAAATATTTTGAACTTATTAAAACAGAAGAGGAGAATTCCCCAATACATACTTGATAAACGCATTGAAGGTCACACAAATTTAATCGACACTTCTTAATAAATATTATTTAAAACAAATTTCAAAAGTAATAACATCTAAATTCAAAAGTTAGTAAATTTGTTACCGACAAAATGAACAAATTTAGTAGTATATAGAAGCTCTTTTAAAATTATGGCGATCGATTGAAAAATATTTTAAAATTATCTGATTTTGAAAGAGGAATATTATTAGATAAATTATTTAATAATATCTATTTAAGAAGTGTAAACAATTCGTGAATTTGAATTTATAAATGTCTTAAAAAATTATCTCACGGGAACTTATTAAGGCGACATGATTATTAGCATTAGGTATGCTAATTCTACTGTATTAGTATATTAAAATAAGCCTAAATTTATTCGGCCGGATTCAAAAATATTTTCTTAAGAATTTTATGGCAACAGAAAAAGAAATCAAATCAGCTTTACGCTGTTTAATACGCCGCACATAGCAGCGTAGGCAGAGGGAAACTAGTCTCAAAACACTCCATTCCTCACTTTCTTCCGAATTCTGGAGGCTTCGACTGTTGAGTGGCGGAACTCAACGCCGCACTTTGCCTTAAAACCAGAGCGAAGAAGTGAAAATATTTCAATTTCTCAAATGGGAATCAAATCCACAACCTATCGTGTTATAAACTACCTAACTAACTAACTCTAGATTTAGTTTGCCTAGATTTAAAATGCCGTAACCCATACTTTTGTATTTTACTTAATTTAATATAAAATAACCTTCAGAATTCGGCGTAAAATGAGGAACGGAGTAAACGAAACGAACGGAGTAACATCAGGTTCCCTCTGCCTCCCTTGCTGTATGCGAAATACACCGTTACGCTTAAAAAACAATCATAGTGATTATTTCAGTACTGAGAAACTATATATTATAGTAAAAACCCCACGGTTGTGTTGATACGAGTACCTATACGATTATTGTCGTAAATAATCGACATTTACAATTTATTTGCATAACTTATCATTGCAATATGTTTTTGTAACATAACCCATTGTTTTCATAGGATATAAAATTATTAAGAACCATCAACCTACTATAAACTTATACTATTTTACAACTGTTATCTTTAGAGAGTGGAGACAGTAAATAATATTTATTTATTTGTATTTATATATTTAATATATATACTCGTATATTACATGTAAATAATTATATAAATTTTCTATTCTATGCACTTTTATACAACATCCAAAGGTTGCCTGGGAGAGATCGCTTTAAGCGATGAGGTCGCCTCGTTGTACTTTTTTATTATTTTTAAGTTTGTATGTTGTTTGTATATGTTTAAAAGTGCAATAAAATATATTTATTATTATATATATACTGTTATATCTTTAAATAATTAAAGTTTTGATTGACATAAGGTCATTTAACTATTTCTTATATAAAAACATAACCAGTTTTTTTTTTAATATCAACCCACAGTCAGTTTAGATGAAGCTGGTTTCGGTCACGGATAGTTTATATTACATAGCTATATAAATTCAAGGTTCAATCTATAACAATTTGGGAATACGAACAACATTCTTCGAATATTCTATTTTATTCTTAGTAAAAAAGGTTGAACCATAATTTTTAACTATGGAACAGAATTCCATAGAGAAAAGGAATTCTTTAAAAGCAATTAAAATCCGAAAATACATTAAGCGATATAGAGGCTTGAGGTGCTTCATTAAACCTTCAGATATTATAAAATATGAAAAAAAAAACATACCAAACCAGGAAGCTTGTTTTTTGTTTAAAGATATTCCTTCTTTAGCATCCAGCACATCTGGGATGACCATCGTGACGAAACTTATAGACATACCAAGACCGATCAGAAGGACGTTTAGGGCCGAACATGCTATGACCTGGAAAAGAAACTTTGACAATTTTATCTGATCTTTTTTATTACCATATATTGGAGCTCGGTTAGTAAAATTGTTTAAGATTTAGTTAGTTGAAGAGAGGATTTCGTACAGTGGGGGTTCTAGCATACACTTAGGATGTCTCAAGCACTGCTCTGAGATCCTCCCTATTCGACGCGAGGTGGACGATCCATGGATTGCTTATGGATTGTAAGGATAGTAGTCCAACTATATTCTCTAGTACTAAATTTTAGCCTTATATCATCAATACAATAAATAATCCAATAAGTTGCAACTAACTACGACGGATAAGATCTAAGCTTAATAGAATTATATAATTTTAATTTAATATTGCGCAACGAGATCTTAATGAGATATATCGTAAAAGGTCGTCAAGTCTTCTAAAGGTCTTCATATTCACGGCTATTCCTAATTAACAGGTATTAATGATTATTTTTAATTTTTTCATTGAATGGTTTTCCGATAAATTGTGTATGGAATTTAAATCAATAGCAAAGGATACACCATGTACAGTACCAACAAGTCCTGGCCAATCTTGAAATTAGGTGTAGATGTTTCTCTTTTACTTCTGATTATTTTCTCTCCGAGTGGACAATGTTCAAACGTACAGTAGATCTAACTTCAGGCGGACCAAGACTTGTTGACCGTACTGTAACGAATTAAAAAAAACTCAAAACAGTCGTCAAGCTCGTCTGTTATATATGAGCATAAAAAGTCACTTTTAAAATATCCTGTACCGGTTTAGATGAAGTACTAAAAATCTAAGGACTTGTTAAAGTATTATTTGACGATATTATTTTTTGTTTGTTAATTCGTAGTCTATAGTTCGCCTAAATTAGACTTATTCATTTGTAATATAGTTTTTAGTTGACGAAAAATATATAGTTCTATCGTTGCTTAGATGTCCAAGCACCTTTGGAAACCTATGAACTACTCAAAACGTTTTTTCTTCTTCATTTCTTTCAGCAACACGAATAGCAGGGGAGACCCAGAAACCTAATGTTAATACACTCCGTTCTCCATTAAGATACTTTCGTGTAACTCGGGCAATAAAATGCCAATGGAAATTTATTTAGCGAAAATTCTTTTTAGGGTTTCGTACTTCATGTATGTTTATTTTTATTATTTTTTACTTTTATTTTCATAGGAATAATAAAAAATAATGGCATTAAGGGATTTTTCTATAATTAAGTAGTCTTTCCATTGCAGATTTCAGCAGCTATGTCCGATCTTCAAAGAACAGAATAAGATTGTAAAAGTTGATTGATGTATGTATGCTAATTTATTAAAGCCACGAGCTTTATTAATGGAAATTTTATTGAATGATTTTTTTATATTGAATCTTAATGACATGTTGGCATGTAGGAGGAAGCGACATGTTTAGAAATCTTTTTAATTACTTAGTTTTTTTATCATTATCTTTTAAATCAGGTAACGTCAATAAAAGTAATTAATACTTTTCTAGTATTTAGTTTTATTTCTACGTGAGTTCGTCGTGGCGCAGCGGCACAAGGTGTGACTGTAACGCGACGGTTGGGGGTTCGATCGCCACTCGAGGAAGTGAAATATTTATTTACATTTATATTTTCATTTCGTGTCGAGGCAAAGGGCGGCGTTTAGTTCTGCCACTCAACACGCAGTGCCTTTAGAATTCGGCAGAAAGTGGAGAACGGAGTGTCTTAACACTAGGTTCCCTCTGCCTACCCTGCTGTGTGCGGGATACAGCGTGAAGCTGATTTTTGTTTCCATCCATTTTGTGGGTGCAAACCTTTTCACTGTGTATTCTCTATATTTGCTGCTAGTCCCGTATACTTTCCTGGGGATCTGTGATTATGACACTTCACTGCTTGCCGTCTACTTAAATATATATTTTAAATCTTTGAAAAAATTTTAACCTGTTTTTATAATTTTTTTGTTAAGCCTTCTTACATTAAAATTTAATCCCTCATTCAAATACATAATGTTCAAATTCAAATATAACTCTTATAGGGTTCGTATTTCGGTCGTATCAGGTTTTTGCATATTAATATAGAATTGATATACTCGTTACATTTAGATGGTTTTATTGTATTTTTTTAATAAATTTAACGTTTTTAAGTTTGACGCTATGTCTAGAGGTGGACATCGGGAATCTCTGCAAATATTAAATATTTCTTTCTGAAAATATTAAATATTTAATTTCAAATCGAACTGACAACCCGTTGCGTTTACAGTCGCAAGGTTTTGTCCCTGTACCACGAGTGTCCTCTAACTCTATTGCTCTAATCTAGGTTTATTGTTAACAAAAATATATACCAACCATTTTTTAATAAAAATATAATTATTAACTTAGTTATCTTAATTGTACCCTTTTATTTTTATTTAAAACGACATATCGTATTCGTCGTCCTACCTACCTAACTAATTTTTGAAAGGAATTTCTGTATATAATTAAATTAGCTTGTCTCGTTCTTCTCGGTGCGTCTCTGTCTTATACGACAATCATTTGGAAACTAGTTTGACCGTAGCTCAAATTGGAAAAAAATGGGACGAATTTCTGGTTTAAAAAAATTAGCAGAATTTGAATAAAAAATATATATCCACATTGCAAAATTTCATGATATTTAAAGATAAGAAAAAATATTTGTAAATAGATATATTTATCTTCTAAAACATATGGAGGATACTCTAAATATTAGGTACATAAGTACCTTTATAAAAATAATTTATATAAGGTATGACAAAGGTGGCTCAAAAATCTTACTAGAAGTGATGTATTATCAAAATGTTTTCTATATATAAATGAAAAAAAAAAACTTTTCAATAAGGTTTAATATAACATTATTTATAAGAATTAAAAAATGCGTAGATATTTAAAATTATATAGTTGCCCAAATTAGAAAAAAAAATAAGGTAGAATCAGATTAAGTTGCTTTTTTTACATAAATTATTTTACATAATTATCTGTGCTATGATGTTAGCGTTATTTATGTTAAACATCAAAAATATTTAGTATTCGTAATATTTATATTATTTTTTTGTATACTTAACTAAACGATCAAACAGGTCTATGAATGTTTAATTTGCAAAAAATCTAATAAAAATGTTAATCTACCCACATTGCTTGCAGAAACCTCTAAAAAAAAACGAAAAACGTATGTAATTTACATAATTGCTCAAAATTTGAACTTGAAAATATATAAAAACTAACCTGTGACAACACAATTCTGGTTCTACTAATAGTTTTTCGAGTTTCTGTAGTCATTTTCGAAATATTTCACGTTTTTTCACTGTGTCAATATTAATTCATTTCACTTCCAGCACCTTTCACGTTATACTTGTATAATGCAACTTAAATAGTGCAGTAAATCCTCCGAGGTTTGTTTATAAAACCTTCAATTGTTAACTCAATTTGTTTTACAAGTAATCTTACAGATTATAAACTGTTTTCACATTATATTTTAGAAAAACACTAACATATAGTCTTATTTTTTAATTTTCTTTTAGAAAATTAATAATTTTATTATATTTTTTAAACTTTGGCAACACTTTCACTCATTTGTTTTTACAATTTTCAGCTAAATTACTTTTTTTGATTGATTGATAATGTCGTTCGTAGACCTTCTGTCCGGGCGGTGTCGTAAGGTAAACTGAACCGTATTTGTTTTAAGCTCTCCAGTCTCCATTCATTACAATTTCTTTAAGTGGCCAGTGTTACCGACAATTTCTTATTAATTATACTGGTTCATAGTAAAAACAATAAATATATACCTTAGTTCCTAATTACAGTAATACAACAAGAAATATACTTCTTTGCGCATATTTTATAAGTATTGTGCAATCCGTTTGTAAACGTTTTATATTATTATAATCTTCATAAACATATTGATAGGAAGTTAAGTTTTAAAGATTTTGTTTTACTTATTGAGGCTATTGGCGCACAGGTACAAGTGTGTCTGTAACATTACGGTTCTGGGTTCGATCCTTACTCGGGGGAATTCATTATTAATATCTTCATTTCTTTACTTTGGTACCAAGGAAGAAGTGCGCTGTTGAATTCCGCTACTCAACACGCCTCGAAAACTCGTCAGGAATGGAGTGTCTTAACATTAGATTTCCTCTTCCTACCCTGCTACATGCGGGTTTTTAGGATAGGATGAATTTAAAAAATTATTATTAATTTTTACTAATTTTAAAGAAAGGCAATCTTTTAATTAAAAGTGCGGCAATAGCTTGTAATTAAGAGATCGTCAAAGTAAGCAAACGAGTTCCAATTTGAAATTGATATTGAAACATAAAGTATGTAACACGGATGTATTATACGTGTGTACACAGTATGTATATTAAATTAACCATATAAAAACTTTAATATACAGGGTGGAAGTGGCAACGAACCATTTACGGAAACAGCATATAGGGTATATTTCAAACTCATAAATAAAGAAATTAATCAAGGTGCTTCAACTATGCACATAAATAAAAAAACATAAAATTTACACATTTGGGGTCCACAAAAAAATATTTAAAAAAAAAAAAACCATTTTAACCAGTACTTCACTTGTCTTAATCAGCCATTAAGAAACATACTCGTTCATATAATAGACCTTTTAAGACCTAGAAGTTTTTAAATACAAATAAGCTTTTCTTATTTATTTTATAATAAAATATTAAAAGCTAATAACAAATTTAAATACTTGTAAAACCTTAAGTTTCAAAAATCCGAGGTCGCGAACGGAAGGGCCTTGTTTATTTTTTTTATAAAATACAAAATAATCGTTTCGACATTGAAATATAACTTAAATACTCGTAATTCAGTTTTAAATGATTCAAAATATTACAACATATCGACTATTAATTAAGTAGATAATTTATTTAATGACCATAAAATGATTTAGAACATTTTAATGAATATTCGTATATTGTGGTTATTTATCATTAATTATGAATTTATCATTAATTTTAATGTTTTTTTATATAGTAAAAGATAAATAAATCTATAAATAAAAATAAATATGTAAATGACAATTTTAATATAGCAATGTGAAATCAACAATTTACTCTAATTATTTTGGTAAATGTAAATTTTAATATATATTCTTTATTTATTTATTTAATATACTTTTTATATTTATTTTTTGTATCTAGCAACATTTTTTTAGAGTACATTGAAATATACACCAAATAAAATCTCTAATGACATATTTATGCGATCGAAAACTCTTTGCAAGCGATATTAAAATTTCATAACAGATCTTATTACCGTTCTTATTATTGTTTTGTAAATGTAAAAAAATGCTTATTTAATACTGACATTTTACAACCCAGCACAAAATTTTATTTTGCTGATGTTATAGTAATTTAAGCGCGATTTCAAAATTATTTAATTTGTTTCTTGTACTGCTGTTTTTGAGAATTCTACAGCAATAAATAGTCTGGTAGAATTGTCTTACATCAGAATAGATTCTATAGACTTCGCTCTAGTGTCAAGGCAAAGCACGGCGTTGAATTCCGCCACTCAACACGCAATGCCTCGAGAATTCTTATTTCATAAGAAAAAAAAAAAGAAAAATGAAATGGCAATACAGAATGAAGTAATCTTTTAGATGATATAAAACACATAAAAAGCCTTTATATTATGAATGAAATTAAAGTTTTAATAAGGAAGTTATTGTAGAGAACTGTATTACCATTAAATAAAATTATAAGCCTCAACTGAGGTCAAAACAACTTCGGGCCCTATTTTTTAAATTGTTAATGACGATGACGTACCAAACTCAACAGGTCTTTCAAGTTTTGTAACAAATCTCAACCTTTTTTTTCATATAGTAATATCGTTCATATGTTTTTATCTGGGGTAAAAGAAAGAAATAGCATTTTAATATAAAATAATAACTGTAAATAAATTTTAAAAATTGTTATATTTATTTACAGTTATTATTTGCGAGGCCCTTGTAGTGCAATGGCTCAAGTGTTTGATTGCAAACGCGGTGGTTGTGAGTTCGATTCCCACTCGGTCCTCGGGGAAATAAAATATTTAATATTTTTGTTTCTTCGGTGGTGCCTATGGTACTGCTACATAAAATATTTCGTTCAACAAAATTACGGCATAATAATATTTTATCGATTTGGCTAACACTTTAGTTTGCAATATATAGATATTGTCTTTTAAATTATAATATTATTAGAACACCAAAGAAACTCTAGTAAACGAAACTTGAAGCGGGCGAAGCCGCGATCGGAACACAGTGCCAAACGCCACGGGTGGCGGAGGACGGAGCTAAAAATAATTTTAAATATATGGACATAAAATATTACATAATTTGATACATCCCTATGTAATGATTTATCATTTAGAATAGCAATCTATACATATAAGGCAATTTTAAATTATTATAATCTACATACTAGGATGCTAGCGCAGGTGAATGGCTCTCGTCCTACTCGCTGGCAACACGCTAATAACGAAATGCCAATATCCACCCATTGACTTCAATTATATCCAATAAATATGGTTCCTTGCAATAGCGTCCAAATTTAGATACCGTTCAAATCTTATCGAGCTTATTATTCGATGTACCCTGTGATAGTTTAAAAGTGATGGTTGCGAGTTCGATTCCGGGGCTAGAAAAGTTTTACCAATCAAAAAGGAATGTTTCGATTTTGGGTGCATACTGGAGATAGGTATGCCTTGACACTAAGGCCCGTATTTATAAATCGCTCTCAACTTTGAGATTGATCTTGAGATGCCGTTTTCATTTATACATTAGATGTACCTACATCTATCAATGAAAACAGCATCTCAAGATCGATTTCAGAATTGACAGCGAATTACAGATTCGGGCCTAAGGTCTCTGTCTACTCCGTTTTGTCTGGAATTAAGATGGAATAAAAAACTTGTAATCCGACTACAAGAACGGGTCTTTTCATATAGGTATGTAAATATTTATTTTATTTACTTTTTTGTATAATATTTTGTTAACCAAGCCCAAAAATACACACACTACATTAGAATTATCTAAATTATTTATAACATATTAAACTTTTGATGAGGCTTTTACTTCTTCTGCTTCTTAAAGCACTATATATATTCCACTCTTAAGTGGAATATAAAAAGAAATCTTTTATTTCTTATATAATTTGTTTTATTTTATCCCTAAACTACAAATAAAATATATCTTTAAAGATATGTCTTATCGAATACTTTTTACCTGAATTACTCCATTAGCATTAATTTGTGGGGAAAATGCTTATATCCACGATAATTCAATTTAATGCAAAAATATTTCAAGTCATAAAATAATCAACAGAAAGCAGAAAAGTTGGTATAACTGTAAAAATTGCATTTAACGTTTATAATTATTATTTCATTTCATGATTTCTTATAATATAGCTGGTTGTTATGGTTGTTCAATAAATATTCCAGATCATGATTTTTTAATTTTTTTTAGCTTCCTGCATGTAGCAGTGTACGCAGAGGGAACCTAGTGTTAAGACACTCCGCTGTCCACTTTCCGCCGAATTCTGGAGGCAACTCAACGTCGTACATATTTATTTTAAGCTATACATAAGTTAAGGATAATTAATTATTTATACGTTAGCTTCACAGACTAACACAAAAATTATAAAAATTATAGATTTGTGTTCTGTTACTAATTTTATATTACCCTGAATATTTTTTTCGTAAAAATATTTATTGTAAATACACACTTTATTACTATTTTATTATAATATTATAAACAGTTGTACTAAAGATTATAATAATTTTTAATTTAAATAAAACTAAAGACATTATATGTTATAACATTTATTACAAACATTTTAAGCCTTGTAAGAATTCTCGTGGTTATCTTCTAGTAACCGGTTTTAGTTTAATGATAAATTGTAGATGACTGACGGCTACCTGCCAAACGCAATACATCTATGCATATATAAATTGTAATTTATACATATTATTTATTTGATAAACATTTTAATACATACATTTAAATAATTTTGCGGGCCATTCATCGCCCCTTTGGGAGTAGCTCCCGGAGCATGATGACCCAACACGCAATGCCTCCAGAATTCGACAGAAAGTGGGGAACGGTGTGTCTTAACACTAGGTTCCCTCTGCCTACCCTGCTGTGTGCGGGATACAGCGTGAAGCTGATTTATTTTAGGGTAAGTATGATTTCAAAATAAGTATGTTTTTTCAAATACATATTAATATTTGTATAGTTCAAGCGAGCAAAGCAGCACGGAGATTTTTTTCGCGAACGTTTTTTTTATTTAATTCATTTAATTTTAGTCTTCACTTTTATGGATTGCCATCTATATTATATTATTTAGATATAATACGTCCTACAATATCAAGTCATAAGTAGTTATATAATGGCAGTATAGATGGCTCTGTAGTTTGTATTACTTATAATTTTAGTAACATCGATAGATGGCGCTTTGAATCTTAAATATAGTGTTGTACATGCTAATTAATTATCGTTTTTTTTTTTTATTTTACCGGTAAATAAAAAATATAATTCAAGATAACGTTAGTAGTAAATTTGCGGAAAATGATTCAGGAATAATTTATCAGAAAAAAATATTTTAATTCTGTCTTGAGGCTTTACTATAACATATTAAATTCCATATAGTCTTCCACTCTCTCCACTCCACGACCATAATCTCCATCGCAGTCTATATCTGGATTATGGTCATTTATACTTTAAGGCGGTTTGTTGTTGATATGAACTGGAAGAATGTTTCTTGTTTAATAATATTTACGGAACGACTTGCGATCCGTTCTGAAATCTTGAAATTCACACGATAAAACCGATCTCTCTATTTTTTCGATTTCACATGTTAATTGATTTTAAACTGTGAGACCCGAGCAGATTTACAATTCAAAAAAATAATCATAAAATTTAAGTAAACTTTCCTGTTTATTAGTAATATAACTATTTAATTAGCTAATACCTAGCTGTATAATCGAAATATTAAAATCGAAATAATAGAATCTCCACATATATTTAACTAAAACGAAAGAATTATACAACATATTTGTAATAAAAAAATTGGTAACTTTGTCATAATATGATAGCTAACTACCACTAAGAGATGCTGGGTGACGTTATCATGACGTCATATTTGAATATATTATATTACTATAAAACATTATTTTGAGAAAAAACGACCTACAAATAATATCATTAAACAGTATTATACATGATTGCTCTTTTCTTGTACTTAGTATAATCATGACAAGGTCGTTCCCCTCGTTCACCAGATGCGTGTGCGCAACTCACGTGCGTACTCCACGTGTTCCGAATTGTAGGCGTGACTGAACTAAATGAAGGAATATAGGTACGTCTATTGAAATAATGATTAAAAAAACTTGATAATATTGTTAGTTTAGTCATAAAAAGAAGTATATTAAAGTTATATTATTCGTTTTCCCGAGTTTAAGTACTCTGAATAGATTATTACCATATTAAGTTAAATTGTGTGGCCCTAGGCGTTTCTAGGCATGTTTTATAGGTAGTGAGGTAGGCTTTCAGTGGTAGAAGCCTGATTATCTTAACAAATAATTTAAAAATAAAAAAAAAATAGTTAATACACTCCGATCCCCATTTTTCGCCGAATTTTTTTAGACACTAAAAGACCCCAACTTGAAAAATTAATTAATTTTTCAACTTGAAAAATTAATTAATTTTTCAAGCTGTAGTTCTGATTTTTTCATTTTTATAGAAAGAAAATTCTCAAACTCTCTCAACTAATTTAACTTTCATGCCATACCGTATGAAAGAAAAGAGACGACACTTATAATTTATTATGACGAATAGCATCGAACATTAATTATTGGTTTTATATATGTTATATATATATATGTACATAGATGCATACATACGTATATGTATTGTGGGTATTTTCAATTGAAATTCCGGCGTACGTAATCAATGTTGACTCTTATTGTTGTCACCCAGCATGAGAACATCGTTGGCAATAAACTTGTTATTTTCTATCAAGTTATATTTATAATAAAAATAAAACAATTGCTGTCAAAACCACAAAAAAACATTTTGATATAACTAGAAAATATACGTATAAAATTTTGCCTATTATTCTATTAGTACATAATATCAAGTATAGTGGAGGAAGGTCACGTAAAAAGCGTGAGGACTCCCCGGAGGGCATGTATGGAGAGGTTGATGACAGTGGACGAGGTGGCGAAAGAGGTATGCAGAGACCGTGGCGTTTGGCTCTCCGTTCTCTCTGTCTATCCCGCTAATCTAGTGCTAAGACACTTCGTTCTATTAATCGTTCTCCACTTTCCGTCAAATTCTAGAGGCATTGCGTTTTGAATGCGAGAACTCAAAGTCGCGTTACCTCGTTATCAGAGCGATGAAATGAAATCAGTAAATATTTCAATTCCTCGAGTGGGAATCGAACCCACTTTGTTAGTATATGTACATATGTGATGTTTAAATAATATTATGACCGCAGGACTTCAAATGGCGCCGCTTTCTCTCCCCCTTCCGTCCATAATAGTGGTAAGGTAAGAAAATGTTGTTTTCTATTTAAAATTAATAAATACGAGTCGGTATACCTAATTATATAACAGAAACATTCTCATTAAGAAGCATGTTCTTATTGTTGTCTGTTGACGTTGAAATTTCTGTATTAATGCTGTTGATAAAAATCGCTACTTATAAAAATTGCAGGAACCATAAAGAATTCGCGAAGTAATCCAAAAACTTGTTTGTTTCACAAAAACAATATAAGACTAGCTTTAACTACAGTCATCATCATCATCATCAGCCTGTCCTCGTCCACTGCTGGACATAGGCATCTCCAATGGCACGCCACTGAGCTCGATCTTCAGCTCTTCGCATCCAGCCGTTGCCCGCCACTTTGCTAATATCGTCACCCCATCTAGATGGAGTGGTCCATATAAATTACAAGCAATTGGCGCTGTTTTTATGAATTACATTTATAAAGTAGTCTCCAAATAAAATAATTATTCAATTTAATAAAATACCTCCATCCGTTGTGGTGCATTTATGGCAGGATGGAGATTGGAGGATTGGAGCGAGATAGTAATTGGTAGAATTTGGATATATTCAAGATGTCTATGTCTGGTTAAAAATATTAAAAAAAGGAAAAAAAGAGAAAGAAATTCATCATCCATGTTCTAAATATCTATAATTGAAATAATAGCTTCATTTATTAAGAGTTAAACATAATAAATATTAGCCGACTTCTGTAAAAGGAGGTTATCCATTGGATTATTTTTTATGTTTGTTACCTCAAAAAATTTTGACTGGGTGAGCGGATTTCGATGATTATTTTTTTGTTTAAAAGCTGGTGCTTTCTGCATGGGATTGGGAATAGAACCCACAACCCTCGCGCCACGACGTCCAAGTAAATTGTTAATAATTTAAAATATGTGCTCAATTTAAACAAAATAATGGAATTTTAATTTTAATGAAACTTGAATTTAAAAAACCTATTTATTTTTAAATAATGAACATATTCCCGGATGTCGGCAGGGCAGATATCGGCCGACGAGAGCCACGTGTATGGACACGTGATCGTAAAATCGATAGCGTAATAGCTGTAACACTATTATGCATTGGATCCACCCTCCGCAATCAAGTTAGTGAGCTTTCGCGTAGGAGTATTGTAAATTAAATTGCTTTTTAATATGGGATTTTTTATTTTGTATATCATCTTCACGCCGTATTTCGCACACGGCAGGGTAGGCAGAGGGAGTTTAGTGTTAGGACACTCCGTTCTCCACTTTTTCTTTTCAGAATTCGGCGGAACATAGGGAACGGATGTGTCTTAACACTAGGTGCCCAGGTTCCCTTTGCCTACCACTTTATGTGCGGTATCCGGCAGCATGGCATGGCAACGTGAAACTAAAAAAATTTTTGTAATATTAACTTTTCATATATAAAATAGAATATAAATAAGAGGCCTTCGCGGCGCAGCGGCACAAGAACTGAACTAAAATATTTTCTTATCTTAAAAGATAAAGATCTTATTAGATTTAAAGATCGAAGCAACAAACTTTGTCTTTACAGCCAGACGTTGTTCTAGTAAAAATACTGTCCATAGATATATATGTATATAAATTATATATCTATATAAATACGTCCCTACAAAGTCATAGGCCTTTTAAATTTCTAATATAGTAATAACAAATAGTAAGACACCCAGTGATGCGGTCACGTTATAATCAATGTGATGAGGAAGTAGGTGGTGCGAGCGAGGTCTGGTGTGAATTTTATTATTAAAACGTGTCGACCGTGCCTGTGGCCAGCATGTATATACAGCACAGACATTATATTTTATCTATAAGTTAATTTAAAATAATAAATTAGTTTATATTGTATGAAATTGTTTAATAAAATTACAATTATTATTTTGATATCAGTGCAATTTTGTACTATACATTATTTTTTATCTTTTTTTTAGAGAATATATAAAAAATTGAACAAGGCGTGTTACGAAACCGACATTGTAGTTTATTTTTTATCTATGAATTACCAAAGGGAATTTACGCGGGAAAACAACGTTTGACGCGATAAATATGAAATAACCAAAAGTTTTTCTATTTTATCCCTAAGACATTTTTTGCTAGCAACTATAAATAAAAACACAAAAGGTATAAATTACAATTTATTTACTATTAAAACACTACAGGCAAATAATATTAAATAAATAATATTATAGTCCACATGGGAAAAGCCGCAAACGGGCAACTAGTGTAATATAAAACTGTAATAGTTAGCATAAAATTCAATTCAACCATTTTATATTATACACTCACCTACTCGTTTATCACTCCTTTTCTGTCATTGTAGGAATAAAACACGTGACTCTTGACTAATCGTCACGCTTCCATTTAAATGTCAAACAATTAATAATTAAACTATTAAATTATTACATTTTATAAATGATAAAAATATATTTATCCATTTCTTCGCTCTGGTGTCGCTTGATGGTCACTCAACACGCAGTGCCTCTAGAATTCGGCAGAAACTGGGGCACGGAGTGCTTTAGCACTAAACTTCCTCTACCTACCGTGCTGTGTGCGGGATACAGAATGAAGCTGATTTCTTTTTTTTTATAGTAATGAAAAAAATTAAGTTATTTTGTTAACATTTTCTAATATTTAAATTACAATATAATTAAATAGTTACTTATTAATAGTATCGATATTAAATGTAATACATTCGATACAGTCAGGCCAATGAATATTAAAACACGTGACTAGAGGTCGATGGTTCCGCCAGCGTCGACACTCGATACGCCACCGCAAACTACATGCAATTTATACTATAGCTATTTACTATAGTGATTTATCACTAAGTAAGGTTCCTTAGTACAAAATTTAATAATTGTTTATATAATTATGGGCACGAGTGTGTGACTGTAAGCGCGACTAGTTGTGAGTTCGATCCTCATTCAAGAAAATGAAATATTTATTAGGTACGCACCCTATATTTGAGGAATATTATAGATTTCGTAAGATATGTGCCTTATATAAAATTTATTTCATACATTTCCAGGTGATTTTATGAATTACATACAATGACGGATTACACACAAACATTTCCTTTATCATATCTATACTTAGAAAGAAAAAACTACCCTTAAAATGTGAAAATACATTTAATCAATAAATATTTTTGAATTATCTGTTCTAAATCTATGCGATATAAAATCATCTTAGTCTATACAAGTTAAAACGTGAACGTGATGAGAAGACTGCTGTAAGGTCGCGAGGAACACGTGATAGCAGGTCATCGCTTTCCAATGACACCAAATGAGGTCAGCCACAGCCAGCCATTTGAAAAAATAAATCTTCTAAAGTTCTTCATAATTGCGCGGTTTTGCATCTGTTGGTTCGTGAATAATATTCTAAAAAGATTTTTTCTGTAGAATATTTCAACATTTTTTGTATTTTAATTAATCAAATAAGTACAAACTGTTTAACAGTGCAGCTTCAGAGCTGTATACGGATTCCCCAATTTCCCCCGAATTCTGGAGACATTTAAGTATTACATATTTAATTACGAGTGAGAATCGAACTCACAACCGGTCAAGTTTACAGTCATACTACGATTCTTTTCTATTCAACATGTATATTTTATTTTAATGTGAAATTCGAAAAAGTCAAGTATTATGGCATCTTTATTCAACTCTACAATAAGTGCGTAGAGATATAAAAAACTAAATAAAATCATTTAATGATACTAGCGAATAATCAACTTTTAAGCTTTGCTATCTAAATGATATGCAATTTGTCGTACTAAAGTTATTATGTTATTATTATATAGATAATAATTATAAAATAAACTTATTTTTTTTATAGTTTCTCGATCTAACCTATATCTCGTACATAGCAGGGTAGGCAGAAGGAACATGGGAATCTAGTTTTAATACATTCCGTTCCCATTAAGACAGCCCCTTTACCCACTTACCGCCTAATTCTGAAGGCATAGCGTGTTGAGTGACCTAACTCAACGCAGCGCTTGGCTTCGTTACCAGAGCCAAGAAATGAAATTTAGTATTCGTGGGAATAAAAATGTTATTCCCACGAATGGGAATCGTAGAGATTGAATTCATTATAAGTTATTTATGTTATTAGAAATAATTATTACTAATATATCCACATAAAATAGTGAACTTATAATTAATACAAAACTAAATTAGATAATAAGGCAACAAATGGAAAAAAAATCACCTCCACCTTTAATATAAATAGGAAACAATTTATAATAACAAGTAATTGAAATCATACTTTTATTTCATTTTATTATTTTAATTTAAAAATGGAAAATAAATTGTTTTATTATCAAAAACTTTAAAATACACGATAAAATTGATTAAATACTAAAAAAACATGTACTTACATATGCAAATAAAATCATTTAACTATTTATTTTTATTTAGTCGAGCTATAAAAATGTAATATACGAAACTGAATTTGAACCTGTGACAATTGTATCTTTATTGAAACTTAGCAGCTATAAGTACCTCAGGTGACAATACTACATTATGGTATCAATGAGCTGGTGTGATGATGGAGCCAGGATCTGTGTTTTGGAATTCTTCAGAGGTTACTAATTAATTATTCTACTTTAGGTTCACACAATTTGTAGCTCTGAGCACTTTCTACGGCACTTGTGTCAGTTTCTGTAGAAAATCATGTTTTTTTTTAAATTATAAACTTTATTTTAATGTAAGCTTTTCACTGATTCAGAAATTCACTGACAATTTCTATAGATATATTTTTTTATCTTCATACAAGCTGCATTTTAAGGACATTGAATTAGAAGACAACAACTAGAAATTTTAAATAAATAAAAATAGAATTAAAACATCAAAACTATATATATATTTTTCAACGTTGTTGAATATAATCGACTTAAATAAGCAATTCCTTATGAAAGTTCCAAGTAACAAATTCAAAGGTTTATTTTCTTCTACATAAAAACAAAGTAGGCATATCACTAGTGACCGCTATCTCTGCCAAACACGTGATCGGAGCACGTGGCCACTGACACAGAATTTTTTGCACGCTGCATATAACGGCATATTGTAATAAAAATGTACGTGACTATATATATAAATACTAGCGATATAAACGCGGCTTCGCCCGCTTAATACGGAATATTTACATATATTATAGGAGTGGATTATCAAATATATTAGCTATATTATTGTAAATTTCGTCTAACAAACAAATATCAGTCCTCATAAACTTTTATACTTATAATATTAGTAGGATTTTAATAATAGCTAGATTAATTTTGGTTGTCTTTCAATTGAAACTAAAACAGATATTTGAATATGTGAAATTGAATCCACTGGAATATTTGATTTATTTTCCAAATAATCTTATAAGATTATCAATGTACAAGAATATAAAATGTCTCATTATTTTTAGGGTTCCGTAACCCTTATAGAATCACTTTATTATCCGTCTGTCTGTATATAAAGATTATTTTTCACAAGATCAGCATAAATTAATACCAAATATCCAACTCTATAGTTCCTTGAAGCTAAAGAAAAAAAATTTTTGAGGCATTGCATGTTGAGAGGCAGAACTCAACACCGTGCTTTGCCTCGACACCAGAGCGAAGAAATGGAAATGTAAACGTAAATAAATATTTCACTTCCTCGAGTGGGGATCGAACCCACTACCGTCGCGTTACATTCACACCCTTGTGCCGCTATGCCAGCCTCGACAGTCGGCATACATTACATTATAGTTATTTAACAAAAATGTAGCCACAAACTTTAAACACGTGACCGCCGCGCACGTGTTTCAATGACATAACGAACCTATTCAAATACGCTGTACGATACGGCTATATCTGTACATATATTAAAATAGAAGTTTCAAATAGCATTGTATCATGTTTAATTTTAAAACGATTTTGAAGCTTAAGTAGTCAAAAGTGCTTTTCTATTGATATCCGGTTCATCACGTGTGTGGCAGAATAGGTAGAAGGAAATTGGGAACCTTATGTTAAGATACTCCGTTACCCATTAAGATACTTCCGCTCATCATTTTCCGCAAAATTCTTAGGGCATTACGTGGTGTATGGAGGAACTCAACGCCGTGCCTTACCAGAGCGACAAAATGAAATTATTAAATATTTCATTTTCCCGGGAGAAAAAACCCATGACAGACGTTTGAACCGTTGCGCCTCGATATCCTTCAATTTCTCTAATTATACATGGTTTTAATAGAATGAAAAAAGTGAAAGGAATTAGTAAAAAAGACGAAAAACAATTTATTAATAAATAATATATTAATGTAATAAATAAAGTCATTTATAGAGGAGAAGGTGAGGTTAGTAAATTTTTCGTTAATTAACAAAAATATATATATCATTAAGTAAGCTTAAATTAAAGAATTTGTTCGATATTTAAAATTCAAATATCTAGGGACTGACACGTGTCAATTCACGTGACATAAATTTGTTTATGATTATTAAAAAAAAACAATATGACGGCACACACGTTTACATGTAGAGTTTTTTTTAAGTTTTTAATTTTAAATAAAAGGGGTCGAGGCCTCGTTGAAACATGTGAGACGATGGTCGCGAATACAAATGGAATAATAGAAGAAAAAGTTGAAAATAAGAAGTTACATTCTCAATTTTTTTTAACATCAAATTATTTCTAACCGGTTCCCTAGAATTTCTCAAACCCAAGAAGAATAAAGACTGAACGAGACTGACGAGAGAGACTTTTACAAAGGCTTTTTTTGACAAATAAATATAACATTATATGGATATTAACAACAATGGTATCTCTAAAATAAATTGCAACGAATATTCGACTCCAAATTACTATTTATAAAAATACTAAAAGACTTCTATCTAAAAACAAGAAGTAAAAAATGGTGTTAACATATTTTTATTTTGCTTGGAATATGAGTAATAATATAAAAGTAAGACAATTACAAGTTCTCGTATAACAGTAATTAAAAGTCGTATTATTATGAAATTTAACTAATTTAAAATGATAACTTTAATCTTATTTTTATTTTATATCTGTTATTTTTTTACGTTTAATAAATACCGTTAGATTATATATTTTGATAAATTTGATAAATAAATGTTTAATGTTCTATTTATTTACTTCCACGTGCTGTCTTATCAACGACCATAACACGTGAATGACTGATAACAAGTAATTTTCTGAAAAAAAAAAAATATTCTGCATACAGCAGGATAGGAAGGGGAAACCTAGTGTTAATACAGTCCGTTCCCTACTTTCCGCCGAATTTTTCAGAGCATTGTGTGTTGAGTGGCGAAACTCAACGCCGGACTTTTGTTATCCTTCGTCAGGTCTATTATAACCGGTTTAAGGAATTGTTGAGCATTACAATCAACCAACTCATCTATTATCAAAACACAGGTGGATTCATAAATTTTATTTACGTTTGTAAATAGATGTATGTATAATTTATAATATTATCTTCAACATTACGAAAATAGGAAAAACACCGTTCCCTATAGTTACTGATTAAATTGGAAATGTAAATTGTAAAAGATTTCCATTTGTAATTTTCTTAAAAATTTTCCGCTGACCGTCGATAACCAAACGAATTTTAAGACCTATTCACGCACGTATTTATTCATATATTAAATCAAAAATAAATTAAATCAGCTTCACGCTTTATCCCGCACACAGCAGGGTAGCCCGAGGGAACCTCATGTTAAGACACTCCGTTCCTCTCGTTGCGCTCAATTCTGGATATGCCAGGCCAGTGTTGCTAAATCGACTGGTTGTGGGTTCGATCCTTACTTGAGGAAAGGAAATATTTATTTGAATTTATTTCTTCGCTCTGGTGTCGAAGCAAAACTCGACCCTGAGTTCCGCCACTCAACTCGAAAAAGTCAGCGGAAAGTGGGGAACGGAGAGTGTTAGCTGATTGCAGGATACAGCGTGAAGCTGATTTAATTTTACGGAGGTTTTGTAATTTCCCATAAATAATTAGAAAGCTAGTAGTAGACAAATATAATAATGAAAGCCACATACTATACTAACACAGACAATCATTACTGTGTGTTCGTTGTATATATTCCGAGTGATTTATTCCGATTTATAGAAATTTAAATATTATCCTTGTTTTAAACATGAAAGTGAAAAATAAAGAAATAGCTATTTTTAAGTTTTAAGTAAATTAAATGTTAAGTTTATAAAAGAAAATATCGAAATATAAATTTCCTTTATGTATTCTATTTTAGAGGCCATCGTGGCGCAGCGGCACAAGGGTGTGACTGTAACGCGACGATTGTGGGTTCGATGCCCACTCGAGCAAGAAAGAGAGAAATATTTATTTACGTTTACATTTCCATTTCTTCGCTCTGATGTTGAGTTAAAGGGTAGAGTTCTGCCACTTTTCGACAGAAAGTGGAGAACGAAGTGTCTTAATAGTAGGTTCCCTCTGCCTACCCTGCTGTGTGCGGGATACAGCGTGAAGGTGATTTATTTGATTCTAATTAGAATTTAAATATCTGTCAGACTGTAATAAAGCATAAGTTAGCGTTTACTATAAAAATAATTTTAATAACTTCATATTAACTTGACACGATAAAACAATAGGTCATTAATTATAACCTTCCGTGACTTAAACAGGTTATAAATTAAGAACCTAATAGGTTAATTCATTTCTATTTAATGTTAACCTTTGTTAATATACGACCATGTTATAAGATTTACTTATCTTATACAAAGAAATTAACAATAATAATTTCAATAAACAGAAAAAATAATAGATTTTCTACTTAAGAGAGTATGGTATGTTTCTTTTATTATGGCGTTCCGAGCGTGCCAGTTAAGCACCTATCACGTCCACAAATGTCACGTTATGTGGAGGGAGACACGAAGGAGGTTGTACGGTAAAAAGAAATAATTTTGCACAGTAGAAGAATGTATGTTCAAAAAAACCAGTTAAAAACCTAAGAGGGTAATCTTACCTATAATGTTTTTATTACGTCAAGTTTTTTTAAATATACCCTCAATTACTAATGAAACAATTTTTGTCATTACAATCCACGCTTTAAGTGATTTTTGTTGTTTTTAAGTATTTTTAAATATTATATAATAACTTATTTTAAAATGTTTTCAAGACACTGTAAATCGCCTGCTGTACGCAGATGATGGAGTGCTTATTGCATCATCAGAATGAAGCCACCGCTTTGAAAGAAGAGTGTGAAAATAATGGTCTAAATCTGAATGCAAGTAAGATAAAGGCTCTGGTTATTTGAAGAAAAGTATCAGGTTAAATGGTAAGACATTAGGAAAAGTTACTGAAATGGAAGTCTTCATTAGAGATGGAAGATTGGAGATAGTTATATAGATTAGAAGCATTGATGAGATGGGGAAACGTCAGCACAGCTGTTCATTAGGTCAAGCACAATGCAGTGTTGGTACTGACACTCTTATACGGCGAAACGTGGGTATTCATCCATCCATCCATCAGCCTTTCAACGTCCACTGCTGGACATAGGCCTCCCCCAATTCTCGCCACTCCGTCCGGTCCTGCGCCCTTTGAATCCAGCGGATTCCCGCTGTCTTTTTAAGGTCGTCGGTCCACCTGGTTGGAGGGCGGCCTATGCTCCTTTAACGTGGGTATTACAGAAACTGAATTAAAGAAATATTAATGCTGTGGATATACGATGAAAAACTGTGATTTTACCGCCTCTTCCTTACCTTACCTTACCTTAACTGAGGAAAAGAAAAAAATGGAAGCACTTAACAAAAATGGACTTGCTTTTAAGTATTTAATTTTTTTTTAATCTGTCTGCAATAAAATCTTTGTTAGTCCCATATTTTTCGCTTCAATGTTTAACTGAGGTTTCGTCATTTTATCGGCATACATTAGATTTATCTATACTTTAAAATTCCTTATAAAGTAATATTATCAATAAAATTGCAGAATAGTTTTTACAATAGGCAATCGTGTAAAATCTCCATTGTTGACTCGACCGACCTCGACACACATGACCGTCGAAGTGCTCATAATTATATAATAACGAATAGAAAACAAGCAAAATCTTAATATTATAAACATAAATAATATTTGAAATTAACAGTTGATGAATACAAAATGTTTTCTTTGATTTATTTTTATGTACATTTTTACTATCGACCAAATGAAAGAAAGCTTTGATCGACAATCTTTTATATATGTAAAAATAAATAATATCTATATCTTGTTCTATATAGTTCTATATATATATAGATAGATAGATATATAGAGGTCAGTCATGGCGCAGGGCACAGAACCCACAACCAGTCGGTTTTACCTGACTAGTTCTGGGTTCGGTCCCACTCGAAAAGATGAAATATTTATTTAAAAATTTATATTTCCATTTCTGACGCTGTGGTGTTGAGGCAAAGCGCGGCTCTAAGTTCTGGCACTCAACACGCAATGCCTCCAGAATTCGGCAGAAAGTGGGGAACGGTATATCTTAACATTAGGTTCCCTCTGCCTACCCTGCTGTGTGCGGGATACCTTAATAATAACTACCCTCCAGCGGCTAAGAAGTAAATATGAGTATAAGAGCAAGTAAATCCATAGCTATCGACGCAATCACAATAATTTTGTTCTTGCATACTTACATAGTGTATAAAGAACATAATAATTCAAAAAGTTGGTAACGGAGTTCCCTCTTCCAAACCTGCTATGTGCGGGATATAGCGTGAAGCTGATTTATTTATTTAATTCAAATATTATGTTATCTGTAAATCAAATGCAAAGACAGTTTATTATAGTTAACTAAGCAGCTAAGTGGCGTTATTGGTGTCATGGGCTGTTCACACGTGCTCGCGTCGCGTGTATCCCGACCTAGATGCCGAGCCAACAATTACCAGCTTACCTAGTCATTTGAGCTGATACTTGCATTCAGTTATTTAATTTGCAATTACTTTTTGTTTGTGCTTTTCGAACGTTTTCTTCTTCATCATCAAGCATTTTGAAGCTTTAGGGAGTATAATAAACGCTATATATACATAAATTCGTTTTCCATTTTGCTACCAAATAATAAATAGAATTTACCGCCACATCTACTTTTATGAGGCCAGTCGTGGCGCAGGGGCACAAAGTGTGAATGTAAAACTGACTGGTTGTGGGTTCGATCCCCACTCGAGGTTTTATCGAAGAGAGATAGGAAATTGGTTAGTTGAATTGCGTTTTAAAGCGTGTTTAAGAGGCCCTTTAAGCCAATTGTAGGATGGGGTTGCAAGTCTCAAATACTAATATGAGCTCCTCATCCTGCAACGCAACGAGCCCGACAGCAGCTCGGTAAATTCATGGAATGCTAAATAGTTTCTTTTGTTAAAAAAAGATAGGATCCCAAAAATCTGAATATTCCACGATGACGAAATCAGAAACCCACTAGAAAGATCCTAGGTTTCTTTATATGAAAATTTACTATACCAGCCTAACTAACCTAACCAAATTTCCTGTTATTCTTTATTTACTAAATAAAACAGTTATCATGCTGTAAAATGAACCTGATAACAATATATCGTTCAATAATGTATTATACATGAAGACTAGATGCATTATGCATGGCAACGTGGGCGCGGGACCTTCACAAATGTAAAAGATCATCTTAAATATAGCTAATCTATGCGTTTTTAACTTAAATTTTATTTTTAGTAACTCTTGTTGGTATGGAAAACATGCTTGAGGAAGGAGATCAGGAAATTAATTTTGGGTACGAGTGGAAAAACATAATTAATTCATTTTTCAATCCATACCTATATTATAAATTCGAAAGTAACTCTGTCTGTCTGTCTGTGTTTTACGCAATCAGGGCCAAACCGCTAATTTAACTGTGATAAAATACTCATATAGAGATACTTGAGGGTCTCGGGATGAACATAGGATACTCTTTTTTTCTCATATTTGTAATATTTTCGATATATACCAATATATTAAAATACTTATTAATTTGACATGCAATTTATTCCGCCATGTTAATAACAACCGTCGTTGCTAAGCAACGATTTGCAAAGTTTGTTGTTAGAAAACGTCACCCAAAATGAGCTTGCTTAACGCATGTCTCTATTGAAAGCTGAAAATAATTTCATAAATATATTTAATAAACATTCGTATAGTTCAAGCGGGCGTAGCCGCGTTTTGGTTCACTAGTAATAATATATAGAATTAATAATATATTGTTTTTATTAGTTCACCTGTTATGAAGGTTAAGTTAATTAAGATTTTTTTATTATTTGTTTAACTAATTATGTATACATAAATAAATCTATCAATGTTTTTATAGGAAATGTCGTTATATTATATTATGATTTTGTAGTAGTCGATTAAAATTTTTACGCACGTAGAGCACCCCGGCCAGCGTCATGGAGGAGCACGATGACCTTCAAGTGCTTTTCCATGAATCCCATAAGCGTTAAAATGTTTTCTTCCAATAGTAAAAAGTTTGAAAATTACTATTAAATCATTCATCTGAAAGGGCCCCACATTCAAGTTAATAAGTACGAAATACTGTCCTAACTACATATTAGACTAATAATCCCCAAAATTTCAGCTTTGCTCAAATGACGTTGGTCTGGGGGCCCTGGGATCTCAGCCTATTACAAATATCTAAATTTAAATCGTATTTTTTATACACATAGGCACATACGTATAATTTCAAATCATATTGAGGTCAGTCTGTGACTGTAAACGTAACAGGTTGCGGGTTTGATTCCCGTTTTTGAAGCAAAGCCCCAATATCTTGGCAAAGTGGGAAGAATTTCTTAACACCAGACTCCCTCTGCCTACACTGCTACACAGTATAGAGAGCTGAAGCAACCAACATTTGGTTTCAGTTTAAAAAAAAAAGATTTTAATTTAATTTCTTTAATATAGCTGAATTCAGAAATTAGAAAATAGATGAAACCACCAAATAGATTAGCATATTTTGATCTAGTTCTAGATAAATCGTATTCGGTTGTGTTTGTAAAGTGTATAAACAATTTGTGATCTCAATAACATATGTAGCTACTTACATATGCGACATTATAGCAACGTGAAGCGTGGTCAGCCATGTGCACTTCCGAATCGTGGCCACAACGTGACCTAGGGTTCCCAACACGGTGCCTGTAGTAAACAATAGTGAAAAATATGCACTATTTTCCATATTTTGAGCTATTGCGGCAAAAATAATAGGAAAGTCTTAATACAAAACAGATATTATTTATAGTAGCGCATAGAAAGTATTCTCCCAAAATATATTTATTTAAAGTATGTATAATAATCAAATTCGGACAGCGGGACAGGAGAATATTGACACTAGCAGATTCACTCTGCGTACTTTGTTATACTAATTTTTTTTTTAATCACTATTTCTTAGTGTACGTCTTGCAAATGTTACACGAATTAGAAATTAATAATAAAAATTACACAATAATTACTTATTTATATTTTCATCACCCCTAAATATTGTACTAGAAACACAATTTTTTCTTCGAGGATTTAAAATTGTAATACTGTATATCTTGAAATACCAAAAAAATCCTGGAGGATGTAACCTTATTTTAAATTTATATGCATTTTATTTTCCAATGTCAAACTGAATAATATATTATTGAAATATGTAAAATAATTGGAGATACGATTTCCCTTTTGATTCAGATAGTAAAATGCGATTTTCAGCCTTAACAGTAATTAATGCTCAGTAGATAAGATACCTCTTGTATTAAAAAACAGGTTAAATTACACTTTAGGGAGAATTTTATTTAAAGTCTTCACTTCACTTCGATCTCCATTTTCCGCCCAAATTTGAGAAAACTAAGTTATTACAATTAATTCCCCGAATGAGAATCGAACCCACACCCGTTATGTTTGCAATCAGACGCATTGCGTCACGAGGAAGCAAGGAAGCACAAGCAGCATAACCATTGCAGTTAGATAACTTATTATAAAAAAAAAACAGCTTCATGCGTATCCTGAACACAACAGGGTAGGCAGAGGGAACCTAGTTCCCCACTTTCTACCGTATTCCGGAGGCATTGCGTGTTGAGCGGCAGAACTCCTTTGCCTCGACACCAGAGCGAAGAAATGGAAATATAAACGTAAATAAATATTTCACTTCCTCGAGTGGGGATCGAATCCACAACCGTCGCGTTACAGTCACACCCTTGTGCCGCTGAGAGACGACTGCCTCAAATAATTATGTATTTTATTACCTATAAAAATATTTTTTCCATACAAATACCATAAATATACCTACGCAGGCAGATCGGCGGTGATAAATCGCGATTGCCATAATTCGTGTGCACACAAACGTGCCCGATGTTTACTACTCGTATATTAAGGTGACGCTTTAAACGTTTACTGCTATATGCATTAACCTATAATGAGTAGAGATAAGACTTTGAGATTCCTTTGTACGTAGGACTGTTATCGCCTTGGAGGTGTCTGGTGTTTTTTTTTTATCCCGCATATATCATTATGCAGAGGGAACCTAGTGTTAAGATACCGAATTTTCACACATTTTTCGCCGAATTTTCTAGGCAATTAATAATTGATCTCCTCGAGTGAAAATCGAACTCACTATCGTCGCGTTACATATAATTGTATGAATATATTGTTATTTTTTTGCTGTTATTATACTATATATCTATTAAGATTGGTAAGAAGAAACTAATTGATATAATAATTTTTTCTTTAACATTTATTCATTACTTTTTGTTCCTTTAGTAAGTAAAAAATAAGTATATCTACCTCTATTTATCTATATCTATAAATATTTAATATTTAAACTATAAATTAAAAATCATAATCAACCCTAGAACAGATACAATTTCAAAAATATTAACTTTTTACACATAGATATATAAATATATCTTTAAATCATGATTCACGTTTTATTTAAGATTTTTTGCTGATAAGCTTCTAAAATATATACATATGTTCTTTTCTTTTTGTTTTTTTTTGTACTTGATATTCCTTACTTCTACGAAAATGATTTTTCTAAAGCTATCTACGTAATAAAATGATCATTGTAAATAAGCAATTATAATCGTAAATTACATACATTGTGATCATTACAGCAATACAAGAACTAATTGATTAATTGAATTGAACTGTAAGTGATAATTATTGTAAACGGACAACCACGTCACGTGGCTGCGTAGAATTTATATCTTTTTTATCTTTATAAGATAGGAATTTTGGATAGATAAGCAGAATTATTTACATAAATATTAATTTAATTTTTTACTAAGAATATTTTGTATTTGAAGAAATTAAACTTATATGAAACATAAACATAAACATAACTATGAGAAATTATAAATAAAATCCAACCAAATGTTAAAAATACAATAAAAATAAACCTAACCTAACCAAAATAATTAATTATGATAGTTTTACAAGGATTATGATTCTGGGAGGCTTAAACTTCAATTCTATTAGTTTTTATTTGGAAAAACTATGGTTTCTAATTTTATAATTTTAAAATATCAAATACTAAGTGAATTTACTTAGTAAATACATTTTTACAAAGCCAAGCTAATCTTCGACACGTTACTGGTGGCAGGACAGCGTGAATTTCAACGTGACAAGTACACACCTACAACCTACAAGTAATATGAGAAAGATTAACCGACAAGTGTTTATAGGTTAAGTCCACCTATACATATAATGTCAATATACTCATTTTTTTAAATAATAATTGTAAATATTATTGTATTTAAGTAAATAATTAATAGTAAATACTAGCAGTGGTACAAGGACCCTTGAACCCTTGTAAAAATTATTCCCCCGAGTGGGAATCGAACCCACAATCGTCGCATTACAGTTACTTGTGTCTCTGCGCTACAATGGCATTACTACTTATTAATATTTTCATTTCTTCGCTCTTGTCGGCGCGGCGTTGAGTTTCGCCTGAGTGGCGGAGCTCGCATTCGGCAGAAAATAATCCACGTTTATATATATGTATACATGGATTATTTTTAATTAAAGTAAAATATCTCCTAAAAATCAAAAGGAAAAAGCTATACACTATGTTATATATGTATGTATATATCCAAGTAAGTATAATAAGAAAAATCGATTGACCTGGTATACGAAAATAGACCAAGCTACCTTCCATTCAATTCAAAAGTCCTGCACACAGCAGAATAGGCAGAGGGAACACTCCGTTCTCCACTTGCCTTCGAATTCTGGAAGCAATGTTACGTATTGAGCTAACCAGCGAAAAAAAAGAAAATATTAAAGATTCAATTTCCTCGAGCCTGAATCGAACTCATAACCTCTTGCGTTTTCAGTCACGTCGCCACTACTGGCCTCTGGGTTAAAAAAATGTGTCCATTAATTAATTAACTAATTTTTACCCGACTACGCCGAAGAAAAAAGGAGAGTTATAATATAATCGCTAGAGCTGTTAACTACTTCAAAAGACAGCACGTGACTTTAAAATGCACACTTCCTGTTAATAATAGTCGACGTAAAACTAATCGCATTATATCCTCTCAGACGGAGGTCTGGTGAACGTGAGCGGAAAAAGCATTTGTATTTTCCTGCCGAGATACACGAGAATAGTTTTTTTTTCATTTTCACGCTGTATCCCGCACGCAGGAGGGTAGGCAGCGGGAACCTATTGTTAAGGCAGGCATTGCGTGTTAAGTGGCGGAACTGGCTGGCTTTGCCTCGACACCAGAGCGAAGAAATGAAAGTATTATATTTCATTTTGTCGAATGGGAATCGAACTCGTTACACGCTTGTGCGAGCTTATGAGTAATTATTTAAAGTTATTTTCTATCTATCTATTCTATTTATATAAGTTTATCTTTCAACAGTACAAGGAAAACATTGACATGACGTAGATATCACATTTATGGCTTTTCCAATATAAAAAATATTTTAATCATCATTAAATATTTATATTTTTTCCTAGATAACGGATTTGTTGAATTGTTAGGACGTCTCTAGAGTTATTAAAACAATTATTTAAAATAATTACTTATCCATATTTAAGAGGAAACTTAGCAAAATTAATAAAGTCTTAGTGAAGTTACCCGTTTAAAGCAGATACGAGATGTAGAGACCTGTCAAATGCCTTTCCGGAGCTAAACGCCGCGTAAAATAAAGACATTTTATATAATAGATATCACATGTATTTATGATAATAAAAAAATATATCAACACAAAGTGATTCTGTCACGGTGTTCATGCAAATGCAGCACGTTGTAGGCGCTACATGGGATCAAACGTGACTGCTAGCTGTCAGCTTAGGTACTTTGAGACTACCGCACTTCCGTAAACATTATTGTTTTTTTTTTTAGAAATTCTATAATAAATTGCGTATTTTATTAATAAAATATTATTATAATTTGAAAAAAAAATACATTTTTATGGGGCATATTAATAAAATTTTTATTGTATTGGTTTTTTGTCCAGGTTTTTTTGGTATTCCATAAATAGTAAGGTAGGCAGAGGGAATCTAGTGTTAAGACTTAAGGCACTCCGTTAACGACTTTCACGTTGACAGGCGAAATTCAACGCCACGCTTTACTTTGTTTACAGAGAGAAAAAAAATAAAATAATAAATAATTATTAATTCCCTCGAATGAGAATCGAGCTCACAACTGTCGCATTCACACGCTTGTCTGTGTCACGTCGGCCTCATTATTTACATAATTATTTATCTGTTTTATATTTTATTTGATTTTAAAGTGACAAAATCAGTAAATAAATACTTATTGCACTTTTCATCCTCAGATATCGAACCTACGACCAGACGACCAGTTCCCAAACTTTCATTCAACACAAAACAAACCTGTATACTGTTGTCGTTCTGAACAACGTTACCAATAACGTGCCGGCTTGTGTGACAGTCACATGGTTGCTACGAGTGTGCTCAATGAAGTATGTAGTACGTGACTTCCAACGCTTATCAACCACATGTCTATAAACAATTGACTTAAAAACGTTTCTTTTTTTTCTCCGCTATATCCCGCGTATAGCAGGGTAGGCAAAGGGAACCTAGAGTTAAGACACTCCGCTCTCCGAGTGGGAAGCGAAGTGACACTTAACCCCGATGCGTCTCTTATAAACGTATATACTATAAGGAATGCCAGAGAATATATTGTGGGTTCGATTCCCATTCTAGAAAATTCATTCATTCCTTCGCTCTGGTGTGAACATGCAATGCCTCCAGAATTCGGCGGAAAATGGTAACGAAAGTGTCTTGATGAGATCGAACGGATAATACTAGGTTTCCAGGTTCCCTCTGCCTAACCTGCTATGTGTTTAAAAAAATAATGAATTTTTAAATAGACGCTGCGGTGGTACTTCTAATATAACGTTGATAGTAGATTCAATTATAGCTTAAAGAAAAAAATGATATTTTTATTATTATATTTTGCTGCTATCAATAATATTTTTTTCACAACCGAATTGAATATTTTATAAATAATTCAACAGTTATAATGAAATATATAATTTATTTAATATTTACCAATTTGACGTCAATTTAGTGTTAGTGTAATTAAATAATTTTTGCAATAATTATTATTTTAAAATACAAAAAATATTGGCAATCTTTTGATTATCCAGAACAAAAAAGGTTTGTAGGTAAAAGCTTTTTATTATCATGTTAAATGTATACCATAAAACATATAATGGTCTTTTTACAATGATGTAAAAAATATATTATTAATTATTATATGTAAATTAATAATATTTAAAAAAAAATACTAATTTACATTTACACAATATGTACATTAAGAGGTACATTTTTTTAAATACTTACACTACCATAATTTTATTATAATTATAATGTCTGAGTCATTATATTTAATAAAAAAACGAGGCAGACAGAGACTAGTGTTAAGACACTACTCTCAAACAGCGTGATGCTAAAAAAAAAGCTATATTTTAGTATCACCCCAGATATTTCAATTCATTAGCGATAGTGACGTTTAATGAGTCGACATAGCGCGGCCGGCGTGTACCAACACGAGGTTGGTGCAGGTCATCGCACGTTGCAGCACGTTGGCGTGCACGCGCGTGCAACGAAGGACGTACTAACAATGGACAAATGATAAACACGCTTCACGCATATTTCTATGGACTATATGCTTTATATTTGAGGCCAGCCGTGGCCTAGAGCATAAGTGTGGCTGTAAATCGATTGGTAGTGGGTTCGATCCCCAATCGAAGGAATGAAATATTTATCTAAATTTCCATTTCTTCGCTCTGGTGGCTAGGCAAAGCGCGGTGTTTAGTTCCGCGAACACGCAATGCCTGCAGAATTCGGCAGGAAGTGATGAACGGAATTTCTTAACACTTTGAGGACGTTGCTAGCTAAAGCTTTTTTAAATTGGTGACGATTTTGCTTCAATAATATATGTTTTTTTTTTGTTAAATGTAATTAATCTAATTATATGTATGTAAACGATAACGGGTTGCAGTTTGTTTCTTAATTTATTCGTCTCTTATCACGTTTTGCATGTATTTAACATTTTACATACATTATGTAAAATACGTTATGTAATTTTACATATACTAGTTGCCTGATCAACATTTAGACTTTTTTGACTCTAGTGTAGGTACCTAAGGTACCAATTACAAGGTACCAAAGTATTTATATAGGAATCTTGACCGGATTCACTGTCGAACATAAATCAAGTATTCGTATGTGTGTTGTCTGTGTCGTTACTTTTATTTTGGAACGCCATAAATAAAGAACAACAACAACAATTACTTTTATTTATATTGTTGTAACTTATTACGAAATTAATATCTATATTTTTAATATTCATTATAATATGTCAGCATTTAAAAAACATTTTAGGCAAATAAATATACGGAAAAGTATTATCAATAATTAACTAAAGCAAAAAAAAAAACTTTATCAAGTTAATTAATCAGTATCTTTGACATTTACAAAAATAAATGTTAAAAAGATTGCTTGGATTGTAGCAAATCTAATATTTTCTAACAAAAAATTGAGTATTTTAAGTAAAAAAAGCCGGACAAGGGCCAGGGCCCCGCCCTGATTTCCGTACAAAAATTGCCTAGCTTAGTCAGAGCCCTTGCATCTGGTCATCATCATGGTATCATTTCTTCCCCCTTTTAAGGCTATTATTGTTTAGGATTTAACCACAAATGTATAGTAGTCAGTTTTTTCCCTGAACTAGTACTATCTGTCGTTTTTTTCAGGAAATCATAGATCCTTAGATCTGAGTATATGGTTTGAATTCAATTCGATATCTCCAAGCGTTCCTGAGATAAGTGCTCTTGACAGACAGACGGATGGTATTTCGTTCAAATTTCTCTTAGAGGTTCTGGTGAGCTTAGAGTTTAGGCTATCAGGCACATAAGATAAGTAAATGAGGAAAATGTCAATAATTGAGGAGTATTTCACAAAGTATTTTTTCCCTATTTCCTATAACATATAAAACGGCTTAAGTAAATTATCCAACTTTCATATATTTATTGCATCATATTACGTGGGCAGGGAGCACCCCACCCAGCATCCCCTCTTTATATTTATAGAATGAACTGCGGGTCCAGTAAATCAATAGAAGCTGAGCTTCGCAACCAAAACGAAAATCTGGTTCATTTGCATCATAAAAACCTATATGGTAGGTAATGTTAATACTAGATATTGCTAATATATCATCTAAATTCTAAATTATAAAAAAATATCTAAGAGACATACAAGGGTTCTCACGCGGATAAATATTAATGTGTGTGTGTTTTTTTTCGTTTTTTTATAAAATCGTGGTTTCCCAAAGCACAAATTATCTCAAAATAAACACAAATTGAAAAATAAAGAAATATACAAATAAAATCAGTTTATTCAGAATTCTGGAGGCATTGCGTGTTGAATTCCAGAATTCTGGAGGCATTCGGAACACAACGACCCGCTTTGCCTCGACACCAGAGCTAAGAAATGAAGAAATAAATATTTAATTTCGCGAGTGGGAATCGAACCCACGACCAGTCGCGATTACCGTCACACACTTGAGCCTCTTTACGTAAAATATTGACGCTAGAATCGTTATCTACATACGTCATATAAACGGATATTTCCTTCGTAGTAAAAAGAAATACCATGATAAATAGATGCTGTTTTTTTTATTCTAATGAATTATAGCAAAGACCCTGAGCACGTTATGCGCACGCTCAACGCGGAGAACCACGTGGGGGGCAATGTGGACTTGGAGGTTTTCCATATTTGAATTATTTTATATTACTGGCAGGTACCAACCAGCCAGTATTATCTTACTTTGGACGGATGTAGGATGTTTAAAATAATCTTTTCGATTTTTTGTTTTATTATTAAAAATTTGTGGGTTTTTTTTTGTTATTTTTTTCCAGTTTCATTGGAAACGGCTTAGTCAAACATAATACCTAATATATATTTTTTTCATGTGTTCTATATTTCTTTTTTTTTTTAAGAAATTTGTCAATAATCAATCATTCAATAACAAAAATAATAATTGAGTTATACATTCACCTAAACTCTCTGTATTAGGTTCCGCTGGCTCAGGGAAACCAACGGGATTCCCATTATCGTTATAATCACTTTTATTGTTTTGTAAAATTCACGGTAAATGTTGACATCCATTATATTTTTTCAATAGAAATGTTTTAGCTTCAAGAATTAATATTGTTTAGAATTTTAGATCTGCAAATCGATTGGACTTATTAAATAGTTTGATTTAAATTAGTTTATTATTTTTTAAAAAAGTAAACTCAATTAGAAAGTTAATTAGAAAGTAATCTATAAATATAATAAAATTGTAACTGATCGCTGTCTATACGTGGAAGATATATGGGCAAAGTTATATATTATATAGATACTCCGTTCCCCGTATTCCAGCGAAATTCAAAAGCATTGCGTGCTTAGTGACGGAATTTAACGCCGCGCCTTGGTACCAGAACGAAGAAATTAAAATATTAATAAATAATAGTTAATTCCCCCAAATGAGAATCGAACCCACCCTTGTGCCGTGAGGCCACGACGAGTACAAGTGCTTTAAATTCTTAGATAAATTATTTTCAAATCCTATGCCTTTTTAAACAATGATATGTGAGCTCATAACAAGTGAATCATAAGTCGAGTTGTTATGTCTGCCGTCACAACGTGTTTACATTGATGTACGAATTAAAATGGAGGGTACAATGGTCAACTGAGCACACTGTACATGTTTTTATTTTTTTACGTGTTTCATTAGATATTTATTATAGTTCAAGCCATTAGATTGGTTTTACATTTTTTTTTGTTTATCGTCTCTATTTAGTTTTTTCACCAGAAAATTACTGAATTTTTTAATTGTTGGTTTTTAATTGTGAGACCTGGTTTTAATTCACTCTGTTAACGAAATGAGATAATGAAAACGCTCTATGAAAGTAATCGTTTTATCTGATGAAATTGAACTTAGAACTATCGCCGAAAAGTTAGATATTTCTTAGTCGCACCACAAATATTTTTATATGAAAGTACCCTCGTTTACTATATTAAAAAAGCTTGATGTATATAAAAACATAAATTTCTACATAGTATATGTGTGATACATAATAAACTATCTATCTATATTTAAAATGACTTACCAACAAGTTTCCAACTACAAAGTTGTAGTTAGCAACAAAATACATAATAGTACATAATTTAAATTAGTTTATGCAATTTTAAAATACATAATTAACATTATGATATTTTAAATTTAATATCCTTTGTCTTTGACAATCATTTATTATCATAACATAATATATGTAACATATTACGTGGCATATAAAATATATAGAATTATATATTATAGTTAAAAATAAATATAGAATATAATGATGTTTATTATTTTCAGATATTCTAAAATTAATTTAATCTAAAGATAAAAAGTTCAGTGTAACGTAGCTCTATGTCGGACAGATAGCGGTCCCCGGTAATTCGTGTACACGTGTTGCACCATGCGACGTGCGTACTGCGCCTCTGCTGTGTTACCATTAGAGAAATTACCCTTTTGGATGGGTAATTTTGTATCCCGCATATAGATGGAACCTCTGTTCCCCACTTTTCGCTCAATTTTTCCAGGCATTGGATGTTGATGCGCGGAACTTAACGCCAGAGCGAATAATTGAAAATATTAATAAATAATAACAGAACGAACTACAACCTTCGCGTTACACTCACACTCTTGCATCCTTGCCCCAAGACGACCTCTATATTACAAGTATTAAAATAAATACTCAAATTTTAACCATAATATGCCCATGGAAGAATGCTTTTGTAGTGACTTAAAACGTAACTTAACTTAACTTCACGCTTTATCTCTAACGGGGTAGTCAGAGAGAAAGGAGTGCCAAACGCTACGGTCTCTACATACCTCTTTCGCCTCGTCCACTGTCATCAACCTCTTCATACATGCCCTCCGGGGGATTCCAATGCAGTTTACGTGACCTCCCTCCAATATTTTCGATACTGTATTTTTAAAGGTTAACTGAGGTCTCCCCCTTTATTATTTTTTCTTTTTATTTCTTCTTTATGCCTAAGTTCATTTGTAGAGAAAGGCTATGATAGGCTGTTTCCATTTAACCCATGGTCAGAGTTATTTCCGTGCACTGCAATGTGTCACGTGTCATACACAACTCTTTATTTCCATTCGACCACGAGGGAGAAGCAGCACAGCAAGAGCTTGTTAAAATTAAACCTTAAAATTTTAGAACCATTTAAAATAATTAAATGGTTCTAAAATATCGTGAACTTTATTATCGGAAGTAGAATATTAATTGTATACAAACTTTTAGCGAGTCGTTAGGAATTTTTATTAGAAGTTAACTAATTATAAGTTTAAACGATTGCTAAACGTTTATAACTTTGTACAAAAATATCGTTTTCATGTCAATTTTCAAGTATACTTATTCAACATTTAATTGAATGGTTGTCGCAAAATAAAATACAAAAATATATATAATGAAAGAAAATTTCAATTTTTTTCATATATGTATAATTTAGCGAGGGATCATTGTTAAATTACAAAATAGTATAATTTTTATTTTTCCAAATAAAATAAAAACCAAAATTTAAAATTACATCTAAAATAGATTTTACTTTTGACTCTGTTTTATATTTAATCTTAATATAGTATTTTTTCTTGTTGAAATATGAATCCATTCATACATGTAAATTAATTTACTGCTCTACTCTAATTTAATATTAACGACGATCATAATATTTATGTTTCTCTTCGTGCATAATTATTAACAGATCCCAGTGCTAAAACAATTATTTCTCCACTCTAAGCGAACTTTAACGATAATGCGTGTTGGGTGACGGACTCAAGCTATCTAATTAAAATGCTTAAAATATAGATAATAACATAAATGGGAATCATCATCAACCATCACGTGTTTGAGATTTTATAGTAAATACAATTCCGTCATAGCGTAATTTAAGACATTAAAATTTTCCCGCATAAAAGCATAATAAATAATATTATTGAAAACAAAACGTGATGTTTTGTGGAAATGGTTATTTTCGCATGACAATACAACTTTCCATCTCGCTCTGTGGCGCTTCAGTGTTCACGTCGAGACGGCCCGGGCCTTCGATTTTCAAACCTAGTTCGGAGCTCGAGCGACACACACGTAGTTCAACGCGTTCGATTTTCAAATTTTGTTTTTATTGTGTTTGGCGCCAGCCAGCTGTGTTTAAACGAGGAAAATGTGTGAAAAGAGGATTAGGAAAATAAAAAAAGGTAAGCTTTTATTGTAATTTGGCGTGGGAATAAATAGATAGAGCCATAGCAACTTGAGGCACTGACCTACCGCAATGGAGAAATTAAATAATTGTTGATAGATATGCTTATTATTATTATGAAGGTAATGCAATATTATTATTGAATTATTGTTTAGTTGATATTAAGATTAAATAATTAAATTTTATAAAAAAGAAAATAGTTGACAATTGACTTGATAGTGATTGATAATAAATGTATGTACTATTTTTATACAAAAAAGTATATAATTTCAAATTTAGAAACAATATATATCTTTTAGCAAGTAAAAATTATAACATTTATGAATATAAAAAATATTAATAGGAATAATTTTTTTTTATTGTATCTAAGTATTGCTGGATCCATGTCATGACTATATTAAAAAAAATATAATTTAAAAAACAACGTTTTTTCATAAACAGAAAGCGGTAATTCTGACACCTTACGTGTACGTGTACGTGTTAAGAAAATATAAATGAAGAACAGAGTGGCTAATCACTAGTTTTGTCTGCCAAAACACTATGAAAATGCAAAGAAAACAAGACATGAAAATAGCATTTCTGGTTTTGTAGTTTGATTAACAATTAAAAATCAAATATACATACTTTTAAATTATAATTGACAACAATTCTTAAAGAATGTATCTACAAGCATTTTCTTTATTTCATGAGAAGAGTTAATGTCTATGCAATAGTTCATAATTTGTGTTACGTACATTTTATCTGTGGTCGTGTGCTGTGAGGTGTTTAAGACAATAAAGTAAAAAATTATATATAAAATTAATATTTAGTAATTGTGAATAGCAGTCAAAATAACTTTTCTCTATATATTTTTAAAGCTTTACTTTTTAATGACTTATTCACTACTAATAATATAATCGCTCTGCTAACAAGCAAAAAGCTCTGATTAAAAGTGGCGTTAAGTTCCACCACTCAACACGCAATGCCTCCAGAATTCGGAGGAAGGTAAGCAACAGAAGTTTTTTAATGAGAACGCACATTTAATAAACAAACCTTTATTATGTATGTTGATTTAGAACAATCATTCAGTTTTAGGAATATATAAAAACAATAGTAACAGTTTATTAAAATTTAAGCCTATTTTTCATTTTATTAAAATTAGGCTCTCTTATGAAATGGTTCTTCAGAATTGTATCTATAGATTATACATATAGTTTAGTACGTAAGATGTCAGCCATTGATAGAGTTAGGTCATTCACCTAGCTACATATATACGCAGCTAGACTAACACTTTCTAAACAAATCAAGACCGTTAATGTGCTAAAGTATGTAATATAATGATTTTATTATTTAGACTTGTTAAAACGTCTTAAATTTTTAATATGGTCTTACATTTTTAAACTATTTACTAGATATATAAAGCATATACTTAGATAATAAAATACAAATGGAATTTCCCTAAGCTGAAATAATTTTGAAAGGTACTAAATTACGTAAAATACCAGTAATAACTAATTTCTTTTATTTATTTATGTTCATATCAATTTGTGACGTTATTTTGACGTTAGTGCTTAAAAATGTAAGAAAAAACTCAACTGGTTTTGTTTATATCTAAACTTTTCATTACTCAACTTTTCCTTAATGTATTCTTGGTACATAAGTAGTACAGATTATAATAAAGAAAAATGTTTATTTATAACCTAGTAGGTACATTTTAACAAAAAATATATTAAGTTATTTTATCTTTAGGTACTAATCGTCAAGAACTAGCGGAATATTATGAATAAACTCTCTGTTCTTCATTCTCCGTAATAATAATATATTGACGCACGCAACGGGATTGAGATTCCATTTAATTTTTTCTTAATTTTAAGCATTGTTTTTATTTGTTCGTAAATGTGCAAACATTCATAAATATTTCCTGAAGTAAAATTTCGAGTTAATAAACTCATAGTTCCTAATAAGGAATTTACATATTATACATATACCTAGTGTTGGTACTGAAATCTGAATATTTACTTTAAGACCTTATTTTTATTTTTATTCATTACAAAAGCTTTACATATGAAAGCTTCAATTATAATTAATTTGATATTAAATTATCGAATACAGTCAGAGAGATAGTCGGTTGGACTCTATTTCGAGGACATGAATTAATTAATATTTTCTTTTCCTATCTCTGCTTTCGAGGCAAACCGCCGCGTTGAGTTACGCCACTCAATACTTGCCTAATAATGCCTCCAGAATTCGGATTCATATGAGCGAAATACAGCATTAAGCTAAAAAAAATATAAAATATTTTTGTGCCAGTATTTAAGTGTATCACGGCCATTATTATGAATATTTATTCGGTACATTTGTGTTTATAACGCCACTTACCGAGTATATATACACGTGATGCTTCAATTTCCATTTTAACTGTTTCCTTTATAAATATTTATTATTTAGAATAATTTTGACTTATCATCTACATTCATTTGTATTATATCGACAATATTATATTTCAATTTAAGGCAATACGATTTTTTTTCTATATGTAAATACGGTTCACGCTGTATACCTCACACAGGAGGGTACGCAGAGGGTACCTAGTGTTAAAACACTAGCTTTTCTATATAAAATTGGATATTCTAATCCAATATGCGTAATACGCATTTAAAACATTTATTAAGTCTGACAATTGTCTACAAACAATAGTATTTTTGTATCTTAACGTTTTTTTTATCCGGACTGAAAATACTGCGTAGACGAAACGAAATTCTGTTTTTTTCTATGTTTCATGTTAATATTTAATGAAAATCTTTACATAAAAAGCTAATATGGTCTGGATCTTGTTAAAGTGTAGCATCACTTGATTCAGGAATAATTTATCTTTATATTTTTTTTCTGATTTTGGTAAACGTTTCACCAAAACAACCAACGCTAGTAATAATAAAATAAGGATAATTATAAAGTTAATTATTATAAATTATATATTAATTAAACGTGTCATGCGTGTCACGTGTGCGGCGGTGACAAAAAAAATAACAATTTTCCCCTTTAACATAAAATCAATAATTAATATTTAATTTACTTAATAAAACATATAAATGTTTTAATGAATTACAATGACTTTTATTTATTTACACGTAAGCATAGGTTACATTGGGTACGATAAAAATTTTGTAACAAAAAGCTTCAACAAAGCTCTAAAAATATTTAGTTCTTTTTAGGTTCATAATAAATCCTGTATGTAGCAGAATAGGCAAAGACTATTGAATGGTGGAATTCAACGCCGCACTTTGCCTCGACACCAGAGCGAAGAAATGAAAATATTACATATTTCATTTCAACGAGTGACCACCAAACCCACAACCTGTCCCATTAACAGTTGAACCTTGAGCCCCTGCGCCCGACGACTGGCCCCGAAAAATTTTTATTACCATACAAAAATCAATTCACATCATTTAAAAAATAATAACTATACTTATATAGAGATGTTAAAATTCCCGTCGCGCACGTGCCCCAACCACGTTGTTTGTTGGCGGCTGGTTTTTGAACGTATGCGCATATAACGTGACGGCTGCATTCTCATTTAGGATCGTTCGAAACATTATTTATAATTTATTAGTTTTGATTCTCACTATTAATTATTTTAATTTGTTATTGAAAATGTTATTTTGTATTAACGAAATATTAATTATTTGTTCATTATGAAGATGTAATAAAAATACTATAATATAATACAATTTACATAGACGGCAATTTGATCTATTAAGATATTTTTTTTTATAAAGAAGGTGAACACATTTTTTATTTAATTTTTCTTATTGTTTCAGGCTCTCAAGTAACTCGCCTTAGAGAGGCAAGACGCTTGCAAAGAATGCATTGGCTATCTGCACCAGCACCCGTGGAACCCACCACGCCACCACCACCACCCCCTGCCACCGTGGACAAGACCGCCCAAAACAGAGTTATTCTTGAATTAGCATTAAAAACAATAGCACTAATGCAAAAGAACAGGCTAATTCAGCAAAAAATCATCGCTCTACAACGGGAAACTTCTGAATTCGTTGCTGCGGTCATGAGCAATCCAGAAAATAGACGGCGATACTTGGAGCATGTACGGCTTTATACCGCTGGTCTGATCACCCTTGTTCCTTCAGAAGAAGAAAGAAATAAACCACTAAAATTAGAACCTAAATCCTAAACTTATTTCTTTAGAATGTATGAGAGAAAAATTGAGCGAATTTTATTCCTTGGTGATTTATACTATGGATAAGTATATAATTAATGTGATTTTTAGTTTATTTAAGTACTTACTTATTGATGTAGATAAGCATCGGCAAGTCTATTATTTTAGCTTCTAATAATATTTAAAACAGTGTCTTATTTGGAAGAGTTGTGGCTAATTTAGGAACCTTCTTGTTGTAAACTTTTGAGGTTGTTATTAAAGAGGCTGTTCATGTACATATGTATGTATCTAGATTTACGTCTTTGTGATTCTTTGTGTTATTTATTTATTGGAGAATGGCAACACTATAATTTAAAATATATGCGTTTTTAAATATTATAAAAATAATGTAAAATTATACTAAAATATAATATATTATTGTTTGTTTTTACAATCTCTTGTAATATACATTATTATTTATGTAAACTAAGCCTTATTCTACAAATTGTCTATGGTATTTAATCAAAATTATACATTAGGTATACGTACAGCTGAAGAAGCTTAAAAATACTCCTAGTTTTAAATGCTATGGCTAATAACTATATTATATTATGCTAAGGTTTATCATTTTGGTGTTGCAAGTGATGTATTCCTTACTACCTTATATCAAGAAGGATTCTTTTTAGTTATATTTGTTTTAAAAAATTCAAATGTATTTGTTATAGGAAGCATTTAATAGTTACTAGTTCTCTAATTTGCACATGCGCAGTCGACGAGTGTTCATTTTAAAGTTAGATACTGAATTTAGGCAATTCATTTACAAAATTTAATTTGTAAGTATTATCTTGCGAGTTGTGTGTAACTACTGACTATGTTATCCAGTTTCTTATTAGAATTATTAATAATTATTAATTTTGAAATTAAGTTGTATAATATTATAGATTAAATCAAAATAAACAACATAAAATTTCAATAAACATTTCGTTTAAGTTAGATCTACACTTGAGGATTTTGGTTTTATGGAATATTTCATTTGTTTCTAACGATTAAAGTCCAAATATATATCTTTTTTTTATATTGACAGATTATAAATGACATTAGAATGCTTAGAATGTCACTTGTTGTTTTTTTTAATTTAATAGAGTGAAACTTACTATGAACACTCAGATCGTATACGATAAAACCAAATTACTGTCGAGGGTACTATCAGCTATAATTTATACCTTTGTAAAGTATTAATATTGTTAATTATATGCACAACACTCCCTGTGTAACTTTAAGAAAAACTTAAATTACTTACGCTTACAGTTTTTCGGTGTATTATTTAATGTGGGTATATATTTTAGTTGTTTTCCAAATAAACTAGTCTGAATGATTAATTTCTTTCTTTTACTACTTTCTCCTCATTAATTTGATTAAAATATTATAAAATATATTCATAACAATTTATATCTACACATCTGAAGGTATACATCCATGTTTCTAAATTATTACGGTACCTGCATACTAGTTGTCCTTAGTATGGATTGTTATTATTTTTTATAAATGGAATTGGAAACTTAATGGAATTGCAAAGGTCAGATTAATTAACTTACTATTCAAAGTAACTAGTAGTAGTAAGTTTACGGAGTGTCTTAACACTACGTTCCCTGTGCCTGTTGTGTGCGGAATACAGTGTGAGACATAATTTGAAACAATAAAAGAGCTAAAAAAACTCTTTTTTTATCTAAGTCATTAACTTATTATATTCGTAGTAAAATGATATAACGGAAACAAAACTTTTCTTACTAAAATTGTGCAAGTATTATGGTAACTTCAGAGGTGTAACTTTGCTGTCATAAAAATGTAGGCGTTTAGTTAAAAATAAAATAGCGAACTCTACTAACTTTCAAAGGTGCATTATAAATCAATATTTTAACACTGATGTATGCCCTTAATAACTATAACTATAGTAAAACTATCAAAATTACTTTTAAAAAATTGATGTAAATAATTTATATTCGTAAGATAAATTAAAGTTTTTTTATTAATAGCAAATATCATTTAATGTAAAATTTATAGGTCAAAATTCAAAAGGACAAACAATAATATAGTAAAAATAGAAAAAGACATGTATGCTAACAATATACAGCCTCACAATAATTTTAAAACGTATTTACTCAACATTACATAGATGTTATATCACCTTTAATAGGTAGTTTATTAATATCTACTTAGATCAATAAACTATACGTAATAGATGGTTAATTGAAGAAAAGCTGTCAGCTTTTTGCGTAATTTCCACGCTGTATAAATTTATTGAATGTATTATTTTTATATAACTAAAATAATAATTAAGATTTCGATTTTGTTCCAATCATACACGACTAAAGAATTATCTATATATATAAAAGGACTTGTCCTCACTGACTGAGGTAAGACGCACGCACAGCCGTAACCGCTGTACGTAGAAACGTGGAATTTGGACAGATGTTTACTTTCATAATCTGGACATCCACTAAGAAAGGATTTTGAAAAATTTTAACCCTAAAGGGGTGAAATAGGGGTTCAAAGTTTGTATGGAAAAAAAATTAAATCGGCACCGATTTTCATAAAATTTTAAATTTAGATTTTTAAAAGTATTTAATTGAACACGTGTTTCATCGTTTTGTAGAATTCTTCCCCTAAGGGTGCATATAAGGGGTTGAAAGTTTGTATAGATTTTTTTTTAAATCGGCACCAATTTTTATAAAATTTGAAATATGCAAGCGAAGCTGCGCGCGTCCGCTAGTAAGTCTATATAACGATTTACTAGCTCTAGTATATAGATAACAGAGGGCTTATTCGGATGTAGAGTGTATATTTCTATTTATAATGCAAACGTCATCTGCCAATGTCAGTTGTCAAGTGTCAATTGTTAATGTCTTAATCGGAAATACGACTTCTATTTAAAGAAAAAACCTACTAAATAGCTTACTTAATAAATAAATATTATCTCTTTAAACAAATATAATTAATCAAAATGAAAGCTGTAATTCAACGTGTCATGAATGCTAAAGTTGCAGGTAAGCTGTGGGACAAATTAATTATAATTCACAATCACAATCACAATTTTTCATTATACGATTTTTTTTAGTTAACGGAGAAATAGTTAGCAGTATTGGACAGGGAGCATGCGTCTTCATTGGAATTTGTGGTAATGACAATAAAAAGGATATGGAAACATTGTAAGTGCTATGCATTTTATATTTGTACATATTAGAACTAAAGAGAAAATTGACGATAGTCCCTCTTAGAGATCTTTTTCTAAATATTATTTTTCCATTGTACCAAACTTCAAATTTTCTCTATACATGCACATATTTTATCTACAATTTAATCTTTGTTTCTAGTGCTCGAAAAATATTAAGTATTAAACTGTTTGATGATGAAAATGATAAGAAATGGAAGAAGAGCATTGTAGATAAAGATTTTGAACTTCTGTGTGTTAGCCAATTCACATTATATAACACTTGGAAGGTACTGTAAAAGAATAAATTTTCATTATTTATATAGTCAATATTATTGAATAAGTTTACTCTTACTGTCCATTGCAGAAACAGCAGTTTTGTAATTTCCTAATAATATTTAATTTAGGGGAACAAACCTGATTTCCATAATGCAATGCCTTCGGAGAAAGCCAAGGAGTTCTATGATAAACTTATTGAAAGGTTAAAAACCATTTATAAGCCAGAGAAGATAAAAGGTAATTAATCAATTGGTTATAGTATATGCAATGAAGTAATAACTAAAGGCCAATATGTAGTAATGGGACAGTGTCTGACTGTAATTGCAAGGATTGTGAATTTGAGCATTATTAATATTTTTATCATGTTTATTTACCCATTCTGGTAAACAATGACGAGTTCACACAAAACATTGATTTTTACTACACTACATATAATATTTTAAAAATTAAAGGTGAGGAGTGCCTTATCGCTTCATCCATTTTTATTTGTTTAAAATGTAATATTTTCAGTAGTTCAATATTTTACCAAATAATGTTTGAAGAGTAAAATTTAAAAAAATATCAATTAGTTCAACTGTTTATATAATCTGATGTGATTACAAACAATATATTTTAATTTTAGATGGTGTATTTGGTGCCTATATGCAAGTTTCATTACAAAATGATGGACCTGTTACTCTAGAAATTGAAATATCTTCCCAAAATACCAATGAAAAAGGAAACAAAAAGCAAAAAGCTATTGAAGTAACAGATAATAAAGAAAGCAAAATAAATGATTCAAGAGAGTAAATTATTTTTAATTTGATACATTCCAAATAAAGATTAGATATAAAACTAAGGCATTGTAAAAATTACTGACTGTACTGGCTGCATTTGTAGATTCAATCAATTAATGTGGTGTCATGTTATAAATTTCAACACATATTGTTTTTATTAACACTAAGGATGATTTTTTTTTAGAAGATTAAATATAATGCAAATCCATCCAAAAGTACTGACCACTAAATCACATACATTCCTATCGGAGTGAAGAAGTGAAAAATTCATATCCAATGTTCGAATTCTTATTCTCGTGTTTCATTGTTACAATGGCCTCAAATATCGCAATTATATTCTGACAAGATGAATGTGCAAAGTATGAGATAGAATTGAACGACAGTTGAACTTAATTTAACATGTTTTCAGCTGTAAAAGTACATTTTGTATAATTATGCGAACTTGGAATTTGAGCTACTAGGTTGTTTGTACCACCTTTGTTGGTTAAATACACAGACCACATATACCCAAAGGGTAAATGTATTCTGGGCGAGGAATTGAATTGAATTCTTGATATATGGCGTTTCGAACGTGCCAGTTGATTTGGGCGAGTTGAGCACAATTCATTTCGCCAATGTCACGCATAATTATTATAATCTATAGATGATCATGAAAAAAAAAAAAAAAAAAAAATTATCTGGCACGCTCGAAACGCCATATATCGAGAAATCAATCAATCAATCAAAAAAAATTATTGCCTTCAGCCCTGTATGCTACACTTTTTATATGAATGTAGTGGCCCACATAAAACAGATTTATATTGAATTATGAGATAATATAAGATGAAGGCCATTATTCAAAGAGTAAATAATGCGAAAATTATATGTATGTAATTTACTTTATAATTATTATTTTTAATAAATTGCTCACCTACAATAAAAAACTTGTATTAAGTGTATATTTTTACTTTTCAGTAAATGATGATATACCAGTTAGCATAGAAAAAGGAATTTGTGTTTTAGTTGGTGTTTATAAAGATGATACGTTGAAAGATTTAGAATACATGTAAGTGTAAATAAGTGTATGGAATAAATACCTACATTTTTATTTTTATTCATTAATTAACTATAATTTTGATATATAAAATTACAGTGTAAAACTATTTGATGATGATAATGGAAAGAAATGGAAGAAAAGTGTTGTGGATAAAGAGCTGGAAATATTAATAGTTAGTCAGTACACAATTTGCAATGGATGGAAGGTAACTAACATTTTAAATAACTATATGAGTCATTGTGGACTGGTAGACGGTCAAATGCAAGCCTATTCAATATAATAAAAAAGAAAATATGAAAATGTATAATAATTGTAGCATGCAGATTAGTATGTTAGACAATGTATAAATAAGTTAACATAGAAGGATTCAACAGAGTGTCCCTTGCATGTGTCCCACCATGTTTAAATTTTTATGTATAAAAAACACATTAAAAAATGCATAAAGACGGGCAAAATACTTGAAATTATTTTTGCAAAGGTGTAATATATTTTAAATGTTTATTGCCAGGGTAACACACCAGATTTTCACAAAATAATGAATGGAGAGAAGACACAAGAATATTACAACAGTATGATGGAAATGTTAAAAGAAAAATATTCACAAGAAAAAGTTAAAGGTATAACTGAAATTTGATCATTACTGAATTAAATTTGTTTGGGATTCTAAATTATTACCACTTGGGAAACTGATTTTGTTTTATTTTCCAGTTCAAGTAATTTAAAGTGTGTCTTTTAGTTATTTCATACATAACTTAATATAAACCTATAGAAAGTTTATTTTCAGATGGTGTTTTTGGAATATATAGACAGTTATACCTAGAGAATGATGGCCCAGTAACATTTCAAATAGAGTCACCTGTGTCATGTCGTGAAGAAATATGATGAAATAAAAAAAAATAAAAAATAAAATAAAATAAAATTATTTATTTCAGTTCCACATATTATATAGCTACATAGAAAGTAATGAGACCAACCTAGTAAGTAACTAGTATAATACTAGTACTTGTAACAGGAGGCCCCGCTCTTCCATAACACTTCATACATTTGTTATGGAAATAACAACAAAAATAAATGGGATATAATTATAGCTACTGTACAATACAAAGTATATAGAAATTAGAAAACAAACAATAATAATAAATAACTAAATTTATGTATATAGATCAATTTAAGCTAAAATGTGTGCATGTGTTTGTCTGTTCGTGGGTGGTGTGTGGTTGGGTATGTGTGTGTGTGTGTGTGCGTCTGTGTGTGTATGTGTATGTGTAGTGCGAATTCAACGTCGCATCATGGCTTCTATAAAGTCATAATCTAGGTTTCGCAGCCAAGCAGTAAATGGTTTTTTACATTCGAAGAAGTTTAAGGAATATAAGTTTAATATTTTGTTTATTGCATTATATAAACACTTCGACTGGTTTGCAAATTGATGGTTACCAAATTTAGTTTTCATAAGAGGAGTATAAGCTGGGACATACCTCCTTTTGTTAGGTTGCTCCAGGTTGTTTGGAAAAACTACAGCTCTGAACCTTCAAAGCACAATTTAATATATATAGCTTTCGTACAGACAGTAAGTCGCAGCTAGAGTATATACTCTCTGTTGAAAATCTAAAAGGTTTAAAAAACATAACTTTCAGCAAGGATCTTTGTGCTCTTTCTATCTGAAGGAACTTTATTTTAGATGCTCCACCCCATACAGAGATACAATATCCCAATACTGACTGAGCTAAAGCTACGTAGATTTGGATTAGTATTGTTTTATTTGTTACATGTCTCAGATTTTTAAAAACCCATATAAGTTTTCGAATTCTCGTGCTTGTATAGTCTACGTGTGTATGCCATGATAAACGCTGATCTAGCATTACACCAAAGTATTTGGTAGTAGAAACTCTACTCAATATATCGATATCGAAGGGGCACAATCACATACAGAAATATTACTATACGGGGCAGTTGTGCAATTCTAGTATAAAATTAGTTCCGGGTTGAGTTGTACTGTTTATAGTGAAGCAAATGTAGTTAGTTTTGTCTATATTAAGTGTGAGAACATTAGATTTAAGCCAGAGAGACACTTTTGCAAGTCCTATTTCCGCGGTTTGCTTTACCTCGTTCCAAGAAGGACCCGAAAAGACAATTGCAGTGTCGTCTGCGTAAGCAAAAGTTTGACCATTTTTAATATTCATACTTAGCAAGTCATTCACGTAAATTAAAAATAGAGATGGCCCCAACACGCTTCCTTGGGGATACCGAAGCTTACGGGACAGTCGCTACTTGTATATTCACCAATTTTTACTCGCTGTTTCCTGTTACTTAGGTAGTCTTGAAATAATAACAGGGGAGTACCTCTTATACCGACACTTTCAAGTTTTTGCAGCAGAATAGGAGCGGAGACTGTGTCAAAGGCTTTTTTTAGGTCTAGAAAGACGGTTAAGCACTTCTTGCCTTTATCAATACTTTCGGAAATATAAGAAGTTAGTGTCACAATGGCATCTTCAGTACTTTTTTTGCGTCGAAAGCCATACTGTGAATTAGAGATAATATTAAATTTTTCCATATAATTAAGTAGTCTTGAGTTTAGTAGCTTTTCTATAACTTTGGCAATAGATGGTAAAACTGAAATAGGTCTGTAGTTATTAATATTACATTTATCCCCTCCCTTGTGAACTGGTGTTATAATTGATTGTTTTAATATAGTAGGGAAGGTTCCTAGTTTGAAACATAGATTCGCTAAATGACAGATTATTGGGCTAAGGATATGTCTGGCTAATTTTATAAATGTCGTGGGAATGTTATCCCAACCAGGGGCACTATCAGATTTCAAATTCATAATAATGGAATCTATTTCTTTAATGTCCGAATCAAGCAGTACGAAAGAAAACGACGTAGATTTTATAAGAGGTTGAATGTTATTTTCTTTAGTTAATTTTAAAAGTATATTATCTGCAAGCTGTTTTCCGATATTCGCAAAGTAATCGTTAATATAATTCACGGAATCTGTTGGAGTTGGTTTTACATTCAAAAGCCTATCGCAATTTGACATAGAGGGCTTTAAAGGAGTTATGGCTCTAATTTTGTCCCAAAGTTTTTTTAGATTTTTAGTACATGACATTAATTGTTCGCTATCATATTTTCTTTTAGCCTTTTTTATTAAATTGTTGCAATGAGTACGGTATCTTTTAAAAGCAATTGTCATTATTTCACAATCTGGGTTATTTCTTAGCTTTTTTTGCATCTGGTTTCTGTTCCGAATACAACGCAGAATGCCAGGTGTAATCCACGGTTTTATAGAACGATTTTTCTTCGGGATGTGTTTTACATAAGAACTTTCGTTCAATGACTCTGTCACTTTAGAAATAAGCAATTCAGTAAGAAGATTAGGATCTTCACAACGTAACAAAGCTGTTAAATTTTTTTCAGCTAACATCGAAAGAGCCTTGCTGAAATCAGTGAACTTTTTTGTCTTAGGGCATCGATTAACACTACATAGCAGAGAAAGTTTTAATAGAATTGTAGAGTGGTTAATAGTATTAATGACTGCTAAGTATATGTGATGAATATATATTTTTATAAAAAATATAAGCGTGATGCCGTGGTAGTTAACTGTTCCGTAATAAAAATTGGTGTATCCACAGAAGAACGCAGACCGAGCTTTGTGCTTGGCACAAAGTTTATTTTTTTGTTTAATATTAAATGTCTTACATAATCTTATAACTTTATTATTTAACAGAGTCGACGAAGTTTCTACTACGATCGGAGTATTTATTACGTTTTCCTTTTTTAGGCGCACTCTATAGATGTCGCGAATGTCAGATGCGTTTAAGCTACAGTCAATGGTGTTAGATAATGATGTAACCATGTTAATTAAATCTTCTTTGGATTCGTTTACTTGTTTAGGCACATTTTTAATTTCAAAATTTGTTTTACGACTATACCTCTGCATTTCTTCGATCTTATCTTCCAGAACAGTTATATATTTTCTATCCTCCTTAATCTGATGCTCCAAGCCAGTAATTTTTCTCTGAAATTCCTCGTCGAAGTCGAAGCTATGGAGTTTTCTATATTTTTATTAGTAGTTTGGATTTCTTTCAAAAGTGCTAAATTCTTCTTAAATTCTTGGTTTTGACCTGATAACAAACTTGAAATCATATCTTTAATTTCCTCTTTGAAGGATGAAAATTCGACTGAAGAGTCGTCATTCCTTTTTCTTTTATTTCTGGTCGACACAAAGTTAGGAGGAGTGTTATTTTGTCCCAAAGTATTGATATCTGTGTCTGAAAGTGATTTATTTAGAGTATTTTCCATTTTGGAGCACCAGGGTAGTATAAGTGGAGAGGTAATTGCTAACAGTAGAATTCGACAAATGAGGAGCGACTGCAGCTGCCACTTGTTGCTTGAAGATGATCCAATTGCATTAAGGGGCGTAGACAACTCCAAGCAGTAGGGCGGATCCAGCTGCCAGGTGGGGTGTGCGTTTGCACAGATTGGATATTATTAAAAGCAGTATTCACTCACTTTGGGTGGAGTCGAAAGTACCAGGCGAGCAGGAACAAATGTTGCTTATAGTTAAGCTTCTTCAGTTTATGTTCTCCTATTATATGAAGATGAATTTATTCACTCAACTTTTAATTATTTGTTTATTAAACAAATTAACACGGACTTTAGACACGTTTGCACCTTACGGTGGTCCGGGGGGAAGAGGAAAGGAAAGAATGAAATATATTCTGCATTTATCTCACAATTTTGTTCCTAATAATTATTATTTAATTGTTGTTGTAATTTAAGTCATTTCAATATTGAAATAAAATTTTAAGTTCAATAATATTCTTTAATTTAATGTGATTTTAATTTTTTTTTATTTCACAGGCTTTAAACTTTTACGATTCTGTTAAAAAGTTTACACAAAAAAAATAAGTCAGTAGCAAAACTTAATAGTAATTTAACAGCCATTTAATGAGTAGGTAGTATTGTTAAAATGCTAATAGGCTAGTTGTGGCACAGGCAGAAAGTGTGACTCAAAACAGGATAGGTTGTGGGTTCGATTCCCTCGATACGAGGAAATAAAATATTTCATATTTACATTTCTTAGCTCTGATATCGAGGAAAAGCGCGGCGTTGAGTTCTTCCACTCAACACCTGCCTCTCAGAATTCGGCGGAAAATTTAAACTTAAGTCCAAATTTACTTTACTATACTATACGCGTCAATTGGTCCTCTAGTTATTATAAAAAAGAAATAACTATGTAAGGAACATAATATACTAGTAACTATGTAATTTCGCTGAAACTTTACTTTTCAATACCTATGTAAGGATATTGTTTTTAAATTGATATTACAATTAGAATATGAAAGTAATGCAGATTAGTAAATTTATAATTATGTATCTACATAGTTCAAGCGGGCGAAGCGACGAGCGGGTCCCTAGTTTTAATTAATATTATATTTTATATCGCAGATATTATATTTTTGTGTTGTACGTATTTAATAGGTACCTACACTATAATAAAAACATTAGGAATTTAATTTATCTGAAAGTGATTTAAAGTAAGATCTAAAAAAAAATACCTATAATAATTTTAAAAAATACGCAATGTTTAACTTTGCAATGTTTTTGTAAATAAAAAAAAATATTATTATGAAAAAGAGCTCATTCGCATTTCTTAAAATAAGTACTTATTATAAATATTGGATTATATTAAACCGATCTTGTAAATAAGAAATTGATATTTCTGTTTTATAATGTGCTGAAAAAAATATTATCACTTGCCAAATATTTTATACAATGTTCCGAACGCGTCAATAATATTATATTTGAAGGAGCGAGTTTTCGAATCCGGTGTCCTATAGTAGTCTAGAATTCTAGATATGGAATCGGCCCTAGTACAAAAGGTCGTTCCAGCTGCACTTGTTGCGCTTTTCATAAACAAATAAATATAAAATGTTATAGCCAAACAACTTTTTTAATTCTAATTAACTTATTTATACAAATGATCATAAGCCCATGAAATGACCGTATTATTAAAATTATTATGTTTATTTATTCTCCATTCAGTGCAAAATCAATAATCGTTGAAAATAGGTGCATTCAATTCATCATATCACGCTTACCGCGCAGCTTCCATACCAGGAGATCGAAGAACAAAAACTTTTGTTTTGCTTGAATGTATACCATATATAAATGTATTTTAAAAAGTACTTAATATAACTTTGTGAACCGAGAAATTATTGTTATATTAATATAGAAAAAGTGGCCCAAATGGCCCATCTTTCATCGATGGCCATTGATTTCGGGCATTAATTTACCTGTTATTTATTTTTAAATATTATTATAGATAATTGTTATTAATTCTCTTATTCTATTTTTTCTCAATGATGGCCACTTTGAACTCTAACGTAGTAGCAGATGGTGATTCACAAAATAATATTTTTAAAGTGACTATATTGCCACCTTTTTGGGCTGATCGTCCAGCATTGTGGTTTTCTCAAGCGGAGGCGATTTTCGAAACTGCTGGTATTACGCGAGACAGAGCTAAGTACGGTTACGTTCTTAGCCAACTACCGGAGAGATTTGCAGCAGAAGTGGAAGACATTATCACAAATCCTCCCAATGAAGACAGATACAATTATCTTAAGGCGGAATTGATTCGTCGACGAGTTCGCCAGCAGCTGAGCAAGGAGGAACTGGGTGAACGTAAACCTACTCAATTTCTAGCCCATCTACGAGCGATCGCTGGAAATTCACTTCATAACGAAGCGATACTAAAGCAAGTGTTTTTTCGTCGGTTACCATCTCAGATGCAAAATATATTTTCTGGGCACACGGACATTCCATTGGAGAAGTTGGCTTCTTTGGCGGACAGAATTTTGGATGTCTCAAATCAGAACGCGCGGTCACCACCCTCCCCGTCTTCTGAATCAGAGTCATCAGAAAACGACCCTCAAGTGGAGGATTTGACTCATCGCGTTGATTCACTCACTCGCCAAGTATCAATCCTAACTCTAAAACTAATGGAAAACATAACATCTAACAAACCTCAATCTCGTGAGCGCTCTGAAAATGATATTTGTTGGTATCATCGGCGCTGGGAGAATAAGGCGCACAAATGTGTTTTCCCTTGTGGCTGGAATGGATTACCCAAAAGGGATAGGTTTTAGACGTCATGTTACTTAAAAATATATTTATATAACTTCGATGTATCTAATTAGGATAATTCCTTTTATATTTATAGGAAAACAATTTAAAACAAGGCTGCAAGCGACGGCCTAATTTTATTTTTTTAGAAATTTCTGATTTGCACTGCGAATTGTACAACTATAAGTAAAGAAATCTACAACCAAATACGCTTTAATATTATATGTGAAAATAAAGCTTAAAGTTCCTATTTGTTTCTACTCTTAAGCCATTTAGTTTTAGAAAATTTTACATAAATTATTTTAATAAATGTCTTAAAAATGAAAATTACTATTAGAGTGTGATTAATGTGATTATATTTTCCTAGTAATGTAATTTTCCATTTGAATTTTAATATAATGTTAAGAAACTATATCGGGGACATGGTCTCATTAACTAGATCTAAATAATTGTATATTTTTACTATTTAACCTTTATAGTCCGATATTAGCAATGAAATACCTAAAAACTAGGTATAAGATATTTTAGAAACATTTAGATATTTTAATTTAGTTATACTCTAAGAAAATCTATGTCTTAATGAAAATCATTATGTTTTTATATTATTTATTAGGGTACCAAAACTGTTACTCCAACATTATGTAACACATGATGACTATTATTACATACATACATGTCTATTTAATAGAAATAAATTAATTAATTATTACGTAGGTAGTTTTATTTAAAGTCAAATTTAACTAAAAAAGTTAATAATCGTCGTTTATAATAACGAGATTTTAAAATAAATATTCAAAATAACTGATAGGTACTACTGAATATAATATTTTATTAGGGCATTTTATTTGTGCTATATCATATTTTTCAATAAATATGTATTATTAAAAAAACAACAATAAATTATTAAAAAAACTTTATTTTTGAAATAGTGGTTATTATCTATTAACATAATGTTAAAGTTAGGCCAGGTGTCGACGACTTAGTGTTAGGTTCATTAAACGTGTTTACAAACATGATATGCTATCATTAACACGAAATACAAATACAACAATATCGTTTCGAAAAATGTAAGAACTACTGTGTTTTATCCATATATCCATTGTTAACAGATAATCGACCAAGATTCAAATAATTTACATTAAAATCTAAACGAGTAGAAAATAAACTAAAAAAACGTATAAACAGACAAAATAAATGCATTCTATATACCATCTATTTTAAATTACGACGAATGAAAGTCAACAAACGAGAGAATATACTTAAAATAGTGTCAAATATTATAAGTTAATTTAATTTAATATTAATTAGCCCGAGTGCCGCATGATTACTATTTCTATACCGTGAAATATAGAGAATATAATCACTGTCTGTGTCCATTCCATTACACGAACTCCTCACAATTTTACTGTTTCTTAAAGAATTTTTCAGTTCATAACCAATCAAGGCACTATTCGTTTTGGTATATTGCTGATACGTATCCTCACTCCTTATTCTCCAATTTTGCGTAACATGAGCTCTTATCCTTTAGTGATAGATTACAATTTTATGAACTTACTTAGAATATCTAAATAACGTTAACATTTGAATACTTATCCGTATGTTAGATGTTTTCTTGATTTAAATATTTTATTATTACAATTGAAATTATAGAAATATTAAAATCTTATTTCTTTCAATTTTTATATAGAATTTGAATATTTTTGAACATAACGTTAGGCGATGTTAAAGTGTTGCCATACTATTAAACATTCAAATGTTAACGTTCGAAATTTAACTCTATCGAAATGTCACTATTACAAAAATATCTATAATCTATTCTAAAATTATTAGAATAAAATGTTACTGGGACAGGCTAAGGATTTAATGAACAACAAATACCCTTTCAAATTTAGTGGACGTAGTCGTGTGCAAGTTAAACATCTCAAGATCTAAAACTTAGTTGGTTAAAAGTATTATATTAATTTTATATCGTCATTGTATTAAATGCTTCGTTTTGCACTACAAGCCCAACGGACCATGGTAATGCTAATGGTGTGAATTTTTAAAACTTATAAATTGCATTAAAATGTCATTTTTTTTATTTTTACGCTTACCAGATGAAAAAATTATTATTTCCCCAAGATAAAATATAGTATATAAATTATTATAATATTATTAATGGAAAAAACTTTTTATCTAAATATTTTTAGCTGTAAAACCAAGATCAGTTGAGCTTGCAGTGTTTTCGATACTTTTGGCCATATTCGGGATGAGTCTACCAGAGCCCAGATGAGAACCCACCGGGAGGCACGCGATTGTGGAGGATGCTGCTATTACCGTTGATCGACGTCACCATGTTAATTTGACCGTTCAGAGATTTGTAGCCGTCGCCAGTGATCGGGTTGCCTTCTGAAATTTGATATAATATGGTTATTTTTAGTTTTATTTGTAGTAAAGTATTTTGTAGTACAACAGTGAAAGCTTCGTTTTTGTTAAATAAAACTAAAGCTATTTTTCTTAATTACTTAAGATTTTTTAAATTTCATTTAAGAGTTGTACTGTGTAGCAATAAATGTCTAAGTTAAATCAGTACTAAACTTAATAAAGTAATGCTGACGCTACAAAAATATTTTACTATAACGACAATATTATTTTAAACATGCAAATGCTATAAGATAATTAAAAATAAATAATAAATTTATTAAATACAGATAAATAAAGCTAAGTACGACAAACACGATATCTAATAAATAAATTTAGAAGATAAAAAATATAAAAAGTGCAGCTATATATGAGGAATTGGCAAATATACATTAAGAAAATTTAATACGTTTGAAAATTTTAAAGCCTTGCAACAATCGGAGGTGGTTATTCTCATTAAAATATTAATTATTTTCCATTTTCATAAATAAGTACCTAATTGTTCCACAGCTTTGAAAATACATATATTTATTTAAATTAAAATTAAATTACGTGCAACGGTGATAAAAACTATATTTTATTAATTCTCACTATATTTACTCTATGGTATCAATACAATTTATTATTAAAAAAAACAAATCCTTACAATGACAACACAAGTTAATATTAGAGGACTATAAATAAATATTCATAACCTATCTAGTTTTACAGTACAATCGAAAATCTATCTATTTCGTTTAAATTCACAAAAGCAAATAATAATAAAGTTGGGTGCTTAATTATAAGACATGAAGGAATCGTCATATGGTTCTTTAAATACAAACAAAGCTTCATATATGTGTTCAAGTGCTAGTTTATCAACATTAAATTATTATCAGAAAGAACAGTGCCTTCGTTGTCTAAATTAAGCACCCACCAAATTCTCTTCGGCGGACATAGTCTACATAGTACGTCTTATGATTGAAGTCCTCAGCATGCCGTTCGAGACTAAAGAGGTATCCAGGAACATATTTATGGAATATTGGTGGGAAACCCGTCAAGGTACTGGGACCTGGACCGGGGGAGGTCTGTAGTAAAGTAACATCTGGTATAGGACCGTCGCGCTCATATTTAAAAAGAGTTGGTGGAGGATCAATATTTGAAATGACAAATGGATCTATTGGACCGTCTAAAGTTGGTACTGGATTGTATTTATAATCGGGTTGGGGACGTTCTCCAAGAGCTGAAGTCATGCCAACAAAAGCATGGGGTGGCAGAGGATGATGAGGTATATAGTGCTCTTGAGGCTCTAAATAATGCTGAGCAGGAAATGGAGGCCAGTGCCTATCAATAGATAATTGAGGAGAAAAGGAATCGGGGTCTATTATAGGATGTATTTTATTTGGATCGTCTCCTCGTAAGCCTAATAAGGAATAAGGAGTGTGTTGAATATCTTGCAGGGGTTTCATTGCAGAATTTACATAATAATGAGCTGGCAGTGGTGGCCAATCTTGTGTATAATATCGATGGGTAGGTTGAGGATCTAGGTCGTAAAGTGGGTAGGTATTGGGTGAAGCACCTCGCAGGCTGGCGGCTGGATGTCGGCGGCGCGAAGGCGGCAGGGGCACTCCGTCCCCGGTCACCGGGTTCCTCTTCGGTGGCGTGTACGTTACTGACCATTTAGAATTAACGGTTTTCATTTGAACTGAGACGGTGGTCAACGGTTCAATTAGCAATGTATTTGTCGTTAGAAAATATTCTTATTGCTAATTGTTTATCGTAGACCTTACTCTGATAATCTTTTAGGATATATCTATCTTAAATATATTAATTTTTAGTATGACTTCGCTATATATAGAAGTTTTTCGTGTAAGTGCTAAAATATGAGTATTTTTTATTTCGTGTTTCATTAGTAATGATAAAAAATCGATGATGATTATTTTAGAAGCTAAGCACTTTTTAATACTGTGAGTATATTAGTTCGTACACAATTCACACACATACAAATAAACATTAGATAAACGTATATTTATAAAACCATATACTTAAGTATTTAGTTTTTTTAAACGTGCTTTATATACTATGTGAGGTCGTATTATCAGATCCTCGTTTTATGGTTGTGTCCAGAAAACACAAGGTCCATTCGATAAGCCTAAGTGCATGCTGTGTACGCCTCGTATTTTACGAAAGTGGAATGGAATCCTAAGATGTCTAATTTAATATAAGTTTTAGCAACTAGGATGAATTTTCATATGTAATTATTAAGGTTAAGTTACAATTTAAGGGTAACCATTCACTATTTATTCAATGTTTAGTTATTTTAATAGATTTACAAATAAGGTATTCTCCATATAAAACAAACTATGTGCTGGTCGGTGTTTATTTACAGTAAAATATGCTTGCAATTCTAACTACAAGATATGTTACAGCACTTCGGTATGCGTTTCTAAATAAATAACTATGCAGACCATTGTGAGATTTCTCTGCATTAGATACGTATAAAATATATATAACATTTTATTTACGCACAGAGTGAGAGAGAGAGAGATTAAAGTTTTTTTTTAGGTTCACGCTTTACCCTGAACATAGCAGGGTAGTCTAGTCTAATTTTAATTCCCACTCGAGGATATTAATTATTTAATGTTTTCATTTCGTCGCTCTGGTAATAAAGCACGGCGTTGAGTTTCATAACTCTACACGCAATGCATCGAAAATTCGAAAAAAGTGGAGAACGGAGTGTCTTAACACTAGGTTCCCTCTGCCTATAGTGCTAAATGCGGGATGGGTCTATTTTTACTCGTCTATATCAAAAAACTCTATATTAGTTTTAAGATTTAAATTAATCGTTTTTTTATTATTTTTGGATAAAATAACCCTAATTCCATTCATACAAGAGGTATTCTATTCCACATTCGTCTGTCCCAGCATAACGATGCGTGACGTGCTGGCGTGCCTACATTCTGATCGACTCACAGTGGTCCGCGAGGTCCATCTCACCTCGGCTGGGTGTTGAGTGCACGCTGCCGTTGATCTTGGGAGAGTGAGCTGGACTTCCATTGATCTCGCTGTCTCCGAACTGGATGTTGCTCCGGATGGTGTCCGTTATCATTGGCGATGATTGGGAGTTGTTTCCAGACTGGAATAGATAGAATAAGTAAATGAGATAATATACTGAAAACTTTGTTGTTTAATATACGAGTACTCGTGTGCATATAAACCAGTACTTTTTTTCGGAACTCATATATGGTATGCCACGGCAGCTATAGATTTGTTTAGGCCAGATTGCAGGTCATAGGTGATTTTCTGACTTTTCCTTTCCTAGTTGAATTCTTTGCGGGATGGTGGTCCAGTGGTAGCCAGCTCCAGCTCCTCTGATAGCCAGTGTTCTCCGTGCCTTTACTATAGCAGTAAATGCTTATTTGGTATTTAAAACTTACAAAATTACTAATCACGAATTGAAATTTAAGTACGTACTTCGGCAAAATCTTTTAAGGTGTAGCTGCGGTGGCATTAGTACGTACATAAGTACTTTTTTTATTTATTTAATATTGATTTCTTTTTGAGTTTCAATTCTTACCTGTCCAAAAAGACGAGAGTGCGTGTCTCGTGGGCGGGTGGGGGTGTCTCTAGGAACACGGGGACGGCTGGAGCCGTTCTTGACCGGGCTGCCCCCAGCGGTGCCGTCGGCGTTGAAGATCTCAGCGATGCAGCTCTTGGGTGCATTGGGAACCCTGGAATCAAAGAAAACGTACAATAAGAAAAAAAATCGACATATGTTTGACTAGTCCATGATTGGTATTGATTATTCGGCCGCACTACAAAGTTATATTTCATGCATGTATTTTTTTAATTGAGGAACGGAGTGTCTTAACACTAGGTTCCCACTGCCTACCTTGCTGTGTGCGGGATAGAGTGTGAAGGTGATTTTTAGTTTTGAATAGTATGTTGAAATATTTTTCATAATTTATTGATTTAAGTGCTGTCGTTATTTTTTCTTTAATATGGTGTGTAAAAAACACTATTAATAATAAATTGATTCTTGTTTTTGCCTTACTATACTTAATATTCCTATTATTTAAAATATGTCATAGTAAAATTATTCCATGTCCACTTTAAGTAAATTAACATGATTGTTTGATCCTTCCCTAAAAAATATTATATTTAAGCTGATTAATGAAATGGATTATATTATACATATACGTGGACCATATATTAATAGCTTAGTTCCTCATTGGTCACCCCAGTGGTGGAGTGGACACGCGAACCATTATTACCTTTGACCACCAATGCACGGGAACTTACTTCCGTAGGGGAAATTTTGATATTCAAAACCACAAACAGACCAGTCAATACCAAAACCCATAGAAATTATTGTAGGGTGATATAGTTCATTGACACGGAGTAACTATTGATGAATCGCTTTTGTTTAAATTTTTGTAAATATTTTTAATACTTACAGCTTATTTTAAAAGTTTTGGAAATTTTCTTTTAAGCTCTATCTCGTTTATAACATAAATTTTTAGGCATTGCGTGTTAAATGACGGAAACCCTTTATCGTGTTACCAGAACTAAATAAATAATAAAAATTCGGGTGAATTTATAATAAATAAAATAAATTCACCCGAGCGAGAAACGAACCCATAACGGTCGTGGTACAGAAAGGCACTGTGCTGGGCCTCTACGCCCTCAGATAGTATTAGGTTCTATAAAGTTATCTTACTATAAAGAAAAACAAACCTAGTAAATTATAAAAAAAGTAGATGTGATTTTTGAGGTTTAGTAAAGAATGGAAGGTTTTAAAAATTCACAGTTTATATGTAAAGATTATAGTTTACTGAATGTTTCTACATTAAAATAAAAATAAAGTAAAATTCAGAAATAATAATAAAATCTAAACTAAACTGTTAGTTATAAATCATGATAGCTAATTCAAAAGGCAAGCGTCTCAAAGGTAATTTTCCAGAAACATCATTACAAGTATAGCAATACGTGTGTGGGTGAAGCCAAGTACCTCGTGAACAGAAATCATCGATTATAAATCTAGACTCTATTTAATAGCTTCTACTTAACAAAGAATAAAAATTATATAAATATATATAAATGTTATTTAGAAACAAAGTTATTTCATAGCAAAATATTTTATCATCATTTTGAAAGGATTTATGAGACGAGGTCTTTGACAATGAAAATTGCTAAGTAGAGTTCGTTGACCTTAAGAGCGTAAATACTTTTATGCCCTAATATTTTTTAATTCTTACATCTTTAATATATATATATATTACTGGGTGTAATAACAAAAATAACTTTTTATTTCAATAAATAAATATTTATATAAATTATAGATATTAATAACAAAAATAATATATTTTTAAAAGTTTATTGACTATCTAAGTGAGACTTAAGCGCAGTTAAATATATTGTTACAAACCAAATTATAAATAAAAGGTCTAGTACATGGTTATTAAAGTCATATATATATGACTTAACTGAATTACGATTTTCAAGTAACATTGAAATTAATACATTTTTCAGTAAAAAAAATCAGGTTCACGCTGTATCCCGCATATATCAGGGCAGGCAGAGGGAATCTAGTGATACAACACTCCGTTCGCCACTTTCCGCGGAACTTTTTAGGCATTACATTCATTCCCCCGAGTGGGAATCGAATTCACAACCGTCACGTGGCCGATAGCCTACAAAAACGATATTTTTTAGTTAATAAATGATTTTTCATCACTAGCCAGTCTTGTCGCAAGCTATATAAGCGGAATCAATAAAGCGGCACTGCGGTCTCGCTTGGCCGACATACACCGGGATAACTTTGATATACTGAACTAAAATTTTCTATGTTAGTTTCAATTACAGATTAATTAATTTTAGAGAAATGTTTATATATATTTATTACCAGTGGACCCGAACGCGGCTACGCCCGCTTGAACTATACGAATATTTATTAAATATATTTATGAAATTATTTTCAGTTTTCAATAGACAAATGCGTTAAGCAAGCTCATTTTGGGTGACGTTTTCTAACAACAAACTTTGCAAATCGTTGCTTAGCAACGGTCGCATAGCGACGGTTGTTATTAACAATGCGGAATAAATTGCATGTCTAATTAATAAGTATTTTAATATATTGGTATATATCGAAAATATTACAAATATGAGAAAAAAAAAATCCTATGTTCATCCCAAGACCTTCGGTAGTTCAGTAGCTCTATATCAGTATTTTATCACAATTAAATTAGCGGTTCGGCCCTGATTGCGTAAAAGACAGACAGACAGACAGAGTTACTTTCGAATTTATAATATAGGTATGGATTTATTATTTCCACTATTTGATCACATTGAGAAAGATTATTAATTTCGGCAAACACCACGTAATATTGCACATATACGAACAAAATTTGGAGAGTAGAGAGAATTTCTCTGGTTTCACAATGTCGGTACAACATTTGTAGTTCAAACTTAATACTCACGACTTCGCGATAGTCAAAGGAACTTATATACATATATATATATAATATTAAAAGAGACGTCTGTCTCACTGTTTATTGCCACCTTCGCTGACAGGCTTAACTTACTAACACAATTTATAAGTCTGTCGTGCTATAAATAAGGTGTTAATAGACATATTTGTTAAGTTTCTAAACGCCAATACCGCGACCCCGGCTGTCTAAAGGTGAGATTCTAGTGAATTATTTTGTATCTTACACTACCTGTAATAAAAGTATAAAACGAGCACCTAATATATAAGAATATATATTTTTTTTATTATTATCATTTTTCACGCTGTATCACGCATATAGCAAGATAGCCAGAGGGAGCCTAATGTTAAGACACTTCCGTTCCCCATTTCGGAAGGCATTTCGTGTTGAGTTCGGAAGAAGAGAACTTTGCCTAGTTACCAGAGCGAGGAAATAAAAATATTAAATATTTCATTTTTCTCGAATGAGAATCAAACTCACAATCTTTTGCGTTTATCGTCACTTGTGCCCTTGTACCACGACTGACCTCTAAAATAAAATTAAAAAATAAAAACCATTCTAATTTTCAATTTCAATTTCATTTCCCTATTTTATTCCACTTTTCCTTAATTATATATCTAAGTGTACCAGTTAATACAAAACAAAAACAAAACACTAGTACTATTATACTTCAAAGAGATCATTAATTAACAAATACATAAAACCCAACATTCAGTTAAAACGGCGTACAAACTTCGAGTAACGTGGGCGTCGGTGCAATGGTTCCTATTGAGTACCCCCTGCGTCGGTATAATAAACAAATTCACTATTCCGGAGATATACGGAACATACGTACATACATCTTATATATATAAAATCGAAAGGTCACTCACTCATCACGAAATCTCAGAAACTACATGTGCTAGGAATCTCAAATTTTGCATAGAAGTTATTTATAGGACGTAGGTGCTCGCTAAGACGGGAAATTGCAATATTCGACTTCTAAGGGGTTGTTTTTGGGGTTGAAAGTTTGTATGAAACTTCGTTACTACAAATGCTAGGAGTGTCAAATTTTGCATGGACGTCACTTATAGGACGTAGATGCTCATGGAGACAGAAATTAATAATAACATAGTTCACGCAGGCGAAGCCGCGGGCGGGCCGCTAGTACAGAATGTACGTAAGTACTGCGTACCCTAGTCTCTATTAGCAAGCCCACGCACTGGCGGCCTCAGGAAATTAGACGGCGATGAGTCTTGCTTTAGTATTGAATATTTATATGTATATACTACGACCTAGATTACATGTCAATTTGTACGTAATGAGATTTTGTTATAACAAATATTATTGTCAATAGAAAATTTGTGCCAATATTATTTGAACTTCTATTTTTCTATAAGAGTTTTTTACGTTTTGTTAAAAATAAGTTATTAAAAGATATCTTCTATCAGTCTAATATTTTTCATATACATAGATATAACAGCATGAATCGGCTTCATTCTTTCTTTCTTTCATTCTGTATGTAGCAGAGTAGTCACAGTCTATTGGGCGTTCACGCAGCTCAACGCCGCGCTTAGCCTCGACGCCAGAGCGAGGAAATGAAAATATTAATTATTTGATTTCCTTGTGTGGAAATCGAACCTACAACCTGTTGCGTTTACAGTCACACGCTGCCCTTGTGCCACGACTGTCCTCACGATAATGCACGTTACATTAATTATAAATAACCATAATATATTTAATAAATTATAATTTATATCCAATATAAAAAAAAGTATAAGGATATAAAAATTGTATTTAAAAATAATCAGCTTCACGCTGTATCCCGCACACAGCAGGATAGACAGAAGGAACCTAGCGTTAAGACACTCGGTTCCCCTCATTCTGCCGAATTCAGGAGACATCGCGTGTTGAGTGGCAGAACTCAACACCGCGCTTTGTCTCGACACCAAAGCGAAGAAATGGAAATATAAACGTAAATAAATATTTCACTCCCTCGAGTGAAATACCGACCGACGACCTCAATAATAATGATAACCCGTATATAGTTTATATAAACGAGCTGTTCTCGCGTAGAGTGGCAACCTGCACACTGCTACGCGTAAATTACACGCCAACCATGCAATCTGCGAACTACGCTGATATATGTTACATTTGATTGAATATTTCCCATATATATAAAACCACATCTATGCTTATTTATTTAATAGTTATCTATCTTTATATGTATACTTATCATAAAATCGTAAGGGATCGGTCTGTACATGGAAGATTTATGAGAAAAAATGTTATTGGTGCCATTTAATAACATAATAGAAGAACATTGTTTTTATAATGATATAATTTTTAAAAAACCAAAGTAATGCAGATTAGTAAATTAATAATTCTACATTCAAGTGGGCGAAGCCGCGAACGGGTGACTAGTTTCATACTACTATTATTTCACCATTTGCATACTATTTTTGTTTCCGCCACCCCACGAAGTACCTAATGGTCTGAGGGTTATTAATAACAATACAGGGTTGGTTTTCTATGAAATATTATTTATATTTACTTGTACAATGCTTTTAAAATATTTAATTTTAATATGTTTATATTCGTTGTAAAAATGCTTTTTAATTTATTCTTGTATTCTCGTGTAAATAATATACAATAGAACAAAAGCAACGACAGCCTAAGAAATGCAATCACTAACATCGAGTATAAATAAAAAGAAAAACGCTAACACGCAGCGGTAAAACGACATGCCAACATACGAGCGTAATTACTATATAATATATAATTTATCCAACACCAGACCTAAAATTACTATCCACAAGAAAGTGCGCGAGAGTTAAGTACCTACCGTGTTTTTATAATACAAATAATAACTGCGCGTGCGCACGCGACTCAGCTATAGAGATATTTCTTTCAGCTTTTTACTATATCCCACATATAGCAGAATAGGCAGAGGAAACCTAATTTTAAGATACTCCATTCCCCCCCATTTTCCAATACCAGACCTAATATTATTTACAAGAAAGTGTACGAGATTTAAGTACCATGTTTTTATAATGCAAATAATAACGGCGCGAGCGCACGCAACCAAGCTAGAGAGATATTTCTTTCAGCTTCATAATCCCGTACATAGCAGGGTAGGCAGAGGGAACCTAATTTTAAGACATTCCATTCCCTACCTTCTGCCAAATTTTCGAGACATTTAGTGTTAAATGTCGAAACTCAACGCCGCGCTTTTACCTTGGCACCAGAGCGAAAGAATAAAAACAATATATAATTTACCCAACACCAGACCTAAAATTACTATCCACAAGAAAGTGTACGAGAGTTAAGTACAATGTTTTTTATAATATAAATAATAACGGCGCGTGCGCACGCAACCAAGCTAGAGAGAGGGTGTTCAAACTTTACTAAAATAGAAAATGATTACTTTACGTACTACCCTATTGCAAGCCGAAAGACGGTAAAAGGTTTATGTTTGAAAATGTTATAGTTTAAATAATATTATAGTTATAGATAAACTTTGAGAGGGTAGAGCGAGCATGTGTCTAAACATAGCTTCCTCTACTACTTATCTATACAAACCACAAATATTACCGTCTGTCTGTTTTTATAATTATTGTAAGTATGTCACATTTAATTAATTTTATGTCACAAAGATAACAGCACAATAAAATGTGACAGTAACCACGAGAGGTTGAGAGTTCGATTTCCCCTCGACGAAATTATATATTTAATATTTTCTTTTTTTTTCACTCTGGTAACACGGCAGCGAGGGACGAGGCAACGCGGCGCGTTGAATTCTGCTACTCAACACGCTATGTCTCCAGAATTAGCAGAAATTGGGAACGGAGAATGAAAGGGGTCTTAATACTCGGTTCCCTCTGCCTCTAGCAGCAGGATTGCTGTATGCAGGATACAGGATAAACTAAAAAACTATAAGTAGCATAACAGTAAAAATTTAGTGCCACACTCTAAATGCTTAGGTATTTTAAAGAATTTACAATAATTTTCAACACATAAATAAATTATCGTCAATATATCTTAGTGAAGATAGCGTCGTTTCAGCATGAGCGATGCACATACATGTACATACATGTACATGCATGTACTCGTATGGCAAGTAAGTATTTAACATGGCCCCTAATGATTTATAAGGTAGGATGTGGGATTTATTATTATAACCTCACATAACTCCAACTTCGAATCCAATTCATCACATTATAATTGGTCATGGTAATTATTATTTAGGTGAAGATGAACCTAACGGATGTGTAACGGGTATTTGGAAAAGTAGATTTCTTTATTACATAGACTAATGTCTAGATTTGAAAACGGTTATACTACTTTTTTTTATAAATATATGGATTAAGGAAATCTCAATTATAATTAGGGGTCTGCCGTGGTGCAGTGGCGCAAGGGTGTGACTGTAACGCGATGGTTGTGAGTTCGATCCTCACTTGAGGGAATTAATTATTATTTATTTCGAAAAAGCGGAAAGCCGGAAACGGAGTTTTTTAGGTTAGCTCTAAGGTAAGCTAACTAGGTTCACTCTGCCTACTCTTTTGTGTGCGGAATAAAGCGTGAAGCTGATAAAAATAATAAAAAAATATAAGCTACAGTTATCTAAAATTTAGGATATCCTTTGGGTATTATTTATTTATTGTAGAATCGTTTTTTACTTGTTTAGTTAAAGACCTTGGACAGTAAAGTTCAAGTTAATGCGCATTTTCAAGAGACCCCTTAACTTAACTATACTTGGATATTTTCCTCCGAATTCTGAAGGCATTGCGTGTTGAGTGGAGGAACTCAAAGCCACGACATCATAGCGTAGAAATGAAAATTTAAACTACAAAATTACACAACAGAAAAATCCAAAAAAAAACAACATTTTTATAAGTTTTATTGTTTAATGATAAACAAACGCTCTTACCACCACCACCACCACCACCAGCACCTGCCACTAAGTCCACTAATGATATCCACGGTAACGAGATACCGTAACTCTATCATATGTGGAGCGACAGGAGAAATTGCTTTTAGTTTCAGAATGAAAGGCGATACGTTATGCTGCACGGGCTCGGAGCACAGATTGAAAACTTTCTATGCAATCGATTTTACTAGTGTTTATGATAATCATTTCAACACGTGCTGGGTGTTTATGTTAATGGATTCTGGATGACAGTTTTGCTACACTAATTTAAGTTCTGTATAAATATATTATAGTGAGGCTAGTCGTGGCGCACTGGGCACAAGCATCGTAGGTTCGATTCCCGAGGAAATATTTAATATGTCTTCTTTCTTTTCATGCTCTAGTGTCTATGGAGAATGGAGAACGGAGTGTTGTATTTTGTAGGGAGTTGTGTTTCTTTATAAAATACTAGCAGACGCGCGCAGCTTCCCTAGCTTATTTAGGGGTGAATTCTAATAAACCATGAAAAATGTGTTCAATGAAATATTTTTAAGAGTCTAAATTTTAAATTTTATAAAAATCGGTGGCGATTTGAAGATTTTTCCATACAAACTTTCAACCCCTTATTTGCATCCTTAGGGGGTGAATTCTAGAAAAGCATGAAACACATATTCAATTAAATATTTTTAAGAGTCTAAATTTCAAATTTTATAAAAACCGGTGGCGATTTAAAAATTTTCCCATACAAACTTTCAACCCCTTATTTGCACCCTTAGGGGGCAATTCTAGAAAACCATGAAACATGTGTTTAATTATATACGTTTAAGAGTCTGAATTTCAAATTTTATAAAAATTGGTGATGATTTAAAAAAAACCTATACAATCTTTCAACCCCTTATATGCACCCTTAGGGGGAGAATTCTAGAAAACGATGAAACACGTGTTCAATTAAATACTTTTAAAAATCTAAATTTCAAATTTTATAAAAATCGGTGCCGATTTAATTTTTTTTCCATACAAACTTTGAACCCCTATTTCACCCCTTCAGGGTAAAAATTTTTCAAAATCCCTTCTTAGTGGATGTCCAGATTACGAAAGTAAACATCTGTCCAAATTTAACGTTTTTACGCACAGCGGTTACGGCTGTACGTGCGTCTTACCTCAGTCAGTGAGGACAAGTCCTTTTATATATATAGAATATTATTTAAATAAATAAATATTATTGAAATTTTTCATAGGTAAAACGAATATATGGAGTTTTTAATTCTCTGACAGTTTCCAGCTACAAAGGTTATGGATTCCAAGCAGTAAATATTGAAGAAGCCAATTTGCATCGCTAATTCGTCTACGTTCGAGACGGACGGACGGAACTAATGCTGCTGCATAGCTTTTATTAACTCAAATTTATTTCTTAAAATATTTTATACTATTTTCTATTTAACTTTGCTACGGTCCTTATATAAGATATATTATTCAGACCGTTTAAACACTAGATTATAAGTAGGTTCCATATGCCTACCCCACATACAGCAGGGAACCTATTGATTACAGACTTACTCTAGCTAAAAGCTAAAATCTATGCTAAATTGCAACAAAAATATATTTAAGAATATTTACAGCTCTTACAGTTATAAATAATACTTCTATGAAATTATCAGCAAATAACCAAAAGCTCAAGTAGAAGTAGTTTTTCATTTCGAGAAATATGAGCATACCATGACCTTTGAATATAATTAGCCCGTTGGCATTTACCATTTATTGTACCCGCTAATGTAACTAGGTTGTTAATATAATATTTCATATACTCGTAGTTTCTAGATATATTCTAGACACCAACGATGTCTAAATCAAAATAAACTAATGTTGTCTTCTTTAGGTCGTCGCTGGTGGCGCAGTGGCAAAAGTGTGTGACTGTAAGAGCCAAGGTTATGGGTTCGATATCCACTCAGAGAAATAAATTAGTATTTATTAATAATTTCATTTTTTCTCTCTGACACCAAGACAAAACACGTTAAGCTCCGCCACTCAACCCGTAATGCCTCAAAGCCAGCTGATAGTGGGTTCCAACATTAGGTTCCCTCTGACTACTCTGCGGGATACAGCGTGAACTTGATTGTAAAAAAATGTTTATACTTATATTGTTATTATAATATGCTTCTTACATACATTATCTTCAAAAGAATGCTATACTTAATGATTCTTTCACTTAATGAAAATTAGAAATCGACACGGAAATGATAGCAGTAATCTCATAATTGAGCAATTTATTTTTTGTTCTATTACGATACAAATGTCTTGCGCGAGATGAGGGAAAAAAATAAAATAGATGAAATTATATATGTACGTAGATAAGAAGGTAGCTACTTGTCTTTCACCATTGTTATTTCAAGCCCTTAATTGCATTATTATAATAAATTTTAAGAAGATTAAAAGAAGAATAAGATTTAAGAAGATATACACATGCAGGTATATCTTATTTTCTTAAATTTCATTGAAGAATTATTATAATAATTATTTTCATCATAATTATCAATAGAACCCGGTCCTTTTTAAGGCTTGCATAGGGTCACAGTACCAACGCGTAGTCCCTTAGAGAATATCAAAAGTTTATAATCAACCATCTCCGTTTTCCGTCAAGAAAAAAGGTTAAGAAACGTTTTTCTGTTATGCATAGATAAATAAGTTCCATAATGTTTTAAGATTTAAAAGAATAATTAATTTATTTTATTTGAAAAGTTATCTTTTCAACTCAAGTATTAGTACGAGAGAGCGTTAACTGACAATTCATCTGAAAATATCTTCAAGTATTCTAAATTTCTCAAGAAGCCGTCATTCTGTGTTTATTGCCATTATAAATTAAGCATCATTCGTCAATTCTATTTAATATTTTTAGTTCTTCGCTCTGGTGTGACAAAGCACGGCGTTGAGTTCTGCTACTCAACACACCTCGGAGGAATGCCTTTAGAATCCAACGGAAAACGGGGAACGGAATGTTTTAATACTAGGTTAACTCTGCCTGTTCCCTGCGGTATGCGGGATAAACACACTCCATACACGCTAAAAATAAATAAGCATTTGCCAAATAATTTCCCAAGTTTATTGTTTTTTTTATTTAAAAGTAGAAAATCTTCATATATGTCTATCACTTATACAAACTGTAGGTATTTAATATTGGATTGGATAAATACTTGGAAACTAATCATTATAATATATTATCTATATATTTCTTGCGAACATGTAATACAGATAAAATAGAAAAAAAATAGACCCTTACGTCATATACCACAATCTCTAATCCACACCAATCCACTATTTCTAAGCTATAATACGGCTAAATACAATGTTGTACTATTTACAGTGCATTCTTTGTTCGTGTTGCATTCCTTTCATTTGTGAGGCTTTCATTTCTTATTAACATCTTTTAGTACACGAACTATAGTCGGAATTAACGTGCATGCATTTATTTGTTGAAGAATTCTTTAGCAACGTAAAGAGAAGTGGCGTTAGTTCTCTTTCAATTAACACCCCAGGTTTTTTAATTTTATTTTCAGCACCTGGTGGATGCTAAATCAAATGCTACATTCATAAAAAAAATATTTTAGGCTCATAATCGCTCTCAAGTGTAAGATCTATCTTCTGATGCCGATTTTCCTTCATAGGTTATATAGGACAGTTTTTGAGAACGGCATCTCGGGATTTATAAATACAGGCTTTATTCTCTTTAAAATATATATTTGTCTCTTATCCCTGATTACTATTGCCGTTGAGTGGCTGAACTCAAAACCGGGTATTGGGTTAGTACTAAAGCGAAGAAATGAAAATATTAATTCATTCTCTTGAACGGGAATCGAAATCACAACTGTCGCGCTACAATCACACGCTTGTGCTCCAGTGCCATAGCGGCCTCTATACTCGTATTTATTCTTATTTGCTAAATATATATGTACGTAGATAAGAAGGAAACTACTTGTCTTTCACCATTGTTATTTCTAGCCCTTAATTGCATTATTATAATAAATTTTAAGAAGATTAAGAGAACAAGAGATCGCTCTCTTAGCGATACGGCCGCCTATTGTACTGTTCTATGTATTCATACATGTATATGTGTCTTTTCTATGGTACAATAAAGAGTATTTTATTTATTTATAGTTTTATTATCATTTACAAAAATACAAACAATCTATGTAATCTAGGTTACAAGAACATTGATTTAGATAAGCCGAATGGCAAGAACGAATCCTCTGTCAGCGTTATTTGTAGTTCCACTTTGGGCACGAAACGCGGTCGTTGCCCCCAGCGGCTGTCTGGCAACCGTCTACTTCCATAGACGAGAAATATTCAAAATGTCAACATTTCTTCCTCAATCAATAAAACTAACTTATTATGTTATTTTAATTTGAATGTATTTTATTTAATATGAATCATAGAAATATAATAGCTATGACTAATTTCTTATAGATTGATTCTTTAGTAAATGTCTACTAATATGTTTACAGCAAGTATTTATAGAAAATCTTTGATTGTAAGTTAAACAATGACACTTTATTACAACTTTAATCCTAGCGAAGATGAAATCTGAAAAAATTAAATATCATTTTTACGTTAATGTCTTTGGGCATATTATATATATTGAGAGTCAACAAAAATCTACAAAAAAAAACCTAGACTTAATTTTCTAACAAAAAATATAACAAAATTTAACCTTGCATTCCAACCTAACATTGCATTCAATTCTAAAACAACACACATACGTATAATTCTTATTCAAACTCAATCTAAATTAATAACCATTCCTGTTAAAATCGATAACATCTAGTATCGATCAGAAGTTCATTCGTTTGTTTGACATTCGATTGCGATCTAAGAGAAATCGATATCTGCGCGAATTATTGTTGAATCACAGATAAGATCGTGATTTTGCGCGCGGCACAGATAATAAAATATACAAAGAGCATAGATAGGCGTATGGCGTACACGAACTCTTCTAATTGATGGCTTTCTGCTCGAGATTTCTAGTCACTGATAGACTATTCTATTGTAACTATTAACGCAATCCGAGCGTGGAAATTGCAAAATTATTGATTTAACACCATTCATTATTCGTTTTATGTTAAATCTTTCTTTAGCGAAGCTTTGTTACAACATTAATACAAAACTGACAACGAAAGTAGCTGTTATATAACTGTAATTATAGTTTAACTCTTTAAGAATTGGATATTACTATAATTTAATTGCCTTAAGCACTTCATTTTTCCAGCAATACGGCACATGTGTAAATCCTGTTAAAATCTAAATTCTATATTGTAAGAAAATTTTATATCTGAGCGAATATTACTAGAAATATTAATTATTCTCTTATTAGAATCAAACAAATTAAGGAAGTTTACGTTTTCCTTTCAGTAAAATTCACTTTTTCGTCTTATACTTACTAGTTAGAACTTACTAGCTAAATTTTGCTATTGTCATATTGTGCCTGACAACGAGGACAAAGCTTAAAAACGAGACCACTTTTCACTACGGTCATTTTCCCCTTTTCAACATTTTCGCAAACATGCCGCAAGGCCTTCGTTAATGCCGCCTTTTATAAAGGGGATTGTATTGACAGTATGTTAGTTATATTTATATTATTCTATACTAATGATCAATTAGTTGTTTATTTACTCAAATTTAGAGAAAAATAAATCTTGAAATATAATATATTGACAATATGTAATACCTCTATCTATCTTTTATACATTAACTCTACCAGTCTAATTTAAAGAGAGCTAAAAGAAAATAGAATATTAGTAGTTGCACATAATTTTCTCCATCTTTCAGCAGTCAGCTCATATAGAACATGAGTGTAATCGATAACACTGAACTTACTGGCGTTCGGCCAGCACTAGATTAGGCTTAACAAGATAATTTTACTATGTAAAGGTTATAAGATTTTAGTTAAAATTGTATATAGTGTTTAAAAATAAAAGGTTGTTTATTATATTTAAATCTATATCTATATATATAAAATCGAAAGGTCATTCACTCATCACGAAATCTCAGAAACTACATGTAGGAGTCTCAAATTTTGCATAGACGTCACTAGGACGTAGTCATGGAGACAGAAATTAATAATAACATAGTTCACGCGGGTGAAACCGCGAGCGGGCCGCTAGTATTATATAAACTCAAACTTTAGCCGATATCCAGTCAGAAAAACAAATATATTATAACTATTTTTTTTTAACGGTTGTAATTTCTAAGCAAACTATTTGTGTGCCCATAAACGGAATAAACTACAAGAATGGACAATTACGTCAACTTTAACGTAAAAGACATACGTTATGACCAATAAATTCGCTAAACGATCGCGTAGGCTGTGTTGTGGAAGTTAATTGCACATCAGGGAGGGAAATGTCAATATTATATACAATTGATGATGTGGACAAAGGCCTAGATTAATGTATTTAATGTTTTCTATCTGCTATAAAAATTAAAGTTATCTAAGTCGAAATTATTATGTGTAAAATTATATAATCGTCTGTATATCAACAACACAGAAGAGCTCAAGCGAATTCCAAGCGAAATATTTTAAAAATCCTTAAAAAAAATTAAATACAGAAAAAAATGGTCACAGTAGTATGCTTCAATCTAGTAAAATAGGCAATGGATGGTGATTTCGTTCTACGTTCACTCTTCCTATTTTAGATTAATTAGGAACGTAAGCTTTCTTTGTATAATTTAATAATAATAAAATTATTATAATTATTAATATATTTTAGTACGACACCGTCAAGCTCACAAGATTTTACCCAATTTATCTATTTATCGTCATTTAAATTTCAGATTTGTCAACTATTAGTGTAAGGCTTAAAACGATTGGTAATAAAAGGTACAGGTAAAAACTATCTCATAAAAATTAAGCTATAACATTAAAAAACTTAAATAACAGATTGGCTAATCAAACAAAACATATTACTTCCTAAGGGGACGTCTCTACAAACAGAATTAGGTTGACTGTATAATTAATATGATTATATTTTTGCTTCAGTGTATCGATAACATTAATTGATAGTGTTATTTTTAACGGACGATTAATTACTTAGCCGCGAGGCGGATGGCGGACAGGGCAAAAAATATGATGAGCTCTCGCCGCCTGTCAGAATGATAATTCAATTCAATTGCCATGTACAGTGCCGTCAACGAATTGTGGCCTGTTAGGTTTTCTCAACTATTGGGCAATGTACACTTGATAAGAAAATAATAAAAAATAAAGAAACATCGTTTTAGAAACACTTTTCTGCACAAGGGTGTGACTGTAACGCGACGGTTGTGGGTTCGATCCCCACTCGAGGAAGTGAAATATTTATTAACGTTTATATTTCCATTTCTTCGCTCTGGTGTCGAGGCAAAGCGTGGTGTGAGCTCTGCCACTCAATACGCAATGCCTCCAGAATTCGGCAGAAAGAGGGCAACGGAGTGTCTTAACACTAGGTTCCCTGCCTACCCTGCTGTGTGCGGGATACAGTGTGAAGCTGATTTGATTTTTTTTTATTTTAAGAAACATGGTATAATTAAATCTGCGCAGACATTTACAGCTAACAGCCACGATACGTTGACCGTACTGTAAATCTTATTTGTATGTGCAAACATTAACAAGTAACTCAATTACAATTTATTACATTAGATTTGAAATAGGCTATGAAATGTTTTAAATATTTATATCGTTAAAATTCATTAAGCATCAGTCGTTAGTAGCTTACAAGTATCTATTATTTAAGTAATGTTATAATTTATGAAACCAGCATTATCGAACTATATAAATTAAATATTATTAAAGTTAAAAAAACTTGCATTTATTTATTTAAAAATATAACTATCTTATCCTACTGTATGTACTTCCACCAAATTAAAATCTTGAATTCCGATTACGAGCACGTCTGTAAGGGTGACCATAAGAATTCCTTGACATATATTTTAAAGATTTTTATAGATTTATTTGTTATATAGTTGTATAGTTATATAGATTTATTTGTAGTTATGTAGTTGTATAATATTGTAAAATTTCTTCATTTACTTTCTTAAATCATTTCTTTATAAAAAAAACTAAAATAAATTAATTATAACTAATAAAATAATATTATTTAATTAATAACTAATGATACTTAAATATGATGTTTGCTAAAATAAATTGTTATTTAATGAATACAAAAAAAAGAAAAACAATTAATAAACAGAAATATAATAAAAAATATTAATATAAAAATACAAGAATATATTTTATTTTCATAAAGTTATTTATTTTATTATCTGTGTACTAGTACTTAAAAGACACCACTGGCTTTGATGATTAGAATGTTGCGGTTGTACGTGGGAATGGCTAGTAGGTAGACAAGGGGGCAAAATTACCTGCAAATTGTGGTATTAGATACAGTCGGCTCGAAAACTCGATGTGGGAAATAAAATCGATTTAAGATTTACAGTTAAAGATGATAGAGATATGCTGGTTCACAGGTCGTATAATATAGCGTTAGATTAAATAAAATATTGTTATAACATAGGTAAGATTTGTTGTAGATTATTTTATTACTTTTAAAACTCAGCCGTACTTATAGGTAAATATTTTTTTTACTGGCAACAAAATGACAATTAAATATGAAATTTACTACTATTCTGATTTATCAGTTTTTTTATTATCTGTATTTACAACGTATTTATAATCTGTATTTACAAGGATTCTTTTAAGAATGTGCGTACGCCTATTACTCATATTACAATATTATGCTATTTACATTACGACAGTAAAAGAAATATATTTGAATATATCTAAGATAAAAAATATATAGGTCCTTTTTGTAGATTTTTGTAGCTATATACTGTATTCAGCACCTAACAGCCTGGGAAGCTAGTGTTAAGACACTCCGAAATTTGTCCATTAATGACAATTAAGACACTTTCGTTATTCACTTTACGTCGAATCCTAGTGAATAAAATGAATATCTGTCTGTCGCACTCGCGCAATAACTTCTCTCCTAGAAGCCAAGTTAATAAATATTTCCCTATCGCAACACTCGTAGAAACAACAACCCATTATTATTCAATCGTTAATATATACTGACATTACTGACATTATTGATAAATGCAAAACAAAAATAAGAGTAGTGAAGCCCTTCCGCGATCAGTGCCTGCACTTTAATTAGATTAGAGGCGAGCACCGGCGACACGATCGTGCTCCTAATGACCTACTCTTACAGGTTATTGGAAGAGGAAGTTTCTTTATGAAGCATATATTTACATATTTTATTATAAATACGATTTTTTTTATTTACATGAACGAAGGGTTTTGATATCAGTTTCCCTCTATCTATCTTGTTGTGAGGGAAAAAGATGAATTTAAAGAAAAAAATATCGTCATCTTGTTTAATAAACTCTACAAAACTTAATATTTCAAATTATGTATCTAACAAAATCAACTCAACACACATTGCCTTTCCTAACTTCCGTGTAAAATATGGAACGGAGTGTCCTATCACTAGGTTCCCTCTGCCTACCCTGTTATATGCGGTATATAACGTGACGAAAAAAAATCTATAACTACTACACTAATATATCTTGATAGCTACATAATATAACCAAAAACAAGATAGAATAAAGCCACAAAATACATTAACTTACAGTAGCAGTTACGCGTAAATACAATGACACCCACACAGTAGTTAAAGCACAATAAATTGTTCATGTCAATAAAATAGAGTGGATTAAATTAAGTCGCGGTTAACAGATTATTGTCATTAGATACCTTCTACGGCATTGTTTAATTATCTGTGGATTGAGTACTTTTATTATCTGTAAATAGTACTTATCTGTCAGTGTACAAATATGTCAGTGTTTAAAAATGTCAATGGATTGTACGAAATTCGAAATTTTAAATTCAAATGCTTCAACAGCATATAATTATATTTTTAGTTAAGATAGAACCAAGAACCTGATGTCAAAACGTGCCGTTCTCTGTCTCTCCTCCCGAATTCGAAATATTTCATTAGCTAAGCTCAAGTCTGCGCTCTTGAATTAAAAATATTTTTAAAATATTTTTTTTTTCCCTAAGAGAGAATCGAACTTAAACCATTGCGTTTGCAGGCAGTAACTTCCCCACTGTGCCGACATAGCCATTTTAAGATAGAAATGAAGTTATTCATTTATATATTTTTTTCTACCACCACACAAGAATGCGGACGAGGTGTGAAGATAAAAAAAACGGTTCTAACAACAATAATAAATTAAAAGTATTAGGTTAATGAAATTTTTGCGAAAGCTAATTATACCTCATTAAGAGGTATAATTTCTACTTACTGTACCAAACAGAACTTTCACTCTCATAACGGCAAGACGAACTACGTACCTGGAAAAAGAAAACAAAATTTTGTTAAAAACAAAACAAAGTAAATAATTCTAATGCATAATCCCTATTTCTCCACTTTTCGCCGAATTCGTATTGCATTGCTTATAAAGTGGCGGTACTCAACGACGCTTGTTCTCTGCTTGTTACCAGAGCGTAAAAATGAAATAATATATAATATATCATTCCCTAGAACGGGAACCGAATCCAAAACCATCGCACGCTTGTGCCACTACGCCACGACGGTACTAAGTATCAACTATTTTTAATAATAGTTAACCAATGTTGTCAAAATTAAAAGATTATATTTATAATATTGAGTTTCTTGCCGGCTCTTCTCAGCAGAACTGCCTTCCGAACTGGTGGTAGCTTTTTGTTCATATGTTCATTCGACGATTCAAAAGTGCTTATTATAAGTTTATTTGAATAAAGAATATTTCGAATTTGAATTTATAAGCAAAAAGAGCAATAAAGTGTAAATAAATATAATAACAAAATTCCATATCTAGTCTAGACGATTCTCCCTTCCTTAGATGCTTATCGAGTTATCATACAAACGGAATTTAAAATGAACTCATTAAGGTGTTCCAGACGCTTACTCCTCAGTTCACGAGAAGCAGTACCGAAATGGTCGCGCTCTAAAAACCAAAGAATATTTGTACGAATAACCTGTCGATTAAGTAAAAACTGCTAATTGGTAGCTAACTGTATTAATAATAAATTAAGAAAACTTTAACAGTATTTTTGTGTCTTATATTTTAATAATTTAATTATTTTATATATTTATGTTTCAATTTCACAATAAAAACAATTTGTAAGCTATAAAGATTTAAATTATATAATTCGACACAGTATATGCAATAACTCAAAGCGGGACGCTAAAAACGTGTTATTCTATAAAATTATCTATATCTATTAAATACGTTAGAAAACACCATGTTATTGTAGTCAATAAAAATATATTGTGAGATAGGAATCTATTGGAAATTTGTCAATAAAATAAAATTAAAAATTAATCTTTGTAATAAAAATATTAGGATAATTATTTCGTTTGTGTTATTACATAAATTTCATTGTTATTATGACGTAAAAGAAAAAAATGAATTTTATTGACTTCACACTGTATTTCGCACACAGCAGGGACGAAACAAATTCAAAGGGAACCTAATGGGGACCCTCCACACCCCATTCTTTGACAACCTGTCGCGTTTGCCTCTACGCCACAATTCTCGTCTATTAAAATTATTACTAAAAATATATATATAAAACAAAAACAGCATTTGTAAAATCCATTTATATAAAAAAAAGAAATTTATATAAAGTTTTTATATAAAAAAAATGAAAATATTTATAAGCATAATCTGTTGTCAGCCTTAGTAAGCGCAATCTGAGCGCGGAACGAATCCCCACGGCTGATCGAACGGAAGCCACGACCGACCGACGCCCCCATTCTTAATGGAAAAGTGTGAAATAATTGGCGGTGTATAATTTTATGATAGGTTAGCAAGTTTTTACATAGTATTTTGTTGTAAAAATATTATATACTACGCGTACGCGGCTAGGCCCGCTTGAACTAATATTTATTAAATATATTTATGAAATCATTTTCAGTTTTTAATAGAGAGATGCGTTAGGCAAGCTCACTTTGGTTGACGTTTTCTAACAACAAACTTTGCAAATCGTTGCTTAGGAGACAGTTGTTTTTAACATGGCGGAATAAATTGCACGTCAAATTAATAAGGATTTTAATATATTGGTATATATCGAAAATAATACAAATATGACAAAAAAAGGTATCCTATGTTCATCCCGAGACTCTCAAGTATCTCTATAATAGTATTTTATCACAATTAAATTAGCAGTTTGGCCCTAATTGCGTAAAAGACAGACAGACAGACAGAGTTACTTTCAAATTTATAATATAGGTAAGGATAAGTTGTATAGTTAAAAACAATCGTTTTAATAAGTTTTGAGTGCTAAATTTCTAGTATAATTTCAAAGTAAGTAAGTAGTATCTTTTGTCAATAGGTCTACCTAAGAATTGGACAGATTGCTATGAAAAATTTACAAATTACAAACAATAAAAATGTAAATTACAAAATCCATTATATACGCAAATACTTCAATTAACTATGTGCGTGTATAAAATTTTCACACTTTATTGGAATGCGTACGTCAAGGCTTATTCAGTCTTTCTGTAGGCATTGCGGAAATGAACACCGCGGTTTACCTTAACACCAGAGAGAAAAAATTAAATATAAAATATTTAGCTTTGTTCGAATGGGAATCGAAACCACAACCTGTCACGATTACAGACTTGTGCCCCTGCGCCACCAGTGACCCCTAATTTAATACCAGCACGCACTTCTATACGTCTAATACGACGACCAGAAATATAATTTTAGTAAATCAAATAAAAATTAAACTAACTATTATAAAGATACTTGAAAGCTGTCTTTTAAAATATATGTTAAGGAATTTTTATTACAATGATTTTTTTAATTTATTAATTTATCACATGGACTTTTCTTGCATAATTATCCTTAATTTCTTGAGAAAATACATCACGAATATAAAGAATAATAAGGAGAAAATGACTCACGCACGCTCAGAAAGGAAAAATAGATCAAGTTTCTGCGTAGTGCCCAATAACATGAATATTCATATATCGTCCGTTTGCGTGATCAAGATGAATAATGGTCGCCTTGAACGAATTACTGACACACTGACACATACTGACACAAACTGTACTGACTGTACTGTCTGCAATATTTCTTATACAAGAAACAATACAAAAATATTATGTTAATTGCGCATACCTATTATGCAGTTATAAATGAAATTAAAACTAAAAATTTAGGTCTTAAATCTTATTTACCCCATAAGCCTTACATGAATCTATTTTTCTTTTTGTATAAGCTTTTTATTCATTTATAATATGTATAAATATGTATGTAGATCCTTCCATATCCACCATTAACCACAGTTAATTTAAAATAATTTTATTTCTAACTAGTGGGCCCGTGCGGGGCTACGCCCGCTTGAAAAAGAAATATTAATAAATAAATTGAAAACTAAAGAATTAGTCAATTCAGTAAAACAGTTTTATAAAATAACTGTTACGGCAATTAGCAAATTTGTTGAACTAAATACTTTAAATTGACATACCTTTTTTATTTATGAACCGATTGTAATAAAATAAATGTTAGATGTTTTCGGAAGCTTGCCAATCCATCCAATCCAATAGTGAAAACCGCATCTAAATAGGTTAAGTTGATTCTGAGATAAGATAACAAACGCTAACAAACGGACAAACAGACAAACAGACAAAAATTTTAAAAATCATTGTTTTGGGTTCTATTAGGTTAATAAAGGTTCCCAATAACATTTTATATTAAATATCTTCCAAGTTCCAACAGACACCGACCCTCTTACGATTTTATTATAAGTATGTGCTCACCATAAATTATATGGTCCATCTATATCAGGAATTCACCATATATTTTATAGGATAGGCATAAAAACCACCACAATCGCACCTAACCCAACGTTATTTTTTCACATCAACGATGTCAGTTCAAGAACTGGAACGAGAACCTACACCCTATTATAAGGAGAACAATCGAGAAACGGTCTATATTATCTCCATCTCTCCACGTCGCCCTATTTACGTTACATGTCATAGTTGCGGACGCGGCGCTCTCAAAGCCTGTTGCCGCGTGTGCTTTGTTAGATCTAATTAAGCTTTCTGTCGTTATAGTTGAATAATCAGGATAATTAGTTTTTTTATGTTTCACGCTCTATCCCGCATGTAATAAGGTGGGGGAATCTAGTGTTAAGACACTGTGTTCTTCCATTTTTTGATGAATTCTGAAGGCTTTGCGTGTTGGCTTGGCACCAGAACGAAGATATTAAAATATTAAGCAGAGGGTGAGAGACAACGAATAATAAAACTGGGTTCCCAAATTCACTCTACGAACCCTTCTATGTACGAGATTACAGCTAAAAGAAAAAAAATTGTAACAATTCAAAATTAACATTAAAATTTGCAAATAGAGTTTAATTAACTGTAAGACCTAAGTCTATAACTGGGGTGCGGCATCATCAAAAGCGATCACATTCCCGCACGCGTCAAGAGCACGTCCAATTAGGCTCTCCCAACTCGGAACCCCATTACAGGATTCGCATTCAGTTGAGATGTTAAACTGAATCTAGGTACAGCATCTACATAGATATTAAGCACACAATACATGAGAATTCAGCTAGTACAAACGATATTTAAAAATTTGCGAAACATCTTATTTCTAGTGTAGACTGATTGTAACGTTATTTCTCATTTAATGTGATATGTTTTTAGCTTCCCGCTGTAACTTGAATGCAGCAGAGTAGGCAGAGAAAATCTAGTGTCAAAATACTCCATTCTCCATCTCCATATCATATCCTTGAGTAGAAATCGAAACCACAACCCCATTCACAGTCACACACTTGTACACCACGAATGGTATCTGGCACTGTCAAAGTTATTTATTAAATACGAAACGGTATTCGAACGTTGAAATCGTATACAGTATCTCAATTATCGTAAGCAGGTCTTCCAGAAGAGCACTAATGGATTCGCCTATTTAAACATCAGCGTCGGTTCGCAATCTTGTGACACTTGTATGCCGTCTGGCTTGCGTCAGGAAATAGCACTTGAAAGCTGCCCATATTTCTGTCATGTTGAAGGAATGTTAACCTTGTGTTGGCGTTTTGGTTTATCTCAAGACGTTTTTTAGTAATGACGTTTGAAATTAGGGACAGCCTTGCAGCAAGGGCGCAAGCGACTGTAAATGTGACAGATTGTGGGTTCGATTCCCAGTCGAGGAATTTTCCTTGCTTTGGTAACGAGGCAAAATGCGGGGTTGAGTTCGTCCATTCGACACAGAGTGTCTCCAGAATTCAGAGAGAATGGAAGTGTTTTAATGGGTACGGAATATATTAACACTAGGTGCCGATGTTCCCTCTGCCGACTAGGCTATGGGGGTGAACCTAAAATGAAAAAATTGGAACTGATATATTCTTCAAATCTGTTTCAGATTATAAAATTTTGACTCCTTTAGTATAAAAAATTGATTTTGTACTAAAATAAGGCACATACATAATAAAATATTTACATGTACTTATACAAACAATTACGAAACACTATACATTTTAAAGAGGGAATAACAGTGTTAAAACATAATTTATCCACCAGCTACTTTCCTACGCGAAAGTTTCAACCTCAAACGGTAAAGGAACGCCCACCAAAGACAGGCATTATTACTGTAACCAACGCCGCTAAGCGACCGTACTCTCATTGACATAACAATACCTTAGACGACTCTATTAAGGAAATTGGACAAATTGTTGTTCATATGGAATGCTTTATTTAAATAATGATATTTACATATATTATGTAATTTAAATATATTATATATAAAGTTAATTTAGACAGATTATTTAAATTGTGCTATTTGAAGCTATATCTGTTTTATTTATTTTGAATATCCAATTATGTAATTCTATAAGTTTTTGGTTCTCGAAATTATAATTTAAGAGCTATAATTTAATAACTGAACTGAACTTTTTGGTTGAGATTCTGCTTAGTAGAACAATTGTTCTACTTTATAGAATAATAAAAATATGGAAATGCATATTGTAAAGCGTAAAAGCGAGATTTTACGTTTGCCTAGACTGCAACGTAAAATCTTGCTTTTTCGTTCCCTTTGGAATTTCAAGTAATCCCCTCTTAGTGCTCTTTTACAATCTCTACAGTCTCACAGACCAAATTTTAGATTTAATTAAAATTGAATAACTTGAAAATTGCTTAGGTTTTATATAGAAAAAATAAAAAATATTTTAGTATACGTAAGCTGAAGAGTCAAACTAACAATTCTCTCACATCAACTCTCAATTCAATAGTTTTGACCTAACCTATATTTTTAGTAGATATATGAAGCTTCACGCTCTATCCCGTACACAGTAGGGTAGGCAGAGGTAACCAGAGTGTTAAGACACTCCATTCCCCACTTTTTGCCGAATTCTGGAAGCATTGCGTGTTGAGTGGCAGAACTCAACGCCGCCCTATACCTCGACTATTGAGCGAAGAAATGGAAATATAAACGTAAATAAATATTTCACTTCCTCGAGTGGGGATCGAACCCACAACTGTCGCGTTACAGTCACACCCTTGTGCCGCTGCGCCACTGCGGCCTCAAATCTATAGATAGTAGGTATATCTAAAAAAAAATGTAGATTCTAGTTGTTATCGATATCTACGTAGTTCTTAAACAACCAACATAGATGCATTATGGATATTAATTCTTTACACCTTTTTTCATATCGGTGATAACCGAGGCAGGTACCGCCGGTGTTTTATCAATAGTTTGGAGAGCCCTCAAAATGTATACGTGGCTTCACAATTCTATTTAATCATTGATTTTTTTATAGATTTTAAATTGAAATCAATTAGAATTGAGACCGTCGCGTCGTAGCGCAGTGGCCGTGTGACTGTAAACATAATGGGTGTGAGTTCGATATCCGCTCGGAGAATAAAGCATTTCTAAATAATAGAAGGAGGTAAGAAACGGAATGTCTTAAAACTAGGTCTCTTTCTCTCTCTCGCTCTGCCTATCCTGCTATTAGCGGGATACAGCGTGAAGCAAAAAATAGCAAAAAATCAATCATTACACTCAGTTTCAGAAAAAAATGGTTATATAACAATCGTGACAACTCGCTAGCGATTACATTTCAATTCGATAGGCTTTCAATACTTTTATAAACTTTGTACCAATAGTAGAAAGTGATGTTACGTAAATATTTACTTACAAAATTGAATACCGCTCTCTGGACTGGTATTTATTAGATACTAAAAATACTTCCGACACCTTACTTAATGTACTTACCTTGTCAATTAGCCTTTTGTGAATGCTTTAATTTAAATTCCATAATAATTCTTTCTTTCTTCTTTTCCATTCCATAATAATTCTCGACAAAAAAAAGTACCCCTTTAAGGAAAAGTCATAGTATGTGATAGGTCGAGAGAGAATAGAGCTTAGACACCGCTTTATGTCCGAATAAGAGATGGGTGTCGAGTGGCGGAACCTATAATTCTCTTTAATTCAATGCTCCGGCGGAATCGAACTGACAACTATGGTGTTTATGTTCAGGTGATGTCTTACTATACCACGAAGGATTTAACGTATAATAGTATATAATATAGAGGATATTTACAAGTATTTTTTGTTTTACTAAAAAAGTTAATCTAAAAAATTTATATGCTATTTCCAAAGGATTCTTCATTTCTATTTTTTTTTCTGCTTCGCGCTGAAACTACCCAGCTAGGTAGGCGGAGGGCCTAATGTTAAGACCTTACATTCCTCATTTTCCGCCGAATTCTAGAGGCATTGCGTATTTAATTAATATTTACATTTTATATATATACTAGCGGACGCGCGCAGCTTCGCTTGCTTATTTATGGGTGAATTCTAATAAACAACGAAACATGTGTTCAATTAAATATTTTCAAGTCTAAATTTCAAATTTTATAACAATTGGTGGCGATTTAAAGATTTTTCCATACAAACTTTCAACCCCTTATTTGCACCCTTAGGGGGAGAATTCTAGAAAACAATAAAACACGTGTTCAATTAAATACTTTTAAAAATCTAAATTTCAAATTTTATAAAAATCGGTGCCGATTTAAATTTTTTTCCATACAAACTTTGAACCCCTATTTCACTCCTTTAGGGTTAAAATTTTTCAAAATCCCTTCTTAGTGGATGTCCAGATTACGAAAGTAAACTTTTGTCCAAATTTAACGTTTCTACCATCAGCGGTTACGGCTGTGCGTGCGTCTTACCTCAGTCAGTGAGGACAAGTCCTTTTATATATATAGATAATTAATATTTATTTTCAATAATTTAAAATAACCTAGCTATAATAATGTAGAACAAATGTTTGTAATGAAAACTATAATTGGAGTTTAGAAGCTAATAACGGTGCGTCTGTTCAAATCTATTCGTGGACGTGTTGTCGACCCCCGTATAGTATGGCTTGTTTCCGCTCTATCCACCCTGTAAATTTTAATGGTGACTATAAATTATAAATATAGTTATTGTATTTAGAATATTTTTTTATAAAATACACAAATATATAGAGGACTAGATGCCTTAGAAAGGCTTCGCCCGCTTAAACTTATTGTTATATTATAGCCAAATTATACAAAATCTTTACATAAATTTTGTTATTCTGTCACTTAGTTCATAATAAAAAAATATTAAAATTAGATACGAGTATTTTTTCTATATTTAGAAATAGATTAATATTGTAACAGTTTAAAAGGAATTTACTGATCATTCCTACATTCCTGCAAGCTTAATAAACTAGGGTTAACTTAAGAAAGTTATGCTCGTCTTAGAATATTACAAAAATAACCATTAATTATTTAATTTGTAAAGAAAGTGTTATATACATTTATATAGACGCATCAAGAATTCCGAAATGGCCGCTTTATTACGATAATCTAGGGCATTTTATCGCTGGGCTTTGTGGTTATAGAACTATTAGACTTCAGTCTAAGGTCAGTTATTAACGCTAACGGTACCTAAATTATAGACTAGACAATTAGTATTTAATAACATATTACTAGATTACTATTTTACGATATAGTGTTAATTATGTTTTATTTTAAAAAAATCAGGTTCCCGCTGTATCCCACATACAGTAGGTAGGCAGAGGGAACCTAATTTTAAGACACCCCGTGAACCACTCTTCGCCTATTTTTTCGTTCTCTTGTGCCCCTGCGCCACGACGGCCTTATCTATATATATAAAAGGACTTGTCCTCACTGACTGAGGTAAGACGCACGCACAGCCGTAACCGCTGTGCGTAAAAACGGGAAATTTGGACAGATGTTTACTTTCGTAATCTGGACATCCACTAAGAAGGAATTTTGAAAACTTTTAACCTTAAAGGGGTGAAATAGGGGTTGAAAGTTTGTATGGAAAAAAAATTAAATTGGCACCGATTTTTATAAAATTTGAAATTTAGATTTTTAAAAGTATTTAATTGAACACGTGTTTCATCGTTTTCTAGAATTCTCCCCCTAAGGGTGCAAATAAGGGGTTGAAAGTTTGTATAGATTTTTTTTTAAATCGGCACCAATTTTTATAAAATTTGAAATTCAAACTCTTAAAAATATTTCATTAAACACATGTTTATTAGAATTTTCCCCTAAATAAGCAAGCGAAGCTGCGCGCGTCCGCTAGTTATCTATATTTAAAAACAATTTTAAAATTAAATATAAAAAAAATATATATTCCCTTTAATCTGTTGTTTTTTTTTAATAATTTACTAAAGAAATTACTTTATTCATATTTAATATACTAGAGCCAATACCATCAGTATTTACCTAGATACAATACTTCTAGTAATAGTATATTCCTTTATCCCTTAACTACAGAAGTAATGAAAAAGATCGAGAAATAGCAAAAAATATTTATTTCATTTTAATCCATCTCCCAGTTATATATTTCCAATCTATTTGCTTTCCGTGCCATTTTCTCCATTGTCTCACCACCTCATGAAGCAGGTGCAAGCGGTCCTACAAAGGTGAAAGGAACAACTCGGCTTCGCACTTTGTATAATCAGAGAGCTGACGCCTATTTTAATTTCTTCTCGTTTTGCTGTTCATCTGATTTACCTTGTCATATTGGAATGGGAAAATTTTATTATCATTTTGTATTGTCAGTGAAATTATAGTAACATACTAGCAACCGGCGGCTTCGTCCGCTTGAAGTACATAATATTCGTTTTTCAATATTAATAATTTAAAGAAAATTGGAATAATGTGGAAAACTGCAATGGAGATTTTGAAGGAAATGGAATATTTCTGCGCTCTGGTGTCCAGGCAAAGCGCGACGTGGGAAACAGAGTGACTTTACACTAGGAGGCAGATAGGAGAAGAGAGTTTCTCTTTCCCTCTGCCTACCACGCTGTGTGCGGGATACAGTGTGAAGCTTTTTTTTTACAACATTGTTTAGCATTCATAAATATTAATATAACTATATATATATATATCAGTTGTTAGAAAGTTAAAAAAAATACATATTATTAATGTATATGTATCACAGCTACGACCTAATAGCGCTGAAGTCGATCAATCACCGAGATTGACTTGTCACTTTATCGCCGTTCACTTCCTATACTATGCGCTTTGGTTCATTTAAATTCTTTTAGATGTAACTAAAGAAATTATTATGAAATACTGCTAGTATTTGGATTACATAGGTAGGTTATATATACCAGTTTAGAATTCATTAAAATTTATGTTAATATTTTAATTGATACGAAAATATAATATGCCTTTATCTTTACATATAATAAAATGTGTAACGGATCGGTGTCTGTACGTGTAAGATAAATAAGAAAAAATGTTATAGCTGGCATTTAATAACACAAAAACAATGTTTCTTAAAATTTTTGTCTGTTTTTGTAATAAATGTTAAAAGGAACAAGATATTTTTTTTTACTATCTACTACTGACAGCTGATATTAATAGATATACCCCGACAGTATTTAATAAATACTTAATGATTAAATCGGCTTAAAATATTTTTAAATTCAAAATATATATTTAAATTTTTTAATTTTTATTATTAATTTAATACTCTATTGAAATAGACTATTGTAAGCACTTTATAATTTGTATATAAATTTAATTAACCAATAAGGTTTATGCAAATTAGTAAGTATTTAATTTAATACATATTTTGCACTTATAATCGTCGATGTAGTTGGAGGAACGGATTATAATTACGTGCTGTTAAAATTATGTTTAATAGTGTTAAACTTAACATTAAAAGGTCATAAAAGATAAAATTTATATGTTTAATAATAAGTACTTGCTTATTGACAATTATTAGCTTGTTAAAATAAAACTAAATATATATATTTTTTTTTTTAAATAAATAAAAATTTATTAAATATATTTATGATTAAATTATTATAATTATTTTCAGTTTTCAATAGAGAGATGCGTTAAGCAAGCTCATTTTGGGTGACATTTTCTAACAACAAACTTTGCAAATCGTTGCTCAGCAACGGTCGCATAGCGACGGTTGTTATTAATATGGCGGAATAAATTGCATGTCAAATTAGTATAAGTATTTTAATATATTGGTATATATCGAAAATATTACAAATATGAGAAAAAAAATATCCTATGTTCATCCCGAGGCCCTCAAGCATCTCTATATCAGTATTTTATCACAATTCAAATAGCGGTTTGGCCCTGATTGCGTAAAAGACAGACAGACAGACAGAGTTACTTTCGAATTTATAATATAGGTATGGATATTGAATAGATGTAACTCGTTTTTATATGAATTATGAAATAAAGTAATATAAAGTGTCTATTGCTTGATTAAAATTGCATAGAAATGAAGTATTCCTACAGGCTCCTATTGAGCGTGAAATTAATATGTAGAGAGAAAACCGCTAGTTATCTGTCACTCTACGTCCGTATATTAACTCAATTGAATCAGTACTGTTATTAAAGTTTCTAATTGAGCTCTACGGTATTCAGTATCGATATCTCTCGTTATTTCATTAATCGAATAGTGTAATCGAGACATCGATTAGCCGTTTCGTATTAATAAACTTCGATTATTTAATTGTATTTTATCTTAATATATTAATTGCGATTTTCAATCGATTCATTTAAGTTTGTATTCGTTTGATTGACGTTTGTCGGGATCTTTTATGTATGACTTTCTAGTATTGTGTAATGTTAACAATACTCATTTGTGACGTCATTATTATTTTACCATACAATCATTGTATTTATAATAATATAATATAATTTATAGTATAGGTACGTAAAATAAAGTCTTATCACCCGTCTTGTTAAGCATTACGGCTTTTAATTAATTTTCTTCTTACCTATTCTTTAATGGAACGCCTACTTTCATATATCATATTGAAATTTGAATTGAATTGAAAATTATAAGAAAAACGTTATATATAAAAAGGACATATTATAAAATTATAAAAAGTAAGAAGCTCTTCAGATGCTCGCCGCTGCCATATTAGTTCAAAAAGAGCTAATAATTAGAATCCATTAAATAATTCATAGAAATCCCAAACGATATAATGAACAATTTTGAATAGTATTTCAGTTCATATTCTAAAAAGGTTCATTCTATATAATGCTTGATGTGAAAGTGCAGGTCGTCGGGTTATACGTCAAGCACTTGAGGTTTTTTCTTCGTTGGATTTACCTACTTTCGTCTAAGACTTATTCAATTTCATGACTGGAGGTTTTTTTATGTCTTTAAAAAAAATAAGATTTGAATAGAATATTTATATTTTGTTATAATATTACAGACAATAATAAATAAGCACTTTAGGTATATATTGGAAATAACACTATGAATTATTAACTATAGTCCAACACAACGATGCAGCGGTAGAATACAATAACATAAATAAATTTCAGCTTCACGCTGTATCCCGCACTCAGCAGGGTAGGAAGAGGGAACCTAGTGTTAGGACACTCCGTTCCTCACCTTTCATCGAATTCTGGAGGCATTCTGTGTTGAGTGGCGGAAGAAGCGAAGAAATGAAAATATAAATTTAAATAAATACTTCATTTCCTCGAATAGGAATCGAATTCACAACCAGTCGCGTTTATAGTCACACTTTGTACCACTACTGCCCTATACAGGATAAATAAATTTAATAAATGTAAATAAAATAGCTTATAAATAAAATGCTTAAAAGATTTCTGTCTCTCAAACAGCCACGACACAGCAATAAAAACAAGAAAGCCAGTACTACAGAACACTATTAGGCTGACATTCGTGAGAACCGCGTCCATTTCTGCGCGCGCGCATCCTCGTGCCGGACCGTTCATTGTATAGATACGAGTGACGGAACAAGAGACAGTTATAGCGCTAATGCACTTCCTCATCAGAGAGTAACTGTTGGATGCAGAGATGGTATCTTCAGATTTCGCACAATATATAGAAATTTGCTTGAGGAATATCAGAATTGCCATTAAGATAAGAGTATGTGGTTTTGATAATTCCTTTCAAATGTTACAACGGTATTACACTTATATTATATCGTATTAGCGTTATAAATGTCATCTTCACGCAGCATCCCGCACACATCAGATTAGGCAGAGGAAACCTAGTGTTAGGACACTCCGTTCCTCACTTTCTACCGAATTCTGGAGGCATTGCGTATTGAGTGGTAGAACTCAACGCCGCGCTTCGCATTGACACCAGAGCGAAGAAATGGAAATATAAACGTAAATATATATTTCTGTTCCTCGAGTGGGGGTCGAACCCACTACCGTCGCGAAAGTAAATATATTTAAAGCTTTAAGAAGAATACTTTTGAATGGAACTATCTTAATACAAAAAAATTCTGGATCTCTCTATCTACCCTGCTATACATATGTGCGAAATACAGAATGAAGCTGCAAAAAACACTACTGTAACAACCAAAACTGGATTATAAATTTGTTGGACCGGGAAAAATGTTAGTAAATAAAAAAAGCTTATAAAAATATTTAGTTAAGTTGCTACAATTAGCATACATAATTTAATTCTAATAGTATATTAAATGTCAACACCAATCAACCCGCCCAATTGGAACGGAATAATTTAACACTTATTAATAATTTATTTAACGACGTTCTCGTCTAAGGTGAAATCACTTCCTTCCGTTATCAATTAAAATTAGTCTAACATTGTTTAACAAGCGTCACACTCTAATTAATATAATATATGTATTTAAAACATAAATGAAAAGTAATGAAAAGACAACGGTAGTTTAATTAAACTTTAGATTTTAATCGGATATAATAAAAGATTTATATCTAATTTTGTTTCCGATTACAATCTTTTCTTTATATTACTTTTATTATAGTGAAATTTTGTAATTATATTTTTTATTGCGACATTTTACAAGTTAATAAGGCATTTAATAGCAAAATAATATTTTATAAGCTTTTCTTAATTATAGTAAAGCTTGTAGAAGTAATAAGGCCAGTCGTTGCACAGGGACAGAAACGTGCGACGTTAAACGCGACAGTTTGTGGGTTCGATTCCCACTTAAGGATATATGTAATATTTTGATTGCCTACTGAATTCGGCGGAAAGTGAGAAACGGAAGCGTCTTAATGGGAACTTAACACGAGTTTCCCACGTTCCCTCTTCCTACTCCGCTAAGTGCGGGATAGAGCGTGAAGCTAAAAAAATAATCTAGACATAATTTTGATGGAAAAAGGAAATTCCCGCTACAACTAGTTCTCACTTATAAAAACCATCTAATTTACAATGCACCCGCCACTCAAGTTAATGCTAAGTTACAGATAAGCGGCGAAGACGAGATATTTTAATTAAGTTTTCGTAATTTATATCTCACTGGAAGCTAGGAAGGTAACGACGGCTCGTGATTGCCTGTAAGCGTCTCGATCTCGATAGCGTGAACACGTCAACTGCTTTCAAATTTACTCATCTAGAATGATCTAAGAATAAATAAGTAAATCAGCTTCACGCTGTATCCCGCACACAGAAATCTAATATTAAGAATTTCCTTTGAATTCAGTGAGTGGAGAAACTCAACGCTAAGTTTTACCTCAACATCAGGGCGAAGAAATGAAAATTTAAAATATTTTATTTCCTCGAGTGGGAATCGAACCCACGATCAATCTTGTTTACTGTCGCACGCTTGTGGCCTTGCTCCACAAATGGATTTTAATAATCAAAGAAGTTTATAGTGTTCTTAATATCTGTGTTACTTAAGATTCTTAAGAAGGTACATTATTAACACCATGGCTCTATATGTTGAAGTTAAAACGAATAAGGAAATGAGAGAGAACGGGACTGTCTTAATAGAAACAGAGTGACTTAACACTAGGTTCCCAGGTTTCTTCTGCCTATCCCTATGTGCGGGATACAGCGTGAAACTAAAAAAAACACATAAATGTATACATTTACTAAGTAGAGCAGCACTCAAGTACATATCACTTGACATTTACCCCAATCTTTTCGTCCCCTCTAACGGACCTCGTCGTGATTGCTGGAGAAATGCAAAGATTGTGAGATGAATGATAGTCTAGCACACCCTAATTGGAACACCAGGGCGCATACTTTTGCATTCAATTTGATTTTGAGATTTTGCAATTTAGCATAAACGTGACGATAACAAGAGATAGTTTTAACCTAGTAAAATAAAGTTAACCTTAAAAATTTCAAACATTTTCAATAGAATAATGGAAACAAATAATTTCATCATTAAAAACAAATCAAAATCAATATATATAAACAGCTACAATTTTGTAATGTAATCTTAATAAAACATATAATAAGGCATAATTAAAAATCTCTTTCAAGTTCCTTTATATTATGTTTAAAAGAGATGAGTGGAGAAATGTTTAATATTATCTAAATCAAAGGCCGTTCTACCATCCCTAATGCCCTGACAGAAATACCCGCACTGACAGATGCATGAGATTGTGAAATGAATGATAGATACTGGAGGGAGTCCCCCCCTAATTGGTAAAGATTAACTTTTACTTTGAACTCGAGATTAGTTGTTTAAATAAATCTTCAGTTCAGTTAAGCTTCGACATAAACGCTACGTAAGCATAAAATAAATTCAAAAATTGAAATATGCATTACAAAAAATGAAATAAAAAGTAATTTTAATCTTCTATGTTTATGAAAATATTTATTCAAACAATAATATCTTTATTCTTTATTTATTTTAATGCTTTCAAGTTTTCAAAAATTATATACAAAATGCCAAAAAATAATTTTAAAAATGGAGACTCACGCAACTGACATTTTGGATTTCAAATATTTTTATATATTAAAAAAAAAGCTATTCCAAGTAAAATATAAACTTAAAATAAATAACCCTAGAAATATCTTATATACAAGTTTCCACTAGTAATATATAAGATTCCATCCTATAAACATTCAATTCACTACACTCTATTACGAAGATTACTACAAAATGGTGATATTACGGAGATTACGTAATACAAGACTATTACTTACAGCTAACTGCTGATGGAGTTTCAATTCGATTCTCATAATAACAATCAACGGGTAGAGAGTGAACGGAAAATGGAGAATTAATAAAGTATCTTTAGTCAATTGAATATATATTTCCTTTAATTTATTTTATATAATCATTAATAATATGTTATATCATTAATTTTATTTAACTTCCCGCTTTATTCTAGTACTCCGTTCTCCACATTCAGAGCATCATACCTGCAAGACAAGTTGCTTATAAACTTCCGCCCAAATTTAAGAATTCGTGTATTTTATTATGGTAAATAAATAAAACTCGCGAAGTTTATTAAATTTTCATTAATATTGTATCTTTCAATTGAGGCAATTCGCTCTGATGTCTAGGCAAAAACCGCGGCGTTGAGCTCCGCCACTCAACACGCAATGCCACCAGAGTTCGACGGAACGTGGAGAACGGAATGTCTTAACGCTAGGTTCCCTCTACCTACCCGGCAGTGTACGGGATACAGCGTAAAGCTGATTTTTTTTACTATTTAAAAAAAAATTAAAAAACCTAAATGTATGTTCAACTCGTCAGTACTTTCAAGTTTCAACACACTATTATCGCAAGGTATTTGTGGTAACCGTTAATTGCATGCACTCCATTGAACTTAATAAATGCCTGTATAAATATACATGTTGTTGGCGTTTCCATTTCAACACCTAGTTAACTTCCTTGTAAAAATTATAATTTATGCTTTAAACTGTTAACTTAGCGTCCATTTAATATAAAGTAAAAAAACTTAAAATTTTAAAAGATTATATGTAGATAATACTGTAAATTATTTTTATTAGCTTTACTCTATATCACGTAAATAGCAAGGTGGGCAGAGGGAACCTCCGTTCTCCATTTTCCGCCGAATTCCGGATATATTGCATGTTGAACAGAGCGAAGAAATAAAAGTATTAAATATCACATTTCCTCGAGTGGGTATTCCTGGCTGAATGTAGATAGTGTTAACTTGCTAGTTTTAATATAGATAAAGAATTTATTTTAGAATGGCTATAGATTAAATTTCCACATATAAATTCGAGTAGTTATGGAAGTATTACTTAATAGAAATGTAGTTGTTCATTTCATATCATATTTACAGGTCAACAAAACTAGAACGGATCTCTGTTACCTAGTAAAGCAGGAAATTAAATCAAAGCTATTGCGGTCAGCTGATAGTTCATTTAAAGGATGTAAATTTGAAACTAATTGAAATATTATTTTTTTTATTATCAGCTTCACGCTGTATCCCGCACTCAGCAAAGTAGGCAGAGGGAATAACCTAGTGTTAAGGCACTCTATTCCCCACTTTCTGCCGAATTCTGGAGGCACTGCGTGGTGAGTGGCAGAACTAAACGTAAATATAAACGTAAATAAATATTTCACTTCCTCGAGTGGGGATCGAACTCACAACCGTCGCGTTACACATCCTTGTGCCCCTAAGCCACGACCTCTTCAAAATATATGTTAAATAATTCCAATTATATTTTATTTAGGTCACAGACGTCCATCAAAATTAACAACACACTTTCAAATAATAAGTGAAAGGACATCAAATCGCACCATATATCACCCACTAAACTAATAACGATACATCCCGTTATTTCGTGTAAAGGATGCCATTATACGTGACGTGACGTGACCGAATTCTCCTATTGACTATTAATATTAGAAACGGTAACTTTATATTCCCTAAAGGCGACTAGTGGGATTGGGGGACAAGTGTGTGACTGTTAACGTGACGGGTTGTGAGTTCGATTTCCACTCGAGGAAATAAGATATTTATTTAAATTTATATTTTCATTTCTTCGGCCTGGTGTCGAGGCGCACACGTATTGTCTTAACACTAGGTTCCCTCTGCCTACCCTGATGTGTGTGGAATACAGCGTAAAGCTAATTTAATTTTTATTTAATTTTCTAATTCCCTAAAGGTTCTAGTTATTTAACCGTTTGAAAGTGCATCTGGAACGATGCAAATAATGCAATGTGGGATTGAATATGCGAGGACCGCTTGTCGCATATAAATAAGGGTTTTGTAGTGTAGGCAGGCATTGTAGGTAGTCAGCGTGATAGTACTGCGATAGGCTTTATGTCATAAGTCTAAGAAATGGTCTGTAGGGTGTAAGATTGTATTGAATACTTGTTCGTTATACAGGATGTTTCGTATTGCAACTATCGAGATAAACTTCCATTTTATAAATTTTGATATTTATGGTATGGTAAAGGTATGTTTTTGTAGGTATTATTGCCTCCAGAATTCGGCAGAAAGTGGGGAACGGAGTGTCTTATCACTAGGTTCTCTCTGTCTACCCTGCTGTGTGCGGGATACAGCGTGAAGCTGATTATAAACCGTATATCTATAATATGAAAATATATTTAACATATATTTTGAATGGGTCATTGGGTAAGTTCAATGTAATAACATAAAAAAATTGCTGCTTTCTAATAAAATGAGAGCACAATAATATTCCATTTTTTATACCGTCAAATAGAAGACCAGAAAAAGAAAAAATAAAAAGGAAGAAAAAATAATAAGAAAAAGAAAGAATAGAAATCTCAGGTTCTAATACCTTATTTATCGCTAAGTTATTTAAATTTTTAAACTTTAATAATTAAAAATGTTTAAATTTAGTAATATTAATTTTATTATTTCGAAATAAATTAAATAAACTTCTTTTTTTATTTGTTAAATGACAATAGATTCTTTTTTCAGCTTAATTGCAACAACATCGTGATCTTTGAACATTTAAGAACCCAATACTATCAAAAGAAGATAAAATCCCTATATAAGTAGTACAAAGATCAATAAAAATTTACATATCTCGTCATTTGCATATATTAAGCCCACGTGATAGGATAATAAAGAATTGTATGTACATTTAAAGATATCTGATTTCGCGTCAATCTGTACTGTAACTGTAACAATATATTTTTTATCTGTGGATATTATAATCCTTTCGAAATTGATAAAGCTTGATAAATTGATGGTAGTTTAAAAAAGGGTTGCCATATCGCTTGATATATTAATTCTGTTCCACCCTTCATAATTAAATAGGGATGCGCAATGTTTGCCAGATGTAAATTAGGTAACATCAATTTTATTTATTTAGAATTCGTAATTTAATTTTTACGTTTACAAATTGGATAATGGCATAAAAGAAATTATTTTTTATCTGTAGTTGTATCTTTTGTATGTACTTTTCAGATTATTAGTATTATTAAATAAAAAAGATATAAAATATATAAATCAAAATAAATCATCAATCAATAGTATCCCGCACACAGCAGGGTAGGCAGAAGGAACCTAGAGTTAAGACACTCTCTTTCCCACTTACCGCCGAATTTTTCGCGACATTGCGTGTTGAGTGGGGAACTTAACGCGAGGCTTTTGCCTTGGTGCCAGAACGATGAAATGAAAATATTAAAAAGTAATAATCCATTCCCTCGAGTGGGGATCGAATTCACAACCGTCGCGTTACAGTCACACGTTTGTACCGCTGCGCCAGGACGGTTTATTAAAAAAATATATCAATTACAAACAAACAATACCTTTCATTCTTAAAAATAAAAGAAACACGTAAAAGATAGTTTTCTTAGTCACAAAAGATTTATTGATAACTGACAAGTTAAGCCTGTGGCAACAAATGGCGCCGCGGCCATTAATTTTCATTACCGTCTCTAACAACAGCAACCATTTCCTCTATAAGAAAATATTTATTTATATACACATCTATGAATCTCGTTGTAACATTATACTGATAAAGTAAGGGACTTTGCATACAAGTACAACGCAAAAACATTGATAGGATGGCTTGTGGATTCTTGTTTTCTTATACCTGGATAAACTTAGGTAACTTAGATATATATAATTTATGTTCTTAATGGGAAAAGAGTGTTTTCATACTAGGTTCCCAGGTTCCCTTTGTCTACCTTGCTGATGGAGTCAAACAACTCAATGAATTACTGTAATATTTCCAAATTTTATGGACAATAGTCATACAGTGAAATCATTTAATACAATTGAATCTCATATTGTTTCTTACATTAATATCGACAATATTCTGCAATCCACATTCTGCTGAAGCTTACCTGGAACAAATGAAAAGAATAAATATAAGAATATGATTCTAAAAGATTAAATAAAATTATAATAACTTAAATATAATACAAGAACTATATGCAAATGTTTCTTATTTTGCACGTAACGTTTAGTAAACCTGGCAATTAAGTTTCTAGTTATTATCGGTGTTTATATAACGTACTTATATGTAATTACAGCAAACAAAATGCCTTTATCAGGCTATTAATAAAATTCTTTACTAGTTTTTCCTTTATTTTATTTTACGTTTAAAATAACTGTCTTTAGAGTCGGAGAAAACCTTATGTTAAGATAATTGAGACACTGCGAGTTCAGTGGCGCAACTCTACGCTATACATGGTTCACCATATCAGTGAAACCCACGATCATCGCAGTCCAACGCTGTCCTAATGTACCACGACTAACTCTGAAAATTATACTTGTTTTATATATTATACAATTTTTTTACAGCTTCACGCATATAACAGGACAAGCATAGAGTACCTAGTGTTAAGACACGCCGTTCCTCATTTCCCGCCGATTTTTTTGTGGCATTGCGTGTTGAGTGGCGGAATTGAACGCCGCGGTTTACCTTGGTACTGGGTGGTAGCGAAGAAATGAAAATATTAATAAATTTTACTTATTCCCCCGTCTCTACAACTCATATAAACGTCGTGTTACATTCACATGCTTGTATCTCTACGACGATCTCAACAAAATATAATATTAGTATAATATAAAGAGAGAAAAGAGAACTGTGTGTTTATAAAACAAAGACAGACTGACAGAGAGATTGGACATAACACATACAAAAACTAATACAATAACAA